>NC_057800.1:346619994-347929583 GCF_018294505.1 Triticum aestivum | reverse complement strand
ATTATTGAAGTTTAACTAATATTCTGGAATTTCCTGATTTAATTTAAATCCAGAAATTCAATTACTGCGTCAGCCTGACATCACAGTGACATCAGCAGGTCAACAGGGCTGGCTCGGGTCAAACCTGACGTGTGGGGTCCACACGTCAGTGTCACAGGGGCTAATCCCGCGTTGACCCCAGGCTGGTTAGCTTTGACTAAGCCCTGGGGCCCACTTGTCAGCGTCAGTAGGTGGTGGATTAGTGGTTAATCAACTAGGCCACGTCAGCTCGCCGGAGTTCTGGCCGGCGGCGACCAACAGTGCGGCGGCGATAGTGGTTTTGGTCGTTTCGGCCACCAAATGGAACGTGGCGACCACCGGAGTGAAGCTGAGGACGACCCGCGGCTCTTGGCGGAGTCCGTTGGGGTCGGGGTGGCCGAAATCGACGGCGGTGAGCTCGGCTGCGGCCGCCGGGGTTCGGTCGTGCACGGGAGTGGTGCTGGAGCTCGAAGTCGAGCAAAGTGAGGCGCTAGGGATGCTCTACTGGGTTCTGTGAACGCATTGGACTCGCCGGGGTGACCAAATGGTCACCGGAGCTGCGTCGACGGCGAGCTCGGCGACGGCGGAGGTTCGGCCGTGGTGGGGATAGGGCCTAGGGGTCGGGAGAGAGCAGGGAAGAAGGGGGAAACGCTCCGGGGGCTCACCGCGGTTGCAGTGGCGTCAAAGCCGGCTCGGGGACGCGTCGGAGACGGCGAATTTGACGGCGACGATGATCGGAGCCCGAAGAGGGGAACGGCGACGTGGCGGCGATGCAGGGCTTCCGGGGACTCGTGGAGCGGTGGGGAGGAAGAGGGAGTTGTGGCGGAGCTTCTGAGCTACTCGGGGGAGCGAGGGGTGGTCGGAGTCAGTGGCTATGGCGAACGGCGGCGACGGTGAGCTTCGGCCGAGAGCGAGAGAGAGCGAGGGAGAAACGGGGGAGAATGAGCGAGAGCAGGGGGGATCGGGACGGGCTGCGGACGTCGTCCACGCGGCCAGGAGGGCGTCGGCAAGCAGGAGGTGGCCGCGCGGCCGCGCGCGCGCGAGCACGCAGCAGCTTCGGGGCGTGGGGAGGAAGACGACGGGGAGCTACAGTGTTGGGCTGGGTCGGCTGCTAGCTGGGCCGGCCAGCTGGCTGGGCCGCACAGGTAAGTCTTTCCCCTTTCTTTTCTGTTTTCTGTTTTATTTAATATATCTGCAACTTTGTTGAATTAAATAAAATACCTAGGCAACTCCAAAAATCACCAAACTACTCCTGGTCCATAGTTGGATTATTTCCAACATGAAACATTTTAGTTTGGAGATATTTGAGCATTTAAATATTTTATATTATTTTAAATGCCCAAATTCAAATATCTATGATTTAATTCAAAGACCCTAGGATGGCCTAGAAAAATGTGCACCACTTTTGTCAGAGGTTCTGAACCAAGGCTAAAATGGTGGACATTTTAGAAGGGCATTTCAGGTTCATTGAAAAATTATTTTAGTAACCCTAGTTGGTTTCAGAGGGGACTGGGGGTTCTGTCATCCCCATTTCAAGTTTCTGATGAAAGAGTAAACATGATGCAACACTCTAATGCATGGCTAGCTAGGGTGTGACAACTCACCCCCACTCAAAAGAATCTCGTCCCAAGATTTGGGTTCCTCCGAGAAGAAGGCGGGATATTCGAGTCGAAGACGATCCTCCCTTTCCCAAGTTGCTTCATCTTCAGAATGGTGCGACCATTGAACCTTGAGAAACTTGATATTATGACGTCGCGTGGTACGTTCGGCTTGATCGAGGATACGAATGGGGTACTCTCGATATGTAAGATTATCTTGGAGATCAAGCGTTTCGTGGTCCACTTCACGGATAGGATCCGAGAAGCAACGCCTGAGTTGAGAAACGTGGAAGACATCGTGAACTCTGGAGAGGTGCGGAGGTAGTTCCAACTGGTAGGCAACTTCTCCTCGTTTGGCAAGAATGCGAAAAGGTCCAATGTAACGAGGAGCCAATTTGCCTTTGATACCGAAACGATGGGTTCCCTTCAGAGGGGTGACCCGAAGATAAGCCTTCTCGTCAACCTCGAAAGTCATAGCCTTATGTTTTCGGTCATATTGACTCTTTTGACGGGATTGGGCTGTTTTCAATTTTTCACGAACGATACGAACTTGTTCTTCTGCTTCCTGAATCATATCCGGGCCAAAGAATTGTCTTTCCCCGGTCTCTGACCAGTTAAGGGGTGTTCGACATCGTCGTCCATAGAGAACTTCAAAAGGGGCTTTACCCAAGCTAGATTGATAGCTGTTGTTGTAAGCGAATTCGGCAAATGGAAGACACTTCTCCCAGTCCATTCCGAACGAGATAACAGAGGCTCGAAGCATGTCTTCTAGAATTTGATTGACGCGTTCCACTTGACCACTTGACTGAGGGTGGAAAGCGGTGCTAAAGAAGAGACGAGTTCCCATAGCGTTTTGGAAACTTTCCCAAAATCGTGAGGTGAAAAGGCTTCCTCGATCCGAATTGATTTCCAAAGGAACACCATGGAGGGACACTATTCGGGAGATGTATAAGTCTGCCAGTTGACTAGCGGTTATACTCTCACGAACAGGTAAGAAATGAGCTACTTTGGAAAGACGATCGACCACGACGAAAATAGCATTGTTCCCTCTCTTGGTCCTGGGAAAACCGGTAATGAAATCCATACCAATTTTATCCCATTTCCATTCAGGAATAGCTAAAGGTTGAAGGGTGCCAGCAGGCCGTTGGTGCTCTGCTTTTACACGACGACAGACGTCGCAATTGGCAATATACTGAGCGATTTCTCTCTTCATCCTAGTCCACCAGAACCTCTGGCGTAGGTCCTGATACATTTTAGTACTACCGGGATGAATAGTGAGAGGAGATTCATGGGCCTCCTTAAGGATCAACTGCCGTAGATGCTGGTTCTTGGGAACCACTAGACGATTCTCAAAGTACACAACACCATGATCATTTGTGGAGAAACAACTAGCACCTCCGCTAGCAATGTTCTCTTTGATTTTAGATATTCCCTTATCTCGCTTTTGGGCAGCGACGATTTGATCCGTAAGAGTAGGTTTTGCTACCAAGGTGGAAAGAAAACCTTGAGGTACAATGTGAAGATTAAGCTTCCGAAATTCCTCATGGAGAAGCGGTTGACTTTGTTGTAACATCAGGTTGTTACAATAAGATTTACGACTTAGCGCATCAGCCATGACGTTGGCTTTCCCTGGGGTATAGGTTATTCCTAAGTCGAAGTCAGTGATCAATTCAACCCAACGTCTTTGCCTGAGATTCAGATCCGGTTGGGTGAAGATGTACTTCAGGCTTTGGTGATCAGTGAATATTTCGCAACGATTACCGAGGAGGTAATGTCGCCAGGTCTTAAGTGCATAGACCACGGCTGCAAGCTCTAGATCATGGGTAGGATAGTTCTCCTCATGTGGGTGTAATTGCCGTGAAGCGTAAGCAATTACGTGTCGATCTTGCATGAGAATGCAACCTAGTCCTTGTCGCGAGGCGTCGCAGTAGATAACAAAGTCTTTGGAGAAGTCTGGCGGTACCAGTACAGGAGCAGAAGTCAGGCGTCTTTTCAGTTCCTGAAAACTGTGCTCACATTGTGGAGTCCATTCGAACTTCTTATCTTTCTTGAGGAGTTCGGTTAGAGGTTTAGCAACTTTGGAGAAGTTCTCGACAAAGCGACGGCAATAGCTCGCCAAGCCTAGAAAACTCCGAACTTGCTTGACCGATTCGGGTGGAGTCCAGTCAAGGACGGCTTGAACTCGCTCAGGGTTAACAGCAATACCTTTACCAGATATTACATGACCCAGATAGGTCACTTCTGGCAACCAGAATTCACATTTAGAAAATTTGGCATAAAGGCGATGCTCTCGAAGTTTCTGCAACACTAGCCTTAGATGTTCGGTATGTTCTTCCTCGTTCTTGGAGTAGATGAGTATATCATCGAGGTAAACTACGACGAATTTATCCAAATACTCCATGAAGATTGAGTTCATTAACCGAGAAAAGGTGGCTGGAGCGTTGGTTAAACCGAAGGACATGACGGTGTACTCGTATTGTCCATAACGAGTAACAAAGGCCGTTTTAGGAATGTCCCCGTTTCTGATTTTGATTTGATGGTATCCCAACCTCAAATCCATCTTGGAGAAGACTGAGGATCCCGCGAGCTGATCATACAGATCGTTGATCCTGGGAAGTGGATATTTGTTCTTGATTGTGACCAGGTTGACAGGTCGGTAATCTACAACCATCCGGTCCGTACCATCCTTCTTCTTGACGAATAGGACGGGGCAAGCCCACGGAGATGAACTGGGGCGGATGAAACCCTTTTTCAAGGACTCATCGAGTTGTTTCTTAAGCTCGGCTAGTTCTAGGGGTGCCATCTTATAAGGTCTTCTAGCAATCGGAACGGTTCCTGGAATGAGGTCTATTACGAACTCAACATCCCTGTCAGGTGGAACACCTGGCAATTCCTCTAGAAAGACATCCGGAAAGTCACGGACTACCGGAATGTCCTCAAGGTCTGGCAAAGGGTTGGCGTTAAGAGAATATAGTTGTCGCTTGGCTATTCGAGTCAAGACATTGACTATCTTCCCCGAAGGATGGGTGAGTTGAACAGTCCTAGAGAAGCAATCAATTTTGGCATGATGAGCCGACATCCAGTCCATACCCAGAATGATATTAATATCTGAAGATTTAAGGGCTATTAAAGATGCAAGGAAGACAAGTCTATCGACTTGGATTTCATTCCTATAACTTACCCTAGAGGTCTGCCATCTAGACCCAGGGGTAGAGATTTCCATAGTGGACGGCAGATCACAGAATGCAACGTTATGCAAACGAGCATAATTTTCAGATATAAAGGAATGAGAGGCTCCTGTATCGAAAAGAACAGATGCCGGGTGGCAATTAACAAGAAGCGTACCGAGAACGACGTTGGGATCCTCTTGAGCTTCTTCGGCAGAGACACAGTTGACATGGCCACGTGAAGCGGTGACCGGTTTAGCATGAAACACTTTCCCTGTCGGCTTGCCACGGCCAACAGCTTTAGCAGATTGATTTGGGTTGGTCTGGGGACACTCACGCATATAGTGACCAGATTCCCCACACTTGAAACAAGTCACGGAACTGGTACGTGGAGGAGCATTATTGGTTGGACCCCCATAGGGCTTAGCTGGAGCAGACTGTTGAGCGGGGCGAGGCGCCTGGAAAGATGGCCTCGGTGTGAACCTGGGTGGCAAGGCGGTGTTGGGTACCCACACGCGGCGCTTCTGAGGACCAGCACCGGATGAGGAACCCGTGTCACATCCATGCTTGCGTGTTGCGTCATAGTCAGTCTGGCCAGTTTCAGCACTGATGGTTTTGTTGACAAGTTTCGAAAAAGATGTGCACTCATGCAGGCGGAGGTCGCGGCGAAGCTCAGGACTAAGGCCCTTGCGGAACCTTGCTTGCTTCTTGGCGTCAGTAGAAACTTCCTCGGTTGCATATCGGGCGAGATTACCGAACTCCCTGCTATAGACATCCACAGAAAGTCGGCCTTGGGTGAAATTGCAAAATTCTTCACGCTTACGGTCCATGAGACCCTCCGGGATGTGATGTTCACGGAAAGCCTCGCTGAACTCAGCCCAAGTAGTGACATGGCCTGCTGGGCGCATAGCTCCATAATTCTCCCACCATAGACTGGCGGGGCCTTCAAGATGATATGCAGCAAAGGTGACCTTGTCAGCCTCAGCTACCAGCGCGGAACGCAGCTTGTGAGAGATACTGCGAAGCCAGTCATCAGCGTCGAGAGGCTCGACGGAGTGGTGGAACGTGGGTGGATGCAATTTGATAAAATCACTGAGTGACACCACGTTAACCCTCTGATGGTGTGCTGTGTTTTGTTCAATACGCTCCAACAAACGGTTTGTCTCCCGCTTGTTTCTCTCAGCTTCCATCATAACCTCGGCTAGTGAAGGAGGATGAGGCAGATTTGCATCCCTGGCTTCACTGCCCTCGGCCTGCTCTTGAGAAGCAGGGTTGGCGCGCGTGTTGACCATCCTAGGTAAACAAGCCAATGATTTAGTCAGAATGATAAAATTTCGACATAGGATATAGAATGTAAGGAATAACTCGAAATGCAAGATGATCATCCGTATGACATGGTAGATACAGAAACTGCTTCTTTATTCCATCGTCATACACACCATACAGGTTTAGTACAAGACCAAGCAAAGTACTAAAACGGTGAAAAGAGGATTACATCTCATCGGAGGCATCTCAAGCTCCTATACATTATTTTTCTATACCTCCGGAAAGAGTACAAACTAGGTCATATCCCACGAGTCACGCAGGACGATAGACGACACAGCTAGTGCGAACTAGTGATACTACTACTAACTCAGACCGATCCGTAGTAGTCCTCGTAGAAGTCACCTCCATAGCCCGGAAGTTCAACATGATCATCCGGAAACAGACGGTCTCGCGGAGCTTGTGGACCATAGGGGCTAGGATGAGGCCTTGGACCAGCGAAGGGTGGCCTGCGGGAACCGCGAGGTGGGGTGATGCCTCCTACATCACGCCAAACCATCACGTCCGGCAAAGCAGATCTCATAGGATAGAGATCGCGCATATCTGAATATCCAGCTTGCACCGCCGGTGCGAACCGAGTCAAAGTGGCCCAGTGGTCAGCACGGGTATTGAAGAGCTCTAATCTTAAGGCCCGATTTTCACGGTCCTTATCCTCGAGCATCTCAGCAGTGGTGCGAGTCCGTGAATCCTCCTGAGTGGAATCAGCATATATGGCCTGGAAATATCCTTGTGCTCCCGGAAGTGATCCTGGCATATACCGGAAGTCAGAGTCCCGAAATAACCCAGATCTGACTCGCATAATGGTCATCATAGAGTAGGCGGCATCCTGCACAGCCATCTCGATAGTAACCCCGAGTCCATAGGAGCAATGAAGAGGCTCAGTGGATCCAGGATAAGATGGAAATATCCTGACAGTGCAGAGATACTGGCTTTGATTAAAGTCTCGGAATTGCTCTTCGACCGTGTACTCAGGATACCAGCGGTATCCAGCCTCAGTCATTACCCTGACCAACTTAGCAGTATGGCCGGGTACGTCTAGGCATCGAGTCAGGCGAACCACTTGATTGAGGTCGCGAGTGGCCATCTGAAAGCACAATTATAATGCAAAGGCATTAGAATTTCTAGCAAAATTTCGGCAGCATAACAGCTGTAAATGCTCAAAAAGGATATTGAGACATTTGACAAAGGATTTCGTACACACTCAACATCATCACATCAAGTTCTGAAACCATTCCAACAACATGATGTGGTAGTAGAACTGAACTAGGCTTGTATCCATCAAACTTATAAGGTACTACTGATTAGTAACACGTGATCCTGATAGAGAGAACATATCCTAATTCCTTAACCCCCGGTGGAAGAATGGACTGACTCAGATCAGAATGTCATAAGGTATAAGGAGTAAAAAGAGCCTTACGTTCCATCCCACAAACAATTCCCCTACATATAACTAAAGAATTTCTAGACTCAACATCGACCAGTTTGGCTTGGAGAACCTACAGGCAGTCCGGCTCTGATGCCAACGCTGTCAGGACCCCGACCCGATGTCACATCGATCTAGCTGGTAACACCTCATATCACTTTGCGGCCTCACGCACGGTATCCCCACGGGTGTCGTCTTACCTTTTCCCGGGACCGTTTGCGCCTTTTGGCTCACGTATATGATAGTGTCGCTAGCATCCATATGATAAAGAGCCCGGGCTGACATGACTAGTCGTAAACCCAAAGTGGCACAGACTTACAGGGACAGGCATCCATGACCCAGCTTCGAACGTGTCGGTCATCAGCAAGTGGGTTCGGGCTGTAGCACTGGGCTAGCAGGACTCCGGTAAACCGGGCTGTAGCGGGCTAACAGGACTCCGGTACTCAAAGCGTGACATTTCCCCGAAGGGACAGACACAGGAACGAAGAAGGACACATGCCGGCCAGCCTAAGTGTTCCAGAGCAGTAGCAAGCTACCATGGCTCAGCGGTAACACTAGGAGACATTTCCCGGTAAGAGAGGCTACCAAAGATAAACAACTAGATAGTCAGATCCCACACATACCAAGCATTTCAATCATACACACAATATGCTCGATATGTGCAAATACAACGAAGCATCACAACATGACTCTACGACACAAGTACTTTATTTAAGGCTCAGAGAGCCATACATAACATACACACAAAGGTACGGGTCTCACGACCCAACATACAAGTCATACAGTCATACAGGCCAACAGCGGAAGTAACTTGTCTGAGTACAGACAACTAGTAAAATAAAAGAGGCTTGGAAAGCCTAGCTATACTACGTGGTCCTCCACAAGCTCAGGGTCACCACCTGGGTCTTTAGCCTACTCGTTGATGTCAACGTCTACATAGAACCCATCAGAAGGGGTTGCAGCGTCTTCTGTAAAAATGTAGATTATAGCAACATGAGTACAAAGGTACTCAGCAAGACTTACATCAGATCCTACATACATGCACAGTATCAAGAAGGGTTGGTGGAGTTATTGCAGCAAGCCAGCTTTGACTCTTGGCTAGACTATCCTATGATACTCCAACTTGAAAAGGTTTTGCGCACACGAGTCCACTACTCACCACTTCAATACACTACCGAGGATCCACCTCCGTCTTCCTACGGAAGAGCCAACCTCGGCACTCACACTTATCTTGAGGCTTTTAATAGTATCCATTTACTTGTCTATGAACTGTATAGGCAACCAAGTAGTCCTTTACCGCGGACGCGGCTATTCGAATAGATCATGTTAACCCTGCAGGGGTGTACTTCTTCATACATGTTTCCACCACTTAGCGTCTGCACACGACATGTACTCGGCAGACTTCAAGCGAAAGCCGACGTGGGTGTAGACCACGACCTACCTAAACACTTAAGCCTCTAGTCCAGGTTTATCGCCTATTCAGGTTCCATCCGCAGGGAGTCCAGCCGAGGTTTCCCATACGGCCCCGAACGATGTGAACAGGGTTCCCGAGATACCTAACGGGTATTCGGTACACCCGGCCACGTACCTACCGCATCACAGCCCACCCCTACGGTCAGCGCTGTCCACGGCCTCCAGTAGGCTACAAACACCAGAAACTACTTGCAACTCCTGGACAGAGAGCTACGGTGAATAAGAAGTCGAGCGGGGTCATATTTCAGGGCCCAATGCATGGTAGTAGCTGTATCTTAAATCACACATACAGATCTCAGTGCTTAAGGTCGGCTTCAATGAAACAACCCACCATGTACTCCTACATGGCCTCTCATCGATACCTTTACCAAATCGTGTTCACCACACCACTCTCATTACCGACATAATCATTTCACTCTAGCCCATCACCCAGATGAACCAGACCTGACACAACTCTAAGCATAGCAGGCATAGCAAGGTAGGAACAACACATACATATGGCTCAATCAACTCCTACACATGCTAGTGGGTTTCATCTAGTTACTGTGGCAATGACAGGTCATGAAGAGGAAATGGGTTCAACTACCGCAGCACACAGCAGTTTGAATCGCGTTGTCTTAATGCAGTAAAAGAGAGCAAGAGCGAGAACATGGGATTGTATCGATATGATCAAATGGTTGGTTGCTTGCCTGATGGTTCGTTGCACGGATACGGTTCTTCGTTAGGGTAATCACGGTACTCCTCGGGAACAGATCCTGTCGCAAAGGATAACGATACACAGGCATCACCAAACAATGTGCAACAATATGATGCATGCATGAAACATGGCAATATGAGTGTGTTGGGCTAATGCAACTAAAGCCAGAAGTGTTTGAGCAAATTTGAATCAAAGATTCAAATTCCAAATTCAATTATGGCCTTTTAAAGTGCTTTTCCTTGTTCTGATTAAAACATCAATTTAACTTGTTTGATCATGCATGAAAATAGTACAGATGGATAGATTGGATTTTTCTGATCATTTTTCATATATAATTTGTCCAATTTGGAGTTACAGAATAAAAGTTATGAATTATTGAAGTTTAACTAATATTCTGGAATTTCCTGATTTAATTTAAATCCAGAAATTCAATTACTGCGTCAGCCTGACATCACAGTGACATCAGCAGGTCAACAGGGCTGGCTCGGGTCAAACCTGACGTGTGGGGTCCACACGTCAGTGTCACAGGGGCTAATCCCGCGTTGACCCCAGGCTGGTTAGCTTTGACTAAGCCCTGGGGCCCACTTGTCAGCGTCAGTAGGTGGTGGATTAGTGGTTAATCAACTAGGCCACGTCAGCTCGCCGGAGTTCTGGCCGGCGGCGACCAACAGTGCGGCGGCGATAGTGGTTTTGGTCGTTTCGGCCACCAAATGGAACGTGGCGACCACCGGAGTGAAGCTGAGGACGACCCGCGGCTCTTGGCGGAGTCCGTTGGGGTCGGGGTGGCCGAAATCGACGGCGGTGAGCTCGGCTGCGGCCGCCGGGGTTCGGTCGTGCACGGGAGTGGTGCTGGAGCTCGAAGTCGAGCAAAGTGAGGCGCTAGGGATGCTCTACTGGGTTCTGTGAACGCGTTGGACTCGCCGGGGTGACCAAATGGTCACTGGAGCTGCGTCGACGGCGAGCTCGGCGACGGCGGAGGTTCGGCCGTGGTGGGGATAGGGCCTAGGGGTCGGGAGAGAGCAGGGAAGAAGGGGGAAACGCTCCGGGGGCTCACCGCGGTTGCAGTGGCGTCGAAGCGGGCTCGGGGACGCGTCGGAGACGGCGAATTTGACGGCGACGATGATCGGAGCCCGAAGAGGGGAACGGCGACGTGGCGGCGATGCAGGGCTTCCGGGGACTCGTGGAGCGGTGGGGAGGAAGAGGGAGTTGTGGCGGAGCTTCTGAGCTACTCGGGGAAGCGAGGGGTGGTCGGAGTCAGTGGCTATGGCGAACGGCGGCGACGGTGTGCTTCGGCCGAGAGCGAGAGAGAGCGAGGGAGAAACGGGGGAGAGTGAGCGAGAGCAGGGGGGATCGGGACGGGCTGCGGACGTCGTCCACGCGGCCAGGAGGGCGTCGGCAAGCAGGAGGTGGCCGCGCGGCCGCGCGCGCGAGCACGCAGCAGCTTCGGGGCGTGGGGAGGAAGACGACGGGGAGCTACAGTGTTGGGCTGGGTCGGCTGCTAGCTGGGCCGGCCAGCTGGCTGGGCCGCACAGGTAAGTCTTTCCCCTTTCTTTTCTGTTTTCTGTTTTTATTTAATATATCTGCAACTTTGTTGAATTAAATAAAATACCTAGGCAACTCCAAAAATCACCAAACTACTCCTGGTCCATAGTTGGATTAGTTCCAACATGAAACATTTTAGTTTGGAGATATTTGAGCATTTAAATATTTTATATTATTTTAAATGCCCAAATTCAAATATCTATGATTTAATTCAAAGACCCTAAGATGGCCTAGAAAAATGTGCACCACTTTTGTCAGAGGTTCTGAACCAAGGCTAAAATGGTGGACATTTTAGAAGGGCATTTCAGGTTCATTGAAAAATTATTTTAGTAACCCTAGTTGGTTTCAGAGGGGACTGGGGGTTCTGTCATCCCCATTTCAAGTTTCTGATGAAAGAGTAAACATGATGCAACACTCTAATGCATGGCTAGCTAGGGTGTGACACAGGGGGATCCTAAGTCGGGGAAGGCTCTGATTACCAACTTGTAACAACCACAATGCAGCAATATCTCCCACGTGTCGGGGCATGACTTAGAGGCATAGCGGCATGGTAGGTCTGTTGCAAGAGGGGTAACCTTTACACATCTCATGTACTGAATAAGAAAGGGATAAAGAGTCGGCTTACAATCACCACTTCACACAAAAATACATAAATAATCCATACATCATCCAAAGTACAATCAAAGGCCTGACTATGGAACCAAAATAAAGAAAGACAACCCCAAATGCTAGATCCCCGGTCGTCCCAACTGGGCTCCACTACTGATCATCAGGAAAGGAAACATAATAGCGACCCAAGTCTTCGTCGAACTCCCACTTGAGTTTGGTAGCGTCCCCTGCACTGGCATCATCGGCACCTACATCTGTTTGGAACTATCCGTGAGTCACAAGGACTCGGCAATCTCACACCCGCGAGATCAAGACTATTTAAGCTTAAGGGTAGGAAAAGGGGTAATGAGGTGGAGCTGCAGCAAGCACTAGCTTATATGGTGGCTAACATACGCAAATAAGAGCCAGAAGAGAAACAACACATGGTCGAGAAGCTATAAGTGATCACAAGCCGACGAGATTGACTAGGAGAACTTGACGAACAAGGAGCTTCATGATAAGTTTCAGCAAATGATGAGTGGACAGGTGCAAGATGTGCTAAACAAATTTGAAGAGGCCATGGAGAAGAAGTTCGAAACAAAGCTCAATAACAAGTTTACTGAATTGCTTTTGCGTTTTCCACCACCACCGTCGGCTGCACATGTCGCACCTCTACAACAACAACAACAACAACAACAACAACAACAACAACAATGATGACGACGATGACGTCACCTTACAAATCAAGTGGGACGAGCACTGCGCGTTCCCATTGAGCCTGGTCAAAATTCTGGTGCCGCTGTTGATGCTTCTGTAGCTCCTGCTGCTACTATAGAGGTGGAGGACCATTACGAGGATGAGGTTGATCAAAATCAGAACTACATGCAACCACCAGCACCACCACCACTAGTTCATCGTCATGCATATCATCGCAACGGTAGGGCTGCACCACCACTTGAGGGAGGAGATCATGACCATCTTCCTAAACTAAAATTGAATATTCCACCATTTGAGGGTAGATATGTTCCTGATATATATCTTACTTGGGAGTTAGAAACTGAACAACAATTTACGTGTTTACAATATCCTGAGGAGAGACGTGTTCCTACTGCTGTTTGTACTTTCACTAGCTTTGCATGTGTTTGGTGGTCTGAACATTGTAGATTATATCCTATTCCAGCTACTTGCGCTGCTTTGGAAACTACTATGCGTACTTGTTGGGTTCCACCATATTATCAATGTGAATTACTTCAAAAATTACAGCGCTTAAGACAAGGAAAAAATTATGTAGAAGAATATTATCAGGAATTACAAACTGGCATGATTAGATGTGGTATTGTTGAGGAGAATGAAGCTTTGCTTGCCCGTTTTATGGGTGGATTAAATAGACAGATTCAGACCATTCTAGAGTATAAGGAGTATAATAATATCACTCGTTTATTCCATCTTGCTTGTAAAGCTGAACGTGAAGTGCAGGATCGACAAGCATTGGCGCGAACTAACTTTTTTGCAGGTCGACCTTCATCATGGACACCACGTGCATCTTCTACTTCCACTGCACCAGCACCTCCATCAGGTGCCACCTCCAGCCGTGATACAAGAAAGCAGGCACAACCACCACTATCTGCCAAGAGCACACCTACCGGGCCTGCACAGAGCTCTTATTCTTCCATGGCATCAATAAGGCACACAATTGATATTATTTTTCGTCGTTGTAAGGGAAGAGGTCATTATGTGAGAGAATGCAAATCTCAGCGTGTGATGATTGCTACTGAGGATGGTGAGTATGAGTCCGCTAGTGACTATGATGAGGAGACTTTGACTCTTATTACACATGAAGAACACGGTGGAGATGATTCTGATCATGAGATGCAATACATGGCTCCTGAAGATGCTGACAAGTATGAATGTTTAGTTGCTCAATGTGTTTTGAGTGTGCAGGTCACACAAGCTGAGCAAAATCAGAGGCATAGTTTGTTCCATACAAAGGGAGTTGTGAAGGAACGTTCTGTTCGTGTCATCATAGATGGAGGGAGCTACAACAACTTGGCTAGCATGGAGATGGTGGAGAAGCTATCTCTCACCATAAGACCACATTCACATCCTTACTACATCCAATGGTTCAACAACAGCGGCAAGGTTAAGGTAACACGTATTGTTCGTGTGCATTTCAGTATCTCTACATATGCTGATTATGTTGATTGTGATGTGGTACCTATGCAAGCATCCTTATTACTTGGTAGACCATGGTAATTTGATAAAAAATATGTACACCATGGTAGAAAGAATCAGTATACTCTTGTTCATAAGGATAAAAATATTACTTTGGTTCCTATGACTCCTGATTCCATTTTGAAAGATGATATTAATAGAGCTAATAAAGAAAAATAGGAGAAAAATAAGAGTGAAAATCAGATTGTGGCAAAAGAATTTGAGCAACAAATGAAGCCTAATAATAAACCATCTAGTGTTTTTTCTGAAATTAAATTGAAAAGTGCATGTTTACTTGCCACCAAATCTGATATTGATGAGCTAGATTTTAGAAAATATGTTTTCTATGCTTTTGTGTGCAAAGAGGCATTATTTTTATTCAAGGACGTGCCTTCCTCTTTGCCCCCTGCTGTCACTAGCATTTTGCAGGAGTTCGCTGACGTCTTCCCACAAGACGTGCCACCGGGATTACCGCCTATTCGAGGGATTGGGCATCAAATTGACTTAATTCCCGGTGCATCGCTACCCAACCGTGCACCATACCGTAACAATCTGGAGGAGATAAAGGAGATTATGAGTCAAGTACGGGAGCTGCTCGAAAAAGGTTATATACGAGAATCTCTTAGTCCTTGTGCTATTCCTACTATACTAGTGCCTAAAAGGGAAAACTTTGTTTTTGCCACTCTAGTTTTTGCCAACTTTGCTTATGCCACTCTAGAATTTGACATCTCACTTTTGCCACTCTTAGCTTTTGACAATATATCACTTTTGCCATTCCGTGGCAAAAGCAAAAATTTTAGAGTGGCAATTGTGATACATGTCAAAAGCTAAGAGTGAAATGAAAAATTATCGTTTTTTTGCCACGGAATGGCATTTGTGATGTATTGTCAAAATCTAAGAGTGGCAAAAGTGAGATGTCAAATTCTAGAGTGGCATAAGCAAAGTTGGCAAAAACTAGAGTGGCAAAAACAAAGTTTTCCCAAGGATGGTCCGTCGCGTATGTGTGTTGATTGTAGAGGCATTAATAATATTACTATTCGTTATCGTCATCCTATTCCTAGGCTAGATGATATGCTTGATGAATTGAGTGGCTCTACAATATTCTCCAAAGTTGATTTGCGTAGTGGATACCATCAAATTCGTATGAAATTGGGAGATGAATGGAAAACAACATTTAAAATAAGTTTGGTTTATATGAGTGGTTAGTTGTAACACCCACAATGCGGCTATATCTTCCACGTGTCAGGGCACGACTTAGAGGTATAGCCGCATGGTAGGCATGTCGTGAGAGGGGTAATCTTTACACATCCCATGTACTGAATAAGAAAGGGATAAAGAGTCGGCTTACAATCGCCACTTCACACAATACATAAATAATCCATATATCATCCAAAGTACAATCAAAGGTTCGACTACGGAACGAAAATAAAGAAAGACAACCCCAAATGCTAGATCCCCGATCGTCCCAACTCGGCTCCACTACTGATCATCAGGAAAGGAAACATAATAGCCACCCAAGTCTTCGTCGAACTCCCACTTGAGTTCGGTAGCATCCCCTGCACTGGCATCATCGACACCTGCATCTGTTTGGAAGTATCCGTGAGTCACAAGGACTCAGCAATCTCACACCCATGAGATCAAGACTATTTAACCTTAAGGGTAGGAAAAGGGGTAATGAGGTGGAGCTGCAGCAAGCACTAGCTTATATGGTGGCTAACATACGCAAATAAGAGCCAGAAGAGAAGCAACGCACGGTCGAGAAGCTATAAGTGATCAAGAAGTGATCCTGAAACTACTTACGTTCAAGCATAACACAAGACCATGTTCTCTTCTCGGACTCCGCCGAAAAGAGACCATCACGGCTACACACGCGGTTGTTTCGTTTTAATTAAGTTAAGTGTCAAGTTCTCTACAACCGGATATTAACAAATTCCCATATGCCCATAACCGCGGGCACGGCTTTCGAAAGTTCAAAACCCTGCAGGGGTGTCCCAACTTTGCCCATCACAAGCTCTCACGGTCAACGAAGGATATTCCTTCTCTCGGGAAGACCCAATCAGTCTCAGAATCCTGGTTACAAGACATTTCGATAATGGTAAAACAAGACTAGCAAAGCCGCCCAAATGTGTCGACAAATCCCAATAGGAGCTGCACATATCTCGTTCTCAGGGCACACCGGATTGTCCAAACTTCCTGTAGGCCAACCCATAGTTGCCCCTGGTGGCCATTGGCGGCTGACAAGTTGGACCAACACTCAAAGGAGCACTGGCCCGGGGGTTTAAAATAAAGATGACCCTTGAGTCCGCGGAACCCAAGGAAAAATGCTTAGGTGGAAAATGGTAAAACCAAGGTTGGGCCTTGCTGGAGGAGTTTTATTCAAAGCGAACTGTCAAGGGGTTCCCATAACACCCTACCGCGTAAGGAACACAAAATCAAGGAACATAACACCGGTATGACGGAAACTAGGGCGGCAAGAGTGGAACAAAACACCAGGCATAAGGCCGAGCCTTCCACCCTTTACCAAGTATATAGATGCATTAAAGTAAATAAGAGATAATAATGTTATCCCAACAATATCCATGTTCCAACGAGGAACAAACTTCATCTTCACCTTCAACTAGCAACACTATAAGAGGGGCTGAGGAAAAGCGGTAACATAGCCAAACAATGGTTTGCTAGGAAAGGTGGGTTAGAGGCTTGACATGGCAATATGGGAGGCATGATATAGCAAGTGGTAGGTTGCGCGGCATAGCAAAAGAGCGAACAACTAGCAAGCAAAGAAAGAAGTGATTTCGAGGGTATGGTCATCTTGCCTGCAAAGTTCTCAGAGTTGTCGAAAGCTTGATCCTCGTAAGCGTTCTCAACAGTTTCCTCGGTCACGTACTCATCTCCCGGCTCTACCCAAAGCAAGAACACAAGAAAAGGACCAACAATCAATCACGGTGTAATGCACAAGCAACATGATGCAAAACATGGCATGATATGCGAGATGTGATATGCAATGCATATGCGTGCTCCGGAAGGAAAAGAATGATCAAGGCATCAACTTGGCAAACCAAGTATGTCGCGGGAAAGATGAGATGTTTTCGGTTGAAATCGATATAAAGATCACCGGAAACGGATGCACGGTTTGCAAAAGGCAAGCAAAACAAGAATGGCACAATTTTGCGATTAACAGCACGATGCCATATAGAATGCAACAAGAAACTAAGCTACTGCACTCCAACATATCAAAAAAGTATATGGAAGTAATCTACACAAGATGCTTGACAAAACATGAACACTGAGCTATGGCTAAATCACACAAGAGCATGTTCAAACAAGCATGGCAAAAGTGCAAAAGATATCAGCATCACAGACTTAGTGAAAATACTAACATGCCAGAAATAACATCAGGAAGAACTATTTAGAGAAAGCAAACAACATGCTACAGGAACATATCATAGCAAACAAATGCATGGCATGATTCTACTAAAATCATAGATCAAAAGTCCCTTACTGAACATGAGCAAAAAAGGCACAGAAGATATGATGGCACCCATGTAAACATAGCAAGTTTTATTGACAGTTCCAGACTTTGTAGAAAAACAGAGCATGGCGTAAACAAAATTATGAAGGCATCTTTGCGAGCTCAAACCACTCATCACAAGGCCTTCCATGACAAAACAAGCATACTAACAGCAAGATGACATGTTCATGAAGCTAACCATGGCAAGAGCAAGTTCATAGCATGCATGGATCACTAGCAACAACCATGGCGATATTGATTAACATGTTAACATTCTACCAGGAACATTTTATAGCAAAAGTAGAGCAAGAACAAGGAATGCTAGGGCACTCCATAATTGCAAACATGGGCATGGATGGATAGAGCATAACCACATATTCAAAACATCCTTAGTGAAGCATCTCAAAATAAGCATGGATATAACCGTAGCATCATGTTTACATGGCATCAAAATAACAGCAAAATCCGAAGTCCCGAAAAACAGTAATATCACGAAGGCTACTTTGCATGCTTGGGCTAGTCACCACATTGATCACAAAAATACAAGGCAAGCATCCCTGTAAAGATGGAATGGCGTAATTCAAAACACATGTAGAGCTCGTGCTCATATGAAGCACCCATCAAATGTGGCAAAAATGACAAATCATCATAATCTGATAAGTAGCAGCAGTAAACATTTTATAGCACACTTACATCAATGATTAGGGCATCAAGATGAACTCAAACAAGCATTCCACAATGTAAAGAAGTGAAGAGCATCTCACAATGAACATTTTTATATATTGTATGCATGAAACGAAGCTACGGTCATGGAGATATGAGGCAAAGAACATGGCATAAAAATTACAGGGGGAAAAGACTTGGTTGGAAAACGACCTCCGAATTCTGGATCTAGGGTTCCAGTGGCACGCGGATCAAGGCGGCCGGATCTTCGCCGGAGTAACTCACCAGAGAGGAGGGGGTGGTCGCTGGAGCTTGGATCCGATGGGATCCGGCAGAGCTCGGCGTGGTGGCGCGGCTGGCCGGCGAGGGGCGGTGCGGGAGGAGCGGTTCGGTTGGCGGCGGTGGTGAGACGGGCGGCGGCATCCGGCGACCGACGAGGCGGGCGGCGTGGGTGGCGGTGGCCGGTGCTGGAGGCGGGCGGCGGCGCTCGGGAGGTGTCGTGGAATTGTCACGGCAGATGTCCTAGTGAAAGGACTTAGTGGTGGAGCCGTCGCAACTAGGAAGCATAAAGGGGTTAATCGGGACAAAGGACACGAGAGGTTTATAGTGGTTCGGCCCCTTGCGGTGAAGGTAAAGCCTAGTCCAGTTGATGTGGTATTGTTAGGTTGCGATGACCAAGGAGCGAATACGCTAGCTTGGCTCTCGATCTGTTGTTTCTTTCTCCAAGCCGCCCCCGGGTCGTCCCCTTATATACACGGGTTGACGCCCTACGGCCTACAGAGTCCCGGCCGGGTCATACAACGTGTCCGGCTCGGTGACATCTCTTACGTGCCTTGTATCACAAGTCTATTCTTACATGGGGTTTACACTTATGGGCCTTAAGCCGCCTCTGGGCTTGGGCCTATTATAAGACTTATTGTAAACCATCACCTTGTATACTCTTCAGGCTTCATTCACGTAACCCTCCATTGTGGTTGACTCGACCCCTCCTGGGCGGGTCATACCTGGTAGTCATATCCCCAACATTAGGCCTCGGGTTGATTTGAACCTTGTTCATGTCAATCTTCAACACTTAGAAAAAATCCATCTTCCACTGCTTGCAAAAACTTTGTAACCCGCCATGACGACATCTTTAGAAAATTTGGAAACTCGCCACGGCGTCATTTTTAACGGATCCTTATCTTAAATGCCTTCCGGAAATCGAGGCGTCTAATTAGCTGGATAACCATCATTTTGGCCTTCCTCGTTTTTTGCGCCTACCTGTTCACCTATCTCCTTATAAATAGGTGCGGCTAGTCTTCCTCATTCTTCTTCTTCCTTCTCTCACAACCCCTCTATCGCTCGAACTCTGCCGCCGCCGCAGCACTCACTGCCGTCCTCAACCTTGGCCGCTGCATCAACCTGAGCTTGTCCCGAGAACGGCGGCAATCCTCCGTAGCAGAACTGCATCCGTAAGTTTTTACCTTTCCGCACCGTAGATCCGCATTAGGGTTTGCAAGTTCTTCGGTGTTGTTCGCTGTTCATCACAGATTCTTTGTAGTTTCTCCACCGCACCCTCTTTTGATCTAAAATAAGTGTAGAACTCATGCGGTAGCTGTTTCGTATCCATTTTAGATGCTAGTTGTAACGCCCTCGATGCGGCTATATCTCCCACGTGTCGAAGCACGACTTAGAGGCATAACCGCATTGAAAGCAATGTCGCAAGTGAGGTAATCTTCACACAACCCATGTAATACATAAGGGAAAAAGATACATAGTTGGCTTACAATCGCCACTTCACACAATTACAAGAATAAAGCATTACATCATCCAGATACACACAAGGTCCGACTACGGAACCAAAATAAAAGAAGACTACCCCAAATGCTACACAGATCCCCGATCGTCCCAACTGGGCTCCACTACTGATCAACTTAAATGAAACAACACAATGAACGAGATCTTCATCGAGCTCCTCCTTGAGCTCGGTTGCGGCACCTGCACGGTTTCATCGGTACCTGCAAAATGGTTTTGGAAGTATTTGTGAGTCACGGGGACTCAGCAATCTCACACCCTCGCGATCAAGACTATTTAAGCTTATAGGTAGGGTAAAAAGGTATGAGGTGGAGCTGCAACAAGCTACTAGCATATATAGTGGCTAACATACGCAAAAGAGAGCGAGAAGAGAAGGCAAAAGCACGATCGATGAACTATGATCAAGAAGTGATCCTAGAACAACCTACGTCAAGCATTACTCCAACACCATGTTCACTTCCCGGACTCCGCCGAGAAGAGACCATCATGGTTACACGCACGGTTGATGCATTTTAATTAAGTTAAGTTCAAGTCTTCTACAACCGGACATCAACAAATTCCCATCTGCCCATAACCGCGGGCACAACTTTCGAAAGTTCAAATCCCTGCAGGGGTGTCCCAACTTAGCCCGTCACAAGCTCTCACGGTCAACGAAGGATATTCCTTCTCCCAAGACAATCCGATCAGACTCGGAATCCCGGTTACAAGACATCCTCGACAATGGTAAAACAAGTCCAGCAAGACCGCCCGATGCGCCGAGATCCCGATAGGAGCTGCACATATCTCATTCTCAAGGCACACCGGATAAGCAATCCGTACAACTAAAACCAGCCCTCGAGTTTTCCCGAGGTGGTGCTGCAAGGGGCTCTAGTTTGGACCAACACTTAGACAAGCATTGGCCCGGGGGGGTTAAATAAAGATGACCCTCGGGATGCGCGACTCCCAAGGGAAAAAGGCTAGGTGGCGAATGGTAAAACCAAGGTTGGGCCTTGCTGGAGGAGTTTTATTCAAAGCGAACTGTCAAGGGGTTCCCATTATAACCAAACCGTGTAAGGAACGCAAAATCCGGGAACATAATACCAATATGACGGAAACTAGGGCGGTAAGAGTGGAACAAAACACCAGGCATAAGGCCGAGCCTTCCACCCTTTACCAAGTATATAGATGCATTAATTAAATAAGAGATATTGTGATATCCCAACAAAATATCCATGTTCCAAACATGGAACAAACTCCAATCTTCACCTGCAACTAACAACGCTATAAGAGGTGCTGAGCAAAGCGGTAACATAGCCAAACAACAGTTTGCTAGGACAAGGTGGGTTAGAGGCTTGGCTTAACAATATGGGAGGCATGATAAGCAAGTGGTAGGTATCGCAGCATAGGCATAGCAAGAGAGCGAGCAACTAGCAAGCAAAGATAGAAGTGATTTCGAGGGTATGGTCATCTTGCCTGAAATACCGCAAGGAAGAAGAACGAGTCCATGAAGAAGACAAACGGACGTAGTCGAACGAATCCTCACCACATGACGTTATCGGAGACAACCCGAAGAAGCACACCGGAAAGAAGCAAACAACATAGTAAACAACCACCACATAAACATGGCATGATGCACAACCAAGTATGATGCATGACCGGTTTAAAGATACATGGCATGGCAAAGTCCACAAACAATCCTACAAATTAAGTGGAGCTCAATATGCAACGAGTTGCATATTGACGGACACCACAATAATTATTTAGTTCGCTCTTGTTTATGTACCCAACAATATTAAATGTTGGTTAGCATGGCATGGGTGAAGCATAAAAGAAACTATCTAACTAAGCAATTTAAATGGGGCCGGATGTAACAAAAAACAAATATGGTAAATCCCCATATGCATTAGTAATTTAAATGCAAACAACAATTTAAACATTTTAATTGTTGTTATTATGATGCGGATGACATGGACAAGTTTATGCAATTTTTATTAAAGTTGACAAGAGCAATAAGAATCATTTGTCAACGTGGTGGAAAGAAAGGGGTGCCATGGCAACGATAACGAAAACGGTGCCACGGCAGCGTTCCGGTTCCGGTAACTCGATTGAGATACCGATGCAAAGGAGAAGTGTGCGGATGCGTGTCATGTAAGGATGGTGGGGTGCTCCCGATTACCGGGTGTTCCACGAGACGACAGTATGGCAACGGGGAACATGCAAGAAAACATGTTGGGCACGATGCAAACACGAGCATTTCATACAACACACATGCGTTCATTCACGAGCGTCATCTCGAGGTTATACCTTCGGAGCGTGCAAAGGGGACGGTTCTCGTTCATAGAGGGAAATAGGCGTTCTCGCGACGGCGGTAGTGGAAGTAGTCGTCCTCGCTTCGTAGATGTTCACACTCCGTAGGTGTTCGGGGTCAAAGCAAGGAACTCGACGTCCACGGGTCTTCGAGGGTCGATGGTACATGTTCCGTAGACGTTCGGGCGGCGGTAGTGGTACACGTTTTACGTCGAGGGTAGTTGTTCACGGTTCGTAGACGAACTTGTCGGATCCGAGGGCTCCGGCCATCGGGGTACTTGGCGCAACACCGTGTAGTGGTACATTTTGAAGAGGAACTTGGCCATCCGAAGGTGTACTAGGCGAACCACGGTCGTCGTGGAAGTAGTGGTACTTAGGCGTTTCGGTCAGCACTCATTCAGGCATCCAAGGTCTTCGCGCTATGGTAGTCGAACTTGACGTTTCCAAGGGGCTCCCAATGTCGGGGTACTTGGCGACTCCTTGTGGTCTCTGAAAAACTTGAAGGACCGGTTGCTCCGAGTCCTCGGTCCTCATGCTGCTTGCCAAAAATCCAAGAAAAAGAAGGCCTTGGCGAGATCCAAAACAACACCAAAAGGCCTCGGTTGATAGTGTTCAAAAGGACACGATGAACTGGTGGCCTCCGACGGCGGCTAGTTTCGCAGATGGGGTGCTCGCAGGAGTGGTAGAAGCATGGGGCAAGGGCAGCAGGAGGTTGCTGGCTGGCGCGGGCTCACCGGAGCATCCGGTGCTCGCAGTGGCAAGGCGAAGCAGGGCTGAGCAGCAGCAGGAGTAGAGGCGGAGGCGAGCTCGCGCAAAGGAGGCAGCATCCGGCAACCCACGCCCTGGTGGCTCGATGTAGGGGCGTGGGGGCACTCTAGGCAGGGCCGGAACCTGCGGGTCGCGACGCGAGAGGACCCGGGCAGAGGAGACCCGAGGCAGCGGGGCGCTCCAGTGGGGTAGGCTAGACGACGGTGGCAGCCATGGGAGGTGGAGCTCACGGCAGGAGGGAGGCGCTGCAGCAGCACGGGAACGGGGTAGCAGAGGGGTGCGGCGGCACTAGAGAGGTCAGGGCGGCGGGTCTGGTGGGGATTGGGTGCGGGGGCTCTTCCCTGGCTCGGAGTGGAAGGGAGGAAAGGGAGACGAGGGGAGGAAGAGCGAGGGGGATCGGGATGAACAGGAGAGATGGGGGGATCGAGCGCTCGGCTCTCCTGGCGGCGCAAGAGGGGAGACAAGGAGGAGGGGATCGAGGGAGAGGGTCGGGGTAGCTAGGGTTATGGAACTGGTGGGGGCGGCTGGGCCTTGGGCCAAAATGGGTTGGTAGCTGGGCTCCCTCTCTCCTTACTTCTCTTCTCTTATAGAAAAAAAGGAAGGAGAAAAAGAGAGAAGAGCAAAGGTTAGGGAAAGAATTGGGCATAGGGTTTGGAGAAGGTTGGAAAGGAAATTATGAAAGGCATATAATTTAAACTGCAAGTGTGTTTGAGGGTGATTCTGAAAATGGAATATTTAATATAGCTCCCTAATATCGGGAGGATATGTTATAAAGAGAAGTCATCCTTCCCTCGATTTAAATGGATCGAAGATCCATATGATTTATTTAAAAGAGTTTTGAAACGGTTGCAATAATAATGGCATGATGACAAGATGCAATGCACAAGATGCAAAGATGAATGCAATGAACCAACAACTCACACGACGAAAACCCGGAAACCCTGGAAGGCATCTGAAGCTCCGGCCTTGGGGCGTCACACTAGTAGATCCCCTTTTCTTGCATAAAGGCCTCCTTAGGACTGGTGAACTCCTCTGCATTGGTTTTTTAGGTCTACATTTATTTCCCTTTTTTGAACAGTCTTGATCCAAAATAATAGCAACATCCTGTGAAACTTGTTCATCTCAATACTTAGCCAATTTTTTTGTCGCTGGCAACCTTTGAATACCTTTAGTCATGGCGGCTTATCATGTCGGCTCATTTTTCCTTCATATATCATTAGCCCTTATTTAAGCCGCCATTACGTATCTGTATTGCAGACATTAACCTGTCATTCCACCATTTAACTTAAACCGGCAAATTACTTCCTTTTCAGTTTGTCCTCTCACCATGCCACCAAAGACGATGACAGTCTGCAACTGGGTCCCTTCCAGAGTCACTGACGCCACTCTGAAGGATTTTGTTAACATTGGGATTTTACCGAAGAAGAGCCTTATGTATTATCGTGCCCCTGACCCGGCTGAAGAAAAACCTCAGCCCAAGGATGGTGAAGTCATCATCTTTACTAATCATATGAACCGGGGTTTTTCACCGCCCGGCTCAAAATTCTTCACAGATGTTCTGCACTTTTTCAAGCTTCATCCACAAGATCTTGGACCCAATTCCATATCAAATATCTGCAATTTCCAGGTTCTCTGTGTGGTTTATCTTCAAGAAGAACCTACTGTTGAACTCTTCAGAGAGTATTTCTATTTGAAAAGCGAGAATGAATACACCAACCGCCCCAGCTTGGAACTTGGTGGAATTTCGATTCAGCGCCGACAGGGTGCTGTCTTTCCCTTAGTAGTCTTACCAAGCCATCCCAAGGATTGGAACTAAACTTGGTTTTATTGCAAAGACACATCGCCAGCTGACGAAAAACCAATGCCGGGTTATCGCGCGGAGCGCCTTGACACTAAGTTTTCACTCCTTGACAAGCTTTCTGTCGCTGAACGTAAGAAGCTCATCCCAACCATCAAAAGAGTTCAAGCCTTGCTGGGAAACGTATTAACTAGTGTTGACTTGATCCGCTATTGGATTGCATGGCGGATCATCCCTCTGAGCCGCCGGTCTGACTTAATGAGTAATTACACCGGAGGAGCAGACGATCCGTTGCGTTATAGCTCTCTACGTCTGACCGAAGAAACTATCGTTGAAATGTCAACTACCCTTGTAAACACCAAATATGAAGACTGCAGTAAAGTAGGATTGAATCCTTTCTACAAGCTTAACCCAGCACCAGAGGTAAATCCCCTTGACTCCTTTTTTCTCTAATAGTTAAGCACTTGCATGATGTTTCAACCTGTTATTTGCCTACAAGCCAAATCTGACTTTTGGAAGGCCAAATATGATCATGAAGCCGCCAAGAAGGCTAGAGCCGCCGCCATAGCCGCCAAGAAGACAACCCGAAAATCCAAGAAGAAACAAACTGCTTTTGATATGTTCAAGCTGGATGATGTTTTTGAGTCGGAGGTAGCCCTTGACTCTCTTGCCCTGCTTTTTAACAACCTTATTGACACTGACCATTGCCAGGATGACACGGGGGAAGGCCAGGCAGTAGAATAAGAGGTAACTATTTCCTCCGACTCAGAACCTTTGCCAAGATAGAAAACTCGGCTGGTAACCCGGAAAGTAAGGTTTTCACATCCTTTGGCTTATTTGGATCCTCATTTTCTTTTGAAAAAACAGCAACATGACAGCCGCCGTCAGACTTGGACCAGTGACGACAATGAACTGCCCTCTGGCTTACCGAAAACTCCTCGAAAACACCAGAATGAGGTTTCTTTCACCTTTGACTTTTGCTTTTGTAAATGAATCTACTTCCTTGCTCTTTTTAAATTGTGATTTCATCTTTGCAGGAGGTCTCTCATTCTTCTGGTGATTCCTCGCAAACCCAATTTCCAGCCTTCAAGACTGCCCCTGGGTAAAGATAATTATCCTTCCTCTGCATCTTTATGTCCGTATCATTATACTGACTCATCAAATTCCTCTTAGTGGTCAAGCAAAACCCAAGAAAGCCAGGGTGATTAAGCCGACTAAAAACCCGGACGCCGCTGAACCGGCACTGCCAAATCCTGCCCCGGGACAACCTGAAGCACCAGAAGACCCTGCTGTCAACGTTCGAATAGATCCTCCTAAGCCGTTTGTTGACGAAACTGTTCTCAACCATTTACTATTGAATTGTCAAGCTCAGCTAACCCGCCAGCGACTTACGACAGTGACGTTTTAATCACTGGTAGTAGATTTGTTGAACCGGGCAATCCAACGGTATTAGCCAGACACTCCGCCAAGCAAGAGGTTTTGGAAAAACAGAAAGTTCTCTTTGACATCTCCCACTATGCTCACCTGAGCATTAGTGATGTGCTATCTAGCTATCTTAGTCACGTGCATTCTAGCCATGACTCTAAAATTGAGATGGTCAAATAGCTGCAATTGAAATATGAGGTATGATCTTCAGCTTTTATTAACTTATATGTTCTGCCAGCCCCCAAGTCTCCTGATTATGATAAACTTGAATGATCTGTAGACTTGTGATATATGTTGACGTTCTGACTTAGATTTGTCCAAGTCCGGTTTAGAATGTTTAACCGGAGTTATCTGATTAACATAATTTCACATGTAGTCCCCAAGGGTCGGCTTAATTCATCATGAATGAGTCGGTACTTAACTTCATAGCTGTCTTGACTCAGTCCAAACTAATATTGTTATCCGGCTCAAGAGAAAAAACTTTCTGAATATCATGCATTAGCCCCCAAGTGCCAAGCGTTGTTACTTGTAAAACACTTGGAACTTTAATCATAGAAGAGTCATTTGTGCATATAAAAATTGCTTTGGCAGACATTAGCCCCCAAGTGCCGAGTGGTGTTGCGTTTGCAAAGCACTTGGGACTTTACTCATTATGACCTTTATTGGAGTAAATTTTGACATACCTGTGCATGTCTGTAGACTGCCATAACTGAATTGGATTCTCAACTGGCTGATGCGAAAACCTGGTTGGCGGCTCAAGAGACTGAGATAAAGAATGTTGACTCCAAACTCCAGTTGAGCCTATCTGAAGTAGAGAAACTGAAGACCAGTTTTGATGTAGAGAAAAAATCCTGGGTCGATGAAAAAACCTTGCTAATATAGCATGCTGAGACAGCCAAAGCGGCTCTCAAGGAGGTTACCACGGAACTCACCAGTTTAAAGAACCGTGTGTCTCAGATGGTCTCTGCAATCTTCGGTGAGTCATTGCATTATTTACTTAAAGTCTATTTTTGCGAGAAATATAAGCCGCCTGCTTAACCTTTTAAAATACTCGTAGGTCCACAGATCAACAATTTGAGCCAAAACAGCTTGATAAAACTCAAGGCGGTTTACACCCTGCTGGAGCAACTATACACTGGAGCTCAACGGGCGCTTGCCATTATTTCCCTAGCCAACCAAGGACCAAACCTCTTGAGTGATGTCTTGAAGAAGTTATCTATCTTACCCGCCAGGTTCCAAGATGTCAAGTGTTCTTGTGCAAGAGCCGGAGCCCTAACTGCTCTAAGCCGCTCCAAAGCCTAGGTGCCGGAGCTAGACCCGGCGGATGTAGCTAAGGGGTATCCCAGCTTTAAAGAAGATGGGACTCCATTTGATCAAGATGATTTTGCTGCTTGTGTGAGGGTAGTTCGTCCTAATGCTACCATCCTTGGCGACGAGACCTATTGAGAAGTATCAGCTGGGTTTTGACGTTGAGAATAAAAAGATGGCAACTCCTTTGTATAAAGTGACAGATCTAATCCCGCCGGTTCGCCAACACACCTTTGCCCCAGAAATTGACCCGTCTAGTCTAATTGACGATGAAGCTAAGTTCGTTGCTCTTAATGGCTTTGATTGGTCCAAGCCCAGTTTTCAAACAATGGAGGAAGATGAACCGGCGAGGGAGGAGTCGTAAGCATCCAAATAATCCGGCTAAGATTTAATGAACCGGCCTTGTCTTAACATCTGCTTAGGAGAAAACAGTTTTAACCTTTTGGACTCCCAATGCCTTGTAATAGGCTAGCTTAAAACTTCATGTTCTGCCTATGCCATCGTGCATATCGTACTGCGTACAACATTTTATCCGTCATGTCAATATATGCTTTATATCCTTTATCATATTTGTAGTGTTTAAATTTGTTCCTGTATGTAAAAGGTGAGAAACTGTCCTGGCGGTTTGTCGCTGGACGGGTCAAAACACCCAATACACAACTATGAAATTACCATAACAGAATAATCAAGGCTAGATGTAAAGATAAATAAAGCTGGAAGGCCTTTGGTTCAAGAAAAACCACAGATAAGTCTGTTTATGAATTTTAAACGACAATATCATACCTGTATTCTTTGAATCTGGACTGCCGGCTTATGTGACCCGGACAATAAGGGTGACAACCCAATCTTTTTAGAAGTCAATACTTCCATATGTATGATAACTATTATACCTTGGCAACTCCTTGTCAAAGAACCAACCCGGCTTAAATTGAAACCATACTTACAGTTAGATTCTAGACAACAAAATCCCAGTAAAACAAAAGAGTATCTTTCAAACAATGCAAATCAAGCATCAAGAAAAATTTGGAGGCTTCTGATTCGAATACGATAAGTAAACCGAACCAAAAGGGTTAAGCTAGGATTCGAATACGATCATGTAGCCCCCAGTGGCTTTGGCGTTGCGCCGATCAAGAGGGTACCGACAGCTATGTTCTCTTTGGTTCGAATACGACCTATGTTTGAACAGGAAGCCCCCAAATGACCTTGAGAGGTTTTTAACGACCCTGATTCGAATATGATCCAAGTCGGACCCAAAAGGGGTTAAGATATGATTCAGATATGATCAAGAAGCCCCCTAGTGAGTTTGGCTTTGCGCCGATCAAGAGGGTTACGATAGCTATGTTCTCTTTGGTTCGAATACGACCTATGTTTGAACAGGAAGCCCCCTAGTGACCATGAGGTTTCAACGGCTAGATTCGAATACGATCCTGAGCCGGACCAAGAGGGTTAAGCTAGATTCGAATACGATCAGCCTCCAATTGGTCGTCTTATACTTAAGATAACAAAGACATGTGATCATTAAGGAAAAAAAGGAAGAAGTCCTGCTCTATTATTTATCATAATATATACAACGTCAAAGTATGTACATTATGAGAGACGGTGGCTCAAGCGTAGTAAGGCCGAAGATGAGCAATATTCCACGGTCGGTGGGTCTCTTCCTCCGACTTACGTGAGTCTTTGTGCTCTCGAACATCGATAAGATAGTATGACCCGTTATTCAAGTTCTTGCTGTCGGAGTAATGGGCCACGGGTAGGCCAACCCGAAGCCCATAACCTTTCAAGACATCGGGGCAAGCTGCGCCCCTCAAGACCACAGGGCAAAGAGCCGCCTCCTGGGGCGTCTACGGCAAGACGGCCGACTGCCCGCTCACGGCCGAGTCCCAGGGGCGACTTCCAGAGAAGCCGGCTTTGGGGAGTCGGCCGGCGACTCCAACAAACCGTGACCTCATCGAGGGGGACGGGGCAGGGGCGTAGCTACAATGGAGTCCACTCCCCGCCCCTTACCAAGAGCAGGCATGGCTACAGCGCGCCGTACTAGGGAAGATCTCCCCGCGGCATGGCACTGTTGCCCAGCCGGCCCTGACATCATCATCACTGTACCTGGTCATGCGCCCACGACGGCTTGTCTATATGGCCTGGAGGCAGCGGGGCCCACCAGTCAGCGAGACCTCAGGAGACGGCGGGAGAACCGCCAGTCGGACCCGTCGGGAGTCGGCCCGGGGGAGTCGGCCGAGCCCTCCCCCGGGGCCCCTGCGCCATCAAACAAGAAGAGATGGGGAGTGGCCACAGTGATCGCCCGCCAGGCGGCGGGGCTGTTGCCACGACCCCATGACCGAGCTTGCATCATCAGGAGCACGACTACAGTAATTAGCAGCCGGCAAGACCCGCCCGCGGCGGACGCGGCCCGTCAGCTCCGTACCAGACCAGTTGGCGGGGCCCACCAGTCGGCGGGCCCCACCAGTCGGCGGAGAAGCCGAAGGTCGGAGGCACTGACGGCTGGGGCCGCGCCCAGTCGAATTACCATTGTACCCCTAGGGGGTAGGCCTATATAAACCCCCCAGGGCACCCATGCAAAGGGTTGGATCCCAGTAGTTCTATACCACACCAGATAGAGGGAGAGAGCTAGCCTTGCCCTCTCCCACCACCAGACCCAGCTCAAGGAGCAACCGTGTAAACACTTGACCATAGTGATCATGCGGAGACCCCGCAGAGTAGCAGTAGGGGTGTTATCTCCCCCGAGAGCTCCGAAGCTGGGTAAGATTCGCCGACATGCATGTCTTCGCCTCATCCCGTTTCCAGGCACCGGCAATGTTCTACTCGCCCCCACCATGATAAGCCATCCGTTGGCATATGTCGCACCAAACCCCCGACATTTGGCGCCCACCTTGGGGCATGGTGCACCGCAGTCCGGAGATCTGTTCTGGACAGGAACCCTTTTCCTCCCTGGCGAGCGCAGCCAGCCAGGCACGCCAGACGAAGTTTGCGTCGACGCACTGCGTGGCGTTGAGATCGCCTGTGCCGCTAGCTCCTTGGCCGAACTTGTCGGCGAGGTCCGCCTCTCCGACGAACCTGCGTCCGACACTGGCGCGGGCGGCCCCGAAACCCCCCTCGCGGGACTCCTCGATCAACTCCACGTTTCCGGCGAGCCTGCCGTAGACTTGGAGTCCGTAGGCTCCACTGACCCGATGATGGTTGACTCCGACACCGCGTCGGTCGACGTGTTCCCCATCAACGTGGTGGTCTATGATGAACCTCTCCCCCACGTAGAGAGCGATGGAAGCACCATCACTGAGGTACTGGTCATCAGTCATGACGAGTCCCCTGGCAGAGGGGCGCCCGACTCACTCGGCGCGGCGCTGCAAGACCTAGCTGCGCCCATTCCGGAAGACGCTGATGCAGAGACGTTAGAAGCGCGCCGCCTTTAGCTTGTTGAAGGCGCGAAGAAGCTGGCCAGCAGGAGACGCTTGTCAGAAGCTTACCAGTGGGAGATGGATCGCGCTGTTGGCGGCTCGCCGGCCCCGGCAGGGCCCACCCGCCTTGGCGCGGTTCAGCAGCGCGGCGTAGCCATCGCCAGCCTATTTGGGGCTAGCCGCCCCGTGTATGCCACACCAGCGGAGAACAACCAATCCGCCCAGGCAGCGGCGGATGAGCTGGAAAATTTCGAGGGTGAAGAGCGCCGCCTCATGATGGAGCGAGTCTAGCGGCTCCTCAACGCGGCCGCCGCGCAGAACGAGGCCGGCTGCCGCACGGAGGCGCCGCAGCGGCAAACGACGACCCACGCCGAGATCAAGGCGCGACGTCTCGGACGCCGACTGGCGGTGCCCGATGAAGAAAGGACAAGGAGCCGACTGTCAGCCACAGTCGAACTCGGGTTACCATAGAGCGCGACCGAGACGGCCGCCCGAGAGCAGTGGAACGACGGGATGACTGTCCGCCTCCTCCTCCCCGCAAGGAGAGGCGAGTCTCCCCGCCGCCTGTTGACCATCCGACTCTCGGTGACCGCCTTGGCCGCCGAGAGGGAGTTGGAGAGAATGACGCCCGCCACCGGATCGACCGACTTCACCGGTCCCTGGCGCTGGAAGAAGAAGATGAGCTGGGTCCGCCTTGTTTCGGGCCCCGCATTTGGGACGAGCCCTTTCCCAGAGGGTTCACGCTCCCAAGAGACACGCCCAAGTATACCGGCTCCGTGAAGCCGGAAGACTGGCTAGTCGACTACTCCATGGTTGTCAGCATAGCAAACGACAACAAGCGTGTCGCCGTAAAGTACGTTCCGCTCATGCTCCAGGGCACAGCCCGGACATGGCTGAACAGCCTAAAGCCCCGCAGCATCAATAGCTGGGTCGACTTCACTGAAGCATTCGTCCGCAACTTCACCAGCACGTACAAGCGTCCTCCCAATCCTCGTCAGCTCTCCTTGTGCGTGCAAGGTCCTGACGAGTCGACTCGTGACTACCTCACGTGTTGGGCTGAGCTCCGGAACTCCTGCGAGGGCGTGCACGAGGTGCAGGCCATTGAGTACTTCATAGTCGGGTGCCATGGAATGCAAATCTTCTCCGAAGATTTTACAGTTGATGCAGTATGTACCACACTACCTTTTGTATTAAAGTACCAAGACTTCGGGCCCCCCGAGACGAGCTCGGGGACTGCCCTCTTTTGTCTGTATGATAAAAATTATGCCTACAAGTATGTTACTCTTTGTCATGCCGCTTGGCACCGGGCTCGACAAGTCGGCCCGGGGACTTGCCGCCTTGCACTATGAAATGCTTCCTGCAGCCGGACAAGTAGTGTGTAACACCTAAGCCATCTTCTGTCAGAAGCCGCAGCTCGTGGAGCGACTATACGGTGGACAGAGGTAAGGTAGAATGGGTGCTCGCACGAAAAATGGCTAAGGACTCAAAGCGTAAAACCTAGCTCAAGACGGCTTCCAGCTTTTCTTGCAAACTGACTCTCGGACAGTCGGATTGTCGTTTTCTATCCAATTTGCTCAAACAATCTTGAAATCGGCTAAGTACTTGCTTTCCCAAAGTAGCCTAGCACTTGACCCAGCAACAGTCCACAGAAGCGGCTGTCCGATTGGCAAGACAGGCAACTAAGAGAAAGCGGCAAAGGAAAACAGCCAAAAGAACAATGAGCAAGAAAAGATATATATATATATATATATAACATAGGCCCTTGGCCAAATTGTCGAGTAGAGGTTCAAAATACACCCCGCGGGTGGAATTGTGCGAATTAACAAGTTCTTCAAAAGACTACTGAAGCAGATAAAACAAAAGACACAGCGACAGCTTAGGTGGCGGCAGACAGATTCGGGGGGTCAGAGGAGGCGCCAGCATCAGGCGTCAGGACGGTCGACCGGCTAGTCTCGGCTTGATCGCCTCCGGCAGCAGTCGGGTCGATCGCACGCGGCTCATTGCTGGAGGCGCGGTCGGGTTGAGGCTGGCCGTCTGCTCTGTCTTTTGGTGCCTCCGCCCCGCCCTCATCCTCCGCCTCGTCCTCCTCCTCGACGCTGGAGCCAATCACCTCCGCCGAGTCTTCGCCGTAGTCTGGGTTCATCCCAAACCACTCCGGCGGTACCTCCTCGCCGTCCTCAGACCGCTCGGGGACGAAGATGCTTGTGTTGGTGTACTCGGTGATCGCCGCAGCACGCTTGACGAGGGCGTCTTCCACAGCCGCCAGCTCCGGCTGGGCCTCCGACCGAAGCGTGGCCAACCGGTCTAGATCCAGCCCCGGGTACCACGCCTTGACGAACTCCAAGGCCCGGCGCGCTCCAGCCCAGGACGAAGAGCCCTTCCAGGCCTCGAGGCGACCAGCCGCGACCTCCAACCAGTTGGCCGTCAGGCTGGGGGTGCGTGGAGCCTGCATATCCGGCCAAAGGGCAGAAAACGCCTGGGCACCGACGCGCTGAAGCCGGCGCAGCATCCGGTGAGCCGACCGAAGGCGAGCCTCGATGCTCAAGATGTGCTCATCAAGAGTCCGGGGGGCGTCGGCGGCGATCTCCGCGCCCTCCGCCCTCCGACTTTCGCGATCGGCCTCGATGGCTTGGATAGCGGCCTGCGACTGCCCAGGGAAGAAGTCTGCAAAAGACATGAAGAAACGAAGAAGCAAGTCAAAAACCAGGAATCGGCACGATCTAAGTCGGCAGCTCGAAGAAAGAAAATAAAGAGACTCACCATCAACGATGTCTTCAATCTCGTGGAAGGTGGAGGACAGCAGCGCCTCCTTGTCAGACCAGGAGGAGCGCTCGCTCGCGAACTCGGCCAAGAGGGCAGTTTCCATCTCCTCCGCCTCCCGCTGCGACTTCGCAAGCAGCTCCTTCTGCTCCGCCAACTGAGTGGCCAGCAAATCACGCTCTGTGGCGAGCCTGCTGCACTCCTCCCCTTTGGCGAGCAGGGCGGAGTTGGCTTCGCTCAGCTGCTGTTGAAGAGCAGCATTGGCTCCTGAAGGAAAGAAAGAAAGACAACAGTCGTCAATAAAGAAGGTCGCCGGGGAGATCCGGCCCGACTGCTCAGCAGTCGGCCCAAATCTCGGGGACTACAGCCCGCGGGTGCGCTAGCGCGCCCCCGCAGAGAAGAAAAAAGAGGGAAGGACTTACTCCGGCTCTCCGCCAAGTCGGCAGTCTGCTTGCCCAGCTCTTCAACATTACGGTTGAAGGCAGTGACGCGGAGGTTGTGGTAATCCTGCAACAAGCATTTCAGACAAAGTTAGTACCCAGAAGTTCATCAATTGGAGTTCCGGGCCGCCTGCTCAGCAGCCGGCCCGAAACTTGGGGACTACACCAAGTGGGTGCGCTGGCGCGCCCCCACAGAGAGGAACAAGAAAAACAAAGGCCCAAAGAAAAGACATACCCGGACGGCTGCCCGCGACACTAGGAACGCCTTGGTGCAGCTCTGGAGGGCGTCGCCCTCAGCGCGGAGCTTCGCTTGGATGTCCAGGGGTGCCCGGTTCAGCGGCCCTGTGCCGCCTCCCCGCACCCACCCAACAGGTGCGGCGCTTGTCGCTTCGGCGTCTGGAGCCGCCGAGCTGGCGGTGCCGGCTTCCAGGGGCGGGGTGCCGAAGTCGCCTTCTCCAGACGACGGCGCGCTGGCGAGCCGACCTAGAGGAGTAGCCTCGCCACGGCCTCGTCTTCGGTCGGCGGCACCGGAGGGTCCGCTGGCTGCTCGCCTTGCACGCCTTCAGACGGCGGCGGAGGCGACGGCGGAACGTTCGCGCCCGGAGTAGAGGGCTCGCCGCCTTCCCTCTCCTCGACGAAGTTCTCCCCGCCGGCTTCTCTAGTCTGCCCCGTGAACTCCGGGGCGGCGGCGCAGAGTTCAGCGGGGTCACAAGCAAGGCCGACTGGCGGCGTGCGGCTTCCTTAGCCCGCTGCTTCGCCGCAGCAGCGGCTTCGGCCTCCGCTACTTTTTTCTTAGCGGAGGCCTCCGCCCTGTCGGCCTCCGCTTTCTCCAGGCGGAGGGCTTCATCTTCGTTGCGCTTCTCCTGCGCATTCCGCTCCGTCGCCTCCCGAAGGTCGGCTGCGGGGTCTATCCGCCGAGTGGTGGCGGGCGTCTCCGTTGACCCCATGACGGAGGCGGCGGCGACCCGCTCAAGAGAGAGGGGAGCCCTGAAGAAAGAGGGGCGAGCAGAGACTCAGACAAAACACGAAGAAAGAATAAACTTTGAAGTCAGAATACTTACGCAGAGACCAACGGCGGCTTCTTCACTTCCTTCCAGAAGCGGATGGCCTTCGCGGCTGCCTCGTCCCGCCGGGTCGCCGCAGCCGAGCCCTTGGGCTTCTTCGGCCGGCTGCCAACAAAGTTGGCACAGCCCGGCGCTTCTTCCCGCCGCCTGGAGCGCCCGACGCGGCAGAAGAGCCGGCGCCCGGCTGGCTGGCTCCTGGCCGATGGCGAGGGGCGACTCCTCCCTCGGCGTCGTCTTCAGGCCAGTCGGCGAAGGTAGCCGAGGGCCTGAAGTCGCCTGTCGTCCCTCCTCCTCCCTCGGCGTCGTCTTCCAGAGCCGCCGCCCCCAGATCGGGGTCGTCGACGTCGCTCTCCGCCTGATCGGCGACGAACTCACGGGCCGGCCCCGAGGTGCCGGCTGGTGGGTGAAGAAGGGGATTCTAACCAAAAGCAGACTGATCAGAACAAAACTCGGCAAGAAGAAGACAATCCAAAGAAAGAAAAGAAAGGCGACTCACCACGGGCGGGGGGTTGGCGCGGGAGTATGGCTCCTTGCCGAATCGCCAGTCCCCCGGGAGCCTGTTGTCCGAGAGGTAGTTCACCATAAGGGCCACCACTCCATGAGGCATGTCCTTGGTGCACATCCGACTCGGGTCGCGACCCCCGCTCATCTGGCATATCAGGTGAGGGCGGCCTTGGACTGGGAGAACTCGGCGCGAGACGAAGGCAGCCAGCAGGTCCGGACCAGTCAGACCCTCCGACCGCGTCAGCACTCGGAGTCGCGTGATGGCGCCGGCTCCCGCAGGCGTCAGCGACCTGGCCCGGTACGACCAGTTGGGCAGTCTGCCAGCCGGCGGGCCGGCTTCGAAAGCCGGTAGATTGACCCAGTCGCCCCTCGTGGCGACGTTCCTGACGTAGAAGTAGGACCGCTGCCACATCTTCACCGACTTCAACAGCGCGATGGAGGGGAAGTGGTTGTCAGCTCCTGTCCTTCGCACGGCGATGAACGCGCCGCACTGAGCCGGCACGCCCGCGGCCTGGGTGCTGAGCTTGGAGAAGAAGAACTCCCCCAGAGCTCGAGGGTGGGGAGGACTCCGAGGAAGCCTTCGCACAGAGCCACGAAGGCGGACAACAGCACCACTGTGTTGGGGGTGAGGTGGTGCGGCTGGAGGCCGTAGAACTCCATGAACGACCGGAAGAAGCTGCGCGCCGGCAGCCCCAGCCCGCGCAGGCAGTGCGAGCGGAAGATGACCCGCTCGCCCTCCTCCGGGGCGGGGGAAATCTCCCCCTCCGGCGCGAGACGCACCTGCACGCGGTCCTCGCCGGGAAGCCGATGGGTCCGGCGGAGGAACTTGATGTGGTCTTCATGGACTTCGTAACCGTCCCAGGTGCCGGAGCGCACCAAGGGAGGCGCGACCGTAGAGGAAGAGCTCATCGCGAGTTGTCGTTGCGGTGCTCGCCGGAGCTTGGGCGTGCGGTAGGGCGAAGAAGAGAAGAGGAAGCAGGAGAGCGAGGTGCTGCGAGGAGGAAGAAAGGAAGGGGTAGTGGGAAGAAGGGGCGCGCGTGCCCCCCTCTTCCCCCTACTTATAGCCCCATGGGCTGCGAAGCCGAGGGGGCGGACGTGGGGATTTACTGTGCCCGCAACCCCACACCCCCCATGATCCACGTAAAGTTACTGCGCGCAGTAACTTCACGGGAATCCCAACCATCCACCGGGCCGCAGCGGATCCGCTCGGGCACCAAGGCGTGGTAGTGGCGGGCCCCGCCTACGGGCCTGTACCGTCGCGCGCGTGGGCTGGCAGGCTGGCCTGGCCACGTGCCCTCGCATGACAGGCCAAGAACGGGCGGCGGCCTGGAAGCTTAGCTAGCACGCCACCTGAAATTCCGCCGAGACGTCCGAACTACTGAGCAAGTCAGAATTGAGTGAGTCCGAGTTGGGCGAGTCCGACTCCTTCTAGTCAGCCCGGCAGAAGTCAATCAAGACCGTGTGTTGAGCACCCGGAAAGAGAAACTGCTGAGGCTTCTCGGCCGATCGTCCGCGGCGCCTCACCAGCTTCGGGGACTACTGTCGGAGTAATGGGCCACGGGTAGGCCAACCCGAAGCCCATTACCTTTCAAGACATTGGGGCAGGCTGCGCCCCTAAAGACCATAGGGCGAAGAGCCGCCTCCTGGGGAGTCTACGGTAAGACGGCCGACTGCCCGCTCACGGCCGAGTCCTAGGGGCGACTTCCAGAGAAGTCGGCTTTGGGGAGTCGGCCGGCGACTCCAACAAACCATGACCTCATCGAGGGGGACGGGGCAGGGGCGTAGCTACAATGTAGCCCACTCCCCGCCCCTTACCAAGGGCAGGCATGGCTACAGCGTGCCGTACTAGGGAAGATCTCCCTGCGGCGTGGCACTGTTGCCCAGCCGGCCCTGACATCGGCATCACTGTACCTGGTCCTGCACCCACGACGGCTTGTCTGTACGGCCTGGAGGCAGCGGGGCCCACCAGTCAGCGAGACCTCAGGAGACGGCGGGAGAACCGCCAGTCGGACCCGTCGGGAGTCGGCCCGAGGGAGTCGGCCGAGCCCTCCCCTGGGGCCCCCGCGCCATCAATCAAGAAGAGATGGGGAGTGCCACAGTGATCGCCCGCCAGGCGACGGGGCTGTTGCCACGACCCCATGACTGAGCTTGCGTCATCAGGAGCACAGCTACAGTAATCAGCAGCCGGCAAGACCCGCCCGCGGCGGACGCGGCCTGTCGGCTCCGTACCAGACCAGTCGGCGGGGCCCACCAGTCGGCGGGCCCCAGCAGTCGGCAGAGAAGCTGGAGGTCGGAGGCACTGACGGCTGGGGCCGCGCCCAGTCGAATTACCATTGTACCCCTGGGGGGTAGGCCTATATAAACCCCCCAGGGCACCCATGCAAAGGGTTGGATCCCAGTAGTTCTATACCACGCCAGATAGAGGGAGAGAGCTATCCTTGCCCTCTCCCACCACCAGACCCAGCTCAAGGAGCAACCGTGTAAACACTTGACCATAGTGATCATGCGGAGACCCCGCAAAGCAGCAGTAGGGGTGTTATCTCCCCGGAGAGCCCCGAAGCTGGGTAAGATTCGCCGGCGTGCATGTCTTCGCCTCATCCCGTTTCCAGGCACCGGCGACGTTCTACTCGCCCCCACCATGATAAGCCATCCGTTGGCATATGTCGCACCAAACCCCCGACACTTGCTGACCACAAAGGGTCCTTCCCAAGGTGGGGATAGCTTTTGCGCATCAGACTGATCCTGGATGAGCCGGAGCACCAAATCACCTTCTTAAAAGGTTCTTGACTTAACCCAGCGGCTATGATAATGGCGTAGGTCCTGTTGGTAAATCGCTGAGCGGGCTGCTGCTAAGTCACGCTCTTCATCTAATAGGTCAAGTGCATCCTGACGGGCTTGTTCGTTATCATCTTCAACGTAAGCCTCTACTCGGGGCGAGTCATGATGGATGTCACTGGGCAAGACTGCCTCTGCTCCATAAACCATGAAGAAAGGCATATAACCCGTAGACCTGTTAGGGGTAGTATTGATACTCCAAATTACAGAGGGTAACTCTTCCACCCAACAACCCGGTGTCCGTTGTAAATGAACCATAAGCCGGGGTTTTAGGCCTTTCAGGATTTCCTGATTGGCTCTTTCAGCTTGACCATTAGATTGGGGTGAGCTACTAATGAAACATCAAGCCGGATATGTTCCCGTTGACAGAATTCTTCCATAGCTCTTTGGGACAGGTTAGTGCCATTGTCAGTAATAATGTTGTATGGAAAACCAAAACAAAAGATCACTTTCTTCATGAATTGAATCGCCGTGGCCGCATCACACTTACTGATCGGCTCTGCCTCAACCCACTTTGTGAACTTGTCCACTGCCACCAAAAGGTGCGTCTTTTTATCCTTGGATCTTTTGAAAGGTCCAACCATGTCAAGCCCCAAGAATACAAACGGCCAAGTAATTGGAATCATCCGCAATTCCTAAGCCGACATGTGCGCCCGTCGTGCGAATTTTTGACACCCATCGCACCTACTGACCAGATCCTTCGCATCGGTGCGAGCCGTTAGCGAGTAAAAATCATGACGGAAAGCCTTGGACACAAGAGACTTTGAACCGGCATGATGGCCACAATCTCCTTCATGGTTCTCACGAAGAATTTCTTGACCTTCTACAGGATGGACACAACGCTAAAACGCTTCGGTGACACTGCGATGATACAACTCACCATTGGAAATTTTCATTGACTTGGACCGCTGGGTTATCTGTCTAGCCAAGGTCTCATCCTCCGGTAACTCGCTACGCACCATATAAGCCAAATACAGCATTGTCCAATCTAGAATGACATGAAGAGCCGCCACCAATTGTGCTTCCGGGTCTGGAACAGCCAAGTCTTCCTCTGTAGGCAACTTGACAGAAGGGTTATGCAGGACATCTAAAAAAGTGTTAGGCGGCACCGACCTACGCTGAGATCCCAACCGGCTTAAAGCATCGGCTGCTTCATTCTTTCTGTGGTCAATGTGCTCCACTTGATAACCCTTGAAGTGTCCAGCAACAGCGTCAACCTCACAGCGATAAGCCGCCATGAGAGGATCCTTGGAATCCCACTTGCCTAATACTTGCTGAGCCACCTAATCTGAGTTGCCAAGGCACCGTACCTGGCTTAAACTCATTTCTTTGGCCATTCAAAGACCATGGAGTAAGGCCTCATACTCAGCTGCGTTGTTAGTACAAGGAAACATCAATCACAACACATAACAAAACTTGTCACCTCGAGGGGAAGTTAAAACAACTCCATCCACCGAGCTCTCCTATTGCCTGGACCCATCAAAATGAATCGTCCAATATGTGTTATCTGGCTTCTCTTCAGGTATTTGCAACTCCGTCCAATTGTTAATGAAATCGACCAATGCTTGAGATTTGATGGCAGTGTGCGGCACATACTTTAAACCGTGAGACCCAAGTTCAATAGCCCACTTGGCGACTCGTCCCGTGGCTTCTCTATTTTGAATAATATCTCCTAAAGGAGCAGAGCTAACCACCGTGATAGGATGACCTGAAAGTAATGCTTAAGCTTCCGGCTCGCCATGAACACCCCATAAACAAGTTTCTGCCAATGTGGATATCTCTGTTTGGAATCAATGAGCACCTCACTGACATAGTAAACCGGTCGTTGAACCGGATATTCCTTGCCAGTCTCTTTACGCTCCACAACAATGGCCACACTGACAGCACGTGTGTTAGCAGCCCCATATAACAAAGTGGCTCTTTATCAACGAGAGCAGCAAGAACCGGTGGCTCAGTGAGCTGTCTTTTCAGATCTTCAAAGGCAGAGTTAGCAGCATCACTCCAGACAAAATCATCCGTCTTCTTCATCATTTGATATAACGGCATAGCCTTCTCACCTAATCGGCTTATGAAACGGCTTAAAGCTGCAACATGACCCGCCAGCCGTTGAACGTCATTGATGCATGCCGGCTTAGCCAAAGACGTAATCGCCTTTATTTTCTCTGGGTTAGATTCAATGCCTTTGTTAGACACCAAAAAACCCAAAAGCTTGCCCGCCGGTACTCCAAAAACGCACTTGGCCGGGTTAAGCATCATCTTGTAGACCCGAAGGTTATCAAAGGTTTCCTTCAGATCATCTACCAAGGTTTCCTTCTCTCTAGATTTCACCACTATATCGTCCACATAAGCATGAACATTACGCCCAATCTGGTTATGAAGACAGTTCTGCACACACCGCTGATAAGTCGCTTGGGCACTCTTAAGCCCAAAGGGCATGGACACATAGCAAAAGGCTCCAAATGGAGTAATGAAAGTTGTCTTCTCCTAGTCCTTAACCGCCATCTTGATCTGATGGTAACCAGAATAAGCATCCAAAAATTTCAAACACTCACAACCTGCCGTAGCATCAATGATTTGATCAATACGAGGGAGAGCAAAAGGATCAGTCGGACAAGCTTTGTTTAGGTCCGTGTAATCCACACACATATGCCAGGTGCCGTTCTTTTTAAGCACGAGCACCGGGTTAGCCAACCACTCTGGATGAAAGACTACAATAATGAACCCAGCTGCCAAAAGCCGGGCCGCCTCTTCTCCAATAGCCTTGCGCCTTTCCTCGTTGAACCACCAAAGAAACTGCCTGACCGGCTTAAACTTTGGATCAATATTGAGAGTGTGCTCAGCGAGTTATCTCGGTACACCCGGCATGTCAAAAGGCTTCCATGCAAAGATGTCCCGGTTCTCACGGATCAACTCGATGAGCGCTGATACGCTTCCAACGTATCTATAATTTTTGATTGCTCCATGCTATATTATCTACTGTTTTGGACTATATAGGGCTTTATTTTCGACTTTTATATTATTTTTGGGACTAACCTATTAATCGGAGGCCCGGCCCAGAATTGCTGTTTTTTGCCTATTTCAGTCTTTCGAAGAAACGGAATATCAAACGGAGTCCAAACGGAATGAAACCTTCGGGGACGTGATTTTCTCATCGAACGTGATCCAGGAGACTTGGACCCTACGCCAAGGCATCAGAGAGGCGGTCATGAGGATGGGCCCCCCTAGGGTGCGCCCCCTGCCTCGTGGGCCCCTCGAAGCTCCACCGACATACTTCTTCCTCCTATATATACCTACGTACCCCCAAACAAACAGGGACAGAGCCAAAAACCTAATTCCACCGCCGCAACTTTATGTATCCACGAGATCCCATCTTGGGGCCTGTTCCGGAGCTCCATCGGAGTGGGCCGTCATCACGGAGGCCTTCTACATCATCATAGCCTCTCCGATGAAGTGTGAGTAGTTTACCTCAGACCTTCGGGTCCATAGTTAGTAGCTAGATGGCTTCTTCTCTCTTTTTGGACCTCAATACAAAGTTCTCCCCCTCTCTCGTGGAGATCTATTTGATGTAATCTTCTTTTAGCGGTGTGTTTGTTGAGACCGATGAATTGTGGGTTTATGATCAAGTCTATCTATGAATAATATTTGGATCTTCTCTGAATTCTTTTATGTATGATTGGTTATCTTTGCAAGTCTCTTCGAATTATCAGTTTGGTTTGGGCTACTAGATTGGTTTTTCTTGCCATGGGAGAAGTGCTTAGCTTTGGGTTCGATCTTGCGGTGTCCTTTTCCAGTGATAGAAGGGGCAGCAAGGCACGTATTGCATCGTTGCCATCGAGGATAACAAGATGGGGTTTATTTCATATTGCATGAATTTATCTCTCTACATCATGTCATCTTGCTTAAAGCGTTACTCTGTTATGAACTTAATACTCTAGATGCATGCTGGATAGCGGTCGATGAGTGGAGTAATAGTAGTAGATGCAGAATCGTTTCGGTCTACTTGTCACAGACGTGAAGCCTATATACATGATCATGCCTAGATATTCTCATAACTATGCTCAATTCTGTCAATTGCTCAACAGTAATTTGTTCACCCACCATAGAATACTTATGCTCTTGAGAGAAGTCACTAGTGAAACCTATGGCCCCCGGGTCTATTCTCATCATATCAATCTCCATCACTTTAATCTTGCTTTGCTTTTTTACTTTGCCTTTTACTTTTCACTTTGCATCTCTATACCAAAAATACCAAAAAATATTATATCTATCAGATCTCACTCTCGTAAGTGACCGTGAAGGGATTGACAACCCCTAATCGTGTTGGTTGCGAGTAGCTATCGTTTTGTGCAGGTATGAGGGAATTGAGCGTGGCCTCCTACTGGATTGATACCTTGGTTCTCAAAAACTGAGGGAAATACTTACGCTACTCTGCTGCATCATCCTTTCCTCTTCGGGGAAATCCAACGCAGCTCAAGAGGTAGCAAGAAGAATTTCTGGAGCCGTTGCCGGGGAGTCTACGCAAAAAGTCAACATACCAAGTACCCATCACAATCCCTATCTCTCGCATTACATTAATTGCCATTTGCCTCTCGCTTTTCTCTCCCCCACTTCACCCTTGCCATTTTATTTGCCCTCTCTTTCCCAATCTCCTTCTCCTTCTCTTTTCCGTTTGCCTTTTTTCGCTTGCCTTTTTGTTTGCCCGCGTGTTGGATTGCTTGTTTGTCGCGATGGCTCAACCGAGATTTGGTGATCTTCACCTTAAAAGGTTAGAGGAGATCGAAAACAACGTTAGGAAGTTTGTGGTTTTGCAATTTGAGCATAATAATTTCTTTAGAAACGAGCTTAAGGAACAAAAAAAATTATGAGTTATATGAATAAAGAGCTTGATGATATGTCTAAAGAATTTGATGGTATAAGATCCCAAATTGCTCGTCTAGAAAAGATGACTGCTGAAATTTCGGATATGCAAGCCACCTTAGTCAATAAGATGGCCGCTAAACCGAATTCCTATGAAAATCAAGATGAAGATCTAAAAGTTATTGATGTGTCTCCTATTAAATCTCTGTTTTGCAATATGAATCTTGATGAAACTGAATATGATCTTCCTTTACCTAGAAGGCATTCTAAAAATTCGGAGTATTTAGATCTTTATGATGAAATTGATGAAAGTGGGATTGAAAGAAATAAAAATCTAGATGTTGCTAAACCCACTATATTGGATTTCAAGGAATTTAATAATGAAAGTTACTCTTTAATTGATTGTATTTCCTTGTTGCAATCTGTGCTAAAATCTCCACATGCTTATAGTCAAAAGAAAGCCTTCACCGAACATATTGTTGATGCCTTGATGCAATCTTATGAAGAAAAACTTGAGTTGAAAGTTTCTATCCCTAGAAAACTCTATGATGAGTGGGAACCAACTATTAAAATTAAAATTAAAGATCATGAGTTTTATGCTTTGTGTGATTTGGGTGCTAGTGTCTCCACTATCCCCAAAACTTTGTGTGATTTGCTAGATTTCCGCGATTTTGATGATTGCTCTCTAAACTTGCATCTTGCGGATTCTACTATTAAGAAACCTATGGGAAGGATTAATGATGTTCTTATTGTTGCAAATAGGAATTATGTGCCCGTAGATTTCATTGTTCTTGATATAGATTGCAATCCTTCTTGCCCTATTATTCTTGGTAGACCTTTCCTTAGAACGGTTGGTGTGATTATTGATATGAAGGAAGGGAATATTAGATTTAAATTTCCATTAAAAAAGGGCATGGAACATTTTCCAAGAAAGAAAATAAAATTGCCATATGAAACTATCATGAGAGCCACTTATGGATTGCCTACCAAAGATGGCAATACCTAGATCTATCCTCGCTTTTATGCCTAGCTAGGGGCGTTAAACAATAGCGCTTGTTGGGAGGCAACCCAATTTTACTTTTATTCCTTGCTTTTTTCTCCTGTTTAGTAATAAATAAATTATTTAGACTCTGTTTTGGTTGTGTTTTTTGTGTTTAATTAGTTTTTGTTCCAAGTAGAACCGTTGGGAAGACTTGGGGAAAGTCTTGTTGAACTTGCTGTAAAAAACAGAAACTTTAGCGCTCACGAGAACAGCTTTCATTTTTATTTGGAGAGTGATATTTAGTTCATTATTTTTGCAGATGATTAATAGATAAATTACTCACGTCCAGGCATTTATTTTAGAATTTTTAGTGTTCCAGATCTTGCGCTAGCTACAGATTACTACAGACTGTTCTGTTTTTGACAGATTCTGTTTTTCGTGTGTTGTTTGCTTATTTTGATGAATCTATGGCTAGTAAAATAGTTTATAATCCATAGAGAAGTTGGAATACAGTAGGTTTAAAACCAATATAAATAAATAATGAGTTCATTACAGTACCTTGAAGTGGTCTTTTGTTTTCTTTCACTAACGGAGCTCACGAGTTTTCTACCTTAAGTTTTGTGTTGTGAAGTTTTGAAGTTTTGGGTAAGGATTTGATGGATTATGGAACAAGGAGTGGCAAGAGCCTAATCTTGGGGATTCCCATGGCACCCCCAAGATAATCTAAGGACACCTAAAAGCCAAAGCTTGGGGATGCCCCGGAAGGCATCCCCTCTTTCGTCTACTTCTATCGGTAAATTTACTTGGAGCTATATTTTTATTCACCAACATGATATGTGTTTTGCTTGGAGCGTCTTGTATTATTTGTGTATTTGGTTGTTAGTGTGCCACACTCATACTTGCTGTACACACCTTTTGAGAGAGCCATACATGAATTAGAATTTGATAGAATACTTTATGTGCTTCACTTATATCTTTTTGAGCTAAGTAGTTTTGCTCTATGTGCTTCACTTATATCTTTTGAGCGTTATAATTTTGCTCTATGTGCTTCACTTATATCTTTTGAGCTAAGTAGTTTTGCTCTATGTGCTTCACTTATATCTTTTGAGCGTTATAATTTTTCTCTATGTGCTTCACTTATATCTTTTGAGCTAAGTAGTTTTGCTCTATGTGCTTCACTTATATCTTTTGAGCGCTATAATTTTGCTCTATGTGCTTCACTTAGATCTTTTAGAGCACGGTGGTGGATTTGTTTTAAAGAAACTATTGATCTCTCATGCTTCACTTAAATTATTTTGAGAGTCTCTTAATATCATGGTAATTTGCTTAATAATAATATGCTTGGTATTCAAGATTTGTGAAACTTTCTTTTCAATGTGTTGAATACTAAGAAAAGATTAAAGCATGATAATTGTTTTGAGATATGGAGGTGATAATATTAGAGTCATGCTAGTTGAGTAGTTGTGAATTTGAAGAATACTTGTGTTGAAGCTTGTGATTCCCGTAGCATGCACGTATGGTGAACCGTTATGTGATGAAGTCGGAGCATGATTTATTTATTGATTTTCTTCGTTATGAGTGGCGGTCGGGGACGAGCGATGGTCTTTCCTACCAATCTATCCCCCTAGGAGCATGCGCGTAATACTTTGCTTTGATAACTTGTAGATTTTTGCAATAAGTATATGAGTTCTTTATGACTAATGTTGTGTCCATGGATTATACGCACTCTCACCCTTCCACCTTTGCTAGCCTCTCTAATACCGTGCACCTTTCGCCGGTATCATACACCCACCATATACCTTCCTCAAAACAGCCACCATACCTACCTATTATGGCATTTCCATAGCCATTCCGATATATATTGCCATGCAACTTTCCACCGTTCCATTTATTATGACACACTCCATCATTGTCATATTGCATATCCCGGTACACCGCCGGAGGCATTCATATATAGTCATATTTTGTTCTAAGTATCGAGTTGTAATTGTTGAGTTGTAAGAAAAATAAAAGTGTGATGATCATCATTATTAGAGCATTGTCCCAGTGTGGAAAGTATGATGGAGACTATGATTCCCCCACAAGTCAGGATGAGACTCCGGACAAAATAAATAAAAGAGGTCAAAGAAGCCCAAAAAAAGAGAAATAAAAGAGGCCATAAAAAAGAGAAAAGGCCCAAATAAAAAAATTAAATAAAAAATGAAAGAAAAAGAGAGAAGGGACAATGTTACTATCCTTTTACCACACTCGTGCTTCAAAGTAGCACCATGATCTTCATAATAGAGAGTCTCTCATGTTATCACTTTCATATACTAGTGGGAATTTTTCATTATAGAACTTGGCTTGTATATTCCAATGATGGGCTTCCTCAAAATTGCCCTAGGTCTTCATGAGCAAGCGAGTTGGATGCACACCCACTTAGTTTCTTTTTGAGCTTTCATATACTTATAGCTCTAGTGCATCCGTTGCATGGCAATCCCTACTCACTCACATTGATATCTATTGACGGGCATCTCCATAGCCCGTTGATACGCCTAGTTGATGTGAGACTATCTTCCCTCTTTTTGTCTTCTCCACAACCACCATTCTATTCCACATATAGTGCTATATCCATGGCTCACGCTCATGTATTGCGTGAAGATTGAAAAAGTTTTGAGAATGTCAAAAGTATGAAACAATTGCTTGGCTTGTCATCGGGGTTGTGCATGATTTAAATATTTTGTGTGGGGAAGATAGAGCATAGCCAGACTACATGATTTTGTAGGGATAACTTTCTTTAGCCATGTTATTTTGAGAAGACATAATTGCTTTGTTAGTATGCTTGAAGTATTATTATTTTTATGTCAATATAAACTTTTGTCTTCAATCTTTCTAATCTGAATATTCATATCACAATTAAGAAGATTTGCATTGAAATTATGCCAAGTAGCACTCTGCATCAAAAATTCTCTTTTTATCATTTACCTACTCGAGGACGAGCAGGAATTAAGCTGGGGGATGCCTGATACGTCTCCAACGTATCTATAATTTTTGACTGTTCCATGCTATATTATCTACTGTTTTGGACTATATTGGGCTTTATTTTCCACTTTTATATTATTTTTGGGACTAACCTATTAACCGGAGGCCCAGCCCAGAATTGCTGTTTTTTGCCTATTTCAGTGTTTCAAAGAAACGGAATATCAAACGGAGTCCAAACGGAATGAAACCTTCGGGAACGTGATTTTCTCACCGAACGTGATCCAGGAGACTTGGACCCTACGCCAAGGCATCAGAGAGGCGGTCACGAGGGTGGGGGCGCCCCCCCCCTAGGGCGCGCCCCCTGCCTCGTGGGCCCCTCGAAGCTCCACCGACGTACTTCTTCCTCCTATATATACCTACGTACCCCGAAACGAACAGGGACGGAGCCAAAAACCTAATTCCACCGCCGCAACTTTCCGTATCCACGAGATCCCATCTTGGGGCCTGTTCCGGAGCTCCGCCGGAGAGGGCCGTCATCACGGAGGGCTTCTACATCATCATAGCCTCTCCAATGAAGTGTTAGGGTTAAGATGTGATTCGGTTATGATCAAGAAGCCCCTAGTGAGTTTGGCTTTGCACCGATCAAGAGGGTTATGATAGCTATGTTCTCTTTGGTTCGAATACGACCTATGTTTGAACAGGAAGCCCCCTAGTGACCATGAGGTTTTAACGGCTAGATTCGAATACGATCCTGAGCCGGACTAAGAGGGTTAAGCTAGATTCGAATACGATCAGCCTCCATTTGGTCGTCTTATACTTAAGATAACAAAGACATGTGATCATTAAGGAAAAAAAGGACAGAGGTCCTGCTTTATTATTTATCATAATATATACAACGTCAAAGTATGTACATTATGAGAGCCGGTGGCTCAAGTGTAGTAAGGCCGAAGATGAGCAATATTCCATGGTCGGCGGGTCTCTTCCTCCGACTTACGTGAGTCTTTGTGCTCTCGAACATCGATAAGGTAGTATGACCCGTTATTCAAGTTCTTTCTGACCACAAAGGGTCCTTCCCAAGGTGGGGATAGCTTGTGCGCATCAGACTGATCCTGGATGAGCCGGAGCACCAAATCACCTTCTTAAAAGGTTCTTGACTTAACCCGGCGGCTATGATAACGGCGCAGGTCCTGTTGGTAAATCGTTGAGCGGGCTGCTGCTAAGTCACGCTCTTCATCTAATAGGTCAAGTGCATCCTGACGGGCTTGTTCATTATCATCTTCAACGTAAGCTGCTACTCGGGGCGAGTCATGACGGATGTCACTGGGCAAGACTGCCTCTGCTCCATAAACCATGAAGAAAGGCATATAACCCGTAGACCTGTTAGGGGTAGTATTGATACTCCAAATTACAGAGGGTAACTCTTCCACCCAACAACCCGGTGTTCGTTGTAAAGGAACCATAAGCCGGGGTTTTAGGCCTTTCAGGATTTCCTGATTGGCTCTTTCAGCTTGACCATTAGATTGGGGTGAGCTACTGATAAAATATCAAGCCGGATATGTTCCTGTTGACAGAATTCTTCCATAGCTCCTTGGGACAGGTTGGTACCATTGTCAGTAATAATGTTGTGTGGAAACCCAAAACGAAAGATCACTTTCTTCATGAATTGAATCGCCGTGGCTGCATCACACTTACTGATCGGCTCTGCCTCAACCCACTTTGTGAACTTGTCCACTGCCACCAAAAGGTGCGTCTTTTTATCCTTGGATCTTTTGAAAGGTCCAACCATGTCAAGCCCAAAGACTGCAAACAGCCAAGTAATTGGAATCATCCGCAATTCCTAAGTCGGCATGTGCGCCCGTCGTGCGAATTTTTGACACCCATCGCACCTACTGACCAGATCCTCCGCATCGGCGCGAGGCGCTAGCGAGTAAAAACCATGATGGAAAGCTTTGGACACAAGAGACTTTGAAACGGCATGATGGCCACAATCTCCTTCATGGATCTCACAAAGAATTTCTTGACCTTCTTCAGGAGAGACACAACGCTGAAACGCTCCGGTGACACTACGATGATACAACTCACCATTAGAAATTGTCCTTGACTTGGACCGCTGGGTTATCTGTCTAGCCATGGTCTCATCCTCCGGCAACTCACCACGCGTCATATAAGCCAAATACAGCACTGTCCAATCTAGAATGACATGAAGAGACGCCACCAGTTGTGCTTCCGGGTCTGGAACAGCCAAGTCTTCCTCTGTAGGCAACTTGACAGAAGGGTTATGCAGGACATCTAAAAAAGTGTTAGGCGGCACCGACCTACGCTGAGATCCCAACCGGCTTAAAGCATCGGCTGCTTCATTCTTTCTGCGGTCAATGTGCTCCACTTGATAACCCTTGAAGTGTCCAGCAACAGCATCAACCTCACAGCGATAAGCCTCCATGAGAGGATCCTTGGAATCCCACTTGCCTAATACTTGCTGAGCCACCAAATCTGAGTTGCCAAGGCATCGTACCCAGCTTAAACTCATTTCTTTGGCCATTCAAAGACCATGGAGTAAGGCCTCATACTCAGCTGCGTTGTTAGTACAAGGAAACATCAATCGCAACACATAACAAAACTTGTCACCTCGAGGGGAAGTTAAAACAACTCCATCCACTGAGCCCTCCAATTGCCTGGACCCATCAAAATGAATCATCCAATATGTGTTATCTGCCTTCTCTTCAGGTATTTGCAACTCCGTCCAATTGTTAATGAAATCGACCAATGCTTGAGATTTGATGGCAGTGTGCGGCACATACTTTAAACCGTGAGACCCAAGTTCAATAGCCCACTTGGCGACTCGTCCCGTGGCTTCTCTATTTTGAATAATATCTCCTAAAGGAGCAGAGCTAACCACCGTGATAGGATGACCTGAAAGTAATGCTTAAGCTTCCGGCTCGCCATGAACACCCCATAAACAAGTTTCTGCCAATGTGGATATCTCTGTTTGGAATCAATGAGCACCTCACTAACATAGTAAACCGGTCGTTGAACCGGATATTCCTTGCCAGTCTCTTTACGCTCCACAACAATGGCCACACTGACAGCATGTGTGTTAGCAGCCACATATAACAAAGTGGCTCTTTATCAACGAGAGCAGCAAGAACCGGTGGCTCAGTGAGCTGTCTTTTCAGATCTTCAAAGGCAGAGTTAGCAGCATCACTCCAGACAAAATCATCCGTCTTCTTCATCATTTGATATAATGGCATAGCCTTCTCACCTAATCGGCTTATGAAACGGCTTAAAGCTGCAACACGACCCGCCAGCCGTTGAACGTCATTGATGCACACCGGCTTAGCCAAAGAAATAATCGCCTTTATTTTCTCCGGGTTAGCTTGAATGCCTCTGTTAGACACCAAAAAACCCAAAAGCTTGCCCGCCGATACTCCAAAAACGCACTTGGCCGGGTTAAGCATCATCTTGTAGACCCGGAGGTTATCAAAGGTTTCCTTCAGATCATCTACCAAGGTTTCCTTCTCTCTAGATTTCACCACCATATCGTCCACATAAGCATGAACATTACGCCCAATCTGGTTATGAAGACAGTTCTGCACACACCGCTGATAAGTCGCCTGGGCACTCTTAAGCCCAAAGGGCATGGACACATAGCAAAAGGCTCCAAATGGAGTAATGAAAGTTGTCTTCTCCTGGTCCTTAACCGCCATCTTGATCTGATGGTAACCAGAATAAGCAACCAAAAATTTCAAACACTCACAACCTGCCGTAGCATCAATGATTTGATCAATACGAGGGAGAGCAAAAGGATCAGTCGGACAAGCTTTGTTTAGGTCCGTGTAATCCACACACATATGCCAGGTGCCGTTCTTTTTAAGCACGAGCACCGGGTTAGCCAACCACTCCGGATGAAAGACTTCAATAATGAACCCGGCTGCCAAAAGCCGGGCCACTTCTTCTCCAATAGCCTTGCGCCTTTCCTCGTTGAACCGCCAAAAAAACTGCGTGACCGGCTTAAACTTTGGATCAATATTGAGAGTGTGCTCAGCGAGTTCTCTCGGTACACCCGGCATGTCAGAAGGCTTCCATGCAAAGATGTCCCGGTTCTCACGGATCAACTCGATGAGCGCTGATACGTTTCCAACGTATCTATAATTTTTGATTGCTCCATGCTATATTATCTACTGTTTTGGACTATATTGGGCTTTATTTTCGACTTTTATATTATTTTTGAGACTAACCTATTAACCGGAGGCCCAGCCCAGAATTGTTGTTTTTTTGCCTATTTTAGTCTTTCGAAGAAACGGAATATCAAACAGAGTCCAAACGGAATGAAACCTTCGGGAACGTGATTTTCTCACCGAACGTGATCCAGGAGACTTGGACCCTACACCAAGGCATCAGAGAGGCGATCATGAGGGTGGGCCCCCCAGGGTGCGCCCCCTGCCTCGTGGGCCCCTTGAAGCTCCACCAACATACTTCTTCCTCCTATATATACCTACGTACCCCCAAACGAACAGGGACGGAGCCAAAAACCTAATTCCACCGCCGCAACTTTCTGTATCCACGAGATCCCATTTTGGGGCCTGTTCCGGAGCTCCGCCGGAGAGGGCCGTCATCACGGAGGGCTTCTACATCATCATAGCCTCTCCGATGAAGTGTGAGTAGTTTACCTCAGACCTTCGGGTCCATAGTTAGTAGCTAGATGGCTTCTTCTCTCTTTTTGGACCTCAATACAAAGTTCTCCCCCTCTCTCGTGGAGATCTATTCGATGTAATCTTCTTTTTGCGGTGTGTTTGTTGAGACCGATGAATTGTGGGTTTATGATCAAGTCTATCTATGAATAATATTTGAATCTTCTCTGAATTCTTTTATGTATGATTGGTTATCTTTGCAAGTCTCTTCGAATTATCATTTTGGTTTGGCCTACTAGATTGGTTTTTCTTGCCATGGGAGAAGTGCTTAGCTTTGGGTTCGATCTTGCGGTGTCCTTTTCCAGTGACAGAAGGGGCAGCAAGGCACGCATTGCATCGTTGCCATCGAGGATAACAAGATGGGGTTTATTTCATATTGCATGAATTTATCTCTCTACATCATGTCATCTTGCTTAAAGCGTTACTCTGTTATGAACTTAATACTCTAGATGCATGCTGGATAGCGGTCGATGAGTGGAGTAATAGTAGTAGATGCAGAATCGTTTCGGTCTACTTGTCACGGACGTGATGCCTATATACATGATCATGCCTAGATATTCTCATAACTATGCTCAATTCTGTCAATTGCTCAACAGTAATTTGTTCACCCACCATAGAATACTTATGCTCTTGAGAGAAGTCACTAGTGAAACCTATGGCCCCCGGGTCTATTCTCATCATATCAATCTCCATCACTTTAATCTTGCTTTGCTTTTTACTTTGCCTTTTACTTTTCACTTTGCATCTCTATACCAAAAATACCAAAAAATATTATATCTATCAGATCTCACTCTCGTAAGTGACCGTGAAGGGATTGACAACCCCTAATCGCGTTGGTTGCGACTAGCTATTGTTTTGTGCAGGTACGAGGGACTTGAGCGTGGCCTCTTACTGGATTGATACCTTGGTTCTCAAAAACTGAGGGAAATACTTACGCTACTCTGCTGCATCATCCTTTCCTCTTTGGGGAAATCCAACGCAAGCTCAAGAGGTAGCAAGCGCGCCTTCCTATTTGGGATCCAAATTAGCACTGATAATAAATTGTTTGGATGAGTCGCCAGGCACAAAATCAATCATTTTGGTATCGTCAGCTGACTTAAACTTCAGCGCCGGCTCATGCTCCATAGTTGGCTTCTTCAGAGACATCATGTCTGTCGGGTCAACGTTGTCTTTGTAGAACTTTAACTCTTCCGTCGCACAAACAGATTCTGCGTAAGCAGCATCACCTTCCTCACACTCTAAGGCTATCTTCCGACTTCCATGTACTGTGATAGTACCTTTATAACCCGGCATCTTGAGCTGTAGATAAACATAACATGGTCGTGCCATGAATTTTGCATAAGCCGGTCGTCCAAACAGGGCATGATACGGGCTCTTGATTTTGACCACCTCAAATGTTAATTTCTCAGCCCTGGAATCATGCTCATCTCCAAAAGCTACCTCCAGCTCAATCTTACCTACTGGATATGCCGACTTACCAGGCACCACTCCATGAAAAACAGTGTTGGACGTCTTAAGACTTTTGTCAGTCAACCCCATGCGACGGAATGTCTCATAATAGAGGATGTTGATGCTACTGCCTCCGTCCATGAGTACTTTAGTGAATTTATATCCAGCAACCTGAGGCGCCACCACCAAAGCCAGATGACCTGGATTGTCAACCCGGGGCGGGTGGTCCTCCCTACTCCACAGAATAGGTTGCTCAGACCATCTCAAATAACGAGGAACCGCCGGCTCAACAACATTGACCGCTCTCTTATGAAGCTTCTGACCCCTTTTGCATAAACTGGTGGTGAACACATGACACTGCCCACTACTTAGCTGCTTTGGGTTACTCTGAAACCCGGATTGCTGCTGTTGCTGACCTCCTTGGCCGGATTGCTGATTATAACCACCTTGATTACCTTGAGGGCCCTGGCCATGAAAACCGTCGCTGCCTAAATTGCCGCCCGGGCCATGAAAGCCGCCACTGCCTGAGCCGCTGCCAGGTCCATGATTACCGTCGAACATGTTAGAATTCTTGAAAGCCTTCATGATCGTACAGTCTTTCCATAGATGGGTGGCCGGATTCTCCCAGGTGCCATGTCTTGGACAGGATTCATTTAGCAACTGCTCAAGGGTGGGACCTGACCCGCCTGACTGAGGAGGTGGCCTCCCCTTACGCCGTTGATTGTTGCCTTGCGCATTTGCTACAAACTCCGAGCTGCTGTCAGCCTTACGTTTGTTATTACCTCCTTGATTCGTCGGGTTATGTTGAAGGCCCTTAGCGTTGATGTTCTTCTTTCCCTTCCCTGACTTCTCTTCATCAGACGCGGGATCTTTGGTACTATCTGAATCGGCATATTTGACTAGAGCCGCCATCAGCTGGCCCATGTCATTACAATCGCATTTGAGCCGCCATAGCTTATGTTTCAGAGATTCAAAACGGCAATTTTTCTCCAACATTAAGACCGCAGAGCCGGCATCCATCTTATCAGATGAATGTATTATTTCCTTTACCCGGTGCACCCAATGGGTCGTGGACTCACCTTCCTCTTGCTTGCAATTAGTCAAGTCCACAATCGACATGGGCTGCTTGCATGTATCCTTAAAGTTCTGAATAAACCGGGCCTTTAACTCGGCCCAGGAACCAATGGAATTAGGTGGCAGTCCCTTCAGCCAAGTGCGGGCCGTTCCATCCAACATCATAGTGAAGTATTTAGCCATTGCTGCGTCACTGACCTCCAGCAATTCCATGGCCATCTCATAACTCTCAATCCATGCCCCAGGCTATAAGTCGGCTGTGTAATTAGGCACCTTCTGAGGCCCCTTGAAATCCTTTGGCAAACGCTCATTACGCAGAGCCGGCACCAAACAAGGGACACCTCCTGTTCTTATGGACACACCTGCTTCAACAGAGGTCGTCGGATAAACCGGAAAAGCTTGGTGAACTGCCTTCTCAGCTGCCTGTTGGACCGCCCGCTCAGCCTCTTGGCGGATCCTATCCTGGTCAACCAAGTTAAGAGCTCCATCACGCGCCGGGTCATGCATGCGCGGCTGGTTACGGCGTTGGGCGTTGCTTGACACAGTCGCAGAATCCATATGTCTGCTATAGCTCGGGCTCCGGCTTGGGCGAGGGGTTGAATGAATCCTGTCTCGACTATAAGAGTATGACTCCTGCTGTGCCAGAGCCATCTGAAGAAGTTCTCTGACCCTTCGCATTTCGATCGCCGTTGGGGAGTCGCCTTTCATCGAGAGAGAAGCCAAACGTGTCGATGCAGCGATCAGATTCTCCAAAGGGTTAGAAAAATGACCCGGTGGTGTTGGTGTATGACACGGCGGAGCAGTATTCACATGAGGGGGTTCCATAGCCCGCGGCTGAACCGGCGCCCCAGCCCCGGGTGTTGTAATCTGGTTTGCCTCTGGCGGGTTACTAGGACCGGCCCCGAGTGTGTGGAAGAGGTTCCTAGGATCGTAAGTCGGAGGCAGATGTGATTGAGTGTTCTGGTGCCTTCTCCTCATGACCTCGTTTGATGCATTTAGATCCATCATGAGCCGAAAAAGCCTTTGATAGAAGCTGCTGAGCCCGAACGTCCAAGGCCGCCCGCTCTGGAGCCATCCTGACGTCCTCCGCCGCCAAGTTTTCCTTGGCTTGTTCTACCTCCCCACGTAATCGTGCCACCTCCGCATCATGCTGAGCCTTATCCGCTGGTTCAACCACGGCGGTCAACAGGGCTGTCATCCTATCCATGAGATCCATCAGCACCTGAGCCGGTGAGCGCGCGGGGTTTCCTGACCCGGCCGCTGCCGACCTCGTGGTTATTGTTGCCACAGCCGTAGAGTTTTGAGCGGGCTGCGTACCAGTCATGAAGATCCCCGCTCTATTCAGCGGCTCAAAGGGGTCCGGAATACTGCTGCCATCAGAACAACCCCCAAGCCCGCCATCTTGTAGCTGATATAATGAATCCGTCTCACTTGTGGACGACTCACTGTCAGAGTAGACGACCGTCTCACCGCCATCCACGGATCCTTCAGAGAACTCCCCTCCATGGATGCAACCCACGAAGGTACGCCTCATGGCGGGCTGAGTCCGGGCGGGTCTCACACGCTGAGCCATCTTGATGAGGTCAGTGCAGATGTCCGGCTCAGGGCCCGGCTCACTGATCCGGCCGATGAAGATGTGGATCCCGCCGAAGGGGAGCCGGTACCCGTACTCAATTGAGCCAGCGTCGGGGCCCTAGCCTGCATCGTCGATGTAGAGCTTGCCGCGACGACTCTTGGTCATCCGGCCCATAGCGTATCCCTTGAGCCCTTTGAAGCTGCCCTTCAAGAACTCAAATCCACCGTGCGCTGGCCCCACGGTGGGCGCCAACTGTCGTGGAATTGTCACAGCTGATGTCCTAGTGAAAGGACTTAGTCGTGGAGCCATCGCAACTAGGAAGCTTAAAGGGGTTAATTGGGACAAAGGACACGAGAGGTTTATACTGGTTCGGCCCCTTGCAGTGAAGGTAAAGCCTAGTCCAGTTGATGTGGTATTGTTAGGTTTCGATGACCAAGGAGCGAATACGCTAGCTTGGCTCTTGATCTTTGTTTCTTGCCCTAAGCCACCACCGGGTCATCCCCTTATATACACGGGTTAACGCCCTGCAGCCTACAGAGTCCCGGCCGGCTCATACAACGTGTCCGGCTCGGTGACATCTCTTACGTGCCTTGTATCACAAGTCTATTCTTACATGGCGGTTTACACTTACGGGCCTTAAGCCGCCTCTGCGCTTGGGCCTATTATAAGCCTTATTGTAAACCGTCACCTTGTATACTCTTCAGGCTTCATTCACATAACCCGCCATTGTTGTTGACCCGGCCCCTCCTGGGTGGGTCATACCTGGTAGTCATATCCCCAACAGGAGGCGAGGAGCGGAGGCGCGGGCGAGCGACCGGGCGGCGGCGGGGCGAACGGGCCGTCAGGGGCCCGCGCTGGGCCGAGCAGGCCTGCGCGGCGGACGGCGGCGGAAGGCCACGTGGCGGCGGCTATTCACCGGGCGACGGCGGGCGGACGTGTCCGTCACGGTCCGGACGCGTTCGGCGGCGAGAAGGAGCGGGGCTAAGGTTTCATGTGCGCGAGAATTTCGGGAAGGGCACATATTTTTAGCTAGGAGGAGGTAGGAGTGTCCAAATGAGGTGCGGTTTTCGCCCACACGATCGTGATCCGACGGCGGAGGACATGGAAGAGGTTTGGATGGGTTATTGGGCCGTTTTGGAGGCGTGTTGGGCTGCAACACACAAGAGGCCTTCGCGGTTAACCGTTGGAATATCAAACGGACTCCAAATGGAATGAAATTTGACAGGCGGTCTACCGGTGGTGTACCAAGGCCACTTGGAAAATCTAGGTCCATTCCGAGAACGTTTAACACCCGCTCACAAAAAGAGAGAAGAGGGGTGCGCCAGTGCATGTGGGAGTGTCGGATTGCAAAACGGACAACGGGGAAAATGCTCGGATGCATGAGACGAACACGTATGCAAATGTGATGCACATGATGACATGATATGATATGCATGACATGAGCAAGATGCAAAACAAAGACAAAAACCCAACCACGAAGCGAATCTCATAACATAAAGCCGAAAATGGCAAGAGTCGGAGTTACAAACATGGCAAGTTACATCCGGGGTGTTACATTAGTCATGCCTTTTGGGTTAACTAATGCACTTAGTACTTTCATGAGATTAATGAACGAAGTTTTATGTGCTTTCATTGGACGATTTGTGGTAGCCTATTTTGATGATATATTGATTTATAGCAAATCTTTGGAAGAACATTTGGAACATTTACGTGTTGTTTTTATTGCTCTATGTGATGCACGTTTGTTTGGTAACCTTGTGAAGTGCACCTTTTGCACCGACTGGGTATCTTTTCTTGGCTATGTTGTTACTCCACAGGGAATTGAAGTTGATAAAGCCAAGATTGAAGCTATTGAGAGTTGGCCGCAGCCCAAAACGGTCACACAAGTGAGGAGTTTTCTTGGACTCGCTTGTTTCTATAGGCGTTTTGTGATAGATTTTAGCACAATTGCTGCACCTCTCAATGATCTTACAAAGAAGGATGTGCCTTTTGTTTGGGTACCGCACATGAAGAAGCCTCCACGGTATTGAAAGATAAGTTGACACTTGCTCCTTTACTCCAACTTCCTGATTTTAATAAGACTTTTGAGCTTGAATGTGATGCTAGTGGAATTGTATTAGGAGGTGTGTTATTACAAGTGGAAAACCTGTTGCATACTTTTCTGAAAAATTGAGTGGGCCTAGTCTGAACTATTCTACTTATGATAAAGAATTATATGCTCTTGTTCGGACCTTAGAAACATGGCAAGATTATTTATGGCCCAAAGAATTTGTTATACTTTCTGATCATGAATCTTTGAAACACATTAAAAGCCAAGCAAAACTGAACCATAGACATGCTAAATGGGCTGAATTCATTGAGACTTTCCCTTATGTCATTAAACACAAGAAGGGTAAAGAAAATGTTATTGTTGATGCATTGTCTCGTTGTTATACTATGCTTTCAGAACTTGACTTTAAAATATTTGGTTTGGAGACCACCAAAGATCAATATGTGCATGATGCTGAATTTAAAGATGTATTGCAGAATTGTAAAGAAGGTAGAACATGGAACAAGTTCATCGTTAACAATGGATTTGTGTTTCGTGCTAACAAGCTATGCATTCTAGCTATCTATGTTCGTCTTTTGTTGTTGCAGGAGGCGCATGGAGGAGGACTAATGGGACACTTTGGCGTGAAGAAGATGGAGGATATACTTGATACACATTTCTTTTGGCCAAACATGAGACGGGATGTTGAGCGTTTTGTTGCTCGCTGCACTACATGTCAAAAAGCTAATTCACGACTCAATCCTCATGGTTTATATATGCCTTTGCCTGTACCTAGTGTTCCTTGGGGGGATATATCTATGGACTTTGTGTTAGGTTTACCTCGAACAAATAAGGGGAGGGATAGTATATTTGTTGTCGTGGATAGGTTCTCGAAAATGACACACTTTATACCATGTCATAAAAGCGATGATGCTGTTAATGTGGCTGATTTGTTCTTTCGTGAAATTATTCGCTTGCATGGTGTGCCAAATACTATTGTTTTAGATCGTGATACTAAATTTCTTAGCCACTTTTGGAGATGTTTATGGGCTAAGTTGGGGACTAAACTACTTTTTAGTACTACTTGTCACCCCCAAACCGATGGACAAACTGAAGTAGTCAATAGAACATTGTCTTGATAGAGGCGAAGGTGTCTCGATGTTACGATGAGATGGTGGCTATCGTTTTCTGTGGGAGTCAACCTTGACGATCCGACTACGAACGTGCGAGACGTCATGCCTTAGAAATTGCTAATCCAACTTCCAAGGGGTTATTGACCACGTCGGAGCACGATCAACTTAACCACGAGGGTCTGTTTCCTGCGAGCAAACAAAGAACAAGCAAGAAACTGAGATTGCAATCTGGATATTGCGAATATAAGAGGAAAGCTTTATTAATGAAGTGGGGTACTGGACCAATTACTAGAGCTCGTGCACGCCAATTGAATTACGAGGTACTTTCGTTTCTTGGTAACGATTCTAATGTTCATGAGAATATGATGCTGCCTAAATTGGATACATTTGTTTTGCTTATAAATGAATGGTCTAGCTTGGACAAGAAAGATGAACCTTGGAGCAAGTTCAAGCATGGAGATGATGGCATGCATAAGGGGAACAAGAATGGAGTCACAAGTGATGATTCCGGGACTTTGAAGCCACCATAATGAGTGCATGAAGCCTTGGACAAAATATACAAGATGCCACTTCATAAATTTCATCTAGAGGCTATTCTAGGTGTCGCGTCACCTTATTTTTGGGCCAGGCCCATGTAATTTCGAAATACTTGATTATAGGCTGTTTTTAGAGTCCGTATGTGTGGGAAAACAAGAGTTGGGGTTGGTTTCGGACCCCCCCCCCCTCCAAGGGCCACGAAATTCCCCCTCTCTCCTCCATATATACAGCCCTTAGGGCATCGTTTCAACTTTGGGTTTTGTTTAGATTAAAAGTTTGCCATAGCTGCAACTTCGCGTACTTCGTTTGTGTTCAACGACCAGACAAAGGCGTCACAGAACCCCACCTTCATTAATAAAGCTTTCCTCTTATATTCGCAATATCCAGATTGCAATCTCAGTTTCTTGCTTATTCTTCATTTGCTCGTAGGAAACAGACACTCGTGGTTAGGTTGATCGTGCTTTGGCATGGTCAATAACCCCTCAGAAGTTGGGTTAGAGATTGCTAAGGCGCGACGTCTCGCACGTTCTTAGTCAGATCGTCAAGGTCGACTCCCATAGAAAATGATAGCCACCATCTCATCGAAACATCGGGACACCTTCGCGTCTATCATCACGCTTCATTGGAAGGGCAATGGTGTTGATGTAGAAGCCCTCCATGATCAAATCCCTCTCTGGCAGGACGCCGGAAAAGGCCCCTAGATGGGATCTCATGGGTACAGAAGGTTGCAGTGATGGAAAAGTGTTTTTGTGGCTCCCCATGTTGGTTTTGGGGTATAAGAGTATATATAGGCAAAAGAATTAGGTCGGTGGAGTCACGAGGTTCCCACAAGGGTGGGGGCGCGCCATACCCCACTGGGCGCACCCTTCATCCTTGTGTCCGCCTCGTGGCTTCCCAGACTTGCACTCCAAGTCCTCTGGATGTCTTCTAGTCCAAGAAAAATCATCGCAAATTTTTTATTCCGTTTGGACTCCATTTGGACTCTGTTTGGTATTTGTCGTGGAATTGTCACGGCAGATGTCCTAGTGGAAGGACCTAGTCATAGGGCCATCGCAAGTAGGAAGCTTAAGGGGGTTAATCGGGACAAAGGACACGAGTGGTTTTATACTAGTTCGGCCCCTTACAATGAAGGTAAAAGCCTGTGTCTAGTTGTGTTTGGTATTGCTGGGGTTTCCATCACCAAGAGGGCTAACTCGCCAGCTTGGTTATCGATCTCCTGTTTCTTGCCCTAAGCCGCCACCGGGTCGTACCCTTATATACACGGGTTGACGCCTGGTGGCCTACAGAGTCCCAGCCGTCCATAATCGTGTCCGGCTCGGTGACTTCCTTTACATGCCTTTCTTTACATACGGCAGTTTGTAATATTGGGCCTTAAGCCGCCTCTAGGCCTTTGGGCCTTCTATAAGATTTGATAAACTATCATCTTAATGTTTTCTGGGCTTCTTGTGTAACCCGCCATTGGGGCTGACCCGGCCCCTCCTGGGCGGGTCATAACTGATAGCTATATCCCCAACATTAGGCCCTAGGTTGACTTTGAACTTCGTTCTTTGTCAATCTTCAACACTTAGACAAAATCCATCTTCTTATCCTTGCAGAAATTTTTGTAACCCGCCATGACGTCATCTCTTGGAAAACGCAAAAAACTTTTATGACGTCATCTCCCAACGGATCTTCACCTTTAATGTCTTCCGAGAATCAAGGCGTCTGTGTAGTTGGATAACCATTATTCGGCTCTTCCTCGATTTTCGTGCCCGTCTGTTCACATTTTTCCTTATAAATAGGCATGCCTCGGTCTTCCTCATTCTTATCTCTCTCTCCGTCTTCTTCCTCTCGCAACCCTCCTGCTGCTCGAGCCTCACCGCCGTCGCGCTTCTCCTCCGTCTCCGTCGACCTTGGCCACTGCATCAACCTGAATCAGTCCAGAGAACGGCGGCGACCTCCGCAGAAGATCTGTGGTTGTAAGTGCTCTCCTTTTCACTTCTCAGATCCGCATTAGGGTTTCCAGACTTCTTCGTGTTCTTCATAGTTCATCGCAGTTCTTCGTAGTTCTTCCACTGTAGGCCTCTTCTTGATCCAAAAAGATATATATGCTTGTGCGGTAGTGTTTTTGTGCCTACTCTTGATGCCCACAGATCCCTTTCTCTGGTTCAAGGATCTCATTAGAAACTCACAGACTCAGCTGCGCTAAACTTTTTAGGTCTAGAATTTTTCCCATTTTGAATAGCCATTTTGATCTAATACCAAGCAGTTAGGAAACTTGTTTGTCTCAACACTTAGCTGAATTTGCTTTTCTCAAATATCTGTAGTCATGGAGGCTTACTGTGTCGGCTTACTTTTCCTTATATGACATTAGCCCTTAACTAAGCCGCCATTACTTCCCTGTATTATCATCATTCAACTGTTAATTTCACCATTGAATTGAACCGGCATGTTGCCTTTCTTTTTAGTTCATTTTTGAACATCATGCCGTCCAAAGCACCAACCATCTGCAACTGGGTTCCCTCAACTGTAATTGAGGAACGTTTGAAGGAGTTCTTCACCATAGGATTTTTGCCAGGGAAAACCGTCATGTCTTACCGTGCCCCTGACCCGGAGGAAGAACAACCCAATCCAAAAGATGGTGAAGTGATTGTTTTCACTAACCATATGAACCGTGGCTTTTCACCGCCCAGCTCAAAGTTCTTCAGAGAGGTCCTCCACTTTTTCAAACTCCACCCTCAAGATATCGGGCCCAACTCCATATCTAATATCTGCAATTTCCAAGTGCTCTGTGAGGTGTACCTTCAGGAAGAACTGACCGTGGAGTTGTTTAGAGAATATTTTTATCTGAACCGGGAGAATGAGTGCACCAACGGCCTTAGCTTGGAGCTTGGAGGCTTCTCAATTTAGCATCGGCAGGGCGCTGTCTTCCCCCTCATAGTCTTACCGAGTCATCCCAAAGACTGGAACCAGACTTGGTTCTACTGTCAAGATATTTCACCAGCAAATGAGAAGCCACTGTCGGGTTATCGCGCCGAGCGTCTTGACTCCAAATTTGCGCTCCCTGACAAGCTTACGGCTGCCGAACATAGGAAGCTGATCCCATCCATAAAAAGGATTAATGCCTTATTATGGAACAGCTTGACTGGAGTTGACCTGACCCGCTGCTGGATCTCATGGCGGGTTATTCCTTTGAGCCGTCGATCAAAATTGATGTACGAGTATGGTGGAGGCCCAGACGACTCTCTTCGTCACAGCCCCGTTCAATTAACGAAGCAGATATTGTTTCAATGTCAACCCTTCTGGTGAACGGAAAGTACGAAGACTGCAGTATCGTCGGGTTAAACCCTTCTGCAAGCTTAACCCGGTGCCAGAAGTAAGGAGACTCTGATCTCTCTCCTTTGTATTTTTCTCAGCCGTATTATTTAACACTTGCCTAACCTTTCATCTTGTTTTTACCTATTTGTAGGCCAAATCTGACTTCTGGAAGGTGAAATATGACCACGAAGCTGCCAAGAAAGCAAGAGTCGATTCCATAACTGCCAAGAAAACGACCCGGAGGTCCAAAAAGAAGAAGAGGAGCACTGTTGAAGACATGATGAAACTCGACGAACTTCTGAGTTCGGAGGTAGCCCTTGACTCCCTTGGCCGACTTTTTATTAATCTTATTAACACTGATCATTACCAGGACGACACTGGGGCCAGTCAGGCCGTGGAAGAAGAGGTAACTATTTCCTCCGACTCAGCACATTTGCCAAGACAGAAACTTCGAGTCGTAATCCGGAAAGTAAGGTTTTCATAGCCTTTGGCTTATCTAGACACTCACTTTCTTTTGAAAAAGCAGCAACATGAGAGCCGCCGTCAAGCCCGGACCGAAGACGAACCGGCTGTTGTCCTTCAACAAACTCCCCAAAAACGCCAGAATGAGGTTTATTTCGTTGTCTTCGAATTTCTGTTAATGGATGTCCTTCCTTGTATTACTTACTTTGTCTTATCTTTGCAGGAGGTATCTCGCTCTTCTGGCGACTCGTCTCAAACCCAGTTTCCGGCCTTCAAGACTCCCCCTGGGTAAGAAAAAACCCTTTGTCTTCCATGTTTTTCAAATTGTCTCTTTATACTGACAGTCCTATAATCTTTCACTTAGTGGCCAAGCTAATTCTAAGAAGGCCAAGGTGACTAAACCGGCGGAAGACCCGCCAGTCCTTGCTCCTAAGCCGGCAAGGCCACCTTCTCCTCCATCAATTGAAGCTCCAGAAGACCCGCCTGTCAATGCAGAAGCAAATCCTCCTGAGCCGTCGTTTGATGACACCACCGTGAATCCTTCCGCAACTAGACCATCAAGTTCAGCCAACCCTCCATCACCGTCTGCGAAAGATGTTTGATCACCGGGAGCCGCTTTATTGAGCCGGGGAATCCAACCGTGTTGGCTCAGCACACAACAAAGCAAGAGGCATTAGAGAGACAGAAAGTGTGCTTTGATGTTGCACATTATGATCATCTGAATGCCAATGATATTTTATCCGGCTATCTCAGCCATGTGCACTCCAGTCGTGACTCAAAGATCGAAATGGTCAAATAGTTGCAGCTGAAATACGAGGTATGTTCTTCCGGCTTATCTATATTCCACTAGCCCCCAAGTCTTCAGATTATGAGAGAACCGGAATAACCTGTAGACTTTATAATATAGGCCAAGACGTTTACCTTTGAAACTTTTCTTCAGTTCAATAAAATAGAACAAAGCTTCACCTGTAGTCCCCAAGGGCCGGTTCATTTTGATCATAAATGAGCCGGTACTATAAATTGTCTTGTACCGTATTCAAAGAACTTCATAATCCGGCTTAACCTTGAGAAACATGCTGAATAACATACATTAGCCCCCAAGTGCCAAGTGTTGTTACTTTGTAAAGTACTTGGGACTTAAAGTATGTCTTTAGAGTCATAAGAATTTGTTTTGGCATACATTAGCCCCCAAGTGTCAAGTGGTTTTTTGTAAAGTACTTGAGACTTGAATCTTGATTTTTGAACTTTAAGAAAAATCTTGACTCATCTGGGTACGTTTTTTGCGGAATGCCTTATCTGAACTGAGCTCGCAATTGACTGATGCGAAGACCCGGCTAGCAGGCCAGGAAGCAGAAATCAAGTCTGCTAACTCCAAATTGCAAATAAGTCTTTCTGAGACAGAAAATTTAAAGACCAGCTTCGCTGCCAAGAAGAAGACCTGGGCAGAGGAAAAAACGCTTCTGACACAACGCGCCGAGAAGGCCGAAGCAGCCCTTGAAGAGGTTTCAACAGAACTGAATGGTTTAAAGGGCCGGGTGTCTCAAATGGTGGCCGCCATCTTTGGTACGCCGTCTGTTTTTGATCTTGTGTACTTTTTACTGATCCGGAAGATAAGCCGCCAGCTGACTTTGTTTATAAAATATGTGCAGGCCCACGAAGCAAGAATCTGAGCCACGATCATGTGATTAAACTGAAGGCAGTGTATACCTTAGTGGAGCAACTGTATATTGGCGCACAACGGGCACTTGCTGCCATCTCTCCTGCCAATCAAGGACCCAACCGGCTGAGCGATGTCTTGAAGAAACTGTCAATCCTACCCGCCAGGTTTCAAGAAGTGAAGCGCTCCTGTGCGAGAGCCGGAGCTTTGACTTCCCTGAGCCGCTCGAAGGCTTGGGTGCCAGATCTAGATCCAGCGGACGTGGCCAGAGGATATCCCACCGTGAAGGAAGACGGATCCCCCTTTGAGCAGGATGACTTCATGGCATGCGTGTGCGGAGTCCGACCTCAGGCGACTATTCTTGGAGATGAAACCAACATCGACAAGTATCAGCCGGGTTTTGATGTTGAAAATAAGAAGATGGCAACTCCCTTGTACAAGGTGACAGATTTAATCCCACCTGTTCGTGAAAATACATTTGCCCCGGAAGTTGACCCGGATGACCTGATTGACAAAGAAGCAGAATTTGTCACCGTGAATGGTTTGACTGGTCAAAACCCAACTTCCAGCCAACAGAGGGCGGTGAACCAGCGAGGGAGGAGTAATAACCATCTTCATGGGCTTATAAAAGCCTTGTAATAGTTTAGCTGTGAAAACACTGCATGCTCTACTTATGCCATCGCGCATAAAACACTTGTATGTGATTCTGTGTTTCCTGATGTCAATATACGCATCATATTTATGGTTGTCCCTGTAATACTTCAGCTCTGCTCCTGTGAAAACAAGAGAAAAAACTGGCTTGGCGGCTTAGTACCGAACGGGTTAAAACACCCGGCTTATAGCCAATATGTTGACCATAATAGAAAAACATAAACAGATAGAAAAAGAGAACAAGGCTGAAACTAACCCTTTGGTTAATGCAGCAGGCAATTGCGTATAAACAATAGCCATACTTGTACCTTTGATCCTTAGACCACCGGTTTAAGTAACCCGGGTAATGAAGTTGATAACTCCATCTTTTTGAGAAGTCAATACTTCTGAATACTTAATGATCATCATACCTTGGTGGCTTCATTCTCAAATAGTCCAGCCGGCGAAAAAGACCATGCTAATTATTTGTGAAATTAAGACAACAAAGAACTAAAAGGCAAATAACATGTAATAAATACGATTTAACCTTGTATTTGAAGGTTGGGGGTTTCTGATTCGAATACAATCAGTAAATCGGACCAAAGGGGTTAAGCTAAGGTTCGAATACGACCATATAGCCCCAAGTGGCTTTGGCGTTGCGCCGATCAAGAGGGTACAGACAGCTATGTTCTCTTTGGTTCGAATACGACCTATGTTTGAACAGGAAGCCCCCAAATGACCTTGAGAGGTTTTTAACGACCCTGATTCGAATACGATCCAAGTCGGACCCAAAAGGGGTTAAGCTATGATTCGGATACGATCAAGAAGTCCCCTAGTGAGTTTGGCCTTGAGCCGATCAAGAGGGTTACGACAGCTATGTTCTCTTTGGTTCGAATACGACCTATGTTTGAACAGGAAGCCCACAATTGACCATGATAGTTGCAGCTAGATTCGAATACGATCATAAGCCGGACTGAAAAAAGGTTAGACTTGATTCAAATATGATCAGCTCCTTAATAGTCATTTGAAAATAAGAAATAACAAAGATGCGTAGTCTTTGAAAAGAAAAGAGACTGATGGTCCTGCTTTATTACTTATCATGGTATATACAATGTTAAAGTATGTACATGATGAGAGTTGGTGGCTCAGGTGTAGTATGGCCGAAGTTGAGCAATGTTCCACGGCCAGCGGGTCTCCTCTTCCGACTTACGTGAGTCTTTGTGCTCTCGAACGTCAATGAGGTAATATGACCCGTTGTTTAAGTTCTTGCTGACCACAAAGGGTCCTTCCCAAGGTGGGGATAACTTGTGCGCATCTGACAGATCCTGGATGAGCCGGAGCACCAGGTCGCCTTCCTGAAAAGTCCTGGACTTAACCCGGCGGTTGTGATAACAGCGCAGGTCCTGTTGATAAATTGCTGATCGAGCCGCTGCTATCTCTTTCTTCATCTAACAAGTTGAGTGCATCCTGTCTGGCTTGTTCATTATTAGCTTCAACATAAGTCGCCACACGGGGCGAGTCATGACGGATGTCACTAGGCAACACTGCTTCTGCTCCATACACCATGAAGAAAGGTGTGTAACCTGTAGACCTGTTGGGTGTGGTATTGATACTCCACAGCACCGAGGGTAACTCCTCTACCCAACAACCCGGCGTTCGTTGTAAGGGAACCATAAGCCGGGGCTTAAGACCTTTTAAAATTTCCTGATTTGCTCTCTCAGCTTGACCATTAGATTGAGGATGAGCTACTGAAGAAACATCAAGCCGAATATGCTCACGTTGACAAAACTCCTCCATGGCCCCTTGGGATAGATTAGTGCCATTGTCAGTGATAATGCTGTGTGGAAAACCAAAACGAAAGATCGCCTTTTTCATGAACTGAACCGCCGTGGCCGCATCACACTTACTCACCAGCTCTGCCTCAACCCACTTTGTGAATTTATCAACTGCCACTAAAAGATGTGTCTTTTTATCCTTAGACCTTTTGAAAGGTCCCACCATGTCAAGCCCCCAGACCGCAAACGGCCAAGTGATTGGAATCATCCGGATCTCTTGAGCCGGCACATGTGCTCGTCGTGCAAACTTTTGACATCCATCACATCTGTTGACCAGATCCTCTACATCAGCATGAGCCATCAACCAGTAAAAACCGTGATGAAAAGCCTTGGCCACCAGAGATTTTGACCCGACATGATGACCACAATCACCTTCATGGATCTAACGAAGTATTTCTTGGCCTTCTTCAGGGGAAACACACCGCTAAAACGCTCCAGAGACGCTGCGATGGTATAGTTCTTCATCAGAAATCGTCATTGACTTAGACCGCCGGGTTATCTGTCGAGCCAGGGTCTCATCCGCTGGCAACTCTCCCCGAGTCATGTAGGCCAAGAATGGCACTGTCCAATCTGGGATAACATGAAGAGCCGCCACCAACTGCGCCTTCGGGTCAGGAACGGGTAGATCTTCTTCCGTGGGTAGCTTGACAGACGGGTTGTGCAAAACATCCAAAAAGGTGTTATGTGGCACCGGCTTTCGCTGAGACCCCAACCGGCTTAAAGCATCAGCTGCTTCGTTCTTCCTACGGTCAATGTGCTCCACCTGATAACCTTTAAAATGCCCTGCAACAGCATCAACTTCCCGGCGATAAGCCGCCATGGGAGGATCCTTGGAATCCCACTTACCTGAGACTTGTTCAGCCACTAAATCTGAGTCGCCAAGACACTGGACCCGGCTCAGGCTCATCTCTCTGGCCACTCGAAGACCATGGAGCAAAGCTTCATATTCCTCTGCATTGTTAGTGCATGGAAACATCAGCCGCAACACATAACAAAATGTGTCACGTCGAGGGGAGGTTAAAACAACTCCAGCCCCCGAGCCTTCTAGTTGTGTGGAACCATCAAAGTGAATAGTCCAATATGTGTTGTCTGGTTTCTCTTCCGATATCTGTATCTCTGTCCAGTCATTAATAAAATCAACCAGTGCTTGAGACTTGATCGCAATACGTGGTACATACTTCAACCCATGAGACCCAAGCTCAATGGCCCACTTGGCGACTCGTCCAGTGGCTTCTCTGTTTTGAATGATGTCTCCCAAAGGAGCAGAGCTAACCACAGTGACTGGATGACCCTGAAAATAATGTTTAAGCTTTCGGCTCGCCATGAACACCCCATATACGAGCTTCTGCCAATGTGGATATCATTGTTTGGATTCAATTAACACCTCACTGACATAGTAAACCGGCCGTTGAATCGGGTGTTCCTTGCCAACCTCCTTGCGCTCCACCACAATCGTCACACTAACAGCTCGTGAGTTGGCAACTACATATAACAGCAGTGGCTCTTTCTCAACTGGAGCAGCAAGGACCGGTGGCTCAGCAAGCTGTGTCTTTAGATCTTCAAAAGTAGAGTTTGCAGCATCGCTCCAAACAAAATCGTCTATTTTCTTCATCATCTGATACAAAGGCATCGCCTTCTCCCCTAATCGTCTTATGAACTGGCTCAAAGCAGCAACACGACCCGCCAGCCATTGAACGTCATTGATGCACGTTGGTTTGGCCAGGGATGTAATTGCCTTGATTTTCTCCGGGTTAGATTAAATACCTCGGTTGGACACCAAAAAACACAAGAGCTTGCCGGTTGGGACTCCAAAAACACACTTAGCCAGGTTAAGCATCATTTTGTAGACCCAGAGATTGTCGAAGGTCTCTTTCAGATCTAAGACCAAGGTTTCCTCTTTCCTGGATTTTACCACTATATCATCCACATAAGCATGAACATTACGCCCAATCTGATCATGAAGACAATTCTACACACACCATTGGTAAGTCGCCTGGGCACTCTTAAGCCCAAAAGGCATAGACACATAGCGGAAAGCTCCAAAAGGAGTGATAAAAGCCATCTTCTCCTGATCTTTGACTGCCATCTTGATCTGATGATAACCTGAATAAGCATCCAAGAAACTCAAATGTGCGCAACCCGCCGTAGCATCGATGATCTGATCAATACGGGGGAGGGCAAAAGGGTCAGCTGGACAAGCCTTGTTTAAATCGGTGTAATCCACACACATATGCCAGGTGTCGTTCTTTTTTAGTACAAGCACCGGGTTGGCTAACCACTCTGGGTGAAAGACTTCTACAATGAACCTGGCCGCCAAGAGCCGGGCCACCTCTTCTCCAATGGCCTTGCGCCTTTCTTCATTGAACCGTCGGAGAAACTGTCTAACAGGTTTAAACTTTGGATCAATATTGAGAGTGTGCTCAGCGAGTTCCCTCAGGACACCCGGCATGTCGGAAGGTTTCCATGCAAAGATGTCCCGGTTCTCACGGATGAACTCAATGAGCGCGCTTTCCTATTTGGGATCCAAGTTTGTACTGATGATGAACTGCTTGGATGAGTCACCAATCACAAAGTCAACCATTTTGGTGTCATCAGCTGATTTGAACTTCAACACCGGCTCATGCTCTGTTGTTGGTTTCTTTAACGACGTCATGTCTGCCGGGTCAACGTGATCCTTGTAAAACTTTAACTCCTCTATTGCACAAACAGACTTAGCATATGCAGCATCACCTTCTTCACACTCCAAGGCTATTTTCCGGCTCCCATGTACTATAATGGTGCCCTTATAACCCAGCATCTTGAGCTGCAAATATACATAACACGGTCGGGCCATGAACTTGGCATAAGCCGGCCGTCCAAACAGAGCATGATATGGGCTTTTGATCTTAACCACCTCAAAGGTTAATTTTTCTGCTCTGGAATCATACTCATCTCCAAAGGCTACTTCCAGTTCAATCTTACCAACTGGGTATGCCGACTTGCCAGGTACCACACAGTGAAAAACAGTGTTGGATTGTTTAAGACTCTTATCAGTCAATCCCATCCGGCGGAACGTCTCATAGTAGAGGATGTTGATGCTGCTACCTCCATCCATGAGTACCTTAGTGAATTTATATCCACCAACCTGAGGCGCCACTACCAAGGCCAAGTGACCCGGATTATCAACCCGGGGCATGTGATCCTCTCTGCTCCACACAATAGGCTGCTCCACCAACGTAAGTAACGCGGAATCGCCGGCTCAATGGCATTGACGGCCCTCTTGTGAAGCTTCTGGTCCCTCTTACATAAACTAGTGGTGAACACATGGCATTGCCAACTATTCAGCTATTTTGGGTTGCTCTGATATCCGGACTGTTGCTGCTGATTACCTTGGCCGAGTTGTGGATTATATTCTCCTTGATTACCAGGATGGCCCTGACCATGAAATCATCCTCCACTTGAACCGGCACCCGGGCCATGGAAACCACCTCCACCTGAACCGCCACCTGGGCCATGACCTCCATCAAACGCGTTTGAATTTTTAAACGCCTTCATGATTTACAGTCTTTCCACGGGTGGGTGGGTGGCTTCTCCCGAGTGACGTGCCTAGGACAAGGCTCATTCAATAGTTTCTCAAGGGTGGGACCTGACCCGCCCGACCGAGGGGGTTGCCTGACCTTGCGTCGTTGATTTCCGCCCTGCGCATTGGTGTTAGCGATAAACTCATCAGCCTTACGTTTATTACCTCCTTGATTTGCCGGGTTATGCTGGTGACCCTTGCCGCTGTCGTTCTTCTTTCCCGTTGCTGTCTTTTCTTTGTCAGACACCGGGTCTTTGGTACTATCAGAATCAGCATACTTGACGAGAGCCGCCATCAACTGGCCCATGGCATTGCAGTCACGCTTGAGCCGCCCCAACTTCTGCTTCAGAGGTTCAAAACGGCAATTTTTCTCCAACATTAAGACTGTTGAGCCGGCATCCATCTTATCAGACGAATGTATTATCTCCTTGACCCGGTGCACCCAATGGGTTGTAGACTCACCGTCCTCTTGCTTACAATTAGTCAGGCTCACAATTGACATAGGCTGCTTACACGTGTCTTTGAAGATCTGGATGAACCGGGCCTTCAACTCCGCCCATGAGCCGATAGAATTGGGTGGCAACCCCTTCAACCAAGTACGAGCTGTTCCATCCAACATCATAGTGAAATACTTGGCCATTGTCATGTCGCTGACCTCCAACAACTCCATAGCCATCTCATAACTCCCAATCCAAGCCCCAGGCTGTAAGTCGGCCATGTAATTAGGCACCTTACGGGGCCCCTTGAAGTCTTTTGGCAAACGCTCATTACGTATGGCCGGCACCAGGAAAGGGACACCTCCGATTCTTGTGGTCACCCCTGCCTCAACTGAGGTTGCTGGGTAAGCCGGAAAGGTCTGATGAGCCGCCTGCTCTGCTGCCAGTTGAACCGCTCGCTCCGCCTCTTGCCAGATCCTCTCTTGATCCGCCAAGTTAATGGCTCCAGCCTGCACTGGCTCATACCTGTGCGGCCGGTTGCGACGTTGAGCATTGCTTGAGATGTCAGCTGACTCCATATGCCTATTGTAGCTTGGGCTCCAGCTTGGGCGAGGAGTTGAATGGATCATGTCACGACTGTAGGAGTACGCATCCTGCTGTGCCAGGGCTGTTTGAAGAAGTTCTCTCACCCTTCGTGTTTCGATCGCTACCGGAGAGTCACCTTCCACTGGGAGAGCCGCCAAACGGGCCGAAGCTGCAATGAGGTTTTCCAGGGGATTGGAGAAGTGACCCGACGGTGTTGGCACATAAAGACGCGGAGCGGTGTGTATATGAGGTGGTTCCATGGTGCGCGGTTGAGCTGGTGCTCCGGGAGTGGTGATCCGATTTGCCTCTGGCGGGTTACTTGCCCCGGCCCAGGTGTATGAAAAAGGTTCCTAGGATCGAGTGTTAGAGGCAGACGTGACTGGATTTTCTGGTGCCTCCTCCTCATGACCTCGTTCGACGCATTCAGGTCCACCGAGAGCCGGAAAGTCTCCGCCTAAAGCTGCTGAGCACGTGCGTCCAAAGCCGCCCACTCCGCGGCCATCCTGACCTCCTCTGCTGCTAAGTTTTCCTTAGCTTGTATCATCTCCTCACGTACACGTGCCACCTCAGCATCATGCTGATCTTGATTCGCCGGTTCTACCACGGCAGTCAACAGGGTCGTCAGTTCATCCATGAGGTCCATCAGAATCTGAGCCGGGGGCGCGCGGGGTCTCCTGACCCGGCGGCAGCCAACCCGGTGGCTATTGCTGCTGCTGTTGTGGAGTTCTGTCCAGGTTGCGTTCCTGCCATGAAGAATCCGGCCCAATTTGGCGGCTCAAGGGGGTCCGGAATACTGCTGCCATCGAAACAACCCCCGAGCATGCCATCCTGCAGCTGATACAAAGAGTCCGTCTCACCTGTTGATGATGTGGCGTCAGAACAGATGGCCGTCTCAGCGCCTTCCACTAATCCTTCAGAGTATTCACCATCGTGGACACAGCCTACGAAGGCATGCTTCATCACAGATTGAACACGGGTGGTCCTCGCTCGCCGAGCCATTTCGACGAGGTTGGTGTGGATGTCCGGCTCAGGGCCTGACTCGCCGATCCGGCCAATGAAGACTTGAATTCCACCGAAGGGGACCCGGTACCCGTACTCAATTGAGCCGACCTCGGGGCCCCAGCCTTCGTCGTCGATGTAGAGCTTACCGCGATGACTCTTGGTCATCCAGCCCACAGCGTATCCCTTGAGCCCTTCGAAGTTGCCCTTTAAGAACTCAAATCCATCGTGCGCTGGCCCCACGGTGGGCGCCAACTATCATGGAATTGTCCCAGCAGATGTCCTAGTGGAAGGACTTAGTCGTAGGGCCATCACAACTAGGAAGCTTAAAGGGGTTAATCGGGACAAAGGACACGAGAGGTTTTATACTAGTTCGGCCCCTTACGATGAAGGTAAAAGCCTACGTCTAGTTGTGTTTGGTATTGCTGGGGTTTCGATCACCAAGAGGCTAACTCGCCGGCTTGGTTATCGATCTCCTATTTCTTGCCCTAAGCCGCCACCGGGTCGTCCCCTTATATACACGGGTTAACGCCTGGTGGCCTACAGAGTCCCGGCCGGCTCATAATCATGTCCGGCTCGGTGACTTCCTTTACATGCCTTTCTTTACATATGGCGGTTTGTAATATTGGGCCTTAAGCCGCCTCTAGGCCCTTGGGCCTTCTATAAGATTTGATAAACTATCATCTTAATGTTTTCTGGGCTTCTTGTGTAACCCACCATTGGGGCTGACCCGGCCCCTCCTGGGCGGGTCATAACTGATAGCTATATCCCCAACAGTATTCCTTTTCTACGAAACTCTAAAACAAGGAAAAAAACAGAAACTGGCACTGGGCTCTTGGTTAATAGGTTAGTCCCAAAAATCATATAAAGTAGCATATTAATGCATATAAAACATCCAAAATAGATAATATGATAGCATGGAACAATGAAAAATTGTAGATACATTGGAGACATATCACTTGCTTGCCATTCTTCTTGAAGTTCCCTTTCTTTCCCTTGCCCTTTTTCTTGAAACTAGTGGTCTTGTTAAACATCAGCACTTGATGCTCCTTCTTGATTTCTACCTCCGCGGCCTTAAGCATTGGGAAGAGCTCGGGAATTGTCTTGTTCATCCCTTGCATATTATAGTTCATCACGAATCCTTTCTAGCTTGGTTGTAGTGATTGAAGAACTCTGTCAATGACACAATCAACTGGAAGATCAACTCCTAGCTGAGTCAAGTGATTATAATACCCAGACATTTTGAGTATGTGTTCACTGACAGAACTATTCTCCTCCATCTTGCACCTATAGAACTTGTTGGAGACTTCATATCTCTCAATCTGTCGTGGACATGGGCCTTGGGCATTTGCTTGAAATATTAACCTCAACTCTTGGAACATCGTTGTCATGGACATGGGCCTTGGGCATTTGCTTGAAATATTAACTTCAACTCTTGGAACATCACATATGCTCCATGACGTTCAAAACGTCTTTGAAGTCCCGGTTCTAAGCCGTAAAGCATGGCACACTGAACTATCGAGTAGTCATCATATCAAGCTTGCCAGACGTTCAAAACATCAGCATTTTCTCCTGCAACATGCCTTTCACCTAGCGGTGCATTAAGGACATAATTCTTTTGTGCAGCAATGAGGATAATCCTCAAGCTACGGACCCAGTCCGTGTAGTTTCTACCATCATCTTTCAACTTAGCTTTCTCTAGGAACGCATTAAAATTCAGGGAACGGTAGCTCGGGCCATTGATCTACAACATATATATGCAAAACTATAAGACTAAGTTCATGATAAATTAATGTCAATTAATCATATTACTAAAGAACTCCCACTTAAATAGGCATCCCTCAAGTCATCTAAGTGATACGTGATCCAAATCAACTAACCCATGTCTGATCATCACGTGAGATGGGGAAGTCATCAATGGTGAACATGTCTATGTTGATCATATATAGTATATGATTCACGTTCGACCTTTCGGTCTCTAGTGTTCTGAGGCCATGTATGTACATGCTAGGCTCGTCAAGTTTAACCGTATTCTGCATGTGCAAAATTTCTTGCACCCGTTGTATGTGAACGTAGAGTCTATCACACCTAATCATCACGTGGTGTCTCAACACGACAAACTGTAGCAATGGTGCATACTCAGGGAGAACACTTTTACCTTGAAATTTAGTGAAGGGGTCATCTTATAATTCTACTGCCGTTCTAAGCAAAATAAGATGCATAAAGGATAAACATCATATGCAATCAAAATATGTGACATGATATGGCCATCATCATCTTGTGCTTTTGATCTCCATCTCCAAAGCATTGTCACGATCTCCATCGTCACTGGCTCGACACCTTGATCTCCATCGCAGCATCGTGGTCGTCTTGCCAACTATTGCTTCTACAACTATCACTAACGCATAGTGATAAAGTAAAGCAATTACATGGCGCTTGCATTTCATACAATAAAGAGACAACCATAAGGCTCTTACTGGTTGTCATATATCTTACAAAACATGATCATCTCATACAATAATGTTTATCACATCATATCTTGACCATAACACATCACAACATGACCTGCAAAAACAAGTTAGACGTCCTCTACTTTGTTGTTGCAAGTTTTATGTGGCTTCTACGGGCTTCTAGCAAGAACTGTTCTTACCTACGCATATGACCACAATGCTGTTTCTTCAAGTTTGTTGTTTTAACCTTCTTCAAGGACCGGTCGTAGTCAAATTTGATTCAACTAAAGTAGGAGAAACAGACACCCGCCGGCCACCTTTATGCAAAACTAGTTGCATGTCTGTCGGTGGAACCGGTCTCATGTGCGTGGACATGTAAGGTTAGTCCGGGCCACTTCATCCCACAATACCGCCCAATCAAAATAAGACGTTGGTGGTAAGAAGTATGACTATCACCGCCCACAACTCTTTGTGTTCTACTCATGCATATCATCTATGCATAGACCTGAATCATGATGCCACTGTTGGGAATCGTTGCATGGAGAACAATAAAATTTCTACGCACATGCAATGATCTATCCATGGAGATGCATAACAACGAGGGGGAGAGTGTGTCTGCGTACCCTCGTAGACCGTAAGAGAAAGTGTTTCTTAACGCGGTTGATGTATTCAAACTTCTTCGCGCTTCAACCGATCAAGTACCGAACGCACGACACCTCCGCGTTCTGCACACGTTTAGCTCGGTGAATTGCCGCGCCTTCTTGATCTAGCAAGACATCGAGGTAGTAGATGATTTCCATTAGCACGACGGTGTGGTGACGGATGGTGAAGTGATCCTCGCAGGGCTTTGCCTAAGCACTCCGAAAATATGACCGGGGGTGTAAACGGTGGAGGGGGGCACCGCACACGGCTAAACAATTGCCTGGTGTGTGTGCTAGGGCGCCCCCCGCATATATATAGGTGGGAGGGAGAAGGGAGGCTGCCAGGAGGCGCCCAAGTAGGCTGAATCCTACTTGGGGCCTCCCCTTGGCCGCGCCCCCCTGCCGGAGGGGGAAGGAAAGAGGAGGGAGGAGGGAAGGAAGGGGGAGACCGAACCCCCCTTCCTTTCCCTTCCCATCTTTCCTTCTCCTCCTGGTTCGGCCCATATGGAGGGTGCACCAGCCCCTTGTGGCTGGTGCGTTTCCCCTCTTGGCCCATAAGGCCCATATCTTTTGCCGGGGGTGCCCGAAACCCCTTCCTGTGACCCGATATGTACACGGTACCCTCCGGAACATTTTCGGTGTCCGAATACCATCGTACTATATATCAATCTTTACCTCTCGACCATTTCGAGACTCCTTGTCATGTCCGTGATCTCATTCGAGACTCCAAACAACATTCAGTCACCAAATCACATAACTCATATAATATTATATCGCCATCGAACGTTAAGCGTGCGGACCCTACGGGTTCGAGAACTATCTAGACGACCGAGACACTTCTCAGGTCAATAACCAATAGCGGAACCTAGATGCCCATATTGGCTCCTACATATTATACGAAGATCTTTATCGGTCGAACCGTTATGACAACATACATAATTCTCTTTGTCCATCGGTATGTTACTTACCCGAGATTCGACCATCGGTATCTTTATACCTAGTTCAATCTCATTACTGGTAAGTCTTTTTACTTGTTCTGTAATACATCACCTCGTGACTAACTCCTTAGTCGTTTGCTTGCAAGCTTATGATGTGTATCACCGAGAGGGCCCGGAGTGTAACATCCCAAATTTTCAATTTGGAATGTTATACATTAGATCATCAATGCATATCATATATTATTTGCTTTTGGTTTTGATCCTAGAAAATTCTACGCAACTCAAGGACCCACGGAGAGAGTTGGGGATTTCGTTATTTTCATATTTGAGTTTTCTCAAATTTTGAGAATAGGATCATTTGATTTTAATTATTTTAACATCAATTATTTCTATTACAAAATATGAGAGAGGGAATAAAATGACTTTCCCAAAATAAAGAAATATTGAGGATTTAATAATAAAATCAAATAAGATTTTGTTTCAGAGTTTTTCGTTATTTTATTTGAATTTAGGAAAAATGTGCGTTTTTCAAATTTGCATTTCGGCCCCAAATAAATGTTCACCTTGTGCGGCTTGATTTTAGAAGCCCAGGAAAATTTACTTCGGGATTTTTGGAGTCCGTTTAGTATTTCTTTTTATTTTTCTTCTGCGCGTAATTATTTAAAAAAACGCACCGACCTACGGGCCGTATCCGACCGGGACTCTGGCCCGACTAGCCTTTATAAGCCGGCCCACCCCCGGGCCGAAACCCTAGCCCCGAGCCGCCCCAGCCCCAGCCCCGCCCGAGCCGCCGCCGCCTTGCCGACCCGCCGCCCGAGGTCGCCTCGAAATCCGTGCCGCCGTTTTTTTTGAAAAACCGTTAGGTTTTTCCGTCGGTTTTTCATCTGTCTTTTTTTTAGTTTCGGTTTTTTTAAATAGATCGGTTTTTTTCTGATTTATTTAATTAGCGAGCGTTCGTCCGTTCGTTCGTTCTTCTTTTTCTCGGATTAAATCCGCGATTTTTCTGATCGCGATTTTTGATCCGATTTTCGTTTTAGTATAACTTTTCGCTCGTTTATCGGCATCAGGCGATTCAAGCGCCTGGAGTTTTGTCTCGAAACCCTCTATCCGTTTAACCAACTTAAACAAGTTTTTGCTACTGTAAAATTTGACTTAGATCCAGATTAGTAGAACGAAGTTGTTTTCTTTCGCCGTTTGACTTTCGTTGCTTCGTTTGATTTGATTCTTTTTGCCAACCGGAGTTCTTAAGTTGAACTTTCTGGTTAGATCTCTTATTTGAGTTTTACCTGTGCATTAGATGAGTGCTTATTGAATGCTTGTTTGTTTGTCTGCGAAAGAATACCCGGAGTGCGCCGCCTGTTACTTTGAATCTCTAGGTTTCGCGGATCATCAACAAGGCAAGTAACACTTTGATCATACATTTCCTACTACCCAGTTTTATTGCATTAGATCAATCCTCACGCATTTCATGATTAGGATCTAATTAAGGGAAGTAGTTGAGGTAGTACCTATTACCTGTTTTATTATCAAACCTTTGGGAGTTACTTCTACGTTTGCCATTATGTCATGCTATGCTAGTAGACGTGGATTGGGTGAGTGATATCCATGACAGATGTGAGTTTGTTAATTAATGGTTTATCTAAGGTGGCAACTTAAATACACATCTGGGTGGATTGAGGTCAGGGCCGGTCTTGAGATTTTGGGGGTCCGGGGCGAAACTACAATCCGGGGCCCTTCGGGGCCCTTAATATAAATGCCTAATTAATTACCATCATATATACATATAATTTGTATCAAAGAAAATAATTAAGTGCGTCCAAAATGATTGTGCATATCAAATAATGTATTACATATTACCTTCAGAATTTTCTTCTAACATTCTGAGATGCAAAATCACTAACGATAGTATCAATGTCAATTTCATCAACCAAATTTTTCTCGATGCATAAAGTTGCCAAGCCATTTAACCTCTCTTGCGACATTGTAGATCTCAAGTAGTTCTTCAACAATTTCAACTTCGAAAAACTTCTTTCAGCTGATGTCACAGTAACAGGCATAGTAAAGAAAATCCGATATGCAATAGCAATATTTGGATAACAATCATCTTCCCTTGCAAACTCAAAAATCTCCATAGCGGACATTATTCTATCGGGCAAAGTTGACTGCATAACAATTAACTCAGAAATCAGATCATTTAAATCAACATCAGATGAACCACCCGAAGAGAAAGCACTTGCAAATTTTGTACAACTGTCTTTAAGTTCAGAACGGTCCAATGACTTCAAGGCCGTTGAACTCATTAAAAATCCAAATATATTTTTGAATGACTCAAGTTCGTCAAATCTAATTTTCAGTGAAGTGGCCGCCTTATCAACCATAATCAAAAAATAATTGACTTTAAAATCCTTCTCAGCTTCCAATATCGCTTCATCATTGTCATCTTCATCAAATTGTTTCTTCCTAGAAACACGACGCTTACTGGAAATGATAGCTCTACACCCATTTCAGCTGCGATTTCTTTGGCAATGATCACACTAGAATCAAACCCTTCCTCTCTATAAGTGTCAAAATAAGTCCTCATACCATCTATTTGCTTTAAGGCAGTCTCAATGCACATGGATGGTGATTGCAGCTTCCTGCTTACTGAATCTACAGCAAATAGAATGTCATGCCAAATGACCATGCCAAGTATGAACTCATAGCTGCCAAGCACATCAAACAAATTTTTTGCATCACTCCTATCCTTGGGTTCGGTACCACTATCTTCACTTAACTCAAGTAAAGCTGATCTTATGTTAGGAGCTTGAAACCTAATTGCTTTAACACTTTTGATACGACTCTCCCAACGAGTATTGCTCAACGATTTCACAGTCAAATCTGTCACATGGCTAACAAAAACTTTCCATCTTTTCGTAGAACCACTGAATAATACATATATTCGTTGCACAATTCCAAAAAAAGAAACAGCTCTACCACAAGATTTAGCCATATCACAAAGGGTAAGATTAAGACTGTGGCAAGCACATGGCATATACAAAGCTCTTGGATTTACCTCAAGCAACCGACTTTGCACCCCCTTGTATTTTCCTTTCATGTTGGATCCATTGTCATAACCTTGGCCCCTAATATCATCAATATTAAGACCGAAGGACTTCATAGAATCAACCAATACCTTGAAAATTCCCAAACCAGATGTGTCCTCCACTACCAAAAAAGCAAGGAAGTACTCCACAATTTGTATTTTTCCATCAGATATATGAACACATCGAACCAACAAACTCATTTGTTCTTGATGACTCACATCCGGGGTACAATCTAGGATAACAGAGAAATATTTGGCCACTTTGACAATCTTGAGAATAGAATTTGTAATGTCACTAGCCATAAGAGAAATCAACTCGTTTTGAATTTTATGGCTAAGATAATGGTGATGGATCTCTTTATCTTGAATACGCCTAAGATGATCTTGCATTACCAAATCAAACTCTACAACCATCTCCACACAAGCTAAAAAATTTCCATTACAATCATCATAAAGTTGCTCACTGGATCCTCTAAAAGCCAAATTGCGCTTACCAAGAAATTTCACAATGGCAACAATTCTTAACAAAACTTGCCTTATGCGTTCTTTCTCCTTTGTGATTTGTTGCTGTAAATCTTTGTCAATTGTTTCATGCTTGCTCAGTCTAACTCTCAATTCATTCCATGAGTTCATGTTGGTAATATGGTCGACACTAGCTTCGTGCTCTTTCAGTGTCTCATTAATATGCCTCCAATCACAAAACCCATCATTCCCCATTGCACTCTTGCATTTATCAGAATTGAAAAGCTTACAGCAAAAACAGAACACTTTCTTTGTGTGTTTTGAAAACACTAACCATTTTCTATCACGCACCTCTCCATTGCTCATCTTTCTTGAGTAATGGCTATACGAAAAATGTCTTAAATTTTCATCCAAAGGATATTTAGTGTTTTCTTCTTCCCTTTTAGGCCCCTTTTCCACTAATATGTCCCTCGCTTTGTTATCAAGATTACCCCAATTGCTTGGATCATAAATATCCACACTAACTGGTTCCTCATCAACACTAGTAGATTCTGCCGCAGATGAATTAAATATGGGCTCATGATCACTCACATTGGTATCATCCATGTTGACATCGGCATTGCCTTCTGTAGGCGTATCGCCATCATCTTCTGAATTGCCATTAGTTCGGTCACTCGCAAGAACTATCGCCAACTCGTCTAGATTTCTTGGTGTGCTCGTATCGCCTTATAATATTTAAAAAGAGATCCGCTCAATACTTCTTTCTCCTCATCTGCCTCCTTCTTCTTCTTTCTTTTTTGACTTCCGGATGGATACTTTCTACCCATACTCGACATGACCCTGCTGAAAGTGAAAGGAACAATTCACTTTAAAATTAACGCACAGCTAATTAAAATATTACATTAAGTATAGAAGATCATCTAATATAATAAGAATCTGCTAGGGCATGGTATACGGTATAGTACCTTCTCTCTGTAATCTAATCTGGCAACGTGGGCGCAATGATTCGAGCGCCCTAAAAACGAATCCCTGTTAATCTGTTCGATCGATCGAGAAATTGGGAATCAGGATTAGAAAGAACAGAAATAGGATGAAGATCATGCGAGGGAAGAGGGCGCGCCCAAACATACCTACTGCAGTCGCAGCCAAGGTCGAACTCGAAGAGATCCTGCTGCTCCAGTCGTCGCGTACTCGGCTACTCGCGTGAGTCGCGTCGTTCGTTCGTGAGGAACAGTGGAATAGGAAAAGGGCAGGGAACGATCAATCCTAATTCCTAAGTTACAGGAAATCAACCCAACGATTCCTTTCCTCTCCGATCTCTCCTGACCACATACGTGCAAACATGGGCCAGGCCCAACAGCGCATTGGGATTTTTTTTTTCTAGGCTAGCACGCGAGGCTGAGGCGCTGAGCGAGGCGGTGAGAGATTTTTTCCATCGAAGACCTGTACGTATACCTAACGTACTATACCTGGGAGGGGCCCCTGGCTTTTGGGGGCCCGGGGTGGCCGCCCCGTTCGCCCCTCCCCAGGACCGGCCCTGATTGAGGTACCTGGGTATTCCAGGATTGCATGTTTCTTTTTGGACCGCCACCCAGGCTCAAAGGGATCATGAGATTATTCATACTAGAAACTTCTGTGTGCAGCCACAAGCCATTATGGGCTCTGGCATAGTTGATTAAGTTGTGCGAACTCTTACAGGGTAGACTAGCAGATGTAGGGGAAAGTAGGTGTAACGGTCTATCCATCGTAAGGTGCTAGTGCTTCTGAAAGACTATGTCTCGGTCATCCGTCTTCTCAAACACCATGTAGTGCGAGAAACCAAACGGAGGCGATCGAGTCTTGTGGGGAAAAGTGCACAAACCTCTGCAGAGTGTAATAAACTAATCATGATTAGCCGTGTCCCCGGTTATGGACATCTTGAGTATCTAGTACCTGAATTATCATGTGAATCTCAACATGTTACTCTAAACTAAGTTTGTTGGGTTTTGTTTAATGATGATTACTTTAATTGGGACTGAGGATGCTGTCAACCATTCTCAATGTTTAACAACTACCATGATAGTAAATAAAATTTATTCCTTTGTTGTAGGGAAAAATTGGCTTTACGCAAAACTGTAACCATAGAGCTTTCCACCAGCCAAATATGCATATAGTATAGCAGTTTCATTCCATTACTCTCTATGTGTTACCTTGCCAGCATATTCCATGTGCTGACCCATTTCGGGCTGCAACGTTAATGTTGTAGACTTTTCAGACGACGATTAAGGAGTTTTTAGGTCGTGGTTCTATACTCAGTGATGCCGTTGGAGTTGATGGACTCACTTATCTTCCAAGCCTTCCGCTGTTATCGTTATTAGATGGCCTTAAGCCATATTTATTGTAATAAGTTCTCTATGGAGACACTCGATGTAATAAGTGTGTGATTGCTACTCTGTTATAAATCCACCGAGTACTGTGTGGTGTCAGCATTACTGATCCAGGAATGACACCGGAGCACAGAGATCAGACTGTTTGAGGTCTGGTCTCTACACAGAGATACCTCTGCGATACTCGGAGTGACAAATCCCAATCTTGATCTATGCCAACTCAACAAACACCTTCAGAGATACCTGTAGAGCATCTTTATAATCACCCAGGTACGTTGTGACGTTTGATAGCACACAAGGCATTCCTCCAGTATACGGGAGTTGCATAATCTTATAGTCGAAGGAATATGTATTTGACATGAAGAAAGCAATAGCAATAAAATTGAACGATCATTATGCTAAGCTAATGGATGGGACTTGTCCAACACATCATTCTCCTAATGATGTGATCCCGTTATCAAATGACAACTCATGTCCATGGTTAGGAAACCTTAACCATTTGTGATCAGCGAACTAGTCTAGTAGAGACTCACTAGGGACACGGTGTTTGTTTATGTATTCACACATGTATTTAGGTTTTTGATTAATACAATTATAGCATGAATAATAAACCTTTATCATGAATAAGAAAATATAAAATAACAACTTTATTATTGCCACTAGGGCATACTCCCTCCGTCCCAAAATTCTTGTCTTAGATTCGTCTAGATACGGATGTATCTAATACTAAAACGTGACTTGATACATCTGTATTTAGACAAATCTAAGACAAGAATTTTGGGACGGAGGGAGTATTTCCTTCACTAATCGCAGCCGCCGAGAGCCCGAAGCCGCACCCCAGCCACCACCCACGCCGACCGCGGCCCACGCCGCCTAGGCAGTTCCGCCGCCAAGACGCCATCGAAACCCGCCTACGCACGCCCCACCATGGTAGCCATCGCACCACTGACGGGTCTGTAGCAGAGGCCACGAGGGCAGCCACCATGACCCACAGGTAGCCACTCGGCGCCTCACCGCCGGCCGCACAGGGAGGGCCAGGGCCGCGCCTGCAGAGCCAGATCTGGCCCGGACCCACGCCCACGCCGCCGCACGGCGGGAGCCCCCCCCTACTCGGCGCCACAGCGGGCCACCGCACAGCCGACGCCCCTCCACCGCGGCGCAGCACCTGCCACCACACTGCCGCCGCGACGTCGGGCCCCGCGTCCGCCCGACGCCTCTGCCCTAGCCCGGTTGCCCCGCGCCAACCACCACCGAGGGGAGAGGAGAGAAGGCGCCCTGCCACCAGCCACCGCGAGGGGCTTTGCCCCGGCGGCTTCGGCCGGTGGCGGCGGGGGGAGGGCAGAGAGGGGCGCGGGAGGTCGGATCTGGCACCGCCGCCCGGGTCGCCCACGGGGGAGCGACGCGGGGCAAGGGGGATTAGCGAGATTCAAAGCCTAGAACCTTAAGCTCAAGGTTAAGCACAAGCATCGCGATTTTCAACTTTGAAATTAGGACTTTCAAACTGAGAAATCGTTTTCAAATTATATAATACCAATACTTAACTCTTGATGACACACCGAAGCCCTTAAGGAAATTTTGATCAAATATGAGAAGGCTTCCGAACAGAAGGTGAATTTGCAAAAGTCTTCAATATTTTTTGGGAAGGGCAGCCAAGATGACGTGAAGGTTCAACTTAAACAAACTATTGGCATTCAGTCGGAGGCTCTTAGTGAGCGCTACCTTGGTCTCCCAACACTGGTTGGAAGGTCTAAAGAGGGGACTTTTAAACATGTCACCGAGTCCTCGAAGGGAAAGGTATGTGGATGGAAAGGACAAGGGTTATCCAAAGCAGCAAGAGAAGTACTTATAAAATCTGTCCTCCAAGCGACACCGACCTACACCATGAGTTGTTTTCACCTCCCAAAGAAATGTGCCGGAATCTGACTTCGGTCTCTTCAAAATTCTGGTGGGGTGCAATGAATGGCGAGAGGAAGGTGCACTGGATTTCATGGCAGAAAATGTGTGCTTCCAAGCGTGACGGGGGTATGGGCTTTCGTGATCTAGAAGCCTTCAACCAAGCGCTCCTAGCCAAGCAAGCATGGATGATCTTACAAACCCCCACGTCCTTGTGTGCAAGGGTGCTCAAGGCTAGATATTTTAAAGATGGATCAATTATGACAGCAACTTGTCCCTCGTCGGGATCGTACACTTTTCGGGGTATATTGCATGGTAGGGATCTGTTGAGGGAAGGGTTGTCTGGCGGATAGGAGATGGTTCTACAATTAATATACACCATGACCCCTGGATACCAAGAAGTGGGAGCATGAAACCGTTGGGCCAAGTGTATGTGCATGGGGTTACAAAAGTAGCTGATCTTCTGAACACTGAAGGAACCGGCTGGGACCATGATAAAGTGGACGACATGTTCACGGTTGATGATGCAGCGGACATCAAGCAGATTGCAGTAGGGGGACAACTAATGGAGGACTACATTGCATGGAATTTTACTCGCAACGGTATGTTTACTGTCAAGTCGGCATATCACTTCAAGATGTCAATGAATAGAGCGAAGACTGGCCATCAAGAGTCTTCAAATTCAGTCAACAAGCACAAAGGGTATATGGCGTTGTGGGAAACTAATGCACCTGCTAAGGCCAAGATTTACATGTGGAGGCTTATTTGGAATGGTTTGGCGGTGGGGGCGGAGCTATTTCATCGACGGATAAAACCAGGTGTTTTTTGTGTTGCATGTGGCCGAGAGGAAACCATTGTTCATCGTTTTTGGGTCTGTCAACATTCAGTGCAGTTTTGGCAGCTGATGCGGCCGGAATTGGGAGTTTCGGTGGCGATCCCACCGTGTTCGATGGTCTCCCAGAGCGCCTTGGCTTCCTGATTACTGGGCTGGTTCGCCGGGGCATCGGACGACGAGTTGGAGGTGCTGGTACAGGCGGCATATGGCCTCTGGCTGGCACGTAATGAGGCAAGGGATGGGAAGAAGATTGCTCGCCCACATGAAATCATGGCTTCTGTGAGACTGCATATGGGTGACTAGAAGCTAGCACACGCAGCGAGGGAGTGCCAACCTGTGCCCAAAATCATCCAAAGATGGGAACCCCCTGAACACAGATGGACCAAGGTCAACAGCGATGGTGCCGTCTCAAAATATGGAGAGAAGGGGGAAGGTGGTGCAGTGCTTCGAGATCACAATGGTGCTTTCATGGCCGGAGAATGCCACTATATACCACATATCGACGATCCTGAAGCGGTTGAAGTGCTGGCTTGCAAACGGGCTATTCAGGTCAATGTTCAGCGCCTCCATGTTGAGCCGGACAGTAGCTCCTTGGTGCAAATGATCAAGCAAGAGTCAAGGAACTTGTCCGCTGTAGGGCCATGGGTAAGCGAAATCAAGGAGATGCTCAACTCGAGGCAGGAGTTCAAGGTGTCTTGGGTTTGTCGAATTGGGAATAGAGCCGCGCATAAGTTAGCAAGAGTAGGTGTAGGAGAACAGCGATGCCAGTCTTGGGTGGGCTTCCCACCAGATTTTATTTTGGATGTAATATCGGACGAGATTCCAAGCTTTGCTTAGTGTAATAAAGCGGCAATTTCCCCTAAAAAACACTTAACTCTTGTACGACAATATCAACTTTGAGCACAAAACTACGAAGCCATGAATACAGAAATAAAACAATTCCTGTAGAGGTTGGATTTGGAGAATAACAGTACCATTAAACAAATTAAAAAATCTGACCTTTTTTTGCTACAAACATTTGAGCTTGGGATTTGACCATAATGGCAGATGCTCTGCCTTTTCATTAAGAGAGGGAAGACTGTACAACAGGCTGAAGAATCAGCCGGGGAAACAAAACATTAAGCCAGAGATGCGACATGCATCCTGGCAAGAACAAATGGTACTACTCCCATGCCTCCTTCAGGAGGCCTAATTCATCCCTAATCAAAGAACATACCCCCGCGGCAGAGCGCCGTTGATTCTGGAAGATCCGCCTGTTGCGCTCGTTTCATAGGTTCCAAGCCACGTATACAACCCTCGTACACTCGTCCAGCAATACTCCTTTTTGCTTTAGTTTGAACATCTTATCCCACCATGTGTTGATAGAGGAGGATTGGAGCGCAGCCGTCGCAGCATTATTGAACTGATTGGCCATCGGGTGCCAAACCTCCTTTACAAATGGACAGCCCAGGATGATGTGGTTAGCCGATTCAAGGACCTGATCGCAGGCGCAACAAGTGGCTTGATTAGAAGTGTTGGAAGAGTGCACTTTCGATGTGTTTCTTTATATACACCCTCCTGAAGTGCACTTTCAATGGACGAGCTTGGACGAGCTTGGGATTATCGAAAAAGGCTTTCGCCCCGCTTTATATATAAAGCAAAGATCAACCACAGCCCAAGTACAAACGCACCCACGACAAACACACGCACACACCCAAGGCGGGATACATAGGCGCTGAGCGCAGCAACACCACCCCTAACACTACAAGAGCAATCGAGGACCTCTGCCGTGAACACTCCACCACGAAGAGATGAAGCTGCATATGACGAACTGTGAGCTCCAAGGCGGCGCCTCCAAGAAGGTTACGACGCCAACGCCCCGCCACCCCCGACCCGAGGGTCAGAGTTTCCCCTGGAGCGACACGATGACCGGTGAGAGCCGCGACGACGCCTTCAAGAAGGTAACGTGCTACGCCGCCGGCGTCCGTCTGAAGATAGAACAGGTTTTCACCCCAGCAAACACTCACCGGCACCGAACGCCACACCCCTGCCACCATGCCGCCCACACGGCCATGGTCACCGGGCAGCACCAAGCCACGGGCTCTGCCCATGAGCACCGCTCTACCACCACCAGGGCCGCCGCCCCGACATCCAAGACCTTGACACCACCTCACCCGAGACCCGTCGCTACCCCAACCAAAGAGACGAGTGGAAAGGCCGCTCCTTTTCACACCCCTGCCCCCCCCCCCCGCGTCGAGACCCAAAGGGCTGGCCAAAAAAGGCCTCCATCACCCGTCCTGCTGCACCGGACGCGAGACGAGCTCGGTCCTGCTGCCGGGCGCGAGACGGGATCAATCCTGCAGCCGGGCGCGAGACGGGATCGGTCCTGCTGCCGGGCGCGAGACGAGCTCGGTCTCGCAGCCACGGGCGCGAGACGAGTAATGGACCACAACTGGGAGTGGACCAGCCCTATGACGAGGGTAGAGCCCGAACGACGAGGGGAGGAATCGAAAGTCGAGACAGGCCGCTCACTGACGGCCGACGTCGGAGGGGACCGGCCGCCACCGTGAAACGAACCAGCCCACCACCATGAGCTACCACCACGCCGTGGAGCCCGCATCCATGCCGAGACCCCGAGGAGCAGCCCCGAGCCACCTTGCAGCAGCTGCGGCATGCCGCCGAAGACGCAGCCCACCTCCCGGCCATGGACGCCCGGCGCCCCTCCACCCCGAAAGGCGCAGCCTACCGCCGCCCGCCCCGCCACCACCTTAGCCAGGTCGCCGCCGCCACCCACACGTCCGCCGCCGCCACCACCCGGATCTGGGTAGGAGCACCCAGATCCGCCGCCAGCAAGGCCCCCGCCCCCGGAGCCCCAAGATCCGCCACATGAAAGGGGAGGGGGGCAGGACCACCGAGACGCCACACGCCGGGGGGAGGAAGCAGAGCCCGTGGACGGGCCGACGACCGTCGCCGCCGACGCAGAAGGCCGCGCCCCGTGACGCACGCCTCCAGCGCGCGGGAAGAAGACGCCCCGCCGCCGCCTATGCCGCGCGGCCTTTGGCCGGCAACGCCACCGGCGGCGACGAGGGAAGGAAGGCCGGGAAGGGGGGCTGAGAAGCGGCGGCGCTAGGGTTGGCTCCCAGAGTCGCCCGTGGGAGCGACTCGGGAGCGGGGCTGCCTAGGTCTCAGTTCAATTAGGCGTAGAAGTGCACTTTCGATGTGTTTCTTTATTGGGAAACACTTTCTATCTATAGTCTGATACGAGGCCATTGTCAGATGCGGTCGATTTTATTGGAATCCCACGGTCACAGATTTTGCACCATATGGAAAAAATAATTCCCAACAGTTTAATGCTAACCATCCGCACCATCCGCCCGTAACTCGCTCGCATTCCCCCTTTCATCTCGCCTAGCTGGCAGCCTTCCCCAACCTCGCCGCCAATAGCACCGCCCAATCCTCTCCGACATCGCCGCTGACCTCCTGCCTCTCTCTCACCTCTTCGTCGAGCATCATGCCACCTCACCAACCAGATCCCCTTCTCCCGTCGCTTCGCATGCACCTCCGCCGATCTCGCTGTCAACCGCACCCTCGCCCCATTCTCTCTGATTTCACCGCTCCATCCTCTCCATGGGATATAGCACAGCGGCTTCCGGTCCATCGCGTCGTCTCCATTAGGAATGAAGCCAGCACAGGTTTCTCCCCCCTGACCCCCAGTATCATCCCTTTCTGATCTAGGTCATATGGTACAATGCTAGTTGATTTCTACAGTACTAAATTTGTGTACTGGGTATTCTTTGATATCTATATGTGCACACATTCGTTTGTTTGTCGTGAATTTTCTCTGTTTATTTCATACTGAATCAGGATTCACGAAATCATGAATGAATATATGTGAATTAGGTGTTTGCATGAACCAAATATGCTTCCCACATTGGCGGCAATAGTAGTTCGTATTCCAATTCATGTATCCATGCTTCCAGTTAACACTACTTAAGTACCCAGAGTACTATTGTCATGCTTTCTTCTTTTTGCGCTTCTACATTTTATAACATATATGCTTCTTCGTGCTAGAGAATTTACCACATTGGTCCACAACAGGGGCTTTAATTTGCATGTATGTCACACATAACAATGTATATTTCCCATGAATATATTTTGTTCTACAGATTATGATGACTAATGTTGAGCTAGTGTATTCTGTTTTCGCCAGAAGGAAAGTATACTTTCTTCTGAATATTTCGTAAAAACATTGTAACCACGTTCTTAATTTTACAAGAAATTAAGTTGTTTCAACCCCTTCTTGTGTGTGCTTCAACCGCTGCATGTGCCGCTTCTTTGAATTGTATGCTGAAATTGGTTTTAAAACGACGCATTCCTGATTGTGAAATCAATTTTGTATGCTTTCATTGTGTCTCATATGTGTTGTGATAGCATTAGATAATTGCTGTGTGTCAACTATGCTTCATAATTTTGTGTCTGGCATATGTTTCTACAACACCAAATTTTTTGCTTCAAACTTTGTAATTGTGTGCTTCTATCATTGCCTATGTTGATTCCTTGAGTGAATTACTTCTACTGTACTGGATACATCTAATTCGGCATGCTTCTTTGTATCAAGTTTGCAGACGATGGTGCAATGTTGTTGAGGGCACTAAGGCCAAGACATAGCTGCCTTGTTGACGATGGGAAGCTCACGATGCACGTGAGATTGTCCATTATTAGTTTGTTCAGCACGAGATACTACCGTGGATTGGTACGGCCACCATCGCACGGAAGCACCACTACCATCACAAAGAAGCACGATTACCATCGCAAGGAAGCAAGGCCAGCATCAGAAGGATGCACAACTACCATCGCAAGAAAGCATGGCCAGCATCGGAAGGAAGCACGACTGTCATGCACAACCAACATTGGAAGGATGCACGTTTCGCCATCAAATAGAAGCATGATTACCATCACAACGAAGCATGACAAAAATAAAAAAGAAACATGGTTTCCATTGACCTGGTGGTGTTTGAGTGCGATGAAGCCGAGAGTAGTCTTGTTATTGATGACAGTTCAGTGCACGCATCGAAAAAAAATTATATCAAAGAAATTTGTATCATGCACTGTCCCCTGTGCCGCTCCCGTGAGCGGCCCGGGCGGAACCCTAGATCGCCGCCGCTGCTCCCTTCCTTCGCCTTCCTTCTCCATCGCCGCCGCCGGGGGACGCCGCCGGGCAAAGCCCGCGCGTGCGTCGGCGGCGGCGGGGCTCCCTCCCTCCTCGCGAGGCTCCTGGGCGGCGCGGGACGGCCGGCCCTCGCGGCGGCGCTCGGCTCGGCGGCAGGTCGGGTCGTCGGTGGATCTGCGGGGCTCCCCTTTGGTGGCGCTGCGGTGATGGCGGCGGCGTGGTCTGCGTGGGGCGGCGAGGCGCGGGCTCCTCCTCCTCCTGATCTGATGACGCCGGCGCTCGGGCGTGCGGCGGGGTCCGCGAGGGTGGTCGGCGCGCGACGTCTCCCTCCCCGATCTGATGGCTCCACGGTGGCGCCAGTGCTCGGGCGGCGGTTGGCGTCGACAAGCGGTGGCGGGCGCTGGGTTCTCGGCGGCGCTCCGGCGTGTGCAGGCGGCGGCGGCGGTCCCTGTGCGAGGTCGGCAGCTTTGTCTCTGACCCGGACGGCGCGGGGGATGGCGGTGGCCCGGCGTGGCCGGCGATCTGGATGTGGTGGTGCCGGTGGCTCGCTGATCTGCCGGTACTCCAAGGTCTGCCTGGTGGTGCTGGTGGTGACGGCGGCCCGTGCACGAGAGTTGGATTCCTTCGAACTGATCTGGGTGAAAACTTGCCTTCGGCTTTTGCTAAGGCCGGCGGTGGCGGCGCTATCTGCGTCGTTCCCTTCTTGAAGGCATCGCCGTGGAGAAGTTCAAGGCCACTCTCTGCTACCTCCGGGGGAAACCCTAGATCAGATGATCGGATGACGGCGGCGCTCTGGTGTCGTTCCTCCCTTGAGGGCGTCATCTTTGGAGGTACACACGTGATCGAGGGACCAGAGTACGGATTCTTTGGTGGAGCGGTGCTTCATCCTACACACTGATGGCGACGGATCTTGACGGCGTGGCGCAGTGTAGATTCGGAGTTCGCTGTGGGAGGATGGACTTGCGCAGGAGGACGACGCTGTTGGGCGTCGTGGTGGCGTCGATGGCAGAGAGACCTGACACGGTACATGCAACAGTACAGCTCTGAAGATGGATTTGTGGCAGGTGGCTGCGGCGGCCTCATACCCGGCAGGCGTCCTGGTTGAGGAGTGCGCCGGACTGGTAGGTGCCCCATACCCGGCAGGCGTCCTGGTTGGGACCTCAGGTCTTAGATGTTTAGGTTTGGCTGCGATGTCTGTTTGGTATTAGGCCCAGACTATCTGCGCCCCTTCATCAATTGGATAGGTGTAGCGACAGTTGTTGCTTAGACGGTGGCTTTAGTCTTGCTGTTGTATGGCTTTGTAAGATTTTATGATAATAATTAATAAAGTGGCCGTATGCATCATCCAGATGCAGAGGCCGGGGGTCATCCTCTTTTTTTTTTAAAGAAATTTGTATCCGTGTATATTCATGTCGTTGATCCACACAATTTCCATGACGACGCAAATGTTTCCATCAAACATGAATATAGTTTTGGTACACAAAAATTTGTTTCCAAAGTGTGTAAAAAATGCTACCACAAGGATGAAATATTGCTTTATTGAAATAAATATTTCTATCATATACTATCACATAATATGTTTCTGTTGAATGATGATTCCATTGACAAAATATAAAATTTCCACACCACCTCGCGCTACAGAAAAAAAATGTACAGAAACCTTTATTTTTTTTTGTTGGAAGCAAATTTCCTATTTCTGGAAATTTTCTGGGAAGCATTAATTTCTGTATTTGGTTTTTTGGAAGCAATCACGACTTACCAGACAATAGATATGGAGTTTTTAACTTTATTTCTGGGAAGCATTAATTTATATATTTATAAGCAAATCACGGCTTACTGGGAAGCATTATTTCTGGGAGTTTTTAACTTTATTGCCGTAATTTCCGGGAAGCTGTTTCTTATTTAGGAATACGTTGCATGCATGTTTCCTTGAATTAATCTGACGCTTCAAAGGATTTCAATCGTACGGCAAGGGATTAGTCTGATGAAACGCTAGCCATCAGTAGTCTGATCGCTAGTGGTTCCCTTCTTTATTTGCCACACTCCCGATTGAAATAGTACTACTAGATTACAGTTACCAGACTGGCCCCGCACCTTTCTCCCCAATCTCGTGTAATCCTTGCCGTTCAGGCCTAAATATGTTTATGAAATAACGTTAAATCTCAGATTGTGCACAATACTCTCATATATACACCCTCCTGAAGATCTACAGATTTTTTTTGCATTTCCTGCATACTATACTATTTATTTCAGCTAAGGATCTAAATACTTATGAGTGAAGACTAAATTTTTAAAAGCTTTACCAACCGAAGGTTGCCCATTCTCGGCCTGTTGCGGAGCGTGTGATGTTTGTGTTCCCCGACTCTGTTCGGTCGTAATTGAGCCGTTCTACAGAACTTCTCCAACGTTTGCTTCTGCAGGGTGTCGATTTGCTACACAAAGCGCGGTCGTCCGCGTCTTCTGCTTTACATCAATGACTTCTCAGACACTACTTTCACAAGCTCTTAGGTTTAAAAAAGTTTGTTCCGTTGAGACGGAGATTTAGTGGTTACCACGAGTTTTGCTCACGGTGCACTGTGGGTGGATGCAGATGGAAGAGGACTTCGGCACCCAAAATTTGGATGTTTGTTTCAATTTTTGTAAGAGTGTTTTTGAAAGAGTTTGTACTATTTAATATAAGTCCTTCGTCCTTTTTTGCAAATGAATGAAAACTGAGGAGCACAAAAGAATAAAACTAAGGAAAGAGAAGACGAGAGATTGCCCGATGAAGCTGGAGACCGAAGGAGGCGGGAACTCCCCACTCACACAGCACAGTGATCTCTAGCTTGCAGAGCACGGAGAGGCCCATCAATCGTGGGGATTCCTCAGTTGCTGCAAGAAATGAAAAAAAGGGGATGCATGCATGATGCATGAGCCAGATAGACAGCTACTGAGCTACACACTCACTCAGCCTGCCCTGCATCTGCATGGAGGTGGAGCAAGAAGAAACAATAATGCATCCGTTCCGTCCGGCTTTACTTGGGCCCCAACTAACTGGCCTAAGGGGGTGTTTGTTTCCAGAGAGTTTTTTGTGTAGGGAATAGAAAAAGTCCCTCTTAAGGTCTTTTTTATCAAATGGGAGAGACTTTTTAGGGACTAAACTAGGCATTTGAGACTAAATGAAGAAGACTCTCAAGGAGAGTCTTTTTGGGACTTTTCCAACAATGCCCCTCCATGCACCCATTGGCCCGCCACCCCATGATGTTGTTTGATTGTTATTTTTCTATATACTATGGGCAACATGGTCATTTAATAGCCTCTAGGAAAGGACTAGGGACTTTTTAGTCTCTGAAATCAAATGAGGAGAGATTTTTTAGAAACTAGAGACTTTTTAATTGAGATTAAAAAAAGTCCTAAGACTAGAGAACCAAACACCACCTAAGCTAGCCAGCTCTACTCCGCTCCTCCCGTCTCCTCTCCTCCTGGTGCACAGCACCAAACCGTATATAAAAGACCGCTCCACCTCCCATCTCCAAACCAACCCAGCCATCCAACACAACACAAGCTAAGCTGCCTCTCATCACCTTCTCCTTGGGTTAGATTGATAGCTAGACTAGACACACGCTAGATTGACTGGACTGATAGACAGACAGATAGATAGACAGATACAAGGATCCATTTTAATTTCTGATTGATATATATAGCGATGGAGAAGGTGATGATGAGCAGGAAGCCGGGTGACTGGAGTTGCAGGTCATGCCAGTACCTCAACTTCTGCAAACGGGACGCTTGCCAGCGGTGCGGCGAGGCTAAGCTGGGCGCCGAGCGGGCAGACTACGCGGCCATGGGCGGCAGCTGGGAAGTCAAGCCCGGCGATTGGTACTGCGGCTGCTGCGGCGTCAACAACTACGCCAATCGCGCCAGCTGCTTCTAGTGCAGCGCCGCAAAGACAGACTCCGCCGCGGTCGCGCAGAACTGGGGGTTCAACGCCGCCGCCCAGGCCGGCTGGAAGGCCGGCGACTGGATCTGCCCCAGGTTCGTCTGCCTCCGGCCCCTATCTACCTCCTGCACTGCCCAGCTATAGATTAAAGCTTTCCAAGGAATGCAGCTAGCTAGCTAGCTGCATATGTGCATGCATGCATGCAAACAGGCCTGAAAAGAAAGAAAATTAACCACGTGTTTTGGCTATGCAGACTAGATTGTAACGTGCAAAATTACGCCAACAGAACCGAGTGCTTCCGCTGCAATGCGCCCAAATCATACTATGGTAAGATCATCTCCTGTGAATTCAACCCATCCCACGGCACATTTACACTACTTCTTGTTTGCGAGCGACGAGAGCACATATATTGACACCTTTTCTTTTTGCGATGATGGCACATATTTACACCACCTGACAGTGACAAACTGGTCTGGTGCTGTATGTGATCTCATCTAATCGAATTCTTTTATTTGTTTACTTCCTTTGCAGGTTAAAAAGGCGGGCCTGAAAAGAAAATTAAAAAAAATGGAAGAGTGTCATTGGAGCAAAGAACAATCACGAGTCCTCAAGGATTTTTCCTTTTTTTTCTCCTAAAGAAAAACCTTGGCCAACCCGATGGTTTAGTCATGTCGAAGAGCGGTAAGCCGCCGCTCAGACTCAGAAAAGGGAGATAAGTGGGCACAAACGTACGTGTACATGTGCGCATGTGTTTGGCTGAGGACCAATATCCAGTTTTCCTTTTTCAGTAAAAGAAAGAGAAAATTCCAGTTTGGCTTCATTTGTGCACCAACTTTTGAGTGTAACTCCTGTGTGTGAGATTAATTGTTCCTAATCATTAGACTGTTGCTGCGCATGCAGTTCCATTCGCCGATATCTATCCATATATAGATGCCTTGCTTGTGCCTGCTCATTGCTTACGGCATATGCAAAGCGGCCGGGAATGCAGCCAGGGAGCACAGAGGCGACAGCGAATTCACCCAGCCACAAGCGAATGTTTCTTCGAAAACCTTTAGTCGCCGCGCGCGCGAGATAGAGATATTCCGGGAGCAATCATGGCCCTGCTTTACTCCAAAAAGCGAGACGATCGAGATGCACAGGATTATTACCACTTCAGTCTCAAATGCGCCACGCGAGCACCACATACATACTCACAGACTACATATATACTCCTACATGTGGACACGCTGCTGCATGCCATAATAGTAGAATAGAAGAGAAAGAAAATCAATATATATTCCCTTGTATCAAAATAAAAAACGTTTTGTGACAAAACCGTCTTATATTTTGATACGGAGGGAGTAGCTTGGTACGTAAGTTTACAAATGGAAAATTATTAGTCGCAATCTTTCCTCCATGAGTTAACATACTATGAATAGTTAATTAGTTTTTCGCTAACATGTTTATATATGTAACTTAATGGTCAAAGCTGCACGGTGTAAAACATGTCTATATCTAAAACATCATGGACGGTGTGCCGTGTGCGTGTATGTGAGCACATCTTCTCAAGTGTGTGGGGGCGAGAGAGCGAGAGGAAGGAGGGTCACCAAGCATCAGAATATATATCATGGTATTCTCTACTGCTTGGTGCTTGCCTGCACATGTTTTGGTTAGCTGGTCTTTGGCCGCTTGGCCATACTAGTGGTGACTTGCTTACCCTGAGCAAAGCCGACCTGTGTGTGTGTGTGTGTGTGTGTGTGTGTGTGTGTGTTCTTTTTGTCTCTTGATTGGTGCAGGGCCAGCAAACAGGCTGAACCATTTGCTCACTCATCATGCACACCTTTTTACAATCCAACATGTGTACAGAAACATATATTCATTCCCTCCAAGCACCTCCACAACAATAATAAGATTCTATGGAAGACCAGTAGCAGGCCCACATAACTAGTATACCAGGTCAAATGGTAGCATCATCACTGACGATACCGGTGTTACATGCTCTGGGATCCAAATAGCAATGAAATATGAATTGAAGCTTCTCTGGAATGGATGAATACTTCGCAAGTTTGAATTGAAATGGTGCAGCGGTAGGATGGTGTTTCACCAGATATTGGAGGAACTGCACCATTTCTAATGAGGATGCAAAACCTGAACGTTGTGATATACTACTGATATTCACTTCTTAACTCGTTATCTAGAAAACGAAAAGCTAGGGTGCTGCTTCTATGCGGTTTAGATTCCACGATGTCATCATTTCCTCTATCTACAACCTGATCCACCAAAACATCACATCAGCTATTTTGATTTCTAGATTCTTCCTCGAATTTTCTCAAGAGCAGCCATGCCACAGACAAGGAAAATAAAAGGACAAAATCCAAATTTGCGAACGGAGCGGGCCTCTTGAGCATATCATGATCTGATTGTGCTTGCGCACTTAAGGGTCGTCCTGACCAAAGCATCCAGCAGGTCGATGCATTTCTTGAGCCGCGGGTCGACACGTTTCTTGAGCTGCGGGTGGTCATCAAGCAAGATACCAACAAAATCATCCTAATATTTTCATTAGCTCTAGCCTAAATGTCTCCAGATTCTGGAAGGGGGTCTTAACTGTCATTAAATCCATTAAATTTGGATATAGATGGCAGATTGAGATGGGGCTAAAGTTAGATTTTGGGAAGATACTTGGTTTGGTACTTCCCCTTTAGTTGTTCAGTGTTGGGATCTTTACACTATATGTAATGAGCCCTCTAAACTGTAAAGCATGCTCGGGATGGTAATCAGTTGAAGTTTTACATTTGGAAGGATCTTTAATGATTGTATGATGGAGCAATTGTTTCAACTTGTTGATATAGCTAGTAGTATATCTTTCCAGGATGACACTGATTCTTTAGTTTCGCAATTAGAAAACAAAGTTCAATATAGTACTAGCTCTCTTTATCATGTAATCAACTTTAGAGGTGTGCAGCATGTTTATCTCCCTGCTATCTGGAAATTAGTTGTGCCTCCTAAAATTCATATCTTCCTATGGTTGCTCTCCCATAATAAACGTATGGCTAGAGATAATCTTAGGAAGAGGCATATCATTCTGGACTGTTTTCTGCACAGAGGATGAATCTGTTCATCATTTGTTTCATGCCTGCATAGTTGCCAAAGCAGTTTGGTCTATGATTAGTGACCTTTTTAAGAGACCTTTAGGTAAATTATGAATTTGTAGCTAGATTTTGGGTTTCTAATAATAAGAATTCTGCCATCAATACTGTTTGTATTGCCACTATGTGGTGTTTATGGAAATTTAGAAATAGTATGATTTTCAGTAACATCATTTGGTCTACAATCAAGTAGGTGGGTGGAATATCTTGAAAACTATCAGGCATTGGATGATTCTGTTGAAGGATCATACAAAGCTGGAATTGGAGGCTGTTTGCAACTCCCTCTCAAACTACATGAGGGAACCTCTCCTGATTCTAAGTGGGGCTAAAGATCGCTGAGCTACCCCCACTGATGCTGGAACATTCTTTGGACAAGCTCCATATTGAAGATCCCCGGCAACAGTTCTACAGATCCCCCAAGGGAGTCGGCTGGCCGCCTGCAAAACAAGTTACTCTGAGCCTTGCATCGCCCCTAGACATCTCCTGGTCTCCATCATCAGCCAAGCGACCAAAGCTATCCAGGCTCTGTGAAGCTCTTTCTCTCATGTGATGGGCCTGAATTGTAATAAATTGGGACTGGTTTTCCTTCTCTTAGTGTTGCCGACTTTTTGTCAGTTAAAACTTAGATTTTGCTCTGGTCTTTCCTAGCTCGTAGCTTGTTGTTTCGGACCCTTTTTCTGCTTTGGCTTCTGCCTGGATATTGCATGTGGTTTCATTTTATATGTAGCCGGAAAGTGTCTCCCTGTTTTTCAAAAAAGATGCAGGGATTATTGCATTGGCAGCCCACAAGTAGAAGCTGGAGTTATATTCACAATAGATTTCTCGTGCCCTCCATGTCCCCTTTCCTAAAAGCACTAATAAGTAGCTGGTAACACCTCGTGCTCCATGGAAGCTCTATCTGGACAGACTACCTCAACACCCTGATGAGGACATTTAAACAAGAAACTATTTAACTGATAAAGTTTCAATTGGATGAGAAGAATAGTACCAGGGAAAATGTGAACTAGAATCTCTCAAGGCATCTCACTAGAATAATAAATTGGAAATATCATATCATGGGACTGGCAAACTGGAAATGGACAAGCTACAATAGGCGAAGCTGTCAATCTTTGTCCAGCCAGAATTTTTAGACTAAGAGCATCTCCATTCTGCAACAATAACCAGTTAACTTTTCCGATTATTCCACACGCGCTATGTGCTGTCCGATCCGTGCGCGTCTAGCCCCGTTGCCTGTTTGGTGCCCTCCCCGCTGTCTGATCGGGCCCAGATGCTCCTCACCGAACCAGCAGTCTCAGGGGTCCATGACGCATGGCCTTGGGGCGCGCACAGGGCCGCCTCATCTACCGGGTGTTGCCCTTTGCCCTGCCTGTGCCGTTCGTGCACTTGTGTGGGGGCGCCTCATGTTTGGGCCACTGGGTAAAGGCGGTCGTCGTGCGTGGAGCTTGTCCGGCTGTACAGGCGTGTGCCGGCTCATGCGCTGGTGTGTGTGTCTGATGTTTGGGCCACCGAGCAGAGATGTCCCTCTTCACCCGGCTATCCCGCCCAACACCCGGATGGTTGTTCGGGCAGGCGTGTTGGGAGACTTTGCGGAGCCGGCATCTTACCGGGCGGATATGGTAGGTTTGCTCCTTTGGTTTGTGCCCGTCTGTTCCATTTTGGTGTGCTTGCTCTCTTCCTGCCTATCCGGCCGTGGCCACATGGAGTTGTGTTCGTTCCGTCCGACTGGTCCTATCTGGCCAGTGTCCACGTGGAGTTGTTCGGCCCGTGCTAGTGGCAGCAATGAGGGTTGGTGAGTCCATTGCCCGGTAAGCCTACGATGCTTACTCCGTTGGGTAAAAGCAAGTGTTCCCCTTTGGTTTGTACTGTGCTGTGTCGCTCTTTTTACATGGCTTTCATCACCTGGTCTTTGGCTGTTTTTGGGCTCGTGTCCACGTGTGTGACTTCGTGTGGTGGGTTTTGTCAGTTCATTCGCCTTTGTGCTGCGATTGTCTTTATCTTGTCTCCTTCTGTATTTGGTTTTCCTCTCCTTTCTATATCCCTTCGCCACCGCCGCCTTACGCTTCACCATGCCCGTCCCTCGCTTTGGTCCGCTAGAGGTGCTGTTCGAGCTCATACCTGCTATCCGCCTGCGTCTTCCTGCTTTGTTTATGGCCTTCGTCCTTGCTGCGAGCTGAGGTTCTTCCTCATTCCTCTCCCCGGTCTCTTTTCTTGCCTAACTGTGCTCTCTCTTTCCGTTCTTTCTTTCAGGTCTTACGAGCTACTTGTCGTTGTTGGGTGCCTATATTGTTGATTGAGGTGAGCTGCTTCTTTTCTAGTCTGTTCTCTGGCCTTGCTTCCCAATCTTTCTTGTCTATTTTGTTTTCTGCCCGAGTCCCTTTGGTTTAGATCACGTTACAAAAAATCCGTGATTCGTTGCTTGAGATTGTGGTTCGCTGGTTAACGGTGCGTGGTTTCATGTTACAGGCTCTGGTTTTATGTAAACCTTGTGAAGGAACACATGAAAAGGAAATGTAACTAAGGCAAGTCCACTTTTTATCGGACAAGATCAGGATGACATTCTTTATCCTCTATTTTGGTTTGTGCTTTTCGTATCGGCTAATTGATTTCTTTCCTATCGGTGCGGCAGATCTAGTGGATGACAGTTGCCAGGAAAGGAGCGGTTTCACAGCATAGGGCTAGCACTACATGTTCTATGTTGGCTTCGAGGCTTCTTATTTGATGAAGGAGGAGCATTTTGTCCATCAGTGCCCCTCGGTGAGGTTTCATTGCTCACGTGTTTCTGTGCGATTTCACATTCTTGGTTTTGTTTGCCATTCATGTGTGCCTTTATACTAAAGCAAGCCGTAGACGCTCTTGGCCTTACAGCCGACCAAACCACCACTTATGAGGAAGGGAAAGAGAACCTGCTTGGCTGGATTAAAATCCATGTTCCAACCCACATAAACATGCCACGTCTAGAAATGAGGTTTTTTTGTGGGGACTTATGCTTCCCGGCAACGCTCGTCCAGGCCCCCTTCAAAGGTGGCATGCAGATCTTCGTCGAGATGCAATCACAGGAAACCTACATCAAAGGAATGGGTGATCACCTCACTGCCGGCACATAGCTCGAGGATGGTCGCACTCTTGCTGCTACAACATCCAGAAGGAGTCCATCCTTCCATACTGCCTCCCGGCAACATGGTGGTATGCTGATCTTTGTCAAGACACTCACCGACAAGACTATCAATCTTGAGGAAGAGTCCTCTAACAACATTGGCAATGTCATGGCAAAGATTGCCGTGGAAGAGCATTGCCTCTCGGCAACGGCTCCCTCAGCGCCAACACCCCGCCAACAGCTTCCGCCCAGCGACGACCAATCAGCGTCTAACTGGCGCAGGGCTACAGCGAAGAGGCTAAGCATAGGTCTGTTGCGGTCCACGGCGGTGCATGGCGAGCTGTCAAGTGGAGCGCGCGCCTCCAAAGTGTTAGGTGCACCCAAGGTGATTCACTGCCCCCTTTTACCGTGCGGGCGACACCTCATCAGCAACGTGTCGCGGTAAAAGGGATGCGCCAGCAAAAGCCTGCTACGACAAGACAGGTGTTCAACTCCGGCAACGGGATACTAAGACACATACCTCGGTATTTAATGTGATAGGTATTCCTCTGTATATCTACTGTACCCACAACCTTCTAGCCACTGTGGTGACCCCTTGTGACCATAAAAGCCTGCTACGACAAGACAGGTGTTCAACTCCGGCAACGGGATACGAAGACACATACCCCCGCATTTAATGTGATAGGTATTCCTCTGTATATCTACTGTACCCACAACCTTGTAGCCACTGTGGTGACCCCTTGTGACCATAAAAGGAGGCCCAGGTTACGTAGATAGGGGTTTGACTCTATTTTGATATGCGCGAGTGAACTTTCCCAGCAAGGAAGGTTCACCGTTGTAACATCCAGTTCATCACTTCCAGTGAATAAAAGTTAGCAGGACGTAGGGTATTACGCTTCCTAGCGGCCTAAACCTGGGTAAAAATCCACCATGTGGTAGATAGAGGATTGGAGCGGTTAGTGCCCCAACACTGAACCAAAAAGGGGGTGTTCCACATCCTCGGTGTCGTGTTTCGTACACGCGACAGTTGCCTAACCTTTCCCAACCCCCCCCCCCCCCTCCTCGTATCCCAAAGCAAATAAGGATCAGAGAGATACATAGCCATGAACTACTCCCTCCGTTCCAAATTACTCGTCGCAGAAATGGATGTATCTAAAACTAAAATACATCTAGATACATCCATACCTGCGACAAGTAATTCGGAACGGAGGGAGTAGCATATTTCGGGCCTACCAATTTATATGTGTAAAACAACAACAACAACAACAAAGCCTTTAGTCCCAAACAAGTTGGGGTAGGCTAGAGGTGAAACCCATAAGATCTCGCAACCAACTCATGGCTCTGGCACATGGATAGCAAGCTTCCACGCATCCCTGTCCATAGCTAGCTCTTTGTCGATACTCCAATCCTTCAGGTCTCTCTTAACGGACTCCTCCCATGTCAAAATCGGTCGACCCCGCCCTCTCTTGACATTCTCCGCACGCTTTAGCCGTCCGCTATGCACTGGAGCTTCTGGAGGCCTGCGCTGAATATGCCCAAACCATCTCAAACGATGTTGGACAAGCTTCTCCTCAATTGGTGCTACCCCAACTCTATCTCGTATATCATCATTCCGGACTCGATCCTTCCTCGTGTGGCAACACATCCATCTCAACATACGCATCTCCGCCACACCTAACTGTTGAACATGTCGCCTTTTAGTCGGCCAACACTCCGCGCCATACAACATTGCGGGTCGAACCGCCGTCCTGTAGAACTTGCCTTTTAGCTTTTGTGGCACTCTCTTGTCACAGAGAATGCCAGAAGCTTGGCGCCACTTCATCCATCCGGCTTTGATTTGATGGTTCACATCTTCATCAATACCCCCATCCTCCTGCAACATTGACCCCAAATACCGAAAGGTGTCCTTCCGAGGTACCACCTGGCCATCAAGGCTAACCTCCTCCTCCTCACAGCTAGTAGTACTGAAACCGCACATCATGTACTCGGTTTTAGTTCTACTAAGCTTAAACCCTTTCGATTCCAAGGTCTGTCTCCATAACTCTAACTTCCTATTTACCCCCATCCGACTATCGTCAACTAGCACCACATCATCCGCAAAGAGCATACACCATGGGATATCTCCTTGTATATCCCTTATGACCTCATCCAGCAAAAAGATAAGGGCTCAAAGCTGACCCCTGATGCAGTCCTATCTTAATCGGGAAGTCATCGGTGTCGACATCACTTGTTCGAACACTTGTCACAACATTATTGTACATGTCCTTGATGAGGGTAATGTACTTTGCTGGGACTTTGTGTTTCTCCAAGGCCCACCACATGACATTCCGCGGTATCTTATCATAGGCCTTCTTCAAGTCAATGAACACCATATGCAAGTCCTTCTTATGCTCCCTATATCTCTCCATAAGTTGTCGTACCAAGAAAATGACTTCCATGGTCGACCTCCCAGGCATGAAACCAAACTGATTTTTGGTCACGCTTGTCATTCTTCTTAAGCGGTGCTCAATGACTCTCTCCCATAGCTTCATTGTATGGCTCATCAGCTTAATTCCACGATAATTAGTACAACTATGAACATCCCCCTTGTTCTTGAAGATTGGTACTAATATACTCCGTCTCCATTCTTCTGGCATCTTGTTTGCCCGAAAAATGAGGTTGAAAAGCTTGGTTAGCCATACTATCGCTATGTCCCCGAGACCTTTCCACACCTCAATGAGAATACAATCAGGGCCCATCGCCTTGCCTCCTTTCATCCTTTTTAAAGCCTCCTTCACCTCAGACTCCTGGATGCGCCGCACAAAACGCATGCTGGTCTCATCAAAGGAGTCATTCAGTTCAATGGTAGAACTCTTATTCTCCCCATTGAACAGCTTGTCGAAGTACTCCCGCCATCTATGCTTAATCTCTTCGTCCTTCACCAAGAGTTGGCCTGCTCCGTCCTTGATGCATTTGACTTGGCCAATATCCCTCGTCTTCCTCTCCCGGATCTTAGCCATCTTATAGATGTCCCTTTCACCTTCCTTCGTGCCTAACCGTTGGTAGAGGTCCTCATATGCCCGACCCCTTGCTTCACCAACAGCTCGCTTTGCGGCCTTCTTCACCATCTTGTACTTCTCTATGTTGTCTGCACTCCTATCCAGGTATAGGCGTCTGAAGCAATCTTTCTTCTCTTTAAGCGCCTTCTAGACATCATCAGTCCACCACCAGGTATCCTTATCTTCGCTTCTCCTTTCCCTGGACACTCCAAACTCCTCCGAGGCCACCTTACTAATGCAAGTCGCCATCTTCATCCACACATTGTCCGCATCCCCTCCTTCCTCCCAAGGGCCTTCCTTAAATACCCTCTCCTTGAACACCTGAGCTACCTCCCCCTTGAGCTTCCACCACTTCGTTCTAGCGACCTTGGCACGCTTATCCCGCTGGACACGAATCCGAAAGCGGAAGTCAGCAACCACCAGCTTATGCTGGGGTACAACACTCTCCCCAGGTATCACCTTACAGTCTAGGCACGCACGCCTATCTTCTCTTCTCGAGAGGATGAAATCAATCTGGCTAGAGTGTTGGCCACTACTAAAAGTCACCAGATGTGATTCTCTCTTTCTAAAGAGGGTGTTAGCTACAATCATGTTGTAGGCTAGAGCAAAGCTTAAGACATCTTCTCCTTCTTGATTCCTGATGCCATAGCCAAAGCCCCCATGCGCCCCTTCAAAACCTGTGTTAGATGTACCCACGTGGCCATTGAGGTCTCCTCCTATGAAGAGCTTCTCACCAATCGGTACACTCCTAACCATGTCTTCCAAGCCTTCCCAGAACTCCCTCTTGGTGTTCTCATTGTGGCCTACTTGCGGGGCATATGCGCTGATAACATTGAGAACCAAGTCCTCAGCTACCAGCTTGACCAGGATAATCCGGTCCCCACGTCTCCTGACGTATACCACTCCATACTTGAGGCTCTTGTTGATCAAGATGCCTACGCCATTTCTGTTTGCAGCCGTCCCCGTGTACCACAGCTTGAAGCCGGTATCCTCCACCTCCTTCGCCTTCTGTCCTCTCCATTTGGTTTCTTGGACGCAAAGGATATCAACACCTCTCCTCACTGCTGCATCAACTAGCTCCCGAAGCTTCCCTGTCAGAGACCCTACATTCCAGCTACCTAAGCGAATCCTCCTAGGCTCGGCTAGCTTCCTTACCCTTCGCACTCGTCGAGTCAAATGCGAAGACCCTTGCTCATTTTCCACTACATCCGGGCGCCGATGTAGCGCGCCACTAAGGATGCGACGACCCGATCCTCGCTCACTTGCCACCGTATCCGGATCAAGATACAGCGCGCCACTTGGGGGGTGACGGCCCGGCCCTTGCCCATTTTCCACCACACCCGGGTTCCGATGTGGCGCGTCGCTGAGAGGGTTACGCCCCACTACCAATTTATATGTGTACCATCATGAAAATTAGAGTTTACCTGGATTTACCAGAAGTCATCAGGAAAAACTTGGTCAATGTATATCTCTATCATCATGAAGATTAGAGTTCACCTGGATTCAGGCAGCAAATCCGCATGAGGAAGATTACATCAACATTTGTGCACAGTGCTCACACCATCTCAATGCTAACCATACTGCATTCTACCCTTTCACAAATGTATTGTTCACCATGCATGTGAACTCTTGGACAAAAAACTGACGCATGAGATTTACCAAACAGTGCACTGTGTAATGTACAATTGTAGCAATTGGATGCAACACTTAATATTTTAGCATTAGAATCATGTCTGCCGCTTAATCTAGGGCTAAGATTCAAGCAATATTAGCTCTCTAATTCCATACAGCAGGGGTTTTACAGTAATTTGTTAGCCATGCTCCATGGTGCCATGTGCCCAGGACAAGAGCAGTTTGCCAAACATGCACTACCTGGCAGAAGGATGGCATTCCAGCCAAGTAAACTCATAGGCCTCATTCCACCAGAAACTCCCCCCTGTATCCAACATACTGTAATCTTTTTGGTATAAGTCAGCATTAGTCCTCATGAACTAGCGCTTTGCATCTCTTCTCCAAAAATCCAAGGAACCCAGAATCGCGAGGCATGTACATGGCCATCATTCAGCAAGTCATGGGGCCTCGGTTTGTTATAGCCCACTAAGCCATCAGCAGAAACTTGATCCAAGAATATTTCTGGCCAGTGGTCACAGCTGACAAGTTGCATCACACAGACTGGTGCAAATACCTTCCGTGCTTTTAACCCAACTCAAGCTGAAGAAACTTATTCAATGGTCACTGCTAACCGCTTTTGGTCCCAAATCTTTAGAATTTGCCTGGGTCGAAAAACCAAGTCTTTATGAGGAGCATTATATTAACAGCATTCTCACATCACTTAAATACAGTATTATATTAAACAGCTTTCTGCTGCATAATCCAATTTCTTCAGCTCTTCCACAAATGTTCTCGTTCATCATGCATGGTGATAGCATCATGCCATCGTCACTGCTGTAATCACCTAAGCAATTATGTAGACCACCCATTGAGAATTTAAGAATATTTGAATTCATGGGATGATTAAACCAGTTTAGCAACTTAAGCAATGCTTCTTGAGAGCCCATAAACAAGAGATCGACATGTCTCACTGCTTGGGACAAAACCCAGTTCCAACATCCTGTTCTGCAATTCTAATGACTCTGTGGTGCTCCTGGTCATACAGTAAGCTCTCATCAGAGTATTATAGCTCTTATTGCAGCAGACCTGCAAATCAAGAACAAAAGCCTTCAGGATCAATTCTGCTTTATTAAGAGAACCTTCCTTGCAGAACCCACAAACCAAAGCAGCACAAATAGACTCATTCGGCTGGAGACCTGACTCAATCATCTCTGCCATAACCGATTTGCCATCTGAGCTCCTCCCCACACTGCAAAGGCAGGTTACTAGCGTACGGTAAGTATCAAAATCTGGCTTCACTCCTCTAGAGCTCATCTCAACCTTTATATCTAAAGCCTCGTCCACACTGCCGCACTGGCAGTAGCAATCTACTACCATATTATACATCTCCAAGCTAGGACTGTGCCCATCCTCTATCATCCACTGGAACAAACCCCTGGCAGCATGAGGGCGCATTTCTTCGCACAATGCACCAATCAAGCAATTGTAACTCTCCAACGGAATGGCAACACCATATTTCCTTAAAGGCGACACCATATTCAAGCAAGTGAGCAGCTTCCCAATTTTGAGATGACTCTCAATCACACTCTTGAGAGCGAATCCTTCAGGCGAGAGCCCATTCCCCACCATCTCCATCAGCAGCAACCTTGCCTCCTTCACTCTGCACTCATTGCAGTACCCTGCGATAAGAACACTATAAGCGACAGCATCGGGGCTCACCCCACTGTGCACCATCCTGTCAAACATGCGTCTAGCGTCGCTCAATCTCCCGGCTTTGCACAGCCCGTCCATCAGGACAGTATGTGACACTAAGTCTGGTTCAACACCCCTGGGCGGCATAACATCGAACAGGTGCAGAGCGTCCTGCAGCCTCCCCCTGCGGCAATACCCAACAAGAAGGGTGTTGTAAGTCACCACGTCTGGCTCGAAACCTTGCTCCTCCAGCTCCTCTAAGAAGCCCTGCACGCGCTCGGCGTCTTCACCTCGGCAGAGCGCGGCGACGAGGATGTTGAACGTGTGCGCGTTGGGGCGCACCCCAGCACGCGACATGGCTGCCCGTGCGGCCCAGAGCTCATTGAAACGCTCGGCGCGAGATAGCGCGGCGAGGAGTGCGTTGAAGGCGACGGTGTCGGGTGGGAAGCCGGAAGCGGCCGCGCGCAGGGCGGCGTGGAATGCGTGGCGAAGGCGGGCGCGACGGAGGAGCGCCTTGACGAGGAGGCTGGGGAGGGAGGGGTGGGGCGCGGTCTGGTAGGAGAGGAGGAGAGTGGGGAGGGCGTCGTGGGTTGGGTGGAGGCGGAGGAGGTGGGAGAGCGCGTCGAGCGCGTGGGAGAAGAAGCGGGTGGTGGCGAGGGAGTGCGCGAGGAAGGCGAGGTGGGGAGGCGACGGCTGGAGCGGCGGCGGCAGCGCGATGAGGAAGCGGAGGGTGGAAAGCGGGTGAGAGTGGCCGGCGTGGAGCACGACGGCGGTGAGCTCGTCCTGGCCGAGGTAGGGGAGCAGGCCGGAGAGGTCGAGGATCTTGGTGGGTTCCGCGTCGGCCGTGAGGTGGGTGGTGATGAGGTCGACGACGGCGACGTGGGGATTCAGGGCGCGCGTGAGGAGGGAGGTCAGGGTGCTCGACGGAATGCGCGACACGGCCTTGGACATGATCCCCTTGCCCCTGCCCCTGGGCCTGGCCTTGGCTTGGACACTTGAAACCGAAACCCTCCGACTCCGAGTTCTTTGTATGACATGTTGGCCCGGGACGAAGCGTCCGTCCACAAGCCCACATTTCCGTCTTCTACGGTTGCCTCTTCCCTTCCCCTCAAGCCGCCGCCGCCGCCACCAGAGAAAAAGAGAAAGAGAGAGAGGGAGAGATGAGCCTGCAGATTCCGGCTAGGTCACGCAGCCTCCGCCGCCTCCTCCTGCTGGGTGGAGAATCTGGCATCCGGCGGTCGTACTCCACCGGTGACCGTCGCCGCCGGGTGATCCACGAGGCACGGGATGAGGAGGAGGACGAGGCCTTCCTCCGCACCCTCAACTTCGGGGCTGACCCAGAGAACAACCCCCTGCCCCCACCGCTGAGACGCGCAGGGGGAGCCCCTGACCCCTCCGCCACCGGCGCCTTCCCTGCTGACATCCTCCGACGCGCCGCCGGGAAGCAGCAGCGTCCGGAAAGGAGCGCTCAGAAAGCCATCGGGGAGTCGCTGATGGAGAAGCTTAAGCTGGGCGACGCCGCCTCCTCCACGGGAAGCAACATCGAGGCTCAGCAGCCTGACCACGAACCGGGGCCGCCACTGCAGACGGAGGACGTGGACGGCATCTTCCGGAAGATGAAAGAGACGGGGCTGATACCCAACGCCGTCGCCATGCTCGACGGCCTCTGCAAGAACGGATTGGTACCGGAGGCCATGAAGCTGTTTGGTCTGATGCGCGAGAAGGGCGCCATCCCAGAGGTGGTCATCTACACCGCTGTTGTCGAGGCCTTCTGCAAAGCAGCCAAGCTGGACGATGCCGTCAGGATCTTCAGGAAGATGCAGGGCAACGGGGTCATTCCAAATGCCTTCAGCTACTGGTTGATTATACAGGGTCTGTGCAAGGGCGACAGACTGGATGAGGCTGTTGCTTTCTGTGTGGAGATGTTCGAGGCTGGGCATTCCCCGAATGCTGCAACGTTTGTGGGTTTGGTTGATGCAGTATGCAAGATGAAGGGGGTAGAGGAGGGTGACAAGCTTGTGAGGAGCTTCCAGGATAGGAACTTTGCCATTGATGAGAAGTCCATCAGGGAACATTTGGACAAGAAAGGGCCATTCTCACCGATGGTTTGGGAAGCGATCTTTGGGAAGAAAAAAACAAGCCGCCCCTTTTGATCTAACTAGTATGTGCTCATCCTCTCAATAGTTGAAGCTCCTTCCGTGGTTAAATCAAAATGGCTAGCATGCTGTTTTTACATGATGTCCACCCACCAGTGATTTTGTATTTCTCTGTGTTTACATGCAATTCACCAACATTTAGTTGCTGCTTGGAACCAATAGCTCGGTGATATTTTTTTACTAACCATAAGCCAGTTGGTTGTTGTTTGGAGGTTTCTTGCATGGAGAACAACATTGCACCCATGAACACACACTTGCTGCTCAGAGATTGTTGTTAATTCAAGCTGTTGAGTTGTAGTATTTCATCACTATCAGTTTCCTACAAGATGAACAATCTTGAGAGAACTAATAGGTAATAGGGTGTTTCTGAATTCTAGGTATATAGTTAAATGCAAGTTGGCATCCTCTGACCTCTGGCATGTAGAAAGAGCTGCAAACTTATCATCACCTCTTGTTCACCCTCCAGCCAGATTATCCTTGCTCACCGGCAAGCTAATATGACTTACTCTCCACTGTTAAGTTCCACATCTAGTAATATTTTAAAACTTAGATTGATTTTTCTATCCATATGGGCTAGGAATATCTTTAACCAAGGAATTACTTTGTCCCACTGTTTTACTACAAATGTAAGAAATTGTAAACAATATTGCACCCATGAATACACACTTGCTGCTCAAAGACGATAGCTTTGTCATATTGTTGTTAATTCAAGCTGTTGAGTTGTAGTTCATCACTATCAGTTTCCTACATGATGAACAATCTTGAGAGAACTAATAGGAAACAGGGTGTTTCTGAATTCCCGCTGGCATGCAGAAAGAGCTGCGAACTTATCATCACCTCTTGTTCACCCTCCAGCCAGACTATCCTTGCTCACCGGCAAGGTAATATGTCTTACTCTCCGCTGTTAAGTTCCACATCTAGTATATGTTAACGGAATTGATAAAAATCTGACATCAGATTGATAAAAATCTGACATCAGATTTTTACCACTTCCGTGCGAACGTGTCAGTGGCCGTCTGATTCTGTGCATGAATCTTGACACATGGGCGTTGACACGGCAGCCTCAGCAAAACGTTCGTTCGCTTCCTTCCCTCGCACAAACGACCTCCCTCACTCTGCCTTATCCTCACACTCCCTTTCCCCGTCTCTCTCCCTCGTGCCCATTCTGGGGAGGGCGGCGCTTGGTCGGCGGCGAAGTAGGAGTAGAAGGATGGGGAAGAGACCATGGAGTTGGCGAGGCTGCACGCGCGCGTGGCTCAGGTGGATTGGGTCTGAAGAGCGAAGTTGCGGTGGCGCTGCTGGTCGGAGATGGCAGGGTGCTTCTAGGGGGGCGGCGGGGGTTGAGCTGCAGTGGCTCCATGGCTCCACGACACCATCTATACCAGGCTCCCGGGGTTCGTCGCCCGCGTAGAGGAGATCCGTGCGCTCCTTGACGGCAATTCCGCCTCCAGGCAGGTGCTATAGGAGACTGTCGTTCTTCCCGTCAAGGTTCCACAGTTCTTCACCGGTTCGTTGCCTGCACAGAGGAGATTCCTGCGCTCCTCGACAGCAATTCCGCCGCCTCCGCCGCCAAGCAGGCGCTATAGGAGTCCGTCGTGCTCCCCGTCAAGGTTCCACAGTTCTTCACCGGTATGTGAGGTGCCGGTAGCAGCTTCTTCGATTTCACCTCAATTTGTGATGTTCCCTGTTTGTATGTCATCAATCAAAATCTGTTGGAGAATCCAATTGCAGTCAAGTGGAGGCCATGGAGGGCGTTTCTCCTGTACAGGTCGCCGGGAGCAATTCATTTTTTGAGGGTAGACGGGGAAATTCTACTTGGCCAAAGCCTTGGCAACAAAGACAGACTCCAATTCTTCAGGTGATTGGTACCTTCTTCGATTGGTGTTCACCACCCGCCATTCATTTCTCTTCAGTTTCAGTTTTGTGTTACAATCGAGAACAGAGGCACATTGATTGGTAGTTACATCCCAGAGTAATATAAATCAAATGGGCAATGCTTACTCAACTGTATATAGAAGATTAATTGTGCATTTCATATTCCTTCAAAATGGTGTGGTTCCATTAGAGTTAAAGACACTTGTTGTAATCTTGCAAATTTCTGTTGCAGTGCTGATGTTTTGGACCCAAAGTAGATGTACTCATCTTTTGATAGTTGACTATGTGCCACCGGTTCAAATCATTTTGGAACACCGCAGAAAAAGAGCATTTGGTTGTTCTGATACTTCTACAGTTTCTCTAGTTTTAGAGCACATGTTTATAAAGGACTGAAAAAGCAATTAGCAAGGTTTAATCAGGGGTGGTCACACATCGCTCCAGCGCTCCATATTATGCGTTTTTGTACAGAATACGTTTTTTCAGTTTTGCCATGTATCAACTATAACTTTCATTGCCATGGCAATTTTTTCTTTTTAATGTCATGGCAAAATTTCATTTTCTATTTTGCCATGGCAAATTTACCTCCATTGCCATTGTAAAATTACTTTAACACACATGGCAAATTTACTTTATAGCATGGCATATTCGGGTGTTACAAAGACATTCAAAATTTACTTTTGTACCATGGCAAATTTAATTTGTATCATGGTAAATTTACTTTTATTTCCATGATGATTTTTTATTTTAGTGCCATGAACATTTTTATTTTTTATTTGGCCGTGACAATTTTTTTCTTTTTATTTTACCATGGAAAATTTATCTTTTTTTACCATGGCAAACTTACTTGCACATACATGGCAAACTTACTTCAATCGCTTATGGCAAATTTTACTTTTCATTTTTACCAATGGCAAAATTACTTTACAACCATGGAAAATTTACAGCCATGTCATCATTACAGCTTTATTGACATGGCAATTTTACCTTTTATTTCCATGGTGACATAGCTTGTGCCATATTGTCGTTAAAACTTTTGCAATGATTTCTTTTCTCATGGTCACATGGCAAATTCATAGCATTTTCTTTTTGTAAAGATGGCAAATTTTGGTCTTTCAAAACACTTTTTCCAAAACATGGCAAATTGTTTAGAAAAAAAAGTTAATGCTCTGATGGCAACTATAAGATATTTGTGCCACACACATAGCAACTTTTTTTTCTTCTTACGGTCACATGCCAATTTCAAAGCACTACTCTACCAAAACATGGCAAATTTTAGAAAAAAATTCTCAGTATGCACTCTATGAATTTTTTAATTTACATAATATATGGCAATTTCATAAACCACTGGAAAAATCTACAGATGAAGAGGCATTTAATCAATTTCTTGAATCACTTAGGGTGTGTTCAGTTCAGGAACGAAGTGAAACAGAATATCATGCTTCCATTCCACCAGAGCGGATCGGTTTTGTCTTTATGTTTGGTAGGAGCAATTGCGAGCAATGGAATGATTACATTTTGGTGTTTGGTTTGAGAGATGGAATGGAATAGAATTGTTCATCTCATTTTATTACACTAATTCATACAGAATTAGATTTTCATAGAAAACTAAACTGAGCGTATACTAAACACTTGATTAAACTAATTCAGAGAACGGTGCATTAGACACTGCAATGCAACAAATCAAAAGTTCAAGTAGCCACAACTCATCGTTCTGCCAACGTCAAAGGATTGGAAAAATCAATGGACGGCGAATGTGACGAGTGATCATCAGAGGTTGTATCGTAATAACACTATGTTGGTCGTTGCCGCCACCAAAAAGATGGGCACCTCAGGTGCGCCCGGCCTCCATGATGGCTGAAGAAGACGACCAAGAGGGCTCCCCGGCCTTCCTGCTCGGCTAAAGAAAATGAGTGAGATTGGGGAGGGAGTGGCGGCGCCGGAGAGGAGGGACGTGGGAGTGGCTGCCGGCCTCGTAGATCAAATAGGGAGAGAGACGAGGGGGTGGCAGCTGAGAGACGAGGAAGAGGATGAGAGCCAGGTTAGAGAGGCGCTCTGCATGGTCCGCTCGTTTTTGAGGAACTGCCCGGTTCCGGATAATAAGCAAATATGTCGTTCCTTGGAACTGGTGGGTTTCGGTTCCTACAACGAGCCAAACGCAAGAATGGTCTCTCGGGATGGGTCTGGCCCATTACGTTCCATCCCATGACAGAAAGCAAACACACCCTTAGACCTCTATTTCTTTATGTCCATTTGACTGATGCTATTAAAATGTCTCTTTATGCTAAGTATATGAATGATATTATCGCTAATAAAAGAAAAATACCTAAAGCTGAAATATCTACTATGTTTGCTAATTATTCATCCGAAGGGAGAATACCTGAAAGATTCAGAGATACCAACTATACCTTACCCTATTAAAAATAATTATGTTGCGAAAATTGGTTTCTGAGCCCGTGCTCAGCTGCTCCTGAAAATCACCACCGTCCAGGCGCATGTGGATTCGAGGCAGAAGAAGTATACTTGGCCGTATTATCATACATGCGATAAAAAAGAAAGTGGGCCATCGTCTCTTTAATGCGTGCAGGCGTTGTCCCATGGTAGCCAGACCAGGTTTGGTCGCATGGCCTGGTACTATCCCTGAGCCGCCTGAGCCGGCCGGTGCACTTCACTAACGGTATCGACTTATTTTCAAGCAAATCAGACATCTTACTGATCATGCTATAATCTTCGCAAAAAAAGAAAATATAATCCAATGTTTCCCAAAGATCCTGATGGGGTACTTACGAATAAGGGGGCAGCGCAGGGTTGAGCTTCCATGTGAACTGTGCATGGGTTGAGTCTTGAGTCGGGGAATCCGGCACCGGAGCTCGTTGCCATGCCTTGTTGAACTCCGGCCACCGAGTTCCTGCACACATCCTAACCCGCAGTTTGAATCCTCTGGCTCTTGCGGACTGGCATTCCGAGATAGAAGCAAAGCCAAGGCACCGGATGTGGATGTTCCACCCTGTGCATCGGGAAACCTGCGACGATCGTATGGATCAATGTCGGCGTGCGCAAACAAAACTTGTGTTACCAATCTGACAGCAGAAACTGCAGCGGCAAGTGCAGAATGGTAGACGATATGTATGGAACACTCATCGGTCTACTAGATGTATGGATGTAGTAGGAACTTCAGCCCATTCCCTTCATTACGCGTCGCCGGAAGCCGCCGCTGCCGCGCACACGAACAGAGGGGCGGAACTGCAATGACACAATGAGGAATGAGACCTTCTGAAGTGGGGCCACAACCTTCTCGACTCGGCGACTACGTTCCCAGGGCTGATCCACACCCACACATGGACCATGGCTCATGTTGTTGTAGTCAGATAAGGATTGCATAAACGTCATGTGCCAGGTCCTGTACCATGGCTCATGGCCTAGTTGATGGCTGGTCCGTGGCTCAGCATCGTCCCGCCAACGCCACACCCCAACATCTATGTAAAGGTCCCAGGACCGAGAACTGTACAAGCCCGTATAGCGTCTGTATGGACCTTTTCTGCTGGTCACGTTCTTCTGTGTCAGAGCGAATTAATACCATCCCAAGGCATGGACGACTGGCACAGATTTCGGGTGCAGCTGCACCCGAGCACCAAAACGCCCTGTCCATTATGTTGAAACTACTTTATGTGACTTAGGAGCAGGAGTTAGTGTTATGCTTTTCTCTCTTTATAAAAGGCATGACTTGAATAAAATGATACCTCATGAAATATCTTTGTAAATGGCGGATAAAACTACTGCATTTCCTATTGGCATTGTGAGGATGCCCCTAGTGTTGTTGGTAATGTTATTGTTGGTGCAATAATGTGCCTCCTTATGTTTTGGAGTTTGTTAACATAAATAGTATGGGACTTATGTGTTTGCTAGTGCACACAGAGTAACAGGTCCCTAGAATGAAGAGGAGTTTGATTCAAATGACAAAGATAATCCTCTGCGTGGTAGTGAAGGTTATCACCGAAGATTATGATAACAAGAGTGATCCCTCAAAAATTGTTGACGCGAAGCAATTGGGTCGGTGCTTGTCCGGAGGAAGTGACTGCGACCGAGGAGATTGAAGACGAGGTAAAAACATAGCATTTATTTCGTTGTTTCTCTTCTCTTTATCGAGTCACAAGACCACCGTACTATTAAGAGGGGTGTAGCGTTCGAAACTTTGGTTTTCTAATACTAGACCCAAATCCTATGAAAGTTGCGAGAGAAATCTCTTTGTGTTCTGAGAAAATACTTGCCAGCAAGAGACCGTGATCTTCTTTGCTGTGAGATTGTCTTAGACAAAGGAGTTAGCATTACTTGTTCCGCAAGTAATGTTACCGTTGCTCTTAAAATCCGACCGTTGTAAACGTGTCGGTTGGCCATTGGCTGGACCGCGTGTCCAAAATGGTCATTTGCCACCAAGGAAGCCTGCGGCTATAAATAGCCACCCCACGTCATGTAGGATCGAAAGTATGTCTAGAGGGGGGTGATTAGACTACTTGACCAAATAAAAGTCTAGCCTTTTCCCAATTTTAAGTCTTGACATATTTTAGCAACTTAGCACAAGTCAAGCAAGCAACCTACACATGCAAGTCTAAGAGTATAGCAGTGGAATATAAAACACTTGCATATGAAGGTAAAGGGAGGAATTTGGAGGGAGCAAACGCAATGTAGGCGCGGATATTTTTGGCGTGGTTCCGATAGGTGGTGCTATCGTACATCCACGTTGATGGAGACTTCAACACACGAAGGGTAACGGTTGCGCGTGTCCACGGAGGGCTCCACCCACGAAGGGTCCACGAAGAAGCAACCTTGTCTATCCCATCATGGCCATCGCCCACGAAGGACTTGCCTCACTAGGGTAGATCTTCATGAAGTAGGCGATCTCCTTGCTCTTACAAACTCCTTGGTTCAACTCCACAATCTTGTCGGAGGCTCCCAAGTGACACCTAACCAATCTAGGAGACACAACTCTCCAAAAGGTAATAGATGGTGTGGTGATGATGAACTCCTTGCTCTTGTGCTTCAAATGATAGTCTCCCCAACACTCAACTCTCTCTCGAGGATTTGGATTTGGTGAAAAGATGATTTGAGTGGAAAGCAACTTGGGGAAGGCTAGAGATCAAGATTCTTATGGTTGGATTGGAATATCTTGGTCTCAACACATGAGTAGGTGGTTCTCTTCTCAGAAAATGTATGGTAGAAGTGTTGGAACGTTCTGATGGCTCTCTCCACGAATGAAGAGTGGGTGGAGGGGTATAAATAGCCTCCACACAAAATCCAACCATTACACACAATTTACCAAACTTGGTGGGACCAAATCATAAAACTCGGTCAGACCGATTTAGTTCAAAATGTGAACATTAGCCATTTCGGTGGGACCGATATGTCGACTCAGTGAGACCGATTTCATTAGGGTTAGAGCATAACATAATCTCGGTGAGACCGATCACATAAACTCGGTAGGACCGATTTCTATAATAGGCAAACAGAGAGTTGGTCAGGCAAACTCGGTGGGACCGAATCGCTCATTTCGGTGAGACCGAAACGTTACGAAAGGGAAACAGAGAGTTTGCATTGCGAACTCGATGGGACCGATTGCTCGTCTCGGTTGGACCGAAACGTTACGAAGGGAAACATAGAGTTTGCAATCCCATCTCGGTGAGACCAAGATCCCTATCGGTGAGACAGAAGTGACTAGGGTTTCTGGCAGTGGCTATGTCACGAGAACTCGGTGGCGCCAGATAGATAATTTCGATGGGGCCGAGTTTGACTTTTGGTTTGGGATATATGTGGATATGAGAAAGTGGTTGAGGGCTTTTGGAGCATATCACTAAGCATTTTGAGCAAGCAAACCATTAAGTAACACCTCATCCCCTTTTAATAGTATTGGCTTTTCCTATGGACTCAATGTGATCTTGGATCACTAAAATGAAAATGTAGAGTCTTGAGCTTGAGCCAATTTGTGCCCTTAGCATTTTGAGGGGTCCACATTTCTAATCCATGCCATGCCAATCATTGAACTTTCTGAAATGATCATCTTGAAATAGCATTAGTTCAATGAGCTATATGTTGTTAGAAATTACCAAAACCACCCAAGGGTAGTTGCACTTTCACGTCGGCGTTGTCCGGCGGCTGCTCCGTTTGATTGTGAGAAGATTGTTGGCAACCCCCTCTCTAGAGTGATTTGAGTTTAAAACCCATCGAGAGAAAACCCTAGAGCTGAAAAGTTAGATAGTGGTTCAGCATCACTCGAATCTAAGTCCAGTACGCTCCGCCTATTACTCTTGAGAGCTGCAAACTCTCTAGACAGCTAGGTGTCAATTTCTTTAGAGACCAAGAGTAATTGTAGTTCTCGAAGTAGAAGTTTGTATAGGTTTGGAGATCGTCTCAAGTATGTACCACGAGTGATCGACATTGGTTGACAAACCAATTGTCGAGGAGAATAGGGCGAAAAGAGTTTATCTTTCGTGTTAAGTCGAACCAAACGTAGTCCTTGTGCAGAAGGACGAACTGGTCTACCAAATTCCTTGTCGCCATCGAGCATCGCTGGTTACCTCTGCTTCTCCTCTTTACATTCGAAATGTATCTATCATGTGATTTGCCTTGATGCATGCTTCTAGTTTCCATTTGTTAGTTTACATTTGAAGGAAATATGCCCTAGAGGCAATAATAAAGTTGTTATTTATATTTCCTTATATCATGATAAATGTTTATTATTTATGCTAGAATTGTATTAACCGGAAACTTGATACATGTGTGAATACATAGACAAAACAAAGTGTCCCTAGTATGCCTCTACTAGACTAGCTTGTTATTAAAAGATGGTTAAGTTTCCTGACCATAGACATGTGTTGTCATTTGATGAACGGGATCACATCATTAGGAGAATGATGTGATGGACAAGACCCATCCATTAGCTTAGCATAATGATCGTTTAGTTTATTGCTATTGCTTTCTTCATGACTTATACATGTTCCTATGACTATGAGATTATGCAACTCTCGAATACCAGAGGAACACTTAGTGTGCTATCAAACGTCATAACGTAACTGGGTGATTATAAAGATGCTCTACAGGTGTCTCCGATGGTGTTTGTTGAGTTGGCATAGATCGGGATTAGGATTTGTCACTCCGTGTATCGGAGAGATATCTCTGGGCCCTCTCGGTAATGATCATTGTAAGTGCATCTAGTGCCCCTTAGTGATTTTGGTGTATTGAAGACTTATAGGTTAAGGGACTAATGCGTTTGTGAGTGTACACAGGTCTATAAGTCTATGAGGAGTTTGATATTTACAGGGAAAGTCGACCCCTAAAAATGAAGTTCTTCGACTAAAGACTTTGGATTTCTGAAGACTTTCTGAAGACTTTGAAAGTGAAGAAATTGGTGTAATCCTGAAGACTTGGTATTCATTCGAGGAACATGAAGCGTGAAGACTTTTGTTTTCGTAGTTTCTTTTTCTCCTTCTTGAGTCATAGGAAACACCGTACTGTTAAAGGGGGTCGAGGAAATACTAAGGAAAAATTTCCAAGTGATGCTCAACTCAAATCCTACACCTACCAATCCCTTTGGGTGAAGCCATTGGAAATCTCATACAGCTCAGTCAATTTCTTCAGTGACAGAGACGAAGTTCTTCTGATCTCTGAGGAATTTGTTCTGACTGAGGAGCTAGGAATTCGCCAGTGCGGATTGCCTACACAGTGAGGAACATGATAGCCCTAAGGAATTTGATACTCAAAATTCCGACTATTGCTGTGCTATGTGCTAGTTGTCCCAAAATATCTACCCACCTAACGGTCATATCATTGAAGGGCATTTATGTCTGTAGCGACCAGACCTCAAACGGTCCAATCTCTGTGCTCAGGTGTCATCCCTGGATCAGTAATGTTGACACCACATAGTACTTGAAGGATTTATAACAGAGTAGCAATCACACACTTACTACATTGAGTGTCTCAAAAGAGAACTTATTACAATAAATATGGCTTAAGGCCATCTAATAACGATAACATCGGAAGGCTTGGAAGATAAGTGAGTCCATCAACTCCAACGGCATCACTGAGTATAGAACCACGACCTAAAAGCACCTTAGTCATCGTTTGAAAAGTCTGCAACATTAATGTTGCAGCCCGAAACGGGTCAGCACATGGAATATGCTGGCAATGTAACACATAGAGAGTAATGAAAGAATAAGGCTATACTACATGCATATTTGGCTGGTGAAAAGCTCTATGGTTACAGTTTTGCGTAAAGCCAATTTTTCCCTACTACAAAGGAATAAATTTTATTTAACTATCATGGTAGTTGCTAAACATTGAGAATGGTTGACAGCATTCTCAATCCTAGTTAAGCATCATCATTAACCAAAACCCAACAAAATTAATTTTAAAGTAACATGATGATATTCACATGATAATCCAGGTACTAGATACTCAAGATGTCCATAACCGGGGACACGGCTAATCATGATTAGTTTATACACTTTGCAGAGGTTTGCGCACTTTTCCCCACAAGACTCGATCTCCTCCGTTGGGATTCTTGCACTACATGGTGTTTGAGAAACGGATGACCGAGACATAGTCTTTCAGAAGCGCTAGCACCTTACGATCGGGTAGACCGTTACACCTACTTTCCCCTACATCTGCTAGTCTACCACTGTAAGAGTTCGCACAACTTAGTCAACTATGCTAGAGCCCATAGTAGCTTGTGGCTGCACACGGAAGTTTCTAGCATGAATAATCTCATGATCCCTTTGAGCCTGGGTGGCGGTCCAAAAGAAAATAGGCAATCGTTGGAATACCCAGGTGCCTCAATCCACCCAGATGTGTATTTAAGTTGCCACCTTAGATAAACCATCAATTTAACAATCTCACATCTGTCATGGATACACTCACCCAATCCACGTCTACTAGCATAGCATGGCATAATAAGCAAACGTAGAAGTATCTCCCAAAGGTTTGATAATAGACAGGTAATAGGTACTACCTCAACTACTTCCCAAACCCACAATTTAATTAGATCATAATCATGCAATGTGTGAGGATTGATCTAATGCAATAACAACTGGGTAGTAGGAGGTATGATCAAAGTGTTACTTGCCTTGCTGATGATCCACAAAACCTAGCGATTCGAAGTAGCAAGCGGCGCACTCCGGGTACTCTACCGCAAACAAACAAGCATACAATAAGTACTCAACTAATGCATAGGTAAAACTCGAATAAGAGATCTAACCAGAAAGTTCAACTTAAGAACTCCGGTTGGCAAAAAGAATCAAACCGAACGAAGCAACGAAAGACAAACGGCAAAAGAAACAAGCTTCCTTTACTAATCTGAATTTAGGGCAAATTTTACTGAGGCAAAAACTTGTTTGAGTTGGTTAAACGGAAAGAAGGTTTCGAGACGAAACTCCAGGCGCTTGAATCGCCTGATTCCGACAAACGAGCGAAAAGTTAAACTAAAACGAACATCGGATCAGAAATCACGATCAGAAAAACCGCGGTTTTAATCCGAGAAAAAGAAATACGACGAACAGGTTAACAAACGAACATTCGTTAACAGGAACTAAATGATGCACGCGTTCGTTAAAACGAACGGACGAGCGAACGCTCGCTAAAAAAATAAACCGGAGAAAAACCGATCTATTTAAAAAAACGAAAACTAGGGTTTAAAAAAACCGAAACGACTTTTTCTAAAAAAACGGGCGGCGGCTACCTCGGCTCAAGGCTCCGGCGAGGCTCCGGCGGGGCTCCGGCGGCGGCGGGTGGCGGCTCCGACGCGGCGGCGGGGCGGCGGCTGCGGCGCGGCGTCGATGTCAGGCAGCGCGTGCGGCGTGCGGCGGCGGCACTGGTGGCGTGGGGCGGCGGTGTGGGCTGCAGGGGGGCGGCGGTTATAAAGGGGGCGGGGAGAGGCGACTTGGGGGAGGGGTCGGCCTCGGGAGGCGGAGTCCTCCCCGGACTCGGGCGGCGGCGGCGCTGGTCGGGACTCCTGTCTCGACCCGGTGAGAGGCGGCGGCGGGCGGCTGGGCCCTTGGCCCAGTCGGGCGCGGGGTCGCGTTTTTAAACAATTTCACTGCGACTAAAAAAATTCTAGAAAAATAAATAAAAATCTAAAAATGCCAAAACAAATTTTCTCCGTCTAAATAAAATATTTAGAACTGGATGAACATTTTATTGGCTCTAAATGCAATTTTTGAAAACGTGCAATTTTTTCTAAATTCATATAAAATAGCAAATAAAACCAAAATAAAATCTTATTTGATTTTTTTATTAAATCCTCAATATTTCTTTATTTTGGAAAAGTCATTTTATTCCCTCTCTCATAGTATTTGTAATTGAAATAATTGAAGATAAAATAAATAAAATCAAATGATCCTATTTTCAAAATTTGGGAAAACTCAAATATGAAAATAATGAAATCCCCAACTCGCTCCGAGGGTCCTTGAATTGCGTAGAATTTCTAGGATCAACCAAAATGCGAGGACATATGATATGCAATGATGATCTAGTGTATAACATTCCAAATTGAAAATTTGGGATGTTACAATGTCTTATCATGTCGGGCTGCTCCCTAGGCTATAAATAGCCGCCCCCTACAACCGCTAGCTGGTTGGCTGCTCTGAGAAACTGACAGTTGTCATTTGAGAGCATCCCATCCTCCGGGGACTTTGAGTGAAAATCATCATGTGAGGAAAAACCAAACCCAAACACCTAGAAACCCAAAGTGATTGAGCATCACTGAAGAGATTGATCCTGCGTGGATTCGACGCTTGTTATCTCTGAAGATTGTGCATCTTCCAGACGGTTAGGCATCATGGTCTAGAGCATGCAAGAGGAAATTGTGGATCGCCGAGTGACTGAGTCTGTGAAGGTTCTGAAGTCACCTGAAGACTTACCACGAGTGATTGGGCGAGGTCTGTGTGACCTTAGATCAAGGGGAATACGGTGAGGACTGAGTGTTCTGAGTTGGCGTGTTCAGGACTAGGTGTCCGGGACTGTGTGTCCTCGGGTTTAAATACCTAGCCGCCCTAACCAGACGTACAACTGTCACAACAGTTGGAACTGGTCTACCAAATCATTATCTTCACCAAGCTAACTGGTTCCATTTCCTCAACTCTTCCATTTCCTCATTTCTGTGTTGTGTGCTTGTTCATATCTGTTTGAAGACTTTGACTGAAGACTTTCTCTATTTCCTCAGCTCAATTTCTTCAGTCTGTTTGTCTTCATCCTGTGTTATCTTGTGTTTACGCTTTCTGTACTCTGTGCTTGTTTTCTTTTCATCATGAAGACTATGCTCATGCTCTGTTATGTTTATTTCTGAGTACTTATTCCGCTACAAGTAGTTCTTCACTTAGGAATTTCCTCACCCTGAAATTCCTCAGTAAAGAATTCACAAAAATCGCCTATTCACCCCCCTCTAGTCGATATAACGCACTTTCAATTGGTATCAGAGCAAGGTACTCCCTTATTCTGTGTGATTTTGGTTTAACCGCCTGGAGTTTTAGTTATATCGACTACAGGAATGAAGACTGTGACTTGCCCCATCTTTGACGGTCATGATTGTCCCAAGTGGAAGGCCACGATGAAGAAGTGTCCCATGGCGATGAACAGAGAACTCTGGACCGTCACCGAGATTGGTCTCACTGACCTATGCAAGATGGCGGAGGCTGATGATATTCGCAAATACTGAAAGTGCGTTATATCACCTAGAGGGGGGGGGTGAATAGGCGATTTTTATGAATTCTTCACTGAGGAATTTGCAGGTGAGGAAATTCCTTAGCGAAGAACTACTAGCAGTGGAATAAGTACTCAAAAGTAAACATAACAGAACACAAGCATAGTCATCATGATGAAATGAAGACAGGCACAGAGTACAGAAAGCGTAAGCACAGGATAACACAAGATGAAGACAAACAGACTGAAGAAATTGAACTGAGGAATTTGAGAAAGTCTTCATTCAAAGTCTTCAAACACAGATACGAACAAGCACTCAACACAGTTATGAGGAAATGAAAGAGTTGAGGAAATAGAACCAGTGAGCTTGGTGAAGACAATGATTTGGTAGACCAGTTCCAACTGCTGTCTCAGTTGTACATCTGGTTGGAGCGGCTAGGTATTTAAACCTAAGGACACATAGTCCCGGAGACACAGTCCTCACCGTATTCTCCTTGAGCTAAGGTCACACAGACCTCGCCCAATCACTCGTGGTAAGTCTTCAGGTGACTTCCGAACCTTCACAAACTTGGTCACTCGGCGATCCACAATTCCTCTTGGATGCTCTAGACCTTGACGCCTAATCGTCTGGAAGAAGCACAGTCTTCAAAGGTAACAAGCGTCGGATCCACGCAAGATCAATCTCTTCAGTGATGCTCAATCACTTGGGGTTTGTAGGTGTTTGGGTTTGGGCTTTCCTCACTTGATGATTTTCGCTCAAAGTCCTCGGAGGATGGGATGCTCTCAAATGACAAGTGTCAGTTTCTCTCGGAGCAGCCAACCAGTGGTTGTAGGGGGCGGCTATTTATAGCCTAGGGAGCAGCCCGACATGATAAGACATAAATGCCCTTCAATGATATGACCGTTAGGTGAGTAGATATTTTGGGACAGCTGGCGCATAGCACAGCAACGGTCGGAAATTTGAGTATGAAATTCCTCAGGGCTATTAGGGATGGCAATGGGTCGGGTTTGGGGCGGGTGGAGCTGGTCCACATCCAAACCATGACCCATCTTCCTACCCTCTGTCCATCCACCAAATTATCCATGGGCACAACTTGTGCCCATGCCCAAACCCGCTGGATACCCACATACCCATGGAGATCCATGGGCATAGAAAAGTCAGCATGAAGCCTTCCCAAAGGTCAAATTAACTCATCATCATTCACTTACAAATGACAACATAAACTACATGCAAAAGTAGGAAACAAGTAATACAATGAGTCCTTAAGTGTGACATACCAGAGGCTGATTCTGTAGCATATAACTTATGGCACCAGTTGCATATTGCCTGCCATTTCCCATTGATTCGCTCTTTCTACTGTCATTGTCATATGGCCCCACATGTCATACAAGTATCCATTGGATATCCATGGAGCACAAAATATAACCGTGCCCAACCCGACTGTTCGTGGGTATCCATATCCATGAACCCATGGGCAGAAATGCGCCCCATACCCTTGCCCAACTGGGTCGGGTATCCATGGGTAACCAGATCCATGGATAAAATTGCCATCCCTAGCTATCATGTTCCTCACTGTGTAGGTAATCCGCACTGGTGAATTCCTAACTCCTCAGTCAGAACAAATTCCTCAGAGACCAAAAGAACTTCGTCTCTGTCACTAAAGAATATGACTGAACTGTATGAGATTTCCAATGGCTTCACTCGAAGCGATTGGTAGGTGTAGGATTTTGAGTTGAGCATCACATGGAAATTTTTACTTAGTATTTCCTCGACCCCCTTTAACAGTACGGTGTTTCCTATGACTCAAGAAAGAGAAAAAGAAACTACGAAAACAAAAGTCTTCATGCTTCATGTTCCTCGGATGTATACCAAGTCTTCAGGATTGCACAAATTTCTTCACTTTCAAAGTCTTCAGAAAGTCTTCAGAAATCCAAAGTCTTCAGTCGAAGAACTTCATTTTTAGGGGTCGACTTTCTCTGTAAATATCAAACTCCTCATAGACTTATAGACCTGTGTACACTCAAAAACACATTAGTCCCTTAACCTATAAGTCTTCAATACACCAAAATCACTAAGGGGCACTACATACACTTACAATCTCCCCCTTTTTGGTGATTGATGACAATATAGGTTAAGTTTTCAATGGGGATAAACATATGAAGTGTAAATACTGATATTGAGGAATTTGATTGCAAGATATAGAAGAACTCCCCCTGAAGATGTGCATGATGAGGAATTTGCTTTTGAAGCATTGCACACTTGAAGAGTAGAATCATGGAGATCTCCCCCTATATCTTGTAATTCATAGACGCATTTGACATATCATAATGACGAATTTGAAATGCATGATGAAATATGGTGACTGATGTAATTCAGCATGCGTGCATTAACATATATGAGGAATAAGCATGCAGAAAAAGAACATCAAAAGTATCGGAGCACCATCGGGTTTAAGTTTACAACTCAATCCAATAAAGTTTCAGAAGAACGGGAGTTGTAACTTAGCAAAAAAATCCCCATATAGACAGACCTGCTTGAAGACTAACTCAAAATTCTCCCCCTTTGTCATCGAATGACCAAAAGGATCGAAAATGAGGACTAACGCCCTGAAGAATATCAAGTTGATGAAGGAGCGCCAGCGTTGTTGGGGTCGTTTGTCGTGGAAGGGCCTACTGCAGTGTCGTCCAAGTCTTCATGCTCGTCGGTGTCACGCGATGAAGAATAGGAGCTGGTCACCAAAGTAGGAACCTTGACCTTCTTGTATTTCTTCAGTGGAGGTGCAGACCAGTCAAAATCTTCCTTGAGACCCATTTTCTTGAGATCTTCTTCACCATACAGATGTGATAGAATGGCCCAGGTGCGACCGAAGACTTCATGGAGGTAGTAATGGTTTTTCTTCACTGCATTGTGTGTAGCAGTCATGTTGTGAAGAAATGAACCAAACTGACGCTTAACCCATTTATGGTTTCGATCCACCTTCTGGTGAAGACTAAGCAGAAGCTCACGGTCAGTCATCACACGTGGAGCAGTGGCTTGAGGAGTAGACTTGGGTGCATTGGCAGCAGAGTCATGTGTGGCAGAGTCATCATTGGTGGAATAAGATGTAGCTTTGCGAAACTGACCATCCAATGGACGAATGCCTTCATCAATGACTCCAGGGGCCTTGCCCTTTTCATCAGTTGAAGTAAAAGCCTGCTTGAGGACTTCAATCGGGGGCAGATAGCTAAGGTGATTATGAAAATCAGCCTTGTAGTTGAGTGAAGACCTTGTCCTGAGGAATCTCATAATCCAAGGTGCATAAGGTTTCAGCTCAAACGGAGAAAGTGCGGCATTTGCCAGAGTCCTCATGAAGAAATCGTGATAGTTGATAGGAATGCTATGTATGATGGTGAATAGCAGATTCTTCATGATGCCAACTATTTCCTCATCAGATGAGTCGTGGCCTTTGATGGGACTCATTGTCCTCGTCAGAATGCGATAGACAGTCCGAGGCACATATAGTAATTCCTTCACGAGGAATTTGGTTCGTGGGGCCTGACCTGGCTTCAAAGGCTTCATCAGAACTTGCATGTAGTGATTTGTAAGCTCAGGTTCACTGTAGATGCAACGAGCAGCTTCAAAGGGAGGACTGAGTGGTAAAGCACGAAGTAATTCAGTAGCTGGTGCCGTGTAGTGAGTGTTTTCAGACATCTAGTCCAGCACCCATGAATTCACATCTTCAGAATCTCCTGTGATGTGCAGCGTCGCATAAAATTGAAGAATGAGTTCTTCATTCCAATCACAGATGTCAGTACAAAAATTTAACAGTCTAGCATCGTGAAGAACACTAAGGACTGGCACGAAGCACGACAGAGATTCCATATCCACGTGAGGAATGTGCTCATGGTAGAAGATTTTGTCTTTGTTGAACAACACTAAGGAATAGAAATTAGCCTGGCTGGCAGTCCAGAAATGCATTTTCCTAATGCGAGCAGAGTCATAGGGGTTGTAGTCTGTGAAGAATACATGCTCGCTGAAGAAATCATCAGCCTTGAATTTTTGCTTCCTAGAGAATGGATCCTTTGGCTTGGGTAGAGGAGTGTCAGTGAGTTGCATCACAACCTCAGGAATCGCAATCTCAGGTTCTTCAGGCTGAGAAATTTCCGATTCCTCTTTAGTGGCAGTCGGCGTCTTCAGATGTTCAGTAGCAATAGTTTCTTCAGCACTAGTGGCTGGAATTTCTTCACGTACAGACGAAGTGGGGTGAGTTTCTTCAGAGCCCATTTGAACAGTTTGTGCAGGGGACTGAGGTATTTGCTGTAAAGGTGTGAACAGTGGAGAGTTGGGATGCTGACTTTCCCAAAATTCATCACTTAGCACAGGTGTGGGAGAGCCAATGTCCACATCTTCATCTTCCATTTCTTCAACGCCAGCCTCTTCAGCAGTAAACTGAGGCATAGGCGAGGAGATAACTAGTGTTGAAGGGATTGTATCCACTTCAATTTCTTCATCCATCTGCTCTGACGAAGCAGCAGAGGGATTCTCTTCATCAGATTCACTTGGAATCACATATTCTTCATCAAAAGGAACAAGGTCCTTTGATGGCATGGTTGAGATAGGAACAACATCAATGGGGTTTGCAAATGAGCTAGTCAATGGCTTCATCTTCTTCTGAGCTGAAGAATCTGATGTAGTTGATGCCTTCCTTTTCTTCACAGTTGCACGCTCTGCAGCCTTGGTCTTCTTCACATCTGATGCAGATGGAAGGATCGGAGTTGGTGTAGGCGCAGGAGGAGCAGGGGAATCTGGTTGATTTTCTTCAGGCACAACTGATGCAGTTGCCTTGACTTCTCCATTTTCTTCAGGCGCACCACTAGTGGATGCCCTAGCAATTTCTTCAGTGGCTGGAATGCAGTCATCAGCCCTGGAACTCACATTTTCTTCAGCAGCCTGAAAGTCATCAGCGGTGCTGGCATGTTCTTCAGATGGCTGAGCAGATGCTTCAGCCTGAGGAATTTCCTGTTGTGATGGAGCTGCAACATTTGAGGTGAACTTCTCAGTCAGTTTAACAAACCTGACCTTGGCTCCTTGCCAATCAGCATAGTAGGCTTTGAAGTCATCGCTGAGGGTTTTGATTTCAGACTGGATTTTTACAAGTTCATCAGTTGTCATAGTGACAACGTTGTTCTTCAGAAATTTCTCCTTATATTGCGCTTTCTTGATCTGCCTGGCCTTCTCATATTTCCATTTTTCTTCTTGGATGAAATGGGTCAGCATGTGACTTTGGCCATGAGACAACTTGAAATCAGGCATAGGAGTGTTTGGGTCCTTGTGCCAGAGATCAATATAGTCGAGGATCAACCTTGGATCCAAAAGCAGTGGCACATTTGTGCCTTTGGCTCTAGCGGCCCTGACTTGCCTATCTCTGATGATCTCAACAAGTTCTTCATCATCAGCTTCGTCTTCTTCAGACGACACTTGGAAGGCGACCTGCTTCTTCTAAGGACTAGGGCGAGGACCTTGTCCACCAGTTGCCTTTGTCTTCTGCAAAGAGGGTCCCGTTGAAGAATTGGGTGCAGCTGAGGAACTAGCTGAAGCTCCTGAGGCAATAGAGATGCCTGCAGTCCTTTGGCACGTGGCAAGATGCACAGGTGCAGAGGACTTTGGAGGAGCAGCCGAGGACTTTGGAGGAGCTGAGGATTTTGGAGGAGCAGGAGCAGCATGAGGAATTGGCCTTGAGGGCTTTGAAGGTGAAGCAGTTGGCTTACGTGCAGGCTTCTTTGCCATAGATTTCTTCGGCTTGACAGAGGCCTCAGTGGCAGCAGCAGCAGAGTCTTCATTGAATTTCCTCACTGCTTCTTTTGCTTGTTTGGCCAACTTGGCCTGGCGCTTGGCCCATTCTTCAGGAAAGTCCTCACCGCGCTTGACGCTGGTGGGATCCGCTTCTTGGCCAGGTACCAATGGAGGTCTTGAGCATGGAGGGGTAACATCGAATTTCTTCATGTATTTGGGAGTAACATATCTGTACTCCCTCCACTCTCTAGCCCATCTCCTCTCTATCTTCTGAATGCGCACCTTTCACTGATTTTTATCTTCCTCAGGAGGTGTGCAGTACCCAGCATAGATGTCATCAGAGATTTCGAACGCTGTGTTGACCTCTGGCTTCTTTCCTCCTTTCTGTGGCTTCTTACCGTCGGCCATTTTCTTCAATTGAGGAATTTGAACAATCGAGTTCTCTGAAGAAGTATGCAATTTTTCTTTGAAGAACGCTTGAACAAAGAACACGACGAACTGTGGGGTGGAGAAGTGAAGTTCGTCTGTGCAGATCTTCCACGCCCTAACTCGGCGGAGGAAGACGGCTACGGCGGCGGCGGAGTGAAGATTTTCTGCGGCCGACGTGAGTACGGCGGTGACGGGGTCGAGGCAGTGAAGCTCTTCCTCACCGGCGACGATAAAGTAGCGGCGGCGCTATGGTTTGAGAAGCTCGAGTGGAGAAGGAGGTCGAGCGGAGTAAAGGAAGTGAGGAAGGGGAGAGGGGGTATTTATAGCCACGGTGAAAAACTGTTCGCCCGAAGAATTTAGACGAACGTGCCCCTGACCCTTCTCATTCGCATGACATGTGTCACCCACGTACTGAGAAGTGGAGATCGTGTTAGATCGTGAGTGAATAGATAAGTATATCGTGGGATGCGGAACGGTTTGAGCGGCAAAGCCGAAAATTTGGATAAGATAAGTTTTAACGTTCCGTTCGCAAATTCTTCAGCTGACAAGGACACAATGAAGATTTTGAACGAGTTTCAAATAGAACGCACATGAAGAATTTGTGAATAGATTGGGTTGAGTTTAGCATAGAGGGGGAAGGGTCCGATCACATTCACTTAGCAGAAAAACCAACTTGAATAATTAGCAATAAGTGAATATTGTAGAGGACATAAACTCATATATATATATATATATATATATATATATATATATATATATATAGCCAATGAAGAAAAAACGACGGAAACAGTGAAGACAATGCAAAGTTGAAGAATTTGAACAACTGAGGAATTTCAACTTTTGGTGGTGGCGTGACCCACCGTATAAGAATGATGATTTTAGACACCGCGTACAATTGTCGTAGGGTTCTGAGAATCAAATTCTTCATTAATTTCTTCACACTTAGAGTGTTATTCTTCATTGATTGAAGAAAAATGTTTCTTCATGTGTTGCACATCTAAGTCATCAATTTTGCATAAGTGTTAGGATGAGTGTCCTTTTCAAAGAACATTCGAAGATTCTAAGATATTTAGCTCACACCGCAACTTGCTAAATCTCTTCTCATCCAAGGGCTTTGTGAAGATATCGGCTTGCTGTTCTTCAGTCTTCACATGCTCAATAGAAATGTCGCCCTTCAACACATGATCACGAAGAAAATGATGATGAATATGAATTTGATTTGTCTTCGAGTGCTGAACTAGGTTGTGAGCAATCTTGATGGCACTCTCATTGTCACAGAAGAGAGGCACGTTCTTCATGTTGACACCGTAGTCCTTGAGAGTTTGCTTCATCCATAGCAATTGAGCACAGCAAGAACCAGCGGGAATGTACTCAGCTTCAGCAGTAGATAGTGATACACAGTTCTGTTTCTTCGAGGAACAACAGACCAAAGATCGTCCGAGGAAATGACATGTACCAGATGTTGACTTGCGGTCCACATGATCACCAGCATAGTCAGAGTCAAAATATCCAATGAGATCAAAAGCCGAGCCCTTGGGGTACCATACTCCAAGTGTTGGTGTGTGAGCTAGATATCGAAGAATATGCTTCACGGCCTTATGGTGTGATTCCTTCGGTGTAGCTTGAAATCGAGCACACATGCAAACACTAAGCATAATATCTGGCCTAGATGCACATAAGTACAATAAAGAACCAATCATGGAGCGGTATACCTTATGATCAAAGTCGATACCATTTTCATCAGTGCACAGATGGCCATTAGTGGGCATAGGAATTTTGACGCCTTTGCAATCTTGCATGCCGAATTTCCTCAGTACATCCTTGAGGTATTTCCCCTGAGATATGAATATGCCATTGCATTGTTGACGAATTTGAAAACCTAAGAAGAATTTCAATTCTCCCATCATAGACATTTGATATTCTTCACTCATCATATAGGCAAATTCATCACAATAACGTTGGTCAGTACTGCCAAAGATAATATCATCAACATATATTTGGCACACAAACAATTCACCATCATAAGATTTAGTGAAAAGAGTAGGGTCGAGTGAACCGGGTTTAAAGCCTTTCTTCATAAGGTATTCCTTCAAAGTATCATACCACGCCCGTGGGGCCTGCTTGAGGCCATAGAGGGCCTTATTGAGTCTGAAGACTTTGTCAGGATGCTTTGGATCTTCAAAACCTGGGGGTTGAGCAACATATACTTCTTCCTCAAGCTTACCATTGAGGAATGCACTTTTCACATCCATTTGATATAAAGTGATATCATGATGGTTAACATAAGCAAGTAATATGCGAATAGCCTCAAGTCTAGCAACAGGTGCAAAAGTTTCATCGAGATCAATTCCTTCAACCTGTGTGTAGCCTTGAGCTACAAGCCGTGCCTTATTCCTTACCACAAGGCCATTTTCATCTTGCTTGTTGCGATAGATCCACTTTGTGCCAATGATATTGTGCTTGCGAGGATCTGGACGTTTGACCAGTTCCCAGACGTTGTTGAGCTCGAACTGATGTAATTCTTCTTGCATGGCCTGAATCCACTCAGGCTCCAGAAATGCTTCATCTACCTTAGTGGGCTCTGTGATAGAGACAAAAGCATAGTGCCCACAAAAGTTAGATAAGTGTGAAGCTTTTGAGCATGTGAGAGGACCTGGTGCTTTAATGTCATTGATGATATTTTCAACTTGCACTTCTTTTGCAATGCGAGGATGAGTTGGTTGTCGCTGAGGAATTTGATCATCATTTTCTTCAGCACCATTTTCTTCAGTATTTTCTTCAGGTGCATTAGCTCGATGTTCTTCATGTTCTGGAATGAATTCTTCAACAGATTCTTCAGTAGGAATGACATCCTTAGTAGCCTTGAACTTGATAGTTTCCTCTGGTGCTGGTTCATCTATCACAGAAGGTAGGTGCTCTCTTTGCGAGCAATTAGTTTCATCGAACCGCACATCTACAATTTCAACAACCTTGTGAAGAACATTGTTGAAGACTCTGTAGGTGTGCGAGTCCTTTCCGTAACCAAGCATGAAACCTTCATGTGCTTTTAGTGCAAATTTTAAGTTGTGATGAGGATCTCTAATCCAACATTTAGCACCGAAGACTTTGAAATAACTTACATTGGGTTTCTTGTCGGTGAGGAGTTCATAAGCAGTCTTCTTGAAGAATTTGTGAAGATATACTCTGTTGATGATGTGGCACGCAGTATCAATTGCATCAATCCAGAAACGACGAGGTGTCTTGTATTCATCAAGCATAGTGTGAGCCATCTCAACAAGAGTTCTGTTCTTGCGCTCCACGACGCCATTCTACTGAGGAGTATAAGGATCAGATAACTCATGAGTAATACCAAGTACATCAAGATAGTCATCAAGACCAGAATTCTTGAACTCGGTTCCATTGTCACTTCTGATGTGCTTGATCTTCACACCAAAGTTGGTTGAAGCCCTTGAGGAATATTGTTTGAAGACTTCCTGCACTTCATGTTTGTAAGTAACAATGTGTACCCATGTGTATCGAGAGTAATCATCAACAATAACAAAGCCATATTGAGATGCCTCATTTGAGACTGTAGAATAATGGTTAGGACCGAAGAGATCCATGTGAAGCAATTCAAATGGACGAGTGGTGGTCATGATAGTCTTCGCTGGATGCTTAGCCTTTGTCATCTCCCCAGCTTCACAGGCTCCACGTAAGTGATCCTTGAGGAATTTGACATTCTCGATGCCAATGACATGCTTCTTCTTCGCAAGCGTGTGCAAATTCCTCATGCCTACATGACCAAGTCGTCGATGCCAGAGCCAGCCCTCTGAAGCTTTTGCAAGTAGGCACACGGCTGGTTGTGGTCCTATAGAGAAATCAACAATATACATGTAAGGCCCACGATGCGGCTATATCTCCCACGTGTCGGAGCACGACTTAGAGGCATCACCGCATTGTAAGCAATGTCGCAAGTGAGGTAATCGAGGTCTACTACATGACCTTCTTCTTGTAGATGTTGTTGGGCCTCCAAGTGCAGAGGTTTCTAGGACAGTAGCAAAGTTCCCTCAAGTGGATGACCTAAGGTTTATCAATCCGTAGGAGGCGTAGGATGAAGATGGTCTCTCTCAAGCAACCCTGCAACCAAATAACAAAGAGTCTCTTGTGTCCCCAACACACCCAATACAATGGTAAATTGTATAGGTGCACTAGTTCGGCGAAGAGATGGTGATACAAGTGGTATATGGATAGTAGATAATGGTATTTGTAATCTGAAAATATAAAAACAGCAAGGTAACGAATGATAAAAGTGAGCGTAAACGGTATTGCAATGATAGGAAATAAGGCCTAGGGTTCATACTTTCGCTAGTGTAAGTTCCCTCAACAATACTAACATAATTGGATCACATAACTATCCCTCAACATGCAACAAAGAGTCACTCCAAAGTCACTAATAGCGGAGAACGAACGAAGAGATTATGGTAGGGTACGAAACCACCTCAAAGTTATTCTTTCCAATCAATCTGTTGGGCTATCCCTATAAGTGTCACAAACAGCCCTAGAGTTCGTACTAGAATAACACCTTAAGACACAAATCAACCAAAACCCTAATGTCACCTAGATACTCCAATGTCACCTCAAGTATCCGTTGGTATGATTATACGATATGCATCACACAATCTCAGATTCATCTATTCAACCAACACAAAGGACCTCAAAGAGTGCCCCAAAGTTTCTACTGGAGAATCATGACAAAAACGTGTGCCAACCCCTATGCATAGGTTCATGGGCGGAACCCGCAAGTTGATCACCAAAACATACATCAAGTGAATCACGTGGCATCCCATTGTCACCACAGATACGCACGGCAAGACATACATCAAGTGTTCTCAAATCTTTAAAGACTCAATCCGATAAGATAACTCCAAAGGGAAAACTCAATTCATTACAAGAGAGAAGAGGGGGAGGAGAAACATAGGATCCAACTATAATAGCAAAGCTCGCGATACATCAAGATCGTGCCAAATCAAGAACACGAGAGAGAGAGATCAAACACATAGCTACTGGTACATACCCTCAGCCCCGAGGGAGAACTACTCCCTCCTTGTCATGGAGAGCACTGGGATGATGAAGATGGCCACCGGAGAGGGATTGCCCCCTCCGGCAGGGTGCCGAAACGGGTCTAGATTGGCTTTCGGTGGCTACGGAGCCTTCTGGCAGCGGAACTCCCGATCTAATCTCTGTTCTGGAAGTTTTAGGGTATATGTAGTTATATAGGCAGAAGAAGCACGTCAGGGGAGCCACGGGGGCCCCACGAGGCACGGGGGCACGCCCTAGGGGGGTTGGCGGCCCCCACCCTCGTGGGCAGATCCCATATCTTCTGACGTGGGGTCCAAGTCCATCAAGTGTGTTTCCTTCCAAAAATAACTTCTCCAGTTGATTTCGTTCCGTTTCGACTTCGTCTGATATTCCTTTTCTTCAAAACACTGAAATAGGCATAAAACATCAAATCTGGGCTGGGCCTCCGGTTAATAGGTTAGTCCCAAAAATAAAATAAAAGTGGATAATAAAGCCCAATATTGCCCAAAACAGTAGATAATATAGCATGGAGCAATCAGAAATTATAGATACATTGGAGACGTTTCAGTAATCTTCACACAACCCATGTAATGAATAAGAAAAGAGGTACATAGTTGGCTTACAATCACCACTTCACACAAATCATGAATATAACATTATATCATCCAGATACACACAAGGTCCGACTACGGAACCAAATATATTCTCAAAGACATCATCTTCATCAAACATAGCATCTCCAAGCTTGGGCCTTTTCATATCATAAGCATAATCATTCTCATAATTAATAGTATGGATAGCACCAATAGTATAGCAATTATCATATTCTTCCAAGCAAGTGCCAAAAAGATTTTCAAGATCATAATAAATATCATTATCTTCCACAATTATAGTTTCATGAGGCACAATATTAATAGGAGCAGCACTATTTGGGGAGATATCTTTTTACCTCTCTTCCTTTTTCTTTTCTTCTTCTTCACCACATCATGTGTGGGTTCAATCCTCTTTTTGGAGCTCCTTATTAATGAGATTGGTTGAACAGGAGGCTCCTCCTCGTTACCTGATTCATTATAAGAAATAATAGGAGGATATTGGGAAGTATCTTCCCTTTCATTAGTATTCTCTTCATCCTCTATTTGTTTTCTTTTCTTTATGTAATTGGCAATATAAGGATTTTCAATGCAATTCACCGCACAATACATATAAATATTCTCTAGATCAGAATCAAGAACTCTATCAAGATTAAACTTTGGAATACCCTCAGTTATACGTTTCATTTCTTCATAACCCAAAAGAAGGCTAAGCTCTTTATGATGCTCAAGGGTAATCAAATTATCACAATGTTTGGACACGACTTGATCATGAAACAAATATCATTGGAGCTTTAAATGACCATGTTCATTGCAAAGTTCACAAGGGGCACGAAAAATATTGAATCTTTCAGCACATTCATCTAGCTCTTCTTGCAACAATTTAGTTTCTAAGTACTTATGCATCTTGCAATATCTATCTTCCCTATTTGGTGTGTACTTGCAAACCCAATGCACTCCACAAAAATTGACATGTTAATAGGAGACATTTTCATCATAACTAGTGCAATCATCATTAGTATCATAGATATTCAAAGAATTCGTACTAACAACATTGCAATCATGCTCATCATTCAAAGATTTAGTGCCAAACATTTTATAGATTTCTTCTTCTAGCACTTGAGCACAATTATCCTTTCCATCATACTCACGAAAGATATTAAAAAGGTGAAGCGTATGAGACAAACTCAATTCCATTTTTTACAGTTTTCTTTTATAAACTAAATTAGTGATAAAACAAGAAACTAAAAGACTCGATTGCAAGATCTAAATATATACCTTCAAGCACTCACCTCCCCGGCAACGGCGCCAGAAAAGAGCTTGATGTCTACTACACAACCTTCTTCTTGTAGACGTTGTTGGGCCTCCAAGTGCAGAGGTTTGTAGGACAGTAGCAAATTTCCCTCAAGTGGATGACCTAAGGTTTATCAATCCGTAGGAGGCGTAGGATGAAGATGGTCTCTCTCAAGCAACCCTGCAACCAAATAACAAAGAGTCTCTTGTGTCCCCAACACACCCAATACAATGGTAAATTGTATAGGTGCACTAGTTCGGCGAAGAGATGGTGATACAAGTGGTATATGGATAGTAGATAATGGTATTTGTAATCTGAAAATATAAAAACAGCAAGGTAACGAATGATAAAAGTGAGCGTAAACGGTATTGCAATGATAGGAAATAAGGCCTAGGGTTCATACTTTCACTAGTGTAAGTCCCCTCAACAATACTAACATAATTGGATCACATAACTATCCCTCAACATGCAACAAAGAGTCACTCCAAAGTCACTAATAGCGGAGAACGAACGAAGAGATTATGGTAGGGTATGAAACCACCTCAAAGTTATTCTTTCCAATCAATCCGTTGGGCTATTCCTATAAGTGTCACAAACAGCCCTAGAGTTCGTACTAGAATAACACCTTAAGACACAAATCAACCAAAACCCTAATGTCACCTAGATACTCCAATGTCACCTCAAGTATCCGTGGGTATGATTATACGATATGCATCACACAATCTCAGATTCATCTATTCAACCAACACAAAGGACCTCAAAGAGTGCCCCAAAGTTTCTACCGGAGAATCACGCCGAAAACGTGTCCCAACCCCTATGCATAGGTTCATGGGCGGAACCCGCAAGTTGATCACCAAAACATACATCAAGTGAATCACGTGGCATCCCATTGTCACCATAGATATGCACGGCAAGACATACATCAAGTGTTCTCAAATCTTTATAGACTCAATCCGATAAGATAACTCCAAAGGGAAAACTCAATTCATTACAAGAGAGAAGAGGGGGAGGAGAAACATAGGATCCAACTATAATAGCAAAGCTCGTGATACATCAAGATCGTGCCAAATCAAGAACACGAGAGAGAGAGAGAGATCAAACACATAGCTATTGGTACATACCCTCAGCCCCAAGGGAGAACTACTCCCTCCCCGTCATGGAGAGCACTGGGATGATGAAGATGGCCACCGGAGAGGGATTGCCCCCTCCGGCAGGGTGCCAGAACGGGTCTAGATTGGCTTTCGGTGGCTACGGAGCCTTCTGGCGGCGGAACTCCCGATCTAATCTCCGTTCTGGAAGTTTTAGGGTATATGGAGTTATATAGGCAGAAGAAGCACGTCAGGGGAGCCATGGGGGCCCCACAAGGCAGGGGGCGCGCCCTAGGGGGGTGGGCGCGCCCCCACCCTCGTGGACAGCTCCCGTATCTTCTGATGTGGGGTCCAAGTCCATCAGGTGTGTTTCCTTCCAAAAATAACTTCTCCAGTTGATTTTGTTCCGTTTCGACTCCGTCTGATATTCCTTTTCTTCAAAACACTGAAATAGGCATAAAACAACAAATCTGGGCCGGGCCTTCGGTTAATAGGTTAGTCCCAAAAATAATATAAAAGTGGATATATAGCCCAATATTGCCCAAAACAGTAGATATTATAGCATGGAGCAATCAAAAATTATAGATACGTTGGAGACGTATCAAGCATCCCCAAGCTTAATTCCTGCTCATCCTCGAGCAGGTAAATGATAAAAAAGATAATTTTTGATGTGGAATGCTAGTTGGCATAATTTCAATGTAATTCTTCTTACTTGTGATATGAATATTCAGATCCGAAAGATTCAAGACAAAAGTTCATATTGACATAAAAATAATAATACTTCAAGCATACTAACAAAGCAATCATGTCTTCTCAAAATAACATGGCCAAAGAAAGTTATCCCTACAAAATCATATAGTCTGGTTATGCTCTATCTTCACCACACAAAATATTTAAATCATGCACAACCCCGATGACAAGCCAAGCAATTTGTTTCATACTTTTGATGTTCTCAAACTTTTTCAATCTTCACGCAATACATGAGCGTGAGCCATGGACATAGCACTATATGTGGAATAGAATGGTGGTTGTGGAGAAGACAAAAAGGGAGAAGATAGTCTCACATCAACTAGGCGTATCAACGGGCTATGGAGATGCCCATCAATAGATATCAATGTGAGTGAGTAGGGATTGCCATGCAACGGATGCACTAGAGCTATAAGTATATGAAAGCTCAAAAAGAAACTAAGTGGGTGTGCATCCAACTTGCTTGCTCATGAAGACCTAGGGCAATTTGAGGAAGCCCATCATTGGAATATACAAGCCAAGTTCTATAATGAAAGATTCCCACTAGTATATGAAAGTGACAACATAGGAGACTCTCTATCATGAAGATCATGGTGCTACTTTGAAGCACAAGTGTGGTAAAAGGATAGTAACATTGTCCCTTCTCTCTTTTTCTCTCATTTTTTGGGCCTTCTCTTTTTTTGGGCCTTCTCTTTTTTATGGCATTTCTCTTTTTCTTTTTTTTCGTCCGGAGTCTCATCCCGACTTGTGGGGGAATCATAGTCTCCATCATTCTTTCCTCACTAGGACAATGCTCTAATAATGATGATCATCACACTTTTATTTACTTACAACTCAAGAATTACAACTCGATACTTAGAACAAGATATGACTCTATATGAATGCCTCCGGCGGTGTACCGGGATGTGCAATGATGCATGAGTGACATGTATGGAAGAATTATGAATGGTGGCTTTGCCACAAATACGATGTCAACTACATGATCATGCAAGCAATATGACAATGATGGAGTGTGTAATAACGGAACGGTGGAAAGTTGCATGGCAATATATCTCGGAATGGCTATGGAAATGCCATAATAGGTAGGTATGGTGGCTGTTTTGAGGAAGCTATATGGTGGGTTTATGGTACCGGCGAAAGTTGCACGGTACTAGAGAGGCTAGAAATGGTGGAAGGGTGAGAGTGCGTATAATCCATGGACTCAACATTAGTCATAAAGAACTCACATACTTATTGCAAAAATCTATTAGTTATCAAAACAAAGTACTACGCGCATGCTCCTAGGGGGATAGATTGGTAGGAAAAGACCATCGCTCGTCCCCGACCGCCACTCATAAGGAAGACAATCAATAAATAAATCATGCTCCAACTTCATCACATAACGGTTCACCATACGTGCATGCTACAGGAATCACAAACTTCAACACAAGTGTTTCTCAAATTCACAACTACTCAACTAGCATGACTCTAATATCACCATCTCCATATCTCAAAACAATCATCAAGCATCAAACTTCTCATAGTATCCAACACACTCATAAGAGAATTTTATTATTCTTGAATACCTAGCATATTAGGATTTTAAGCAAATTACCATGCTATTAAGACTCTCAAAATAATATAAGTTGAGCATGATAGTTCATCTATTTCTTCAAAATAAAACTACCACCATGCTCTAAAAGGTATAAGTAAAGCACTAGAGCAAATGACAAACTACTCCGAAAGATATAAGTGAAGATCAATGAGTAGTTGAATAATTATGCAACTATGTGAAGACTCTCTAACATTTAATAATTTCAGATCTTGGTATTTTATTCAAACAGCAAGCAAAGCGAAATAAAATGACATTCTAAGAATAGCAAACATCATGTGAAGAAGCAAAAACTTAGGATCAACCGATACTGACCGATAGTTGTTGAAGAAGAAAGGTGGGATGCCAACCGGGGCATCCCAAAGCTTAGACGCTTGAGACTTCTTGAAATATTATCTTGGGGTGCCTTGGGAATCCCCAAGCTTGAGCTTTTGTGTCTCATTAATTTCTCTCATATCACGGTCTCCCTAAATCTCAAAAGCTTCATCCACACAAAGCTCAACAAGGACTCGTGAGATAAGTTAGTATAAACCATTGCCAAAACCTTATCATACTCTACTGTAGAAAATCACTAAAATTATTATTCAACATTTCATACTAAATGCCTCTGCATATTTAATAGCCCTATCCCCAAATAGAATCATTAAAGAAGCAAACATATGCAAACAATGCAAACATAATAGCAATCTGCCTAAACAGGATAGTATGTAAAGAATGCAGAAACATCCATAATTCCCTAGCTACAAAAATTATGAAAGAAAATTCCCACTGTAGTAAATTTATCAGAGCTTAATATGCAATAGGTTTCAACATTTTATCACATTCTGACTTTTCTAGGGAATTATTGCAGCAGCGGCAAACTTTCTGTTTTCAAACAGCAACATGTATACTTGTAACATAGGCATAGCAGAGGCTATCAATGCCACTTTTATTGAAATAAAATATGCAAAACATTGTCCTAAATAAAAGCAAGAAAATCCTAACAAAATAAATTTACGATCCAAGAAAAACACATATCATGTGGTGAATAAAAATATAGTTCCAAGTAAAGTTACCGATGAACGAAGACGAAAGAGGGGATGCCTTCCGGGGCATCGCCAAGCTTAGGCTTTTGGTTGTCCTTTAATATTACCTTGGGGTGCCTTGGGCATCCCCAAGATTAGGCTCTTGCCACTCCTTATTCCATAGTCCATCGAATCCTTACCCAAAACTTGAAAACTTCACAACACAAAACTTAACAGAAAACTCGTAAGCTCCGTTAGTATAAAAAAATAAATCACCACTTTAAGGTACTGTAATGAACTCATTATTCATTTATATTGGTGTTAAACCTACTGTATTCCAACTTCTCTATGGTTTATAAACTATTTTATTAGCCATAGATTCATTAAAATAAGCAAACAACACACGAAAAACAGAATCTGTCAAAAACAGAACAGTCTGTAGTAATCTGGATCAAACATATACTTCTGGAACTCATAAAATTATCAAATAAATTGATGGACCTTAGGAATTTATCTATTAATCATCTTCAAAAATAATTAACTAAATATCACTCTCCAAATAAAAATGGCAGCAATTCTCGTGAGCGCTAAAGTTTCTGTTTTTTACAGCATGATCAACAAGACATTACCCAAGTCTTCCCAAAGGTTCTACTTGGCACAAACACTAATTAAAACATAAAAACACATCTAAACAGAGTATAGATGAATTATTTATTACTAAACAGGAGCAAAATGCAAGGAACAAAAATAAAGTTGGGTTGCCTCCCAACAAGCGCTATCGTTTAACGCCCCTAGCTAGGCATGATGATTTCAACGATGCTCACATAAAAGATAAGAATTGTAATATAAAGAGAGCATCATAAAGAATATGACTAGCACATTTAAGTCTAACATACTTCCTATGCATAGGGATTTTGTGAGCAAACAACTTGTGAGAACAAGAATCAACTTGCATAGGAATAACTTCAAAACTTTAAGCACATAGAGAGGAAACTTGATATTATTGCAATTCCTACAAGCATATGTTCCTCCCTCATAATAATTTTCAGTAGAATCATGAATGAATTCAACAATATAACCAGCACCTAAAGCATTCTTTTCATGATCTACAATCATATAAAATTTACTACTCTCCACATAAGCAAATTTCTTCTCAGTCGGAATAGTGGGAGTATCATAAGAGACTTGAATACTATAAATTGTTTCCACATTAAAAGAGTAATGTTCAGAGAAGGGGTATTCATAATCATGACAAGTTTTATAAATATAATCACTACTTTTTATAGCATAAGTATCATCATAATAATCATGATAAGTAGGAGGCATGCTATCATCATTATAAACTTGCATATCAAAACTCGGGAGACTAAAAATATCATCTTCATTAATCATAGCTTCCCCAAGCTTGGGACAAACATTGATTGCAGCAAATATATTCTCAAAGACATCATCTTCATCAAACATAGCATCTCCAAGCTTGGGCCTTTTCATATCATAAGCATAATCATTCTCATAATTAATAGTATGGATAGCACCAATAGTATAGCAATTATCATATTCTTCCAAGCAAGTGCCAAAAAGATTTTCAAGATCATAATAAATATCATTATCTTCCACAATTATAGTTTCATGAGGCACAATATTAATAGGAGCAGCACTATTTGGGGAGATATCTTTTTACCTCTCTTCCTTTTTCTTTTCTTCTTCTTCACCACATCATGTGTGGGTTCAATCCTCTTTTTGGAGCTCCTTATTAATGAGATTGGTTGAACAGGAGGCTCCTCCTCGTTACCTGATTCATCATAAGAAATAATAGGAGGATATTGGGAAGTCTCTTCCCTTTCATTAGTATTCTCTTCATCCTCTATTTGTTTTCTTTTCTTTATGTAATTGGCAATATAAGGATTTTCAATGCAATTCACCGCACAATACATATAAATATTCTCTAGATCAGAATCAAGAACTCTATCAAGATTAAACTTTGGAATACCCTCAGTTATACGTTTCATTTCTTCATAACCCAAAAGAAGGCTAAGCTCTTTATGATGCTCAAGGGTAATCAAATTATCACAATGTTTGGACACGACTTGATCATGAAACAAATATCATTGGAGCTTTAAATGACCATGTTCATTGCAAAGTTCACAAGGGGCACGAAAAATATTGAATCTTTCAGCACATTCATCTAGCTCTTCTTGCAACAATTTAGTTTCTAAGTACTTATGCATCTTGCAATATCTATCTTCCCTATTTGGTGTGTACTTGCAAACCCAATGCACTCCACAAAAATTGACATGTTAATAGGAGACATTTTCATCATAACTAGTGCAATCATCATTAGTAGCATAGATATTCAAAGAATTCGTACTAACAACATTGCAATCATGCTCATCATTCAAAGATTTAGTGCCAAACATTTTATAGATTTCTTCTTCTAGCACTTGAGCACAATTATCCTTTACATCATACTCACGAAAGATATTAAAAAGGTGAAGCGTATGAGACAAACTCAATTCCATTTTTTACAGTTTTCTTTTATAAACTAAACTAGTGATAAAACAAGAAATTAAAAGACTCGATTGCAAGATCTAAAGATATACCTTCAAGCACTCACCTCCCCGGCAACGGCGCCAGAAAAGAGCTTGATGTCTACTACACAACCTTCTTCTTGTAGACGTTGTTGGGCCTCCAAGTGCAGAGGTTTGTAGGACAGTAGCAAATTTCCCTCAAGTGGATGACCTAAGGAGGCGTAGGATGAAGATGGTCTCTCTCAAGCAACCCTGCAACCAAATAACAAAGAGTCTCTTGTGTCCCCAACACACCCAATACAATGGTAAATTGTATAGGTGCACTAGTTCGGCGAAGAGATGGTGATACAAGTGGTATATGGATAGTAGATAATGGTATTTGTAATCTGAAATATAAAAACAGCAAGGTAACGAATGATAAAAGTGAGCGTAAACGGTATTGCAATGATAGGAAATAAGGCCTAGGGTTCATACTTTCGCTAGTGTAAGTTCCCTCAACAATACTAACATAATTGGATCACATAACTATCCCTCAACATGCAACAAAGAGTCACTCCAAAGTCACTAATAGCGGAGAACGAACGAAGAGATTATGGTAGGGTACGAAACCACCTCAAAGTTATTCTTTCCAATCAATCTGTTGGGCTATCCCTATAAGTGTCACAAACAGCCCTAGAGTTCGTACTAGAATAACACCTTAAGACACAAATCAACCAAAACCCTAATGTCACCTAGATACTCCAATGTAACCTCAAGTATCCGTTGGTATGATTATACGATATGCATCACACAATCTCAGATTCATCTATTCAACCAACACAAAGGACCTCAAAGAGTGCCCCAAAGTTTCTACTGGAGAATCACGACAAAAACGTGTGCCAACCCCTATGCATAGGTTCATGGGCGGAACCCGCAAGTTGATCACCAAAACATACATCAAGTGAATCATGTGGCATCCCATTGTCACCACAGATACGCACGGCAAGACATACATCAAGTGTTCTCAAATCTTTAAAGACTCAATCCGATAAGATAACTCCAAAGGGAAAACTCAATTCATTACAAGAGAGAAGAGGGGGAGGAGAAACATAGGATCCAACTATAATAGCAAAGCTCGCGATACATCAAGATCGTGCCAAATCAAGAACACGAGAGAGAGAGATCAAACACATAGCTACTGGTACATACCCTCAGCCCCGAGGGAGAACTACTCCCTCCTTGTCATGGAGAGCACTGGGATGATGAAGATGGCCACTGGAGAGGGATTGCCCCCTCCGGCAGGGTGCCGAAACGGGTCTAGATTGGCTTTCGGTGGCTACGGAGCCTTCTGGCAGCGGAACTCCCAATCTAATCTCTGTTCTGGAAGTTTTAGGGTATATGTAGTTATATAGGCAGAAGAAGCACGTCAGGGGAGCCACGGGGGCCCCACGAGGCACGGGGGCACGCCCTAGGGGGGTTGGCGGCCCCCACCCTCGTGGGCAGATCCCATATCTTCTGACGTGGGGTCCAAGTCCATCAAGTGTGTTTCCTTCCAAAAATAACTTCTCCAGTTGATTTCGTTCCGTTTCGACTCCGTCTGATATTCCTTTTCTTCAAAACACTGAAATAGGCATAAAACATCAAATCTGGGCTGGGCCTCCTGTTAATAGGTTAGTCCCAAAAATAAAATAAAAGTGGATAATAAAGCCCAATATTGCCCAAAACAGTAGATAATATAGCATGGAGCAATCAGAAATTATAGATACATTGGAGACGTTTCAGTAATCTTCACACAACCCATGTAATGAATAAGAAAAGAGGTACATAGTTGGCTTACAATCACCACTTCACACAAATCATGAATATAACATTATATCATCCAGATACACACAAGGTCCGACTACGGAACCAAAATAAAAGAAGACTACCCCAAATGCTACAGATCCCCGATCGTCCCAACTGGGCTCCACTACTGATCAACTGGAAACGGAACAACATAACGAACACGAACTTCATCAAGCTCCTCCTTGAGCTCGGTTGCGTCACCTGCACGGTATCGTCGGCACCTGCAAACTGGTTTTGGAAGTAATCTGTGAGTCATGGGGACTCAGCAATCTCACACCCTCGCGATCAAGACTATTTAAGCTTGTGGGTAGGTAAAAGGTAAGTGAGGTGGAGCTGCAGCAAGCACTAGCACATATGGTGGCTAACATACGCAAATGAGAGCGAGAAGAGAAGGAAAAGCACGGCCGAGAAAACTATGATCAAGAAGTGATCCTAGAACAACCTACGTTCAAGCATAACTCCAACACCGTGTTCACTTCCCGGACTCCACCGGAAAGAGACCATCACGGCTACACACGCGGTTGATGCATTTTAATTAAGTTAAGTTACAGGTTTTCTACAACCGGACATTAACAAATTCCCATCTGCCCATAACCGCGGGCACGCCTTTCGAAAGTTCAAAACCCTGCAGGGGTGTCCCAACTTAGCCCATCACAAGCTCTCACGGTCAACGAAGGATATTCCTTCTCCCAAGACAATCCGATCAGACTCGGAATCCCGGTTACAAGACATTTCGATAATGGTAAAACAAGACCAGCAAAGCCACCCGATGCGCCGACATCCTGATAGGAGCTGCACATATCTCATTCTCAGGGCAACACCGAATTGTCCTGACTTCCGGTAGGCCAGCCCAGAGTTGCCCCTGGTGGCCACCGGCGGTCGACAGGTTCGGACCAACACTTAGAGAAGCAATGGCCCAGGGGGGGGGGGGTTAAATAAAGATGACCCTTGAGTCTGCAAAACCCAAGGGAAGGTGGTAGGTTGTTAATGCAAATGGTAAAACCAAGGTTGGGCCTGGCTGGTGGAGTTTTATTCCAGGCGAACTGTCAAGGGGTTCCCATTAGACCCAACCGTGTAAGGAACGCAAAATCAAGGAACATAACACCGGTATGACGGAAACTAGGGCGGCAAGAGTGGAACAAAACACCAGGCATAAGGCCGAGCCTTACAACCTTTATCAAGTATGTAGATGCATTAATTAAATAAGAGATATTGTGATATCCCAACAAAATATCCATGTTCCAACACGGAACAAACTCCATCTTCACTTGCAACTAGCAACGCTATAAGAGGTCCTGAGCAAAGCGGTAACATAGCCAAACAACGGTTTGCTAGGACACGGTAGGTTAGAGACTTGGCTTAGCAATATGGGAGGCATGATATAGCAAGTGGTAGGTATCGTAGCATAGGCATAGCAAAAGAGCGAGCAACTAGCAAGCAAAGATAGAAGTGATTTCGAGGGTATGGTCATCTTGCCTGAAATCCCGCAAGGAAGAAGAACGAGTCCATGAAGAAGACAAACGGACGTAGTTGAATGGATCCTCACAACTCCGGAACGAAACCGAAGCTAACAAGAGAAGCAACCCGGAAAGAAGCAAGCAATAAAGTAAACAACCATCACATAAACATGGTATGATGCACAATCAAGTATGATGCATGTCCGGTTTAATGAAGCATGACATGGCAAAGTGAAACAAATAACACTACAAATTAAGTGGATATCAATATGCAACAGAGTTGCATATTAAAGAAAACACCACATGACTTATTTAGTTCTCTCTCGTTTAGGTACTCAACAATATTAAATGTTGGTTAACATGGCAAGAGGTGAAGCATAACAAAACTATACCATTTAAACAATTTAAATGGGGCCGGATATAACAAACAACCAATCCGGTAAATCCCCATATGCATTAGCAATTTAATGCAACAACAATTTTAAACATCTTAAAGTTGTTAACATGATGCGGATGACATGTTCAAGTTTATGCAATTTTTATTAAAAGTTGACAAGAGCATTAAGAAGCATTTGTCACCGTGGTGGAAAGAAAGGGTGCCATGGCGACGATAACAGAAACGGTGCCACGGCAACATTCCGTTTCTGGAAACTCGATTGAGATGCCGGTGGAAAGGAACAAGTGTGACGGGGGCATGTCATGCGGTGAACGGTGGGGTGATCTCGGATAACGAGTTCCCACGGGTCGAGACGGTGCCAAGCGAGGGAAACATCTACCAATCACGGGAGGATACAACATCCAAACATGCACCTCAAACAACACATGCATTCGTTCATGGGCCGTCGTCTTGGGGTTATACCTTCGAGGCGCGCAATCGGGACGGTTCTCGTTCAGTGCAAAGTAGAGGAAGTAGATGTTCTTGGGACGTTCGAAGTGGAAGTAGGGGTACATGACGACGGTAGAGGTACTCGTGATCTTGGCGGCGGTAGTCGTTCACGTTCTTAGTTGCACAATTTTCCGTAGATGTTCGGGATCACGACGAGGGACTTGACGTCCACGGAGGCTTCGAGGGTCGACGGTAGTTGTTCCCATATCTTCGTGGAAGTAGTCGTACTCGGCGATAGTGGTACTTGGCATTTCGTTCGGTACTCGTTCGAGCATCCAAGGTCTTCGGCGCCACGGTAGTCGAACTTGACGTTTCCAAGGGGCTTCGGATGTCGTGGTACTTGGCGAATCCGTGTGGTCGTACACATCCGTAGGAGTTCGGGGCCAACGGTAGAGGTACTTGGCAATCTCTGAAACGTCTTGTGGCGGTTCCTGTCTCGGTAGCAAGTCTTGACGATCCAAAACTCCAGGAACGAAGGTGCACAGAGGCAAAAAAATGCTCGGGGTTCTCGGTCATGGCCATGCCAAAACTTCTCGCAGATGGCCGACAAGGACGAGTGGAGGCACGCACGGGAGGTGCTCGGGAGGGTGCCATGGTTCTTCGTGCATGCTCGAGCAGCGAGCCCCTCTCGCAGGGACGCGGCGTGGAAGATGGAGCTCGGGCTCCTGGACGCTGCTACGGGCATGAATGGATGGGAGATGGGGAGATCTGGCCGGACGGCACTCCAGCGGGCGAGGCGGCGGCATGAGTCAGGAGGCGGCTCGGCTTTGGGAGGAGGCACGCTGCGAAGGCATGCCTCGCGGTCCACCAAATGGAGCAGGGGAGGCGCACGGGGGAACCACAACGAGGAGAAGGGAGCAGAGGTGCGTGTCGGGGAAGGCAAGCGGGAGGTCAGCGGGTGCCCGCGGCAGCGGCGGCTCGCCGGCCAACGGGGCGCCATGGTCGCCTGAAGAGGCCGCGGCAGGGGGTCGGGTGAGGCCTGGGCGGCGCTAGCGAGAACTGGACGAGGGGAGAGAGGAAGATGGGGACGAAAGGGATGGAGAAGAAAGGAGATCGAGGGAGAGAAGGGATGAGGATCGAGCTGCGTGCACGGCCTGGCTCGGAGCGTGCGTGAGAGACAGCGCCGGAGGGAGGCGAGGGAGATGCCAGGGGATCGGGCAGAGGAGCGAGATGGGATCGAGGCGAAGGGCTTCTGGCAGCACGAGGGGAAAGAATCGAGGGAGAGGGAGATGTGGGATCGAGGCCTAGGGTTACGAGGGCGTGCGGGCTGGCCTTGGAAGACGCGGATGGGCTGCTGAGGCCCAACTGGACTGCGATGAAGCAGGCCGCCTGTCCGCTGGGCTCTGCTTTCTTAACCTCTCTCAATTTCCTTTAACAGAAAGCAAAGAGAGGAGAAAAATGGAAAAGGAGGGGTTAGAGAAAACATTTGGGCATGTGGTTAAATTTCCCGGACTCATAAAAATGAGTTCGTTCCGAGAAAATGCATTTCACACCGCTTGGAAGGATTGCATTCAAACACATTTGAATGTGATTCAAATAGGTTTGAATTAACAAAACATTTTTTGGAGAGTCCAAAAATGTTCGGAATTTTTGTGGAGATCGGGAAAGCGATGAAAGTAAATATGGGCAAAGTTGGAGACCAAGAATTAAGATAACAAAGGCATTGGGATATTTTGCAAGTGTGTTTGCGGTAAATTCAAACAATTGGAATATTTACTATAGCTCTCTAAATATCGAGAGGATATGTTTTAAAGAGAATCACCATGTGAATTCCCTTGGTTTAAATGGATCAAAGATCCATGCCATTTATTTAATTGAGTTGCAAAAGCTTTATGAGATGATGGCATGATGACATGCTGCAATGCAAAAATAAAAGGGCAGGCACAAATGAAACACATGGCAAAACCCGTAATATATGGAAGTCTTCTCGAGCATCAGTCTCGGGGCGTTACAACACTCCACCACTACGAGAGGATCTCGTCCCGAGATCTAGGATGGCACCGGATAGAAAATGGAAGAGGAAGAGGTAAAACAAAGTTGCTTCTTAGACCAATGAGTGAAACCAAAGAACCTTGCGAGGTTAAACAATTGGAAAGAAGAATACAATGGAGATGAACAAAGTTGAAAACACTCCGTTAGAAAAGAGGAACAAAGAACATTACTAGAACCTTGTAGGTTGAAAGACATAAGAAAAAGGGTTGCAATGTACAATAAGTACATGCAAGCACTCCGGTAGAAACGAGATGCATAAGGAGCGATAAGGATCAATTATGACAACACTCCGGTTGGAAATGGAAGGTAAAGCATATGAGCTTGGCAAAATGAAAGCACTTGGATGAGAGTCCGGTTAGAAGAGGAATGATAGACACAACACTCCGGTTAAAAGGATAAGCACGAAAAGAACATGATCTTTGACAAAACAAGATGATGGGTGAAAAGAACAACATCACAATGCCTCCGGAACGAAAGAATAGAAGTTGGATCGTTGGAAAAGAAAGAATTGAGAAGAAAATGACAACTTCTGCCACAAATGATCTTAGAAGGTACCCTTCCAAGAGGGTTATAACGGAGTTGTTAGAAAAACAACAATGAAAAGAGTAAGCTTGTAGTGGGCTTATGGAGAACATCTGAAAACTAAGGTGAAATCCTGCCACTACGGAAACAACTAATATAATTGATAACACCAACGAGATAAAAACTTCTTTCACCAAGAGGATAGGAGAAAACTTGGATCATTGATAAGCACCATAATAGCAACATTCCTTAGGGAAGGCTTTAGGTGAAATATAACACAAGATAACTCCAATGAAGAGGTTGATGGATTTAAAATATCTCATTCTTACAACATGTGAATCATGAAACACGAAGAGAAATTTTCAGTTATGACATAACACCACCTCAAAAGATAAGGTAAAAAGAATTGCACTTCGGAATGCAAGATAAGAATACTTGAGCTCCTATGAAAAGAATCTTGATGAGCACTTCGAGAAGGAATTAAATCTTTGATGAACCATCATGTAGAACCTCCATGAAGAACTCCGGCAACAAAAGGATGATCAAACGGAAGGAAAGAGAGGTTGCAAACACAAGGTGAAGCCTTGCAATGATTTAGATGGATCTTCATGATGACATAATGCGGAAAACATGGAACTCCAGAAAAGAAAAGATGAAAACATTTGAAATAGAGAATTTGATGAACCTCCGGAATAAAGAAATAATCACTTGGAAGAAAGAAGAGTAAGAATTACATTATGCATATCCCTCACCAATTAAATTGATGACAAGCAACGGATTTGGCATACCACTTATTCTCGTAGAAAGGATTAAGATAGATATAGCGTCAACTTGGAAAGGTCTTCAACGAATCACCGGTAGTATTGAAACAACGAATGAATTAATATGATAACCATGGAAGAGAATCTTGAGCAAACCATCATAAGAATTGAAAACGAACGAAGCAAGGGGAACGAATCACCGGTAAGGATTAGCAAATGAATGAAGGTACTTAAGAGAAATCAAGATGCAAGGGAACAGAGAGATCATGAACTGATTAGAGGATATTTGAATGATGCACCGGTAAGATTTGGAGAACGAGAGCTGAAAGCTGGAATGAATAATTATGAGATGATGGGCCCTAAAGAATCAAACAGAAAAGACTCCTGAATTGCTCCGGAAGGATGAAAATAATTGTCACAATTGAAAACAATTATGAGAGGATGGCAACAATCTAGAATCACGAATCATCGAGAGAATGGACAAGATTGAGAGAGAAAAATCTCCTTCGGCTTCAAAATTCGAGAATGATGACGAGAAACACCACCATGAATTGTTGAGGCACTCCGGAATGAAAATTAGAAAGGTTGAACCAACGATGAAAAGAATGTGAAAGATCTTGGAGAAGGCATTTGACTGATGATAACTCATTCTTACGTCAACTTGGAAAAGAATTAGAGAGTAACACCGGGAAAATTAGAAGAGTCAGGTAGGATCCTAGGAAAAACCTGTGGGTTAGGGCCCACTCAAAAGAAACACCGTTGAAACAATTGCTAGAAAAGAGAGATTGCATCGGTTGAATTAAATGACTTGAATGAGATAACATCCTCGAAAGAGCTTGCACGGATTAAGAGTGGAAACACGAATCTTCTGAGATATCTTCAGCACTCCGGAACAAATGAATAGCGAGAGGTGAATGATTTAGAATTGCACCGGCATGAGAAAGCATTGAAACGAGGAAAGGATATGATCAACAAAGCTTGAGATGAATCCACCGAAGAAGGAAAAGAATGAAGAATAATGATCTTGAAGCTCCGTTAGCATCCTGGTGAGAATCACCGGATAAGAACATTGGCGAAAAAGAATGGAGAGACTTCACATCCATAAGATGATACTAGATTAAGAAATCTGAGTCCTTGAAGAAAAAGGGTGGGAGGACGGGAAAAACAAAGACAACTTGGTACAGATGAAACGAACCACGTTGACAAAAACTGAGTTGATCTTGCAGATGTTGAAATGATCGGATCCACTTGAAGAGAAAACACGCCGGTTGAAAAAGAATTAACATGACAACCTCGATGATCAAGAGGGATTAGTATTCACATAGAAATATGGGAACACCGTTTCTGAAAGGTATGGAATCAACACTTGACATAGAAGCAACTCGAATACCACAACCCAAAACAAAACAAAGGATTGGCTTGCAGAATAAGCCAGAACAAACATATGATAGAGATTTCGTCCGAAGTTTTCGTGGTGGGGCCTACATGGGCTCGATCGTATAACACCATCATGTACAAGGCAGTGCACATGACATACGAAGCGTCCCCGAGTCAGCATAGCCAGGGACTCTTTAAGACACAACGAGACCACTGTAAAACCAACCGTGGATAGGCGGACCACTAGACATCGAACCCCAATTTCATATCATACATCTGTCGGAAAGATATCCTAGGAGCTACTTGAATTCCCACTTATAAACTCCCGAAATTTTCCGGTTATGCAATCAGGTGTTGGGGATACAGGGGAAGCATAATATCTCACCCAAACTAGCAAATCCTACATCCAGCTGTATCCATCCTTCAACACATAACCAAGAAACCTTCGGAAATCGTTTACCTCAACCTTCGAAAAGCATCCGTTATACGAGTTATGGCAATACTCCCGAACTCCCCCCCAGTACTGGGTGGCGTCGAGGTTATCTCACCAACAACTGCATAAAAGAGATTTTCGATGTCGGCGAAACTCAGGTATTCCAGAACTGCAACGATAAAATTGTGACGACAACACCTCGGAGCTCAACTCCCCGGGACACTGCCACAACCCCTAAATGTCAGGAGGCACCAAGAACAATGTTCTCGTCACAAAACCATCAGAACGATTCCAAGATACCCGCGTGATCCTAATTTTTTTAGTGAAATTTGAGAAGAGAAGAGTCAAAACTCTACGTCAGGATGCCTCACCAGAACGACGAAGGGACTGAGGAGTAAAAAGAATCCTACTCTCCAATATATATAATCCTAAAAGACTCAAAACATTTTTCTAGACTCAACAGCGCCAGCGATTCGATCAAGTAGGGGGCTCCTAAGTCGGGGAAGGCTCTGATTACCAACTTGTAACGCCCACGATGCGGCTATATCTCCCACGTGTTGGAGCACGACTTAGAGGCATAACCGCATTGTAAGCAATGTCGCAAGTGAGGCAATCTTCACACAACCCATGTACTGAATAAGAAAAGAGGTACATAGGTGGCTTACAATCACCACTTCACACAAATCATGAATATAACATTACATCATCCAAATACACACAAGGTCCGACTACGAAACCAAAATAAAAGAAGACTAGCCCAAATGCTACAGATCCCCGATCGTCCCAACTGGGCTCCACTACTGATCAACTGGAAACAGAAAAACATAACGAACACGAACTTCATCAAGCTCCTCCTTGAGCTTGGTTGCGTCACCTGCATGGTATCGTCGGCACCTGGAAACTGGTTTTGGAAGTAATCTGTGAGTCACGGGGACTCAGCAATCTCACACCCTCGCGATCAAGACTATTTAAGCTTATGGGTAGGTAAAAGGTAAGTGAGGTGGAGCTGCAGCAAGCACTAGCATATATGGTGGCTAACATACGCAAATGAGAGCGAGAAGAGAAGGAAAAGCACGGCCGAGAAAACTATGATCAAGAAGTGACCCTAGAACAACCTACGTTCAAGCATAACTCCAACACCGTGTTCACTTCCCGGACTCCACCGGAAAGAGACCATCACGGCTACACACGCGGTTGATGCATTTTAATTAAGTTAAGTTACAGGTTTTCTACAAATGAACATTAACAAATTCCCATCTGCCCATAACCGCGGGCACGGCTTTCGAAAGTTCAAAACCCTGCAGGGATGTCCCAACTTAGCCCATCACAAGCTCTCACAGTCAACGAAGGATATTCCTTCTCCCAATACAATCCGATCAGACTCGGAATCCCGGTTACAAGACATTTCGACAATGGTAAAACAATACCAGCAAAGCCGCCCGATGCGCCGACATCCTGATAGGAGCTGCACATATGTCATTCTCAGGGCAACACCGGATTGTCCTGACTTCCGGTAGGCCAGCCCAGAGTTGCCCCTGGTGGCCACCGGCGGTCGACAGGTTCGGACCAACACTTAGACAGGCAATGGCCCAGGGGGGGGGGTTAAATAAAGATGACCCTTGAGTCTGCAAAACCCAAGGGAAGGTGGTAGGTTGTTAATGCAAATGGTAAAACCAAGGTTGGGCCTGGCTAGCGGAGTTTTATTCCAGGCGAACTGTCAAGGGGTTCCCATTATACCCAACTGTGTAAGGAACGCAAAATCAAGGAACATAACACCGGTATGACAGAAACTAGGGCGGTAAGAGTGGAACAAAACACCAGGCATAAGGCCGAGCCTTACAACCTTTATCAAGTATGTAGATGCATTAATTAAATAAGAGATATTGTGATATCCCAACAAAATATCCATGTTCCAACACGGAACAAACTCCATCTTCACCTGCAACTAGCAACGCTGTAAGAGGTCCTGAGCAAAGCGGTAACATAGCCAAACAACGGTTTGCTAGGACAAGGTGGGTTAGAGACTTGGCTTAGCAATATGGGAGGCATGATATAGCAAGTGGTAGGTATCATAGCATAGGCATAGCAAAAGAGCAAGCAACTAGCAAGCAAAGATAGAAGTGATTTCAAGGGTATGGTCATCTTGCCTGAAATCCCGCAAGGAAGAAGAACGAGTCCATGAAGAAGACAAACGGACGTAGTCGAACCGATCCTCACAACTCCGGAATGAAACCGAAGCTAACAAGAGAAGCAACCCGGAAAGAAGCAAGCAACAAAGTAAACAACCATCACATAAACATGGTATGATGCATGTCCGGTTTAATGAAGCATGACATGGCAAAGTGCAACAAATAACACTACAAATTAAGTGGAGATCAATATGCAACAGAGTTGCATATTGAAGAAAACACCACATGACTTATTTAGTTCTCTCTCGTTTAGGTACTCAACAATATTAAATGTTGGTTAACATGGCAAGAGGTGAAGCATATCAAAACTATACCATTTAAACAATTTAAATGGGGCCGGATATAACAAACAACCAATCCAGTAAATCCCCATATGCATTAGCAATTTAATGCAACAACAATTTTAAACATCTTAAAGTTGTTAACATGATGCGGATGACATGTTCAAGTTTATGCAATTTTTATTAAAAGTTGACAAGAGCATTAAGAAGCATTTGCCACTGTGGTGGAAAGAAAGTGTGCCACTACGACAATAACGGAAACGGTGCCACGGCAACGTTCTGTTTCCGGAAACTCGATTGAGATGCCGGTGGAAAGGAACAAGTGTGATTGGAGCATGTCATGCGATGAACAGTGGGGTGATCTCGGATAACGAGTTCCCACAGGTCGACGACGGTGCCAAGCGAGGGAAACATCTACCGATCACGGGAGGATACAACATCCAAACATGCACCTCAAACAACACATGCATTTGTTCACGGGCCGTCGTCTCAGGGTTATACCTTCGAAGTGTGCAATCGGGACGGTTCTCGTTTGGTGCAAAGTACAGGAAGTAGACGTTCTCGGGACGTTCGAAGTGGAAGTAGGGGTACATGACAACGGTAGAGGTACTCGTGATCTTGGCGGCGGTAGTCATTCACGTTCTTAGTTGCACAATTTTCCGTAGATGTTCGGGATCACGATGAGGGACTTGACGTCCACGGAGGCTTCGAGGGTCGATGGTAGTTGTTCTCGTATCTTCGTGGAAGTAGTCGTACTCGGAGATAGTGGTACTTGGCATTTCGTTCGGTACTCGTTCGAGCATCCAAGGTCTTCGGCGCTACGGTAGTCGAACTTGACGTTTCCAAGGGGCTCCGGATGTCGTGGTACTTGGCGAATCAGCATGATCGTACACATTCGTAGGAGTTCGGGGCCAACGGTAGAGGTACTTGGCGATCTCTGAAACGTCTTGTGGTGGTTCCTGTGTCGGCAACAAGTCTTGACGGTCCAAAACTCCAGGAAGGAAGGTGCACAGAGGAACCAAAATGCTCGGGGTTCTCGGTCATGGCCATGCAAAAACTTATCGCGGATGGCCGACAAGGACGAGTGGAGGCATGCACGGGAGGTGCTCGGGAGGGCGCCATGGTTCTTCATGCATGCTCGAGCAGCGAGCCCCTCTCGCTGGGACGCGGCGTGGAAGATGGAGCTCAGGCTCCTGGACGCTGTTGCGGGCATGAATGGATGGGAGATAGGGAGCTCTGGCTGGACGGCGCTCCAGCGGGCGAGGCGGCGGCATGAGTCAGTAGGCGGCTCGGCTTTGGGAGGAGGCACGCTGCGAAGGCATGCCTCGTGGTCCACCAAATGGAGCAGGGGAGGCGCACGGGGGAACCACAATGAGGAGAAGGGAGCAGAGGTGCGCGTCGGGGAAGGCAAGTGGGAGGTCAGCGGGTGCCCGCGACAGCGGCGGCTCGCCGGCCAACGGGGCGCCATGGTCGCCTGAAGAGGCCGCGACAGGGGGTCGAGCAAGGCCTGGGCGGCGCTAGCGAGAACTGGACAAGGGGAGAGAGGAAGATGGGGACGAAAGGGATGGAGAAGAAAGGAGATTGAGGGAGAGAAGGGATGGGGATCGAGCTGCGTGCGCTGCCTGGCTCGGAGCGTGCATGAGAGATGACGCTGGAGGGAGGCGAGGGAGATGCCAGCGGATCGGGCATAGGAGCGAGATGGGATTGAGGCGAAGGGTTTCTGGCGGCACGAGGGGAAGGAATCAAGGGATAGGGAGATGTGGGATCGAGGCCTAGGGTGACGAGGGCGTGCAGGCTGGCCTTAGAAGACGCGGATGGGATGCTGAGGCCCAACTGGACTGCGGGGAAGCAGGCCGCCTGGCTGCTGGGCTCTGCTTTCTTAACCTCTCTTAATTTCCTTTAACATAAAGCAAAGAGATTAGAAAAATGGAAAAGGAGGGGTTAGAGAAAACATTTGGGCATGCGGTTAAATTTCCCAGACTCATAAAAATGAGTTCGTTCCGAGAAAATGCATTTGGCACCGCTTGGAAGGATTGCATTCAAACACATTTGAATGTGATTCAAATAGGTTTGAATTAACAAATTTTTTTTTGGAGAGTCCAAAAATGTTCGGAATTTTTGTGGAGATCGGGAAAGCGATGAAAGAAAATATGGGCAAAGTTGGAGACCATGAATTAAGATAACAAAGGCATTGGGATATTTTGCAAGTGTGTTTGCGGTAAATTCAAACAATTGGAATATTTACTATAGCTCTCTAAATATCGAGAGGATATGTTTTAAAGAGAATCACCATGTGAATTCCCTCGGTTTAAATGGATCAAAGATCCATGCCATTTATTTAGTTGAGTTGCAAAAGATTTATGAGATGATGGCATGATGACATGATGCAATGCAAAAATAAAAGGGCAGGCACAAATGAAACACACGGCAAAACCCGGAATATATGGAAGTCTTCTTGAGCATCGGTCTCGGGGCGTTACAATATAGGTCTCCTCTGTTGGTGAACGTAGTAATTTCAAAATTTTCCTACGCACATGCAAGATCATTGTGATGCATAACAACGAGAGGGGAGAGTGTTGTCCATGTACCCTCGTAGACCGAAAGCGGAAGCGTTAGCACAACGCAGATGATGTAGTCGTACGTCTTCACGATCCGACTGATCAAGTACTGAACGTACGACACCTCCGAGTTCAGCACACGTTCAGCCCGATGACGTCCCTCAAACCCCAATCCAGCCGAGTGTTGAGGGAGATTTTCGTCAGCACGACGGCGTGGTGACGATGTTGATGTTCCACCGACGCAGGGCTTCGCCTAAGCACCGCTACAGTATTATCGAGGTGGACTATGGTGGAGGGGGGCACCGCACACGGCTAAGAGATCAATGATCAATTGTTGTGTCTCTAGGGTGCCCCCTGCCCCTGTATATAAAGGAGCAAGGGGGGTGTGGCCGGCCAAGGGAGAGGGCGCGCCAGGAGGAGTCCTACTCCCACTGGGAGTAGGACTCCCCCCTTTCCTAGTTGGATTAGGACTTGAGGGGGAAGGAGTGGAGGAGAAGGAAGGAAGGCGGCGGGGGGGGGGGGGGGGGCGCCGCCCCCTCTCCTTGTCCTATTCGGACTAGGGGGGAGGGGCGCGCGGCCAGCCCTCGTTTCCTCTCCTATCTTCCACCTAGGCCCACTAAGGCCCATTTGATTCCCGGGGGGTTCCGGTTACCTCCCGGTACTCCGGTAAAATCCCGATTTTACCCGGAACACTTCCGATATCCAAACATAGGCTTCCAATATATCAATCTTCATGTCTCGACCATTTCGAGACTCCTCGTCATGTCCGTGATCACATCCGGGACTCCGAACAACCTTCGGTACATCAAAACATATAAACTCATAATATAACTGTCATCGTAACGTTAAGCGTGCGGACCCTACGGGTTCGAGAACTATGTAGACATGACCGAGACACGTCTCCGGTCAATAACCACTAGCGGAACCTGGATGCTCATATTGGCTCCTACATATTCTACAAAGATCTTTATCGGTCAGACCGCATAACAACATACGTTGTTCCCTTTGTCATCGGTATGTTACTTGCCCGAGATTCGATCGTCGGTATCTCAATACCTAGTTCATTCTCGTTACCGACAAGTCTCTTTACTCGTTCCGTAATACATCATCCCGCAACTAACTCATTAGTTGCAATGCTTGCAAGGCTTAAGTGATGTGCATTACCGAGAGGGCCCAGAGATACCTCTCCGACAATCGGAGTGACAAATCCTAATCTCGAAATACGCCAACCCAACAAGTACCTTCGGAGACACCTATAGAGCACCTTTATAATCACCCAGTTACGTTGTGACGTTTGGTAGCACACAAAGTGTTCCTCCGGTAAACGGGAGTTGCATAATCTCATAGTCATAGGAACATGTATAAGTCATGAAGAAAGCAATAGCAACAAACTAAACGATCAAGTGCTAAGCTAACAGAATGGGTCAAGTCAATCACATCATTCTCCTAATGATGTGATCCCATTAATCAAATGACAACTCATGTCTATGGTTAGGAAACATAACCATCTTTGATCAACGAGCTAGTCAAGTAGAGGCATAGTAGTGAGACTCTGTTTGTCTATGTATTCACACACATGTATTATGTTTCCGGTTAATACAATTCTAGCATGAATAATAAACATTTATCATGATATAAGGAAATAAATAATAACTTTATTATTGCTTCTAGGGAATATTTCCTTCATCCTCTCCTAAAGCCTTCGAAGACTTTGGAATTGTCAGCTTCCATAACCACAAGACAACGGTACTTACCAAAGACAACAACCATATCAAGATCGCAAAGCATTGAGACAGACATGAGGTTGTATCCTAAGGACTCGACAAGCATGACTTTGTCCATGTGTCGATCCTTTGTGATCGCAACCTTACCTAGACCCAATACCTGCCTTTTGCCTTTGTTAGCAAAGATGATATGGTTCAGATGCGATGGAGGTAATGGAGCATCCATCAATAGATTCTTGTCACCAGTCATGTGATTTGTACATCTATTATCGAGGACCCACTCAGTGGCTTTGGGTTGATCATCCCGCAGATGAATTAGTGCAGATTACGAACTCATATACTTCTTCAGTGAAGAATATGACATCAAATCATCAGATCAATTTCATCAAGCAATAGAACAGATATAGCAGTATGAGGATGTGAGAAATGAAAGTTCATTTCTTCATGGTTAGCCTACGTCCTATCAGGCACATTGGCTCCTACATATTCTACGAAGATCTTTATCGGTCAGACCGCATAACAACATACGTTGTTCCCTTTGTCATCGGTATGTTACTTGCCCGAGATTCGATCGTCGGTATCTCAATACCTAGTTCATTCTCGTTACCGACAAGTCTCTTTACTCGTTCCGTAATACATCATCCCGCAACTAACTCATTAGTTGCAATGCTTGCAAGGCTTAAGTGATGTGCATTACCGAGAGGGCCCAGAGATACCTCTCCGACAATCGGAGTGACAAATCCTAATCTCGAAATACGCCAACCCAACAAGTACCTTCGGAGACACCTGTAGATCACCTTTATAATCACCCAGTTATGTTGTGACGTTTGGTAGCACACAAAGTGTTCCTCCAACGGGAGTTGCATAATCTCATAGTCATAGGAACATGTATAAGTCATGAAGAAAGCAATAGCAACAAACTAAACGATCAAGTGCTAAGCTAACATAATGGGTCAAGTCAATCACATCATTCTCCTAATGATGTGATCCCGTTAGTCAAATGACAACTCATGTCTATGGTTAGGAAACCTGACCATCTTTGATCAACGAGCTAGTCAAGTAGAGGCATACTAGTGACACTCTGTTTGTCTATGTATTCACACACATGTGTTATGTTTCCGGTTAATACAATTCTAGCATGAATAATAAACATTTATCATGATATAAGGAAATAAATAATAACTTTATTATTGCCTCTAGGGCATATTTCCTTCAGTCTCCCACTTGCACTAGAGTCAATAATCTAGTTCACATCGCCATGTGATTTAATACCAATAGTTCACATCACCATGTGATTAACACCCATAGTTCATATCGACATGTGACCAACACCCAAAGGGTTTACTAGAGTCAATAATCTAGTTCACATCGCTATGTGATTAACACCCAAAGAGTACTAAGTTGTGATCATATTTTGCTTGTGAGAGAAGTTTAGTCAACATGTCTGCCACATTCAGATCCGTAAGTATTTTGCAAATTTCTATGTCAACAATGCTCTGCACGGAGCTACTCCAGCTAATTGCTCCCACTTTCACTATGTATCCAGATTGAGATTTAGAGTCATCTGGATCAGTGTCAAAATTTGCATCGACGTAACCCTTTACAACGAACCTTTTTGTCACCTCCATAATCGAGAAACATATCCTTATTCCACTAAGGATAATGTTGACCGCTGTCCAATGATCTACTCCTAGATCACTATTGTACTCCCTTGCCAAAAACAGTGTAGGGTATACAATAGATCTGGTACACAGCATGGCATATTTTATAGAACCTATGGCCAAGGCATAGGGAATGACTTTCATTCTCTTTCTATCTTCTGCTGTGGTCGGGCTTTGAGTCTTACTCCGTTTCACACCTTGTAACACAGGCAAGAACTCTTTCTTTGACTGTTCCATTTTGAACTACTTCAAAATCTTGTCAAGGAATGTACTCATTGAAAAACTTATCAAGTGTCTTGATCTATCTCTATAGATCTTGATGCTCAATATGTAAGTAGCTTCACCGAGGTCTTTCTTTGAAAACTCCTTTCAAACACTCCTTTATGCTTTGCAGAATAATTCTACATTATCTCCGATCAACAATATGTCATTCACATATATTTATCAGAAATGATGTAGCGCTCCCACTCACTTTCTTGTAAATACAGGCTTCACCGCAAGTCTGTATAAAACTAATGCTTTGATTAACTTATCAAAGCGTATATTCCAACTCCGAGATGCTTGCACCTGTCCATAGATGGATCGCTGGAGCTTGCATATTTTGTTAGCACCTTTAGGATTGACAAAACCTTCTGGTTGCATCATATACAACTCTTCTTTAATAAATCCATTAAGGAATGCAGTTTTGTTTATCCATTTGCCAGATTTCATAAAATGTGGCAATTGCTAACATGATTCGGACAGACTTAAGCATAGATATGAGTGAGAAACTCTCATCGTAGTCAACACCTTGAACTTGTCGAAAACCTTTTGCGACAATTCTAGCTTTGTAGATAGTAACACTACTATCAACGTCCGTCTTCCTCTTGAAGATCCATTTAATCTCAATGGCTTGCCGATCTTTGGGAAAGTCAATCAAAGTCCATACTTTGTTCTTATACATGGATCTCATCTCAGATTTCATGGCCTCAAGCCATTTCGTGGAATCTGGGCTCATCATCGCTTCCTCATAGTTCGTAGGTTCGTCATGGTCAGGTAACATGACCTCCAGAACATGATTACTGTACCACTCTGGTGCGGATCTCACTCTGGCTTACCTACGAGGTTCGGTAGTAACTTGATCTGAAGTTACATGATCATCATCATTAGCCTCCTCACTAATTGGTGTAGGAGTCACAGAAACAGATTTCTGTGATGAACTACTTTCCAATAAGGGAGCAGGTACAGTTACCTCATCAAGTTCTACTTTCCTCCCACTCACTTCTTTCGAGAGAAACTCCTTCTCTAGAAAGGATCCATTCTCAGCAATGAATAACTTGCCTTTGGATCTGTGATAGAAGGTGTACCCAACATTTTATTTTGGGTATCCTATGAAGACACACTTCTCTGATTTGGGTTTGAGCTTATCAGGTTGAAACTTTTCCACATAAGCATTGCAACCTCAAACTTTAAGAAATGACAACTTTGGTTTCTTGCCAAACCACAGTTCATACGGTGTCACCTCAACGGATTTAGATGGTGCCCTTTTTAACATGAATGCAGCTGTCTCTAATGCATAACCCCAAAACTATAGTGATTAATCGGTAATAAACATCATAGATTGCACTATATCCAATAATAGTACAGTTATGACGTTCGGACACACCATTATGCTGTGGTGTTCCAGGTGGCATGATTTTGTGAAACTATTCCACATTGTTTTAATTGAAGACCAAACTCGTAACTCAAATATTTGTCTCTGCGATCAGATCGTAGAAACTTTATTTTCTTGTCATGATGATTTTCCACTTCACTCTGAAGTTCTTTGAACTTTTCAAATGTTTCAGACTTATGTTTCATCAAGTAGATATATCCATATCTGCTCAAATCATCTATGAAGGTCAGAAAATAACGATACCCGCTGCGAGCCTCAACACTCATCGGACTGCATACGTCAGTATGTATTATTTCCAATATGTCAGTTGCTCGCTCCATTGTTCTAGAGAATGGAGTCTTAGTCATCTTGCCCATGAGGCATGGTTTGCAAGCATCAAAATGATTCATAATCAAGTGATTCCAAAAGCCCATCAGCATGGAGTTTCTTCATGCGCTTTACACCAATATGACCTAAACGGCAGTGCCACAAATAAGTTGCACTATCATTATTAACTTTGCATCTTTTGGCTTCAATATTATAAATATGTGTATCACTACGATCGAGATCCAACGAACCATTTTCATTGGGTGTATGACCATAGAAGGTTTTATTCATGTAAACAGAATAACAATTATTCTCTAACTTAAATGAATAACCGTTTTGCAATAAACATGATCAAATGATATTCATGCTCAACGCAAACACCAAATAACATTTATTTAGGTTTAACACTAATCCCGAAAGTATAGGGAGTGTGCGATGATGATCATATCAATCTTGGAACCACTTCCATCACACATCATCACTTCACCCTTAACTAGTCTCTGTTCATTCTGCAACTCCCGTTTCGAGTTACTACTTATAGCAACTGAACCAGTATCAAATACCGAGGGGTTGCTATAAACACTAGTAAAGTACACATCAATTACATGTATATCAAATATATCATTGTTCACTTTGCCATCCTTCTTATCCGCTAAATACTTGGGGCAGTTCCGCTTTTAGTGACCAGTCCCTTTGCAGTAGAAGCACTTAGTCTCAGGCTTAGGTCCAGACTTGGGCTTCTTCACTTGAGCAGCAACTTGCTTGCCGTTCTTCTTGAAGTTCCCTTTCTTTCCCTTTGCCCTTTTTTGAAACTAGTGGTCTTGTTAATCATCAACACTTGATGCTCTTTATTGATTTCTACCTTCATCGATTTCATCATCATGAAAAGCTCAGGAATCGTTTTCTTCATCCCTTGCATACTATAGTTCATCACAAAGTTCTACTAACTTGGTGATGGTGACTAGAGAATTCTATCAATCACTATTTTATCTGGAAGATTAACTCCCACTTGATTCAAGCGATTATAGTACCCAGACAATCTGAACACATGCTCACTGCTTGAGCTATTCTCCTCCATCTTTTAGCCATAGAACTTGTTGGAGACTTCATATCTCTCAACTCGAGTATTTTCTTGAAATATTAACTTCAACTCCTGGAACATCCATATGATCCATGACGTTCAAAACGTCTTTGAAGTCCCGATTCTAAGCTGTTAAGCATGCTGCACTAAACTATCAAGTAGTCATCATATTGAGCTAGCCAAATGTTCATGACGTCTGCATCTGCTCCTGCAATAGGTCTGTCACCTAGCGATACATCAAGGACATAATTCTTCTGTGCAGCAATGAGGATAAACCTCAGATCACGGATCCAATCCACAGCATTGCTACTAACATCTTTCAACTTAGTTTTCTCTAGGAACATATCAAAAATAATACAGGGGAGCTAAACACGAGCTATTGATCTACAACATAGATATGCTAATACTACCAGGACTAAGTTCATGATAAATTTAAGTTCAATTAATCATATTACTTAAGAACTCCCACTTAGACATCCCTCTAATCCTCTAAGTGATCACGTGATCCAAATCAACTAAACCATAACCGATCATCACGTGAAATGGAGTAGCTTTCAATGGTGAACATCACTTATGTTGATCATATCTACTGTATGATTCACGCTCGACCTTTCGGTCTCAGTGTTCCGAGGCCATATCTGCATATGCTAGGCTCGTCAAGTTTAACCTGAGTATTCTGCGTGTGCAAAAATGGCTTGCACCCGTTGTAGATGGATGTAGAGCTTATCACACCCGATCATCACGTGGTGTCTGGGCATGATGAACTTTGGCAACGGTGCATACTCAGGGAGAACACTTTTATCCTGAAATTTAGTGAGAGATCATCTTATAATGCTACCGTCAATCAAAGCAAGATAAGATGCATAAAAGATGAACATCACATGCAATCAATATAAGTAATATGATATGACCATCATCATCTTGTGCTTGTGATCTCCATCTCCGAAGCACCGTCATGATCACCATCATCACCGGCGCGACACCTTGATCTCCATCGTAGCATTGTTGTCATCTCGCCAATCTTATGCTTCCACGACTATCGCTACCGCTTAGTGATAAAGTAAAGCATTATAGGGCGATTGCATTGCATACAATAAAGCGACAACCATATGGCTCCTGCCAGTTGCTGATAACTCGGTTACAAAACATGATCATCTCATACAATAAAATTTAGCATCATGTCTTGACCATATCACATCACAACATGCCCTGCAAAAACAAGTTAGACCTCCTCTACTTTGTTGTTGCAAGTTTTACGTGGCTGATACGGGCTTAGCAAGAACCGTTCTTACCTACGCATTAAAACCACAACGATAGTTTGTCAAGTTAGTGCTATTTTAACCTTCTCAAGGACCGGGCATAGCCACACTCGGTTCAACTAAAGTTGGAGAAACTGACACCCGCTAGTCACCTGTGTGCATAGCACGGCGGTAAAACCAGTCTCGTGTAAGCGTACGCGTAATGTCGGTCCGGGCCGCTTCATCCAACAATCGCCGAACCAAAGTGTGACATGCTGGTAAGTAGTATGACTTATATCACCCACAACTCACTTGTGTTCTACTCGTGCATATTACATCAACGCATAAAACCTGGCTTGGATGCCACTGTTGGGGAACATAGTAATTTCAAAAAAATTCCTACGCACACGCAAGATCATGGTGATGCATAGCAAAGAGAGGGGAGAGTGTTGTCCACGTACCCTCGTAGACCGAAAGCGGAAGCGTTAGCACAACGCGGTTGATGTAGTCGTACGTCTTCACGATCCGACCGATCAAGTACCGAATGTACGACACCTTCGAGTTCAGCACACGTTCAGCCCGATGACGTCCCTCGAACTCCGATCCAGCCGAGTGTTGAGGGAGAGTTTCGTCAGCACGACGGCGTGGTGATGATATTGATGTTCTACCGACGCAGGGCTTCGCCTAAGCACCACTACAGTATTATCGAGGTGGACTATGGTGGAGGGGGGCACCGCACACGGCTAAGAGATCAATGATCAATTGTTGTGTCTCTAGGGTGCCCCCCTGCCCCCGTATATAAAGAAGCAAGGGGGGGGGGTGGCCGGCCAAGGGAGAGGGCGCGCCAGGAGGAGTCCTACTCCCACTGGGAGTAGGACTCCCCCCTTTCCTAGTTGGATTAGGACTTGAGGGGGAAGGAGTGGAGGAGAAGGAAGGAAGGGGGGGGGGGCGCCGCCCCCTCTCCTTGTCCTATTCCGACTACGAGGCGGGGGGGGGGGGGGAGGGGCGCGTGGCCAGCCCTTGCCTCCTCTCCTATCTTCCACCTAGGCCCACTAAGGCCCATTTGATTCCCGGGGGTTCCGGTAACCTCCCGGTACTCCGGTAAAATCCCGATTTTACCCGGAACACTTCCCATATCCAAACATAGGCTTCCAATATATCAATCTTCATGTCTCGACCATTTCAAGACTCCTCGTCATGTCCGTGATCACATCCGGGACTCCGAACAACCTTCGGTACATCAAAACATATAAACTCATAATATAACTGTCATTGTAACGTTAAGCGTGCAGACCCTACGGGTTCGAGAACTATGTAGACATGACCGAGACACGTCTCCGGTCAATAACCAATAGCGGAACCTGGATGCTCATATTGGCTCCTACATATTCTACGAAGATCTTTATCGGTCAGACCGCATAACAACATACGTTGTTCCCTTTGTCATCGGTATGTTACTTGCCCGAGATTCGATCGTCGGTATCTCAATACCTAGTTCATTCTCGTTACCGACAAGTCTCTTTACTCGTTCCGTAATACATCATCCCGCAACTAACTCATTAGTTGCAATGCTTGCAAGGCTTAAGTGATGTGCATTACCGAGAGGGCCCAGAGATACCTCTCCGACAATCGGAGTGACAAATCCTAATCTCGAAATACGCCAACCCAACAAGTACCTTCGGAGACACCTATAGAGCACCTTTATAATCACCCAGTTACGTTGTGACGTTTGGTAGCACACAAAGTGTTCCTCCGGTAAACGGGAGTTGCATAATCTCATAGTCATAGGAACATGTATAAGTCATGAAGAAAGCAATAGCAACAAACTAAACGATCAAGTGCTAAGCTAACAGAATGGGTCAAGTCAATCACATCATTCTCCTAATGATGTGATCCCATTAATCAAATGACAACTCATGTCTATGGTTAGGAAACATAACCATCTTTGATCAACGAGCTAGTCAAGTAGAGGCATAGTAGTGAGACTCTGTTTGTCTATGTATTCACACACATGTATTATGTTTCCGGTTAATACAATTCTAGCATGAATAATAAACATTTATCATGATATAAGGAAATAAATAATAACTTTATTATTGCTTCTAGGGAATATTTCCTTCATCCTCTCCTAAAGCCTTCGAAGACTTTGGAATTGTCAGCTTCCATAACCACAAGACAACGGTACTTACCAAAGACAACAACCATATCAAGATCGCAAAGCATTGAGACAGACATGAGGTTGTATCCTAAGGACTCGACAAGCATGACTTTGTCCATGTGTCGATCCTTTGTGATCGCAACCTTACCTAGACCCAATACCTGCCTTTTGCCTTTGTTAGCAAAGATGATATGGTTCAGATGCGATGGAGGTAATGGAGCATCCATCAATAGATTCTTGTCACCAGTCATGTGATTTGTACATCTATTATCGAGGACCCACTCAGTGGCTTTGGGTTGATCATCCCGCAGATGAATTAGTGCAGATTACGAACTCATATACTTCTTCAGTGAAGAATATGACATCAAATCATCAGATCAATTTCATCAAGCAATAGAACAGATATAGCAGTATGAGGATGTGAGAAATGAAAGTTCATTTCTTCATGGTTAGCCTACGTCCTATCAGGCACATTCAGGTCTCCAGCAAATTCTTCAGACGATTACATATGTCTGGAGACCTGACCCTGCAGAAGAGATTAGTTCTTTTTCTTCACCACCCACATCTGAAGGGGTGGCAAAGAGTTCATCACTCTGCGAGCTCCATATGAGAAAGGTGGCATAGAAGCCAGTACATTTCATTTCACATAATAGGAGTTAGGATAAGCATATGAATAAGCAGAGAAATTCTTCGAGGACTTATGAACATGATGATTAGAAGAATAGTGCTCATATTCATAACCCTTAGCTTTTCCCTGCGAAACAGAGTTGTTAGCACAATGATATTCATGTGAGGACTTTGATCCTTTTGAGGAATTTGGTCCATATGAAGAATTTGATCCGGGGTTCCTATTCTTCACAGGTGGTGTCCTGAGGACACTCACCTGAAGACTTTCAAGGCACCTTTTGGGAACCCAGATTTTCTTCATAGGGGAACCGTTCCTGCAGTTAGTGCCAACATATCTAGCAAATACTTCACCATTCTAATTTTTGAACATTTTATAGTTGGAGTCAAATGACTCATCATCAGAATGAGGAGATTCACATGCAAATCCAGATAAGTTAGATGAATCAATTGGAGGTCCCTTTGCAGCAACCCATGAGGTTTTGGGGTACTGCTCAGGCTTCCAATATGTACCATCAGCATTGAGTTTCCTCTCAAAGGCAATACCCTCTTTCCTAGGGTTCCTGTTGAGGATCTGCTTTTTAAGCACATCACAAAGAGTCTGATGCCCTTTGAGGCTTTTGTACATGCCTGTCATGTACAATTCCTTCAGCCCTGCATCGTCAGTGATACTAGCAGTGTCCTCAGGTGAAGAATTAGTGATAGCAGAGGCAGGTGAAGAATTTGAAACATTAGCAGCATTTGAACATTCACGTGAAGAATTAGAAGATTCACGTTCAATGCACTTCAAGCATGGAGGAACAAATTCTTCCTGAGAAGCGCTGATTTTTTGAGCAAGTAATGAATCACACTCCTTCTGAAGATCTTCATAACTCACTCTTAGCTTCTCAAGATCTTACTTTGTTTGAAGAAGTTCATAAGAAAGCTTCTCATGATCAGATAAGAGAGTGTTATGATGATCTTGAAGGGTGTCATACTTAGTATGAAGTCTTTGAAGATTTTCAGCCAAAGCTTTTGACTGATCCATTTCTTCAACCAACATATCATTGCTCTTATTTAGCATGTATTGAACTTTTTCCAAAGCTCATTGTTGTTTAGTGGCAAGGGAAGCAAGTTTGACATAGCTGGGTCCAAATTCATCACCAGATTCATCATCACTAGACTCGGATAGGTAGCATTCAGTTACCTTAGCATCTTTAGCCATAAGGCATGATGCAGAAGATGATTATTCTGGTTTGAATGTCATCGCTTTGATAGATTCCTTGAAGTCCTCAAACCAAGGATCATGACAGGTTCGATGACCTTCATAGACCTCAGAGAGACGGTCCCAGATAAGCTTCGCATGATCGAGATGCATGATATTCCTGAACTAATTTTGAGACAGACAGGAGCAGATGACGTCCTTCGCCGTGAGGTTGAGAAGAGTGTACTTGCCAATGTCATCGGCTTCCGCCATCTTGCATAGATCAGTCAGACCAATCTCAGTGATGGTCCACAGCTCGCTGTTCATCGCCATGAGACGCTTCTTCATCATGGCCTTCCACTTGGGATACTCGTGACCATCAAAGATGGGGCATGTCACTTTCTTCATACATGTGGTCGACATAACTAAAACTCCAGGCGGTTAAACCAAAATCACATAGAACAAGGGAGTACCTTGCTCTGATACCAATTGAAAGTGCGTTATATCGACTAGAGGGGGGTGAATAGGCGATTTTTATGAATTCTTCACTGAGGAATTTGCAGGTGAGGAAATTCCTTAGCGAAGAACTACTAGTAGAGGAATAAGTACTCAAAAGTAAACATAACAGAACACAATCATAGTCATCATGATGAAATGAAGACAGGCACAGAGTACAGAAAGCGTAAGCATAGGATAACACAGGATGAAGACAAACAGACTGAAGAAATTGAACTAAGGAATTTGAGAAAATCTTCAGTCAAAGTATTCAAACACAGACACGAACAAGCACTCAACACAGTTATGAGGAAATGAAAGAGTTGAGGAAATAGAACCAATGAGCTTGGTGAAGACAATGATTTGGTAGACCAGTTCCAACCGCTGTCTCAGTTGTACATCTGGTTGGAGCGGCTAGGTATTTAAACCTAAGGACACACAGTCCCGGACACACAGTCCTCACTGTATTCTCCTTGACCTAAGGTCACACAGACCTCGCCCAATCACTCGTGGTAAGTCTTCAGGTGACTTCCGAACCTTCACAAACTTGGTCACTCGGCGATCCACAATTCCTCTTGGATGCTCTAGACCTTGACGCCTAACCGTCTGGAAGAAGCGCAATCTTCAAAGGTAACAAGTGTCGGATCCATGCAGGATCAATCTCTTCAGTGATGCTCAATCACTTGGGGTTTGTAGGTGTTTGGGTTTGGGTTTTTCTCACTTGATGATTTTCGCTCAAAGTCCTCGGAGGATGGGATGCTCTCAAATGAAAAGTGTCAGTTTCTCTTGGAGCAGCCAACCAGCTAGTGGTTGTAGGGAGCGGCTATTTATAGCCTAGGGAGCAGCCCGACATGATAAGACATAAATGCCCTTCAATGATATGACCGTTAGGTGGGTAGATATTTTGGGACAGCTGGCGCATAGCACAGCAACGGTCAAAAATTTGAGTATCAAATTCCTCAGGGCTATCATGTTCCTCACTATGTAGGTAATCCGCACTGGCAAATTCCTAACTCCTCAGTGAGAACAAATTACTCAGAGACCAGAAGAACTTCGTCTCTATCACTGAAGAATATGACTGAACTGTATGAGATTTCCAATGGCTTCACTCAAAGGGATTGGTAGGTGTAGGATTTTGAGTTGAGCATCACCTGGAAATTTTTCCTTAGTATTTCCTCGACCCCCTTTAACAGTACGGTGTTTCCTATGACTCAAGAAAGAGAAAAAGAAACTACGAAAACAAAAGTCTTCACGCATCATGTTCCTCGGATGAATATACCAAGTCTTCAGGATTGCACCAATTTCTTCACTTTTAAAGTCTTCAGAAATCCATAGTCTTCAGAAATCCAAAGTCTTCAGTCGAAGAACTTCATTTTTAGGGGTTGACTGTCTCTGTAAATATCAAACTCCTCATAGACTTATAGACTTGTGTACACTCAAAAACACATTAGTCCCTTAACCTATAAGTCTTCAATACACCAAAATCACTAAGGGGCACTAGATGCACTTACAAATACACACTTCTGAACCTCATGGCGAAACACATCATCTGATCTAGCTTTTCACAAATCAGTTCAGGAACGTTATGCATCTCAACCATGCGAAACTCATCTGGGACCGACTCTCTGAGGTCTATGAAGGTCATCGATCTCACCATGAACCTTGGTTCGAAGAATTCATGGAATCACGCAAGGCTATGACTTTCAATCCAGAATCATCATCCTCTGCACCATGCCTTCTAGCAAAAGGTGCCAAGGTAACTGATTGCTACTTATCTGAGTCAAGTGATGATGAATCTGGTGATGAATTTGGACCCAGTTATGTCAAACTTGCTTCCCTTGCCACTAAACAACAAAGAGCTATGGAAAAAGTTCAAAACATGCTGGATAAAAGCGATGATATGTTGGGTGAAGAAATGGATCAGTCGAAAGCTTTGGCTAATAGTCTTCAGAGACTTCAGTCTAGGTTTGACACCCTTCAAGCTCATCATAACACTCTCCTATTTGATCATGAGAAGCTTTCTTATGAATTTCTTCAAAGAAAGCAAGATCTTGAGCAGTTAAGAGTGAGTTATGAAGATCTTCATAAGGAGCACGATTCATTACTTGCTCAACAGATCAGCGCTACTTAGGATGAATTTATTCCTCCATGTTTGAAGTGCATTGAACGTGAAACTGCTAATTCTTCATGTGAATGCTCAAATTCTTCCATTGTTGAAAATTCTTCAACTGCCTCTGCTATCACTAATTCCTCATATGAGGACATTGCTAGTATCACTGATGATGTAGGGCTGAAGGAATTGTATATGACAGGCATGTACAAAAGCCTCAAAGGGCATCAGGCTCTTTGTGACGTGCTTAAAAGGCAGATCCTCAACAGGAACCCTAGGAAAGAGGGTATTACCTTTGAGAGGAAAATCAATGCTGATGGGACCTACTGGAAACCTGAGCAGTATCCCAAAACCTCATGGGTTACTGCAAAGGGACCTTCAGTGGATCCATCTACTTTATCTGGTTTTACATGTGAATCTTCATATTCTTCTGATGAGTCAATTGACTCCAACTATAAACTATTCAAAAATCAGAATGGTGAAGTATTTGCTAGATATGTTGGCACTAACTACAGGAACGGTCCTCCTATGAAGAAAATTTGGGTTCCCAAAAGGTGCCTTGAAAATCTTCAGGTGAATGTCATTATGACACCACCTATGAAGAATAGGAACCCTAGATCAAATTCTTCATCTGGACCAAATTCTTCATATGGATCCAAGTCCTCATACTGACCAAACTCCTCACATGGATCAAATTCCTCAAAAGGATCAAAGTCCTCATGTGAACATCATCGTGCTAACCCGTCTGTTTCGTAGGGAAGAACTAAGGATTATGGATATGTGCATTATTCTTCAAATCATTATGTTCATAAGTCCTCGAAGAATTTCTCTGCTTACTCTTATGCTTACACTAACCCCTCTTATGTGAAACGAAGTGGATTGTCATCTATGCCATCTTTCTCTTATGGAGCTCGCAAAATGATGAACTCTTTGCCACCCCTTCAGATGTGGGTGGTGAAGAAAAAGAACTAACCTCTTATGCAGGGTCAGGTCTCCAGACGAACTTAATTGTCTGAAGAATTTGCTGGAGACCTGAATTTGCTTGAAAGGATGCAAGCTAATCATGAAGAAATGAATTTTCATTTCTCACATCCTCCTACCGCTTTATCTGTTTTATTGCTTGACGAAATTGATCCGATGAATTTAATACCATATTCTTCATTGATGAAGTATATGAATTCGTAAGCTGCAATAATTCATCTGCGGGATGATCAACCCAAAGCCACTGAGTGGGTCCTCAATAGTGGATGTACAAATCACATGACTGGTGACATGAGCTTATTGATGGACACTGCTTTATCTCCATCTCATTTAAAGCATATCACCTACGCTGACAAAGGCAAAAGCAAGGTATTGGGTCTAGGTAAAGTTGCAATCTCAAAGGATCGACACATGGACAAAGTCATGCTTGTCGAGTCCTTAGGGTTCAACCTCATGTCTGTCTCAATGCTTTGTGATCTTGATATGGTTGTTGTCTTTGGCAAGTATCGTTGTGTTGTGATCATGGAAGCTGAGAATTCCAAAGTCTTCGAAGGCTTTAGGAGAGGAGATTTGTATATTGTTGATTTCACTAGAGGACCACAACCTGCTACATGTCTACTTGCAAAAGCTTTAGAAGGCTGGCTATGGCATTATCGACTTGGTCATGCTGGCATGAGGAATTTTCACACGCTCGCGAAGAAGAAGCATGGCATTGGCATTGAAAATGTCAAATTCCTCAAGGATCACTTATGCGGAGCATGTGAAGATGGAAAAATGACCAAGGCCAAGCATCCAGCAAAGATTATCATGACTACTACTTGACTATTTGAATTACTTCACATGGATCTCTTTGGCCCTACTCACTATGCCACATTTACTAATGTTGCATCCTTATATGGATTTGTCATTGTTGATGATTATTCTCAATAGACATGGGTCCATATCATCACTTACAAAACTGAAGTGCAGGAAGTCTTCAAACGATTTTCATCGAGGGCTTCAACCAACTTTGGTGTGAAGATCAAGCACATCAGAAGTGATAATGGAACTGAGTTCAATAACACTGGTCTTGATGACTATCTTGATAAACTTGGTATTACATATGAGTTATCTGCTCCTTATACTCCTCAGCAAAATGGCGTCGTGGAGCGCAAGAACAAGACTCTTGTTGAGATGGCCCGCACTATGCTTGATGAGTACAAGATGCCTCCTCGCTTTGGGCCTGAGGCAATTGATACTGCGTGCCACATCATCAATAGGGTATATCTTCACAAATTCTTCAAGAAGACTGCATATGAACTCCTCACTGACAAGAAACCCAATGTGAGTTATTTCAAAGTCTTCGGTGCTAAATGTTGGATTAGAGATCCTCATCACAATTCTAAATTTGCACCTAAAGCACATGAAGGTTTTATGCTCAGTTATGGTAAGGACTCGCACACCTACAGAGTCTTCCACACCTGTCATCACAAGGTTGTTGAAACTGTAGATGTGCGGTTCAATGAAACTAATGGCTTGCAAAGAGAGCACCTACCTCCCGTGACAGATGAAATACCTCCTAAGGAATCTATCAAGTTCAAGGCTACAGAGGATGTCATTCCTACCAAAGAATCTACTGAAGAAGTCATTCCAGAACATGAAGAACGTCATGCTGATACACTTGAGGAAAATGGTGCTGAAGAAAATGCTGATCAAGTTCCTCAACGACAACCCGCTCTTGCTCGCATTGCAAATGAAGTGCAAATTGAGAAAATCATCAGCGTCATCAACATTCCAGGTCCTCTCACACACTCAAGAGCTTCACATTTATCTAACTTTTGTGGGCACTTTGCTTTCATCTCTATCACAGAGCCCACTAAGGTAGATGAAGCATTTCTGGAGCCTAAGTGGATTCAAGTTATGCAAGAGGAATTACATCAATTCGAGCTCAACAACGTCCGAGAACTGGTCAAACTCGCAGGCACAATATCATCAGCACACAGTGGATCTACCGCAACAAGCAAGATGAAAATGGCCTTGTTGTGAGGAATAAGGCATGGCTTGTAGCTCAAGGCTACACACAGGTTGAAGGAATAGATTTCGATGAACTTTTGCACCTGTTGCTAGACTTGAAGCAACTCGCATATTACTTGCTTATGCTAACCATCATGAAATCACTTTATATCAAATGGATGTGAAAAGTGCATTCCTCAATGGTAAGCTTGAGGAAGAAGTATATGTTGCTCAACCCCCAGGTTTTAAAGATCCAAAGCATCCTGACAAAGTCTTCAGACTCAATAAGGCCCTATATGGTCTCAAGCAGGCCCCACGGGCGTGGTATGATACTTTGAAGGAATTCCTCATGAAGAAAGGCTTCAAACCCGGTTCACTTGACCAAACTCTTTTCACTAAATCTTATGATGGTGAACTATTTGTGTGCCAAATATATGTTGATGATATTATCTTTGGCTGTACTGACCAACGTTATGCTGACGAATTTGGTTATATGATGAGGGAAGAATATGAAATGTCTACGATGGTAGAATTGAAATTCTTCTTAGGTCTTCAGATTCGTCAACAGTGCAATCGCATATTCATATCTCAGGAGAAATACCTCAAGGATGTACTGAGGAAATTCGGCATGCAAGATTGCAAAGGCGTCAAAATTCCAATGCCCACAAATGGTCATCTATGCACTGATGAAAATGGCATTGACTTTGATCAAAAGGTATACCGCCCCATGATTGGCTCTTTATTGTACTTATGTGCATCTAGGCCAGATATTATGCTTAGTGTTTGCATGTGTGCCCGATTTCAAGCTACACCGAAGGAATCACACCATAAGGCTGTGAAGCATATTCTTTGATATCTAGATCACACACCAACACTTGGATTATGGTACCCCAAGGGCTCGGCTTTTGATGTCATTGGATATTCAAACTCTGACTATGCTGGTGATCGTGTGGACCGCAAGTCAACATCTGGCACATGCCATTTCCTCGGACGATCCTTGGTCTGTTGGTCCTCAAAGAAACAGAACTGCATATCACTGTCTACTGCTGAAGCTGAGTACATTGCTGTGCTCAACTACTATGGATGAGGCAAACACTCAAGGACTACGACGTCAACGTGAAGAATGTGACACTCTACTGTGACAATGAGAGTGCCATCAAGATTGCTCATAACCCAGTTCAGCACTCGAAGACAAAGCACATTCAGATTCATCATCATTTTCTTCGTGATCATGTGTTGAAGGGCGACATCTCTATTGAGCATGTGAAGACTGAAGAACAGCTAGCCGATATCTTCACTAAGCCCTTGGATGAGAAGAAATTTAGCAAGTTGCGGTGTGAGCTAAATATCTTAGAATCTTCGAATGTTCTTTGAAAAGGACACTCATCCTAACACTTATGCAAAAAAATTGATGACTTAGATGTGTAACACATGAAGAAACGTTTTTCTTCAATCAATGAAGAATAACACTCTAAGTGTGAAGAAATTAACGAAGAATTTAATTCTCAGAACCCGTACGCTGTGTCTGAAATCATCATTCTTATACGGTGAGTCACGCCACCACCAAAAGTTGAAAATCTTCAATTTGAGTTTTTCATCAGTTTTGAATTTCCCCAGTTGTTTTTCAACTTGCATTGTCTTCACTATTTCCGTCATTTTTCTTCATTAGATATATATATATATATATATATATATATAGGGATTGACTATTCGTCACCCTGGGTGAGGAATAGTTATTCTTCACCCCCCTCTATTTTGCCATAAATGCACCATAATTTTACGTTCCGTAAGTTTTGTCTTATTTCTAACGTATAAAGAGACCGTAAGAAAATATATAATCGTCATAAAAAATATTTTATGTTATGTAAAATTACAAACATAAAAACATAGTGTAAAATACACATAAACTGCGAATTTTCTTATTTTATGACCTATATTTTTATTTTCTTATGCCAAATTTTACGTAGTGAATCAATATGAATGTAACTATTTGAAATATAAACGTAATTTAATTATGAAATGATTGGAGCTTTGCATAACGAACACGGTGGGTCACGCCACCACCAAAAGTTGAAATTCCTTAGTTGTTCAAATTCTTCAACTTTGCATTGTCTTCACTATTTCCGTCGTTTTTTCTTCATTGGCTATATATATATATGAGTTTATGTCCTCTATAGCATTCACTTATTGCTAATTATTCGAGTTGCTTGTTCTGCTAAGTGAATGTGATCGGACCCTTCCCCCTCTATGCTAAACTCAACCCAGTATGTTCACAAATTCTTCATGTGCGTCCTATTTGAATATCGTTCAAAATCTTCATTGTGTCCTTGTCAGCTGAAAAAATTGCGAATGGAACTTTAAAACCTATCTTCTCTAAATTTTCGGCTTTGCCGCTCAAATCATTCCACATTCTATGCGATGTTTATCTTTTCACCCATGATCTCGCATGATCGTCACCTCTCTATACACGGGTGACACATGTCAAGCGAATGAGAAAGGTCAGGGGCACGTTCGTCCTAGTTCCTCGGGCGAATGGTTTTTCACTTCGGTTATAAATACCCCTCTCCCTTCCTCACTTCACTTTTACTCCACTCGTTCTCACTCCCTCACTCGAGATCCTCAACCCTAGCGCCGCCGCTACTTCCATCATCGCCGGTGAGGAAGAGCTTCACTGCCTCGACCTGGTCGCCGCCGTACTCACGCCGTACGCGGATTTCTTTACTCTACCGCCGTTGTAGCTGTCTTCCTCAGCCAAGTTAGGGCGTGGAAGATCTGAACTGACGAGCTTCAAATCTACACTTCCTAGTTCGTCGTGTTCTTTGTCAAGGGTAATTAAAAGTTCCTTTTACTGCCCTTGTTGATTCTGATGTTTTCTTCAAATCTTAAAAAGATGTTTATTCCTCAACTCTTCACACATTAAACACCTCACATATCATCTATTCTTGATTTGTTTCTCTAAGCAACATTTTTCTTCAAGATTCCTCAATTGTGTGGATTTTCAAATCTGTACAACTCTGGAACCTAAGTCAAAGAACGCTTAGTGAAATTCTTCAAGACTCATCTGGTCAATTTCCTCAAACTTGTTCTTTTTGCAAAAACTTCTGAGAATGCATATGACCTCTCCAAATTCTTCGCACCTATAATCTGTTTACAGGTACACATGTCCGCTACTGAATCATTAGGTTCTCATCAACTTAACTCATTTGCAGTGTTCCTCGAAGAAAAGTTGCATACCTCTTCAGAGAACTCAATCGTTCAAAACCCTCAGCTGAAGAATATGGCAGATGGCTGTGAAACCACAGAAGGGAGGAAAGAGGCCTGAGGTCAACACTGCGTTTGAAACCCCTGAGGATATATACAAGGATTATTGCACTCCTGATGAGGCCAAATTTGGCAAGGAGGACAAAAATCAGCGCAAAGGGCGCATCCAAAGGATAGAGAGGAGATGGGCACGGGAATGGAGGGAGTACAGATATGTTACTCCCAAGTATATGAAGAAATTCGCTCTTAATCCTCCATGCCCAAGACCTCCGTTGGCACCTGGCCAAGTAGCTGATCCCACCAGCCTCAAGCGTGGTGAGGATTATCCTGATGAATGGGCCAAGCGCCAGACCAAGCTTGCCAGAGTTGCTAGGGAAGTAGTGAGAAAATTTAATGAAGACTTTGCTGCTGCTGCTGCCACTGCTGAAGCCTCTACAAGTAAGCCCAAGAAGGCAATGCCAAAGAAGCCAACTCATAAGCCAAGTGCTTCTACCCAAATGCCCTCACGGCCAAGTTCTTCAGCAATGCCCTCACGACCAGTTTCTTGCAAGCCCTCACGGCCTATTCCTCAACCCACACCAGCTCCTTCAAAGTCCTCAGCTCCTCCGTCAAAGTCCTCAACACCTACGCATCTTGCCTCGTGACAAAGGACAACATGCATCTCTATTGCCTCAGGCGCCTCTGCAAGTTCTTCTGCTCCACTGCATTCTTCAACTGGCCCCACTCTACTGAAGACTAAGGCAGCTGTTGGACGAGGCTCTCGACCAAGTCCTTAAAAGAAGCATGTCGCTTTTCAAGTGCCGTCTAATGAAGATGAAGCTAATGATGAAGAACTTGCTGAAATCATCAGGGACAGGCAAGTCAGGGCCGCTAGAGCCAAAGGCACAAGTGTGCCTCTGCTTTTGGATCCAAAGTTGATCCTTGATTACATTGATCTCTGGCACAAGGACCCCAACACTCCCATGCCTGATTTCAAGTTGACACCTGGCCAAAGTCATATGTTGACTCACTTCATTCAGGAACTGAAATGGAAATTTGAAAAGGCCAGGCAGATCAAGAAAGCGCAGTACAAAAGGAGTGCCTCCTAAAGAAAAACATTGTCTCTATGACAACTGAAGAACTTGTCACTATGCAGTCTGAGATCAAGAAACTCAGTGATGAATTTGACACATACCACGCTGATTGGCTGGGAGCCAAGGTTCATTTTGTGAGACTCGCTGACAACTTCACCTCCACTGTTGCTGCCCAAACGCAACAAGAAATTCCCCAGGCTGCAGCATCTGCTCAGCCTACTGAAGAAAATGCCAGCACCACCAATGACACTCAGGCTGCTGAAGAAAATGCTAATTCCAGGGCTGATGACTGCATTCCAGCTGCTAAAGAAATTGCTAGGGCAACCACTAGTGTTGCGCCTGAAGAAAATGAAGAAGTCAGGGCAACTATATCAATTGTTCCTGAAAATCTTGGACCAAACTCCTCTGCTCCTCCCGCGCCTACACCAACTCCTATCCTTCCATCTGCATCATATGTGAAGAAGACCAAGGCTGCAGAGCGTGCAACTGTGAAGAAAAGGAAGGCATCAACTGCATCAGATTTTTCAGCTTTGAAGAAAATGAAGCCACTGACAAATTCCTATGACAATCTAATTGATGCTATTCCTGTCTCATCTATGCCATCAAAGGACCTTGTTCCTTTTGATGAAGAATACGTGATCCCAAGCGGATTAGATGATGACATTCCTTCTGCTGCTTCGTCAGAGCAGTTGGATGAAGAAATTGAAGTGGATGAAATCCCTTCAACCGCAATAATCTCATCGCCCATGCCTCAGTTCACTGTTGAAGAGGCCATCGTTGAAGAAATGGATGAAGAAGAAGATGTGGACATTGGATGCATAACTCCAGTGATGAATGATGACTTTTGGGAAAGTCAACACCCCAATTCTCCTCTGTTCACACCCCTTCAAAAAATTCCTCAGTCCCCTGTAACCATTGAAGTTCAAATGGGATCTGAAGAACCTCGTGCCACACCATCTTTCCATGAAGAAATTCCAGCCACTAGTGCTGAAGAGACTATAAATGAAGAATTGAAGTCCCAGGCTGTCACTGAAGAAGAAGCTAAAAATCCTCAGCCTGTGGAACCTGAGATCGAGATCCCTGAGGTTGTGATGCAATTGGCTGACACTACTCACCCCAAGCCAAAGGATCCCTTCTCGAAGAAGCAAAAATTTAAGGCTGATGACTTCTTTGGCGAGCATGTATTCTTCACTGACTACAACCCTTATGACTCTGCTCGTCTAAGGAGGAAGCGTTTCTGGACTGCCAGCGAGGCCAACTTCTATTCTTCACCGGTTTTCAACAAGGACAAAATCTTCTACCATGAGCATATTCCTCACGTGGACATGGAATCGTTGCCTTGTTTCTCTCCTGTCCTCGGTGTGCTTCATGATGCGGGCCTCCTCAACTTTTGGTCTAACATTGTTGATTGGAATGAAGAGCTTATTCTTCAGTTCTACGCAACATTGCACATCACAGGTGATCCTGAAGATATCAACACCTGGGTCTTGGACTGGATGACCGATAACACTCATTATAAGGCACTAGCCTCTGAATTACTTCACACCCTTCCAAGCAGTCCACCCAGTGAAGGAGCTCGCTGCCTGTACCAAGAACCTGAACTCACTGCTCATTACATGCAAGTTCTAATGAAGCCTCTGAAGCCCAGCCAAGCCCCAAGGACCAAATTCCTTGTGAAGGACTTACTCTATGTGCCCAGGACAGTCTATCACATTCTGACGAGGACAATGAGTCCTATCAAAGGCCATGACTCATCTGATGAGGAAATAGTTGGCATCATGAAGAATCTGCTATTCAACATCATTCATAGCATTCCTGTCAATTACTATGATTTCTTCATGAGGACTCTAGCAAATGTTTCTCTCTCTATATTTGAGTTGAAGACTTATACTCCTTGGATTATGAGATTCCTCAGAACAAGGTCTTCACACAACTACAAGGCTGATTTTCAGAATCACCTCAGCTACCTGCCCCCGATTGAAGTCCTCATGCAGACTTTTACTTCAACTGATGAAAAGGACAAGGCACCTATTGTCATTAATGAAGGCATTCGTCCATTGGATGGTCAGTTTCACAAAGCTGAATCTTATTCCACCAATGATGACTCTGCCACTCATGACTCTGCTGCAAATGTATCCAAGTCAAATCCTCAAGCCACAGCTCCCAGGGTGATGACTGACCGTGAGCTGCTTCTTAGTTTTCACCAGAAGGTGGATCACAACCATAAATGGGTTAAGCGTCAGTTTGGTTCAATTCTTCACAACATGACTGCTACACATAATGCAGTGAAGAAAAACCATTACTACCTCCATGAAGTTTTCGGTCGCACCTGGGATGTCTTATCACATCTATATGGTGAAGAAGATCTGAAGCAAATGGGTCTCAAGGAGAACTTTGACTGGTCTGTACCTCCTCCGAAGAAATTCAAGAAGGTCAAAGTTCCTACCTTGGTGGCCAGCTCATATTCTTCATCCCGTGACACCGACGAGTATGAAGACTTGGACGACACTGCGGCAGACCCTACAACGACAAATGACCCCAACAACGCTGGTGCTCCTCCATCAACTTGATATTCTTCAGGGGTGTTAGTCCTCATTTTCGATCCTTTTGGTCATTCAATGACAAAGGGGGAGAAATTTGAGTTAGTCTTCAAGCGGGTGTACCTATATGGGCGTTTTTTCTAAGTTACAACTCTCGTTCTTTTGAAGACTTTGCTGGATCGAGTTGTAATCTTAAACTCTATGGTGGTATGATACTTTTGCTGAGTTTTCTGCATGCTTATTCCTCATTAATATTAATGCATGCATGCTGAATTACATCCATCACCATATTTCGTCATGCATTTCAAATTCTTCATATTATATGTTAAATGCGTGTATGAATTACAAGATATAGGGGGAGATCTCCATGATTCTACTCTTCAAAGTGTGCATTGCTTCAAAAGCAAATTCCTCACTATGCACATCTTCAGGGGGAGTTCTTCTATATCTTGCAATCAAATTCCTCAATTTTAGTATTTACACTTCATATGTTTATCCCCATTGAAAACTTAACCTATATTGTCATCAATCACCAAAAAGGGGGAGGTTGTAAGTGCATCTAGTGCCCCTTAGTGATTTTGGTGTGTTGAATACTTATAGGTTAAGGGACTAATGCGTTTGTGAGTGTACATAGGTCTATAAGTCTATGAGGAGTTTGATATATACAGAGAAAGTCGACCCCTAAAAATGAAGTTCTTTGACTGAAGACTTTGGATTTCTGAAGACTTTCTAAAGACTTTGAAAGTGAAGAAATTGGTGTAATCCCGAAGACTTGGTATTTATTCGAGGAACATGAAGCGTGAAGACTTTTGTTTTCATAGTTTCTTTTTCTCCTTCTTGAGTCATAGGAAACACCGTACTGTTAAAGGGGGTCGAGGAAATACTAAGGAAAAATTTCCAAGTGATGCTCAACTCAAATCCTACACCTACCAATCCCTTTGAGTGAAGCCATTGGAAATCTCATACAGCTCAGTCAATTTCTTCAGTGACAGAGACGAAGTTCTTCTGATCTCTAAGGAATTTGTTCCGACTGAGGAGTTAGGAATTCGCCAGTGCGGATTGCCTACACAGTGAGGAACATGATAGCCCTGAGGAATTTGATACTCAAAATTTCGACCGTTGCTATGCTATGTGCAAGTTGTCCCAAAATATCTACCCACCTAACGGTCATATCATTGAAGGGCATTTATGCCTTATCATGTCGGGCTACTCCCTAGGCTATAAATAGCCACCCCCTACAACCACTAGCTGGTTGGCTGCTCCGAGAGAAACATACACTTGTCATTTGAGAGCATCCCATCATCCGAGGACTTTGAGTGAAAATCATCAAGTGAGGAAAACCCAAACCCAAACACCTACAAAGCCAAAGTGATTGAGCATCACTGAAGAGATTGATCCTACGTGCATCTGACGCTTGTTACCTTTGAAGATTGTGCATCTTCCAGACGGTTTGGCGTCATGGTCTAGAGCATCCAAGAGGAAATTGTGGATCGCCGAGTGACCGAGTCTGTGAAGGTTTGGAAGTCACCTGAAGACTTAGCATGAGTGATTGGGCGAGGTCTATGTGACCTTAGCTCAAGGGGAATACGGTGAGGACTGAGTGTTCTGAGCTGCGTGTTCAGGACTGGGTGTCCAGGAGTGTGTGTCCTCAGGTTTAAATACCTAGCCGCCCTAACTAGATGTACAACTATCACAACAGTTTGAACTGGTCTACCAAATCATTATCTTCACCAAGCTAACTGGTTCCATTTCCTCAACTCTTCCATTTCCTCATTTCTGTGTTGTGTGCTTGTTCATATCTGTTTGAAGACTTCGGCTGAAGACTTTCTCTATTTCCTCAGCTCAATTTCTTTAGTCTGTTTGTCTTCATCCTGTGTTATCCTGTGTTTACGCTTTCTGTACTCTGTGCTTGTTTTCTTTTCATCATGAAGACTATGCTCATGCTCTATTATGTTTACTTCTGAGTACTTATTCCGCTACAAGTAGTTCTTCACTCAGGAATTTCCTCACCCTGAAATTCCTTAGTGAAGAATTCATAAAATCACTTATTCACCCCCCTCTAGTCGATATAACGCACTTTCAATCATCACTATAAAGCCTTGCAAGCAATGTGACTAATGAGTTAGTTGCGGGATGATGCATTACGAAACTAGTAAAGAGACTTGCCGGTAACGAGATTGACCTAGTGATATGTCTCCAACATATCTATAATTTTTGATTGTTCCATGCTATTATATTATTTGTTTTGGATGTTAATGGGCTTTATTTTACACTTTTATATTATTTTTGGGACTAACCTATTAGCCGGAGGCCCAACCCAAATTGCTGTTTTTTGCCTATTTTAGTGTTTCGCCGAAAAGGAATATCAAACGGAGTCCAAACAGAATGAAACCTTCGGGAGCGTTATTTTTGGAACAAACATGATCCAGGAGACTTGGAGTGGACTTCAAGAAACAATCGAGGAGGCCACGAGGCAGGGGGCGCGCCCACCCCCCGGGCGCGCCCTCCACCCTCGTGGGCCCCTTGTTGCTCCACCAACCTACTTTTTCCTCCTATATATATCTACGTACCCCGCAAACATCCTGGAGCACCACAAAAAGCTAATTCCACCACCGCAACCTTCTGTACCCAAGAGATCCCATCTTGGGGCCTTTTTCGGAGCTCCGCCGGAGGGGGCATTGATCACGGAGGGCCTCTACATCAACTCCATGGCCCCTCCGATGATGTGTGAGTAGTTTACTTCAGACCTTCGGGTCCATAGCTAGTAGCTAGATGGCTTCTTCGCTCTCTTTGGATCTCAATACAAAATTCTCCTTGATTCTCTTGGAGATCTATTCGATGTAATCTTCTTTTGCGGTTTGTTTGTCGAGATCCGATGAATTGTGGGTTTATGATCAAGTTTATCTATGAACAATATTTGAATCTTCTCTGAATTATTTTATATATGATTGGTTTATCTTTGCAAGTCTCTTCGAATTATCAGTTTGGTCTAGCCTACTAGATTGATCTTTCTTGCAATGGGAGAAGTGCTTAGCTTTGGGTTCAATCTTGCGGTGCTCGATCCCAGTGACAGAAAGGGAAACGACACGTCTTGTATTGTTGCCATCGAGGATAAAAGATGGGGTTTATATCATATTGCATGAGTTTATCCCTCTACATCTTGTCATCTTGCTTAAGGCGTTACTCTGTTCTTATGAACTTAATACTCTAGATGCATGCTGGATAGCGGTCGATGTGTGGAGTAATAGTAGTAGATGTAGAATCGTTTCGGTCTACTTGTCACGGATGTGATGCCTATATACATGATCATGCCTAGATATTCTCATAATTATTCGCTTTTCTATCAATTGCTCGACAGTAATTTTTTGACCCACCGTAATACTTATGCTATCTTGAGAGAAGCCACTAGTGAAACCTATGGCCCTCGGGTCTATTCTCCATCATACAAGTTTCCAATCTACTTTATTTTGCAATCTTTACTTTCAATATTTATCATAAAAATACCAAAAATATTTATCTTACTATTATCATCTATATCAGATCTCACTCTTGCAAGTGGCCGTGAAGGGATTGACAACCCCTTTATCGCGTTGGTTGCGAGGTTCTTATTTGTTTGTGTAGGACGAGGTGACTCACGCGTGGTCTCCTACTGGATTGATACTTTGGTTCTCAAAAACTAAGGGAAATACTTACGTTGCTTTATTGCATCACCCTTTCCTATTCAAGGGAAAACCAGCGTAGTGCTCAAGAGGTAGAAACTAGGTATGAGGATACCGACGATCAAATCTCGGGCAAGTAACATACCGATGACAAAGGGAACAACGTATGTTGTTATGCGGTTCGACCGATAAAGATCTTCGTAGAATATGTAGGAGCCAATATGGGCATCCAGGTTCTGATATTGGTTATTGACCAGAGAGGTGTCTCGGTCATGTCTACATAGTTCTCGAACCCGTAGGGTCCGCACGCTTAAACATTCGTTGACGATATAGTATTATATGATTTATGTATGTTGGTGACCGAATGTTGTTCGGAGTCCTGGATGAGATCACGGACATGACAAGGAGCTCCAGAATGGTCCGGAGGTAAAGATTCATATATCGGATGATATGGTTAGGCCAAGGGGTCAGGCCCATGCGGCTATAGGCCGGTGCAAAAGATAGTTTTGCGGAGGTCAGAGGCCAAATGTCGGAGACCCTGGCGTCTAGCCCTGGGCCAGACGCCGAGGCCCATGGCATCCGGGCCACATGCCAAGGATTGTGGCATTTGGTCCTGGAGTCTGAGTGGGACTCTTGCCTTTCGGGCAAAACCGACTTCGAGGAGGCTTTTACTCCAAGGATCGACCTCAGGGCTCAACATATAAATAGAGGGGTAGGGCTAGCACCCAAGAGAGATCAAGAATCACCAAGCCGTTTGCCGACAACCCCGTCCTATCTAGTTTATCCTCTGTCATAGTTTCTGTAGTGCTTGGTGAAGCCCTGCGGAGATTGTTCTTCACCAACACCGTCTCCACGCCTTCGTGCTGCCGGAACTCATCTACTACTTCGACTGTCTTGCTGGATCAAGAAGGCGAGGACGTCATCGAGCTGAACGTGTGCTAAACGCGGAGGTGTCGTACGTTCGGTAATTGATTGGGACGGATCGTGAAGGTGTACGACTACATCAACCGCATTGTCAAACGCTTCCGCTTTCGCTCTATGAGGGTATGTAGACACACTCTCCCCTCTCGTTGCTCTGCATCTCCTAGATAGATCTTGCGTGAGCGTAGGATTGTTTTTGAAATTGCATGCTATGTTCCCAATAGTGGTATCAGAGCCAGGTCTATGCGTAGATGTTATATGCACAAGTAGAACACAAAGGAGTTGTGGGCGTGGGTATATACATATTGCTTGCCCTCACTAGTTGTTTCTTGATTCGGCAGTATTGTTGGATGAAGCGGCCCGAACCGACATTACATGACCGCATTCATGAGACTGGTTCTACCGACGTGCTTTGCACACGGGTGGCTGGCGGGTGTTAGTTTCTCCAACTTTAGCTGAATTGGATTCAATGAACAGGGTTCTTTCTGAAGATCAAAAAGCAATCACTATACCGCGTTGTGGTTTTTGATGCGTAGGTAAGAACGGTTCTTGCTAAGCCCGTAGCAGCCATGTAAAATGATGTGCACATGACTATCATAGAAACGTCTACAAATATTACACGAAAAATTATTAACCAGGTACTTTTGTTCCTTTGGACATATTATTTAACTAACAGAAATATGATATTACACTCACGTTGCAATTTACTTGTACCCAGGAATAAAAGAACGGAAGAAGCTAGGAAATACTTTCTTTTAAAACCAGATGGAGTAATCCTTGCATGCATGTGTTCCATCATCCTTGCATGCATGCCTACCGAACCATACCATCCATCACTGATGTCACGTGGAGTGCATAAGGAGCAAAGGACTTCTGATTTGAAACCATTAATCAATACCAGCGATGTGGGCCATGGGATTGTGGGCTGCGCCAAGTCTCCTCACGTGCCAGGGCCTGCAGCTTCGGCCTTTGTCCAACTCGTGGACAATTTCCTTCGATCAGCAGACCGGGTGGAACACGTCTACATACTCGTCCGTGTCTGTACTCCTTCAATAAATAGCTAGTCTAGGTTAGGGTTTAGACTTGGGTTTTTTTAGAGAAGTTTAGCTATTGCTACTTTTATTTGTCTTCGCTCGTAGCGGCTAGTGCGATCGTCAAGACATCCTATCGGAACCCCATCTTGTGAGATTAATCCCATCTAGCATATTCCCAATTTTGAGATTGCTTGGCTATTATTTTCTTGCATGTTCTTCGATTTGCTTGCAGGAAAAATCCTTCGTGGATAGGTCTATCGCGCCGTTGGCTCAGTCAATAACGCCGCGGAGTTGGTTCAGCGATTGCCGTGGATATCAGTCGTGTATGGTTCTTCCTGTACGGTTGGTAGCCGGATCGTGAGGGTCAAGTCCCACCCAAAATCATACTTATCCTCTCTCATCGAAAGATCGGGTCCCAGTTCACATCAAGTGGTATCAGTTTTCAGCTTCATCGGTGAGAGATTTATAGTTTTATTAGATTAGATTGATTTTAGTCCTACAACCCACAAAAAGCCAAAAAAACTAGATTAGTTCATCAGCTGCACCTATCTTTTTAGCCTTTAGAAATTTTTGCATCTAGTATTTGTGTAGTTGAATTTTTGGTTGCATTCATCTAATACTAGTGCTGGTCTAGATTAGTCCGAGAGAAAATTATCTACTAGATCGATCTGGTTTTTGTCCACCCTAAAGAAATCCCTTCCACTCAGCAGAAAAAACACAACAAGATTGCACCGGATTGTTACTGTTTTGCCGATTCTTACGTGCAGTCTGAGTTCGCATCCTTCTCGTCCGCCGTTTCCCTCACGTAGAAGTTTTTCTTTCTTTGCCGGCCGTACGCGTCTTGCACCTGTCTGCCGCGTATGCCGTCTTGCATCTACGCTTGACATCAGACACCAGCCCACCTGTGTCTGCTAGACCACGCCATTGTGTCTGTCATAGTGCGCTGCTACTCGATCACTGTTTGGAGTTATCTGGCCACATCGTTCCATCAATATCTGATCTCAAGTAGTACACGATCTTGTAGCTTTTGGTAGCACTTGAGTTTGTACGTTTTCTTTTCTCCTGTTCTCTTGATACGTGTGTATACACGTTGGTAACCAGCTTGGTCAAAGGAAAAAGAAAGAGAAAAGTAAGAAAAAAAAGATAGTGAAAAAATAGAAAAAACAGTGAAAAAAAAACAGAGAAGGAACAGTAAGAAAAAACCCCAGAGAAGGCCAGTTAGCATCTTTTGGAATATCTCTTACTGTCCAGAACATTTACTTTGTTCATCTACGTGATATCCGCTGGACATTTTTTTCTGCTTTAGGTTTCCATATACTGCCATTTATACCTCACTTATATCTAGCTATTTAGAGCATTCATATTTTCATCAGCTTCCACTCATTTGATTCAGTATCTGGGTTTAGATTGTTTTATCTCTTGCTAGTCGACTGCCAGCACTAGTTAGAAGTTTGAGCAATTATTCAACTTGCATTGCTTTTTGCTAAATTGTGCCACTGATATTGTGAGTTGAGAAACCTTTGCCAAGCTACACTTTTTCCTACCAATAAGTACAGGTCCCGACACTACTGATTCCTGGTTATCGCTCCATCCAATCTTCATCGGTCGTTTGAAGCCAACACCAACGCGTCGATCACCACCTGTTGCATTGGTAAGAACAAGTAAGAATTTGATACTAAGTTTGAGTGTGAGCGAATTTTGTCCACCACATCCTGTTAGTTGATAGGGATTATACATTGTTTTTTTTCTATTTCGCTAACAATGGCATAGGATCAGCCCACACTTGAGGGTCTCACCGCGGATGTGAAAGTCACTAGCGAGCGTCTTGCCCAACTTGAGGGTGCTCAGATTGCGACCGAAGAAAGGCTCAAGGCCATAGAGGATGCACAGGGTGTTGCAAACACACAGCTAAAGGACATCTTGTCACGTCTTGACGAGTTGCGGACTGCACCCCCCATCAACAACAATGCTGATCCTCGCAACTCCACAGGTGGCGGCGCTATTTCGCGAGCTCGGCGTGTGCCCATGGGTCATCCACAACACCCAGCTACTGCCACTGATGCCGCCACCATAAACCAGCACCAACAAATTCCTCCCCGCGTCGAGTAACATGGGGACAACTATGAGGATTATTCTGGTGACACCGAAGACGACCAAATGGTCAATCACCACAATGACCGTGCTCATCGACAACTACGTTTCAACCGTCATGGTATGGCACGAGGTCAAACCAGGTATGATGTTAGAGATTATGAACACTCTAGTGCCAAAATCAAATTTACTATGCCTGCTTTCAATGGTAAATATAATCCAGATGTTTATCTTGACTGGGAACTTTCTGTTGAACAAAAATTTGCATGTCATGATATTCCTGAGAACCAAAGAGTTAGGGCAGCCACTAGTGAATTTACAAACTTTGCTTCCATGTGGTGGAGTGATTATTGTCGTATTAATGCAAATAATATACCTACTACTTGGGATGCTTTAAAACGAGCTATGCAACAGCGTTATGTTCCTTCATATTATGCTCGTGATAAACTAAATGAATTGCAACGTTTAAAACAAGGTAGCAGCTATGTAGAGGATTATTATCAAGAATTGCAAACTGGCTTAGTGCGATGTGGATTAGTTGAAACCGATGATGCTATGATGGCTAGATTTTTAGGTGGTTTGAATCGTGATATTCAGGATATATTGGACTATAAGGAGTACAATTCTATTACTCGTTTGTTTCATTTTGCTTGTAAAGCTGAAAGGGAAGTACACGGACGACACAACATGGGATGAGGTAACTTTTCTGTAGGTCGTCGCTCATCATGGACACCCTCTTCTACTGTTTCGTCCACTAACAATGGTACACACCCATCAAGTTCAAAATCAGCTCCACAATCATCCGAGGCTTCGAAAGCAATTTCTCTAGCACCCACCACTTCGTCTGGACGCACAAGGGACATGAAGTGTCATATATGCAAAGGTGGCGGGCACTTGATGAAGGACTTCCCAAATAAACGAACATTCATTGTGCGGGAAGACGGTGAGTACTCCTCTGCTAGTGATTTGGATGAAGATACACGCGCTATGCTTGCCACTAATAATGCAGGTGACATTAAGGAGCATGACACAGAGGAGATACATATTAATGCTGAGATGGCCGATCAGTACCCAAGTCTTGTAACCATGCGAGTACTTAGTGCCCAGGTGGGGCATACTGAGATGCCTCAACGCCATAATCTTTTTCAAACTAAGTTTGTTGTCAAGGGGCATTCAGTTCGTGTGATCATTGATGGTGGAAGCTGCAATAATTTGGCGAGTATAGAGATGGTTGAGAAACTTTGCCTCACCACTACGAGACACCCCCATCCATATTACATCCAATGGTTCAACGACTGTGGTAAGTTGAAGGTAATACGTCGTGTGCGAGTACAATTTACACTTGGTTCATATCGTGATTACATTGACTGTGATGTTGTACCTATGCAAGCTTGTTCTTTATTATTAGGTCGACCTTGGCAATATGATAATAGTGTTACTCATCATGGCAGAACAAATTCGTATACTCTTGTGTTTGAAGGAAAAACCATCAACTTTCTTCCTATGACCCTGATGAAATAGTAAATGATGAAAAAGCTAAATCAACGGATCATACTATGCACACTATGCTTGCTGTCAATTCTGAAATGTTTCCGTTGAGTGTCCCAACTTGTGATCTGGATATACAGTGTACCCATTTAGTTAGTTTGCATCCCCATAATTCATACATAGACTTTGTGTGGGATCAAACTTTTCATCATATTCCTAATGATGCTATAACAAATTTATTTCATCCTCATGAGCTTACGCCTTTGGAACGGCCTATATATGTTGCATATATTTTTATTTGCTCTATGATGTGTTCCAGGTAAATGAAAGCTGAGGACGGCTTTGTTTTCAAGAAAGGGAGGATGATGTGCACATGACTATCATAGAAACGTCTACAAATATTACACGGAAAATTATTAACCAGGTACTTTCGTTCCTTTGGACATATTATTTAACTAACAGAAATATGATATTACACTCACGTTGCAATTTACTTGTACCCAGGAATAAAAGAATGAAAGAAGCTAGGAAATACTTTGTTTTAAAACCAGATGGAGTAATCCTTGCATGCATGCGTTCCATCATCCTTGCATGCATGCCCACCGAACCATCCCATCCATCACTGATGTCACGTGGAGTGCATAAGGAGCAAAGGACTTCTGATTTGAAACCATTAATCAATACCAGCAATGTGGGCCATGGGATTGTGGGTTGCGCCAAGTCTCCTCACGTGTCAGGGCCTGCAGCTTCGGCCTTTGTCCAACTCATGGACAATTTCCTTCGATGAGCAGACCGAGTGGAACACGTCTACGTACTCGTCCGTGTCTGTACTCCTTCAATAAATAGCTAGTCTAGGTTAGTGTTTAGACTCGGGTTTTGTTTAGAGAAGTTTAGCTATTGCTACTTTTATTTGTCTTCGCTCGTAGCGGCTAGTGCGACCGTCAAGACATCCTATCGGAACCCCATCTTGTGAGATTAATCCCATCTAGCATATTCCCAATTTTGAGATTGCTTGGCTATTATTTTCTTTCATGTTCTTCGATTTGCTTGCAGGAAAAATCCTTCGTGGATAGGTCGATCGCGCCGTTGGCTCGGTCGATAACGCCGTGGAGTTGGTTCAGCGATTGCCGTGGATATCAGTCGTGTACGGTTCTTCCTGTACGGTTGGTAGCCGGATCGTGAGGGTCAAGTCCCACCCAAAATCGTAGTTATCCTCTCTCATCGAAAGATCGGGTCCCAGTTCACATCATAAAACTTGCAACAACAAACTAGAGGACGTCTAACTTGTTTTTGCAGGGCATGTGGTGATGTGATATGGTCAAGACGTGATGATATATAAATTGTTGTATGAGATGATCATGTTTTGTAACAGTTATCGGCAACTGGCAGGAGCCATATGGATGTTGCTTTATTGTATGAAATACAATCGCCATGTAATTGCTTTACTTTTTCTCTAAGCGGTAGCTATAGTCATAGAAGTAATAGTTGGCGAGACGACAACGATGCTACGATGGAGATCAAGGTGTCAAGCCGGTGATGATGGTGATCATGACGGTGCTTTGGAGATGGAGATCAAAGGCACAAGATGATGATGGCCATATCATATCACTTATTTTGATTGCATGTGATGTTTATCCTTTATGCATCTTATTTTGCATAGTACGACGGTATCATTATAAGATGATCCCTCACTAAATTTCAAGGTATAAGTGTTCTCCCTATGTATGCACCATTGCGACGGTTCTTCGTGCTGAGACACCATGTGATGATCGGGTGTGATAAGCTCTACGTTCACATACAACGGGTGCAAGCCAGTTTTACACATGTAGAATACTTGGGTTAAACTTGACGAGCCTAGCATATGCAGATATGGCCTCGGACCACTGAGACCGAAAGGTCGAGCGTGAATCATATAGTAGATACGATCAACATAGTGATGTTCACCATTGAAAACTACTCCATCTCATGTGATGATCGAACATGGTTTAGTTGACATGGATCATGTGATCATTTAGATGAATAGAGGGATGTCTATCTCACTGGGAGTTCTTAAGGAGTATGATTAATTGAACTTTAATTTATCATGAACTTAGTCTTGATAATTTTTGCATATCTATGTTGTAGATCAATAGCTCGCTATAGCCTCCCTGTTTTATTTTTTATATGTTCCTAGAGAAAACTAAGTTGAAAGATGATAGTAGCAATGATGCGGACTAGGTCCGTGATCTGAGGATTATCCTCATTACTGCACAGAAGAATTATGTCCTTGATGCACCGCTAGGTGACAGACCTATTGCAGGAGCAGATGCAGACGTTATGAATGTTTGGCAAAGCTCGGTATGATGACTACTTGACAGTTTAGTGCACCATGCTTTACGGCTTAGAACCGGTGTTGGGGAACGTAGTAATTTCAAAAAAATTCCTACACACATGGAAGATCATGGTGATGCATAGCAACGAGAGGGAAGAGTATCGTCCACGTACCCTCGTAGACCATAAGCGGAAGTGTTATGAGAACGCGGTTGATGTAGTCGTACGTCTTAACGATCCGACCGATCCAAGTACCGAACGTATGGCACCTCCGAGTTCGGCACACGTTCAACTCGATGACGTCCCATGAACTCTGCTCTAGCAGAGCTTCACGGAAGAGTTCCATCAGCACGACGACGTGATGACAGTGATGATGTTGCTACCGACACAGGGCTTCACCTAAGCACCACTACGATACGATCGAGGTGGATTATGGTGGAGGGAGGCACCACACATGGCTTGGAACAATCAACTTTTGTGTCCTAGGGTCCCCCTCCTCCCGTATATAAAGGAGTGGAGGCGGCGGAGTGCCGACCCTCTACCATGGCGCGCCCTGGGGAGTCCTACTCCCATCGGGAGTACGATTCCCCCACCATGTAGTAGGAGTAGGAGAGAAGGAAAGGGAAAAGAGAAGAGAAGGAAGGAGGGGGCGCAACCCCTCCCCCTAGTCCAATTCGGACTAAGCCTTGGGGGGCGCAGCCTCCCCTCTCTCTTTCCCCTAAAGCCCAATAAGGCCCATGTAATCCCCGACGAATTCCCATAACTCTCCGGTACTCCGAAAAATACCCGAATCATTCGAAACCTTTCCGATGTCCGAATATAGTCGTCCAATATATCGATCTTTAGGTCTCGACAATTTCAAGATGCCTCGTCATGTCCCTAATCTCATCCGGGACTCCAAACTACCTTCGATACATAAACTCATATTACCGATCGTCACCGAACGTTAAGCGTGCGGACCCTATGGGTTCGAGAACTATGTAGACATGACCGAGACACATCTCCGGTCAATAACTAATAGCGGAACCTGGATGCTCATATTGGCTCCTACATATTCTACGAAGATCTTTATCGGTCAAACCGCATAACAACATACGTTGTTCCCTTTGTCATCGATATGTAATGGCCCGAGATTCGATCATCGATATCTCAATACCTAGCTCAATCTAGTTACCGGCAAGTCTCTTTACTCGTTCCGTAATGCATCATCCCGCAACTAACTCATTAGTTGCATTGCTTGCAAGGCTTATAGTGATGTGCATTACCTAGAGGGCCCAGAGATACCTCTCCGACAATCGGAGTGACAAATCCTAATCTCGATCTATGCCAACTCAACAAGTACCATCGGAGACACCTGTAGAGCACCCTTATAATCACCCAGTCACATTGTGACGTTTGGTAGCACACAAAGTGTTCCTCCGATAATCGGGAGTTGCATTATCTCATAGTGATAGGAACATGTATAAGTCATGAAGAAAGCAATAGCAGTACACTAAAACGATCAAGTGCTAAGCTAACGGAATGGGTCAAGTCAATCACATCATTCTCCTAATGATGTGACCCGTTTATCAAATGACAACTCATGTCTATGGTTAGGAAACGTAACCATCTTTGACCAACAAGCTAGTCAAGTAGAGGCGTACTAGTGACATTCTGTTTGTCTATGTATTCACACATGTATTATGTTTCCGGTTAATACAATTCTAGCATGAATAATAAACATTTATCATGATATAAGGAAATAAATAATAACTTTATTATTGCCTCTAGGGCATATTTCCTTCAGTCTCCCACTTGCACTAGAGTCAATAATCTAGTTCACATCTTTATGTGATTAGTTCACATCTCCATGTGACTAATACCCAAAGGGTTTACTAGAGTCAATAATCTAGTTCACATCTCAATGTGATTAATACCCAAAGAGTGATCATGTTTTGCTTGTGAGAGAAGTTTAGTCTACGGGTCTGCAACATTCAGATCCGTATGTATTTCGCAAATTTCTATGTCTACAATGCTCTGCACGGAGCTACTCTAGCTAATTGCTCCCACTTTTAATATGTATCCAGATCGAGACTTAGAGTCATCTAGATCGATATAAAAAGCTTGCATCGACGTAAATTTTTATGACGAACTCTTTTATCACCTCCATAACCGAGGAATATTTCCTTAGTCCTCTAAGGATAATTTTGACCGTTGTCCAGTGATCTACTCCTAGATCACTATTGTATTCCCTTGCCAGAAAAATGCTAAGGTATACAATAGGACTGGTAAACATCATAGCATACTTTATAGAACCTATGACTGAGGCATAGGGAATGACTTTTCATTCTCTTTCTATTTTCTGCCGTCGTCGGGTTTTGAGTCTTTACTCAACTTCACACCTTGCAACACAGGCAAGAACTCCTTCTTTGACTGTTCCATTTTGAACTACTTCAAAATCTTGTTAAGGTATGTACTCATTGAAAAAACTTATCAAGCGTCTTGATCTATCTCTATAGATCTTGATGCTCAATATGTAAGTAGCTTCATCAAGGTCTTTCTTTGAAAAACTCTTTTCTAACACTCCTATGCTTTCCAGAAAATTCTTCATTATTTCTGACCAACAATATGTCATTCACATATACTTATCAGAAATGCTGTAGTGCTCCCACTCACTTTCTTGTAAATACAGGCTTCACCGCAAGTCTGAATAAAACCATATGCTTTGATCACTTTATCAAAGCATATATTCCCACTCCGAGATGCTTGCACCAGTTCATAGATGGATTGCTGGAGCTTGCTCACTTTGTTAGCACCTTTAGGATCGACAAAACCTTATGGTTGCATCATATACAACTCTTCTTTAAGAAATCCATTATGGAATACAGTTTTGACATCCATTTGCCAGATTTCATAAAATGCGGCAACTGCTAACATGATTCGAATAGACTTTTAAGCATTGATACGAGTGAGAAAATCTCATCGTAGTCAACACCTTGAACTTGTCGAAAACATTTTGCGACAATTCAAGCTTTGTAGATAGTAACACTACTATCAACGTCTGTCTTCCTCTTGAAGATCCATTTATTCTTAATGACTCACCGATCATCGGGCAAGTCAATCAAAGTCCACACTTTGTTCTCAAACATGGATCCCATCTCAGATTTCATGGCCTCAAGCCATTTCTCGGAATCTAGGCTCATCATCGCTTCCTCATAGTTCGTAGGTTCGTCATGGTCTAGTAACATGACTTCCAGAAAGGATTACCGTACCGCTCTGGTGTGGACCATACTCTATTTGTCCTACGAGGTTCAGTAGTAACTTGATCTGAAGTTTCATGATCATCATCATTAGCTTCCTCACTAATTGGTGTAGAGATCACTAGAACTAATTTATGTGATGAACTACTTTCCAATTCGGGAGAAGGTACAATTACCTCATCAAGTTCTACATTCCTCCCACTCACTTCTTTTGAGAGAAACTCCTTCTCTAGAAAGGATCCACTTTTAGCAACAAAGATCTTGCCTTTGGATATGTGATAGAAGGTGTACCCAACAGTTTCCTTTGGGTATTCTATGAAGACACATTTCTTTGATTTGGGTTTGAGCTTATCAGGTTGAAACTTTTTCACATAAGCAACACAGCCCCAAACTTTAAGAAACGACGGCTTAGGTTTCTAGCCAAACAATAGTTCATATGGTGCCGTCTCAACGGATTTAGACGGTGCCCTATTTAACATGAATGCAACTGTCTCTAATGCATAACTCCAACATGATATTGATAAATCGGTAAGTGACATCAAAGATCGCACCATATCTAATAAAGTACGGTTATGGCGTTCGGACACACCATTACGATGTGGTGTTCCAGGTGGCGTGAGTTGCGAAATTATTCTGCATTGTTTCAAATGAAGACAAAACTCGTAACTCAAATATTCTCCTCCATGATCAGATCACAAAAACTTTATTTTCTTGTTACGATGATTTTCCACTTCACTCTGAAATTCTTTGAACTTTTCATATGTTTCAGACTTATGTTTCATCAAGTAGATATACCCATATCTGCTCAAATCATCTGTCAAGGTTAGAAAATAACGATACCCACCGTGAGCCTCAACACTCATCGGACCGCATACATCAGTATGTATTATTTCCTATAAGTCAGTTGCTCGCTCCATTGTTCCAGAGAACGGAGTCTTAGTCATCTTGCCCATGAGGCATGGTTCGCAAGCATCAAGTGATTCCAAAAACCCATCAACATGGAGTTTCTTCATGCGCTTTACACCAATATGACCTAAACGGCAGTGCCACAAATAAGTTGCACTATCATTATTAACATTGCATCTTTTGGCTTCAATATTATGAATATGTGTATCACTACGATCGAGATTCAATAAACCATTTATATTGAGTGTATGACCATAGAAGGTTTTATTCATGTAAATAAAACAACAATTACTCTTTGACTTAAATGAATAACTGTATTGCAATAAACATGATCCAATCATATTCATGCTTAACGGAAACACCAAATAACATTTATTTTAGGTTCAACACTAATCCCGAAAGTATAATGAGTGTGCGATGATGATCATATTAATTTTGGAACCACTTCCAACACACATCATCACTTCACCCTTAACTAGTCTCTGTTCATTTTGCAACTCCCGTTTGGAGTTACTAATCTTAGCAACTGCACTAGTATCAAATACTGAGGGGTTGCTATAAACACTAGTAAAGTACACATCAACAACATGTATATCAAATATACCTTTGTTCACTTAGCCATCCTTCTTATCCGCCAAATACTTGGGGCAGTTCTGCTTCCAGTGACCAGTCCCTTTGCAATAGAAGCATTTAGTCTCAGGCTTAGGTCTAGACTTGGGATTCTTCACTTGAGCAACAACTTGCTTGCCGTTCTTCTTGAAGTTCCCCTTCTTCCCTTTGCCCTTTTCTTGAAACTAGTGGTCTTTTCAACCATCAACACTTGATGCTTTTCTTGATTTCTACCTTTGTCGATTTCCGTATCACGAAGAGTGTGGGAATCATTTCCGTTATCCCTTGCATATTATGGTTCATCACAAAGTTCTAGTAACTTGGTGATAGTGACTAGAGAATTCTCTCAATCACTATCTTATTTGGAAGATTAACTCCCACTTGATTCAAGTGATTGTAGCACTCAGACATTCTGAGCACATGCTCACTAATTGAGCTATTCTCCTCCATTTTGTAGGAAAAGTACTTGTTAAAGATCTCATACCTTTCGACATGGGCATGAGTCTGAAATACTAATTTCAACTCTTGGAACATCTTACATGCTCCGTGGTGTTCAAAACATTTTTTAAGTCCCGATTCTAAGCCGTAAAGCATGGTGCACTAAACTATCAAGTAGTCATCATACCAAGCTTTGCCAAACGTTCATAACGTCTGCATATGCTCCTGCAATAGGTCCGTCACCTAGCGGTGCATCAAGGACATAATTATTCTGTGCAGCAATGAGGATAATCCTCACATCATGGATCCAATCCGCATCATTGCTACTAACATCTTTCAACTTAGTTTTTCTCTAGGAACATATCAAAATAAACGGGGAGCTACATCGCGAGCTATTGATCTACAACATAGTTATGCAAATACTATCAGGACTAAGTTCATGATAAACTAAAGTTCAATTAATCATATTACTTAAGAACTCCCACTTAGATAGACATCCCTCTAGTCATCTAAATGATCACATGATCCAAATCAACCAAACCATGTCCGATCATCACGTGAGAAGGAGTAGTTTTCAATGGTGAACATCATTATGTTGATCATATCTACTATATGATTCATGCTCGACCTTTCGGTCTCCAGTGTTCCGAGGCCATATCTGCATATGCTAGGCTCGTCAAGTTTAACCTGAGTATTTCTTCGTGTGCAAAACTGGCCTGCACCCATTGTATGTGAACGTAGAGCTTATCACACTCGATCATCACATGGTGTCTCGGCACGAGGAACTTTGGCAATGGTGCATACTCAGGGAGAACACTTGTACCTTGAAATTTATAGTAAGGGATCATCTTATAAAGCTACCGCCAAACTAAGCAAAGTAAGATGTATAAAAGATAAACATCACATGAAATCAAAAATATGTGACATGATATGGCCATCATCATCTTGTGCCTTTGATCTCTCCAAAGTACTGCCATGATCTCCATTGTTACCGACATGACACCATTATCTCCATCATCTTGATCTTTTATCAACGTGTCATCACATGGTCATCTCGCCAACTATTACTCTTGAAACTATTGCTATCGCATAGCGATAAAGTAAAGCAATTGTTTGGCGCTTGCATCTTACGCAATAAAGAGACAACCATAAGGCTTCTGCCAGTTGGCGATAACTTCAACAAAACATGATCATTTCATACAACAACTTATATCTCATCACATCTTGACCATATCAAATCACAACATGCCCTACAAAAACAAGTTAGACGTCCTCTACTTTGTTGTTGCAAGTTTTACGTGGCTGCTATGGGCTGAGCAAGAACTGTTCTTACCTACGCATCAAAACCACAACGATATTTCGTCAAGTTAGTGCCGTTTTAACCTTCAACAAGGACCGAGCGTAGTCACACTCGGTTCAGCTAAAGTTGGAAAACTGACACGCGCCAGCCACCTGTGTGCAAAGCACGTCGGTAGAACCAGTCTCGTGTAAGCGTACGCGTAATGTCAGTCCAGGCCGCTTCATCCAACAATACTGCCGAACCAAAGTATGACATGCTGGTAAGAAGTATGACTTGTATCGCCCACAACTCACTTGTGTTCTACTCATGCATATAACATCTACGCATAAACCTGGCTCGGATGCCACTGCTGGGGAACGTAGTAATTTCAAAAAAATTCCTATGCACGCACAAGATCATGGTGATGCATAGCAAAGAGAGGGAAGAGTATCGTCCATGTACCCTTGTAGACCATAAGCGAAAGCGTTATGAGAACGCGGTTGCTGTAGTCATACGTCTTCACGATCCGACCGATCCAAGTACCGAACGTACGACACCTCTGAGTTCAGCACACGTTCAGCTCGATGACGTCCCACGAACTCCTATCCAGCAGAGCTTCACAGAAGAGTTCCGTCATCATGACGGCTTGATGATGATGATGATGTTGCTACCAACGCAGGGCTTCACCTAAGCACCGCTACGATATGATCGAGGTGGATTTTGGTGGAGGGAGGCACCGCACATGGCTTGGAACAATCAACTTGTGTGTCCTAGGGTGCCCCATTCCCCCGTATATAAAGGAGTGGAGGAGGGGGAGTGCCGGCCCTCTACTATGGCGCGCCTTGGGGAGTCCTACTCCCACCGGGAGTAGAATTCCCCCCTTCCATGTAGTAGGAGTAGGAGAGAAGGAAAGAGAAAAGAGAAGAGAAGGAAGGAGGGGGCGCAGCCCCTCCCCCTAGTCCAATTCGGACTAAGCCTTGGGGGGGGGCGCAACCTCCCCTCTCTCTTTCCCCTAAAGCCCAATAAGGCCCATATAATCCCCGGCGAATTCCCGTAACTCTCCGGTACTCCGAAAAATACCCTAATCACTCGGAGCCTTTCCGATGTCCGAATATAGTCGTCCAATATATCGATCTTTAGGTCTCGACCATTTCGAGACTCCTCATCATGTCCCTGATCTCATCCGGGACTCCAAACTACCTTCATTACATAAACTCATATTACCGATCGTCACCGAACGTTAAGTGTGCGGACCCTACGGGTTCGAGAACTATGTAGACATGACCGAGACACGTCTGCGGTCAATAACCAATAGCGGAACCTGGATGCTCATATTGGCTCCTACATATTCTACGAAGATCTTTATAGGTCAAACCACATAACAACATACGTTGTTCCCTTTGTCATCGGTATGTTACTTGCCCGAGATTCGATCGTCGGTATCTCAATACCTAGCTCAATCTCGTTACCGACAAATCTTTTTACTCGTTCCGTAATGCATCATCCCGCAACTAACTCATTAGTTGCATTGCTTGCAAGGCTTATAGTGATGTGCATTACCGAGAGGGCCCAGAGATCCCTCTCCGACAATCGGAGTGACAAATCCTAATCTCGATCTATGCCAACTCAACAAGTACCATCAGAGACACCTGTAGAGCACCCTTATAATCACCCAGTTACATTGTGACATTTGGTAGCACACAAAGTGTTCCTCCAGTAATCGGGAGTTGCATAATCTCATAGTGATAGGAACATGTATAAGTCATGAAGATAGCAATAGCAGTAAACTAAAACGATCAAGTGCTAAGCTAACGGAATGGGTCAAGTCAATCACATCATTCTCCTAATGACGTGATCCCATTTATCAAATGACAACTCATGTCTATGGTTAGGAAACATAACCATCTTTGACCAACGAGCTAGTCAACTAGAGGCATACTAGTGACATTCTGTTTGTCTATGTATTCACACATGTATTATGTTTCTAGTTAATACAATTCTAGCATGAATAATAAACATTTATCATGATATAAGGAAATAAATAATAACTTTATTATTGCCTCTAGGGCATATTTCCTTCTACCGGGACTTAAAAAACGTTTTGAACGCCACGGAGCATATAAGATGTTCCAAGAGTTGAAATTTGTATTTCAGACTCATGCCCGAGTCGAGAGGTATGAGACTTCTGACAAGTATTTTGCCTACAAGATGGAGGAGAATAGCTCAATCAGTGAGCATCTGCTCAGAATGTCTGAGTACTACAATCGCTTGAATCAAGTGGGAGTTAATCTTCTAGATAAGATAGTGATTGACAGAGTTCTCTAGTCACTATCATCGAGTTACTAGAACTTCATGATGAACTATAATATGTAAGGGATGAAGAAAACAATTCCCGAGCTCTTCGCGATGCTGAAATCAGCGAAGGTAGAAACAATAAAAGCATCAAGTGCTGATGCTTGACAAGACCACTAGTTTCAAATAAAAGGGCAAGGGAAAGAAAGGGAACTTAAACAAGAATGGCAAGCAAGTTGCCACTCCCATGAAGAAGCCCAAAGCTAGACCCAAGCCTGAAACCGAGTGCTTCTACTGCAAAGGAAATGGTCACTGGAAGTGGAACTTCCCTAGATACTTGGCGGATAAGAAGGATGGCAAAGTGAACAAAGGTATATTTGATATACATGTTATTGATGTGTACTTTACCAGTGTTTATAGCAAACCCTCGGTATTTGATACTGGTTCAGTTGCTAAGAGCAGTAACTCAAAACGGGAGTTGCAAAATAAACAAAGACTAGTTTAGGGTGAGGTGATGATGTGAGTTGGAAGTGATTCCAAGGTTGATAAGATCACCATCGCACACTGCCTTTACCTTCGGGATTAGTGTTGAACCTAAAATAAATGTTATTTGGTGTTTGCGTTGAGCATAAATATGATTGGATCATGTTTATTGCAATATGATTATTCATTTAAGTCAAAGAATAACTGTTGTTTTATTTACATGAATAAAACCTTCTATGGTCATACACTCAATATAAATGGTTTATTGAATCTCGATCATAGTGATACACATATTCATAATATTGAAGCCAAAAGATGCAAAGTTAATAATGATAGTGCAACTTATATGTGGCACTGCCATTTAGGTCATAATGGTGTAAAGCGCATGAAGAAACTCCATACTGATGGAATTTTGGAATCACTTGATTATGAATCACTTGATGCTTGCGAACCATGCCTCATGGGCAAGATGACTAAGACTCTGTTCTTCAGAACAATGGAGCAAGCAACAGACTTGTTGGAAATAATACATACTGATGTGTGCAGTCCAATGAGTGTTGAGGCTCGCGGTAGGTATCATTATTTTCTGACCTTCACAGATGATTTGAGCAGATATGGGTATATCTACTTGATGAAACATAAGTCTGAAACATTTGAAAAGTTCAAAGAATTTCAGAGTGAAGTGGAAAATCATCATAACAAGAAAATAAAGTTTCTATGATCTGATCACGGAAACAAATATTTGAGTTACGAGTTTGGTCTTCATTTGAAACAATGTGGAATAGTTCCGCAACTCACACCACCTGGAACACCACAATGTAATGGTGTGTCCGAACGCCATAACCGTACTTTATTAGATATGGTGCAATCTATGATGTCTCTTACCAAATTACCACTATTGTTTTGGGGTTATGCATTAGAGACAACTGCATTCACGTTAAATAGGGCACTGCCTAAAAATCCGTTGAGATGACACCGTATGAACTGTGGTTTAGCAAGAAACCTAAGCTGTCGTTTCTTAAAGTTTGGGGTTGCGATGCTTATGTGAAAAAGTTTCAAACTGATAGGCTCAAACCCAAATCGAAGAAGTGCGTCTTCATAGGATACCCAAAAGAAACTGTTGGGTACACCTTCTATCACAGATCCGAAGGCAAGATCTTTGTTGCTAAGAGTGGATCCTTTCTAGAGAAGGAGTTTCTCTCAAAAGAAGTGAGTGGGAGGAAAGTAGAACTTGATGAGGTAATTGTACCTGCTCCCGTATTGTAAAGTAGTTCATCAAAGAAATCAGTTCCGATGATTCCTAGACCAATTAGTGAGGAAGCTAATGATGATGATCATGAAAACTTCTGATCAAGTTACTACCAAACCTCATAGGTCAACCAGAGTAGGATCCGCACCAGAGTGGTATGGTAATCATGTTCTGGAGGTCATGTTACTTGACCATGACGAACCTACGAACTATGAGGAAGCGATGAGGAGCCCAGATTCTGCGAATGGCTTAAGGCCATGAAATCTGAGAAGAGATCCATGTATGAGAACAAAGTATGAACTTTGATTGACTTGCCTGATGATCGGTGAGCCATTCAGAATAAATGGATCTTCAAGAGGAAGATAGTATTGTTACTATCTACAAAGCTCGAATTGTCGCAAAAGGATTTCGACAAGTTCAAGGTGTTGACTACGATGAGGTTTTCCCACTCGTAATGATGCTTAAAAGTCTATCTGAATCATGTTAGCAGTTGCCACATTTTATGAAATCTGGCAAATGGGTATCAAAACTACATTCCTTAATGGATTAATTAAATAAGAGTTGTATATGATGCAACCAGAAGGTTTTGTCAATCCTAAAGATGCTAACAAAGTGTGCAAGCTCCAGTGATCCATCTATGGACTGGTGCAAGCATCTCAGAGTTGGAATATACGCTTTGATGAGTTGATCAAAGCATATAGTTTTATACAGACTTGCAGTGAAGCATGTATTTACAAGAAAGTGAGTGGGAGCACTACAACCTTTCTGATGAGTATATGTGAATAACATATTGTTGATCGGAAATGATGTAGAATTTTCTGGAAAGCATAATTTTCAAAGGAAGACCTCGGTGAAGCTGCTTACATATGAAGCATCAAGATCTATAGATATAGATCAAGACGCTTGATAAGTTCTTTCAATGAGTACATAAATTGACAAGTTTTTTGAAGTAGTTCATAATGGAACAGTAAAAAAAGGAGTTCTTGCCTGATTTGTAAGGTATGAAGTTGAGTAAGACTGAAAACCCGACCACGGCAGAAGATAGAGAGAGAATGAAAGTCATTCCCTATGCCTCAGCCATAGGTTCTATAAAGTATGCCATGCTGTGTTGTGTACCTTGCCATGAGTTAGGTAAGGGGGTATGATAGTGATACATGAGTGGATCACTGGATAGCGGTCAAAGTTATCCTTAGTTGCCTAAGAGGACTAAGGAAATATTTCTCGGTTATGGAGGTGATAAAGAGTTCGTCGTAAAGAGTTACGTCGATACAAGCTTTTACACCAGTCCGGATGACTCCAGGTCTCAATCTGGATACATATTGAAAGTGGGAGCAATTAGCTAGAGTAGCTCCATGAGCATTGTAGACATAGAATGTTTGCAAAATACATACGGCTCTGAATGTAACAAAACCGTTGACTATACTTCTCTCACAAGCAAAACATGATTAGACCTTAGTACTCTTTGGGTGTTAATCACATAGCAATGTGAACTAGATTATTGACTCTAGTAAAACCCTTTGGGTATTAGTCACATGGCGATGTGAACTAATCACATGGTGATATGAACTATTGGTGTTAAATCACATGGCGATGTGAACTAGATTATTGACTCTAGTGCAAGTGGGAGACTAAAGGAAATATGCCCTAGAGGCAATAATAAAGTTTTTATTTATATTTCCTTATATCATGATAAACGTTTATTATTCATGCTAGAATTGTATTAACCGGAAACTTGATACATGTGTGAATACATAGACAAAACAAAGTGTCCCTAGTATGCCTCTACTAGACTAGCTCGTTAATAAAAGATGGTTAAGTTTCCTGACCATAGACATGTGTTGTCATTTGATGAACGGGATCACATCATTAGGAGAATGATGTGATGGACAAGACCCATCCGTTAGCTTAGCATAATGATCGTTTAGTTTATTGCTATTGCTTTCTTCATGACTTATACATGTTCCTATGACTATGAGATTATGCAACTCCCGAATACCGGATGAACACTTAGTGTGCTATCAAACGTCACAACGTAATTGGGTGATTATAAAGATGCTCTACAGGTGTCTCCGATGGTGTTTGTTGAGTTGGATTAGGATTTGTCACTCCATGTAGCAGAGAGATATCTCTGGGCCCTCTCGGTAATGATCATCACTATAAAGCCTTGCAAGCAATGTGACTAATGAGTTAGTTGCGGGATGATGCATTACGGAACGAGTAAAGAGACTTGCTGGTAACGAGATTGAACTAGTGATACGTCTCCAATGTATCTATAATTTTTGATTGTTCCATGCTATTATATTATCTGTTTTGGATGTTAATGGGCTTTATTTTACGCTTTTATATTATTTTTGGGACTAACCTATTAATCAGAGGCCCAGCCCAAATTGCTATTTTTTTGCCTATTTTAGTGTTTCACCGAAAAGGAATATCAAACGGAGTCCAAATGGAATGAAACCTTCGGGAATGTTATTTTTGGAACAAACGTGATCCAGGAGACTTGGAGTGGACGTCAAGAAACAATCGAGGAGTCCACGAGGCGGGGGGGTGCACCCACCCCCCTAGGCATGCCCTCCAGCCTCGTGGGCCCCTCATTGCTCCACCGACCTACTTCTTCCTCCTATATATATCTATGTACCCTGAGAACATTCAAGAGCACCACGAGAACCTAATTCCACCGCCGCAACCTTCTGTATGCAAGAGATCCCATCTTGGGGACTTTTTCGGAGCTCCGCCGGAGGGGGCATTGATCACGGAGGGCCTCTACATCAAATCCATGGCCTCTCCGGTGATGTGTGAGTAGTTTACTTCAGACCTTCGGGTCCATAGCTAGTAGCTAGATGGCTTCTTATCTCTCTTCGGATCTCAATACAAAGTTCTCCTCGATTCTCTTGGAGATCTATTCGATGTAATCTTCTTTTGCGGTGTGTTTGTCGAGATCAGAAGAATTGTGGGTTTATGTTCAAGTCTATCTATGAACGTTAAAACATGACTGGGTGATTATAAAGATGCTCTATAGGTGTCTCCGATGGTGTTTGTTGAGTTGGCATAGATCGAGATTAGGATTTGTCACTCCGTGTATCGGAGAGGTATCTCGGGGCCCTCTCGGTAATGACCATCACTATAAAGCCTTGCAAGCAATGTGACTAATGAGTTAGTTGCGGGTGTCGGTGTAAATACCGGCGGATCTCGGGTAGGGGGTCCCGAACTGTGCGTCTAAGGTCGATGGTAGCAGGAGACAGGGGACACAATGTTTACCCAGGTTTAGGCCCTCTCTATGGAGGTAATACCCTACTTCCTTCTTGATTGATCTTGATGAATATGAGTATTACAAGAGTTGATCTACCACGAGATCGTAATGGCTAAACCCTAGAAGTCTAGCCTGTATGACTATGATTATGATTATTCTCTATGGACTTAGCCCTCCAGTTTATATAGGCACCAGAGCGATCTAGGGTTACACAAAGTCGGTTACAGAAAAGGGAAATCTTCATATTTGGTCTCCAAGCTTGCCTTCCACGCTAAGGAGAGCCCCATCCGGACACGGGTAGAGTCTTCGGTCTTCGTATCTTCACAGCCCAACAGTCCGGCCCATGGCTGACATGCCGGACGCCCGAGGACCCCTTAGTCCAGGACTCCCTCAGTAGCCTCCGAACCAGACTTCAATGACAAGGTGTCCGGCGCATAGATTGTCTCCAGCATTGCAAGGCGGGTTCTTCCTCCGATGACTTCAAAGTGATGTACTCGACCTCCCATTTAATGTCGTACCCCTCGGCTTCTGTCTATCAACAACTTCAATTTCCACGTGTTGAGCGAAGGCGAGAGGTCAGGGCATTTTTATGCATAACACCCCAGCCATGCAAGGAGGAGTGTCTATTTAAAGAGATCGGATCTCAGATCCATTCAGCACCACACGGAAAAATCCTTTGAGCATGCTAGGAAAGTCTGCTCCAATATGGCTGACGCTCCTAGCTCTTCATCCCGCCCCGGTGATCCCGAAAAAGGCAAATGGGAGAGGTGTTCCGTATCCCACAGTCAGCCGGTGAAGCTGCAAACACAGGGATTCCTTCCCCCCGCAGACCTAGTCCCTGTTCGAGCTGGATTGACCTCCTTCAATGGCAGGGTTCAGGCTGAAAATTTCCCCAATCCATCTAGGGGGAACAAGTGTGCTTCGTCTCTTATCTGCTAAGAGGTGTCGGGTATCCAATTCACCCGTCCCTCCGAGGGCTTCTGCAGTAATACGGCCTCCAACTTGCTACCTCTTGAGCACTACCTGGGTTTTCCCTTGAAGAGGAAAGGGTGATGCAGCAAAGCAGCGTAAGTATTTCCCTCAGTTTTTGAGAAGCAAGGTATCAATACAGTAGGAGACCACGGGCGAGTCACCTCGTACCTACACAAACAAATAAGAACCTCACAACCAACGCGATAAAGGGGTTGTCAATCCCTTCATGGCCACTTGCAAGAGTGAGATCTAATAGAGATAATAATAATAAGATAAATAATTTTGGTATTTTTATGATGTAGATTGAAAGTAAAGATTGCAAAATAAAATAGATGGGAAACTTGTATGATGGAAAATCGACCTGGGGGCCATAGGTTTCACTAGTGGCTTCTCTCAAGATAGCATAAGTATTACGGTGGGTGAACAAATTACTTTCAATCAATTGATAGAAAAGCGAATAATTATGAGAATATCTAGGCATGATCATATATATAGGCATCACGTCCGTGACAAGTAGACCGACTCCTGCCTGCATCTACTACTATTACTCCACACATCGACTGCTATCCAGCATGCATCTAGAGTATTAAGTTCATAAGAACAGAGTAACGCCATAAGCAAGATGACATGATGTAGAGGGAGAAAATCATGCAATATTATATAAACCCCATCTTTTTATCCTCGACGGCAACAATACAATACATGTCGTTTCCCTTTCTGTCACTGGGATCGAGCACCGCAAGATTGAACCCAAAGCTAAGCACTTCTCCCATTGCAAGAAAGATCAATCTAGTAGGCCAAACCAAACTGATAATTCGAAGAGACTTGCAAAGATAAACCAATCATACATAAAAGAATTCAGAGAAGATTCAAATATTGTTCATAGATAAATTGATCATAAACCCACAATTCATCGGATCTGGACAAACAAACCACAAAAGAAGATTACATCGAATAGATCTCCAAGAGAATCGAGGAGAACTTTGTATTGAGATCCAAAGAGAGAGAAGAAGCCATCTAGCTACTAGCTATGGACCCGAAGGTCTGAAGTAAACTACTCACACATCATTGGAGGGGCCATGGAGTTGATGTAGAGGCCCTCCGTGATCAATGCCCCCTCCGGCGGAGCTCCGGGAAAGGCCCCAAGATGGGATCTCTTGGGTACAGAAGGTTGAGGCGGTGGAATTTGGTTTTCGTGGTGCTCCTGGTTGTTTGCGGGGTACGTAGATATATATAGGAGGAAGAAGTAGGTCGGTGGAGTAACGAGGGGCCCACGAGGGTGGAGGGCGCGCCCAGGGGGGTAGGCGCGCCCCCTTCCTCATGGCCTCCTCGATTGTTTCTTGATGTCTACTCCAAGTCCCCCGGATCACGTTTGTTCCAAAAATCATGCTCCCGAAGGTTTCATTCCATTTGGACTCCATTTGATAATCATTTTCTACGAAACACTGAAATAGGCAAAAACATCAATTTGGGCTGGGCCTCCGGTTAATAGGTTAGTCCCAAAAATAATATAAAAGTGTAAAATAAAGCCCATTAACATCCAAAACAGAATATATAATAGCATGGAACAATCAAAAATTATAGATACATTGGAGATGTACTTAACTCCTACCTCCATCCTACATATCGCGGGCTACGTTGCTCTTTGTGAGCTGTTCTTGGGTTATGAGGCCCACTTTGAATTGTGGAGAAAGTTATTTTGTCTTGTCCCGTGCAACCACGGGGGGTCAGTATTTGAAGTGGGCGGAGCCGAAATATGGCGCATCGGTGAGACTGGATATTTGTCCGGCACACCAAGGAAGGCATCCGAAGAATGGCCCTCTGAATGGTTCTATATCGAGGACGTCGCACTTCCAGACCCAGTTCGGAGGGGTATTCTTGAGTTCACAAGCGCTCCTTTGAAGAAACACCACAGCTGGCGCCCTCGGAGCCTCAAGGAGGAAGATAGTGCGGAAGTTCGTCAACTCATGAGCAAGATAAGGACGCTCGCTCAATCTGGATTATCAATAGTCAAAGTAATGGCGAATTCCATAGTACAGGGGGGTTCAACCACTTCAATACAGAGGTCTCCCCAAGTGGCACTACAATGGGGAAGATGACACCTCCCGCTGCGGCCGGAAGGGTCCGGATACCCCCGCTGCTTTGGCCAAAATATTGGCTGAACTGTTCAAAGGGGAGGAAGAGAAATTTCTGTGTATCAAACACAAAGACGGATTTTCCATGTACAATCCTCCTAGGTGGGTAAGCCCCAACTCCTCCGTCCTTACTTACTCCACTCCCTGAGGTACTTTCAATGAGTGTTAATCCGTCCATTTATAACAGCAATGGCGAAAGATTTTGGAAGGGCTTCACAGCCCCACCCCGCAGCCCGAGGGCCACAATCGGGACCTTGACCCCGGATTTGAAGAGGATCCGGATATATTTGTGGTTCTCGAGGACGGGGTGTTTTACTAGGCGAGCTATGATGGCATAGAAGTGGCTATCACCGCAGATTATCCCGGTGTTCTCCCTACTTCACACGTAAGTAATCATGAGACATCTCATCCGAAAGAGTTCTATTATTCTGCCTCACCCACTGCACTGTCCTGTGCTTAAAAGGGGAGGCGTTCGGCGCGCCATGCTGCCCCAGGGGCATCTCCAAAGAGAGCGGCCCCTACACCGTGCAAGCCTTCGAAGAGGAAGGCAAACGAAGACACGACCGAGCCTTCATCAAAGAGGTATGGATTTGCAAATATGTACCTTGGCAGTCACATCCAGCTGTGACCTTTCTGTTTGTCCTGTATTGGGAAAAGAGTGTGCCGGACTATGTCCGGGGGTCCGGCCGGTCATAGTTCCCGCAGACAGGATCCAGATCCTGCCGTAAAGACGAGGGCTGATACTGGGGTAACACCTGATTGTCCTCCAGCCGAGGATTCAGATGATGTATCCATCACCAACTCGGAAGTGGAGAGTGCCATGAATCATCGGCGTCGAAGGGCCGTTTTACAAGACCCCGGCTTTTCAGAAGATTCGTTTAACGCCTTTAGCTCAGTTGACGCATAGATCCGAGCTGCTCGAGATGGGCTTAACAGAGCCACAAAGCAGCATTTAAAAGATGTGCGGGTAAGTTTACTTTGTCCGCATATGATAACCATATGCCAGTAGCCCTCGAGACTTGAAGCAGTTGGTACAACTGATTTAAGTATCGTTGTATAAGCAAGTTCTTACGGAGAAGAACGACCTGCTAGTCCAAGAGCTAGAAAAGTGTCAGACACAGCTAACTGCTGCCAATGCCGAACTGGAGAAATCCAAGAAGGCATCTCCTGGTAATGTTCCCCTCCATCAAGGAAACATAATGGTATACCCATAATGCTAAGACGGTTGTTCACCTCTTATTAGGATCACTAGATCAATTGCAAGAACAACTGAAAGCTGCTCAAGGTGGAGAACAAGAAGCCAAAAAACTGCTAGCCACGGGCGAGCGTGTGCTAACAAAAGTCGTGATGGAGAAAAACAAGCTCCAGGATTGGAATACCCGACTGGGTGAGGAACTAAAAGGTATATGGGCCCAACTGGTTGACTCCGTAAAGGAGAATAAAAGGCTGTGAGGCGGCATATTCAGTATGTGGTTGAACATACCTTCAAGTAACTCGGAGGTGGAGGGGACCGACAGAATTATTGTCTGCAGGTATGCTGACCAGTCGTCCCGAAGAGATGTTCGGATTCTCGGGCGATCTGCTACAAGAGCTGTCGCAAGTGCACGAGCAGGCTTGTAGGCGATGCGAAGTGTTGCCAAGGCCTTATGGACATCCGCCTCCCCTCCAGGGAAGATGGAGGAGCTTATACAACTGTTCAAGGGAGCGCGGTGGTGCTTTCGATTGTGGAAGATATAGGCCTACCAGGAAGGTGCACGGGAAGCCTGGGCCATGGTGAAAATGCGGTATACCAAGCTTGATCCGAATCATATGGCTTGGGTCAGACCTCTAGGGTCAGATGGAAAAGAAGTTCCCGTTAATTTGGTATATGACCAAGTAGAAATAGCTGCCAAGTATTCCCAGCAGGATTGTAAGTTAGACAGCCTGCTGGACGGTATAGAGGAGGAAATTTTTGAGTCCAAATGACTATGTACCTTCCTTGGCGTATGTAACTCTAGCTGAATTGTAAAACGATTGTCATGGCAGACCTTTTTGCTTCGACCTCTGGACTCGAACGTGCGGAGTGTTTCTGAATACCTGAGCGGTAGAATAGACCGGGGTATGCGTGGAAACAAGCCGTAGGGGTCATAGTTGCTTGAAAAGACAAGTTGTATCTGACTAGTTATGTTATATTAAATTATGATTGTAAGAAACATCTTTCAGAGAGAATAGTTCCGTTAAGGGTTCCTTTCCCTGGGTGTGCTTGCGTGTAATGTACATGTCCGAACTGTGATTTAAAAATTGCAGTATATGTAACTTCTGGGGGTTCACAATGGAGTGAATGCAGAAACATCTTTAATTCACCGACCGAATATTCCCTTAAGAACGCTAGCTTTCGGCTTCACCTAGTCTGAGGTACACATCTGGATGACCCGACAGTAACAATCGCAGAGGTGCTCCCTTTATGCCCTAGCCGAATTAACGGGAATGTAGGGCATAAGAACAGGAGACAGGCAACCCAGCTTGGCCAAAACTTAAGTCATATTGATGCATATAATGGCAAAGAAAAGGTACATATGGAAAAACGCATATGTGATGAGCTTGATGCTCGGAAAATAGCAAGCTTCTGTCCAAGAAGCCTCCAAGTATAATGGACGTACATATTTGAAGATGTATGCGTCAGGGGTGCATGGTCTAGCCGCACGAAAGCTTTAAGGCTAAAGAGAAAAAACAAAAAGTGAGAAAAAATGATGAAAACAACAGGGGGAAGGAGACGAACACAGAGTTCGGCGCTAGGCATAGAATCGTCGGAGTCTGGCTGCGTTCCAGGAGTTCGGCTCTAAGCGATTGTCTGACGCATCGCGCAGGCGGTACGCTCCTCTGGTGAGAACTTTGTCAATGATGAAGGGACCCTCCCACTTGGGCTTGAGTTTGTCCTTTTTCGTCTCTGACAGGCGTAGAACGAGTTCGCCAACATTGTAAGTCTTGGCACGCACTTCTCTGCTTTAATACCCGCGAGCCTGCTTTTGATAAAATGGGAATGGGCTATTGCAACATCGCGCTCTTCCTCCAGAGCATCTAAGCTGTCTTGTGGATCAAGCTCGGCCTCTCTCTCTTCATACACGCGCACTCGAGGTGAGTCATGAATAATGTCGCGGGGTAACACTGCCTCTGCGCCATACACCATGAAGAAAGGTGTATATCTGGTAGTACAATTGGGCGTGGTCCACAGCCCCCAGAGTACGGAGTCGAGCTCCTCAACCCAGTGCTTGTCTGATTCTTTCCAAGACCGCACTAGTCTAGGCTTGATGCCGCTCATAATAAGACCATTGGCTCATTCGACTTGACTGTTTGTTTGCGGATGATAGATAGAGGCGTAATCGAGTTTGATGCCCAGATTAGCGCACCAGGTTTTCACCTCATCGACTATGAAATTGGAGCTGTTATCGGTGATGATGCTGTGTGGAACACCATAACAATGTACAACACTGGATATGAATTCTATCACCGGTCCAGACTCGGCCGTTTTAACTGGTTTGGCCTCTATCCACTTGGTGAATTTATCCACCATTACCAGCAGATACTTTTTCTTATGGCTTCCTCTTTTAAGGGGTCCTACCATATCGATCCCCCAGACCGCGAAAGGCCAAGTGATGGGGATTGTTTGTAAGGCGGTGGGCGGCATATGGCTTTGGTTGGCGAAGAGTTGGCATCCGACGCAACATTGGACAAGGTCCTGTGCATCTGCTCAGGCCGCCGACCAAAAAAAACCTGTATGGAAGGCCTTGCTAACAAGGGCCCGAGCTGCGGTGTGGTGCCCGCTGAGATCGGCATGAATTTCAGCCAGGAGCCGCCACCCCTCTTCCTCGGAGATACATCTTTGAAGGACTCCGGCAGCGCTTTTCTTGTAGAGCTCTCCTTCGTGAACCTTATAGGCCTTCAAACATTAGACAATGCAGCGGGCCTCATTCTGATCCTCAGGGAGTTCCTTCCTATAAAGGTAGGCCAAGAAGGGTTCGGTCCATGGGGCAATGACTGCCATAATGAGATGGGTCGACGGTGTTATTTCGGTGGCTAAGCCCCCGATGACATCGATGTGTTCGGAATTTGGGGTTGTGTTCGGATCCGGACTGGTGTTGTGATGTCTACTACACAATCTTCTTCTTGTAGATGTTGTTGGGCCTCCAAGTGCAGAGGTTTGTAAGACAGTAGCAAATTTCCCTCAAGTGGATGACCTAAGGTTTATCAATCCATGGGAGACGTAGGATGAATATGCTCTATCTCAAACAACCCTGCAACCAAATAACAAAGAGTCTCTTGTGTCCCCAACACACCCAATACAATGGTAAATTGTATAGGTGCACTAGTTCGGTGAAGAGATGGTGATACAAGTGCAATATGGATAGTAGATAAAGGTTTTTGTAATCTGAAAATATAAAAACAACAAGGTACCAAGTGGTAAAAGTGAGTGTAAATGGTATTGCAATGCTAGGAAACAAGTCCTAGGGTTCATACTTTCACTAGTGCAAGTCCTCTCAACAATAATAACATAATTGGATCATATAACTATCCCTCAACTTGCAACAAAGAGTCACTCCAAAGTCACTAATAGCGGAGAACAAACGAAGAGATTATTGTAGGGTACGAAACCACCTCAAAGTTATTCTTTCTAATCAATCCATTCGGCTATTCCTATAAGTGTCACAAACAGCCCTAGAGTTCGTAGTAAAATAACACCTTAAGACGCAAATCAACCAAAACCCTAATGTCACCTAGATACTCCAATGTCACCTGAAGTATCCATGGGTATGATTATACGATGTGCATGACACAATCTCATATTCATCTATTCAAACCAACACAAAGTACTTCAAAGAGTGCCCCAAAGTTTCTACCGGAGAGTCAAGACGAAAACGTGTGCCAACCCCTATGCATAAGTTCACAAGGTCACGGAACTCGCAAGTTGATCACCAAAATAGACATCAAGTGGATCACGTGATATCCCATTGTCACCATAGATAAGCACATGCAAGACATACATCAAGTGTTCTCAAATCCTTAAAGACTCAGTCCGATAAGATAACTTCAAAGGGAAAACTCAATTCATCACAAAAGAGTAGAGGGCGAGAAACATCATAAGATCCAACTATAATAGCAAAGCTCGCGATACATCAAGATCGTACCACCTCAAGAACACGAGAGAGAGAGAGAGAGATCAAACACATAGCTACTGGTACATACCCTCAGCCCCGAGGGTGAACTACTCCCTCCTCGTCATGGAGAGCGCCGAGATGATGAAGATGGCCACCGGAGAGGGATTCCCCCCTCCGGCAGGGTGCCAGAATGGGTCAAGATTGGTTTTCGGTGGCTACGGAGGCTTCTGGCGGCGGAACTCCCGATCCATTCCGCTTCCCGATGTTTTTAGGGTATATGGACATATATAGGCGAAAGAAGTCGGTCAGGGGAGCCACGAGGGGCCCATGAGGGTGGTTGGCGCGCCAGGGGGGCAGGCGCACCTCCTTGTCTCGTGGGCACCTCGAAGCTTCCCTGACGTCTACTCCAAGTCTCCTGGATTGCTTCCGTTCCAAAAATAACTCTCCCGAAGGTTTCATTCCGTTTAGACTCCGTTTGATATTCCTTTTCTTCGAAACACTGAAATAGGCAAGAAAACAACAATTTGGGCCGGGCATCCGCTTAATAGGTTAGTCCCAAAAATAATATAAAAGTGTATAAAAAGCCCATAAACATCCAAAATAGATAATATAATATCATGGACCAATCAAAAATTATAGATACGCTGGAGACGTATCAGCATCCCCAAGCTTAATTCTTGCTCGTCCTCGAGTAGGTAAATGATAAAAATAGAATTTTTGATGTGGAATGCTTTCTAGAATATTCTTCAATGTATTTCTCTCTATTGTGGCATGAATGTTCAGATCCGCAAGATTCAAGATAAAAGTTTATTGTTGACATAAAAATAGTAATACTCCAAGTATGCTAATCAAGCAATTATGTCTTATCAAAATACCATAGCCAAAGAAAACTTATCCCTACAAAGTCATATAGTTTGGCCATGCTTCATTTTCGTCACACAAAATGCTCTCATCATGCACAACCCCGATGTCAAGCCAAGCAATTGTTTCATACTTAGCCTTTTCAAACTCTTTCAACTTTTACGCAATATATGAGTGCGAGCCATGGACATAACACTATGGGTGGAATAGAATATGATGATTGAGGTTGTGTGAGAAGAAAAAAGGGAGAAAGTCTCACATTGACGCGGATAATCAATGGGTTATGTAAATGCCCGCCGACTGATGTTAATGCAAGGAGTAGGGATTGCCATGCAACGGATGCACTGGAGCTATAAATATATGAGAGCTCATCAAAGAAACTAAGTGGGTGTGCATCCAACTTTCTTGCTCACGAAGACCTAGGGCATTTGAGGAAACCCATCATTGGAATATACAAGCCAAGTTCTATAATAAAAAAATTCCCACTAGTATATGAAAGTGACAAAATAAAAGACTCTCTATCATGAAGATCATGGTGCTACTTTGAAGCACAAGTGTGGAAAAGGGATAGTAACATTGTCCCTTCTCTCTTTTTCTCTCTTTTATTTATTATTATTTTCTTTTTTTATTTGGGCCTTTTTTTCTTTTGGCCTCTTTTCTTTTTTTTTCGTCTGGAGTCTCATCCCGACTTGTGGGGGAATCATAGTCTCCATCATCCTTTCCTCACATGGGACATTGCTCTAATGATGATCATCACACTTCTATTTTCTTACAACTCAAGAATTACAACTCGATACTTAGAACAAAATATGACTCTATGTGAATGCCTCCGGTGGTGTACCGGGATTGTGATGAATCAAGAGTGACATGTATGAAAAAAATTATGAACGGTGGCTTTGCCACAAATACGATGTCAACTACATGATCATGAAAAGCAATATGACAATGATGATGCGTGTCATAATAGATGGAACGGTGGAAAGTTGCATGGCAATATATCTCGGAATGGATATGGAAATGTCATAATATGTAGGTCTGGTGGCTGTTTTGAGGAAGATATAAGGAGTATTATGTGTGATAGAGCGTATCATATCACGGGGTTTGCATGCACCGACGAAGTTTGCACCAACTCTCAAGGTGAGAAAGGGCAATGCATGGTACTGAAGAGGCTAGCAATGGTGGAAGGGTGAGAGTGCATATAATCCATGGACTCAACATTAGTCATAAAGAACTCACATACTTATTGCAAAAATATACAAGTCATCAAAACCAAGCACTACGCGCATGCTCCTAGGGGGATAGATTGGTAGGAAAAGACCATCGCTCGTCCCCGACCGCCACTCATAAGGAAAGCAATCAAAGAACACCCCATGCTTCAAATTTGTCACATAGCGTTTATCATACGTGCATGCTACGGGACTTGCCAACTTCAACACAAGTATTCATCAATTTCACAATTACTCAACTAGCACACCTCTAATATTACCACCTTTATATCTCAAAACCATCTATCAAGCATCCAACTCCTCTTAGCATTTCAAATTTATAGCCAAAGTGAATTACCATGCTGTTCTAAAGACTCTCAAAATAATATAAGTGAAGCATGAGATTTCAACAATTTCTTCAAAATAAAACCACTACCGTGCTCTAAAAAGATATAAGTGAATCACTAGAGCAAATGACAAACTACTCCAAAAGATATAAGTGAAGATCAACGAGTAGTCGAATAATTATGCAACTATGTGAAGACTCTCTAACATTTAAGAATTTAAGATGTTGGTATTTTATTCAAACAGCAAGCAAAACAAAATAAAATAAAATGACGCTCCAAGCAAAACACATATCATGTGGCGAATAAAAATATAGCTCCAAGTAAATTTACTGATGAACGAAGACGAAAGAGGGGATGCCATCCGGGGCATCCCCAAGCTTAGGATCTTGGTTGTCCTTGAATATTACCTTGGGGTGCCTTGGGCATCCCCAAGCTTAGGCTTAAGGAAAGAAGAAAAAAGCACCACTTCAAGGTACTGTAATGAAATCATTATTTATTTATATTGGTGTTAAACCTACTGTAGTCCAACTTCTCTATGGTTTATAAACTCTTTTACTATCCATAGATTCATCAAAATAAGCAAACAACACATGAAAAACAGAATCTGTGAAAAACAGAATAGTCTGTAGTAATATGTAACTAACACAAATTTCTGGAACCCCAAAAATTCTAAAATAAATTGGTGGACGTGAGGAATTTATCTATTAATCATCTTCAAAAATAATTAACTAAATATAAATCTCCAATAAAAAATGGCAGCAATTCTCGTGAGCGCTAAAGTTTCTGTTTTTTATAGCAAGATCTGTTGGGGAACGTAGCAGAAATTCAAAATTTTTCCTACGAATATCACCCAGATCTATCTATGGAGAGACCAGCAACGAGTAGAAAGGGGAGTGCATCTACATACCCTTGTAGATCGCTAAGCGGAAGCGTTCAAGTGAACGGGGTTGATGGAGTCGTACTCGTCGTGATTCAGATCACCGATGATCAAGTGCCGAACGGACGGCACCTCCGCGTTCAACACACGTACAGCCCGGTGACGTCTCCCACGCCTTGATCCAGCAAGGAGAGAGGGAGAGGTTGAGGAAGACTCCATCCAACAGCAGCACAACGGCGTGGTGGTGGTGGAGGAGTGTGGCAATCCTGCAGGGCTTCGCCAAGCACCCACGGGACAGGAGGAGGTGTCACGGGAGGGAGGGAGGCGCCAGGGGCTCAGGTGTGGATGCCCTCCCTCCCCTCCACTATATATAGGGGCAGGGGAGAGGGGGGAGGCGCAGCCTTGCCCCCTCCTCCAAGGAAGGGGTGCGGCTAAGGAGGGGGGAGGAGTCCATCCTCCCCAAGGCACCTCGGAGGTGCCTTCCCCCTTTAGGACTCTCCCCTTTTCCTATATCTTGGCGCATGGGCCTCTAGGGGCTGGTGCCCTTGGCCCATGTAGGCCAAGGCGCACCCCCTACAGCCCATGTGGCCCCCCGGGGCAGGTGGCCCCACCCGGTGGGCCCCCGGGACCCTTCCGGTGGTCCCGGTACAATACCGATGACCCCGAAACTTGTCCCGATGGCCGAAACAGGACTTCCTATATATAAATCTTTACCTCCGGACCATTCCGGAACTCCTCGTGACGTCCGGGATCTCATCCGGGACTCCGAACAACATTCGGTTACCACATACAAGCTTCCTTTATAACCCTAGCGTCATCGAACCTTAAGTGTGTAGACCCTACGGGTTCGGGAGACATGCAGACATGACCGAGACGTTCTCCGGTCAATAACCAACAGCGGGATCTGGATACCCATGTTGGCTCCCACATGTTCCACGATGATCTCATCGGATGAACCACGATGTCAAGGACTCAATCGATCCCGTATACAATTCCCTTTGTCTAGCGGTATTTTACTTGCCCGAGATTCGATCGTCGGTATACCGATACCTTGTTCAATCTCGTTACCGGCAAGTCACTTTACTCGTTCCGTAACACATCATCCCGTGATCAACTCCTTGGTCACATTGCGCATATGATGATGTCCTACCGAGTGGGCCCAGAGATACCTCTCCGTTTACACGGAGTGACAAATCCCAGTCTCGATCCGCATAAAACAATAGATACTTTCGGAGATACCTGTAGTGCACCTTTATAGTCACCCAGTTACGTTGTGACGTTTGATACACCCAAGGCACTCCTACGGTATCCAGGAGTTACACGATCTCATGGTCAAAGGAAGAGATACTTGACATTGGCAAAGCTCTAGCAAACGAACTACACGATCTTTGTGCTAAGCTTAGGATTGGGTCTTGTCCATCACATCATTCTCCTAATGATGTGATCCCGTTATCAACGACATCCAATGTCCATAGCCAGGAAACCATGACTATCTGTTGATCACAACGAGCTAGTCAACTAGAGGCTCATTAGGGACATATTGTGGTCTATGTATTCACACGTGTATTACGATTTCCGGATAATACAGTTATAGCATGAATAAAAGACAATTATCATGAACAAGGAAATATAATAATAATACTTTTATTATTGCCTCTAGGGCATATTTCCAACAGTCTCCCACTTGCACTAGAGTCAATAATCTAGTTCACATCGCCATGTGATTAACACTTACAGGTCACATCGCCATGTGACTAATACCCAAGAGTTTACTAGAGTCAATAGTCTACTTCACATCACTATGTGATTAACACTCAATGAGTTTTATGTTTGATCATGTTGCTTGTGAGAGAGGTTTTAGTCAACGGGTCTGAACCTTTCAGATCCGTGTGTGCTTTACAAATCTCTATGTCATCTCCTAGATGCAGCTACCACGCTCTATTTGGAGCTATTCCAAATAAATGTTCTACTTGGAGCTATTCTAAATTATTGCTCCATTATATGTATCCGGTCTCTCTACTCAGAGCTATCCGGATAGGTGTCAAGCTTGCATCGTCGTAACTTTTACAACGAACTCTTTTACCACCTCCATAATCGAGAAAATTCCTTAGTCCACTAGTTACTAAGGGTAACTTTGACCGCTGTCTGTGAGCCATTCTTGGATCACTCTTGTACCCCTTGACTGACTCATGGCAAGGCACACTTCAGGTGCGGTACACAGCACAGCATACTGAAGAGCCTACGTTTTAAGCATAGGGGACGACCTTCGTCCTTTCTCTCTATTCTGCCGTGGTCGAGCTTTAAGTCTTAACTTCATACCTTACAACTCAGGCAAGAACTCCTTCTTTGACTGGTCCATCTTGAACACCTTCAAGATCATGTCAAGGTATGTGCTCATTTGAAAGTATTATTAAGCATTTTGATCTATCCTTACAGATCTTGATGCTCAATGTTCAAGTAGCTTAATCCAGGTTTTCCATTGAGAAACACTTTCAAAATAACCCTATATGCTTTCCAGAAATTCTACGTCATTTCTGATCAACAATATGTCAACAACATATACTCATCAGAAATTCTATAGTGCTCCCACTCACTTCTTTGGAAATACAAGTTTCTCATAAACTTTGTACAAACCCAAAATCTTTGATCGTCATCAAAGCATACATTCCGACTCCGAGATGCTCACTCCAGTCCTTAGAAGGATTAATGGAGCTTTGCATACTTATTAGCATCTTTCGGGATTGACAAAACCTTCCGGTTGTATCACATACAACCTTTCCTCAAGAAAATCGTCTAGGAAACAATGTTTTGACATCCTATCTGCAAGATTTCATAAATAATGCAGTAATCGCTAATATAATTCCAACAGACTCTTAGCATCGCTACGAGTGAGAAAATCTCATCGTAGTCAACTCCTTGAACTTGTCGGAAAACATCTTAACGACAAGTCGAGCTTTCTTAATGGTGACATTTACCATCATTGTCCGTCTTCCTTTTGAAATCCATCTGTACTCATTAGCCTTACGACCATCGAGCCGTTCTGCCAAAGTCTACACTTTGTTTTCATACATGGATCCTCTCTCGGATTTTATGGCCTCAAGCCATTTATCGGAATCCGGGCCCACCATCGCTTCTCCATAGCTCATAGGCTCATTGTTGTCTAGCAACATGACTTCCAAGACAGGATTACGTACCACTCTCAAGTAGTATGCATCCTTGTCATCCTACGAGGTTTGGGAGTGACTTGATCTGAAGTTTCATGATCACTATCATAAGCTTCCACTTCAATTGGTGTAGGTGCCACGGGAACAACTTCCTGTGCCCTGCTACACACTGGTTGAAGTGATGGTTCAATAACCTCATCAAGTCTCCACCATCCTCCCACTCAACTCTTTCGAGAGAAACCTTTCCTCGAGAAAGGACCCGATTCAAGAAACAATCCATATTGCTTTCGGATCTGAATTAGGAGGTATACCCAACTGTTTTGGGTTTCCTATGAAGATGCATTTTATCCGCTTTGGGTTCGAGCTTATCAACCTGAAACTTTTTCATATAAGCGTCGCAGCCCCAAACTTTTAAGAAACGACAACTTAGGTTTCTCTAAACCATAATTCAAACGGTGTCATCTCAACGGAATTACGTGGTGCCCTATTTAAAGTGAATGTGGTTGTCTCTAATGCTTAACCCATGAACAATAGTGGTAATTCGATAAGAGACATCATGGTACGCACCATATCCAATAGGGTGCAACTATGATGTTCGGACATACCATCACACTATGGTGTTCCAGGCGGTATTAATTGTGAAACAATTTCCACAATGTCTTAATTGTGTGCCAAAACTCGTAACTCAGATATTCATCTCTATGATCATATCATAGACATTTTATCCTCTTGTCACAATGATCTTCTACTTCACTCTGAAATTACTTGAACCATTCAATAATTCAGACTTGTGTTTCATCAAGTAAATATTCTCAACATCTACTCGAATCATCTGTGAAGTAAGAACATAACGATATTCACTGCATGCCTCGGCACTCATTGGACTGCACACATCAAAATGTGTTACTTCCAATAAGTTGCTATCTTGTTCCATCTTATTGAAACCGAGGCTTTTCAGTCATCTTGCCTATGTGGTATGATTTGCATATCTCAAGTGATTCAAAATCAAGTGAGTCTGAACGGTCCATTTGCATGGAGTTTCTTCATGCATATACACCAATAGACATGGTTCGCATGTCTCAAACTTTTCAAAAATGAGTGAGTCCAAAGATCCATCAACATGGAGCTTCTTCATGCGGTTTATACCATTATGACTTACATGGCAGTGCCACAAGTAAGTGGTACTATCATTACTATCTTATATCTTTTGGCATGAAAATGTGTATCACTACGACTGAGATTCAATAAACCATTCCTTTAGGTGCAAGAGCACTTATTCAGGTTTAATACTAATCTTGATGGTAGAGGGAGCGTGCGATGTTAGATCACATCAAACTTGGAAACACTTCCAACACGTATCGTCAGCTCACCTTTAGCTAGTCTCCGTTTTATTCCGTAGCTTTTATTTCGAGTTACTAACACTTAGCAACCGAACCGGTATCTAATACCCTGGTGCTACTAGGAGTACTAGTAAAGTACACATTAACATAATGTATATCCAATATACTTCTATCGACCTTGCCAGCCTTCTCATCTACCAAGTATCTAGGGTAATGCTGCTCCAGTGGTTGTTCCCCTTATTACAGAAGCACTTAGTCTCGGGTTTGGGTTCAACCTCGGGTTTCTTCACTGGAGCAGCAGCTGAATTGCCGTTTCATGAAGTATCCCTTTGTTCCCTAGCCCTTCTTGAAACTAGTGGTTTCACCAACCATCAACAATTGATGCTCCTTCTTGATTTCTACTTTCGCGGTGTCAAACATCGCGAATACCTCAAGGATCATCATATCTATCCCTGATATGTTATAGTTCATCACGAAGCTCTAACAGCTTGGTGGCAATGACTTTGGAGAACCATCACTGTCTTATCTGGAAGATCAACTCCCACTCGATTCAAATGATTGTTGTACTCAGACAATCTGAGCACAAGCTCAACAATTGAGCTTTTCTCCTTAGTTTGCAGGTTAAGAAAGTCATCGGAGGTCTTATACCTCTTGACATGGGCACGAGCCTGAAATCCCAATTTCAGCCCTCGAAACATCTCATATGTTCCGCGACGTTTCGAAAACGTCTTTCGTGCCTCAACTCTAAACCGTTTAATTGAACTATCACGTAGTTATCAAAACGTGTATGTCCGATGTTCGCAACATCCACAAACGACATTTGGGGTTCAGCACACTAAGCGGTGCATTAAGGACATAAGCTATCTACTGTCTGCATAATCGCTACTTTCAACTTTCAACTATATTTTCTCTAGGATCATATCTAAAACAGTAGAACTAAAGCGCGAGCTACGACATAATTTGCAAAATCCTTTTGACTATGTTCAGGATAATTAAGTTCATCTTATGAACTCCCACTCAGATAGACATCCCTCTGGTCATCTAAGTGATCACATGATCCGAGTCAACTAGGCCGTGTCCGATCATCACGTGAGACGGACTAGTTAACGTCGGTGAACATCTTCATGTTGATCGTATCTACTATACGACTCATGCTCGACCTTTCGGTCTCCGTGTTCCGAGGCCATGTCTGCACATGCTAGGCTCGTCAAGTTAACCCTAAGTGTATTGCTGTGTAAATCTGTCTTACACCCGTTGTATGTGAACGTAAGAATCCATCACACCCGATCATCACGTGGTGCTTAGAAGCGATGAACTGTAGCAACGGTGCACAGTTAGGGGAGAACACTTCTTGAAATTGTTGTAAGGGATCATCTTATTTACTACCGTCGTTCTAAGCAAACAAGATGCATAAACATGATAAACATCACATGCAATCAAATAGAGTAGTGACATGATATGGCCAATATCATATAGCTCCTTTGATCTTCATCTTCGGGGCTCCATGATCATCTTGTCACCGGCTTGACACCATGATCTCCATCATCATGATCTCCATCATCGTGTCTTCATGAAGTTGTCACGCCAACGACTACTTCTACTTCTATGACTAACGCGTTTAGCAATAAAGTAAAGTAGTTTACATGGCGTTCTTCAATGACACGCAGGTCATACAAAAAATAAAGACAACTCCTATGGCTCCTGCCGGTTGTCATACTCATCGACATGCAAGTCGTGAATCCTATTACAAGAACATGATCAATCTCATACATCACATATATCATTCATCACATCCTTTTGGCCATATCACATCACATAGCATACCCTGCAAAAACAAGTTAGACGTCCTCTAATTGTTGTTGCATGTTTTACGTGGCTGCTATGGGTTTCTAGCAAGAACATTTCTTACCTACGCAAAACCACAACGTGATATGCCAATTGCTATTTACCCTTCATAAGGACCCTTTTCATCGAATCCGTTCCGACTAAAGTGGGAGAGACTGGCACCCGCTAGCCACCTTATGCACCAAGTGCATGTCAATCGGTGGAACCTGTCTCACGTAAGAGTACGTGTAAGGTCGGTCCGGGCCGCTTCATCCCACAATACCGTCGAAACAAGATTGGACTAGTAACGGTAAGCATATTGAACAACATCAACGCCCACAACTACTTTGTGTTCTACTCGTGCAAAGAATCTACGCAATAGACCTAGCTCATGATGCCACTGTTGGGGAACGTAGCAGAAATTCAAAATTTTTCCTACGAATATCACCCAGATCTATCTATGGAGAGACCAGGAACGAGTAGAAAGTGGAGTGCATCTACATAACCTTGTAGATTGCTAAGCGGAAGCGTTCAAGTGAACGGGGTTGATGGAGTCGTACTCGTCGTGATTCAGATCACCGATGATCAAGTGCCGAACGGACGGCACCTCCGCGTTCAACAAACGTACAGCCCGGTGACGTCTCCCACGCCTTGATCCAGCAAGGAGAGAGGGAGAGGTTGAGGAAGACTCCATCCAACAGCAGCACAACGGCGTGGTGGTGGTGGAGGAGTGTGGCAATCCTGCAGGGCTTCGCCAAGCACCCACGGGACAGGAGGAGGTGTCACGGGAGGGAGGGAGGCGCCAGGGGCTCAGGTGTGGATGCCCTCCCTCCCCTCCACTATATATAGGGGCAGGGGAGAGGGGGGAGGCGCAGCCTTGCCCCCTCCACCAAGGAAGGGGTGCGGCTAAGGAGGGGGGAGGAGTCCATCCTCCCCAAGGCACCTCGGAGGTGCCTTCCCCCTTTAGGACTCTCCCCTTTTCCTATATCTTGGCGCATGGGCCTCTAGGGGCTGGTGCCCTTGGCCCATGTAGGCCAAGGCACACCCCCTACAGCCCATGTGGCCCCCCCGGGGCAGGTGGCCCCACCCGGTGGGCCCCCGGGACCCTTCCGGTGGTCCCGGTACAATACCGATGACCCCGAAACTTGTCCCGATGGCCGAAACAGGACTTCCTATATATAAATCTTTACCTCCGGACCATTCCGGAACTCCTCGTGATGTCCGGGATCTCATCCGGGACTCCGAACAACATTCGGTTACCACATACAAGCTTCCTTTATAACCCTAGCGTCATTGAACCTTAAGTGTGTAGACCCTACGGGTTCGGGAGACATGCAGACATGACCGAGACGTTCTCCGGTCAATAACCAACAGCGGGATCTGGATACCCATGTTGGCTCCCACATGTTCCACGATGATCTCATCGGATGAACCACGATGTCAAGGACTCAATCGATCCCGTATACAATTCCCTTTGTCTAGCGGTATTTTACTTGCCCGAGATTCGATCGTCGGTATACCGATACCTTGTTCAATCTCGTTACCGGCAAGTCACTTTACTCGTTCCGTAACACATCATCCCGTGATCAACTCCTTGGTCACATTGCGCATATGATGATGTCCTACCGAATGGGCCCAGAGATACCTCTCCGTTTACACGGAGTGACAAATCCCAGTCTCGATCCGCATAAAACAATAGATACTTTCGGAGATACCTGTAGTGCACCTTTATAGTCACCCAGTTACGTTGTGACGTTTGATACACCCAAGGCACTCCTACGGTATCCAGGAGTTACACGATCTCATGGTCAAAGGAAGAGATACTTGACATTGGCAAAGCTCTAGCAAACGAACTACACGATCTTTGTGCTAAGCTTAGGATTGGGTCTTGTCCATCACATCATTCTCCTAATGATGTGATCCCGTTATCAATGACATCCAATGTCCATAGCCAGGAAACCATGACTATCTGTTGATCACAACGAGCTAGTCAACTAGAGGCTCACTAGGGACATATTGTGGTCTATGTATTCACACGTGTATTACGATTTCCGGATAATACAGTTATAGCATGAATAAAAGACAATTATCATGAACAAGGAAATATAATAATAATACTTTTATTATTGCCTCTAGGGCATATTTCCAACAAGATCAACAAGACTTTCCCCAAGTCTTCCCAACGGTTCTACTTGGCACAAACACTAATTAAAACATAAAAACTCTATCATAACAGAGTCTAGGGAAATTATTGCTAAAAAGGAGAAAAAATCAAGGAACAAAAATAAAGTTGGGTTGCCTCCCAACAAGCGCTATCGTTTAATGCCCCTAGCTAGGCATGATGATTTCAATGATGCTCACATAAAAGATAATAATTGAAATATAAAGAGAACATCATGAAGAATATGACTAGAACATTTAAGTCTAACCCTCTTCCTATGCGTAGGGATTTTGTGATCAAACAACTTATGAGAACAATAATCAACTAGCATAGGAAGGCAAAACAAGCATAACTTTAAAACTTTAAGCACATAGAGAGGAAACTTGATATTATTGCAATTCCTACAAGCATATATTCATCCCTCATAATAATTTTCAGTAGCATAATGAATGAATTGAACAATATAACCATCAGATACAACATTCTTTTCATGATATATAAGCATAGAAAATTTACTACTCTTCACATAAGCAAAATTCTTCTCATTCGGAATAGTGGGAGTATCATAAGAAACTCGAATACTATAAATTGTTTCCACATTAAAGGAGTAATGTTCAGAAAAAGGGTAATCATAATCATGACAAGCTTTATAAATATAATCATATATATTTTTTATAGCATAAGTATCATCACAATAATCATCATAAGTAGCAACTTTGTTCTCATCATAATCAATTGAAACCTCTTCCAAGATAGTGGAATCATTACTAAATAAAGTCATGACCTCTCCAAATCCACTTTCATAATTGTCACAATAAGATTCAACACCGTCCAAAATAGTGGGATCATTACTTCCTAAAGTTGACACTCTTACAAACCCTCTTTCATGAATATAATCATCATAAGTAGGAGGCATGCTATCATCACAATAAATTTGCATACCAAAACTTGGGAGACTAAAAATATCATCTTCATTAAACATAGCATCCCCAAGCTTGGGACAAAAATTAATTGCAGCAAATATATTCTCAAACTTGTCATTCTCATCAAACATAGCATCCCCAAGCTTGGGCCTTTTCATATCATAAGCATAATCACTCTCATCATTAATAGTATGGATAGCACCAATAGTATAACAATTATCATCATCACAATGAGTAATAGGAGCAACATTATTTGGGAGGGATACATTTTTACCTTTGCTTCTCCGTCTTTTCTTTTTCTTCTTCACATCATGTGTGGGTTTTATCCTCTTCTCGGAGCTCCTTATTAATGAGATTGGTTGAATAGGAGGCTCCTCCTCATTACTTGATTCATCATAAGAAATAATAGGAGGATATTGGGAAGTATCTTCCCTTTCATTAGTATTCTCTTCATCTTCTATTTGTTTTCTTTTCTTTATGTAATTGGCAATATAAGGATTTTCAATGCAATTCACCGCACAATACATAAAAATGTCTTCTAGATCAATATCGAGGAATTTCTCAAGGTTATATTCTGGAATATGCTTAGTTATACGTTTCATTTCTTCATAACCCAAAAGAAAACTAAGTTCATTATGATGTGCAAGGGAAATCAAATCATCACAATTTTTGGACACGATACGATCATGAAACAATTTGCATTTGAGATTTAAATGACCATGTTCATTGCAAAGTTCACAACTATGGTGAAGAAATTTTAAATTTTCAGCACAAACATCTAGCCTTTCTTGCAACCATTTAGTTTCCAAATACTTATGCCTCTTGCAAAATCTATTTTCCCTAATTGGTGTGTACTTGTAGGCTCTATATATTCCACAATAGTTGACATGCTTATAAGAGACATTTTCATCATGACTAGTGCAATCATCATTAGTACTATGGATATTCAAGGAGTTCATACTAACAACATTGCAATCATGCTCATTATTCAATGATTTAGTGCCAAACATTTTATAGACTTCTTCTTCTAGCATTTGAGCACAATTTTCCTTTCCATCATTCTCACGAAAGACATTAAAAGATGAAGCATATGAAGCAAACTCAATTCCATTTTTTGTAGTTTTCTTTTATAAATTAACTAGTGCTAAAACAAGAAACAAAAAGATTTGATTGCAAGATCTAAAGATATAACTTCAAGTGCTAACCTCCCCGGCAATGGCGCCAAAAAAGAGCTTGATGTCTACTACACAACCTTCTTCATGTAGACGTTGCTGGGCCTCCAACTGCAGAGGTTTGTAGGACAGTAGCAAATTTCCCTCAAGTGGATGACCTAAGAGTTTATCAATCCGTGGGAGGCGTAGGATGAAGATGCTCTCTCTCAAACAACCCTGCAACCAAATAACAAAGAGTCTCTTGTGTCCCCAACACACCCAATACAATGGTAAATTGTATAGGTGCACTAGTTTGGCGAAGAGATGGTGATACAAGTCCAATATGGATAGTAGATAAAGGTTTTTGTAATCTGAAAATATAAAAACAGCAAGGTAGCAAGTGGTAAAAGTGAGCGTAAACGGTATTGCAATGCTAGGAAACAAGGCCTAGGGTTCATACTTTCAGTAGTGCAAGTCCTATCAACAATAATAACATAATTGGATCATATAACTATCCCTCAACATGCAACAAAGAGTCACTCCAAAGTCACTAATAGCGGAGAACAAACAAAGAGATTATTGTAGGGTACGAAACCACCTCAAAGTTATTCTTTCCGATCAATCCGTTGGGCTGTTCCTATAAGTGTCACAAACAACCCTAGAGTTCGTAGTAAAATAACACCTTAAGACGCAAATCAACCAAAACCCTAATGTCATCTAGATACTGCAATGTCACCTCAAGTATCCGTGGGTATGATTATATGATATGCATCACACAATCTCATATTCATGTATTCAAACCAACACAAAGTACTTCAAAGAGTGCCCCAAAGTTTCTACTGGAGAGTCAAGACAAAAACGTGTGCCAACCCATATGCATAAGTTCACGAGGTCACGGAACTCGCAAGTTGATCACCAAAACATACATCAAGTGGATCACGTGATATCCCATTGTCACCATAGATAAGCACATGCAAGACATACATCAAGTGTTCTCAAATCCTTAAAGACTCAATCCGATAAGATAACTTCAAAGGGAAAACTCAATTCATCACAAGAGAGTAGAGGGGGAGAAACATCATAAGATCCAACTATAATAGCAAAGCTCGCGATACATCAAGATCATACCACCTCAAGAACACGAGAGAGAGAGAAAGATCAAACACATAGCTACCGGTACATGCCCTCAGCCTCGAGGGTGAACTACTCCCTCCTCGTCATGGAGAGCGCCGGGATGATGAGGATGGCCACCGGAGAGGGATTCCCCCCACGGTAGTATGCCTGAACGGGTCTAGATTGGTTTTCAGTGGCTACGGAGGCTTCTGGCGGCGGAACTCCCGATCTATTCTGCTCCCCGATGTTTTTAGGGTATATGGACATATATAGGCGAAAGAAGTCGGCCAGGGGAGCCACGAGGGGCCCACTAGGTTGGGGGGCGCGCCCAGGGGGCAGGCGCGCCTCCCTGCCTCATGGCCACCTCGAAGCTTCCCCGACGTCTACTCCAAGTCTCCTGGATTGCTTCCGTTCCAAAAATAACTCTCCCAAAGGTTTCATTCCGTTTGGACTCCATTTGATATTCCTTTTCTTCGAAACACTGAAATAGGCAAGAAAACAACAATTTGGGTTGGGCCTCCGGTTAATAGGTTAGTCCCAAAAATAATATAAAAGTGTATAAAAAAGCCCATAAACATCCAAAACAGATAATATAATAGCATGGAACAATCAAAAATACGTTGGAGACGTATCATGTTCCGCTCTCCCCTCGCCACACCACGGATGGCTTAAAAAGACTTTCCAGAAAGATGTTAGGTGGGATGGGGTCGCGCTTGGCGCCAATGCGAGCAAGGATGTCCGCCGCTTGATTACTTTCTCGGGCCATGTGATGAAACTCGAGCCCCTCGAACCGGGCCGACATTTTTAGGACGGCATTACGATAAGCCACCATCTTCGGATCTTTGGCATCGAAGTCTCCATTTATTTGAGATATTGCCAGGTTTGAGTCCCCGCGCACTTCCAGGCGTTGTATGCCCATGGAGACAGCCATCCTAAGACCATGTAATAAGGCCTCGTATTCGGCAGCATTGTTGGAGTCTGTGTATAAAATTTGGAGTACGTACTAGATGTCGTCTCCAGTGGGGGACGTTAAAACGACGCCCGCTCCTAGCCCTGCCAGCATTTTGGAACAATCAAAATACATAACCCAGTTGGAATATGTGCCGTACTCTTTAGGGAATTCGACCTCTGTCAATTCAGCGACGAAGTCAGCCAGTACTTGGGATTTAATGTCTCGACGCGGTTTGTATGCTATGTCAAATGGAAGGAGCTCAATGGCCCATTTGGCAATCCGGCTCGTGGCATTGCGGTTGTTTATTATGTCATTGAGTGGTACTTCAGAGGCCACCGTGATCTAACACTCCTGGAAGTAGTGTCATAGCTTTCGGGATGCCATGAAGACCGCATATGCTATCTTTTGATAATGAGGGTACCGGGATTTGCATGGTGTGAGGATAGTGGATACATAGTATACCGGCTTCTGAAGCAGAAATTTGTGTCCGTCCTGCTCTCGCTCAATGATGAGCACGGCGCTCACCACCTGGTGTGTTGTCGATATGTATAATAACATGGGTTTGCCGATGTTGGGCACGGCGAGGATTGGGTTGCTTGCTAGAAGGGTTTTTATTTCTTCCAGTACGGCCATTGCCGCATCCGTCCACTTGAAGTAATCGGTGCACTGCAGAAGGCGATAGAGTGGTAATGCCTTTTCTCCCAATCTGGAGATAAAGCGGCTCAAAGCTGCCTCACAACCGCTGTGTTTTTGGACCTTTTTAAGGTCCGTTGGCATAGCCAATTGTGACAAAGCTCGGATTTTGGCTGGATTTGCTTCAATTCCTCTACTGGAAACGATGAAGCCCAACAGTTTTCCCGCGGGGACGCCAAAAATGCACTTTTCTGGATTGAGCTTGATGTCATACACACGGAGGTTGTCGAATGTGAGGCGTAAATTGTCTATGAGTGTTTCGATGTGCCTAGTTTTGATGACGACGTCGTCCACATATGCTTCAACTGTCTTGCCGATCTGTTTCTCCAGGTATGTTTGAATCATGTGTTGCTAGGTGGCGCTGGTGTTTTTGAGCCCGAAGGGCATGGTGTTGAAGCAGAATGGCCCATATGGGGTAATGAGTGTTGTTGCGGCTTGATCGGACTCCTTCATTTTAATTTGATGGTATCCGGAATATGCGCCGAGGAAGCACAATGAGTCGTGTCCTGCGGTAGCATCAATGATCTGGTCGATGCGGGGGAGGGGCAAGGGATCCTTGGGGCAAGCCTTATTGAGGTCTTTGAAATCGACGCACAGGTGCCAGGATTTGTCCTTCTTTGGTACCATCACCAAGTTTGCCTGCCAGTCCGGGTGTTTTATTTCTCTAATGAATCCGGCCTCGATTGGCTTGGCTAGCTCCTCCCCATAGCTTGACGTTTCGGTTTGGAAAAGCGCCGCAGTGTTTGCTTGACCGGTTTATATCGCCTCAATATATTGAGGCTGTGTTCAGCCAACTTGCGTGTGATTCCTGGCATATCAGAAGGGTGCCAGGCGAATATATCCCAGTTCTCACGCAGGAACTCTCGCAGCGCGACATCAACCCTTGGGTCTAGTTGTGCTCCAATAGATGCTGTCTTCTTGGGGTCCGTTGGATGGACTTGGAATTTGACTATTTCTTCTGCCGGTTTGAAGGAAGTGGATTTGGGTCATTTGTCAAGGATCACATCATCCCTGTCCACCGTGGAGCGTAGTGCGATTAATTCTTCGGCCGTGAGGGCTTTAGATAATGCCTCAAGGGCCAGAGATGCGGTTTTATTTTTGGCGCGGAGTGTTGTGTCCGAATCACTGGCGAGAGTGATTATGCCATTGGGCCCAGGCATCTTAAGCTTCATGAATCCATAATGAGGTACAACTTGGAAGTGTGTAAATGCATCTCGCCCCAAGAGGGCGTGATATCCGCTGTTGAAAGGGGCCACTTGGAAGGTTATCTCTTCGGACCGATAATTCTTCGGCATGCCGCATACCACGTCAAGTGTGATTTTTCCTGCACATGTCAAGTGTACACCGCGCCTCCCGAATGGGAATGATTCCTCGGAAGGTCATGCTGCTTTGCTCGACGCGGCTCATGTCTATTCCCACTTTGTGGAGTGTATCCTCATAGATGAGGTTTAGTTCGCTGCCACCGTCCATGAGAACCTTGGTGAGCTGAAAGCCGTCAACGATTGGGCTGAGGACCAAGGCGGCTGGTGCTCGGACTGTCCTGTATTTTGGCTCGTTGCCGGCATTAAAAGTTATAGTCGTGTCGTTCCAAGGGTTTTTTGCTGCGATATTGCAGACTTCAGCGAGTTCACGGAGTGCCCTTTTGTGCCTATTGTTTGAAGCGAATGTCTCAAAGACCGTCAATACTTTGAGGTCATCACCTTTTGGGGGGTGTTGTTCTGGGCTATTCCTGGTGAGGATATCCTCACCGCTCTTGGCCACTTGCCGAAGTATCCAACATGCTCTAAGGCTGTGGGTTGGTATGTTATCGGTGTTGTGTGTATTTTTCATGGACCATCGAGCCATCCTTCCAGAATGGTTCTGTGCCCCTTAACGGGCTTATATTTCTTTACTATTGGTCCGGGCGTGCCATGAGGGTGCGCCCTTTTCGCCTGAATGAGGGGTTGAGTGGGAACTGATGGTTCCCAATGGGCTGCCTGAGTTTTCCAGGTGCTTTCCATTGCGATGTACTTATGTACGATAGTTGCCAAGTCAGCGAAGTGTAATATGCGATGGCGGTTGATAGCGTTGAGGATTCCTTTGTCCATGCAATTGTTGCGGAACATTGAGATCGCGTCTTTGTCGCGGCAATCTTTAATCTTGTTTTTGACAAGGAGGAATCTGGCCCGGATGTGGTGGACCGTTTCCTGAGACTGCTGTTGTATGCTCAAGAGAGATCTTATGTATGGGTGGGTGGGTGGATTTAAATCCGAACCTTGACCCAATTTTGGATCCGGAGTCTGAAGACCTTCCGGACTTAGCAGTTCGGGCTCCGGGATATCAACTGATTTTTGAGCTTATTATCTGATTCTATGTTCGGAGCACAAGGCGTGTCTTTCTGCCGGTAGGTGCCCGACTCTTCGAGATCGGAGATCCGAACATAGTTCGTCCTCAATATAGAGGAAGAGTTGTCTTGCTCCTCGACTACCGCTATCTGGTGGGTGATCGGCAGAGTTTTAATTTGTCTCTGGTCGGGTTTAAGCCCAACCCGATCGTCGTCTGTAGCGACCCCCAAGGCGGCAATGCGATCTAGGAGTTCGTTTAAATATGATAACTCTGTCGGATCCATCCGTTTAGCGTATTCGGAATCAACGCGGAGACGATTTTCGATGACTCGAGAGGTCATCGTCGGCTTGAGGGCCAAACAGGCAGTCATGATGAAGCCGCCCAGCCGAAGGGTTTGGCCTGGGGCCAGGGCTCCTCCGGAGGTGATATTTTCCTTGACGACAAGGCGAACCATCAATCCTTTTGACGACGACACAGTGGAACTCTCAATGAAAGCACCAATGTCGGTGTCAAAACCGGCGGATCTCGGGTAGGGGGTCCCGAACTATGCGTCTAAGGTCGATGGTAACAGGAGACAGGGGACACAATGTTTACCCAGGTTCTGGCCCTCTCTATGAAGGTAATACCCTACTTCCTACTTGATTGATCTTGATGAATATGAGTATTACAAGAGTTGATCTACCACGAGATCATAATGGCTACACCCTAGAAGTCTAGCCTCTATGACTATGATTATGATTATTCTCTATGGAGTTAGCCCTCTGGTTTATATAGGCACCAGAGGGATCTAGGGTTACACAAAGTCAGTTACAGAAAAGGAAAATGTTCATATTTGGTCGCCAAGTTTGCCTTCCACGCCAAGGAGAGCCCCATCCGGACACGGGTAGAGTCTTCGGTCTTCGTATCTTCACAGCCCAACAGTCCGACCCATGACTAACAGGCCGGGCGCCCGAGGACCCCTTAGTCCAGGACTCCCTCAGTGGGATGACGCATTATGGAACAAGTAAAGAGACTTACCGGTAACGAGATTGAAGTAGGTATGAGGATACCGACGATCGAATCTCAGGCAAGTAACATACCGATGACAAAGGGAACAACGTATGTTGTTATGTGGTTTGACTGATAAAGATCTTCGTAGAATATGTAGGAGCCAATATGGGCATCCAGGTTCCGCTATTGGTTATTGACCAGAGAGGTGTCTCGGTCATGTCTACATAGTTCTCGAACCCGTAGGGTCCGCACGCTTAGACGTTCGTTGACGATATAATATTATATGAGTTATGTATGTTGGTGACCGAATGTTGTTCGGAGTCCCGGATGAGATCACAGACATGACGAGGAGCTCCAAAATGGCTCGGAGGTAAAGATTCATAGATTGTATGATATGGTTAGGCCAAGGGGTCAGGCCCATGCGACTATAGGTCGGTGCAAAAGATAGCTTTGCGGAGGTCAATGGCCAAATGCCGGAGACCCTGGCGTCTGGCCCTGGGCCAGACGCCAAGGATTGTGGCATTTGGTCCTGGAGTCCGAGTGGGACTCTTGCCTTTCGGGCAAAACCAACTTTGAGGAGGCTTTTACTCCAAGTTTCGATCCTAGGGCTCAACATATAAATAGAGGGGCAGGGCTAGCACCCAAGAGAGATCAAGAATCACCAAGCCGTGTGCCGGCAACCCCGTCCCCTCTAGTTTATCCTCCGTCATAGTTTCTATAGTGCTTAGCAAAGCCCTGCAGAGATTGTTCTTCACCAACACCGTCACCACGTCGTCCTGCTGCCGGAACTCATCTACTACTTCGCCCGGCTTGCTGGATCAAGAAGGCGAGGACGTCATCGAGCTGAACGTGTGCTGAACGCGGAGGTGCCGTACGTTCGGTACTTGATCAGGACGGATCGTGAAGGTGTACGACTACATCAACCACGTTGTCAAATGCTTCCGCTTTCGGTCTACGAGGGTACATAGACACACTCTCCCCTATCGTTGCTATGCATCTCCTAGATAGATATTGCGTGAGCATAGGATTTTTTTGAAATTACATGCTACATTCCTAACAACATTCGCTCATTGTACTCTGTTTGCATTCGCTCCGTTGCTGGGTTCCGAGAGTTTTGATATCTTCGAAGAAATTTTAGAACTCCCATTCACCCCCTCTGGTAGACATACTTCATACCTACAATTGGTATCAGGGCAAGGTACGCCTCGACTCTTCTTATTTTGGTCTAACCACCTAGGAGTTTAAGTATGTCTTCAGTGAGCTACAAGTCGCACTTCAAGATTCCCATATTCGATGGGACAAACTATCCCTTCTCGAAGGAGAAGATGAATATCTGAGCTATTGATGATGATATGTGGAACGTGGTGCGGAACAGATACATGATTGAAGGGCCTCAGGTCCCCACTGACCAGAGAAGAAACTCATTTAGATGGACGCTCAAGCTAAAAATGAAATTGGTGGCCATCTCTCTCGTTCTCAATTTCTTCGCTATCGTTAGTGTGAAACTGCAAAGGACTTGTGGGGAATTCTCAAAAAGATAAATGAGGGTGTTTCCACTCAGAAAGAAGCTCACATTGATACTCTTTGGGCGAAGTTCAATCGGTTCAAGCGAATCAGAAATGAAAGCGGCCAGCAAACTTTCGATCATTTGAGTGACATTGCAAACGAGTTGCAAGGTCTCGGTGCCAAAGATATCACTGATCACGAAGTTGTGCAGAAACTGGTCCGATCTATTGACATCTCATTTGACACACTAGTTCTGATAATAAGGGAATGAGATGATTTCAAAGTTCTCGACTCTACTAATATCATGGAAAGGCTAAACACCCACGAGGAACAAGAAGAAGAAAAGAGAGATCTCTACGGTTCAAGTCACCGCAAAAGTCATGCTTTCAAGGCTGTGGCTGATTCTTCCTACGAAGGAAATGTTGAAGAAGATTCAGATGACCTACAAAGGATCAGGAAAGATCTCACATTAATCACGAAAAGATTCCAGCGCCTTCACAAGAAGAACCAGTTCCAGAAGAAAGGATCCAGCAACTATGGCAGTTCAAAATATTCATCAAAACCTACCAGAGATTACACCTGCTCCTAGTGCAAAAAGTCAGGGCATTTTGTCGGATTTCGGGTTCCGGCAGACCCTTGAGGTTCGAACACTGGGTTGCACGTGGAGATTTCACCTCCTACCTTCCTTCACCCCTCCGCCTTGCTAGGATCTGAACTAAGGAAAGAACAACACAAGAGACACATGGTTTATACTAGTTCGGGCCACCGTTGTGGTGTAATACCCTACTCTAGTGTGTGGTGTGGTGGATTACCTCTTGGGCCGATGATGATGAACAATACAAGGAAGAACAGCCTCCGAGGGTCTGTTCTTGGATGGGGCGATGAACTGCTGGGAGGAGCTCAGTCACCCTTCTCTCTCTCTCTCTACCTGATCTTATCTATTCTTTGATCCCTCTCGGCTCAGCTCTCTCTTTTCTCTCTGCCCCCTTTGCTCTGTGGGTGGCTGGTCCTATTTATAGAGGCCCTGGTTCTCTTCCCAAATATCGAGCGGGAAGGGAGCCAACAATGGCGGGCTAATTTGAAGGGGGAGAGCTAGTACTAGCTACCCTGACAAAAGCAGTCTTCGCCTGCGCAAAGCTCTGGTGATGACGCCGTCTTGGGCTCCACGGTGACCTCCGTCTCGTAGTCCTCCTGGTCTTGGTCTCGTTGCACCGAAATGGCAACCTTTGCCTGATGCCTCGGTACTCCGCGGCTGCGCTTGCCCCCTTTGCACCAAAGAGGAAGGGAGGACACTGCGCGGGCTGGCACCCGCCTGGCGCCCCCGGTCATCATGGCTTGCGTCACGGGCACCTCGTGAGGTACCCCGCCTTGATCTCTCCGCCTCCTCGTGAGCCAGCCTGATGAGGCCGCGCCTGAGGAAGCTCCGCGTCGTCCGCCCCGCGAGGCTTGGCCCCTCGCGAGGGTCTTGGGTTTGTGTTGGTGAAGATGGGCCGCGCTAGGCCCCCCTTTGAGCCACGCCGCAGGCCGCAGGAAGGCAAGTCTGGGGACCCCCGTTCCCAGAACGCCGACAGTAGCCCCCGGGCCCAAGGCGTGCCCGGACTTGGCCGTGCAGGGAGGCGGAAGGGCAAGAGCGAAGCGCCGCGTGCCCTAATAGCCTGCGGCCTTGGGCGCCGCGTGGCGGTTGGTTGGACGTGGGCGCCCTAGCAACCGCGCGAGTTGATAAAGGAGCGGCATCCACCTAGGCTTTTTTTCTTGCTTTCCCCGGTTGCTGCTCAGATCCCCTTTCCTGCGCCTCTCCTTCCTCCAAAATTTCCAGATACACTCCGACCGTGTGACCTAGGAAGCCATGGCGCCTCGTCAGCCCCCGACCGTAGCTTGGTACTCGTCTGCCCTGGACCCGCCGAACGTGTCGGAGGCGAGCCTTGCCCGGTTGCGCCGGATGGCAACGGCGCGGTGCATCAGCGGGGCGAAGGTGTTTAAAGCCGGCTCCGCCACCCCTGAGGGTCAAGGGGGCACCTTCTATCCGCTCTTCGTAAGTGCCATTGCTGCTGGCCTGGTGCCTCCCTTCTCCGAGTTTACGACAGTAGCCTGGAGAGCCCACTGGCTGGCACCGAGGACAGCCCCGCCAAGCTGCTTCCCTTCCTGGTTCACGCTCTTGAAGATGTCGCCCTTGGCCTTGGCCCCGTGGCCGAGGCCGAGGCGCGTGTCCTGTCTTCTGCAGCAATGACGCGGATCCTCACCCACATCTACCTTCACGATCCCGGTGTCAACCTCGACAGCCTGCTGGAGCCAGTGAGCGGCGAGTGTGCCGCTGCCGCTGCCGAGGCCGTGAAGGGTTGCGCAGAGGCCCTGTTGGGGAAGTTCCGGGCCTTCAGCACCAAGCCGAAGCAAGGCACTGCTGACCCCACCGCTCCGTGAGGCGTACCCAATCCGCGCTATTCCATCGCCGACAAGTGACTTCGTCGCGGCTCCTGTCCTGCCTTTAATTCCTGCACATGTATCATGCCTTGGGGAGGCGTTTAAACTTGCGTTTGGTATCGAGATAATAGTGTGGACTGTAATATTTGCTCTTGAACTTCTTGAGATTTGTGTCTTTCCTTCCTACTTTCTTATGTTCTACGCTGGCAGAGCCTGGCGCCGCGCATGCCTCACCCAGCGTTGGTCCCGATCGGAAACTAGGACGGGGCCAAGGAGTGAGGGGCCACGTGACAAGTTAGGCTCCTGAGTCGCGATGCTCAGGAGTCCCCCTTAGCGCACGAACAGCAAGTAGGGAGGTGTGATGCGGGTGGATCTACCGTTCTACGTCTGCAGGGCCCGGCCGCGCGTGTGCCTCACCCAGCGATGGTCCCGACCGGAAACCAGGACGTGGCCACGGAGTGAGGGGCTACGTGACCAGTTAGGCTCCTGAGTCGTGATGCTCAGGAGTCCCCCTTGGCGCGCGAACAGCAAGTAGGGAGGTGTGAAGCAGGTGGATCTACCGTTCTACGTCTGCAGGGCCCGGCCACGCACGTGCCTCACCCAGCGATGGTCCCGACCAGAAACTAGGACGGGGCCACGGAGTGAGGGGCTACGTGACTAGTTAGGCTCCTGAGTCGCGATGATCAGGAGTCCCCCTTGACGCTCAAACGGCCTTCATACCTTGGCTCCGCTCGGGGAGAGACGCGTGACGAACTAGGCCCGGGGGGACCTGGCTGAGCAGCGTGCGTCTGGGTGTGACCCAGGCGCAGCCCCCGTGCCCAGCCCCCTCGCGCGGCACTCCCGAGGGGAGGCGTTACGATGAGGCTAGACAATGAGCTCTGGGCTCCCTGAGGTTGGTGCGGCCCGGGGGCCACCCTTAGTTGTTTATCACCAGCAAGGAGCATAGCGCTATCGTATGTGTACGGGCATAGCCGCTCCTCGGTAGTGTCGTCAGCCAGCGCGGAGCATGGTGCTTCCACTGGTACATGGGAGGGGCCCCCCTCCAGGAGGAGGCCCCGGGGCGTGTACATCCCCGCCCTGACACGTGGCTGGCACGGTAGGGCCTGGCGAGGTGTATCTGGGCACCCGTGAGCCAGCGCGGGACTCGCGGGGCCCTACCTCTAGGCGGGTTGCGCCTGGCACCGGGCCTTATCTTGTGATGTGTCCCTGCAAATTTGGTTAGATGTCGGCACTCTACGTCCTCGAGTCCCGGCCCTCGAGCTGGTCTCAGCCGTCGCTGGTATGCCAGGTCGCGATGCCATGGACAAGGCCAGAGGGTGAGGGCTGGAGAGCCAATAAGAGCCCTGAGTCGCGATGCTCAGGTACCCCCCTTTAACGTGCAAGTGGTCGGCATGGAGAAGAAGGGGTGCCGTGGACCGGCATCAAATAATCAAGCATGGTGGGTCTAACGCATGATCGGAAATAAACGCAAATGGGATACATGCCGCTGGGCCTGGCCCGAGCGGCTTGGGGATCATGCAGCCCGAGGGGCGCCCCCAACAGGGTAAGCTAACAACATGGAATAAAAAGGGATACACGCCGCAGGGATGGACCCACGCGGCCTGGGAATAATGCAGCCCTGGGGGGGCGCTCCCAGCTGGAAATAAAACTCGAAAGACATCACCTGATGATGTTGAGGACAAAGGAGCAGGCTCGGTGGGCTGTGGGGGCCGATCCTCACGAGCCCCCAGGCCCAGTGGCCTCGGGAGGCTCCGGAGGCGCTGGCGGCTCCTCACGGGCCATCTCCATCCCTGCCAGGGCTGCGGAACGCCTGGCCTCTCATGCCTCTGTGATGCCCCTCATGAGGCGCTGGTACATGTCAGCCGCGTTCGGCAAGCCGTAAGGCATGCGTACGTAGCTGTGGGGTGGGCCTCCGCAGCGCCCCACTCGCGAGGGCCAGAGGCGCTCTAGAGAGGCGGCTCGGTTGAGCCCTGGTATGTCGAAGCAGACGCGCAGCCCACCATCCTCGCCTGGATGGGGAGCCACTGCTGGTAGGCGGCGGCCGCCTTTCATGACTCTTGACTCTTGTAACTCCTGAATGGCCTTGCTGACGAACTCCTGGGGGTCTGGGTCTCCTTGCCTTGCTCCTTCTTGAGGGAAACGTGCTTTGAAACACGCCTCCATGTGGTGCCCAAGCGCATCCCTCGTGATCCTGGCTAGGTCGGTGGCCCTCCAGGGGAGAGCCCCCGAGCCCTGCCTGAGGAGGGCGCCGGGCGTGTTTTCCTATGTGATGGAAGGAGGTTCCCCCTGGGCAGGGGCGGGCCCAGAGGGGCCTGCCTCCTGAGTGGTCAGGCCGGACGATGTCTTCTTCTTCTTAGGGGCGGTCTCGGGAGGCCTCCTACTTCCACAATCCGGGTCTTCCAGTGACGCGGCTTGAAAGGCTCGTTCCAGGGAACACACCGCGTCCTTCTCTTCACATGGCACCGTGATGACCCCGTCGCTTCCTGGCATCTTGAGGACGTTGTAGCCGTGGTGAGTTACGGCCATGAACTTGGCCAGCGCTGGGTACCCAAGGATGGCGTTGTACGGCAGGCGAATGTGAGCGACGTCGAAGTCGATGAGCTCGGTGCGGTAGTTTTCGCGTGCCTTGAAGGTGACAGGGAGGCGGACCTACCCAATCGGGACCGTGGAGCCGTCGGTGATACCGGAGAAAGGCTTGGTTGGCTAAAGCTGGCTGTAGGGCACTTGGAGGTTGTTGAATGTTTCCACGGACAGGATGTTGAGCCCTGCCCCGCCATCGAGGAGGGTCTTGGTGACCACCATGTTGCTGATGATTGGGGAGCAAAGCATCGGGAGAACTCCGGCTGTAGCCGCACACTTGAGCTGATCTGCTGAGCTGAACGTGATGGCGCACGCCGACCACCTGAGAGGGCGCGTGGCTTCGAGCCTGGGGAGGACTGCGTTTACTTCGCGGGCGAACTGCTTGAAGATGCGCTGAGAGGCTGGGGCTTGGGCCCCGCCCAGGATGCAGGCGATCGCGTGCGGCTCCTGGAAGCCCCCAGCCCCCTCGTCCTGGTGGCGGTCCTCATTTCTCCTTGGCTGCGGCGGTAGTGGTGGGAGGCCTGCGTTGCCTTGCGGGCGATCCTCGCGAGGCTGATCCCTCCAGTCTCCCTCGCGAGGCTGATCTCTCCAGCCTTCCTCGCGAGGCGGGTCTTGCCAGCGATCCTCGAGAGGTTGATCGCGCCACCCTTGGCGCGGGCCACGGTCTTCCCAGCGTCCTGCGTTCCTTCCTCCTCCTCGGCCGTAGCCCCGGTCACTGCGGTCAGGGCGACGACCGATCCTTCCTTCTCGCACGGCTCAGAGCTCTTGACATTCGTTGGTGTTGTGGGTGTGGAGGTCGTGGTACACACAGTACCGGCTACCCTTGGAAGGTTCGGGCTGATCTTTGCCCCGCTTGGTGTCTGGTTCCGCCGCGAGCACGGCAGCCCCCTTGCGCTTCATATCCTTGGGCTTCTTCTCTTCTGGGTCTGCGGCAGGCAGCTCAAGGAGGGAGAGGCGCCCTTCCTCGGCCCTGGCGCACTTGGTTGCCAGGTTGAATAGTTCCAAGGAAGTGCACAGGTCTTCATGCATCGCCAGCTCCTCCTTCATATTGACGTCGCGCACGCCGTCGGAGAAGGCCGAGATGATGGCCTCCTCAGTCACCTTGGGAATCTTGAGGCGCGCGTTGTTGAAGCACTGGATGTACTTCTACAGGGTCTCCCCGGGCTGTTGCTTGATGCGGCGCATGTCGCTCACGGCGGGTGGCCGGTCACGATTGCCTTGGAAGTTGGCAATGAAGCGGGTGCGCATCTCGTCCCAGGAGGAGATTGTGCCTAGAGCCAGGTTCAGGAGCCAGGTGCGGGCCCCGTCCTTGAGTTCCATGGGGAACCAGTTCGCCATGACCTTCTCGTCTCCATTGGCAGCTTCGATGCCCATCTCATAGAGCTGGAGGAACTCCGCAGGGTCAGCCGTGCCGTCGCAGCGAGGAGGCAAGTCTGGCTTCAACTTGCCGGGCCACGCGACGTTGCGTAGCTCGGCGGTGAAGGCGCGGCAGCCTGCTGTGGCCACGGGAGGCCTTAGATGACGAGGAACTTGGTCTTGCATGTCCCCACGCGCTGCAGCTGGGAGCAGCGCGGGGTCTTGACGCGCGGGAGCAGGAGCATGGTCGCGACGTGTTGGAGCAGGGAGCGCCCGGGCAGCTTCTTGCGGGCGAGGGACTTCTTGACAGCTCTGCTCTTGCTGCGCTGGAGCCTGACGGAGCGGGTTCTGCCCAGGGGCCACGCGCCTTGGAGCCATGGCACCTTCCTGAGGAGGAGGCGGCCGGGGTGCCGCCGGAGCTTCATTGCCCGCGCGGGGCGGGGTGCGGTGCAGCGGAACGGACGGCGCAGGAGAGCCCCCTACGGCGCGGACGAGCTCGGCGACGCGGTCGAGCCATTCTTCGTAGACGTCATCGACGGGACGGTAGCGCAGGAGCTCGTTCGCCGCGATGAGTGCAGCCCGAGCCTCCATGGGCGCGCGGAGCGCGCGGGACGAAGAACCAGCTGGGGTGAGCGAGGGAGTTGCGGTGCGGCCATCTTACCGCACGGACGGATGCTGGGACGATGCTTGCTGCTCGTCCCCCACCGGGCCGGTGGCGGCGTTGACGGCAGATGATGGGGAACATCGAGGACGCCCGCCGACAGGGGCCTTCTGGGCGACGCGGGAAGTGGGCGCGGCCCGGCGCTCGTCGCGGGCCCGACGAGCGTCAGACATGGGCATGATGGTCGGAGGAGAACAGGGTGGTGGAAGACGAATCCCGGCGCACCCCTACCTGGCGCGCCAAATGTCAGATTTCGGGTTCCGGCAGACCCTTGAGGTTCGAACACTGGGGTGCGCGCGGAGATTTCGCCTCCTACCTTCCTGCACCCCTCCACCTTGCTAGGATCTGAACTAAGGAAAGAACAACACAAGAGACACAGGGTTTATACTGGTTCGGGCCACCGTTGTGGTGTAATACCCTACTCCAGTGTGTGGTGTGGTGGATTGCCTCTTGGGCTGATGATGATGAACAATACAAGGAAGAACAGCCTCGCGATGGTCTGTTCTTGGCTGGGGCAATGAACTGCTGGGAGGAGCTCAGTCACCCTTCTCTCTCTCTCTACCTGATCTTATCTATCCTTTGATCCCTCTCGGCTCAGCTCTCTCTTTTCTCTCTGCCCCCTTTGCTCTGTGGGTGGCTGGTCCTATTTATAGAGGCCCTGGTCCTCTTCCCAAATATCGAGCGGGAAGGGAGCCAACAATGGCGGGCTAATTTGTAGGGGGGCAGCTAGTACTAGCTACCCTGACAAAAGCAGTCTTCGCTTGCGCAAAGCTCTGGTGATGACGCCGTCTTGGGCTCCACGGTGACCTCCGTCTCGTAGTCCTCCTGGTCTTGGTCTCGTTTCATCGAAATGGCATCCTTTGCCTGATGCCTCGGTACTCCACGGCTGCGCTTGCCCCCTTTGCACCAAAGAGGAAGGGAGGACACTGCGCGGGCTGGCATCCGCCTGGCGCCCCTGGTCGTCATGGCTTGCGTCACGGGCACCTCGTGAGGTACCCCGCCTTGATCTCTCTGCCTCCTCGTGAGCCAGCCTGACGAGGCCGCACCGGTGGAAGCTCCGCGCCGTCCGCCCCGCGAGGCTTGGCCCCTCGCGAGGGTCTTGGGTTTGTGTTGGTGAAGATGGGCCGCGCTGGGCCCCCCTTTGAGCCACGCCGCAGGCCGCAGGCAGGCAAGTCTGGGTACCCCCGTTCCCAGAACGCCGACACATTTCATTTCGGACTGCCCTCTCTAGGAAGTTGGAAGCTGTGCTAGTGGAAGATATGATTCAGGAAACTACCATGCAAAGGCAATAGCAAGAACTACGACTCCAATGATGAGAAGAAAACTAAGAAGTTCTTCAAGAAGAAGGACAACTCCGCCTCCAAATCTTTGTCAAGATCTTCCTCAAGGAATCCTTCCAAGTCCTCCTCCAACCGCAAGAATACCTCTTGCAAGGCCAAGGCATACATCATCAAGGAAATGGATTCCGATGAAGAAGAATCATTTGACTCTGAAGAAGCTGATGAATCCGATGAAGATTTTGACTCCGGCATGGCTAGTATAGCATGTGCCTCCTATTGGGGAACGTTTCATGGGAAACAAAAAAATTCCTATCTTCATCAAGATCAATCTAGGAGATGCACATCTACAAGAGGAGAGATTGGATCCACATACCCTTGTAGATCGCTAAGCGGAAGCGTTAAGAAACGCGGTTGATGTAGTGAAACATCTTTGCGATCCAATCACGATGCGTCCACGAACTCCTGTTCAAGTGTCAAACGGATGACACCTCCGAGTTTAGCACATGTGTGGCTCAGCAGTGTGCTGACCTTCTTGATCCAGCAAGCGAGAGAGAGAGAGGGTAGATGAGATCGGGACCAACACGGCGGTATGGTGGTGGCAATGGAATTCCGGCAGGGCTTCGCCAAGCGCGTATCGATGAAAACAAGAGGAGTTGGGAGTGGTAACGGGCAAGGGTCGGAGGGTTGCTACCCCCAATGCCTCCCCACCTTTATACAGGTGTGGAGGGGGCTGGTGGCTTGCCCTCCAAGTCCCTAGGGCCGTTGGCCAAAGGGGGAGGAAGGAAGTCCCACCTTTCCTTCCCCACCGATCGCTATCCCCCCCTTTTAGGGATCCTGGTCTTATTCCCTTGGGATACGATACTATTCCTTTTAAGGTAGGATATTGGTGCGCCTAGACCATGGTTGTGTGGACTTTCCCCACTACCCATGTTCATGTGGGTCCTTGATACGTCTCCAACGTATCTATACTTTTTTATTATTCCATGCTATTATATTATCCGTTTTGGATGTTTTATATGCATTAATATGCTATTTTATATTATTTTTGGGACTAACCTATTAACCTAGAGCCCAGTGCCAGTTTCTGTTCTTTCCATGTTTTAGAGTTTCACAGAAAAGGAATACCAAACGGAGTCCAAACGGAATAAAACTTTCGCGGTGAATTTTCTTAGACCCGAAGACATCCAGAGGACTTGGAGTGCAAGTCAGAGAAGCCACGAGGCGGCCACAAGGACGGAGGGCGCGCCTAGGGGGTAGGGCGCGCCCCCACCCTTCTGGGCCCCTCGTGACTCCACCGACCTAGTTTCTTCGCCTATATATTCTCATATACCCCAAAACCAATAGGGGGAGCCACGAAAACACTTTTCCACCGCCGCAACCTTCTGTACCCGTGATATCCCATCTAGGGGCCTTTTCCGGCATCCTGCGAGAGGGGGATTCGATCATGGAGGTCTTCTACATCAACACCATTGCCCTTCTGATGAAGTGTGATTAGTTTACCTTGGACCTACGGGTCCATAGCTAGTAGCTAGATGGCTTCTTCTCTCTCTCTCTCTCTCTCTCTCTCTCTCTTTGATTCTCAATACCATGGTCTCCTCGATGTTCTTGGGGATCTATTTGATGTAATACTTTTCTGCGGTGTGTTTGCCGAGATCCGATGGATTGTGGATTTATGATCAGCTTATCTATGAATATTATTTGAATCTTCTCTGAATTCTTATATGCATAATTTGATATCTTTGCAAGTCTCTTTGACCTATCGATTTGGTTTGGCCAACTAGATTGGTTTTTCTTGCAATGGGAGAAGTGCTTAGCTTTGGGTTCAATCTTGCGGTGTCCTTTCCCAGTGACAGTAGGGCAGAAAGGCACGTATCGTATTATTTCCATTGAGGATAAAAAGATGGGGTTTTCATCATATTGCTTGAGTTAATTCCTCTAAATCATGTCATCTTGCTTAATATGTTACTCCGTTCATTATGGACTTAATACTCTAGATGCTTGCTGGATAGCGGTCGATGTGTGGAGTAATAGTAGTAGACGAAGAATCGTTTCGGTCTACTTGACGCGGACGCGATGCCTATACTCATGATAATTGCCTTAGATATCCTCATAACTTTGCGCTTTTCTTTCAATTGCTCGGCAGTAATTTGTTCACCCACCGTATTATTTTCTATCTTGAGAGAAGCCTCTAGTGAAACCTATGGCCCCCGGGTCTATTTTCCATCATACAAGTTCTATTTTCCATCATATTAGTTTCCAATTTACTTTATTTGCAAGCTTTTACTTTCTGAACTATAAAATAAAAATACCAAAAATATTTACTTTATTGTTTATCTATCTGTATCAGATCTCACCTTTGCAAGTAACCGTGAAGGGATTGACAACCCCTTTATCGCATTGGGTGCAAGTTATTGTTTGTTTGTGCAGGTATTCGATGACTTGTGGTTGTCTCCTACTGGATTGATACATTGGTTCTCAAAACTGAGGGAAATACTTACTCTACTTGGCTGCATCACCCTTTCCTCTTCAAGGGAAAAACCAACGCGAGCTCAAGAAGTAGTAGGAAGAATTTCTGGTGCCGTTGCCGGCGAGATCTACGCCAAGTCAAGCCATACCAAGTACCCATCATAAAATCTCATCTCTTGCATTACATTATTCACCATTCGCCTCTCATTTTACTCTCCCCCACTTCTAAAATGATTTTCAAAAAGATTCGCCTTCTCTTCGCCCCTCTTTCGTTCCTCTTCTTCGCTTGCTTCTTGTGTTCTCGTTTGTTAGATCGTTTTTCCTGCTTTCATGGCAAGTCCTCCCATCATTGTTAGCACTCCCAATAATGAAGTTCTTAATTTTAAACGAAGGGAGGGAGAAAATCTAAAAGATGCTTGGTATAGAATTTGCAATGCTCAAAATTGATCTACTCGAAAGCAATCTACTGCCGTTCTTCTTCGCAATTTTTATGTGGGCGTTACTCCTTGGAATAGATATGTTCTAGATACCTTTACCGGAGGGAATTTCTTGGGTATCCATTCTTTTGATTCTTACAATGCCATGATAGACTTGTTAGGCCCACCACCTCTTTTGATCAATGGAACTGTTTTAACCTTGGAGCATGTAATGCAAAGACTTGGTATTATTGAAAATAAGATTGCTACTTTTGAGTTGATTGAAAATTTGGATAAAAAGACTCATAATCAGATTACTCAATATGGATCTAAAGTAGGAGTAACTTTAAAGAATCTTAGGGACAAGGAACCCATGGTTAACAAAAATATCGATCAAGATTCTACTAGGATTGGCAAATTAGAAGATATTATTACCAACTTGGGTTTCGCGTTTTCCTTCGTTAAAACTACTCAAAATCTTCCTCCTACTAAGATTGCCAAGTTTACCAATGTTCCTGTCGGCGTCCTGGGAATGGGGGTCCCCAGACTTGCCTGCCTGCGGCACGCGGCGTGGCTGAGCCAGCAGGCCGTACGGCCCATCATCACCAACAAAGCACCCAAGACCCTCGCGAGGGTCCAAGCCTCGCGAGGCGGATGATGCAAGGCCACCTCGGGAGTGGCCTAGCCAGGCAGGCTCACGAGGAGCAAAGATATCAAGGCGAGGCAAACCTCATGAGACCCTCGTGACGTGAGCCATGACGCACGACACCAGGCGGGCACCAGCGCATGCAGCGTCCTTGTTTCCTCTTTGGTGCAAAGGAGGCCAGCGCAGGCGAAGAGTACTGAGGCATCAGGCAAAGGTTGCTATATTGGTGCAACGAGACCAAGACCAGGAGGACGGCAAGATGGAGGTCATCGTGGAGCCCAAGACGGCGTCGCCACCAGAGATTTTGGCAGACAAAGACCACTTTTGTCAGGATAGCTTGTACTAGTCGTACCCCTTTGAATTAGCCCGCCATTGTTGGCTCCCTTCCCGCTCGATATTTGGGAAGAGGACCAGGGCCAATATAAATAGGACTAGCCACCACCTTAGCAAGGACGGATCATTCAGACCATCCTCACACACACAAGCTCACCGAGCTCAAGAACACCTCAACCCCAGGAGGCTGTTCTTCCCTTGTGCTGTTCATCATTAGCCCTAGATGCAATCCACCACCACCACACTGGAGTAGGGTATTACACCACAACGGTGGCCCGAACCAGTATAAACCTCGTGTCTTTCTATGTTGTGAGTTCGTCGAGTTCGTCCGCGAGATCTTAGTGAGCTAGGGCGTAGATCGGTGGGAGGAAAAGACTTCGCGCGCACCCTAGTGTTCGAACCTTAAGGGTTTGCCGGAAGCCCACATCCGACATTTGGCGTGCCAGGTAGGGGTGCGCCGTAGTCTCCCTTCCATTAGTTCGTCGCTCCGTCGTCTCCATGGCGGACGCTCGCCGTGCTCGAGCTGAGCATCGGGCTGCCCTGACCGCCCGCGTCGCTCAGATGGCTCCCGTCGGCGGGCCACATTGCCGTTCTCCGTCCCCCGCCGCCAACGCTGCCACCAGCCCGGCGGGGAATGAGCAGCAAGCGTCCTCGCTGCATCCTTCGGTGCGGCAGGACGACCGCACCGCCACTCCATCGCTGACCCCTGCCGGTTCTTTGTCTCACGCGCACCGCGCTCCCATGGAGGCACGGGCTGCGCTCGTCGCAGCGAACGAGCTCCTGCGCTACCGCCCCATCGACGACCTCTACGAGGAGTGACTCGAACGCGTCGCCAAGCTCATCCGCGCCGCGGGGGGCTCTCCGGCGCCGTCCCACTCTCTGCCTCCCCTCAACCAGCCACGGTCGATGGAGCTCATGGCGCGCCTCCACCACCTCAGCCCCAAGACGGCGCCTTGGCACCAAGGCGCGCGGCTCTGCGGCATGATCCGCCGCGCCCGGCGCCCGCGCGCGAAAAGGGAAGCTGCCAAGAAATTCCGCTGCCGCGAGAAGCTGCACCTGCGCTCCCCGCGCCACCTCGTCAAGACCGCGCACCACCCGCAGCGGTGCAGCGCGGACCTCGTCAAGATCAAGCTCCACCTCTGAAGCGGGGCCCCGGCCACCACGGCTGGCTGCCGCGCCTTCACCCCCGAGTTGCGTAGCGTCGCCTGGCCGGGCAAGTTCAAGCCGGATCTGCCTCCTCGCTACGACGGTACCACCGACCCCGCGGAGTTCCTGTAGCTCTATGAGCTGAGCATCGAAGCGGCCAATGGCGACGAAAAGGTCATGGCGAACTGGTTTCCCATGGCTCTCAAGGACGGAGCTCGCTCGTGGCTCCTGAACCTGCAGCACGGCTCGATCTCCTCCTGGGACGAGATGCGCGACCGCTTCGTCGCCAACTTCCAGGGCACACGTGACAGCCCATCGGTCGTGGGTGATCTACGCCGCATCAGGCAGCAGCCAGGAGAGACCCTCCAGAAGTACATCCAGCGCTTCAACAACACCCGCCTCAAGATCCCCAAGGTCACGGATGAGGCCATCATCTCCGCGTTCTCCGACGGCGTCCATGACGTCAAGATAAAGGAAGAGCTCGCCATCCACGAGGAGCGCTGCACATCTCAGGAGCTGTTCAACCTGACGACCAAGTGCACAAGAGCTGAGGAGGGGCGCCTCTCTCTCCCTGAGTCACCAGCTGTGGGCGCGGAGGAGAAGAAGGCCAAGGCCAAGGACGTGAAGCGCAAGGAGGTAGCTGTGCTCATAGCGGAGCCTGACATCAAATGGGGCAGAGATAAGCCCGAGTCATCCAAGAACGGCCGACCATTCTACGCCTTCCACAAACTGAACACCCACAACACCAGCAACTGTCAAGAGCTCAGAGCCATACGCGAGGGACGCTACGGTCGACGCCCCGAGCGCAACGACCGGGGCTACGGCCGCGGAGGAGGACGTGGAGGCGGACGCTAGGACGACCGTGGCCCGCACCAGGAGTGGCGCGGCCGACCTCGCAAGGATCGCTGGTAGGACCAACCTCGCGAGGGCGCCTGGAGGGACCCGCCGCGTGAGGATCGCCCCCGGGTAACGCCGGTCTTCCCCCGCTGCCGCCACCAAGAAGGAACGACAAGCACCACCAGGATGAGGGGCTGGGGGGCTTTCAGGAGCTGCATGCGATCGCCTGCATCTTGGGCGGCGCCCATGCCCCAGCCTCTCAGCGCATCTTCAAGCAGTTTGCTCGCGAGGTGAACGCGGCGCTCCCCAAGCTCGAGGCCATGCGCCCGCTCAGGTGGTCCCAATGCGCCATCACTTTCAACTCGGCGGATCAGCTCAAGTGCGCAGCCACCGCTGGCACCCTCCCTATGTTGTGTTCCCCAGTCATCAGCAATGTGTAGGTCACCAAGACCCTCATCGACGGTGGCGCAGGGCTCAACGTCCTGTCCGTCGACACGTTCGACAACCTCCAAGTGCCATATGAGCAGCTCCTGCCCACCAAGCCTTTCTTAGGAGTGACCGACGGCTCCACCACGCCGATAGGGCAGGTCCGCCTGCCTGTCACCTTCGGGGAGCGCAAGAACTACCACACCGAGCTCATCGACTTCGACGTCGCACACATCCGCCTACCGTACAATGCCATCCTTGGGTATCCGGCCCTGGCCAAGTTTATGGTAGTCACTCATCACGGCTACAACGTTCTCAAGATGCCAGGAAGTGGAGGAGTCATCATGGTCCCGTGTGAAGAGAGAGATGCGGTGTGGTCCCTTGAGTGCGTCTTTCAAGCAGCTGCAATCGGCGACCCCGACAGCAGAAATGAAGGCCCTCTGGAGGCCATCCCCAAGAAGAAGCAGCATGCCGTGCAAGACCTCAGGAGGACAGCGTCATGACAGAAGTCACGTCAGGACCAGCGCCCGCTCCAGGGGCGCCTCCCTCCTTCGCATAGGAAGGCGCACCCGGCGCCCTCCTAAGGCAGGGCTCGGGGGCTCTCTTCTAGAGGGCCTCAGACCTTGCCAACCTCACGAGGGAGGCGCTTGGGCACCACTTGGAGGCGTGCTTCGCGACACGTGACCCTCAGGAGAGCACAGGGCAAGGAGTGCCCACCACCCAGGAGTTCATCACCAAGACCACCCAGGAACTGCAAGAAGCAAGAGCCATGCGCGGCGACAGCCGCCCACGAGGCGCAGCTCCGCATCTTGGCAAGAATGCTGGGCTGCGTGTCTGCATCGACGTCCCAGGGCTCAACAGAGCAGCATCTCAGGAGCGTTTCTGGCCTTCGCGTGTGGGCGGCTGCGAGGGCCCGCCGCACAGCTACGTTCATATGCCTTTTGGCTTACCGAGCGTGGCATCGGCCTATCAGCCCAACGTGCGTCGTGTCCTGGCAGCTCAGGAAGCCAGGTACCACACCATTCTGGAGGAGATGGAGACGGTCTTCAGGGAACCTCCCGAACCCTCAGAGCCTCCCGAGGCTCAGGGTTTTGGCGGCTCATGAGGAGTCATTTCTTCAACGCACGCCTTCAGCTGCACCAACTCTACTTCGTCTACAGAACTAGGTGACATCTTCCAAGCTCGTTTAGCTGGGAGTGCCCCATGGGCTGCATTATTCCCAAGCCGCGTGGGTCCATCCCTGCGGCATGTATCCCTTTTGCTTATGTCTTCAACTTACCTTGTTGGGGGTGCCCATCGGGCTGCATCATCCCCAAGCCGCTCGGGCCAGACCCGGTGGCATGTATCTTCCTGCATGTATCCAAGTTGATCTGCTCTCCATGTTTAACCTGCCAACTGCTATCACCTACTCGATCATCGCCTCCCCCGGGGCCTCCACACAGGCACGACGCTGGTGCATGGGTCCGTCCCTGCCACGCCGACAAATCTGAGCAGTTGAGCTCTGGCTCACGGCACGCCTCGCGCACATCACCTCACCAGGCCCTCAGTGCCTTCTCCTCATCCAGAGCAACCAACGGCAGGCTGATAGCCGTAACGGTGAACTGTGTTTCTTCTTGTGCCTATTCACAGGGACCCCGTGGGAAGGATAGCAGGTGGCACCGCAAGTCTCCTTTTCCCTCGTGCAATTCGATTGTGCGTTAAAAGGGGGGCTCCCGAGCATCGCGACTCAGGAGCTCCTACTGGCTCTCCAGCCCTCACCCCCTGGCCTTGACCACGACATCGCGACCTAGCATACCAGCGGCGGCTGAGCTCGCTCGAGGGCCGGGACCTGAGGACGTAGAGCACTAAGGAGAGCATGAGGGGAGGGAAACTCGTATGGGCCAGCCTAGCTATGTCGCACGAGTAGGCGTGCAGCCCTAGCGCAACGTTGGGAGTCGCCACGAGATCAACAAGATAAGTCCTGCACTCGGATCAGCTAAATGTTTGGGCCTAATGGTAACTCACGCCTTGCCGCAACCCCGTTGCGGCCACGTCAACTCCCTTTCTCGCCTTACCATGGCTGCTTGAGCGCTAAGGGGGACCTCCTGAGCATCGCGCCTCAGGGGCTCTTACTGGACCTCGGGCCGCACACCTCCTGGCCTTGACCACGGCACGCGACCTGGCATACCAGCGACCGCTGTAGCCTGCCTGGGGACCAGGACCTGTCGCCGTAGAGCAACAAGCTATCATGAGGAAAGAAAGGGGGGGCCGAGCCTTAACGGGACATGCGTTCACCAAATTCTCATAACAGGGAAGATAAGCACAAAAGACATTACAGACCCTTACATGCCCCCACGGGGTAATTCATGATTCTTCGCTGGAAACAAAAGCCGATACTAAGGGGAATCCTATCTACATCCTCCCGTGATGGACGCCATCATCAACAGTGGGCCACGGAAGGCCGGCGCCAACCCCATCCAGATCAGCGGCGGCGACGGCCGGACGCCGTAGCTCTGCTCCGAGTGCGGCGAGAGCTCGGGGGCACGTAGCTGTCGTCGCTCGTCCCCAGAGTCTCATAGAGCTCAGGAGAGCTGCTGGACTACCAAGGGCTGCTGCCGCTGGAGTGGTCGCGAGCAGGGTGCGCATCAGCCTCGCGCTCCTCTCCGGAGCAGCACTCCAGGCGGCGGCCCTCGGCATCGAAGACCTTGAAGAAGAGCATGGAGACGCCGTTGTAGGCAAACTGGATCGCGAGGGCGCCCCTCGCACGGCAGACCCACGCGATCTCGCCCCAGCTACGCGTCATGAAGATCTTGCCGGTGAGGACCGCTTCGATCTCCGCTCCAGTCGCCGGAGCGCTGCAGTCGGCGTGCTGCAGCCAGAGCTCGTGTGACGCCCGGATAATTAAGCTACAGTAAACCTCTGCTAATGATGCCATGTCACATCGGTTATTGTTGATAAACCCGCGTCGGTTCGAAACCTAGTTCAAACTTCAAATTTAAAATCAAGGCAACATCAAAAGTTTTCAAACATTAAAACTAAAATATTCGAGAGGTGACAAATAATGCATAAATAATTATGGTGGAGAATCCAAATTTTTATAGAATATTTAATGCACTAAAATAAATAAAACTGTGGCTAAAACAAATATATAAATACCATTTAAATAATAAAATGTACCAAGTATTTTATTATTGCACCAAACTTTTTGAGGTAGTGGGCTATACTAAAAATATATTTTAGGAGTTTGTTTTGTATTTTCTAAAAAACTAAAATAGGTGTAACTAAAATAGAACAGAAAATAATAGATAAAAGAAAAGGAAATAAAAACAAAAGCTAAAAAAGAGAAGTAGAACACCCCCCCAGACTGGGCCTCGGCCCAGCAAGTTACTAGGCCGGCCCAGCCGACGCCCCCTTAACCCCACTCCCCTGGAACCCTAGCGTCGCACCCCCCACTCGCGCCCCCACCAAACCCCTCTCGCTCCCTCGTCTCCTCACCCTAATCCGATCTGGATCGGGGCACGGCCCAGTCGCCATCGACGCCCGTGGTCCCCGCTGACATCGCCGTTGCCGCCCGTGGATCTCGCGCCCCGCCTTCGAGCTTCAATGCCGGACCCGCCGCCTCGCATCCCCGTCCTCATCCCCGGCCGACCTCCTCGAGCCACGCCGCCCCCGCTTCCCTCCATCGCTGGTGAGGCCCACGGCGTCCCCTTTCCCTCTGCCAGTGCCTCACACCTGCTGTGCTGCTATTGCTAGCCTCGCACATGCGTTGCTCCGCACTCGCGTAGGCTCGCATGTCGTCCATTCCCACTCAAACCGCGGCCACCGGTCGACGCGGGCCACAGCGCCCGTTCGGTGGGTCGTCTCCGCGCGGCATTTGGTCGCCGAGGCGACGAGATCGGTGTACGACGCCCCGTCGGGTGGTTGCCGGCGTGCACCACCGCACGAGCGTGCGTTTTGGCCGCTTGGTTCCCCCCTGACATGCGGGCCCGACCGGTTTAATTAGGAGCTAACCTCCCCTGTTTTGTTAAAGGGGCCATTGCCTAATCTGGATGAATGCGATAACCCCCCTAATAAGTTTATGACAAGTGGGGCCCGCCCCTGAGAACATTTATGAAAAGGAAAATAAATAAAGAAAGAAAATAATTAATTACTTACTTAAGGAATTAATTAACTTAATTAATCCTGATTAGATTAACCTAATCACTAAGTTTAGTTAATCAATCTGTTAGTTTAGCTAACAGTATAAAAAATACCTAGATACAACTACTCTCCATGACACACGGGACCCACTCCACTATTCACAGTTTGACCAGTCAGATGTTGACTGGGTCAACTCATTCAACATGCCCCACATGTCAGCCTTTGTAGACCCTGCTGTGTACACTTCAGTGTGTGCACATAGCATTTGACTATTAATTTCGAATTAATAATAATTCCAGAATTTGGGAAAATCTTTTAAAACTTTAAAAATTAGTATAAAATAATTCGTAACTCTGATGAAAATACTTTATACATGAAAGTTGCTCAGAACGATAAAACGAATCCGAATATGCAGTCCGTTCGTCCGCCACATATCCCTATCATAGCAAACATGCAACAACCCCCCTCCGGTTCGTCTGTCCGAAAACGTCAAACACCAGGAATACTTTCCCGGATGTTTTCCCCCTTCGTCAGTAGCACTTACTACTACGTTAGGTCACCTCTAGCACCGCGTAATGCCATGTTACACTTTGTGATGCTTTGATTGCTCTGTTATTTATTGTGTTCCCTTCCGTTACTTCTTTCCGGTAGACCCCGAGACCAGCGCTGATGCCACCGAGTACGATTACATCTACAATGACCCTTCCTTCTTGCCAGAGCAACCAGGCAAGCCCCCCCTGATCACCAGATATCGCCTACTCTCCTCTATACTGCTTGCATTAGAGTAGTGTAGCATGTTACTGCTTTCTGTTAATCCTATTCCAATGCATAGCCTGTCATTGTTGCTACAACTGTTGATACCTTACCTGCAATCCTAAATGCTTAGTATAGGATGCTAGTTTATCATCAGTGGCCCTACATTCTTGTCTGTCTGCCATGCTATACTATCGGGCCGTGATCACATCGGGTGTTGATCACGGGTATATACTATACATACATACTACACATGTTATGACTAAAGTCGGGTCGGCTCGTTGAGTACCTGCAAGTGATTCCGATGTAGGGGGCTGGAGGGGCAGGTGGTTCCACCCAGGTAGTGGTGGGCCTAGGTTCCCGATGGCCCCCGACTTTACTTTGAGGTGGAGCGACACGACAGGCGAAGACCACCTAGGTGAGAGGTGGGCCTTCCCAGGTCGGCGTTCACGGTTACTTCAAAATAACACGCTTAACGAGATCTGGGTATTTGATCTGAGTCTGGCTACTGGCCTATATGCACTAACCAACTACGCGGGAACAGTTATGGGCACTCGACGTCGTGGTATCAACCGAAGCCTTCGTGACGTCAGCGACTGAGCGGCGTGCACCGGGTTGGACTGGAATGCCTGCTCTTGCATAAGGGAGGCTAGATCTGCTCACCGGCCGCGTACGCAACATGTAGGCGTGCAATGGGCGATGGGCCCAGACCCGTGCGCCATAGGATTTAGACCAGCGCACTGACCTCTCTATTGTGCCTAGGTAGGGTTGCGACGTGTTGATCTTCCGAGGCCGGGAATGACCCCGACAAGTGTGTCCGGACAAAGGGGATCGAGCGTGTTGGGAAATATGGTGCACCCCTGCAGGGAAGTTAATCTATTCGAATAGCCGTGATCTTCGGTAACATGACGACTTGGAGTTGTACCTTGACCTTATGACAACTAGAACCGGATACTTAATAAAAACACACCCTTCCAAGTGCCAGATACAACCGATGATCGCTTTTTCACAGGGCGACGAGGGGAGGATCATCGGTTAGGATTATGCTATGCGATGTTACTTGGTGAACTTACCATCTACTCTCTTCTTCTGCTGCAAGATAGAGGTTACCAGAAGCGTAGTCTTCAAAAGGACTAGCTATCCCCCTCTTATTCCGGCATTCTGCAGTTCAGTCCACATATGATACCCCCTTTTCCATTTGATACCAATGCATACATATGTAGTGTATGTCCTTGCTTGCGAGTAATTTGGATGAGTACTCACGGTTGCTTTGCTCCCCCTTTTTTCCTTTCTATACCCGATTGCTGCGACCAGACGATGGAGCCCAGGAGCCAGACGCCACCATCGACGACGACTCCTACTACACTGGAGGTGCCTACTACTACGTGCAGCCCACTGACGATGACCAGGAGTAGTTTAGGAGGATCCCAGGCAGGAGGCATGTGCCTCTTTCGATCTGTATCCCAGTTTGTGCTAGCCTTCTTAAGGCAAACTTGTTTAACTTATGTCTATACTCAGATATTATTGCTTCCGCTGACTCGTCTATGATCGAGCTCTAGTATTCGAGCCATCGAGGCCCCTGGCTTGTAATATGATGCTTGTATGACTTATTTTATTTGTAGAGTTGTGTTGTGATATCTTTCCATGAGTCCCTAATCTTGATCGTACATGTTTGCGTGTATGATTAGTGTACGGTCAAATTGGGGGCGTCACAAGTTGGTATCAGAGTCGACTGCCTGTAGGAATCCTCCTTCCACACTCCTTGGCCGAAGTCGAGTCTAGACATTACAAAACTTTTACTAACATGGCTGTGTGTCTTACGGGCCCACGACACCATTGGGGGGTATTAGTATCTTTTACTCCTCATCTATACTCTGAGACTCTGATCTCTCTCCTATTTGGGTTAAATGATTTGCTAACTCTAACTCTAGGTTCTCGTAAATACTTTCTCCCGGAGAGACCCTCGGTCCGAACGATCGACTGCTTCAACAGAAGATTCTGACAATACTCTCAAATTTTCTCCCGAGACTTTGTGCCATCGCTTTTGCAATTCCATTCCATCGATAAACCCTATGGGTAACCACATACACTTTCGATTCATTCAATCATCCCCTGTTGAACTTGTTATTATAAGATACCTTGAAATTCTCTCTATTGTTGTTCCAAGAATACTATGTGCCTACTGCCTTACAATTCTTAGCCACATGCATACCCTTACGGATAATTCCTCGCACTTATCAAGTATCCGCTCATTCCCCGTTGATCATGTGTTTCATCAAGGTCTTCGAAATACCCTTCGATCTTCCGAAAATCTCGAGCAGCCTATTCCTCTTGAAATTCTTGCTTTCTTGCATTATGGTTAATCCCATAAGTCTCGTAGTCTTATTGGCACCCCTTATCATTATCATTTTGAGTCTGTTGATTCAATATGTTTGTGAATGCTGGCAATCATCGTTGATCCTTATAAATTACCTTTCCGGCTGAGCTGCCATTCTTTTAACTGGAATTGGTTCCCGGCTAATCAAATTGCCGTGATTGTACCCCTAAGGCTATTCAACTTATCCATCCCTAATCAGAGCATTGCTTCTGATCCTTTGATCTGGAAATCATAATTCCTTTGCATTTGAGCTTTGAGTTAGTCAGTTGTTTCTATAATCTAATCTCCCTGCATTCTTTCTTTCTCTGGTTGAGTACCGATACTCACATCAGATCCCTTATGGACCACCAGATCCTTTATTGGATTTTGTCCAACACCGTACTTCATATTCATTACACTTGTGAGCCTTTCATCGGATACATAATGCCTTTGGTAAATTGTATCCTCTGCTTTGTGAACCATGCTCTACTTTCGAGCTTGTATTATTTACTCTGAAGTTTGTGGTATATGTTCCTAAGATGCCCTGATGGATTGAACCTATGCCTTCCCTAATCTGTGTGAACCCGAAGGATTTCACGGGCCATACTTATCTGGTATTACACCAGGTAAAAATTTCAACAACTAATGTCATTTTTGAAATATGAGAGGTGAATGAAAGGTTATACGTCGGACAAGTGGGAGTCGACCTTGAACTTTGTGTTCATGACCATGGTCACGATGTAGATCCTACCATAGAAGCTTCTTGTAATAATAACTATTTCTATGATATAATATCATCTGGTATCTGTGAATGGATCCTAGGCAATCGTGGTTCCGACCATATCATTTCGCCTTGAACAACAAGCTTGATTTCGAGTTTGTGTCGTACTCGTGGTTCCAATAATTTTTCGCTTCATCATTCCGTTGACCTGATGTCATCGCCGACCGATTACATCTTCATGAAATCTCTCGACAACTGTGTCGTGATAATCATCAACATCCTAAGCTCTTCCAAGATTTATATATCGAATTCTTAATGGGTAATACCATCCTTGCCCCTCGATGATTCGTGTTATCATCGACCACTTTATTGCCTTCCGTTTAACACAAACTTGTTCATGTTTTGTGTTATACCTTGGGATCCTTGCTATCCAACATTTGTTCTTCTTTGCCTTGGAGTATTACCATCTTTTATGTCAAGAATGTTGTCAGAATTTCACCACCTCTTGAGAGTTCTAGATATGAGTGATACTTCTCACCATCACCATTCCTTCTTGGTCCCCGTGTTGTTTCTAACCGAAATACCTGCAAATGGACTGAGAGGTGTAAATTTCAAAACTTATAGCAACCCTATTGCTTTGAAGTTAATGGTCGATAGTTTCATTCTAAGTCTATTGCTTATTGGATCATCATTCAAACATTGATCGTGCTACCTAGTCCAGATTTCCGGGTGCACCCTTCTATCATTGTTAAATTGAGTATGTTTTCCTAGAGCATACCTCATTATATCATTTGTTATGACTAATCTTATCTCCTTGTTCACATAATTGTGGAAACCCATCTTTTTGGAAATCCCAATGAATTGTCGCTGAGACCATCAGCCACCCCTCATTCTCCCCTTGGTTTAATGACGAACTCTTGTTTCGGAACTCTCTTCCATAGTTTATTTCCTAAGAATCTTACAATGTCATCTCGACAATAGGTGTTGCACCTTCTTCTCACGCATCCTGAGTATGAGGTATCCTGACACCAATCAGATCTGAATCTCGGTCAGATATGATGGTTGGAACATATTTTCAGGAGTTATGACATTGGTCTTTGTATGACCCGGTAAGGTGATGTCATGCCTAGCACACCTGGCTGGAGGACCTATTGTTATAGTTCTTCATTTTTAGCAAAGTAATCCATTCTTCCATAAGGAAATTGTAAGACTTCTTCTATAAGTTGTTCCTGATGAATCCTTGGACTATCCAAAGTATGACCTTGCTTGAAGACCATGTCAATGCTTTCTCAAAGCTTGTCTATGGTACTCTAATTTTCAATGATAACATTTGAAGCCCAATGCTAAATGTTTCCTGCTCAATTACCCAAAAACCACTGTATGGATAACGTCATGAAATTCCTCTCCCCTTACCTAAGTGGTTTTCTACCTTCTATCCGGTCTTGGATAGCATACTCTGCTTGTTCTTGGGAAGAATATACCCCTGAAATATGTGTTTAAACACATTTTCCTTTCCATTATTCTGTTTAATCTGATAATCACATTTTCCTTTCCATTGTTCTGTTTAACCTTCATGAGGTTTGTATGATCTAAGCAGTAATACGTCACTACTTTTATAAGCACCTCAGTGTACAACTTTGTCAGTAAGACCTTGTTACTATTGTTATTGACATTTCGGTAACCACCGATGGACGAGAACTTTGCCTATTGGTCCGCCTCGTTCAACGAGCAGGAAGATGGTTCTCTTCGTCCCTCGCCCTTGGTACCGACATTGTTGCCGACATAGCTGGCAGGCTACCCTCTGACATGCCTTGCTATCATGACCATGCAAGATGTCACCGCTCCTCATACTTTCAACCCACATGGTGGGCCCATAACCCACAAATCCCATGATCGAAACCTGACTCTCCTGTACACCCCAGCTCCTAAAGGCTATTCCTCATGCTTGGCTTCATATGTAATTCACGAGCCACCTTCCAAGAAATCATCAATTCTGGTATCAGACATAATACTTATTCCCGCTGCTCTAAAACCCTTTCACACTCTGTTTTAGGCAACGAATGATTGGCTAGCCACTTGAAACTTCTTACCGTACCTTCTTGCTCGGCTCTCGATGTGTTCCATTTCGAGAGTTACTCATGTGATCAATATAATGGATCGACCAATTCGAGAGTTACTCATGTGATCATTCATGGGATAAACCCAGGTGATTTCCCTTGATAGGATTCTATCGTTGTCAGGCTGCCCCTTGTCTTATTGATAACTACGATGGAGTTCACCAAGAAAGGCTGATGACTTATCCTGATAACCCGAAGCTAAGGAATGACGACATCAACGGAAGCGGTCAACTTCTTCGAGAAGAGCAACCACAACCGAGAAGATCCGTTAGAATCTCGTAACCTAATCTCTTCCCCCTTACTCCCGCTCCTAAATCTCAGGACGAAATTTCTTGTAGTGGAGGAGAATTGTGACGCCTGGATAATTAAGCTACAGTAAACCTCTGCTAATGATGCCATGTCACCTCAGTTATTGTTGATAAACTCGCGTCGGTTCGAAACCCAGTTCAAACTTCAAATTTAAAATCAAGGCAACTTCAAAAGTTTTCAAACATTAAAACTAAAATATACGAGAGGTGGCAAATAATGCATAAGTAATTATGGTGGAGAATCCACATTTTGATAGAATATTTAATGCACTAAAATAAATAAAACCGTGGCTAAAATAAATATATAAATACCTTATAAATAATAAAAATGTACCAAGTATTTTATTATTGCACCAAACTTTTTGAGGTAGTGGGCTATATTATAAAAATATTTTAGGTGTTTGTTTTGTATTTTCTAAAAAACTAAAATAGGTGTAACTAAAATAGAATAGAAAATAATAGATAAAAGAAAACGAAATAAAAACAAAAGCTAAAAAAAGAAAGAGAAGTAGAACAACCCCGCCCCCCTTCCCGACTGGGCCTCGGCCCAGCAGGTCACTAGGCCGGCCCAGCCGACGCCCCCTTAACCCCACTCCCCTGGAACCCTAGCACCGCACCCCCACTCGCGCCCGCACCAAACACCTCTCGCTCCCTCGTCTCCTCCCTACGATCCGATCTAGATCGAGGCACGGCCAGTCGCCGTCGACGCCCGTGGTCCCCGCCGACATCGCCATTGCCGCCCGTGGATCTCGTGCCCCGCCGTCGAGCTTCAATGCCGGACCCACCGCCTCGCATCCCCGTCCTCATCCCTGGCCGGCCTCCTCGAGCCACGTCGCCCCCGCTTCCCTCCATCGCTGGTTGTCACAGCCCTAGAATTTGTTTGTAATTAGTTGCATCAGCACCCATGCATCATGTCTAAAATTTATTTGAAAGTTGAAATGGGGACTGTTAAACCCTAGCACCAAATGAAATTCAACTAGGTTCAACTTAAATCTTTTCAATGAACCCAAAATGCCCTTTAAAAATGTTCATCATTTTTGAATTGGTTTTGGCACCTCTGACAAAAATGGTGCACATTTTTCTAGCTCAATTTGGATTTCTGAATGAACTCATTAAGTATTTGAATTTGGGCATTTAATTGTTATAAATAATTAAAAATGCCCAAATAATTCTAGAAGTGGTTGAGGGCTGTTGGAAATATTTCCAAATGTGCCCACAAGTCATTTCAGGAATTTGGAAATGGTTTGGTCTTCGAACTAAATCAAAACATAATAGCAAAAATAGAAAAAACAGAACAAATTAAATAACAAAGAGAGAGAGTCACCTGGGCCACTTACCTGGCGCGGCCAGCTGGACGGCCCAGCCCACTGGCTGGAGCGGTTGTCTTCAACCTCTGCCAGTAGGCAGAGGCGTGTCGACGCCTGCACGCCTGAGGCCTCCACCTCCTCTCTGCCTGCTCACCCGTATGCCTTTGGACGGCACCACGCACTCCCCCCGCCCCCCCCCCCCCCCTCTCTCTCTCACGTCCATCCCCTCCTCTCCCTCGCTCTCTTCCGCGACGGCCGACGCGGCCATGGAAGCGCCGCTGTGAACCACCGCGCTCCCCGACCCCCTCTCGCCTTCCCGTGTTGCGTGGAAGCTCTGCCACCGTCGCCCGCGCCTCCTGGACGACCCGCAGGATGCCGGACACACCGCACCACGACCATGGCGTCGTCTTCAACATCTCGGCCGCCGAGATCGCCGACGACCGCACGCCGTCACCAACCTTTCCCCGAGCCCACTGAGACGCGTACTGCAACCGCCGTGAGCTCCTTCCCCGAACCCCCCTCTTCTCCGTCTCGTTTGCATGCCGTAGTGCCATTCCTCACTGTCACCGAAGCTCGCCGCCGTTGCGCTTTGTCGCCACCGTGGCTACAGCGAACGTAGCTCGAAGCCGAGCACACCGCTCTGCTCAGCGCGGCTCCAGGAGCCCGTAGCGCCCACCAGCTCCTCCCCACATGCCCCTAGCTCCAACCCGAGCACGCCCGTAGCTCCGGCCGCCGCCCAAGTGGTAGCCGCCGTAGTTCCCGATCTCTCCTCGCCCAGGGGCCTGCTCCGTTGGATGCGGTGCATGTCCAGCAACCCGTGGCGCCAAACCACGAGCCCAATGGTCGCCGGATGGCAAAACCCGACGCCTCCGCCATGCGGAATGGTTGCCGCCAGCCATATTCCAGTGAGGCCGACGTGGCGACATCATTAGTTGCTAATGAGCCCACTAATGACCCCTCTAGAGCCACTGACGTGTGGGACCCTGTGACTAATTAGGTTAGTCTAATTTTCTGTTAAGATTAGTACTAATATGTGTGGACCCCACATGTCAGCTTTGACTTTGGTCAAGTCAACGTTGACCGGTCCCACTTGTCATCCACACAAACCAGCCCGAGACACTGACGTGGTGACCCCACACGTCAGGTTTGACCTGGACCCGTCCTGTTGACTGGATGACGTCATAGTGACGCAGTGATGAGGTCATAAATGCTTTTCTGGATTTTAAATAAATCAGAAATGATTTGCTTCATTCAGAAAATGTCCTGAACTTCTAAAAATCATAGAAAATCAACCGGAGCTCAGAATTAAATAAATTATATATGAAAAATTATCAAACAAATCCAATCTATCCATCTGTGGCATTTTCATGCATGTTAGAACAACTTATAGCTGCTGAATTGGACAAATGAATAAATGGCATTTGAAATGCCTTTCATGGAGTTTGAATTTGAACCTTTGGTTCAAACCAACTTCATTTAATCTGGTTGCTAGATGCATTAGCCCAAACACCAGCATGTTGCCATGTCATGATCATACATCATATTGTTGCATTGCATTGATTGTGTTCTTTCTGTGTTTGCCGGTGATTGTCCCCCCCTCGATAGACGTATGTTTCGACGATGTGATCAATTACACCGATGAAGAGCTATATCATCTTCGGAAGTGCCAGGCAAGCAAAACCCACTTGTTCATTCCGATACAATCCCACTCTCTCGCTCATGCACTCTTTTACTGCATTAGGACAACAACGATTCAACTGTTACATGTTGCGGTAGTTGAACCCCTTTCCTTGCATGACCTGTCATTGCCACAGTAAATAGATGAAACCCACTAGCATGAGTAGGAGTTGTTTGAGCCCTGATGTGCCTACTCATTCATGCTTGTTTGTCATGCCTGCTACTTCTAGAGTTGAGTCAGGTCTGATTCATCGGGGATGAGTTGGAATGGTGTTGAACATGTCCTACTGTGTGTGAGCTAAGTGTGTGAACACGATTTGGTAAAGGTAGCGGTGAGAGGCCATGTAGGAGTACATGGCAGGTTGTCTCATTGCAGCCGTCCTCAGGAACTGAGTTATGTGTTTGTGATCCATGAACAGTTACTACCACACAATGGAATGCTTAAGTGCCCCTCTCGACTTATTAATCAACCTGATCTCTATCCAGGAGTTGCAACTAGTTTCTGGTGTTTGTAGGTAGTGTTAGTAGTCTACCAAGTGGTACCCGATACAGGTGGGCTTGGGACAGACTAGGCACCGTGGCACGGTGTACCAAGCGTAGATCCACCCGTCGAGGTGGGCTTGGGAACCCTGCACACATCGTTTGGGGCCATGAGCGACACCCCGGCCGGATCTCCTTACGGATGGAACCCGAATAGGCGATAAACCTGGACTAGAGACTTGTGTGGTTAGTCAGGTCGTGGCCGACTCCCTCGCCAGGCTTCCTCTTGAAGGTTGCCGAGATACACGATGTGTACATGGTGGTAAGTGGCAAGAGCATGTGTGAAGAAGTACACCCCTGCAGGGTTAACATTATCTATTCAAATAGCCGTGTCCGCGGTAAAGGACTTCTGGGTTGCCTATAACAGTTCATAGACAAGTGAAAGTGGATACTCTAAGATGCGCAAGATAAGCGTGAGTGCTATGGATGGCATTCTTGTAGGAAGACGGGAGTGGATCCATAGTGGTGTATTGAATGGTGAATATATGGACTCGTGTGCACCACCTCAAAAGAGTTACTTGCAGTCGTAGTTCAGGTTAGCCACTGAGTCAAAGCTGGCTTGCTGCAGTTAAACTCCACCACCCCTTTGTTGATACCGATGCATATGTAGATAGTTCTGATGTAAGTCATGCTGGGTACATTTGTACTCACGTTTGCCTATTTTATGTTTTTTAGAGACGTCAGTCTCGCTAGTAGTTCCGTGTGGACTTCGACGTTTAGCTTGATACCTCAGCTACGATCTTGTGCCATCGGTAGGATCTGGTAGATAGTCAGGCTTCTTAGCCTTTTTCATTTATAGATGTTTGTACTCAGACATGTTAAGCTTCCACATGTGCTTTGATTGTATGCTATGATTGTTGGGTCATGAGACCCATGTTTGTAATATCTGGCTCCTCGGAGCCTAATGAATAAATACTCTGAGTCGTAGAGTCTTGTTGTGATGCCATGTTGTATTGCACATATTGAGCATATTGTGTGTATGATTGAAATGCTTGGTATGTGTGGGATCCGACAACCTAGTTGTTTATCCTTGGTAGCCTCTCTTATGGGGAAATGTAGTCTTGTGCTTCCTTGAGCCATATTAGTCCGCTACAGCCCGGTTCACCGGAGTCCTGCTAGCCCAGCACTACTGCTCTGAAACACTTGACTAGCCGGCATGTGATTCACTTCGTTCCTATGTCTGTTCCTTCGGGGAAATGTCAGGCGGTGACATCCGGAGTCCTGCCTAGCCTGCTACAGCCCGGTTCAACTGGAGTCCTGTTAGCCCAGTGCTACAGCCCGGATTCACATGCTGTTGACCGACATGCTCAATGTTGATTCATGTATGCCTGTCCCCGTAAGTTAGTTCCACTTTGGGTTCACGACTAGTCATGTCGGCCCGGGTTCCCTGTCATATGGATGCTAGCGACACTATCATATACGTGAGCCAAAAGGCGCAAACGGTCCCGGGCCATGGTAAGGCGACACCCGTGGGAATACCGTGCGTGAGGCTGCAAAGTGATATGAGGTGTTACCGGCTAGATCGATGTGACTTGGAATCGGGGTCCTGACAGCTTTGGTATCAGAGCCTGACTGCCTGTAGGATTACCAAGCCAAACTGGTCGAAGTTGTGTCTAGAAATGCTTTAGTTATATAAGGGAATTGATTGTGGAAGGGAACATAAGGCTCTTTTTACTTGTTTACCTTATGCCCTCTGATCTGAGTCATCCTCTTCTTTTCTGTGGGGGATTAAGAACTAGGCTTTCCCATCTTCTATTAGGATCACATGTTACTAATCCGTAGACTTATAGGAATGGTGGATTCAAGTATCAGTTCAGTTCCTACTACTTCCGTGTGTTGTTAGTTAATCCCAGAACCTTGATATGATGATGCTAAGTGGTTATGCCACCATTTTGCATGATGTCTCAAATCTTCTTGAGCATTTTACAGCCGTTATGCTGTCCGAGTCATCCCAGGTCTCTAAACTATCTGATGCATTTGCAAATCCTTTCTTTCCGTTCCCGATGTCCTTTTTGGTCAGAATAAGCACACTAATCGGTGAGTTGAGGTACTCTGTTGCCTCGACATATATGTTGGAGCTGTTATTATGACCATAGGTGTTTTAGGGAGTCACCTAGTAATCTAGCCATGTTTTGTGTTCCCAGTGTGATGATTCTGGCCACCATTCTCGAACCCAAGTTTCACCCTACCTACCTCATGTCGATAGTGTTTGCTAGTTCCTTTAGGATATTAGTAACCTTTGCATTAGTCCTCGAGGTCCATGGTAGTTCCTTCTTCCAAATACTACGAATCGCTTATGGCAGAAGTTCGTTGAACCAAAAGATAACAATAAGAGTGCTCTTGACGAGTTCTCCATTCAAATTGTGAATCTGCCAGTCCTTCTTCTTCTGCATGGGTTATCCGGAAGAAATATATTGAACTTGTTCGACATACTAATCCATGCGTCCACAACTCAAAAAAAATTATATGTTCCTTGAGTTTTCCCCCTTTAGTTGTACCCCGACCTTAGCCTATCAGTTGATAGTCAAGAGTATGTGTGCATTTGTGTTTATCAGTGCCTTTTACTCTTGTGGTCCATCAAGCCATTCTATTCCGGAATGACAAGGAGAAACAAACTCCAGTACCTTGTCCACTTCGAGGATTGGGTCAAAGTAGTTGTATTCCACAGATCCAAATGCCAATCCAGCTTTTGTTTTGTTCTACCTTGGAGTGTCGCCCTCTTTCATATCATGAATGACAGGAGAATTGCACAATCTCTCATGAGTTCTTGACGTAGTGATACTTCTTGCCATCTGAGGGAGTCCTGGATTAGGGGGTGTCCGGATAGCCGGACTATACCTTCGGCCGGACTCCTGGACTATGAAGATACAAGATTGAAGACTTCGTCCTGTGTCCGGAAAGGACTTTCCTTGGCGTGGAAGGCAAGCTTGGCGATACGGATATGTAGATTTCCTACCATTGTAACCGACTCTGTGTAACCCTAGCCCTCTCCGGTGTCTATATAAACCAGAGGGTTTTTGTCCGTAGGGACAACAATCATACCATAGGCTAGCTTCTAGGGTTTAGCCTCCTTGATCTCGTGGTAGATCTACTCTTGTACTACCCATATCATCAATATTAATCAAGCAGGACGTAGGGTTTTACCTCCATCAAGAGGGCCCGAACCTGGGTAAAACATTCTGTCCCCTGCCTCCTGTTACCATCCGCATAGACGCACAGTTCGGGACCCCCTACCCGAGATCCGCCGGTTTTGACACCGACATTGGTGCTTTCATTGAGAGTTCCTCTATGCCATCGCCATCAGGAAGGATGCATCATCCCGTCTTTAAAGACGGCACTGTTGCTAAGGGAGCTTTGGCTGTCGGCCAGACTCTCAGGCTAGGTGGTTTCCTTATGACCACCTATTCGGCTACTGCGCCGACGATGACCTCTCAGGTCATCAAAAGCAATCTTCATGTCAGCTCGGAATTCTCCGAGCAGCTAGATCCAATGGAGCTCTCTTCCCTAAACGAGCTCTTGGATCGCTTCGCCGCCCTGGGAGTCGCTACGGATTACGACCAGATTGGGCCTAAACCCGATCAGAGAGAGATTAACTCTCCCCAGGTCACCCATCACGTTGCCGTGGTAGAGGGACAGTGCGGCGACCCTTCATCTATCTTAAGGACTAGCTATGTCCGGATTCCCGATCCCTCCAAGCCGGATACCCGCGGAGGGGAGGACATCACTCAAGACCTGAACTTAAAGTCGGGCGACGGGCTAGATTCATTGGACAGCATCCAAGAATCCAAACTTCCGAGTTCGGAAACTCCTTGGCCCCTGGGTCTCAGATTGGGTGAGGTTTCGGATTTGATTCCACCCACCCACCCGTACATAAGCGATCTATCTCAAATTAGGCAAGAGCCCGAAGAAACAGTACATCATTACTGGGCCAGATTCCTCCTGGTTATGAACAGGATAAAGGACTGCCGCGAGGAAGACGCAATTTCATTCTTCTGCAATAATTGCACGGACAAGGGAATCCTCAACGCCATAAGTCGCCGTGATATTACACGCTTCGCTGACTTGGCGTCCATAGTACGAAAGTACTGTGCGATGGAAAGCGCCTGGAAAACCGAAATAAAATTTTGGGACAATCCGGCCTTGAATACAAACCCAGTCCGAAATAAAAGGGTGCATCATCGCCAGACACCCGGGTTCAATACCAAAAAGCAAAAGCCCTCTACAGGGCACGGAACCGTGCTGGAAGGATGGCTTAATGGACCCTGTAAAATTCACAGTGCAGAGGGCGCCACACCAACTCATAGCCTTAGAGCATGTTGGATACTCCGGCAGGTGGCAAAAATTGGCGAAGATCTTCTAATTCCAGAAGCCACAGAAAGCCACCCCAGAGACACCAGTACGGTATCAACAGTCTTCGAGACTTTCGCATCAAATAATATGCGAAAAAGAACACTCCGCAGCCTTGCCGAAGTCTACCAAGTAGCAACAATAAACCCATGGAGTGACACGGCTATTACTTTTAACGCCAGTGATGAACCTAAATTCCGAACAGCCCGAGCACCAGCCGCATTGGTCCTCAGTCCAATAGTGGACGGCTTTCGTCTTACCAAGGTACTCATGGATGGCGGCAGCGGATTGAACCTCATTTATGAGGAAACCCTTCAAAAAATGGAAATAGACTGGAACCGCATTGAGCGAAGCAGCACAACCTTCAGAGGAATAATCCCCAGTCGGGAAGCGCGCTGTACAGGAAAAATCACACTAGATGTGGTGTTCGGCACGCCGGATAATTACAGGTCCGAAGAGGTCACGTTCCAAGTGGCCCCGTTCAGTAGCGGATATCACGCTCTGCTAGGGCGGGAAGCGTTTACAATCTTCCAAGCAATACCCCATTACGGGTACATGAAGCTCAAGATGCCCGGGCCTAACGGAATCATCACTCTCGCTAGTGATCCGGACATAGCACTCCGCGCCGAAAACAAGACAGCCGCACTGGCCCTCGAGGCGCTATCCGAAGCCCTAGCGGCTGAGGAACTGACTGCGCTGCGCTCCATGGTGAATAGGGACGATGTGATACTCGACAAAAGATCCAAGTCCACCTCCTTTAAACCGGCGGACGAAATAGTCAAATTCCAGGTCCATCCAACGGACCCCAATAAAACAGCTTCCATCGGAGCACAGTTAAACCCTGATGTAGACGCCGCACTGCGAGAGTTCCTACGAGAGAACTGGGACATTTTCGCCTGGCACCCTTCAGACATGCCAGGAATCCCACGCAGGCTGGCCGAACACAGCTTAAATATCCTAAAAGGATTCAAGCCAGTCAAACAGGCTCTTCGGCGTTTTTCCGAACCTAAGAGACAGGCCATGGGAGAGGAACTAGCCAAGCTACTGGAGGCCGGATTCATCAAAGATATAAAACACCCGGACTGGCTAGCAAACCTGGTGATGGTACCAAAGAAGGACAAATCCTGGCGCCTGTGCGTTGATTTTAAAGACCTTAACAAGGCTTGCCCAAAGGATCCCTTCCCTCTCCCCCGCATCGATCAAATTATCGACGCTACCGCAGGACACGATTCGTTGTGTTTCCTCGATGCATACTCCGGCTACCATCAAATAAAGATGGCAGAGTCAGACCAAGCCGCAACGGCATTCATCACACCATACGGCCCATTCTGCTTCAACACAATGCCCTTCGGGCTCAAAAACGCCGGCGCAACATATCAGCGCATGATTCAGACATGTCTGGCAAACCAGATCGGCAAAACAGTGGAGGCATACGTAGATGATGTGGTCGTTAAAACAAGACATGTCGAATCTCTAGTAGACGACTTGAGGCTAACATTCGGTAACCTCCGAACATACGACATCAAGCTCAACCCGGAAAAATGCGTTTTCGGCGTTCCAGCCGGAAAGCTCTTGGGCTTCATTGTATCCGGTAGAGGAATTGAAGCAAATCCAGCCAAGATCCGAGCTCTGTCACAATTGGATATCCCGAAGGACCTCAAACAAATACAAAAATTAACCGGATGCGTGGCGGCTCTAAGCCGCTTTATCTCCCGCTTGGGAGAAAAGGCCCTACCCCTTTACCGCCTCCTTCGGCGCACCGAACACTTCGAGTGGACGGATGCAGCCACGGCCGGACTCGACGAAATAAAAGCCATCTTGGCAACAAACCCAGTCCTGGCCGCGCCAAACATTGGCGAACCAATGCTATTATACATTGCAGCAACCCATCAGGTCGTAAGCGCAGTGCTCGTCGTCGAACGAGAAACGGACGGACACAAATTCCCCCTTCAAAAGCCGGTCTACTATGTGTCCACTGTCCTTACTCCGTGCAAGTCACGGTACCCGCATTATCAAAAGATTGCGTACGCGGTATTTATGGCATCCCGGAAGCTGCGACACTACTTTCAAGAGTGTTCAATAACAGTAGCCTCGGAAGTGCCACTTAACGATATTATAAACAACCGCGACGCGACGGGCCGGATTGCAAAATGGGCCATTGAGCTCCTCCCGTTCGACATAACTTACAAGCCACGGTGAGCTATCAAGTCGCAAGTTTTGGCCGACTTCATCGCAGAATGGACGGAGGCCGAACTCCCTAAAGAGTACGGCACATATTCAAACTGGGTCATGCACTTCGACGGCTCCAAAATGTTGGCCGGTCTAGGGGCTGGCGTCGTTTTGACGTCCCCCACAGGAGACACAGTTCAATACGTACTCCAGATAATGTACACAGACTCCAACAATGCAGCCGAATATGAGGCCCTTTTACATGGTCTCCGGATGGCAGTATCCATGGGCATTCAACGCCTAGAGGTGCGCGGGGACTCGAACCTCGCAATATCCCAAATAAATGGAGACTTTGATGCCAAGGATCCAAAAATGGCAGCTTATCGCAACGCCGTCCTAAAAATGTCAGCTCGGTTCGAAGGGCTCGAATTTCACCATATAGCCCGGGAAAATAATCAGGCGGCAGATGTCCTGGCACGCATCGGCGCAAAACGCGATGTAGTCCCCCCCAACATCTTCTTGGAAAGGCTGTTCAAGCCATCCGTAGTATGGGAAGGGGAACCCGGCAATAACAGCCCGGACCCAACCGCACTGCCCGACACCGAACACTCTGACATAATTGGAGGCTCTGCCAATGAAATAACACCTTCAGCCCACGTAATAATGGCCGTCATCGCCCCGTGGACAGAACCATTCCTCGCCTACCTTACTAGGCAGGAACTCCCCGAGGACCAAAATGAGGCACGCTGCATAGTGCGGCGATCTAAAGCCTATAAAGTCCATGAGGGAGAGCTTTATAAGAAAAGCGCTACCGGAGTCCTTCAAAGGTGCATCTCCGAAGAGGAAGGGCGGAACCTCCTGGCTGAAATTCATGCCGGACTCGGTGGTCATCACGCTGCAGCTCGGTCCCTTGTAAGCAAGGCCTTCCGTACAGGCTTTTATTGGCCGACGGCCCGGGCAGACGCCCAGGACTTAGTCCAACGATGCGTCGGTTGCCAGCTTTTTGCAAACCAAAGCCATATGCCACCCACCGCCCTCCAAACTATCCCCATCACTTGGCCCTTCGCGGTCTGGGGGCTTGACATGGTTGGACCCCTTAAAGGCGGAACCCACAAGAAAAAATACTTACTGGTCATGGTGGATAAGTTCACCAAATGGATAGAAGCCAAGCCTGTTAAGACGGCCGAATCCGGACCGGTGATAGACTTTATATCCGGGGTTGTACACCGTTACGGCGTCCCCCACAGCATCATCACTGATAACGGCACGAACTTTACGGCCGACGAGGTAAAACTCTGGTGCAAAAACATGGGCATCAAGCTCGATTATGCTTCCGTCTATCACCCACAAACTAACGGCCAGGTCGAACGTGCAAATGGTCTTATCATGAGCGGCATCAAACCCAGATTAGTGCGGTCCCTTAAGGAATCTAATACGCACTGGGTAGAGGAGCTCGACTCCGTACTCTGGGGGCTGCGGACCACGCCGAATCGCACCACCGGATACACACCATTCTTCATGGTGTACGGCGCAGAGGCAGTTTTGCCCTGCGACATAATTCATGACTCACCTCGAGTGCGCATGTACGAAGAAAGAGAAGCCGAGCTCGATCGGCAGGACAGTTTGGACGCCTTGGAGGAAGAGCGTGACGTGGCAAAAGCCCGTTCCGCATTCTATCAACAGCATGCTCGAAGATACCAAAGCAGAGAAGTACGGGCCAAAAATTACAACGTTGGCGAATTAGTTCTACGCCTGCCGGATAAGAAAAAGGACAAACTCAAGCCCAAGTGGGAAGGTCCCTTCATAATTGACCAAGTCCTGACTGGTGGAGCGTACCGCCTGCGAGATGCATCGGATAACCGACTCGAGCCGAACCCATGGAACGCAGCCCGTCTCCGAAGATTCTACGCCTAGCGCCGGACTCTGTGTTCGTCTCCTTCCTCTGTCCATTTTTTATATACTTTCTGTCTTACATTTCTCTCCTTCTCCTCTCTCTCTCTTATAGCCTTTAAAGGCTCATACAGTGATGCGCTATCCGCGCTCATTAAACCTGGGGGCTTCCTTAAACAGAAGCTTATTTATACGGGCTTCATGCCCAACACATGTGTCACACTTCCGCATGTACCTTTTATTCACCATTATATGCATCGATATGACTTAAGTTTTGGCCAAGCTGGGTTGCCTGGCTCCTGTGCTTACCCCTACGTTCCCGATTGTTCGGCTAGGTGGTAAAGGGAGCACCTCTGCGATTGTTACTGCCGGGTCAGCCGGATGTGTACCTCAGACTGGGTGAAGCCGAAAGCTAGCGTTCTTAAGGGAATATTCGGTCAGTGAACTAAAGATGATCCTTTTTTTCACTTATTTATCTATACACCCCCAGATGTTTTTCCTGCATCTCTTTTCGCAGAATGGACATGCACTTTAGGGCATGCCTCCCAGGGAAAGGAACCCCTAACGGAACTATTCTCCCTGGAAGATGTTTCTTACTAACCATGTAATATAACATAACTAGTTGGGCACTTGTCTGTTCAAGCACTAATGACCCCTACGCCTGGTCTCCATGCATACCCCGGTTCTTATATAACCGCGAGGGTATTCGGACACACTCCGGACCGTCAGGTCCCGAGGTTGAAGCGAAAAGGTCGGCCATGACAAACGATCTACAATCCGGCTAGAAGGTATTACACAGGTCAATTATAATTACATAGTCAATCTGAATGTTTGTATTCCTCTTCAATACCATCTAACAGGCTGTCTAGTTTACAGTCCTGTTGGGAATACTTTGCGGCCAATTCTACTTGGCCGTATACTAAGCTCACAGGGATCTCCTTCCCATGGGGCCCCACGGGTCCGACATCAGCCATGTGGTTTGGGTCAGCCTTCGTGTACCGCGTCTTCACCATGGCCCAGGCCTCCCTGGCGCCTTGACGGTAGGCAGACATCTTCCACAATCGGAAGCGCCGCCGCGCTCCCTTCAGCTTCTCTACAAGCTATCCAAGGCCTTCGGGCATGGAGACGGATGGCCACAAGGCCTGGGCGATGCTTTGCATCACCTGCCGAACTCGCTCATGCAGTTGAGAGAGCTTGGGAAGAAAGTCACCCATAGAACCGGGCATTTCCTCTGCAGGACGACCTGTTAGCATACCTACAAACATTACTCTGTTAGTCGACTTCCTCGCCGAACTCTTTTTTCAAAGTTTGTTTAAGCACTTACTATATATGCCGCGTCGAAGCCGCTGATTCTCCTTCACGGAGTCCAATAGCTAGGCACGAACATCCTTCAGTTCAACGCCCAGCTTGGTGTTGGCATCTTGGAGATCGTTCTTCTCCCGCCTCACCTTTGTCAGCACGCTCTCACCAGCCTTCAGCTGGCGTCGGAGTTGTTGCTCTTCCAGATTTAATCCGGCACCATCTAAAATTTCATTTGTCAGATTTGCATCCACGCCGCACATCGCAAAATACTTATCTTTCGAAGCGTATATTACCAGAGGGGGTCTCCTTGGGTTCCCCTGCCGCGGCTAGTGCGGCCTCAAGTTGGGCTTTGCACTCTTCCAGCTCCTGGGACAGTAGGGTATTCTTTTCTGTAAGAACCTGCATAACAAATGATCCTTAAATCAGTTATTCTAACTGTTTCAAGTCTCGGGGGCTACTGGTATATATATAATTACCAAAATTTTCTTACCCGTATGTCTTTTACATATTGCTCCGTGGCTCTGGCTAGACCATTTTGAGCGGCACGGAGGTACGCATCTCCCGAATTGAAGGCATCCAATGCCTCTTGGGAGAAACAAGCGTCGCGAAGAACTGTCCGGCGACGCCTGTGGTTCATGGCACTCTCCACCTCGGAATTGGTGGCAGACAGCCTGTCCGCATCCTCTGTCGGAGGAGCGTCCGGTGCGCGCCTCGTGTTCGCCTCCGCTTCCGGACCAGGCTTTGGAGCCTGGCTGGTGGAGGCGCGATTGGCAACCTCTCCGGATATAGTCCGGCGAGGTCTCTTCGTCCTGAAGAGAGCACGAGCGTTAGTATGCCTTGAAGGAATAACACCTGGGAATAAGATGGCGCGCTATACCTTTGCGCCGGCGTCTCAGTCCGGACCGCACTTCTTTTCAGCCCGCGGGGCCTTGCCGCCCCTCGTTGGCTAGTCGCCGCAGGCTCGGCCTCCCGTCTCAAGGACCTCCCCTGCAAAACACGGTTGTCATACGGCAATCGAAAACACGCGAGGATAGATCTCTTTTCGAAGTGCTGGGACTTCGATCTCAGTTACCTGTGAGGCTGGGAGTAGCCCTGGGTAATCGGCCGTAATGGCCACCAAGGCGTTGTCCTTACTCAATTGATGAAACACTCCATCAATCAGCTCCACAGATAAGTCCGGATCCTCTTGAGAGGCCGGGTCGAGGAACCGTCCCGGATCCTCGGGTTGTGGAGGAGGGCTGTTTATTTCTTTAACAGCCTGGCGCAGTTCCTGCGTTGAAGTCGTTAGACTGAATATTTAACAATGGGAATATAAAACGGATGGGCAAGTAAAAGTGTCCACTTACCCAACTTGGGGGATTGTACATAGAAAATCCACCCTGAGGGTTGACGCGGAGAAATTCCTCCTCTTCTCCCTTGTACAAAGTGGACAAGATCTTTATTAGAGCGGCAGCCGAATCCGGCCCCTTACGGCCGTGGCGGGTGGCGTCGTCCTCCCCGTTGAAGTCCCACATGGGGCGGCCTCTATACTGAAGCGGCTGCACCCCTCGCATGATGCATGCGGCCATGACCCCGATCATGGTAAGTCCGGAATGAGCTAACAATCTTATCCGGCCCATCAGGTAAAGAACGTCCTTGTCGCTTTCCCTCTGAGGGCTCCGTGGACGCCAGCTGAGGCACTTCTTTAGGGGAGCACTGTCGAACTCAGGGAGGCCGATCCGGACAGGATCCGGCAGCGGGACGTCCTCTATATAAAACCATTCCAAAGGCCAGTCTTCGGACGCCTTCTTTGGGGTTCCGGATAGATATCCGGTCCCGGCGATGCGCCACACTTCGGCTCCGCCCACTTGATATATTGACCCCTTCTTAGAACGGGGCACAAGGCAGAATAGCCTTTTCCACAGCGCGAAATGAGCCTCGCAGCCCAAAAACAGCTCGCAAAGGGCTACGAAGCCCGCGATATGCAATATGGAGGCAGGCGTGAGGTTGTGCAGCTGGAGGCCATAGAACTCCAGGAGCCCCCGGAGAAACAGATGAATCGGAAATCTGAGCCCTCTTATTAAGTAAGGGACAAGGCATACCCGGTCTCCTTTGGAGGGATTGGGGCACTCTCCGCTTGCTCTCCGCCATTATAGGTGGCAAGTCCGGCTCGAACCGGGACCATATAGGCCGGGGGGAGAAATCCCTTGGTCTGGAGCGTCGCTAGCTCGCTGTGCAGGATGGAGCACCTCTTCCAATCTCCAGGCTGAGGGCTGGAAGGGCGAGAGGAGGAGCTGCGGCGGCCGGCCATGATAGAATGGACCTCTGTCGGATACGCTCTGATGAATACTCGCGGAGGGGAGAAGGTGTGGTTTGGATCTAAATCCTCGTCCCCTTAAATAGGCGGCTCATTCACGCGACTAGGGGTGTAAATATAAAAAAACACCCTGACTTTTCGTATTCGTTTGACACGTGGAAGACGGCCATTATTGGGCGTAGAAGCCAAGGAGCGCTACAAGAAACCGGACATTATTCAACAGGTACACGGAATTTGGAGAACCCGCCTTGCAATGCCGAAGACAATCTGCGCGCCAGACTCGTCGTCATTGAAGCCTGGTTCGGGGGCTACTGAGGGAGTCCCGGATTAGGGTGTGTCCGGATAGCCGGACTACACCTTCGGGCGGACTCCTGGACTATGAAGATACAAGATTGAAGACTTTGTCCCGTGTCCGGAAGGTACTTTCCTTGGCGTGGAAGGCAAGCTTGGCGATATGGATATGTAGATTTCCTACCATTGTAACCGACTCTGTGTAACCCTAGCCCTCTCCGGTGTCTATATAAACCGGAGGGTTTTTGTCCGTAGGGACAACAATCATACCATAGGCTAGCTTCTAGGGTTTAGCCTCCTTGATCTCGTGGTAGATCTACTCTTGTACTACCCATATCATCAATATCAATCAAGCAGGACATAGGGTTTTACCTCCATCAAGAGGGCCCGAACCTGGGTAAAACATTGTGTCCCCTGCCTCCTGTTACCATCCGCATAGACGCATAGTTCGGGACTCCCTACCCGAGATCCGCCGGTTTTGACACCGACACCATCATTGTTCATTCCTCGGTTCCTGTGTTATTGTAACCGGAATGCCGACAAGTGAATCGTGATGTGTGAAATCAATACTCCTAGCAACCCCGTTGCTTGGTGGTTAATGGATGATAATCTCATTCTTGGTGTGTTCATTATGGAATCATCATTCTAAGATTGATCGTGCTACCTAGTCCTTTTTCCTGGTGCACTCTTCGATCAAGAGTTGGGATTATGTCTATCCTTGCTTATTTGGTCATATCATCTTGCCTAAAGAGCAAGATTGATCTTGAGCTTGGTAACGTGTCGGTGGTTCATGATTTTCCGAATAGCTTCTCGGAAGTATCACCAGGTTGTCCCCTGACCGCTATATAGAGCTCGTGATCAAGATGGTTTCTTGCAAACCACCCCTTCTCCAAGAATCTGTGTGGGATACCCCTGAGCTAGTTGGTTGACCAAACAACAACTTGGAGAGTTGGAAGATAAAAGCTTGTCTGACTTAGTTCATGTTAAGGGATATCTTTTTGTGTGCGTGTGGGTGTTGAAGAAAGATGATATCTTCATCGATTGGTCCTCGTGATCAGTTGTTGGATCTATTGCCTTGTCAAAACTTTGACTTGAGTATGGGTTATCGTTAAGTCAAATCAGAACCAACGACGTTCATAATGTTGTCTTACTCGTGGTTGTCCCTCGGGCATACACCATTATATCTTTTGGTTTGATCAATGCTATCACCGTGCTCACGTGATGGTGGAAGTCCAGTGATATGGAAATTCCGGTGAGTTGCCGTTGAGCCCATCAGCAGCATTTTGTCTCCCCCAATGATTCATGTTGAACATCAACCTAGTGTTAGAAAACTTTTGTAAGCATTGCCTTCGTGTTCCGCTCATGAGGTATATGTTTGGGTGAAAGAAGTGACTTCCTCTAAGTTCATGTGCATTTGGTGCAAGTTGCCGCCGTGAATTCGAGAAAGTCAATGTTGCTTCCTTTAGAACCATCCCAAGTTAGTCATGCATGTATGAAGTATGCTATGGTTTGACAGGCTCGCTACCTTCATTTCATATGTATCTCCTAGTACACCAAGCCACTGATTGACTTGTTCAAGAAACACGGAGTCTGTTCTAACGTTAATCCTTTGGACTTCCACGCGTGGATACTTCAATATCCTTGATGATGGTTCCCCACCTGAGCTCGATAGTGTTTCATTATAAGACTTCTACATGGTCATGCTTGTCTTGAACAGTGTGTTCACATGTATGTAGCAGAACCAGCTCATGTTTTGGAGCTTGCTATCATAGCTCATTTCCCGAGAATCTCGCAACGTCATCTCGTTGGTTTGTGTTGCAAACTTTCTTTTCCGGACATGCTGTCTGAAATATCCTGTTACCAACCAGATCTGAATCTCAGGCAAATATGATGGTTGGAACTTTTCCAGGATCTATGATGTAGGTCCCGACAAGGTTGATGTTCTGGCCGACACACCTAGCCGGAAGATCTGTCATTGTAGTATCTTTGACCATCATTCCATGAGGATTTCGTGCGACTTATTATAGAAGTTATTCCTTAGAGATCCTTGTGCTCTCAGTTTCTTCGATGATTCTATAACCATTGAAACGTTGGAAACACTCTCGACTGTTGAGTTTTTCCCCAGTCACCAGAATCATTCCCAGCATTTGCATTTTGTTCCCAGCTTGCACCTCAATAGTTGTTGCCCAGGATCATCTTCAAAAGCGGTCCTACCATGGGTCCCATCCATCTCCGATGATAAGCAAAAATCATCCCTTGCATTGTCTTCAGCAAGGTAGTCCACATCATCCATTCTAGTCCGAGTATACCATCCCTTAGTACTCTGCCAAATGATTGTTGTGATTGCCTTAGGCTGGTATAAAGAGTCCCAATGATCTCAGAATCAAAAGTAATTCTTTTTGCCACTTAAGGGAATGTTTCTGCGAGTCACCTTCCCCGAGGTGTCCCGTTATGGAATCATGGCAATTATCTCCTCACTACCTTGAAAACCATGCACTATCCTACTCCAGCATGGAATTGTCGCCTACCAATTTGAACCTTTGTCATATGTTTCTCATCCATCATCTCTGATGTGTGTTCTGTGTCTTAGCTCAAGGGATGTTTCTACGTCTCATTCCGTGAGTTGATCTTGTGTTCATTAAGATAGATGATCCATCCTTGTAGAGTTATCTCGCTCTTTTGTCCTCGTGTTGGGTGAGGATCTCGCAAGCAAAGATGTCAAAGATCAATATGAAGCAATGAATCAATGTCTTCGAGATGGCAATTGGATCATGGAGATCGTGTTAGCTTCGTGTCCCCTCTGTCTTCTTACCTCACGTCTTGAACCTCGGGATGAGATTCTTGTTAAGTGGGGGTGAGTTGTCACAGCCCTAGAATTTGTTTGTAATTAGTTGCATCAGCACCCATGCATGATGTCTAAAATTTATTTGAAAGTTCAAATGGGGACTGTTAAACCCTAGCAGCAAATGAAATTCAACTAGGTTCAACTTAAATCTTTTCAATTAACCCAAAATGCCCTTTAAAAATGTTCATCATTTTTGAATTGGTTTTGGCACCTCTGACATTTTTCTAGCTCAATTTGGATTTTTTAATGAACTCATTAAGTATTTGAGTTTGGGCATTTAATTGTTATAAATAATTAAAAATGCCCAAATAATTCTAGAAGTGGTTGAGGGCTGTTGGAAATATTTCCAAATGTGCCCACAAGTCATTTCAGGAATTTTGGAAATGGTTTGGTCTTTGAACTAAATCAAAACATAATAGCAAAATAGAAAAAACAGAACAAATTAAATAAAAGAGAGAGAGAGAGTCACCTGGGCCACTTACCTGGCGCGGCCAGCTGGACGGCCCAGCCCACTGGCTGGAGCAGTTGTCTTCAACCTCTGCCAGTAGGCAGAGGCGTGTCGACGCCTGCGCGCCCGAGGCCTCCACCTCCTCTCTGCCTGCTCACCCGGATGCCTCTGGACGGCGCCACGCACTCCCCCCAGGCCCCCTCCCTCTCTCTTGCGTCCATCCCCTCCTCTCCCTCGCTCTCTTCCGCGACGGCCGACGCGGCCATGGAAGCGCCGCCGTGAACCACCGCGCTCCCCGACCCCCTCTCGCCTTCCCGTGTTGCATGGAAGCTCCGCCACTGTCGCCCACGCCTCCTGGACGACCCGCAGGACGCCGGACGCACCGCACCATGACCATGGCGTCGTCTTCAACCTCTCGGCCGCCGAGATCGCCGACAACCGCACGCCGTCACCAACCCTTCCCCGAGCCCGCTGAGACACGTACTGCAACCGCCGTGAGCTCCTTCCCCGAACCCCCCCTATTCTCCGTCTCGTTTCCATGCCGTAGCGCCATTCCCCACCGTCACCGAAGCTCGCCGCTGTTGCGCTTCGTTGCCACCATGGCTAGAGCGAACGTAGCTCGAAGCCGAGCACACCGCTGTGCTCAGCGCGGCTCCAGGAGCCCGTAGCGCCCACCAGCTCCTCCCCACGTGCCCCCTAGCTCCAACTCGAGCACGCCCATAGCTCCGGCCGCCGCCCAAGTGGTCGCCGCCGTAGTTCCCGATCTCTCCTCGCCCAGCGGCCTGCTCCGTTGGATGCGGTGCACGTCCAGCAACCCGTGGGGCCAAACCGCGAGCCCAATGGTCGCCGGATGGCAAAACCCGACGCCTCCGCCGTGCGGAATGGTTGCCACCAGCCAGATTGCGGCGAGGCCGATGTGGCGACATCATTAGTTGCTAATGAGCCCACTAATGACCCCTCTAGAGCCACCGACGTGTGGGACCCTGTGACTAATTAGGTTAGTCTAATTTTCTGTTAAGATTAGTACTAATATGTGTGGACCCCACGTGTCAGCTTTGACTTTGGTCAAGTCAACGTTGACCGGTCCCACCTGTCATCCACACAAACCAGCCTGAGACACTGACGTGGCGACCCCACACGTCAGGTTTGACCTGGACCCGTCCTGTTGACTGGATGACGTCATAGTGACGCAGTGATGAGGTCATAAATGCTTTTCTAGATTTTAAATAAATCAGAAATGATTTGCTTAATTCAGAAAATGTCCTGAACTTCTAAAAATCATAGAAAATCAACCGGAGCTCAGAATTAAATAAATTATATATGAAAAATTATCAGACAAATCCAATCTATCCATCTGTGGCATTTTCATTCATGTTAGAACAACTTATAGCTGCTGAATTGGACAAATCAATAAATGGCATTTGAAATGCCTTTCATGGAGTTTGAATTTGAACCTTTGGTTCAAACCAACTTCATTCAATCTGGTTGCTAGATGCATTAGCACAAACACCAGCATGTTGCCATGTGATGATCATACATCATATTGTTGCATTGCATTGATTGTGTTCTTTCTGTGTTTGCCGGTGATTGTCCCCCCACGGTAGACGTATGTTTCGACGATGTGATCAATTACACCGATGAAGAGCTATATCATCTTTAGAAGTGCCAGGCAAGCAAAACTCACTTGTTCATTCCGATACAAACCCACTCTCTCACTCCTGCACTCTTTTACTGCATTAGGACAACAATGATTCAACTGTTACATGCTGCGGTAGTTGAACCCCTTTCCTTGCATGACCCGTCATTGCCACAGTAAATAGATGAAACCCACTAGCATGAGTAGGAGTTGTTTGAGCCCTGATGTGCCTACTCATTCATGCTTGTTTGTCACGCCTGCTACTGCTTAGAGTTGAGTCAGGTCTGATTCATCGGGGTTGAGTTGGAATGGTGTTGAACATGTCCTACTGTGTGTGAGCTAAGTGTGTGAACACGATTTGGTAAAGGTAGCGGTGAGAGGCCATGTAGGAGTACATGGTGGGTTGTCTCATTGCAGCCGTCCTCAGGAACTAAGTTATGTGTTTGTGATCCATGAACAGTTACTACCACACATTGGAATGCTTAAGTGCCCCTCTCGACTTATTAATCAACCTGATCTCTATCCAGGAGTTGCAACTAGTTTCTGGTGATTGTAGGTAGTGTTAGTAGTCTACCAAGTGGTACCCAATACAGGTGGGCTTGGGATAGACTAGGCACCGTGGCACGGTGTACCAAGCGTAGATCCACCTGTCAAGGTGGGCTTGGGAACCCTGCACACATCGTTTGGGGCTGTGAGCGACACCCCGGCCGGATCTCCTTGCGGATGGAACCCGAATAGGCGATAAACCTGGACTAGAGACTTGTGTGGTTAGTCAAGTCGTGGCCGACTCCCTCGCCAGGATTCCGCTTGAAGGTTGCTGAGATACACAATGTGTACATGGTGGTAAGTGGCGAGAGCGTCTGTGAAGAAGTACACCCCTGCAGGGTTAACATTATCTATTCGAATAGCCGTGTCCGCGGTAAAGGACTTCTGGGTTGCCTATAACAGTTAATAGACAAGTGAAAGTGGATACTCTAAAATGTGCAAGATAAGCGTGAGTGCTATGGATGGCGTTCTCGTAGGAAGACGGGAGTCGATCGATAGTGGTGTATTGAATGGTGAATATGTGGACTCGTGTGCACCACCTCAAAAGAGTTACTTGCAGTCGTAGTTCAGGTTAGCCACTGAGTCAAAGCTGGCTTGCTGCAGTTAAACTCCACCACCCCTTTGTTGATACCGATGCATATGTAGATAGTTCTGATGTAAATCTTGCTGGGTACATTTGTACTCACGTTTGCCTATTTTATGTTTTGCAGAGACGTCAGTCTCGCTAGTAGTTCCGTGTGGACTTCGACGTTTAGCTTGATACCTCAGCTACGATCTTGTGCCCTCGGCTGGATCTGGTAGATAGTCAGGCTTCTCAGCCTTTTTCATTTATAGATGTCTGTACTCAGACATGTTAAGCTTCCGCATGTGCTTTGATTGTATGCTATGATTGTTGGGTCATGAGACCCATGTTTGTAATATCTCGCTACTCTGAGCCTAATGAATAAATACTCTGAGTCGTAGAGTCTTGTTGTGATGCCATGTTGTATTGCACATATTGAGCATATTGTGTGTATCATTGAAATGCTTGGTATGTGTGGGATCCGACAACTTAGTTGTTTATCCTTGGTAGCCTCTCTTATGGGGAAATGTAGTCTTGTGCTTCCGTGAGCCATAGTAGTCCGCTACAGCCCGGTTCACCGGAGTCCTGCTAGCCCAGCACTACTGCTCCGGAACACTTGACTGGCGGGCATGTGATTCACTTCGTTCATGTGTCTGTTCCTTCGGGGAAATGTCACGCGGTGACATCCGGAGTCCTGCCTAGCCTGCTACAGCCCGGTTCACCAGAGTCCTGTTAGCCCAGTGCTACAGCCCGGATTCACACGCTGCTGACCGACATGCTCGATGTTGATCCATGTATGCAAGTCCCCGTAAGTTAGTGCCACTTTGGGTTCACGACTAGTCATGTCGGCCCGGGTTCTCTATCATATGGATGCTAGCGACACTATCATATACGTGAGCCAGAAGGCGCAAATAGTCCCGGGCCATGAGGCGACACCCGTGGGAGTACCATGCGTGAGGCCGCAAAGTGATATGAGGTGTTACCGGCTAGATCGATGTGACTTGGAATCGGGGTCCTGACACTGGTGAGGCCCACGGCCTCCCCTTTCCCTCTGCCAGTGCCTTGCACCTGCCGTGCTGCTACTGCTAGCGTCGCCCACGCGTTGCTCCGCACCCCCGTAGGCTCGCCTCCCGTCCATTCCCGCTCAAACCGCGGCCACCGGTCGACGCGGGCCACAGCGCCCGTTCGGTGGGTCGTCTCCACGCGGCGTTTGGTCACCGAGGCGACGAGATCGGTGTACGCCGCCCCATTGGGTGGTTGCCGGCGTGCACCACCGCGCGGGCGTGCGTTTTAGCCGCTCGGTTCCTCCCTGACATTCGGGCCTGCCCGGTTTAATTAGGATCTAACCTCCCATGTTTTGTTAATGGGGCCATTGCCTAATCTGGATTAAGGCAATAACCCCCCTAATAAGTGTATGACAAGTGGGGCCCGCCCCTGAGAACGTTTAAAAAGGAAAATAAATAAATAAAGAAAATAATTAATTACTTACTTAAAGAATTAATTAACTTAATTAATCCTGATTAGATTAACCTAATCACTAAGTTTAGTTAATCAATGTGTTAGTTTAGTTAAAAGTATAAAAAATACCTAGATACAACTACTCTCCATGACACGTGGGGCCCACTGCACTATTCACCCTTTGACCAGTCAGATGTTGACTAGGTCAAGTCAGTCAACATGCCCATGTCAGCCTCTGTAGACCCTGCTGTGTACACTTCAGTGTGTGCACATAGCATTTGACTATTAATTTCGAATTAATAATAATTCCAGAATTTGGGAAAATCTTTTAAAACTTTAAAAATTAATATAAAATAATCCATAACTCTGATGAAAATACGTTATACATGAAAGTTGCTCAGAACAACGACACGAATCCGAATATGGAGTCCGTTCGTCCGCCACATATCCCTAGCATAGAAAACGTGCAACAACCCCCCTCCGGTTCGTCTGTCCAAAAACGTCAAACACCGGGAATACTTTCCCGGATGTTTTCCCCCTTCGTCAGTAGCACCTACTACTACGTTAGGTCACCTCTAGCACCGTGTAATGCCATGTTACACTTTGTGATGCTTTGATTGCTCTGTTATTTATTGTGTTCCCTTTCGTTACTTCTTTCCGGTAAACCCCGAGACCAGCGCTGATGCCACCGAGTACGATTACATCTACGATGACCCTTCCTTCTTGCCAGAGCAACCAGGCAAGCCCCCCCCCCCTTGATCACCAAATATCATCTACTCTCCTCTATACTACTTGTATTAGAGTAGTGTAGCATGTTACTGCTTTCCGTTAATCCTATTCCAATGCATAGCCTGTCATTGTTGCTATAGTTGTTGATACCTTACCTGCAATCCTAAATGCTTAGTATAGGATGCTAGTTTATCATCAGTGGCCCTACATTCTTGTCTATCTGCCATGCTATACTATTGGGTCGTTGAGGGAGTCCTGGATTAGGGGGTGTTCGGGTAGCTGGACTATACCTTCAGCCGGACTCCAGGACTATGAAGATACAAGATTGAAGACTTCGTCCCGTGTCCGGATGGGACTTTCCTTGGCGTGGAAGGCAAGCTTGGCGATGTGGATATTCAAGATCTCCTACCATTGTAACGACTCTGTGTAACCCTAACCCTATCCGGTGTCTATATAAACTGGAGGGTTGTAGTCCGTAGGACATCAACTCCATATACAACAATCATACCATAGGCTAGCTTCTAGGGTTTAGCCTCCTTGATCTCGTGGTAGATCTACTCTTGTACTACCCATATAATCAATATTAATCAAGCAGGAGTAGGGTATTACCTCCATCAAGAGGGCCCGAACCTGGGTAAAAACATTGTGTCCCTGGTCTCCTGTTACCATCCGGCCTTGACGCACAGTTCGGGACCCCCTACCCGAGATCCGCCGGTTTTGACACCGACATTGGTGCTTTCATTGAGAGTTCCTCTGTGTTGTCGCCTTTAGGCCCGATGGCTCCTTTGATCATCAACAATGATGCAGTCCAGGGTGAGACTTTTCTCCCCGGACAGATCTTTGTCTTCGGCGGCTTCGCACTACGGGCCAATTCGCTTGGCCACCTGGAGCAGATCGAAAGCTACGCCCCTGGCCATCAAGTCAGGTTTGGAAGCCTAAATTACATGGCAGACATCCGCAGAGATTTGATCTTCGACGGATTCGAGCCACAACCAAGTGCGCCGCATTGTCTCGCGGGGCATGATCTAGCTCTGTCACCGAACAGTATCCCGGAGGCCGCAAACACACCAGCTCTGACCCTTAATTCGGAGCCAGTTGTGTCAGTCGAGGATGAGCGGTTGCACGTCACCTCAGGGGCTGCGATCTCAAAGGCGATCGAGCCAAACGCCGGCCCCACACTCCGCGTGACTCATGACTCCGAGGATCCGGACTCCTCTCCGGACTCCGAACCCCCCGCGCCCCTGCCGATCGAATCCGATTGGGCGCCAATAATGGAGTTCACCGCCGCGGACATCTTTCAGCACTCGCCTTTTGGCGACATCCTGAATTCTCTCAAGTCTCTCTCTTTATCAGAAGAGCCCTGGCCGGATTACGGTCAGCGAGGATGGGATACGGACGATGAAGAAGTTCAAAGCCCACCCACCACCCACTTTGTAGCCACTGTCGTCGATTTAACCGACATGCTTGACTTCGGCTCCGAAGACATCGACGGTATGGACGATGATGTAGGAGACGAACAGGAACCAACACCTATAGGGCGCTGGAAGGCCACCTCGTCATATGACATATATATGGTGGATACTCCAAAAGATGGAGATGGCGATGGAATAGCGGGGGATGACACCTCCAAGAAACAGCCAAAGCGCCAGCGTCAGCGGCGCCGCTCTAAATCCCGCCAAAGCAAAAACGGTGATTCCGGCACGGGAGATAATACTACCCCGGATAGCACCGAAGAACACCCACCACAACAAGATTCGGCACAAGAAGATGGAGAAGCCAACCCTCATGAGAGAGCGGCAGACCGAGAGGTCGAGGATGATAACTATATGCCTCCCTCCGAAGACGAGGCAAGCCTCGATGACGACGAATTCGTCGTACCATCAAACCCCGTCGAACAAAAGCGTTTCAAACACAGGCTTTTAGCCATGGCAAGCAGCCTCAAGAAAAAGCAGCAACAGCTTAGAGCTGACCAAGATTTGCTAGCTGACAGATGGGCTGAAGTCCTTGCAGCCGAAGAGTACGAACTCAAACGCCCCTCCAAGAGTTACCCAAAGCGCAGGCCGCTACCCCGATCAGAGGAGGAAGCACCTACATTACCAGCGCATGACATGACAGACCGGCCACCTCACGGCTGCGACAGAGAAGCCTCTCGGCCCTCCACCCAAGCCATGTCCCGACGCCGCTCAACTAAGGCACGGGAAAATGCGCCAGACCTGCGAGACGTACTGGAGGATAAGGCAAGACAAACAAGATCGATCTACGGATCGCACAGGTGCCCTACGGCACATGACGATGATCTTCACTCCGGATACAACAAATCTGGCCGGGCCGAACACAACAGACATAGCTCTTCCGAGCTGCGTCGTGATATAGCCCAGTACAGAGGCGCCGCACACCCGCTATGCTTCACGGATGAAGTAATGGATCATAAAATCCCAGAGGGTTTCAAACCCGTAAACATCGAATCATACGATGGCACAACAGATCCGGCGGTATGGATCGAGGATTATCTCCTTCACATCCACATGGCACGCGGCGATGATCTACACGCCATCAAATACCTCCCGCTCAAACTTAAAGGACCGGCCCGGCATTGGCTTAACAACTTGCCAGCAGACTCAATCGGTTCTTGGGAGGACCTGGAAGCCGCATTCCTCGACAACTTCCAGGGCACTTCCGTGCGACCACCGGATGCCGACGACTTAAGCCACATAATTCAGCAGCCAGAGGAATCGGCCAGGCAATTCTGGACACGGTTCCTAACAAAGAAACACCAGATAGTCGACTATCCGGACACAGAGGCCCTAGCAGCCTTCAAGCATAACATCCGCGACGAGTGGCTTGCTCGGCACCTGGGACAGGAAAAGCCGAAATCTATGGCAGCCCTCATGACACTCATGACCCGCTTTTGCGCGGGAGAAGACAACTGGCTAGCTCGCAGTAACAACTTATCAAAGAACCCTAGTAATTTGGATACCAAGGACAAAAGTGGCAGGACACGTCGGAATAAGCAAAATGCCTCGTTAGCAGCTACAGGAATGAAGACACGGCAGTCAACGCCGGATTCAAAGGCTATAAACCCGGTCAGCGGAAAAAGCCATCCAAAAAGAATACTCAGGGCCCGTCTAGTTTGGACCGAATACTCGACCGCTTGTGCCAGATACATGGCACCCCCGAAAGGCCAGCCAATCACACTAACAGGGATCGTTGGGTGTTCAAGCAGGCAGGCAAGTTAAGAGCCGAAAACAAAGACAAGGGGCTGCACAGCGACGACGAGGAGGAGCCTAGGCCGCCGAACAACAATGGACAGAAGGGCTTTCCCCCACAAGTGCGGATGGTGAACATGATATACGCAACCCACATTCCCAAGAGGGAGCGGAAGCATGCGCTACGGGACGTATACGCGATGGAGCCAGTCGCCCCAAAGTTCAACCCATGGTCCTCCTGCCCGATCACTTTTGATCGAAGGGACCATCCCACTAGCATCCATCATGGCGTCTTCACCGCATTGGTTCTCGACCCAATCATTGACGGATTTCATCTCACAAGAGTCCTCATGGACGGCGGCAGTAGCCTAAACCTGCTTTACCAGGATACAGTGCGGAAAATGGGCATAGATCCCTCAAGGATTAGGCCCACAAAAACGACCTTTAAAGGCGTTATACCAGGTGTAGAAGCCAACTGTACAGGCTCAGTAACACTTGACGTGGTCTTCGGATCCCCGGACAATTTCCGAAGCGAAGAGTTAATCTTCGATATAGTCCCGTTTCGCAGTGGCTATCACGCCCTGCTCGGACGAACCGCATTTGCAAAGTTCAATACGGTGCCGCACTACGCATATCTCAAGCTCAAGATGCCAGGCCCTCGAGGAGTAATCACGGTCAATGGAAACACTGAACACTCCCTCCGTATGGAGGAGCACATGGCGGCTCTCGCAACGGAAGTACAAAGTAGCCTTCTTAGGCAATTCTCCAGTCCGGCCATTAAAAAGCCAGACACCGCCAAGCGCGCCCGGATTAACCCACAGCAGGACCGCCTGGCACGTTCTGAGCAAGCGTAGCAATGTGGCCCCAACCCTAGCTCTCGCGACATAGCGAAACCAGTGCCTCGCGTACATAACTACGCCCTTGAAATACCATGGGCACAGGGGAAGGGGCACAACAACGGCACGCCCAAAATACGGCTTAAAACGTACTAGGGGCTGCCGGATTCTTTTTTTAATTTTTTTCTTACTTTCAGGACTCCATACTTCGGACGACCTATTCGGCAATTCGACTGCCGCACAAACGATGCAAGATCCAGGGAGGCAGACAAGCCATGCCGCATTATGGAACTCCCAGGTGGTCTCTGTTACGAGTAGTATACCTGTTTTGAATACAATTCCGTGGCCTGCCCCTGGTCAGGACATGTTAAATAGTCCAATATCTTTTTGCTTATCGCACTATTTGTATCGTTCGGCTTTGATAAATAGCCTCTCTATAAATGATGCATAGCTTTTTGTCTATTTTTCGCATTATCCTCTTTTCACATATATGTTTATTAAATGACATGATTGCACCCGTACACCATGGTACGGCAAACGCGCCAGGGGCTTCAGTACCCCTCATTATGGTGTGAGAAGTCCGTACACTTTCACAAGTGCGGCACCCCGAACTTATAGCACTATATGCATCGGCTCCGAATCATGATTTGGGTCAATAGTTGGGTTTGCACAGCTCCTATGTTTTGGTGCCTTACGTCCCGCTATATCGGCTAAGGTAGCACTAGGAGAACCACTGCGATTGTGCCCCAGTTCAGCTGGGTTAAGCACCTCAGTGGAGAAAGCTAAAACTGACTGTCATGATGAGGCGAGAGACCGGTCGCTATTCGAGAGGGTTTTCGAGTCCCTAAAGACTTATGCCGCTTCGAGCGAGGAGCTGGCTTTGTCCGGCCAAGGCGTGGATAGCGCCCCGAACTCGGTCTTCTGAACTAGGGGCTTCGCCGAAATTTAAAATTATAGAGTTCTATGGCTAAGTGAGTGTTCAAGAATTATAGTCCGATTGCCTGGTTCTTTGTGCTGAGCGCCTCCCTCGAAGGACCCAACTATGGGAAAAAGACCGCTCAGGTTTATCCCGAACACCCCAGCACTAGTGGCATGGGGGCAGAAGCCGACGACTGGCCATCTCTCAATTTTTTGATAAACGGCCACACAGAAAGTAATATTTTAAATTCAATAAGCATTGCTTAGCGCATATGAACAAGTTTTCAGCGCACAGGATAAACACGAGTGAGTTCATTCAAAAATCACATCCTTGGTACATTCATCCGCCACAGGGTGGGCACCTGCAAGAACATCCTTGTAGTAGTTCTCGGGCTTGCGATGCTCCTTCCCCGGCGTCGACCCGTCCTTCACAAGCTTCTCACCGTCCAGCTTACCCCAGTGCACCTTTGCACGGGCAAGGGCCCGACGGGCACCTTCGATGCAGACGGAGCGCTTGATGACCTCGAGCCTCGGACATGCCTCCACCAGCCGCCGCACCAGCCCGAAATAGCTCCCAGGCAGGGCCTCTCCAGGCCACAGCCGAACTATGAAGCCCTTCATGGCCTGTTCGGTCGCCTTGTGGAGCTCGACCAGCTGTTTCAGCTGGTTGCTCAAGGGCACAGGGTGTCCGGCCTCAGAATACTGAGACCAGAACACCTTCTCCGTCGAGCTACCCTCTTCAGCTCGGTAGAATGCGGCGGCGTCGGATACGCTGCGGGGAAGATCTGCGAATGCCCCTGGAGAGCTTCGGATTCGGGTAAGTAACAAGTAGTTTACTTTTATATTTCTGCTTTGCATAAAGAATGCCTTACCCGCTACTATCTTCCTCATCTCCTCCAACTCTTGGAGGGCCTTTTGGGCTTCGGCCTTGGCGGACTTGGCAGTCTCAAGGGCCGTTGCGAGCTCGGATGCTTGCACCTTTGACTCAAGCTCCAAACTCTCATGTTTTTTCATGAGAGCCTGAAGCTCTTGCTGAACCTCGCCGACCTGAGCCCCAAGTCTGTCTCGCTCGGTGCGCTCCGCGGCCGTTTTCTTTTCGGCCTGAGATAGCGCCTGCTTAAGGGTCGCCACCTCAGTCGTGGCCCCTACAATAAGCAGTACAATCATGTTATCTTTTTGCAATCACGCCTTTTTATAGGCACTTTTTCTGTAAGGTATTTCTTACCTTCTTTCTCCTCGAGCCGCCGCTTGGCAAGGCCGAGCTCTTGCTCGGTCCGCTCGAGGTCCTGCTTCAGGACACCCACCTCCACAGTCAGTGCGGCGGTGGATAGCAGCAAAGCCTGCATACGCATATTAACTCTTTTTATTAGACTCCTGCGATATTTAATAGATCCTCTATTCGGCTTTTCTTTCCGAACGCCAAACAGAGCATCAGGGGCTACTGTCTATGCGGTAATATTTTTATATATTTTTACTTACCTCGAAACCTGTTAGAAGGCTAGCGCAAGCTTCAGTCAATCCGCTCTTGACGGACTGAACCTTCTGGATCACCATACTCATAATAGTACGGTGCCCCTCGTCGTTGGAGGCGCCGTCGAGCACCTCCAGCAGATTGTCCGGCACCTCCGGTTGGACGGAGGCCGCCGGCTCAGAAGGCTTGCTCCTCTTGGAAGGAGTTCGCCTACCGCGGTCCGGAACTATGGAAGATTCCGACGCGGTGTCCGGCACAAAGCCGGACTTGGAGCCCTGGGGGGCCTTATCCCCTTCACTCCTGGAGTCCAGGAGATTGCCTTGCGGCTCCTCCGGGACCACCTCCTCCTACCCCGGAGCTTGTCGCGACGCCACTTCGGCGTCGTCTGCAGTGCGGGGGGAGACAGCGGGCGGAACTGAGTTCACATCCGATGAGTCCAGGGAGCCGCCCGACGATTCGTTGAATTCGGCCCGGGGCGGGCTGCATAATTACGTTCGACATTAGGGAAAGCTGTGCAACAAAGGAACATCATGAGTTACTCTGATATCCGAACTTACGATTTCGCCGGACGCTTGGCCCTGTTTGGCCACTCCTCTCCGCCCTCTTCGGCGTCGGGGGAGTAGTGCGGCGGAGGGGTCTTCCTTTTCCTAGACCCCTCGGCCTCCCCCGTTGGGGAGGCCTTCCTCTTCTCTCCTCCCTCTGCTGGGGGGGAGAGTTTTCTTCTTCCTCCTCCTCGTTTTCACGGGAAGAGGGCGTCTCGAACTCGTCGGATGACGAGTCCGACACCACCACGTTACGGGCACTCTTTCGAGTCCCCATGGTCTTCTTCTTCTTGGCCTTCTTCTCCGGCACCACATAAGGCGCCGGAACTAGCAGCTTCACTAGTAGAGCTGGGGCTGGGTCTTCAGGTTGCGGAGCCGGACAGTTAATTGGTCCGGATATCGCTCGCCAAGCCTGTCAAAGGTAAGGGAGTTTAGATCCTGCATAGAGTCAAACTATGAAAAAAGCTTAACATCCTGTAAAGGGTGAAGATAGCTTACCTCGCTAGCGTGACGCTGCGAGCTGTATCCGCGGTCCTCGGAAGCGGATGCGGGAGCCTCGGCGCCCTTGAATAGCACCTTCCAGGCATCTTCATACGTCGTGTCGAAGAGCCTGCTAAGGGTTTGGTGCTGCGCCGGGTCGAACTCCCACAGATTAAAATCCCGTTGTCGGCATGGGAGGATCCGGCGGACGAGCATAACCTGGATTACATTAACAAGCCGGATTGGCTTGTTCACCAGGGACTGGATGCATGTTTGCAATCCGGTCACCTCTTTTTCGTCACCCCACAATAGGCCCGTCTCTTTCTAGGACATAAGCCGCGTGGGGGGTCCGGATCGGAACTCGGGGGCTACGATCCAGTTCGGATCGCGTGGCTCGGTGATGTAAAACCACCCGAATTGCCACCCCTTTAGGGTCTCCACAAAAGAGCCCTCGAACCATAGGACGTTGGCCATCTTGCCCGCCATGGCGCCTCCGCACTCCGCCTGGCTGCCGCGCACCACCTTGGGCTTGACGTTGAAGGTCTTGAGCCAGAGGCCGAAATGAGGGTGGACGCGGAGGAAAGCCTCGCACATGATGATAAACGCCGAGATGTTGAGGATGAAGTTCGGGGCCAGATTGTGGAAATCCAGGCCCTAGTAGAACATGAGCCCCTGGACAAATGGGTGGAGTGGAAAACCCAGTCCGCGGAGGAAGTGGGGAAGAAATACTACCCTCTCATGGGGCCTTGGGGTGGGGAGAAGCTGCCCCTTTTCGGGAAGCCGGTGCGCGATGTCCTTAGACAGGTATCCGGCCTTCCTTAGCTTCTTGACTTGGCCCTCCGTAGCGGAGGAGACCATCCACTTGCCTCCCACTCCAGACATTGCTGGAGAAGGTTGAGGTGGGAAGTGCGGGCTTGGGCGCTGGAGCTCGAGTGCGCAGGAGATGGATAGGCAAAGGAGGAAGAAGGCGTAGGTAAAAAGGTGGATCCTTATCCCATTATATGGGTGGATGTGGTTGTGCGTCCCCACCAGCCTAGTAAAACTCGCTTGCCTCCCAAGCGCCGTGATAAATGGCGCGGTTGGGTTACCCACGTCCGTATTGATGAGAATCCCGTAAAGGGGGTACACGATCTCTGCTTTGACAAGACATGCCAAGGAAACCGCCTCGCAAAACGTGCTGAGGTGGAAAAGTAAAAACGATTCGAGTAAAGGACTTGGCCGTAGTGTGATGACGCACTGCGGAATACGTCAGCAGATTTGATTTGTGTTTATATCATTCTCTCTATGGCAATATGTGGAAACTTATTTTGCAGAGCTGGACACTACTCTTGGTGTCTACAATCTTCTATGAAGGACTTGGAGGAGGAACCCGCCTTGCAATGCCGAAGACAATCTGCGTGCCGGACTCGTCGTCATTAAAGCCTGGTTCAGGGGCTACTGAGGGAGTCCTGGATTAGGGGGTGTTTGGGTAGCCGGACTATACCTTCAGCCGGACTACAGGACTATGAAGATACAAGATTGAAGACTTCGTCCCGTGTCCGGATGGGACTTTCCTTGGCGTGGAAGGCAAGCTTGGCGATGTGGATATTCAAGATCTCCTACCATTGTAACCGACTCTGTGTAACCCTAACCCTATCCGGTGTCTATATAAACTGGAGGGTTGTACTCCGTAGGACATCAACTCCATATACAACAATCATACCATAGGCTTGCTTCTAGGGTTTAGCCTCCTTGATCTCGTGGTAGATCTACTCTTGTACTACCCATATCATCAATATTAATCAAGCAGGAGTAGGGTATTACCTCCATCGAGAGGGCCCGAACCTGGGTAAAAACATCGTGTCCCTTGTCTCCTGTTACCATCCGGCCTTGACGCACAGTTCGGGACCCCCTACCTGAGATCCGCCGGTTTTGACACCAACAGCCGTGATCATGTCGGGTGTTGATCACGGGTATATACTATACATGTTATGACTAAAGTCGGGTCGGCTCATTGAGTACCCGCAAGTGATTCCGATGTTGGGGGCTGGAGGGGCAGGTGGTTCCACCCAGGTAGTGGTGGGCCTAGGTTCTCGACGGCCCCCGACTGTTACTTTGAGGCGGAGCGACAGGGCAGGCGGAGACCACCTAGGTGAGAGGTGGGCCTGGCCCAGATCGACATTCGCGGTTACTTCAAAATAACACGCTTAACAAGATCTGGGTATTTGATCTAAGTTTGGCTACTGGCCTATACGCACTAACCAACTACGCGGGAACAGTTATGGGCACTCGACGTCGTGGTATCAGCCGAAGCCTTCGTGACGTCAGCGACTGAGCGACGCGCGCCGGGTTGGACTGGAACGCCTGCTCTTGTATAAGGGGGGCTAGGTCTGCTCACCGGCCGCGTACGCAACGTTCAGGTGTATAATGGGCGATGGGCCCAGACCCCTGCGCCATAGGATTTAGACCGGCGTGCTGACCTCTCTGTTGTGCCTAGGTAGGGCTGCGACATGTTGATATTCCGATGCCGGGCATGACCCCAACAAGTGTGTCTAGACAAAGGGGATCGAGCATGTTGGGAAATGTGGTGCACCCCTGCAGGGAAGTTAATCTATTCGAATAGCCATGATCTTCGGTAACAGGACGACTTGGAGTTGTACATTGACTTTATGACAACTAGAACCGGATACTTAATAAAACACACGCTTCCAAGTGTCAGGTACAACCGGTGGTCGCTCTCTCACAGCGCGGCGAGGGGAGGATCATCGGTAAGGATTATGCTATCCGTTGTTACTTGGTGAACTTACTATCTACTCTCTTCTTCTGCTGCAAGATGGAGGTTACCAGAAGCGTAATCTTTGAAAGGACTAGCTAGCACCCTCTTATTCCGGCATTCTGCAGTCAGTCCACATATGATACCCCCTTTTGCATTTGATACCAATGCATACATGTGTAGTGTAGCTCCTTGCTTGCGAGTACTTTGGATGAGTACTCACGGTTGCTTTGCTCCCCCCTTTTTTGCTTTCTATACCCGATTGCTGCGACCACACGATGGAGCCCAGGAGCCAGACGCCACCGTCGATGACGACTCCTACTACACTCGAGGTGCCTACTACTACGTGCAGCCCGCTGACGACGCTCAAGAGTAGTTTAGGAGGATCCCAGGCAGGAGGCCTGCGCCTCTTTCGATATGTATCCTAGTTTGTGCTAGCCTTCTTAAAGCAAACTTGTTTAACTTATGTCTGTACTCAAATATTGTTGCTTTCGATGACTTGTCTATGATCGAGCTCTTGTATTCGATCCCTCGGGGCCCCTGGCTTGTAATATGATGCTTGTATGACTTATTTTATTTGTAGAGTTGTGTTGTGATATCTTCCCGTGAGTCTCTGATCTTGATCGTACACGTTTGCGTGTATGATTAGTGTACGGTCAAATCGGGGGCGTCACAGCTCGAGAGGCCCCCTCGGCGGTATCACATCGGAGAAGAACCGCGGGAAGCGGATCCAGGAGCTTGGAGGCATTGGCGCCCACAGCACCAACTCGCGCGAGGAGTCCGCGGTGTGAACTCCAGGGGTGACGACACGTGTCGCCGTGGCGCGGCGGCCCTGGATGCAGCGTGGGAGGCGCTGCTCGTCACTCCGTCCTCCCGAGCGCTCGTCTTGGGCGTACAAGGGCAGCGGGTACCCCGGAGGAGGCCGCTCGCACCAAGGCCTCGGCACCACCTGCATCGCCGCTTCATCGCGGCGATGGATCGACCTCTTCTTCGGCGGAAGAGGCCCCGGATCATCGCGGGGAGCCTTTCCTTTCTCTTCTGTAGAAAACTTTCTGATGGGCGCCATTGTTGTTGGCAGTGGAGCAAGGAGGAAGAATCAAGCAAGCGAGGAAGAGATGGGCAATGGGGGCTCCGCCCCCTCCCCATTTATGGCACGGGAAGGCCAACCGGCGGCTCCCACGATCACAGGTAATGATGGTTTTCCTTGCATGTCGTAGGGACTTGTTAAGTCGAGCAATTGCCGAGGCAGTGTGGGGAAGCGGAGATGCCCACGTCCAATCATCCACCACGCATCAATCAAGGCCGCAGGCTTTTGGGGACCGCGGTGCTCCGAACTTGGCCCTTGGCTTCGTCGCGAAGCCAAGCCCGAGCGCACCTTGGGCCCGGGGGCTACTGCCGGTGTCCTAGGAACAAGGGTCCCTAGACTTGCCTGCCCGCGGCCCGCGGCGTGGCTGAGCCAGCAGGCCGTATGACCCATCATCACCAACAAAGCACACAAGACTCTCGCGAGGGTCCAAGCCTCGCGAGGCGGGCGATGCAAGGCCTCCTCGGGAGAGGCCTAGCCAGGCAGGCTCATGAGGAGCGGAGATATCAAGGCAGGGCAAACCTCACAAGACCCTCGTGACGTGAGCCATGACGCATGACACCAGGCGGGCGCCAGCGCGCGCAGCGTCCTTGTTTCCTCTTTGGCTCAAAGGAGGCCAGCGCAGGCGAAGAGTACCGAGGCATCATGCAAAGATTGCTATATTGGTGCAACGAGACCAAGACCAGGAGGACGGCAAGACGGAGGTCATCATGGAGCCCAAGACGGCGTCACCACCAGAGCTTTTGGCACGCGAAGACCACTTTTGTCAGGATAGCTTGTACTAGCTGTCCTCCTTCGAATTAGCCCGCCATTGTTGGCTCCCTTCCCGCTCGATATTTGGGAAGAGGACCAGGGCCAATATAAATAGGACTAGCCAGCACCTTAGCAAGGGACGGATCATTTAGACCATCCTCACACACACAAGCTCACCGAGCTCAAGAACACCTCAACCCCAGGAGGTTGTTCTTCCCTTGTACTGTTCATCATTAGCCCTAGAGGCAATCCACCACCACCACACTGGAGTTGGGTATTACACCACAACGGTGGCCCGAACCAGTATAAACCTCGTGTCTTTCTGTGTTGCGAGTTTGTCGAGATCGTCCGCGAGATCTTAGTGAGCTAGGGCGTAGATCAGTGGGAGGAAAAGACTTCGCTCGCACCCCAGTGTTCAAACCTTAAGGGTTTGCCGGAACCCCACATCCGACAGTTCCTAAGAATAAGGGTGAATCTTCTAGCAAAGAAAATGAAGATCCCAAATCGATAAGTGTTCACCTCAATTTTCTCAATATCATTAAGGAACCAATTTGTCATGAATGAATTTCTTGATTTCTTGCCTAGGAGTTTCATAATTCATAAAACCAAGGAATCTCCTAAGAGTTATAAGTGTCTAATTGAAGAATTGCATACCAAAGACGATAATACCTAGATCTATTCGTGTTTTATGCCTAGCTAAGGGCGTTAAACTATAGCGCTTGTTGGGAGGCAACCCAATTTTATTTTTGTTTTTGCTTTTTAGGTTCTGTTTTGCATTAAATAATTAATCTAGCCTCTGGTTAGAATGGTTTTTATGTTTTTGTTAGTGTTTGTGCCAAGTAAGACCCTTGGGATAGCTTACGGTGATAGTTGATTTGATCTTGCTGAAAAACAGAAACTTTTGCACCCAGGAGATTAATTTTCATTTCTAACAAAAGCATTATAAAATACTGATTCTTTTTTTAAAAGATTAATAGACAAATTTCTTAGGTTGTCCTAATTTTTCAGAATTTTTGGAGTTACAGAAGTATTCGAGAGTTACAGATTTGTACAAACTGTTATGTTTTTGACAGATTCTGTTTTCTATGTGTTGTTTGCTTATTTTGATGAATCTATGGCTAGTATTGGGGAGTATGAACCATGTAAAAGTTGGAATATAGTATATATTACACCAATATATATAAATAATGAGTTCACAACAGTACAAAAAGTGGTGATTTATTTTCTCATATTAACGGAGCTTATGAGATTTTCTGTTGAGTTTTTTGTTGTGAAGTTTTCAAGTTTTGGGTAAGGATTTGATGGACTATGGAATAAGGAGTGGCAAGAGCCTAAGCTTGGGTATGCCCAAGGCACCCCAAGGTAATATTCAAGGACAAAAAAGATCCTAAGCTTGGGGATGCCCCGGAAGGCATCCCCTCTTTCGTCTTCGTCTATCGGTAACTTTACTTGAGGCTATATTTTTATTCACCACATGATATGTGTTTTGCTTGGAGTGTCTTGTATGATTTTAGTCTTTGATTTTTAGTTTGCCACAATAATCCTTGATGTACACACATTTTGAGAGAGACACGCATGAATCGTGATTTATTATAATACTCTATGTGCTTCACTTATATCTTTTGAGCTAGGCAATATTGCTCTAGTGCTTCACTTATATCTTTTTAGAGCATGGTGGTGGCTTTATTCTATAGAAATTGATGAACTCTCGTGCTTCACTTATATTTTGAGAGTATCTAAACGGCATGGTAGTTTGCTTTGGTTATAAATTTAGTCCTAATATGATAGGCATCCAAGAGGGATATAATAAAAACTTTCATATAAAGTGCATTGAATACTATGAGAAGTTTGATTCCTTATGATTGTTTTGAGATATGAAGATGCTGATATTAGAGTCATGCTAGTAAGTATTTTTGAATTTTAGAAATACTTGTGTTAAATTTTGTGATTCCCGTAGCATGCACGTATGGTGAACCGTTATGTGATGAAGTCGGAGCATGATTTATTTATTGATTGTCTTCCTTATGAGTGGCGGTCGGGGATGCGATGATCTTTTCCTACCAATCTATCCCCCTAGGAACATGCGCGTAGTACTTTGTTCCAATAACTAATAGATTTTTGCAATAAGTATATCAGTTCTTTATGACTACTGTTGAGTCCGTGGATTATATGCACTCTCACCCTTCCACCATTGCTAGCCTTTCTAGTGCGGAGCAACTTTTGCTGGTACCATAAACCCACCATATACCTTCCTCAAAATAGCCACCATACCTACCTATTATGGCATTTCCATAGCCATTCTGAGTCATATTGCCATGCAACTTTCCACCGTTCCGTTCATTATGACACGCTCCATCATTGTCATATTGTTTTGCGTGATCATGTAGTTAACATCGTATTTGTGGCAAAGCCACCGTTCATAATTCTTTCATACATGTCACTCTTGATTCATTGCACATCCCGGTACACCGCCGGAGGCATTCATATAGAGTCATATTTTGTTCTAAGTATTGAGTTGTAATTCTTGAGTTGTAAGTAAATAAAAGTGTGATGATCTTCATTATTAGAGCATTGTCCCATGTGAGGAAAGGATGATGCAGACTATGATTCCCCCACAAGTCGGGATGAGACTCCGGACAAAAAAAAGAGGCCAAACAAATGAGAGAAGTCCCAGATAAATAAAAAATGAGAGAAAAGAGAGAAGGGGCAATGCTACTATCATTTTACCACACTTGTGCTTCAAAGTAGCACCATGATCTTCATGATAGAGAGTCTCCTATATTGTCACTTTCATATACTAGTGGGAATTGTTCATTATAGAACTTGGCTTGTATATCCCAATGATGGTCTTCCTCAAATTGCCCTAGGTCTTCGTGAGCAAGCAAGTTGGATGCACACCCACCTATTGCTTGGCTTGTCATCGGGGTTGTGCATGATTTAAATATTTTGTGTGATGAAGATGGAGTATAGCCATACTATATGATTTTGTAGGGATAAGCTTTCTTTGGCCGTGTTATTTTGAGAAGACATAATTGCCTTGTTAGTATGCTTGAAGTATTATTGTTTTTATGTCAATATTAAACTTTTCTTTTGAATCATACGGGTCTGAACATTCATGCACAATAAAAGAATTTACACTGGTATGCGTCGATGCTATACACACGGTTTTAACCCCTTTCCATGACGGCATTTGGAACCATCGCCAAGTGAGTGTGGGCGATAGGGGGTCCTTCTGACATGACCCAGAAACCATTGGGGATATGGAGCCATGATCTAGAGGACTTGCAAAGTGTAATTGTGTGCGATGCAGCACACACTAAATTCTTTCGCATGTGCGGGATCGGTGATTAAACATTTCTAATGACAAAGTGAAACCAAACGGTTTGTCGTAATGAACCGTTTGGGAAACAATATGTAAGGCACACGGGCCAACATATAAACTGTGTGTGATATGTGCCCCATCGCACACGTGTTTTCTGCGAAACCCGTCTACCATGTAAGATTCCATCGCACACGTTTCCCAACAATTACCATGTGCGATAATGTTCTATGACAAACGGTTCAGGAGCCCCTTCGCACACATACAAGTCCTGCAGACTGTTTGTAATTTGTTGTGTATCACAGACGGTTGCGGCAAGAGTGACGTGTGCTTTTCGTTTGGGATCCCGCACATTTCCTGAAAAAATTACGACTAGGATTGTATTTTACATTGGGCATGATTTACTCCGAGCTCTCGTGTGCGATATCGTGATATCAAAAATGGTTCTGGAGACCCTACGCACACGTAGTAGTGGTGCAAATTGTTTGCGATCTGCTGTGTATCACCGACGGTTCTGCTACGATTGACGTATGCTTTCCGATGTGGATCGCACACACTCATTTAGTTCAACCGTGTGCAGAGCAATTGCCAGGTTAAAACAAAAATATCCCATTTTGAATCGGCATGCAAAAAGAAAATTCGCCACAATATTCAATTGAACAAATAGTGTCGACAGGAAGAACATTCATCATATTTCGCAACAATTGCAATTGAACATATGGTAGCTAAATTCCAAGGATTTGTCCAAACATATATGCATTACATAATTAATCATAGCATACGAAATACGAAGATCTCAGCAGATGGAAAACAATGGATCCATGTGTATATGTTTAGCGGCTTACTCTTACTCAATGTTTCAGGAGAATGCATGCTGAAATCTTCATTATCACCGGTGGGATTGATGTAGTGATTCAGGAAGAAGTCGCTGATAAATCTTTGAACCACCAGCAATTCACCAGCGGGGAGTAGTTCAGGGGTCCTCAGTTCTAAGATGAGCTACAGTATTTTTAAGATTAGAATGTGCCATATGAGTGGAGTAGAAGATATTAATTAAGATAGACTTACTAGTACTAATTCACGAGGATCTTCACAACTATCAGAGGATTTGCAGATGGAGATCATGTGTCTGCAAACATAGTATCCACAAAGGTTGGTCCCTGCTTGTTGCTGAGGACATTGAAATTTTTTGTACAGAATTAGTCATGGATTTGTCCTATTAGGAACAACCTAACCGGTGTTAGATGTATTATTTTTTCTTTGGACATGAATACAAAGAGGTTTATTCAGAAGCTTGAACATTTGACTAGCGTAATAAAAGGTATTTGTAGACTATTGGGTAATTTTTTCGAAAATAACGGATTTCGGTGTGTTATCAGAGAAATGATCTCGTGCTGTAGAGGTAGTTCCCTCTTGAACAAGTTCCCTGGTTTAGTTTTCCACAATGCGAGCACACTGCAAATGAAGATGAATTTTGACAACATCAGATATGAATGCAAATCAATTTCAACATCATAGGATTCAATACCTATCCATGAATCGCTGAATATGCGTCAGATCCTAAGCGTTTGTTGACTCTGTGAGAGAATCCATGTAGTAAACTGTGTTCTTGTTTGGAACAATGAATACCAATATCTAGTGATTGCTACATATTAAGAAAGCCATGAACTTATGAATTATGTCGAAATCTGAAAGACAATCAGTGTATGCATGGTTGTTTACTTGACTTACAATTCATGATATGGCCAGAGAAATGATTCTGCATGGGACGTGTTTTCAAAGGTACGAATGACCGTGTTAATGACCCGGTCCCGTAGGTCCTTACCATCTAATGTTGTGCCATTCGCTAATGCAGGATCTATGAAATACAAACTCTCCCTTTTTCTTCTTTGCACATTCAATCCCCTGAGAGGAATAAAATGCAGTTAGTTGTTTATCATTTATAGCCTTGTATGGAGAAGTTGATCAGAGTTTGTTAAGTACTTTTAAAATTAGGCATCTAACAAGAGTGGCATCGAGCTCGTTGAAGTTGAAGAAGAGATATAAGTCCTCGAAACTCACATTGAGGGAACCAACATCGTGTCGGAAATGATCTCTGTTGTAGTGGACTAGCAGACCATGATGACATGCTGACATTTTATACATGCAATATTCATGTAACTCGCGGCAACTGGAGCTTCACTCATCAAAGTAGTCGCCAACAAGAAATGGTAGGCCATGGACGTAATTGCGTGCTTCAAGTACAACTAGTTTACTTTTAGCAACCAACAATTCTACTTCTTTATCATTCATGTCGTCAGAAATAATATTACTCCCCGATTCGAACAACTTGTTGTTAATTTGGTTATGGGCGATGATTGCTTTAAGTAAGAGGTAATCATTCTCTTTCCTCTTCGCTCTCCTGTCACGCTTCCTCTCGGGTGCAGCCTTTTTGGCCTCTTCCTTCTTGGTACTTGAAGCATTTCTCGAAGAATGTCTGGTTGGCTGCAAGGTAGACTGCCGAGCAGAGGGTGAAACTTCGACGGACTGGTTAGCAGACGGTTTATCTATGCGGGACTGCTAAGCTAGCGGTGCTGCTGTGATGGACTGCTGGGTTGTAGGAGCAGAGGCATCGGACTGCTGACCATGCGTTGAAGCTATGTCGGGTTTCTACGCAGGTGGTGCCAAGTTGCCGGTGTGCTGAGGAGGCCGCGTCAGCGCATTGGTTTGCCGAGCAGGAAGTGCTGACGCATTGGTATGCTGATCATGTGACTACGAACTGACAAAGTGATGAGCAGTCGGTTATGGACCTACAGACTGCTTAGCAGGCGGTTCCGAATCATTGGACTGCTTAGCAGTCCATTCCACCAGGTTGGTCTAGTGAGCATGTGCTACAGCTAGGCCACCCCCCCCCCCCGCTGCTTCAGCGGCTGGCAACTGAACCGGTGGTGCGTCTTCAGCAGTTGTAGGCCTTGCCACTGGCTGCTCTGGGGCAGAGGATGACATGGCCTGTACGGCACAAAGTCAGGCCGGCTGATCACAAGTTGCTGCATCAGCCATCGGATTACGAGTATTAGGTTCTGTGGGGGAAGCACGCGAGAGCTGCTGTGACAAGGAGAGTGTCACCAGTTGAGGGGTGACATTGGTTGCTCAAGGCGGGGGCTTCAGGGATCTCATCGATGAAGTCTATTTCCTTTCGTGGGCACTGGATGTGATGTACCAGTGTTTCTCCCAAGGTCCTTTGCTCATCAAAGTCTCCTAGGACATTCTTCAGGGCAAAATCATTGAATCCAGGCTTTACTTCAGTCACGTACCACTTCACACAGCCCAGCTTCAATGACACATTGTCCAACAAGAGGCTCTCTTCCAAGAAGGGTGGGCAAACCCAGGATGTTGCATATTTTAATGTACCTTCATAATGTGTAAGCACGCCCTTCAGTCTATCTTTCATTCTAGATAGATTAGATATAGCATCATCACGAGCAGCTGCAGTCTCAGTGTCGCTAGGGTCAGTCAATGCACAGCTACTCTTGTGCGGTGTTGTCGCGCAATAAGCAGCATCCTCCATGCCCGCCTCCCCTCCCATCTGCTAGTTATCTGTCAGCGTTAGAGTCTTCTACATCATCATTGACTCCTCAATATCCTTTCGAATAGCCGAATACATGTCTTTCTTAATCTTTCATGCAATTCATTCTGCTTGTGCGGGACATTAACACCTATACCCCTTGTGCGGGACATTAACACCTATACCCCTTGCACGGCCAGGGGGATCTCTTGTTTCCAGAGCATCGGACAAAATGTCACATGGCCCTGAGTTCCTGAAGAACCTTCCAGGGATCTTGGAAGCCTCTAACATCACTTGATACAGTTCTTTGTCACGTGAGTTTTCAAAGTAATAAGTTCCGTCATCACGCCTCTTTGCACGTGCCTGCAAGTAGTCTCTGGTGTGTTCGCCCCTGATTTCACTAAAGGCCGGTTGCCCACCCGCCACTACTGCTTCTTTGCTCCTGGTCCCATATTGGTTTCATGCCGTAGTATCCTGCCACACCCATACGGTGGGGGTGTATGTTATTATTCTGAAGTTCCGATTGCTTGGCACTCTTCTCAACAAACTCTGTAGTTGCCCTGACCCTTTTGAATTCTGCCAAGTCTGCCTTTGTAATTTGGGGGTATGCGAGGATTGGGTCCTTGCCATCACTCAAGTACTTCTTGTATAATACGTGCTTCTAGTTTCTCCAAGCATCCCTAGCCTTCTTTAGTGCAGCGTGTTCCACCTGCATTCTCCACTGCTCTGGAACGTTGAAGTGATCCATGATCTCCCGGACTATCCTTCATCGTGTTTCTGTGTCAGCCTTCCGAAACCCGGCAGATTAATGTTGAGCCTTGCCCTACCAACAAATCCACACACACTCCTGAACCTCGTGCGTGCTTTATCTGGTTTAGTTGGAGCCAAAGACTTTAAATCGATCCCGGTTACTTCATATACACCTTTAGGCTATATTAGTTTCCGATTTACTTCCTTTGCAATCTTTTACTTTCCGATCTATAAACCAAAAATACCAAAAATATTTACTTTACCGTTTATCTATCTCTATCAGATCTCACCTTTGCAAGTAATTGTGAAGGGATTAACAACCCCTTTATCACGTTGGGTGCAAGTTCTTGTTTGTTTGTGCAGGTATTCGATGACTTGTGCATTGTCTCCTACTGGATTGATATCTTGGTTTCCAAAACTGAGGGAAATACTTACTCTAATTTGTTGCATCACCCTTTCCTCTTCAAGGGAAAAAACAACGCAAGCTCAAGAAGTAGCAGTCCCCCATGCAGGTGGGCCCCACTCCAGAACCTTCTAGAACCTTCCCGGTACAATACGAAAAAACTCAGATTTTTTCGGAACCTCGATAACTACTTTCCATATATGAATCCTTAACTCCGGACTATTCTAGAACTCCTCGTGATGTCCCGGATCCCATCCGGGACTCCGAACAACCTTCGGAGTTTCTACTATTAATATCTCAATACTACCCTAGTGCTACCGAACGTTAAGTGTGTGACCCTACGAGTTCGAGAATCATGTAGACATGATCGAGACTCCTCTCAGGTCAATAACCAATAGCGGGACCTGGATGCCCATATTGATTCCTACATATTCCATGAAGATCTTTATCGGTTGAACCATGATGACCCATAAGTATTGGGGATCTATCATAGTCCTTTCGATAAGTAAGAGTGTCGAACCCAACGAGGAGCAGAAGGAAATGACAAGCGGTTTTCAACAAGGTATTCTCTGCAAGCATTGAAATTATCGGTAACAGATAGTTGTGTGATACGATAATTCGTAATGGGTAACAAGTAACAAAAGTAACTAAGGTGCAACAAGGTGGCCCAATCCTTTTTGTAGCAAAGGACAAGCCTGGACGAACTCTTATATAAAGCAAAGCACTCCCGAGGACACATGGGAATTAGTGTCAAGTTAGTTTTCATCATGCTCATATGATTCACGTTCGTTAATTTGATAAGTTGATATGTGGGTGGACCGGTGCTTGGGTGCTGCCCGTCCTTGGACAAGCCTCCCACTTATGATTAACCCCTCTCGCAAGCATCCGCAACTATGAAAGAAGAATTAGGATAAATCTAACCATAGCATGAAACATATGGATCCAAATCAGCCCCTTACGAAGCAACACACAAACTAGGGTTTAAGCTTCTGTCACTCTAGCAACCCATCATCTACTTATTACTTCCCAATGCCTCTCCCTAGGCCCAAACAATGGTGAAGTGTCGACGTTCACATAACACCACTAGAGGAGAGACAACATACATCTCATCAAAATATCAAACGGATACCAAATTCACATGATTACTTATAACTAAACTTCTCCCATGTCCTCAGGAACAAAAGTAACTACTCACAAAGCATATTCATGTTCATAATCAGAGGAGTACTAATTATCATTAAGGATCTAAAAATATAATCTTCCACTGGATAAACCAACTAGCATCAACTATAAGGAGTAATCAACACTACTAGCAACCCACATGTACCAATCTGAGGTTTTGAGACAGAGATCGGATACAGCAGATGAACTAGGGTTTGGGAGGAGATGGTGTTGGTGAAGATGTTGATGGAGATTGAGCCCCTCTCGATGCGAGGATCATTGGTGATGATGATTGCTTCGATTTCCCCCTCCCGAAGGGAAGTTTCCCCAGTAGAATAGCTCCGTCGGAGCCCTAGATTGGTTCTGCCCAAGTTCTGCCTCGAGACGGCGGTGCTTCGTCCTGAAAGCTTCCTTCTGATTTGTTATAGGCCAAAACACACCATATAGCAGAAGATGGGCGTTGGGGGCCTGCCAAGGAGCCCACAAGGACGGGGGCACACCCAGGGGGATAGGGCGCGCCCTCCACAATTGTGGATGGCAGGTGGCCCTCCTCTGGTGCTTTATTCGCCCAATATTTTTATATATTCCAAAAATATTCTTTGTGAAGTTTCAGGACTTTTGGAGTTGTGCGGAATAGGTCTCTAATATTTTCTCCTTTTCCAGTCCAGAATTCTAGCTGCCGGCATTCTCCCTCTTCATGTAAACCTTATAAAATAAGAGAGAAAAGGCATAAATATTGTGATATAATGTGTAATAACAGCCCATAATGCAATAAATATCAATATAAAAGCATGATGCAAAATGGACGTATCAACTCCCCCAAGCTTAGACCTCGCTTGTCCTCAAGCGAAAGTCGAAATCGAAAAATATGTCCACATGTTTAGAGATAGAGGTGTCGATAAAATAAAATACGGACATGAGGGCATCATGATCATCATTAGAACAACAACTTATAATGCCATATTTCTTGTAACCTACATAGTGCTTTGCAAAGGAAAAAGTGTAAAAAGGAAAAGTGATGATCACCATGACTCTTGTATAAGCGTAGAAGATGAAAGTAAAATATAGGCCCTTCACATAGGGAAGCAGAGGTTGTCATGCTTTTTATGGTTGGATGTATAAAATCTTAGTGCAAAAGAACGTCACTTTATATTGCCTCCTGTGATAGAGACCTTTATTATGCAGTCCGTCACTTTTATTTTTCCATATCACAAGTTCGTATAAAGCTTATTTTCTTCACACTAATAGATCATACATAATTAGAGAGTATTTTTACTGCTTGCACCAATGACAACTTACTTGAAGGATCTTACTCAATCCATAGGTAGGTATGGTGGACTCTCATGGCAAAACTGGCTTAAGGGATGTGTCGGTGTCAAAACCGGCGGATCTCGGGTAGGGGGTCCCGAACTGTGCGTCTAAGGCGGATGGTAACAGGAGGCAGGGAACACGATGTTTTACCCAGGTTCAGGCCCTCTTAATGGAGGTAAAACCCTACGTCTTGCTTGATTTATTCTTGATGATATGAGTATTACAAGAGTTGATCTACCACAAGATCGGAGAGGCTAAACCCTAGAAGCTAGCCTATGGTATGATTGTATGTTATCCTACGGACTAAAACCCTCCGGTTTATATAGACACCAGAGGGGGCTAGGGTTACACAAGGTCAGTTACAAAGGAGGAGATATACATATCCGAATTGCCTAGCTTGCCTTCCGCGCCAAGTAGAGTCCTATCCGGACACGAGACGAAGTCTTCAATCTTGTATCTTCATAGTCCAACAGTCCGGCCAAAGGATATAGTCCGGCTGTCCGGAGACCCCCTAATCCAGGACTCCCTCAGTAGCCCCTGAACCAGGCTTCAATGACGATGAGTCTGGCGCGCAGTGTTGTCTTCGGCATTGCAAGGCGGGTTCCTCCTCTGAATACACCACGGAAAAATTTGAATACAAGGATAGTGTCTGACCTGCAAAATAAGTTCCACATACCACCGTAGAGAGAATAATATTTCCACAAATCTAATCTGCTGACACGTTTTGGCAACATGACATTATGCCATGGCCCGGTGATTATTCGAACCATTTCCTTTAACTAGCCCCGCACATAACGCGAGGTAGTTTCTTGACGCGTCTTGTCAAAGCAGAGATTGTGTCCCCCTTATTATAGGATTCTCATCAATATGGGTGTGGGTAACCCAACTGCGCCATGAATTACGGCGCTTGGGGGATAAGCGAGTTTTACCAGGCTAGTGGGGGCGCATAGTTTCGACCGCCCTTATAAGGGGATAAGGTTTAACCTTTTTCTACCCACGGCTTCTTCCTCCTTGCTCATCCATTCTTGCGCACTCGAGCTCTAACGCCAAAGTCCACATCCTTCTCCTCAACCTTCTCCAAATATGTCCAGAGCGGGAGGCAAGTGGATGGCTTCCTCCGTCACGGAGGGTCACATCAAAAAGCTGCGCGGAGCCGGATACTTAGCCGCGAATATCGCGCATCGGCTGCCCGCTGCGGGGCAGATCGTTCCTACCCCGGAACCTCATGAGAGGGTAGTTTTCCTCCACCACTTCCTCCGCGGACTGGGGTTTCCCCTCCATCCATTCGTCCGTGGTCTCATGTTCTACTACGAGCTGGACTTCCATGATCTGGCCCCAAACTTCATCCTCAACATTTCGGCGTTCATCGTCGTGTGTGAGGCTTTCCTCCGCATCCGGCCCCACTTCAGCCTGTGGCTGAAGACCTTTAATATCAAGCCTAAGGTGGTGGGAGGCCAACAAGCAGAATGCGGCGGAGCCATGGTGGGCAAGATGCCCAATGTTATATGGCTTCAAGGCTCCTTCGTGGAGACCATAAAGGGGTGGCAATCGGCGTGGTTCTAAATCACCGAGCCGCGCGACACCAACTGGGCAGCGGCCCCCGAGTTTCAATCCGGAATCCCCACGCGGCTCACCTCCTGGAAAGAGAAGGGCCTGTCCTGGGGTTCATCGGTGGAGCTGGACGGACTCCAGAAATGTATCCGGAATATGGCAAGCAAGAAGCTCAAGCTTGTCAACATAGTCCAGGTCATGCTCTTCCGCCGGATCCTCCCGTTTCAACAACGGGATTTTAACTTATGGGAGTTCGACCCGACCCGGCAACAGACTCTAAGGGATCTCTTCGACACGACGCACAAGGACGTCTGGAGGGTGCTATTCAAGGGCGCTGAGGTCCCTCCTTCTCTTACCGAGGACCGCGGACTAAGCGCGAAGCGCCTAGCGCATTCGGTGAGTTCTATACATCCGGTAGGATATCTATTTCCCCTAGCTTAACCATGTGCGGGGTCTGAGCTCCATGCCTTTGACAGGACTGGGTGGAGACGTCGGGGCAGATTAACTGTCCGGCCCCTCTCACCGAAGACACTGCGGACGCTCTCCTGACGGAGATGCTGACTTCGGCTCCTTACAAGGTGTCGGAGAAGACCAAGATGGCCAAGGGAACCCGAAAGAGTTCCCAGCGCCAGGTGGTATTGGACTCATCATCCGATAACTCCGCGACGCACTCCTCCCCCGAAGACGAGGAGGAAGATGAAGATTCTCCCCCTTCAGTCGGGGGAGACAAGAAAAGGAAGGCCACCCCGACCGGGGGGCCGAAGGGTCCAAGAAGGGGAGGACCACCTTCCGGACTACTCCACCACCGCCGCCGAAGGCGAAGACGAGTGGCTGCTCAGGGCCAAGCCCCTGGCAAAGTCGTAAGTATTCAGATACCAGAGTAACTCATAGCATACCTTTGTCGCACTGCTTCTCCTAACGCCGAATATGATTATGCAGACCGTCCCAAGCCCGTATCGACGTATCATCGTCGGGCGGCTCCTTGGACTCGTCGGATATGGATAGCGAGCCACTTCCGACCGCCACCTCCCCTTGCCCTACGGACAATGCCGAGGTATTGTCTCAAGAGGCACCGGGTCGAGGGGAGACAATCTCGGAGGCGCCTCAAGGCGACCTTCCGGACTCCAGGAGCAGAGGGAGTAAGGTTCCCGAGGGCTCCGAGTTCGGCCCTCAGCCGAACACTGCGCCGGAACCTCTAGTGGTTCCGGACTCGGGCAGGCGGCCTCCTTCTATAAGGGGCAAGACGCCTATGCCAGTGACCTCTGCCCATCTAGGGGCACCGGACAATCTGCTGGGAGCACTTCGCAGCGCTTCCATCGATGAAGAGCACCGCACTATTATGAGTGCGGTGATCCAGAAGGTTCAGTCCGCCAAGAGCGGACTGACTGTAGCCTGTGCCAGCCTTCTAACCGGCTTTGAGGTAAGTATTTGAAATATAGGAAAAATATTACTGCATAGATAGTAGCCCCTGATGCTCTGTTCGGTGTTCAGAAATAAAAGCCGAATAGAGGATCAAACAATATCGCAGGAGTCTAATATAAGTATGTCTATATGCGTATGCAGGCTTCGCTGCTGGCCTCTGCCGCACTGACTGCGGAGGTCGCCGCACTGAAGTAGGACCTCGAGCGGTCCAAGAAAGAGCTCGGCCTTGCCAAGAGGCAGCTCGAGGAGAACAAAGTTAAGTAGTACCTAGTTTATGGATATATATAAAAAGAATGCGATTGCAAAATGACAGGATCATCATAAATTTGCTAGGGCCACGACCGAGGTGGCGACTCTGAAGGAAGCGCTATCCGAGGCCGAAAACAAAGCGGCCAAGGAGCACACTGAGCGGGAGAAACAAGAGGCATAGGTGGGCGAGGTGCAGCAAGAGCTCCACGCTCTCGTGACGAAGCATGAGGCGTTGGAGCTTGACTTGAAGACACGAGAGTCCGAGCTTGTCGCGGCCCTTGAGAGTGCAAAGAGTGCTAAGGCCGAGGCCCAACAGGCCCTCCAAGAGATTGATGCGATGAAGAAGATAGCGGCGGGTAAGGCATTCAATATGCAAAGCAAGCATGTGAAAGTAAATTACTTGTTACTTACCCAAATCCGGAGCTCTCCAGGAGCATTCGCAGATTTGCCTCGCGGCATGTCGGATGCCGCACAGTTTTACTAGGCCGAGGAGGGAAGCTCAATAAAGAAGCTGTTCTGGTCTCAGTATACTGGGACCGAACACCCGATGCCTCTGAGCGACCAGCTAAAGCAACTGGTCGAGCTGCACAAGGCGGCCGAACAGGCCATGAAGGGCTTCATAGTTCGGATGTGGCCCGGCGACGCCCTTCCCAACAGCTACTTCAGCCTGGTGAGGCGGCTTGTGGATGCCTTCCCACGGCTGGAAGTCATCAAGCGGTCCGTCTGCATCGAAGGTGCACGCCGGGCTTTCGCCCGTGCGAAGGTGCACTCGGCCAAGATGGACGCCGTGAAGCTGGTGAAGGAAGGGCCGCCGCAGGGCAAGGAGCATCGCCACCCCGAGATGTACTATGAGGGTGTCCTGAAGGGTGCCCGTCTCGTAGCGGACGAGTGTACGAAAGATGTAATATTTGAGTAAACTTGCTCGTGTAATCCTGTATTATGAGAACTTGTTCATATGCGCTATGCAACGCTTTTTTGAATTTAAAATGTTACCTTCTGTTCGGCTGTTTATCAAATCTGAGAGATGGCTAGTCGTCGGCTTCTGCCCCCACGCCACGAGTGCTGGGGTGTTCGGGATAAACTTGAGCACTCTTGTTCCCATTTTTGGGTCCTTCGAGGGAGGTGCTCAGCACAACGAACAAGGCAATCGGACTATAATGCATAATCACTCTCACTTAGCCATAGAATTCTATAATTTTAAATTTTGGCGAAGCCCCTAGTATTCGGAAGGCCGAATTCGGGGCGCTATACATGCCTTAAGCCAGACAGGGCCGACTCCTCGCTCTAAGCGGCATAAGTCTTTAGGGACTCGAAACCTGTCGAGCAGCGACCAGTCTCTCACCTTATCATGACAGTCAGTTTTAGCTTTCTCTACTGAGGTGCTTAGCCCAGCAGAACCGGGGCACAATCGCAGTAGTTCTCCCAGTGCTACCTTAGCCGATATAGCGGAACGTAAGGTACCAAAACATGGGAGCCGGGCAAACCCAACTATTGACCCAAGACATGATTTGGAGCTGATGCATATAATGCTATAAGTTCGGGGTGCCACACTGTCGAAAGTGTTTGGACTTCTCACGCCGTATTATGGGGTATGCTTAAGCCCCTAGCGTATTGGCCGTACCAGAGTGTACGGGTGCTAGATGTCGTGAATGAACATATATATATATATATATATACATATATATATATATATATATATATATATAGGAAGAATGCAATAATAGTATGCTATGCATTGTTTATTCAAAAAGGTGCGTTAAAGCAGAATGATACAAGTAGTGCGATAAGCTAAAAGTAGGACTGTTTGACATGTACCTTCCAAGGGCAAACTGAGGAATAGTATTAAAGCAAATATTTCACTCGTTATCGTAATCCACCTGGGAGTTTCGTGGTGTGACGTAGCTTTCTGCCTCCTTGGTTGCTGCATCATGTGTTCGGCAATCATGCTGCTGGACAGGGTTTCCAGAGATTAAAGTCTTGAAAGAGAAAAATAACAAAGCGGGAAGGCCCTAGTGCGGTTTAAGCCGTGACTTGGAGCGTGCCGCAGTCGTGCCCCCTCCCCGCATTTGCCCATGGTATTTTTAATGCGTAATTATGTACGCGTGGCACATATTTCGCCGTTTGGCTGGGACCGGGGTGGGGGCCACATTGCTATGCGAGCTCAGAACATGCCAGGCGGTCCTGTCGCCGATTACTCCGGGCGCGCTTGAAGGTGTCCGGGTCCTTATTCGCCGAACTAGTGGATTGCCTTAAGAGGCTGCTTTGCGCTTCTGCTGCGAGGGCCGCAGTGTGCTCCTCCGTGCGGAGAGAGCGCTCTGTGTTTCCATTGACTGTGATGACCCCCCAAGGTCCTGGCATCCTGAGCTTGAGATATGTGTAATGCGGTACCGCATTGAATCTCGCAAATGTGGTTCGCGCGAGCAGTGCATGGTAGCCACTTCGGAATGGGACTATGTCGAAGATTAACTCTTCGCTTCGGAAGCTATCCAGAGATCCGAAGACCACTTCCAGTGTTACTGAGCCTGTGCAATCGGCCTCTACACCTGGTATGACGCCTTTAAAGGTTGTTTTAGTGGGTTTGATCCTTGAGGGGTCTATACCCATTTTGTGCACTGTGTCCCGATAAAGCAGGTTCAGGCTGCTGCCGCCATCCATATGGACTCGAGTGAGGTGAAATCCGTCAATGATTGGGTCTAGGACCAATGCAGTGAATCCGCCATGACGGATACTAGTAGGGTGGTCCCTGCGGTCGAAGGTGATCGGACAGGAAGACCATGGGTTGAACTTTGGAGCGACTGGCTCCAACGCATATACATCCCTGAGCGCACGCTTACGCTCCCTCTTGGGGATGTGGGTTGTGTATATCATGTTCACCGTCCGCACTTGTGGGGGGAACCTCTTCTGTGCTCCGGTGTTCGGCTGCCGGGGCTCCTCCTCGTCATCGCTATGTGACCCCTTATCTTTGTTTTCGGCATTTAATTTTCCGGCCTACTTGAACACCCAACAATCCCTGTTGGTGTGGTTGGCTGGCTTGTCAGGGGTGCCGTGTATTTGACACGAGCGATCGAGTATACGGTCCAAACTGGACGGGCCCAGAGTGCTTCTTTTGAATGGCTTTTTCCGCTGTCCGGGTTTAGAGCCTTTGAATCCGGCATTGACTGCCGTATCCTCGATATTGTCGCTGTTAATGCGGCGCTTATGTTTGTTGCGACATGACCTGCCATTGCCATCCTTGGTATCCGAAGTACCATGGTTCTTTGATATGTTATTGCTGCGAGCCAGCCAGCTGTCTTCTCCCGCACAAAAGTGGGTCATGAGTGTCGTGAGGGCTGCCATAGATTTCGGCTTTTCCTGGCCAAGGTGTCAGGCGAGCCACTCGTCGCGGATGTTGTGCTTAAAAGCTACTAGGCCTCTGCATCTGGACAGTCAATGATTTGATTTTTCTTTCTTAGGAACCATGTCCATAATTGCTTGGCCGATTCCTCTGGCTGCTGAATTATGTGGCTCAAGTCATCGGCATCTGGGGGTCGCACGTAAGTGCCCTGGAAGTTGTCGAGGAATGCGGCTTCTAGATCCTCCCAACAGCCAATGGACTCTGCTGGCAAGCTATTGAGCCAATGCCGAGTTGGTCCTTTGAGCTTGAGTGGCAGGTATTTAATGGCGTGTAGATCATCACCACGGGCCATGTGGATATGCAGGAGGAAATCCTCGATCCAGACCGCAGGGTCTGTTGTGCCGTCGTATGATTCTATATTTACGGGTTTGAAACCCTCTGGGATTTGATGATCCATTACTTCGTCTATGAAGCATAGGGGGTGTGCGGCGCCTTTGTACTAGGCTATGTCGCGACGCAGCTCGAATGAGTCTTGCCCGCTTTGTTCGGCCCGACCAGACTTACTTTTACTATATCCGGCATGACGACTATCGTCTCGCATAGTGGCGCGCCCTCGTGATCCGTAGATCGATCTTGCATGTTTTGCTTTGTCCTCCAATATGTCTCGCAGGTCTGGCGTATTTCCCCATGCCTTTTTATTTGAATGGCGTCGGGGTGCGGGCTGAGCTTTTGGGTGGAATGCCTCTCTGTCGCGGCCACGAGGTGGCCGATCAGCCGCGTCATACATCGGGGATGTAGGTTTCGGTGCTTCCTCCTCCAGTCGGGGTAGCAACCTGCACTTTGGGTAACTCTTGGAGGGGCGTTCGAGTTTATATTCCTCGGCCGCCAGGACTTCAGTCCATCTGTCAGCTAGCAAATCATGATCAGCTTGAAGCTGCTGCTGCTTTTTCTTAAGGCTATTTGCCGTGGCTATAAGCCGGCGCTTGAAGCGCTCTTGTTCAACGGGATCCTCTGGCACGACGAATTCGTCATCGTCGAGTCTTGCCTCGTCTTCGAAGGGAGGCATGTAATTACCATCCTCCGCCTCTCCATCTGCCACTCTCTCAGGAGGGCTGACTCCTCCATCCTCCTGCTCTAAATCTTGCTGGAGGGGATTGTTGTTGTCTTCGGCACTGTCCGGAGTGCTATTATCTCTGGTGCCGGTACCACCACTTTTGCCTTGGTAGGACTTAGAGCGGCGCCGCTGATGCCGGCGCTTGGGTTGCTTTTTGGAGGGGTCATCCTCTGTTGTCTCATCGCCATTGCCTTCTTTGGGTGTGTCCACCATGTATATATCGTATGATGAGGTGGTTGTCCAGTGCCCTGTGGGCAGTGGTTCCTCTTCGTCTCCCGCATCGTCATCCATACCGTCGATGTCTTCGGAGTCGAAGGCGAGCATGCCGGTTAAGTCGTCGATAGTGGCTACTAAGTGGGTGGTGGGTGGGCGGCGAATTTCTTTGTCATCCGCATCCCAATCCTGTTGGACGTAGTTCGGCTAGGACTCTCCTGACAAGGAGAGAGACCTTAATGAGTTCAGTATGTCGCCAAAGGGCGAGTGCTTGAAAATATCCGCGGAGGTAAACTCCATGATCGGCGCCCAATCTGATTCGACAGTAACGGGCGCAGGCGGTTCGGAGTCCGTGGCCGGAGAAGGATCCGACAGTTTGGCAACACGGCTCTCGTGAAGGGTAAGGTCGATATTCGGCTCGATCGCCGTTGAGGATACGGCCTCTGTGACGGGGCCTATCCACCCGTCCATGGATGGCGCAACTGGCTTCGAATTGAGGCTCGGAGCGGCTGCCGGTGCGTCTCCTGAATACGGTCCGATGGTAGAGCTAAATCGTACTCATCATGACCGCGTGGCGCACAAGGCAGGGGTTCGAATCTGTCGAAGATCAAGTCTCCGCGGATATCGGCCGTGTAGTTTAAGCTTCCAAACATGACCTGGTGGCCAGGGGCGTAACTTTCGATCTGCTTCAGATGGCCAAGCGAGTTGGTGCATAGTGCGAAGCCGCCGAACACAAAGATCTATCCAGGGAGAAAAGTCTCACCCTGGACTGCATCGCTATCGATGATCGTAGGAGCCATCAAGCCTAACGGCGACAACACAGAGGAACTCTCAATGAAAGCACCAATGTCGGTGTCAAAACCGGCGGATCTCGGGTAGGGGGTCCCGAACTGTGCGTCTAAGGCGGATGGTAACAAGAGGCAGGGAACACGATGTTTTACCCAGGTTCGGGCCCTCTTGATGGAGGTAAAACCCTACGTCTTGCTTGATTTATTCTTGATGATATGAGTATTACAAGAGTTGATCTACCACGAGATCGGAGAGGCTAAACCCTAGAAGCTAGCCTATGGTATGATTGTATGTTGTCCTACGGACTAAAACCCTCCGGTTTATATAGACACCAGAGGGGGCTAGGGTTACACAAGGTCGGTTACAAAGGAGGAGATATACATATCCGAATTGCCTAGCTTGCCTTCCATGCTAAGTAGAGTCCTATCCGGACATGAGATGAAGTCTTCAATCTTGTATATTCATAGTCCAACAGTCCGGCCAAAGAATATAGCCCGGCTGTCCGGAGACCCTCTAACCCAGGACTCCCTCAGGATGTTTGGAAGCACTAGTAGTATCTCTAATTAGTGCAAAGAATTTGGCTAGCATGAGAGGGAAAGTCAACCTCAACATGTTGGAGGATCCATGACAATATAACTTCTATTCGGATATAAGAGAACATATACCATTATGTTGACTTCATTGTCTAACATCAACTTTTTAGCATGTCATATTTTAATGAATGCTCACAATTACAAAAGATGTCCAAGATAGTATATTTATATGTGAAGCCTCTCTTTCTATATTACTTCCTATTAATTGCAACAATGACCAAAACTATGTTTGTCAACTCTCAACAACTTTTATTCATCATACTCTTTATATGTGAAGTCATTACTCTCCATAAGATCAATATATGATCTTTTTATTTCTTTTATTTAATTCCCTCAAGATCATAGCAAGAAAGCAAACCCCTTAACTCAAAACTACTCTTTATTATATATAAATCAAGGACTCGATTACCTAGATAGAACATAAAGCAAAACTCAAGGCTAGATCATACTAAAAATTTATTCTACTAGATCAAAATATAATCAAAAGGATCGAACTAAGAAAAATGATAAAGGTAAAGCATGATGGTGATACGATACCGGGGCACCTCCCCCAAGCTTGGCACTTGCCAAGGGGAGTGCCCATACCCATTGATTTATGTCTCTTTCTTCGAAGGTGATGATGTGATATTCATGGCGATGACGCCCCTTAAGATGCGATTCTCCTCCTAGAGCTTATTATTTTGCTGCTTAAGATACACTATTTCCTTGCGAAGTTTACCCGTGATGACTAGAGCCCCAATCACCCAAGGATGTTTCATAGTTGCGGGAGAAAAACTAACACTCTTTTTTATATTTTCATAAGAGAGAAATCTAGCATTAGGAGGGATGACCAAGTTTGGTATTGCTGAGCTCTGAAGTTCCTCCAACATGAATCAAGCTTGAAAACGAGAGGTAACTTCCTGATCCTCCTCCATGGCATACACTCTTTTCAAGTCAGCCTCCATCTCTTCCTATGTTGCTTGCCCGAAGTGGTTAGCTTCGCTGTATGCTGTTGGGCCCGGAGTTGGATGAGATACACGACTCTCCCCGACCGTCTCTTGCGAAGACATCTCGCTCTAAATCTGCTGCAGAAACAACTCAAAACAACAATAGAAGATATTGTCATGGTACAGTGGTCAAAATCTTCGGGAGATTATATAATGAATTTTTACCGACCAAATGAAGTATTGTGCAAGAAAACGGAGTCCGAAGGGCACACGAGGTGGCCACAAGGTAGGGGGCGCGCCCAGGGGGTAGGCAGGGGTAGGGTGCCCCCTCCACCCTTGTGGTGGCCTCGTGTCTCTTTCGGACTGCTTTTAATTTTCCTAATTTTTTAAGAATTCCAAAATGGAGAAAAATTATCATTGGAAATGTTTTGGAGTCGGTTTACTTACCGTACCGCATACCTATTCCTTCTTAGAGTCGGAAACATTCTGGAAAGTGTCCCTTATGCACTCCTCCGGTGTTATGGTATTCATAATATTGGTCTCAACATTTATGGGAGTACCTGAGATATAATGTTGATTCTTTGACTGTTTACCACCTTCGGATTTGTGCCTTTGACATTGTTGATCTTGATGGCACCGGAACGGTAGACCTCCTCAATAATGTAGGGACATTCCCATTTAGAGAGAAGCTTTCTTGCAAAGAATCTTAAACGAGAGTTGTATAACAAAACATGGTCACCTACATTAAACTCACGCTGTTGTATCCTCTTGTCATGCCATATTTTAACCTTTTCTTTAAACAACTTGGCATTCTCATAGGCTTGGGCTCTCCATTCATCAAGCGAGCTGATGTCAAATAACCTCTTCTCACCAGCAAGTTTGAAATCATAATTGAGCTCTTTAATAGCCCAATATGCCTTATGTTCTAGTTCAAGAGGTAACTGACAAGCCTTTCCATAAACCATTTTATACGGAGACATACCCATAGGATTCTTATAAGTAGTTCCATAAGACCATAATGCATCATCAAGTTTCTTAGACCAATTCTTTCTAGATCTATTAATAGTCTTTTGCAAAATAAATTTAATCTCTGTATTACTTACTTCTACTTGACTACTAGACTGAGGATGATATGGAGATGCAATTCTATGGTTAGCAGCATATTTAGCAAGCATTTTACGGAAATCACCATGAATAAAATGTGAACCACCATCAGTCATTAAATATCTAGGGACTCCGAACCTCGGAAAAATAACTTCTTTAAGCATCTTAATAGAAGTGTTATGATCAGCACTACTAGTTGGAATAACTTCTACCCACTTAGTAATGTAATCAATAGCAACTAAAATATGTGTATACCCATTAGAGGAAGGAAAAGGTCCCATATAATCAAAGCCCCAAACATCGAATGGTGCAATAACAAGTGAATAATTCATAGGCATTTCCTCACGTCTACTAATATTACCAATTCTTTGACATTCATCACAAGTCAAGACAAACTTACGAGCATCCTTGAAGAGAGTGGGCCAATAAAAACCGGATTGCAATACCTTGTGTGCAGTTCTATCTGCAGCGTGGTGTCCTCCGTAAGACTTGGAGTGGCACTTGCGTAGGATATGTTCATGTTCATGCTCAGGTACACAATGTCTAATAACACCATCTACTCCTTCTTTATAAAGGTGTGGGTCATTCCAAAACTAATGCCTTAAATCATAGAAAAACCTTTTCTTTTGCTGGTACGTGAAACTAGGTGGTATAAATTTAGCAACAATGTAATTAGCACAATCATCATACCAAGGAGCATTACGAGAAGCATCTATGACAGCTAATTGCTTATCAGGAAAACTATCATCAATAGGCAGTGGGTCATCAAGAACATTTTCTAACCTAGATAAGTTGTTTGCAACGGGGTTCTCAGCTTCCTTTCTATCAATCATATGCAAATCAAATTCTTGTAACAAGAGAACCCATCTAATAAGTCTAGATTTAGCATCTTACTTTTTCATAAGATATTTAATAGCAACATGATCAGTGTGGACAGTTACTTTGGAATCAACAATATAAGATCATGTCGGTGTACAAAAGTAGGGGCCCTTCTGTACCCCTTTACTTGTGCACGGGCAGTTGTAGCCACACCTGCGGCCAGGCTCGACAGGGGAGAGGAAGCAAAGATACAAAGCTGCTGAGGCAGCACCCAAGCTAGACGCATAAAGAGCAAAGGGACAAGATGGGCTTCCCCTAGCAAGAGCCTTGCTGGAGCGGCCTACATGGCCCCGACAAGAGCCTTGCCAAGGCAACTTGCCCAACACCAGCAAGACCGCCACCTTTTGTCGATGGGAACGACACCTATGGGATCACAAGAATCCCTACTGTGGTTAGCGGGGCGCGGGGTCGTGAGAAGAGCGGATCAAACAGATAGCACACGGTTCATTTATCCAGGTTCTGGCCACGAGAATGCGTAAAACCCTACTCCTGCTTTGGTGGATTGTATATCTGTGTTCTTGAGCTAGCTATGGGGCGTGAGGAGCTCCAAAAAGCCGAATCCTTCCTCTGGTCGCCTCGGGCCTCCTTTTATAGAAAAAAGGGGTTGCCATAGTGGCACACCGGAGGTGGAAAGGGTACAGTGCTGCGAGGTTATCCCTCGCATCACATTACAAGGCGCATTTAATGCGTCTTGCTTAGGTGTCCTTGCTTTATCGGGGACGGGGGAGAAACTTGTCTCGTCCGTTGCCGCTCCTTCTTGTGTCGACACGCGCCCATGGAGGAAGAGGGGAACTTGGGCGCTGGTGACTCTGCCACGGCGTGAAATGCTGGCGGGGGGGGGGGGACTTCTGCTTCACAGCCTGGCACTGGTGAGTCGCCTGTCCTCCGTCTCTGTTTTTTCATTATTCTTTTTCTTGGCTTCAATGCTCCCATTACTACCCAGGCCCTCCTTCAATAGGTAAGGAGGACGTGGATACTGTTGTTGGGAATATTGCTGAGGAGGCCACGGTGTAGGCCGACAGGATTGCCGCCAAGGGGGCCACCAGAGATGCTGACGAGGCTGCCGCTGATGAGGCCGCCAAGGATGCTGCCGAGGACACCGCTGCGTGGGCCGCCAAGGCGACCGGTGAGGCTTCTGCCGAGGGCACCAGCGGTGGGCCCGCTGGGGAAGCCGGCAAGGCCACCGCTGAGGAAGAGGTGGTTGATGATCAGCCTCCTTCCTCCTCAACCTCGGGCCCCGGCAGATACCTGAAGGTGGGCGACGATCTTTTCATCCATCTTCCAGGGGCGTTAAGTTCCCGAGCGCCCGCCGAAGGGGAAGTCTTTGATGGCGAGGTGCTTGCCGCCACCGGGCTCGAGGTTGTCGATGAGCCAGGCGTTGGCGACGATGGTTCTCCAGGAGAGCAGCTTTTTCGTGCCATGGGGGCAAATTTCCGGAAGCTCCAAGCGCTCTACCGTGCTCGCCTGGACAAGGTCAAGTCCAGGATGGCAACGGTGGACAACGCGGAGGTGGACTTCAAGGCACGCGTTGCTGAGACGCAGACCTGGTTTCACCAGACTCGCGAGGAGCAGAGGGCCTTTCAGGAGGAATTGGCCAAGCGTGATGTAGAGCTCACCATGAAGATGGCTGACATCGAGAAGGCCCAGGAAAAGGCGGCGAACTTGGCTGCCGCCGCCGAGGCCGCCCGGAACCAGCATCAAGCCGCATTGGATTCCCAGGAAGAGGACCTCTCCATGCATGAGGCGAAGCTTGCCGCAATGCTCCATGGAAAGGATGAGGAGCTCGAGGCCCTTGTCGTGCGATGGACTCGCGAGCTGGAGGAGAGGCACAAAGAGGCACTCGATGCCCAAGCTCTGGCCCATGCCGGCAAGGTGAAGGAGTTGAAGGTAGAGCGGGACGAGCTGAAGGAGCAGGCCCTCAAGATGTCCAACGAGAAGAGCACACTCAACAGCGCCTTGGTAGGAGTGGTCATCAGCAGAGCTGGGGAGCTCTCCGAAGCGCAAAACTCCATCAGAGATCTCAAGCTGAAGCTGGAGAATCTCGAGAAGATGTTGTCGGAGAGCACGACTCAGGAGGAGACCTTGACTAGGAGCCTGGAGGAGGAGAAGCAGCTGCGGGCAAACGAGGCCGCCTCCCACCAGGAATATGTGACGGGCGAGAACAGATGGATCAGCCGTCTGGAGGACATCGTCGGCAGGGTCACCTCGCAGTTGGCCACCATGGGGATGCCAAACGTGAGGTATGCCCCTGAGCGCAGTGGGACCGTCAACGCCAAGTTGACCCAGTTCTTCGAGGGCGTCCTTGGAGCCTTGGCTTATCTTCACTCCAGCAGAGCGACCATGTTGGCCGGGGAGGCCCAGCGACTTTGCGGGAGGGTCGTGACCAAGGTCCTCACCAAGATGGCGTACTGGAATCCCGACCTTGACTTCGAGGCCGTGATGGATAGCTTGCCGGATGTTATTGACCTCACGGTGCTCAAGGAGCGCATCAAGCCCATCATCGACTGCATCGACAAAATCAAGAGGGTGGAAGGCCAGCGCCAGGATTAGGCATCCCGTTCTTCTTCGCCGCTGCGGGTTCCCGACCAAGACAAATGTTATCTTTAGTTAGAACCGCAGCAATGATGTGATGTAACATAACTTTTGCAGTACTCTTAATTTCATGCACGTTATTTCCCCGTTCAATTCCTCTTTGTATGCGCGCCCTACGTTGATTGGGTAGGCTCGCCGGCGCGGAAGCCCCTAGAGGTGTTTTGGGGACGGATCCCCATGGGCCTGCTGGGTATGCATGCTGCCGGACGAGCCACCTTTCTGTTCTGAACGCGACCGCTCGAACTGTCGAGCTTGACTCGAGTTAGAATCGAGGGCGTTGTTGATCGCGAAAGGCTACTCTACCATTCTCGACGCGGCCGCTTGAGCTATTGAGCGGACTCGAAATAGGGAAAGGGCGTTGCCGATCGTGGGAGAGCCCCCTAGCGTGCAGGTTTCTCATACAAAGGCGTGACATCTCCGGGGGGAATAACCTCATATAAGAAGGATAGAACAAATAAGGGTTCAGTGCAACTTAGCTTCTATTTGCAATCGCTCCAGTGCCGATCTTCTGGCCTCCTTTCTTCTCCAACGGTCACGAAGATGAAGGAGTGCCAGGCTAACTGCTAAAGCCGATTCTCACAAGTCCTTCCCCTACCTGGCGCGCCAAAGATGTCGGTGGGAACGACACCTATGGGATCACAAGAATTCCTACTGTGGTTAGCGGGGCGCGGGGTCGTGAGAAGAGCAGATCAAACAGATAGCACACGGTTCGTTTATCCAGGTTCGGGCCGCGAGGATGCGTAAAACCCTACTCCTGCTTTGGTGGATTGTATATCTGTGTTCTTGAGCTAGCTATGGGGCGTGAGGAGCTCCAAAAAGCCGAATCCTTCCTCTGGTCGCCTCGGGCCTCCTTTTATAGAAAAAAGGGGTTGCCACAGTGGCACACCAGAGGTGGAAAGGGTACAGTGTTGCGAGGTTATCCCTCGCATCACATGACAAGGCGCATTTAATGCGTCTTGCTTAGGTGTCCTTGCTTTATCGGGGACGGGGGAGAAACCTGTCTCGTCCGTCGCCGCTCCTTCTTGTGTCGACACGCGCCCTGGCCAGCGACGCTGCGATGCCATGTAGGTAGGCAGGCAGCTGAGGTGGCATAGTGGTGGGTCTTCACGAAGATCTGCATGCCGCCACGCGGGTGCCTGCCCAGCTGGTTGGGTCGGCAGCTGCATGCATGCGGTGGTGGAGGTTTAGTCGGCGTGGGCCTGATGGTGGCCCTGCGGGTGTCCTCGGCAAGGGCCTTGCCGGGGCCCCGGCAAGGTTCTTGCCGAGGCGCCTGCTGTCATCCCCGGTAAGGCGCTTGCCGGGGGCCTTGTGGTCTTCCTCGGCTAGGATCCCGCCAAGGGTTGTTGCCTCCTTAGTGCGTATCTGATCTTGAATGTCTTCACAAAGATCTGCATGCCGCCACGGGGATGTCTCCCGAATCCTTGCCCTTTGGGGGCAGTGGACTCAAGGGTGATTTGCTCCGTAGGCGCGGGACGAGTCGCCGCGGCAAGGGTCTTGCCGGGGCTGCTAGAACTGTCTCCCGGCAAAGATCTTGCCAGGGGAGTCCGCTTCGTCCCCTTTTCTCTTCGTGGGCTTGGCCTTGGCATCATTCTAGTTCTCTTGAGCTTCGGTCTTACCCTGGCTCACCTCCCTTGCCTTGCTTGGTGTGGTGGTATCTGCGGCTCAGACTGCCCGTGCACAGTTATAGGGGTACAAAAAGTGTACCCCTCTTTTTGTACACCGACACCTTTGAGCCTGACAGTTATGACGCCATCGACAAGCGTTAAGACCGAGGCTCGGGAGCGCCTGCGTGGTGGCATGCAGATCTTTGTGGAAACTGAAGGCCTACAGGCCTAGGTGAGCACCAGAAGCCGAATACCCCCGGAAAGACCCTTGCCGGGGATGCTCGCAACCCCGCACCAACAAGATCCTTGCCGGGGACACCCATGAGATCCCGGCAAGGGCCTTGCCGGGGGCGTCTACAGAACCAAATCGAGGCCCGCACTTAACAAAGCTTCGCTGCCCCGCCCCCATTCCGACGTGGCGATCAGCCTACCAACTAGGTACATGCTTGTGTCGTAGCATGCAGCTTCTAGGCCAACCAGCCAAGCACCTACGTGGTGGCATGCAGATCTTCATGAAGACCCTACACCGCACCAGCTCAGCAGTCAGCCAGCCAGCGTGGTGTTGCATGCCTTGTCACCTGGGACGCGCGTCGAAGCAAGGCGAGGCAGCGATGGACAAGACAAGCCTCTTTACCGTCCCCGATAAAGCAAGAGGACACATAAGCAGTGCATTTAATGTGTTTGTCCTAGGATATCAGGAGATAAACTTGTATAGTGTACATACTTTCCACCTCCCGTGTGCCACTTTGGCGACCCCTTTGACATATAAAAGGAGGCACGGGCGTACTGAGGACGGATTCAGACTTTTTTGACTGGGCATGCACCGCAGCTAGTTCAAGAACTCAAGAACACTAAATACACACAAAGCAGGAGTAGGGTTTTACGCTTTGCTTGCGGCCCGAACCTGGGTAAAAAAATCCCACCGAGTTGATCTTCTAGACCGGCTCTTTGCGCATCCCCAAGCCCCGCAACCGTAGAAGGGATTCCATCAAGGGATCCCATAGATGTCGTTCCAGAACCCCAAAATCTTTGGCACGCCAGGTAGGGGGGCGCTGAGGCTGTAAAATCCGTTTTTGAGGCCAACTCATCAACACCTCCGTTGCGATGGTTCGAGAGAAGAAGGCGACGCCAATTAGCCACGCTCTGGTGCCATCGGCTAGGCGGGGTGGTGATGTCCGCAGCCGCAACAACCATCCGCGTGGCGACAAAAAAAGCTAAGTCACGCAAAGCCTTGAGCAATTTTCCTTTTTTACGGGTTACCTTCCTCGAAAGATCTTGCTCCTTTTATGGAAAACCTGCACGCAAGGGAACCCTTCCGCTATTGACAATGCCTCTGTTCCATTTTGAGTTCGCTCAACGAATCAGGCGGCTGCGCTGAGAACGGCAAGGTGATTTGCCCAGCAGCAAGCGCCCCCGGCAGGCTGCTAAGGATCCATTCCTCAAAGTGCTGCAACATGGGTTTACGCACCGACAAACTTGTCCAACTAGGCGTAGGGTGTGTACATACAAAGAAAGATCAAACAGGAAGATAGCATGGTTCATTTCAAAGTATTACAGAGTTGGATTACATCAATGATTGCTGCAGTTCTAACTTAAGATAAAAATTATCTTGGGCATGAACTCACGGCGGCAAGGAGAAATGAGGTGGCTAGTCCCGGCACTGGCCCTCCACCCTCTGGACTCTGTTGACGCAGCTGATGATGGGCTCGATGCGCTCTTCGAGCACCATGAGGTCCGTGCCCTCCGGCAATCTCTCAAGCGCGTCAGCGAAGTTGACGTTGGGGTTCCAGAACGCCACCTTGGTGAGCACCTTGGTCAGGGCACCCCAGCAAAGCCTCCCTGACTCATTGGCCAGATAGGTCACTTGGCTGGAGCGGAGCCATTCCAGAGCATCGAGGACGCCCTCAAAGAACAAGGTCAGCCTGGCGTTGGGGCTCACGTTCGGCTCCTGGGAGTACCTGACCTCCGGCATGCCCATGACGGCTAGCTACGCAGTGAGCCTCTTGGCAACATCGGCGAGACGGCTGATCCAAAGGTTTATGCTGCCCGCACATTCCTTTTGGGCGGTGGCATCATCACTCCGCAGCTGCTGCTTGTTCTCAAGGGCCTTGATCAGGGTCTCCTCTCGAGTCGTGACCTCTGAAAGCTTCCCCTCCAAAGCACCCAGCTGCAGCTTCAGATCGTCAATGGAGCTGTTGGCCTCGAAGAGCAGCTTGATCTAGTCGAAGACGGCGACCTGCGAATCTGCCAGAGAATGGTTGACCGCGTCCCTCTCCTCCGTCAGTCCGGAGACCTTCTTCTTCAGCTCCTCCCGCTCCAGCTCCAGCTCCTTCACCTTGCCGGGGTGGTCCAGGGCTAGAGCACTGACTGCGTCCTTGTGCTTCTGCTTCAGCTCCTGGGTCCGCTACACAACAATCTTCCCAACCTCCTCATCCTTGCCGCGGAGTGTGGGGGCAACCGCCTACTCACGTGCAATGAGGTCTTCCTCCTAGCTGTCCAGCAGAGCTTGCTGCTGTTGCCGGGAGGCTTCATCCTTGGCGGCCTGCTCCTTCGCCACCTCTTGGACCTTCTCAATGTCGGCCTGCTTCAGGATGAGCTCTCGCTTGTGCTCATCTAGCTCACGCTAGGCAGTCCTCAGCTATTCCTGGGCCTCGCCGAACCAAACCTGCGTCTGGGCAACGCGCTCCTCGAAATCTGCCTCCGCCCTATCCACCGCCGCCATCCAGGACTTCAGCTTGTCCTGGCGGGCACGGCGGAGCGCTTGGAGCTTCTGGAAGTTGGCGCTCATGGCCCGAAGAAGCTGCTCCTCCTGGGAATCGCCGGCACTGACGCTCGGTTCGTCGCGACCTAGAGCACAGTGGTGATGAGCACCTCATCATCAAACACCTCCCCTTCGGCTAGCGCTCTAGTGCTCTCCGTCCTGGGAGGTGGATGAACAGGTCATCGCCCACCGTCAGGTACTTGCCCAGGGCAGGGGCTTCAGGGGAGGAAGGTTGGTCATTGGCCACCTCCTCCTCGGCGGGACCCTCAGCGGCCTCCATGGCAGGCCCCTTGTCGGCCTCCTCGGCAGCGGCCTTGTCGGGCTGCCCGACAGGCCCCTTGCCGGCCTCCCCGGCAGCGGTCCCACTGGTCTCCCCGGCAGGCCCCTTGCTGGCCTCCTCAGCGGCGGACTTGGCGGCTTCCTCAGCCGCGATCTTGGCGGCCTCAGCTTTGGCGTCCTTGGCAACCTCCCCATTGACAGTGTTGATGCCCTCATGGTCCATCGAGGGAGGGTCTGAAAACCAGAAGGGAGGATGAAGCAGGGCCAAAATCAAAATCCAGAACAAAGAACGGGAAGAAATCAGAGACAGGGGGCGAGCCACTTACCCGTGCCGGGCTGAGAAGAAGTGGTTCCCTCCCCGCCGACGTTCATGGCCGGGACGGAGCTGCCAGCACCCATGCTTGCCTCCCCTCCTCCTCCTCCATGTGCGTGGGCTCGACAGAAGGTGCCCTTGCTGGGGATGCCCCTCCGAGCGGCGTGGTTGATGGGGCGGCGTGTCAGGGGTGGCCCTCAGTGGCTCCTCCTGTTGCCCTCTACTGCTGCAAACCCGACAAGGTTAGCACCAAGGATTCACGCCCTAGCGGCTGCTGATGGGGAGTGAGTAATGAACTCACGCTGGGGGCTGAGGCGGGGGTTGCGCCGAGGGCTGTTGTCCGGGCTGATCAGCACCACCTCCGGCATCCGCGGGGTGCTCGCCTGGGGCTTGTCTCCCATCGAAGCCCTGGCCCTCTTCACCGCCCTCTGGGCCAGCTTCTCTGTGTCGCTGCAAGGACAAGATCAAGTCAGGAAAGAAGGCGCAGGCTAAGAGTCAGAAATGATGAAGGGCGAGATGCTTACTCGTCCTCCTCTACTTGCCTCCTCTTCCTCTTCGGGCTAAAGGACCCAAGCTCGAAGTCGGCCTCCGGGGCGGCGGCCGCAGGGGAGGGGAAAGCGAAGGTGTCCTCTGCCGCTTGTATGGGGAAGAAGTGGCAGACGCAGCCTTCTTCGCTGTCGCAGCCCTTGTCTCACGCGCGAGCTGCGCCTGGGCCTATTGCCACTGCATGGTCCTGCCGAGTCAGACCGGCTCGCCGGAGCTAGCCCGCCGCAGGACGCGTTTTCTCTCCGGGGCCGGGGGTCCTCCGCCTTGGTCTTCTCTTCGGCCGACTCCTCGACCACGTCTTCGACAAGGGGGCCCCAGTGTTGGAAATATGCCCTAACGAGATTGTGACCAAGGAGTTGATCACGGGATGATGTGTTACGGAACGAGTAAAGAGACTTGCCAGTAACGAGATTGAACAAGGTATCGGGATACCGACGATCGAATCTCGGGCAAGTATCATATCGCTAGACAAAGGGAATTATATACGGGATTGATCGAATCCTCGACATCGTGGTTCATCCGATGAGATCATCGTGGAACATGTAGGAACCAACATGGGTATCCAGATCCCGCTGTTGGTTATTGACCGGAGAATGTCTCGGTCATGTCTGCATGGTTCCCGAACCCGTAGGGTCTACACACTTAAGGTTCGATGACGCTAGGGTTATAAGGAATAGATATACGTGGTTACCGAATGTTGTTCGGAGTCTCGGATGAGATCCCGGACGTCACGAGGAGTTCCGGAATGGTCCCGAAGGTAAAGATTTATATATGGGAAGTCCTGTTTTGGTCACCGGAAAAGTTTCGGTTTTTACCGGTAGTGTACCGGGACCACCGGAGGAGTCCGGGGGTCCACCAAGTGGGGCCACCAGCCCCGGAGGGCTGCATGGGCCAGGTGCGCCTCCCCTCTCCCCCTTGTGTCCGCCACCCAGATGGGATCTGGGGGCTGCCGCCACCCCTAGGGAGGGAACCCTAGGTGGGGGCGCAGCCCCTCCCCTTCCCCTATATATACTTGAGGTATTGGAGGCTGCAACACACACGAGTTCCTCTCCTTCTTGGCGCAGCCCTACCCCTCTCCCTCCTCGTCTCTTGCGGTGCTTGGTGAAGCCCTGCTGGAGTACCACGCTCCTCCACCACCACCATGCCGTTGTGCTGCTGCTAGATGGAGTCTTCCTCAACCTCTCCCTCTCTCCTTGCTGGATCAAGGCATGGGAGACGTCACCGGGCTGTACGTGTGTTGAACGCGGAGGTGCCATCCGTTCGGCACTAGGATCTCCGGTGATTTGGATCACGACAAGTACGACTCCTTCAACCCCGTTCTCTTGAACGCTTCCGCTTAGCGATCTACAAGGGTATGTAGATGCACTCTCCTTCCCCTCGTTGCTGGTTTCTCCATAGATAGATCTTGGTGACACATAGGAAAATTTTGAATTTCTGCTACGTTACCCAACACCTAGCACCAATATCGCTGGATCCCGCGGCCAACCCCGCCCACTTGACGAACACTTTCTCTTTTGTGGCCGTGTCAGGCTCGTCCTCCATGGTGCCGACGCTGCCGGCCTCCTTAGCAAGGGCCGCCTGCTCCACCCTGTCGGCGATGTACGCCATCTCTTCCCGAGTAGTGTCGCGGATGAGAAGTGGCTCATTGCGAACATACCTCTCCGACAGTTTGTCGAAGAATGCCTGCACCTGCTCCACTTCTGGCCCGGCCCAGGTCAGATCAAGGACGTGCACGTTGAAGTCCAGAATCATGGCGATGAGGGCAGTCCGGCGAGAGTTGTTGCTCAACGGGACCACTCCCACTGGCAACCCAAACAGAGACCCGCCGACCTTGGCGGCCTTGCCGGTCCTCTCGACCCCGTCGACCTCATCGACCTTACGCTGAAAGAGCCTCTGGCAAAGATGAGCGTGATGCAGCACTATGAAATTGTGTTTCAGGTCGGGGTGGAGCCTCGTGACGTCGGCCGCGTTCCTGAAGTCCCAGGCCGGCCTCCCCTTATTGTGCAGTGGGTCAATCGGCGGCGAATTAAGTCGACCCCAATCATATCGAGCGTAAGCCCGGCCAAGGTGAGGTGATGGATCCTGGTGGTGGAGACCGTGAGCCTCTTGTCGTCGGCGTCAACATCGCTCCAGTCCTTGCGGTGGACCGGCGGCTTCTGACGGACCCGGCAGAACTCCTATGGATCTGCCTCCTCGGTCCAGCACCACCGGCCCCGCCACTCTTCCCACCTCTCCTTCTGGGCACCCTCCGGGTACACGCCCTTGCTTAGACCCCTCGAGATCCAAGTGATGCAGCCGGAGATGGCGTGCCTGGATGGATGTGAGGGGTGAAGTAATGCCGAAAGAGCGTCGTGCTGGGGTGCACTCCGATGAAGCCCTCATAGAGATGGGAGAAGAAGGCCATGCACGCCATGGTGTTCAGCGTAAAATCTAGAAGATGGAAGCCAAAGGTGTGCATAAGGTCATTGAATAAATCAGAGAAAGGGGGGCAAAGCACGCAGGAGAAGTAATCAACGAAGAAGGGGTACAAATTTGGGCCGTCCTTGGCGAAGGCGGCGGGGATGATACGCGTGGCGGGGTGCCCCGACGTCTCCCTTCCCCACAGGGGCCTGAACATGTCCCTGAGGATGAGCACGTCGACCATTGAGGTGAGGAGGGCGTGCTGCGTTCGAAGCTCCACCAACTCGCTCTCCTACGCTTCCTTCCCTTCGTCGTCTTTGGCCACTCCCTTGCCCTTGCCGATCTTGGGTGCCATGGCGGCTGGGAGGGGATGAGGGGTCAAAGGCAATGGGGGCACGGCGGCGGCGAGCGGAGGTGAGGGCTTCGACTTGTGCTTCAGGAAGAAGAGCGGAACGACAGTTCCGAGATTGGAAGAAGGCGCGGAGGGTAAATGAGCAGTGCCCTTGCGGTTTCCTCTTTTTTATGGGGAAGACACAAGCCGCTTCTTTACTATTCACCGCAAGGTGACGCAAGCGGGCTGCAACCACCCCACGCATGACCCCACGTCATGCACTCAATGCGGGTCATGGGGAAGCGCAACTGGCGAATGAGTTACTGCAGTAAAAACTCTGCCATGCGTGCCCGCGCACCGTTCTGGGCCTGGCCCAACAATGATCCACGCTTATGTATGGCCCAGGCCCGGGGACTCCTGTCAGTGTACAAAATTAGGGGCCCTTCTGTACCCCTTTACTTGTGCACGGGCAGTCATAGCCACACCTGCAGCTGGGATCAGCAGGGTAGAGGAAGCAAAGATACAAAGCTGCCGAGGCCGCACCCAAGCCAAAAGCATAAAGAGCAAAGGGACAATATGGGCTTCCCCCCGCAAGAGCCTTCTCGGGGAAACTTTCCCAACACCAGCAAGACCAGTACCCTTGAGCTTGAGAGTTATGACGCCATCGACAAGCATCAAGACCGAGGCTCGGGAGCACCTGCATGGTGGCATGCAGATCTTTGTTGAAACTGAAGGCCTGCAGGCCTAGGTGAGCACCAGAAGTCAAAGACCCCCGGCAAGACCCTTGCGGGGATGCTCGCAACCCCGCCCCGGCAAGATCCTTGCCGGGGACGCCCACAAGATCCTGACAAGGGCCTTGCCGGTGGCATCTATGGAGCCGAAGCCAGGCCCGCACTTAAGAAAGCTTCGCTGCCCCGTGCCCGTCTGATGTGGCGACCAGCCTACCAACTAGGCACACGATTGCATGGTAGCATGCAGCTTCTAGGCCAACCAGCCAAGCACCTGTGTGGTGGCATGCAGATCTTTGTGAAGACCCTGCCACCGCACCAGCTCAGCCGTCAGCCAGCCAGTGTGGCGCTGCATGCCTCGTCACCTGGGACGCACGGCGAAGCAAGGCGAGGCGGCGATGGACGGGACATGCCTCTTTACCATCCTTGATAAAGCAAGAGGACACATAGGCCGAGCATTAAGTCTGTTTTTCGTAGGATGTCAGGAGATAAACTTGTACACTATACATACTTTCCACCTCCTGTGTGCCACTGTGGCGACCCCTTTGACATATAAAAGGAGGCCCGAGGCGTACTGAGGAAGGATTTGGACTTTTTGGACTGGGCATGCACCGCAGCTAGTTCAAGAACTCAAGAACACTAAATACACACAAAGCAGGACTAGGGTTTTACGCATCGCTTGCGGCCCGAACCTGGGTAAAAACTCCCACCGAGCTGATCTTCTAGACCGGCTCTTTGCGCAACCCCACGCCCCACAACCATAGAAGGGATTCCATCGAGGGATCCCATAGGTGTCGTTCCAGAACCCCGACAAATCTGAACTTATCACAAGAAAAAACAACTACTAAAAATTATTTTTCAGTAGTAGCATAATTTCTCTGGGCACTGTCTAGAGTTTTACTAGCATAATGAATAACATTCAATTTCATATCTACTCTTTGTCCTAGAACAGTACCAATAGCATAATCACTAGCATCACACATAATTTCAAAGGGTAAATTCCAATTAGGTGGTTGAACAACAGGTGAAGAAATCAAGGCTTTCTTAAGTATTTCAAATGCTTCGACACAATCATCATAAAAAACAAAAGGAACATATTTTCGCAAGAAATTAGTGAGAGGCCTAGAAATTTTAGAGAAGTCTTTAATAAACCTCGTATAGAAACTAGCATGACCAAGGAAACTTCTTATACCTTTGATATCTTTAGGACACGACATCTTTTCAATAGCATCTACTTTAGCTTTATCAACTTCCATACCTCTTTCAGAAATTTTATGCCCCAAGACAATACCTTCATTAACCATAAAGTGGCACTTCTCCCAATTCAAGACAAGATTAGTTTCTTCACATCTCTGCAAAACTCGATCAAGGTTGCTTAAGCAATCATCAAAAGAAGTTCCGTAAAGGGAGAAATCATCCATGAAAACCTCAACAATCTTTTCACAGAAGTCAGAGAATATAGCAGTCATGCATCTTTGAAAGGTAGAATGTGCATTACATAAACCAAAAGGCATACGTCTATAAGAAAAGGTACCGAAAGGGCAAGTAAAAGTGGTCTTTTCTTGGTGCTCTTTTGACACACGTATTTGAGATAAACCAGAATAACCATATAGAAAGCAAGTATGTGTATGTTTTGATAGTCTTTCTAGCATTTGATCAATAAAAGGTAGAGGGTAATGATCTTTTCTAGTAGTTTCATTTAATTTGCGAAAATCAATTACCATTCTATAACCTATAACAATCCTTTGTGGAATCAATTCATTCTTATCATTAGGAACAACAGTAATACCTCCCTTTCTTAGGGACACAATGAACGGGACTTACCCATCTACTATCAGCAATATGATAAATTATACCTGCCTCCAGGAGCTTTAGTAATTCATTTCTTACCACGTCTTTCATCTTAGGATTTAACCGTCGTTGGTGATCAACCACTGGTTTAGCATCATGTTCCAAATTAATTTTGTGCTGACATAGAGTGGGAGTAATGCCCTTAAGATCATCAAGAGTGTATCCAATAGCGGCACAGTGCTTCTTCAGAGTTTTCAACAATTTATTTTCTTCATGCTCTAAAAGGTTAGCACTAATAATAACAGGATATATCTTCATTTCATCAAGATAAGCATATTTCAAAGTATCAGGTAACTGTTTAAGCTCAAACACGGGATCACCCTTGGGTGGAGGAGGATCCCCAGGGATTTCAACATGCAAATTGTGTTTCAAAATAGGACCTTGATTAAAGAATAATTCATCTATTTCCTTTCTTTCATTCATAAACATATCATTTTCATGGTCTAGCAAATATTGTTCTAAAGGATTAGTAGGAGGCACGGTAATAGAAGCAAGACCAATAATTTAATCCTTACTAGGCAATTCTTTATCATGGGGTTGTCTACGAAATTTAGAGAAATGAAAATCATGAGACATATCCCCTAAACCAATAGTAACAACACCTTTCTCGCAGTCTATCTTAGAATTAATAGTATTCAAGAAAGGTCTACCAAATATAATGGGGAAAAGTCATCTTGTGGGGAAGCAAGAACAAGAAAATAAGGAGGGTACTTTATTTTCCCACACAAGACTTCAACATCTCTAACAATCCCAATTGGTGATATAGTATCCCCATTAGCAAGCTTAATAGTAACATCAATATCTTGTATTTCAGCAGGTGCCATATCATTCATAATTTCTTTGTATAATGAAAAAGGAATTGCACTCACACTAGCACCTACATCAAACAAACCATGATAACAATGATCTCCTACTTTAATGTAAACAACAGGCATGCCAACAATAGGTCTATGTTTATCTTTCATATCAGGTTTAGCAATTCTAGCAGCTTCATCACAGAAATAAATAACATGCCTATTGATGACCCACAAGTATATGGGATCAATTGTAGCCTTTTTGATAAGTAAGAGTGTCGAACCCAACGAGGAGCAGAAGGAAATGACAAGTGGTTCCCAGCAAGGTAATGCCTGCAAGTGCTAAAATTGTAAGTAACTGAGTAGTTTGATAGCAAAATAATTTGTAACAAGCGAGTAATGATAGTAGTAGCAAAAGTGCAGCAAGGTAGCCCAATCCTTTTGAGGCAAAGGATAGGCCAAATCAGTCTCTTATAATAAGCAAAGCATTCTTGAGGGTACACGGGAATTTCATCTAGTCACATTCATCATGTTGCTTCGATTGGTGTGCGCTACTTTGATAATTTGATATGTGGGTGGACCGGTGCTTAGGTGTTGTTCTTACTTTAACAAACCTCCTATTTATGATTAACCCCCTCGCAAGCATCCACAACTACGAGAAAAGTATTAAGAATAAATTCTAACCATAGCATTAAACTTTTGGATCCAATCGGTCCCTTACGGAATAGCGCATAAATTAGGGTTTAAGCTTCTGTCACTCTTGCAACCCATCATTTAATAACTACTCCACAATGCATTCCCTTAGGTCCAAATATGGTGAGGTGTCATGTAGTCGACGTTCACATGAAACCACTCAGCGAATCACAACATACATACTATCAAAAATATCTAACACATATCAAGTTCACATGATAACTTGCAACATGATTTATCCCGTGACCTCAAGAACAAAAGTAGCTACTCACAAGTGATAAACATGCTCAGGATTAGAGCGGTATTAAATAGCATATTGGATTTGAACATATAATCTTCCACCAAATAAACCATATAGTAATCAACTAGAACATGTAATCAACACTACTAGTCACCCACAAGCACCAATCTATAGTTCCGGTACAAAGATTGAACACAAGAGATGAACTAGGGTTTGAGAGGATATGGTGCTGTTGAAGATGTTGATGGAGATTGCCCTCCCCAAGATGGGAGAGTTATTGGTGATGATGATGATTTCCCCCTCCGGGAGGGAAGTTCCCCCGGCGCAATCGCTCTGCTGGAGGGCAAAAGTGCTCATGCCCAAGTTCCACCTCGAGACGGCGGCGCTCCATCCCGAAATTTCTATCCTTATTTTTCTAGGTCAAAGTGACTTATATACCAGAAGATGGGCACGGGAGGTGGGCCGAGGAGGGCACAACCCACCAGGGCACGCTTGGGCTACCTGGCGCGCCCAGGTTGGTTGTGCCCACCTGGTAGGCCCCCTCTAGTACTTATTGACTCCAATATTTCTTATATATCCCATAAAAATTCCCCGTAAAGTTTCAGCTCATTTGGAGTTGTGCAGAATAGGTAGCCTGACGTAGCTTTTTCAGGTCCAGATTTCTAGCTGTCGGAATTCTCCCTCTTTGTGTGTACCTTGCATATTATGAGAGAAAAGACATTAGAATTACTCCAAAAAGCATTATTATGCATAAAAACATTATAAAGAACAGTAGGTAAACATGATGCAAAATGGACGTATCAACTCCCCCAAGCTTGGACCTCGCTTGTCCTCAAGCGAAAACCGAAATCGAAAAACATGTCCACATGCTTAGAGAGAGAGAGAGGTGTCGATAAAAACAAAATACGAACGTAGAAGCATCATGTAAATTATTATAACAACAACAAACTTTAACATAAAACTTTTATCATAGAACTTTTATCATAGACTTCTTATGAATAAGTAACAATTCATCACACTATTGTAGTATAAAGCATAAACTCTGTTGGAAACCAACAAACTATGTTCTCAGTCAACTTTGCAACCCTATTGGCAAGTCCACATACTCAACCATCATATAGTCTTCTATGATTGCTAACTCTCACCGCATACACATGAGAAAAACGTTTCAACCAGACACATAGAAAGATAGGGGCTTATAGTTTTGCCTCCCAACATATTCACCTCAAGGGTGATGTCAGCAATAGTAACTCATGCTACCCATATTCAACTGGAAATATGTGCCTAGATCTTTCCTCACCACATGATGCTTGCCAAAGGAGAAAAAGAAAAAGGAATAGAGAGAAAAACTTTGACTCTTGCATAAAAGTAAAAGATAGGCCCTTCACAGAGGGAAGAATATGTTGCCGTGCGCTTATTTGTTTATATGCTCAACCCCTTAGTGCAAAAGAGTGTCAAGTTATATTGCCCCTTAAGATAGCAACCTTTATTATGCAGTATGTCGCTTTTATTCTTTTCTATCACAAGTTCGTACAATGCTCAATTTTCTCTTACACTAAATGATCTTACATTTTTAGAAGCAATTTTTATTGCCTTATTGCACCGAGACAACTTACTTGAAGGATCTTACTCAATCCCTAGGTAGGTATGGTGGACTCTTGAAAATAAGATTTGGGTTTAAGGGTTTTTGGATGCACAAGAAGTATCTCTACTTAGTGCGGAATTTTTGGCTAGCAAAGATGGGGGGCAAGCACCACATGTTGAAGGATCTATGACAATATAACTTCTGTGTGAATATGAACAAACATAAATCATTATGTTGTCTTCCTTATCCAACGTCAACAATTTTGGCATATAATATTTTGATGGGGGCTCACAATCACAAAAGATTTCTAGGATAGTGTATTTATATGTGAATCTTCTCTTCCCTTATTAATTCTTTCATGAGTTGCATCATTGACCAATACTATGTTTTTCAATCTCTAATAAAATTTACTACTTATACTTTTCCTTATGTGGTGTCATCACCTACCATAAGATTAGCATATGATATTTTTCATTTATTTCCTTTCTTTTTATTGGAACATGAAATTAAAGAAAGCAAAAACTCAAATTAAAATTTATTATATATATTGCACATGATTACAAGGATAGATCACTAAGCAAACTCTCAAAAAGAAAAGATCGAACTAAACTTTTATTCATCTAAAGCAAAAAGATAACTATGGATTGAACTAAGGTAAGTAAAGGCAAGACATAGTGGGGGTGATCGGGGCACCTCCCCCAAGCTTGGCAGAAGCCAAGGGGAGTGCCCATACCAAATACTCAATTTTCTTTTGGTGATGAAGAAGAAGGTGGTGGTGATGAGGTAGAGGCGATTGATACTTCTCCAACGTATCTATAATTTTTGATTGTTCCATGCTGTTATATTATCATTCTTGGATGTTTTATAATCATTTTATATCATTTTTTGGTACTAACTTATTGACATAGTGCCAAGTGCCAGTTGCTGTTTTTTGCATGTTTTTTACATCGCAGGTAATTAATATCAAATGGAGTCCAAACACAACGAAACTTTTTGTGGATTTTTCTGGACCAGAAGATATCCAATGGGCCGGAGAAGCGCATGGGGATGATCCGAGGGGAGCACAACCCACCAGCCCCCCCGGATCGCCTCTTTGCTCTATAAATACCCCAATATTCTAGAAACCCTAGGGGAGTCGACGAAATCAATTCCAGCCACCGCAGAGTCCAGAACCACCAGATCCAATCTAGATACCATCACGGAGGGGTTCACCGCTTCCATTGGTGCCTCTCTGATGATGCATGAGTAGTTCTTTGTAGAACTTCGGGTCCATAGTTAGTAGCTAGATGTCTTCCTCTCTCTCGTTTGATTCTCAATACAATGGTCTCTTGGAGATCCATATGATGTAACTCTTTTGCGATGTGTTTGCTGGGATCCGATGAACTTTGAGTTTATGATCAGATCTATCTCTTTTTATCCATGAAAGTTATTAAGTCTTCCTTGATATCTTATATGCATGATTGATTATAGCCTCGTATTTCTTCTCCGATATTTGGTTTTTGTGATGGGTTCGATCTTACGGTGCTTGATCCAAGTGATAGAAGGGGAACCGACACGTATGTATCATTGCCATTAAGGATAATAAAATGGGGTCTATTTCTACATAAATAGATCTTGTCTACATCATGTCATTGTTCTTATTGCATTACTCCATTTCTCCATGAACTTAACACACTAGATGCATGATGGATAGCGGTCGATGTGTGGAGTAATAGTAGTAGATGCTGGCAAGAGTCTGTCTACTAATCTTGGATGTGATGCCTATGTAATGATCATTGCCTGGATATCTTCATGATTATTAAAGTCCTATCAATTGCCCAATAGTAATTTGTTACCCGCCATTTACTATTTTTTTGAGAGAAGCCACTAGTGAAAACTACGCCCCCCAAGTCTCTTCTTTAATATATTTTCCTTTGCAATCTATTTTCCTTTGCTTTTATTTTCAGATCTATTAAACCAAAAATACCTTGCTGCAATTTATTTTATTTTTGTGTTCGATCTATCAATATTTACAACTCTCTCACGTCCGTTTGCCAATTTCTGGCGCCGTTACCCGAAAGGGACCCTTTTACACGTCGGGTTGCGAGTATTTGTTATTTGTGTGCATGTGTTGTTTACATAGTGTTTCTTGGTTCTCCTACTGGTTCGTTAACCTTTGTCTCATCACTGAGGGAAATACCTACCGTTGTTGTGCTTCATCATCTTTTCCTCTTTGAGAAAATACCAACGTAGTTCTAGCAGACATCAAAAGGAATTTTTGGCACCATTGTCGGGGAGACATCATCAACATCTACCAGGTTCCTAAATCTCATCTCTTTGAAATTTACATTATTTGCCATTTGCCTCTCGTTTTCCTCTCCCCCACTTCACAAATTTGCTATTTTATTCACCCTCTTTTTCGTTCGCCTTTTTCTCGTCAGATCTCTTTTTTGCTATCTCTACTTGTGTTACTATGTGCCTTCTATTGCTTGCTAAAAATCTATTGATATGGATCCTCATCCACTTGCTAATCTTTTCAAAAGATCCAATTATGATGAACCAATTGATAGTGAATTGAATTCACTAGATTATATTTATGAAGTTTTGCTTGAGATTCATGAATCTGAAAATTGTGCTAAAGTGTTAAATGACGAAATTTATAAAGTGATTTATGATAGCTCCTTGAAGGAAAAGCATGATTGCAATGATATTATTAAAAATTCTATTAATGTCAATTGTGTTAGTGATATGCAAAACCCCAAGCTTGGGGATGCTTGTTTTGTTATGTCAACTACTGATTTGCAATGATCATGATTGGTGTGACAATGATTCTTATGATCTAGAAAATTTATTTAAACCTGATGATGAATATGCTTGTGATAATATTAAAAGTGGGTTTGGAAGAGTGTTAACTTTAGATAAAAATAATCCCACACATTTGCAGAGTGTTCAATCTTATGAAATTTTTGATAAAAGTGGGTTTGGAGAGGTCATGACTTTATTTGATGATAATCCCACTATTTTGGAAGAGTGTCAACTTTGCATGCATGTGGATCATGAAGAGAATATTCTAAGTGATAGTTATATTGTTGAATTTGATTATGATCATACATGTAATTATTATGAGAGAGTAAAATGTGGTTGTAGAAATTTTCATGTTTCTAAAATACCTCTCGTTATGTTGAGATCGTCGATGTTTTATTCCTCTCCTTTGCATGTGCTAGATATTTCTTGTCCTGATAATTTGTTTGCTTATAAAATTCCTATGCATAGGAAGTATGTTAGACTTAAATATGTTTTTCACATGTTTAATTATGCTCTCTTTGTGTTACAATTATTATCTTTCATGTGAGCATCATTGAAATCTTATGCCTAGCCAGGCGCATAAAACAATAGCGCTTGCTGGGAGGCAACCCAATGAATAAAATTTATTTTTTATTTTTGCTTCCTGTTCTTTAGTGTTAGCACAATTATGCTACTGCTATGATTTTGTTTTTTGTGTTTTAATTAGTGTTTGTGCCAAGTAAAGCCTTTAGGATCTTCTTGGGTGATAGTTGACTTGATCTTGCTGAAAAACAGAAACTTTTGCGCTCACGAAAATAATTTTCATTTTTAACCAGAGAGCGATAAAATACCAATTCTTTTTTAAGAAGATTAATATACAAATTTCTCAGGCCTTCCTAAGTTTTCAGACATTTTGGAGTTACAGAAGTATTCAAAATACCCAGATTGCTACAGACTGTTCTGTTTTTGACAAATTCTGCTTTTTTGCGATGTGTGCTTGTTTTGATGATTCTATGATTTTCTTTGAAGAGTTTTTGTCATAGAAAAGTTGGAATACAGTAGATATAATGCAAGCATAAAATATGAATTGATTTTCAACATCACTTATAGTAGTGATTTGTTTTCTTATACTAACGGGTCTCACGAAGGCTTTGTTAAGTTTTGTGTGATTGAAGTTTTCAAGTTTTGGGTTATCTTACGATGGATGAAGGAATAAGGAGTAAGAAGATCCTAAGCTTGGGGATGCCCATGACATCCCCTACTATTATCCAAAGATAAGCAAGCAACTAAGCTTGGGGATGCCACGAGTGGCATCCCCTCTTTCTTCTAACGACCATCGGTATTTTACTCGAAGCTATATTTTTATTCGTCACATACTATGAGTTTCGCTTGGAGCGTCTTGTATGATATGAGTCTTTGCTTGTTTTGTTTTGTGTTTTTAGTCTTGATCCCTTGATGGACACACTTGTTTGAGAGAGCCAAAATTATGCCATGACTTATTAGAATTGCTCTCTATGCTTCACTTAAATTTTTACGAGCTATGGATTTTCTCTAGTGCTTCACTTATATATTTTTGAGCACGGTGTGCTTTGTTTTTTTTTGAAGAAATGCTCTCTTGCTTCACTTAGATTTATTTGGGAGTTAGTAATTTTTTTAAGAAATTCTCTCTTGCTTCACTTAAATTAATTTGAGAGAAAGACATATGAGCATAATATTTGTTTGAGCTTATCAAAAGCAACATATGAAAATTAGTTCCAAAGTGATAGATATACAAGAAGGATATAATAAAAACTTTCATTAAGATCACTGGACAAAATAAACTTGATTCTTTGTAATAGTTTTGAGATATGATGATGTGATATGTGAGTCATGTTGATCAGTAACTATGCTTTAGTAAGAATATTGGTGTTAAGGTTTGTGATTCCCTATGCAAGAATGAAAGTCAACAGTCGTGCAATGAAATTACATCCTACTTGTGGTGCATTATTCGGTGTTAGTTATGCTTAACGCTCGCTTATGATATTATTCGTTTCTTGGTTGGTCGCTTCTCAATCTTTTGCTAGCCTTCATTTTGCACTAAGTATGATCACTACTTGTGCATCCAAAATCCTTTAAACCAATTTTGGCATATGAGTCCACTATACCTACCTATATGCGGTATTCTTTTGCCGTTCTAAGAAAATTTGTATTTGCCATCTCTAATATTCAAAATAAATTTCTCTTTTGTGTGCTCATACCGCTCGCGAGGCGGTGAGTGGTGGCTAATATTTTCCATGTTAGATGTGTTATTCTCATGATGAGTGTTTATTCACTTATAATTGCACGAGAATAAGGCAAAGGTATTAGGGATGCCAGTCCCGACATGAAAAAATGAATTTACTTTATGTTGTCAAATAATAAATTACTTGGAAAGTGTTGGTATGGAAGGCACCCGTGGATACGGTTAGCCATGGAAAGTGAAAGTATGGTGGAAAAAGGAATAACCTTTATTTTCTGTTTGGGAACCGCCTATGATATATCTAGCATGGAAAGTGTTGGGAACTCTAAGTTGTTTTCGTTGGTGGGAAAAGTATGCCCCTCAAAATGTTTTTATCTCTCAATTTTCGCTTTGAGCTCTGGCACCTCTACAAATCCCTACTTCCCTCTGCGAAGGGCCTTTCTTTTACTTTATGCAATTTTTATTTTGAGTCTCCATCTTCTCTTATAAAAGCACCAACTTGGGGGCACTATGATCTTAGTTGAGCATTGGGTGTAGTTAATATGCGAGTGTGTTTCATGAATGGATCAATGATTGAGCATGATAGGCTAGGGATAACTTATTTTAGCGTTGATATTTTGAAAGACATGGTTGCATGTTGGTATGCTTGAGTATCTAAATTATCATGTCAAAACTAGACTATTGCTTTGAATAATATAAAAGTCCAAATGTCCATACTATAGAGAAAAGAATATGATATGACATGTTAGGCAGCATTCCACATCAAAAATTCTGTTTTTATCATTTACCTACTCGAGGACGAGCAGAAATTAAGCTTGGGGATGTTGATACTTCTACAACGTATCTATAATTTTTGATTATTCCATGATGTTATATTATCATTCTTGGATGTTTTATAATCATTTTATATCATTTTTTGGTACTAACCTATTGACATATTGCCAAGTGCCAGTTGTTTTTTTGCATATTTTTTACATCGCTGGTAATCAATATCAAACGGAGTCCAAATGCAGCGAAACTTTTTGTGGATTTTTTTGGGACCAAAAGACATCCAATGGGCCGGAGAAGCGCCTGGGGGGTGCTCCAAGGGGATCACAAACCACCAGGGCATGCTTGGAGGCCCAGGCGCACCCTGGTGGGTTGTGCCCACCTCGGGTGCCCCCCGGATCGCCTCTTTGCTCTATAAATACCCCAATATTCCAGAAACCATAGGGGAGTTGACGAAAATCAATTCCAGCTGCCGCAGAGTCTAGAACCACCAGATCCAATCTAGACACCATCACGGAAGGGTTCACCACTCCATTGGTGCCGCTCCGATGATGCGTGAGTAGTTCTTTGTAGACCTTCGGTCCCGTAGTTAGTAGCTAGATGGATTCCTCTCTCTCGTTTGATTCTCAATACAATGGTCTCTTGGAGATCCATATGATGTAACTCTTTTACAGTGTGTTTGTTAGGATCCAATGAACTTTGAGTTTATGATTAGATCTATCTCTTTTTATCCATGAAAGTCATTTGAGTATTCTTTGATCTCTTATATGCATGATTGATTATAGCCTCCTATTTCTTCTCCAATATTTGGGTTTTGTTTGGCCAACTTGATCTATTTATCTTGCAATGGGAAGTGGTCCTTTATGATGGGTTCGATCTTATGGTGCTTGATCCCAGTGACAGAAGGGGAACCGACATGTATGTACCATTGCCATTAAGGATAACAAGATGGGGTATATTTCTACATAAATAGATCTTGTCTACATCATGTCATCGTTCTTATTGCATTACTTCGTTTCTCCATGAACTTAATACACTAGATGCAGGATGGATAGCGGTCGATGTGTGGAGTAATAGTAGTAGATGCAGGCAGGAGTCGGTCTACTAATCTTGGACGTGATGCCTATATAATGATCATTGCATGTATATCGTCATGATTATTTGAAGTTCTATCAATTGCCCAACAGTAATTTGTTTACCCGCCGTTTGCTATTTTTTCTCGAGAGAAGCCACTAGTGAAAACTACTGCCCCCATGTCTATTCTTTAATATATTTGCCTTTGCGAACTATTTTCCTTTGCTTTTATTTTCAGATCTATTAAACCCAAAATACAAAAATACCTTGCAGCAATTTATTTTATTGGCATTCGATCTATCAATATTTACAACTCTCTTACATCCATTTTCCAATTTCTGGCGCCGTTACCCGAAAGGGATTGAGAACCCCTTTTACACGTCGGGTTGTGAGTATTTTCTATTTGTGTGCAGGTGATGTTTACGTAGTGTTGCTTGATTCTCCTACCGGTTCGATAACCTTGGTCTCATCACTGAGGGAAATACCTACCATTGTTGTGTTGCATCATCCCTTCCTCTTTGGGGAAATACCGACATAGTTCTAGCAGACATCAGCGATCATGTCCTTCATGATCAAGAGATGCTCCAATCTATGGATGACGCTTCGGAGGAAGATGATGTGCTCTTGATGCAGAATATTTTCATGAGTGAGATATTTATTTTGCACACGAACTGTTTCAATGATTCGAAAGGCTTCAATTTGAGTCGGGGTAAGATGAGCATAGTAAGGTTTAAGGATATCTTCATCTTCTTCTTCGGCAGGCCATGCCTGCTCAACCACCGGCGCTTGATCTTCGGTAGCCTCCTTACTCTTGTCCCCTTTGACGGATTCTATGGGCTCTTCTCTCTTTAGCTCGATCTTCATCAACCAAGCATCGTCTTCCACGTTGTTGGAGGAAGAATAAGACATGATGCCTGGCTCAACATATCTGACCGAAAACAGCAAGAAAAGAGAACAGAAGACTTCTCCGTGATACGGTGGTAAATAGGTTTGGGGGGTATATAAAGATTTTTTTATCTTGGGAAACAAGCAAATGGAATAAAAACAGAGTCCAGAAGGTACCCCAGGTGGGCACCACCCACTTGGGCGCGCCCTGGTGTCTTGTGCCCACCAAGGTTGGCTTCCCGGTAGTTCCTTATTTTCCTAATTTTTTTATTTTCCAAAACAGATAGAAAATATTTTTGTGGATTTTTCGAAGTCCATTTACTTACCGTATGATGTACCTACCCTTTTTCATGATTCTGGAGTGTTCGGGAAGGTCTCTTTTATATGTTCTTCTGGTGTCATAGTTTGGATAATATTACTTTCGACATTAATGGGCGTACCTAAGATATAATGTTTTATTCGTTGCCCATTAACAACCTTCGGGTTAGTACCTTCGGCATTATTTATTTTGATAGCTCCAGACCGATAAACCTCCTCGATAACATAGGGTCCTTCCCACTTGGAGAGGAGTTTTCCTGCAAAGAATCTGAAACGAGAGTTGTACGAAAGAACATATTCTCCAACTGTGAACTCACGCTTTTGGATTCTTTTATCATGCCATCTTTTAACTTTTTCTTTAAACAACTTGGCATTTTCATAAGATTGGGTTGTCCATTCATCTAATGAGCTAATACCAAATAACCTCTTTTTACTGGCAAGTTTGAAATCATAGTTGAGTTCTTTAATTGCCCAATATGCTTTATGTTCTAACTCAAGAGGAAAATGAAAAGATTTTCCATAAATCATTTTATAAGGAGACATACCCATAGGATTTTTATATGCTGTTCTATAAGCCCAAAGTGCATCATATAATTTCTTAGACCAATTCTTCCTGGACCTATTAATAGTCTTTTATAAAATTAATTTTATTTCTCTATTGCTAAGTTCAACTTGACCACTAGACTGAGGATGATAGGGTGATGCAATTCTATGGTTAACATCATACTTGGCAAGCATTTTACGGAAAGCACCATGAATAAAGTGTGAACCACCATCAAGCATTAAATATCTAGGGACTCCAAACCTTGGGAAAATAACTTCCTTAAGCATTTTAATAGAGGTGTTGTGATCAACACTACTAGTTGGAATAGCTTCTACCCACTTAGTAACATAATCAACAGCAACCAAAATATGTGTATACCCATTAGAGCAAGGAAAAAGTCCCATGTAATCAAAACCTGAAACATCGAATGGTTTAACAAAAAGTGAATAATTCATAGGCATTTCTTTACGCTTACCGGTATTACCTATTCTTTGACATTCATCACAAGATAAGACGAACTTACGAGCATCCTTGAAGGGAGTAGGCAAATAAAACCCAAATTGCAATACCTTGTGAGAAGTTCTATCTCCCGCATGATGCCCTCCATAAGCTTCGGAGTGGCATTTCCATAGGATTTGTCCCTATTCATGCTCAGGTACACAATGTCTAATAATACCATCTACTCCTTTAGAAAGATGTGTGTCATCCCAAAAGTAATGTCTTATATCATGGAAGAATTTTTTCTTTTGTTGGTATGTAAAGCTAGGTGGTAAATATTTAGCAACGATATAATTAGCATAGTCAACATACCAAGGAGTATTATGAGAAACATTTATTGCAGCTAACTGCTCATCAGGAAAACTATCATCAATAGGTAGTGGGTCATCAAGCACATTTTCAAGCCTAGACAACTTATTAGCTACGGGCTCTGCTCCTTTTCTATCAGTGATATGCAAATAAAATTCTTGTAGCAAGAGAACCCATTGAATAAGTTTAGGTTTAGCATATTTCTTTTCCATAAGATATTTAATAGCAGCATGGCCAGTGTGAACAATTACTTTTGAATCAACAATGTAAGATCTAAATTTAGCATAGGCAAACACCACTGCTAGAAATTCTTTTTCAGTAGTAGCATAATTTCTTTAAGCACTGCCTAGAGCTTTACTAGCATAATGAATCACATTTAGTTTCTTATCAACTCTTTGTCCTAGAACAGCACCAACAGCATAATCACTACCATCACACATAATTTCAAAAGGCAAGTTCCAGTCAGGTGGTTGAACAATAGGTGCCGAAATTAAGGCTTTCTTGAGTGTTTCAAAGGCTTCTAAACAATCATCATCAAAATCAAAAGGAACATACTTTTATAGAAGATTATTAAGAGGCCTAGAAATTTTAGAAAAGTCTTCGATAAATATCCTATAGAAACCAGCATAACCTAAGAAACTACCTTTGATATCTTTAGGACATGGCATTTTCTCGATTGCATCAACCTTAGCTTTGTCCACCTCAATACCTCTTTCAGAAATTTTATGGCCCAAAACAATACCTTCATTAACCATAAAGTGGCAGTTCTCCCAATTCAAGACAAGATTTGTTTGCTCGCATCTCTGCAAAAATCGATCAAGATTGCTTAAACAACCATCAAAGACTTCCCATAAACAGAAAAGTCATCCATGAAAACCTCAACAATCTTTTCACGAAAGTCAGAGAATATAGCAGTGATACATCTTTGAAAGGTAGCAGGTGCATTGCATAACCCAAAAGGCATACATCTATAAGCATAAGTTCCAAAGGTACAAGTGAAAGTGGTCTTTTCTTGATCAGGTAGAGAAACATGTATTTGTAAAAACCAGAGTATCCATCAAGGAAGCAAAAATGTGTGTGCTTAGATAATCTTTCCAGCATTTGATCAATAAATGGAAAAGGGTAATGATCTTGTCTAGTTGCTTTGTTTAATTTTCTAAAATCAATTACCATTCTATAGCTTGTAACAATTCTTTGTGGAATAAGTTCATTCTTATCATTAGGATCAACAGATAATACTTCCTTTCTTAGGGACACAATGAATAGGACTTATCCATCTACTATCAGCTATAGGATAGATTATACCTGCTTCTAGAAGTTTTAATATTTCCGTTCTTACCACTTCCTCCATCTTTGGATTTAACCGACGTTGGTGATCAACAACGGGTTTAGCATCAGGTTCCATATTAATCTTGTGCTGACATAGAGTGGGACTAATGCCTTTTAAATCATCAAGAGTATATCCAGTAGCAGCGTGGTGCTTCCTTAGAACTTTCAATAATCTTTCTTCTTCATGTTCTGAAAGGTTAGCACTAATAATAATAGGATATATCTTCTTCTCATCAAGATAAGCATATTTCAAAGTGTCTGGCAATTGTTTTAATTCAAACAAAGGATCACCTTTCGGTGGAGGAGGACCTCCTAGAGTTTCAATAGGAAAACTGTGTCTAAGCAGAGGACGTTGTTCAAAGAAAATCTTATCTATTTTATTTCTTTCATGCATATGTAAATCATTTTCATGGTCTAGAAGGTATTGTTCTAGTGGATCAGTAGGAGGCACAACAATAGAAGCAAGACCAATTATTTCATCCTTACTAGGCAAATCTTTTTTATGAGGTTTTCTACTAAACATGGAAAAATTAAACTCATGAGACTCATCACCAAATCTAACACCGACAATTCATTTCTCACAATCTATTTTAGCATTAACGATGTTCGAGAAAGGTCTACCAAAGATAATGGGATAAAAGTCATCTTGCGGGGAACCAAGAATAAGAAAATTAGTAGGGTTTTTTATTTTCCCACACAAGATTTCAACATCTCTAACAATTCCAATTGGTGATATAGTATCTCTATTAGCAAGTTTAATAGTAACGTCTATGTCCTCTATCTCTGCGGGTGCTATGCCATTCTTAATTTCTTGATATAAGATAAAAGGAATAGCACTCACGCTAGCACCTATGTCGCATAAACCATGATAACAGTGGTCTCCTATTTTAACTGAGACAACAGGCATGCCAACAACATGTCTATGTGTATCCGTTTTATCGGGTTTGGTAATTCTAGCACCTTCTTCACACAAGTAACTAACATGCCCATCTATATTTTCTTCAAGGAGATCCTTGACCATAGCAACACTAGGTTCTACTTTGATTTGTTCATCAGGTTTAGGTGTTCTAATATAACTTTTGTTTACCATAGTTGAAACTTTAGCATGTTCCTTGATCCTAACAGGGAAAGGTGGGTTTTCAATATAAGCAGTAGGAACAAGTGGATCAACATTATAGATAATAGTTTCCTCTTTAGCTATTACCGGTTCTTTAATTTCTTCTTTGATAGGTGGGTGATATCTAAACCACTTCTCCTTAGGGAGATCAACATGAATGGCAAATGATTCACAAAAGGAGGCTACTATCTCAGATTCAAGTCCATATTTAGTGCTAGACTTTCGAAAAGCATCGGTATTCATAAAAGATATAACACAATCATACTTAAGCTTAATACCTGACTCTTTACCTTAATCGAGTTCCCAACCTTCAGATTTGCGATTAATTCTTTCCAAAAGATCCCACCGGAATTCAATAGTGTTCTTCATAAATGAACCAGTACAAGAAGTATCGAGCATGGATTGATCATCACGAGAAAGCCGAGCGTAAAATTTCTGAATAATAATTTCTCTTGACAGCTCATGGTTGGGGCATGAATATAACATTGACTTAAGCCTCCCCCAAGCTAGAGCGATACTTTCTCCTTCACGAGGACAAAAATTATATATATAATTCCGATCACGATGAACTGGATGCATATGATATTTTTTGGTGAAACTCCAATTTCAATATGTTCCAATTCCAAGATCCAATATCATCACATAGCCTATACCATGTAAATGCTTTTCCCTTCAAAGATAAAGGGGAAAGCTTCTTCCTAACTTCATCTCTGGGTAAACCTACAAGCTTAAACAATCCACAAATTTCTTCTACATATATCAAGTGCATATCAGGATGTTCGGTTCCATCTCCTGCATAAGGATTAGCTAGCAGTTGTTCTATCATACCTGAAGGAATTTCATATTCAATATTTTTAGTAGGTGTAGTAGGTTGAGGGATAACTAATTGTGGTTCCGGTCGAGGTGAAGATACCCCGAACAAACACCTCAAGTGATTGTTTTTATAGTAACAAGTGACAATAAATTTTAGCACGTAGTAATAATTTTTCCTTACCAATTTCCACTTACCAAGATCCCGCAAAAAAATTCCACTTACCAAGAGCGCTTCACTCCTCGGAAATGGCGGCAAAAAATAGCCTTGATGACCCACAAGTATATGGGATCAATTGTAGACTTTTCGATAAGTAAGTGTGTCGAATCCAACGAGGAGTAGAAGGAAATGACAAGTGGTTTTCAGTAAGGTAATGTCTGCAAGTGCCAAAATTGTAAGTAACAGAGTAGTTCGAAAGCAAATTAATTTGTAATGAGAGAGTAATGATAGTAGTAGAAAAATTGCAGCAAGGTAGCCCAATCCTTTTGGGGCAAAGGACAGACCAAAACGGTCTCTTATAATAAGCAAATCATTCTTGAGGGTACATGGGAATTTCATCTAGTCACATTCATCATGTTGCTTCGATTCGTGTTCGCTAATTTGATAATTTGATATGTGGGTGGACCAGTGCTTAGGTGTTGTTCTTACTTGAACAAACCTCCTACTTATGATTAACCCCCTCGCAGGCATCCGCAACTACGATAAAAGTATTAAGAATAAATTCTAACCATAGCATTAAACTTTTGGATCCAATCGGTCCCTTATGGAATAGCGCATAAACTAGGGTTTAAGCTTTTGTCACTCTCGCAACCCATCATCTAATAACTACTCCACAATGCATTCCCTTAGGCCGAGATATGGTGAAGTGTCATGTAGTCGGCGTTCACATGACACCGCTAAGGGAATCACAACATACATACTATCAAAATATCAAACACATATCAAGTTCACATGATTACTTGCAACATGATTTCTCCCATGACCTCAGGAACAAAAGTAACTACTCACAAGTGATAAACATGCTCAAGATTATAGGGGTATTAAATAGCATATTGGATCTGAACCTATAATCTTCAACCAAATAAACTATACATTAATCAACACTACTAGTCACCCACAAGCACCAATCTATAGTTCCGGTACAAAGATTGAACACAAGAGATGAACTAGGGTTTGAGAGGACATGGTGTTGCTGAAGAAGTTGATGGAGATTGCCCTCCCCAAGATGGGAGAGTTGTTGGTGAGGATGATGACGATGATTTCCCCCTCCGGGAGGGAAGTTCCCCCAGTGGAATCGCTCCACCGAAGGGCAAAAGTGCTCCTGCCCAAGTTCCTCCTCGAGACGTCGGCGCTCTGTCCCGAATGTCCTCTCCTTATTTTTTTATAGGTCAAAATGACTTATATACCAGAAGATGGGCACCGGAGGTGGCCCGAGGAGGGTACAACCCACCAGGGCGCTCCTGGGCTCCCTAGCCCGCCCAGGTGGGTTGTGCCCACCTGGTGGGCCCCCTCTGGTACTTATCGACTCCAATATTTCTTATATATTCCATAAAAATTCCCCATAAAGTTTCATCTCATTTGGAGTTGTGTAGAATAGGTAGCCTAACATAACTTTTTCAGGTCCAGATTTCCAGCTGCCAAAATTCTCCCTCTTTGTGTGTACCTTCCATATTATGAGAGAAAATGCATTAGAATTACTCCAAAAAGCATTATTATGCATAAAAACATTATAAATAACAATAGGTAAACATGATGCAAAATGGACGTATCACCCATCAATATTACCGACCAAGAGATCTTTAACCATAGCAATACTAGGTTCAACTTTAATTTGTTCAGGGGGTGTAGGTGATTTAGTATAACTCTTACGAACCACAGTTGAAGCTTTAGCATGATCCTTTATTCTAACAGGAAAAGGTGGTTTCTCAATATAAGCAGTAGGAACAATAAGACAACATTATAGGTAATAGTTTCTTCTTCAACTTTAATAGATTCAACTACTTTAACTTCAATGGGAGGATGATATTTAAACCACTTCTCCTTAGGGACATCAACATGAGTGGCAAATGATTCACAAAAAGAAGCTGCTATATCAGAGTCAAGTCCATATTTATTGCTAAAATCACGAAAAGCATCGGTATCCATAAAAGATTTAACACAATTAAACTTAAGGTTTATACCTGACTCCTTACCTTCGTCGAGTTCCCAATCTTCAGAGTTGCATTTAATTCTTTCCAATAAATCCCATTTGAATTCAATGTCCTTCTTCATAAAAATAACCAGTATAAGAAGTATCGAGCATGGATCGATCATTATGAGAAAGCTGAGCATACAAATTTTGAATAATAATTTCTCTTGAGAGCTCATAATTGGGGCATGAATATAACATTGACTTAAGCCTCCCCAAAGCTTGAGCGATAATTTATCCTTCACGAGGCCAAAAATTATATATATATATATAATTCCGATCATGATGAACCAGATGCATAGGATAAAACTTCTGATGAAATTCCAATTTCAATCGATTGTAGTTCCATGATCCAATATCATCACATAGCCTATAACATGTCAATGCCTTTCCCTTCAAAGATAAAGGGAATACCTTCTTCTAGGAAACATCCTCGGGCATACCTGCAAGCTTTAATAATCCACAAACTTCATCCACATAGATTAGGTGCATATCAGGATGTAATGTTCCATCTCCCGCATAAGGATTAACTACCAGTTTCTCTATCATACCTGAAGGAATTTCATAGTAAATATTTTCAGTAGGTGTAGTAGGTTGAGGAGAAACTCTTTGCTCTTCCGGTCAAGGTGAACATACCCCGAACAAGCCCCTCAAAGGATTATTTTCCATAGTAACAAGTGACAGTAAATTTCAGCACACTATATAAATGTTTCCTTACCAAATTCCACTTACCAAAGTCGCTTCACTCCCCGACAATGGCGCCAGAAAAGAGTCTTGATGACACACAAGTATAGGGGATCTATCATAGTCCTTTCGATAAGTAAGAGTGTCGAACCCAATGAGGAGCAGAAGGAAATGGCAAGCGTTTTTCAGCAAGGTATTCTCTGCAAGCACTGAAATTATCGGTAACGGATAGTTGTGTGATAAGATAATTCATAACGGGTAACAAGTAACAAAAGTAACTAAGGTGCAGCAAGGTGGCCCAATCCTTCTTATAGCAGAGGAAACGCCTGGAAGAACTCTTATATAAAGCAAAGCGCTCCTGAGGACACATGGGAATTACTATCAAGTTAGTTTTCATCATGCTCATATGATTCGCGTTCATTACTTTGATAATTTGATATGCGGGTGGACCGGTGCTTGGGTGCTTACCTTCCTTGGAGAAGCCTCCCACTTATGTTTAACCCCTCTCGCAAGCATCCGAAACTATGAAAGAAGAATTAAGACAAATTAACCATAACATGAAACATATGGATCCAAATTAGCCCCTTACGAAGCAACGCATAAACTAGGGTTTAAGCTTCTGTCACTCTAGCAACCCATCATCTACTTATTAATTCCCAATGCCTTCCCCTAGTCCCAAACAATGGTGAAGTGTCATGTAGTCAATGTTTACATAACACCACTAGAGGAGAGACAACATACATCTCATCAAAATATCGAACGAATACCAAATTCAGATGATTACTTATAACAAGACTTCTCCCATGTCCTCAGGAACAAAAGTAACTACTCACAAATCATATTCATGTTCATAATAAGAGGAGTATTAATTATCATTAAGGATCTGGAAATATAATCTTCCACCGGATAAACCAACTAGCATCAACTCCAAGGAGTAATCAACACTACTAGCAACCCACGTAGGGAGATCGGATACAAGAGATGAACTAGAGTTTGAGAGGAGATGGTGTTGGTGAATATGTTGATGGAGATTGACCCCCTCTCGATGAGAGGATCATTGGTGATGACGATCGCTTCGATTTCCCCCTCCCGGAGGGAAGTTTCCCCGACAAAACAGCTCCACCGGAGCCCTAGATTGGTTCTGCCCAAGTTCCACCTCAAGACGGCGGCGGTTCATCCTGAAAGCTTCCTTCTGATTTTTTATAGGTCAAAACATACCATAGAGCCGAAGATGGGCGTCGGGGGCCTGCCAGGGGGCCCACAAGGATGGGGAGGGGCGCCCAGGGGGGTAGGGCATGCCCTCCACCCTTATGGCTGGCAGGTGGCCCCCCTCTGGTGCTTTCTTTGCCCAATATTTTTTATATATTCCAAAAATATTCTCCGTGAAGTTTCAGGACTTTTGTACTTGTGCAGAATAGGTCTCTAATATTTTCTCCTTTTCCAGTCCAGAATTCCAACTGTCGGCATTCTCCCTCTTCATGTAAACCTTGTAAAATAAGAGAGAAAAGGCATAAATATTGTGATATAATGTGTAATAACAGTCCATAATGCAATAAATATCAATATAAAAGCATGATGCAAAATGGACGTATCAAACCATGATGTTAAGGATTCAGTTAATCCCGTATACAATTCCATTTGTCCGGCGGTATGTTACTTGCCCGAGATTCAATCGTCGGTATCGCCATACCTAGTTCAATCTCGTTACTGGCAAGTCTCTTTACTTGTTCGGTAATACAAGATCCCGTGACCAATGATGTCGCTTGAAGCTACGTCGGTATTTCCCCAAAAAGGAAGGGATGATGCAGCACAACAGCGGTAGGTATTTCCCTCAGATATGAAACCAAGGTTACCGAACCAGTAGGAGAACCAAGCAACACAACAAAAATAGCCCCTGCACACAAATAACAAGCACTCGCAACCCGACATGTTAAAGGGGTTGTCAATCCCTTTCGGGTAACAGCGCCAGAAATTGGTGCGTGGATGGGAGAAAGTTGTAATAGATTGATAGATCGAACGCCAAATAAAATAAATAAGAATAAATTGCAGCAAGGTATTTTGGATTTTTGGTTTAATAGGTCTGAAAATAAATGCAAAGGAAAAGTAGATCGCAAAGGCAAATATATGAGAAAGAGACCCGGGGGCCGTAGGTTTCACTAGTGACTTCTCTCGAGAAAATAGCAAACGGTGGGTGAACAAATTACTGTTGGGAAATTGATAGAACTTCAAATAATCATGACGATATCCAGGCAATGATCATTATATAGGCATCACGTTCAAGATTAGTAGACCGGCTCCTGCCTGCATCTACTACTATTACTCCACACATCGACTGCTATCCAGCATGCATCTAGTGTATTAAGTTCATGGAGAAACGGAGTAATGCAATAAGAACGATGACATGATGTAGACAAGATCTATCTATGTAGAGATAGACCCCATCATTTTATCCTTAGTAGCAACAATACATACGTGTCGGTTCCCCTTCTTTCACTGGGACCAAGCACCGTAAGATCGAACCCACTACAAAGCACCTCTTCCCATTGCAAGATACATAGATCAAGTTGGCCAAACAAAACCAAAATATTGGAGAAGAAATGTGAGGCTATAAGAAATCATGCATATAAGAGATAAAAGAAACTCAAATGACTTTCATGGATATAAAAACACAGATCTGAACATAAACTCAAAGTTCATCGATCCCAGCAAACACACCGCAAAAGAGTTACATCATATGGATCTCCAAGAGACCATTGTATTGAGAATCAAGAGAGAGAGAGAGGAAGCCATCTAGCTACTAAATACGGACCCGAAGGTCTACAAAGAACTACTCATGCATCATAGGAGAGGCACCAATGGAGGTGGTGAACCCCATCCGAGATGGTGTCTAGATTGGATCTGGTGGTTCTGGACTCTGCGGCGGCTGGATCAATATTTCGTCAACTCCCCTAGGGTTTTAGGAATATTGAGGTATTTATATAGAAAAGAGGCGGTCAGAGGGGCACCCGAGGTGGGAACAACCCACCAAGGCACGCCTGGGCCTCCTGGCGCGCCCTGGTGGGTTGTGCTCTCCTCGGAGCACACCTAGGCGCAGCCAGGGCCCATTATGTTCCTTCTGGTCCAAAAAATCTCTGTAAAGTTTCATTGCGTTTGGACTCGTTTGATATTGATTTCCTGCGATGTAAAAAACATGCAGAAAACAACAACTAGCACTTGGCACTATGTCAATAGGTTAGTACCAAAAATGATATAAAATGACTAAAATGATTATAAAACATCCAAGATTGATAATATAACAGCATGGAACAATCAAAAATTATAGATACTTTGGAGACGTATCAACATCCCCAAGCTTAACTCCTACTCGTCCTCGAGTAGGGAAGTGATAAAAATAGAATTTTTGATATGGAATGGTACCTAACATGTCATATAATATTCTTTCTTTATAGCATGGACATTTGGACTTTTATGTGATTCAAAGAAATAGTCTAGTTTTGACATGATAATTTAAATACCCGAGCATATCAACAAGCAACCATGTCTTTCAAAATATCAACACTAAAATAAGTTATCCCTAGCCCATCATGCTCAATCATTGATCCATTCATGAAACACACTCGCATATTAGCTACACCCAATACTCAAGTACGATCATATTGCCTCCTAGTTAGTGCTTTTATAAGAGAAGATGGAGACTCAAATTCAGAAATAAAAAATGCATAAAGTAAAAGAAAGGCCCTTCGTAGAGGGAAGTAGGGATTTGTTGAAGTGCCAGAGCTCAAAGCGAAAAAACTTAGAGATAAAAACATTTTGGGAGGTGTATCCATCCCACCAACGAAAACGACTTAGAGTTACCAACACTTTCCATGCAAGATATATCATAGGCGGTTCCCAAAACAGAAAATAAAGTTTATTCCTTTTCCACCATACTTTCACTTTCCATGGCTAGCCGTATCCACGGCTGCCCTCCATACCAACACTTTCCAAGGAATTTATTATTTGACAACATAAAGTAAATTCATTTTTCATTCCGGGACTTGGCATCCTTAATACCTTTGCCTTACTCTCATGCAATGAGAAGTGAATAAACACTCATCGTGAGAATAACACATCTAGCATGGAAAATATTAGCCACCCCTTACCGCTCCACAAGCAAAACGAACACAGAAAAGAGTAGTTTATTTTGAAAATTAGAAATGGCACATGCAAATTTCCTTAGAACGGCAAAAGAATACCGCATATAGGTAGATATAGTGGACTCATGTGGCAAAACTGGTTTCAAGGATTTTGGATGCACAAGTAGAGATCATACTTAGTGCAAAATGAAGGCTAGCAAAAGATTAAGAAGCGACCAACCAAGAAACAAATAATCTCGTAAGCAAGCATTAAGCATAATTAACACCGAATAATGCACCACATGTAGGATATAATTTCATTGCATGACTATTGACTTTCGTGCTTGCATAGGGAATCACAAACCTTAACACCAATATTCTTACTAAAGCATAACTACTCACCAACATAACTCACATATCATATCATCATACCTCAAAACTATTACTAAGAATCAAGTTTATTTTGTCCAATGATCTCATGAAAGTTTTTATACTTTGGGACTAATTTTCATGTGTTGCTTTTCATGAGCTCAAACAAATATAAGTGAAGATCATGAGCATAATATTTCTTTCTTTCTCTCAAATTAATTTAAGTGAAGCAAGAGAGAATTTCTTGAAAATTTTACTAACTCTCAAATAAATCTAAGTCAAGCAAGAGATCATTTCTTCAAAAATACAAAAGCACACCGTACTCAAAAAGATATAAGTGAAGCACTAGAGCAAGTCCATAGCTCATAAAAGATTTAAGTGAAGCATAGAGAGCAATCTAACAAGTCATGACATAATTTTGGCTCTCTCAAATAGGTGTGTCCAGCAAGGGATCAAGACTTAAAACACAAAATAAAACAAGCAAAAAGTTATATCATACAAGACGCTCCAAGCAAAACACATAGTATGTCACAAATAAAAATATAGCTTCGAGTAAAATACCGATGGTCGTTAGAAGAAAGAGGGGATGCCACTCGGGGGCATCCCCAAGCTTAGTTGGTTGCTCATTTTTGGATAATAGCTTGGGATGACGGGGCATCCCCAAGCTTAGGATCTTCTACTCCTTATTCCTTCATCCATCGTAAGATAACCCAAAACTTGAAAACTTCAATCACACAAAACTCAACACAACCTTTGTGAGATCCGTTAGTATAAGAAAAAAAATCACTACAATAAGTGTTGTATCAAACCAATTCATATTTTGTTCTTGCATTATATCTATTGTATTCCAACTTTTCTATGGCAAAAACTCATCAAAGAAAACCATAGATCCATCAAAACAAGCACACAACACAAAGAAAACAGAATCTGTCAAAACAGAACAGTCTGTAGCAATTTGACTATTTCGAATACTTCTGTAACTCAAAAAATTCTGAAACATTAGGACGACCTGAGCAATTTGTATATTGATCTACTGCAAGAGGAATGGGTATTTTATCACTCTCTGGTTAAAAATGATAATTATTTTCACGAGCGCAAAAGTTTCTATGTTTTCAACAAGATCAAACAACTATCACCCAAGAAGATCCTAAAGGCTTTACTTGGCACAAACACTAATTAAAACATATAAAAAGCACAATCATAACAGTAGCATAATTGTGCTAACACTCAAAAATAGTAAGCAAAAAGCAAAAATAATTTTATTCATTGGGTTGCCTCCCAACAAGTGCTATAGTTTTACGCCCTTAGCTAGGCATAAAGCAAGGATCTAAGTTTTGTCATCTTTTGTTCGAGATCCATAAGATGCCCTCATGATTGATTCATATGGTGGCCTAATTCTTGTTCTAGGGAAGTGTTCCATACCCTTCCTCAAAGGAAATTCGAACTTAATATTGCCTTCTTTCATATCAATCATGACACCGATAGTGTGTAGAAACGGTCTACCAAGAATAATAGGACAAGACGGATTGCAATCAATATCAAGAACAATAAAATCTATGGGCACATAATTCCTATTTGCAAGAATAAGAACATCATTAATTCTTCCCATAGGATTTTTAATAGTAGAATCCACCAAGTGCAAATTCAAAGAACGTGATTCAATATCGGTAAGACCAAGGACATCACATAATGATTTAGGAATTACAGAAACACTAGCACCCAAGTCACACAAAGCAAAACATTCATAATTTTTAATCTTGACTTTGATAGTAGGTTCCCATTCATCATGCAATTTTCTAGGAATTGATACTTCAAATTCCAATTTTTCTTCTAAAGCTTTTATCATGGCATCAACAATATGTTTTGTAAAAGCTTTATTTTGTTCATAGGCATGGGGTGAATTTATCATGGATTGCAACAAAGAAATACAATCAATCAAAGAGCAACTATCATAATTAAAGTCTTTGTAATCCAAAAGAGTGGGCACATCACTAGCTAAAGTTTTGACTTCTTCAAACCCACTTTTATCAATTTTCTCAACAAGATTTTCACCCTCTGAAATATCGGGACACCTTCTAGCTAAAGTTGACTCTTCTCCAGTCCCTTTTTCATCAATCTTAACTTTACTAAACAAGGAATCAATAGAAGAAACACCAATCATTTTAAGATCTTCATCACTTTTATCTTCTAACGAGATTGGTTTAGAGGCCATTTTATTTACAAAGGTGGCTTGTGCATCGGATATTTTTTCTAGCAAACTTTCAGGAAAAGCATACTTAGATTGGAGATTGCAAACTTCTCTACTAATATCATCAAGTTGTTTTGTGATAGCATCCAGCACAACGGAGTGCTCCTTAAGTTCTTCAGTAAAATACTTATTATGCTCAAATTGTGTAGTCATATACTCCTTAGTACTTTTCCCAATTTCAAGCAAAATATTGGGGTAAGGAATGTCATAATATTTTCTTTGAGGCATCATGACTATGCAAACAAGAACGCACACAAAAACAGATCCGGCAAGAAAACAGCGAATGGAAAAAGAGGGGCGAATAAACAGAAATTTTTTGTGAAGTGGGGAAGAGGAAAACGAGAGGCAAATGGCAAATAATGTAAATTGCGAGGAGATGAGATTCGTGATTAGGAACCTGGTATATGTTGAAGATCCTCCCTGGCAAGGGTGCCAGAAATTCCTTTTGATGTTGCTTGAAGCTACGTCGGTATTTCCCCAAAGAGGAAGGGATGATGCAGCACAACGGCGGTAGGTATTTCCCTCAGATATGAAACCAAAGTTATAGAACCAGTAGGAGAACCAAGCAACACAACATAAATAGCCCCTGCACACAAATAACAACCACTCACAACCCGACGTGTTAAAGGGGTTGTCAGTCCCTTTCGGGTAACGGCGCTAGAAATTGGTGCATGGACGGGAAAAAGTTGTAATGGATTGATAGATCAATTGCCAAATAAAATAAATAAGAATATATTGCGACAAGGTATTTTTGGATTTTTTTAATAAATCTGAAAATAAATGCAAAGGAAAAGTAGATCGCAAAGGCAATTATATTTGAAAGAGACCCGGGGGCCATAGGTTTCACTAGTGGCTTCTCTCGAGAAAAATAGCAAATGGCGGGTAAACAAATTACTATTGGGCAATTGACAGAACTTAAAATAATCATGACGATATCCAGGCAATGATCATTATATAGGCATCACGTCCAAGATTAGTAGACTGACTCCTGCCTGCATCTACTACTATTACTCCACACATCGATCGCTATCCAGCATGCATCTAGTGTATTAAGTTCATGGAGAAATGGAGTAATGTAATAAGAACGATGACATGATGTAGATAAGTTTATCTATGTAGAGATAGACCCCATCGTTTTATCCTTAGTAGCAACGATACATATGTGTCGGTTCCCCTTCTGTCACTGGGATTAAGCACCGTAAGATCGAACCCACTACAAAGCACCTCTTCCCATTACAAGATAAATAGATCAAGTTGTCCAAACAAAACCCGAATAGCCGAGAAGAAATATGAGGCTATAAGAGATCATGCATATAAGAGATCAAAGAAACTCAAATAACTTTCACAGATATAAAAAGATATATCTGATCATAAACTCAAAGTTCATCGATTCCCACAAACACACCGCAAAAGAGTTACATCATATGGATCTCCAAGAGACCATTGTATTGAGAATCAAGAGAGAGAGAGAGGAAGCCATCTAGCTACTAACTACGGACCCGAAGGTCTACAAAGAACTACTCATGCATCATCGGAGATGCACCAATGGACGTGGTGAATCCCATCCGAGATGGTGTCTAGATTGGATCTAGTGGTTCTGGACTCTGCGACGGCTAGATCAATATTTCAGTGACTCCCCTAGCGTTTTGGGAATATTGGTGTATTTATAGAGCAAAGAGGCAGTCCGGGGGCACCCGAGGTGGGCACAACCCACCAGGGAACGCCTGGGCCTCCTGGCGCGCCCTGGTCGGTTGTGCTCTCCTCGGAGCACCCCCAGGCGCAACCAGGGCCCATTATGTTCCTTCTGGTCCAAAAAAATCTCTGTAAAGATTTGTTGCGTTTGGACTTCGTTTGATATTGATTTCCTGCGATGTAAAAAACACGCAGAAAACAACAACTGGCACTTGGCACTATGTCAATAGGTTAGTGCCAAAAAATGATATAAAATGACTATAAAATGATTATAAAACATCCAAGATTGATAATATAACAACATGGAACAGTAAAAAATTATAGATACATTGGAGATGTATCAACCAAATTCATTAGTTACATGCTTGCAAGCTTCTTGTGATGTTGTATTACTGAGAGGGCCCTCGAGATACCTCTCTGTCATACGGAGTGAAAATCGCAATCTTGATCCATGCCAACTGAACAGACACCCTCGAAGATACCTGTAGAGCATTTTTATAGTCACCTAGTTATGTTGCCACGTTTGATACACACAAGGTACTCCTCTGGTGTCAGTGAGTTGCATGATCTCATGGTCATAGGAACATATATTTGACATGCAGAAAACGATAGCAGTAAACTTTATATGATCAGATGCTACGTTTATAGTTTGGGTCTTGTCCCTCACATCATTCTCCTAATGATGTGATCCCGTTATCAAATGACAACTTATGTCTATGACTAGGAAACCATAGCCATCTTAGATCAATGAGCTAGCCCGGTAGAGGCTCACTGGGGACATGTTGTGGTCTATGCATCCACACATGTATTTGAGTTTCGAATCAATACAATTATAGCATGGATAATAAACGATTATCATGAACAAGGAAATATAATAATAACCACTTTATTATTGCCTCTAGGGCATATTTCCAACAGTCTCCCACTTGCACTAGCACTAGCACTAGTAGAGCGAGGTTCTATACAAACAGTTTTTAACCCCATTCCGCGACGACATTTGGAAGCGTCGCCTAGTGAATGTGGGCAATAGGGGGGTCCTTCCCACATGACCCAGAAACCGTCGGGGATATGCCCTCCTGGCACACATGCTCAGCAAAATGAGGTCGTGTGCAACCGGCGAGCGACCAAATACGGTTATACGTACAATAGTGCTAAAAAAATACAATTATACATGCGAAATCATTTTCGGTCGTAAGTACATCCCACACAGTCAGTCCCCGCTAAACGTTTTCGTTCGTACATACATCCCACACAGTTGCTCCAAGGAAAACGTTTCTGTTTGCAAGTACATCACACATAATTTTCCTTGTTAAATCGTCTGTGATAGCATTTCCATCGCACATGGTATTAACAATTTTATCGTTTGTGTTATTGAATGCATCAAACATGGTGCGTAGAAGAAACTGTGTGGCAAAGGTTGTCCATCACACACAATTTTTATGTGGTAAACATTTGCGCCAGGTGGCCTAACGCAAACAGTTTTCAAGAGGATGTCGTGTGTGATTGTTCATTAATCTAACATTGTTTATTCCTAGAAACTGTGTGCGTTATTGAATGCATCACACATGGTGTTTTCTCAATAACCGTTTAAAATAGAAAAACCCAATTGGTAGTCTAATTATCCTATTATTAATAATCCATTTAGTAGTCTAATTGAAATTTCATATTAAGCACACAATATATTTCATTTTCATAATTGAAATAAATCAGAGTAGAACATCATATAGCTTCAGCACTCAGCTACCCCATTACACAACTACACCAACACCAAGTTTCACATGCAACATCTATAACCATTCGAAATTAGCATCATAGACGGGACATAGACATATGTATATCATCTGGAAAACTGCTAAAGCAGAAGGCAAATATTGAGCCTTCATTGATGTTGAAGTTCTTTGCAACTTTAGGCCAGTGCCTTTGGATGATTGATCGTCCATCCTTCGTCCTCTTCAGGAACACTTCAATATTGAACCGGGGGTGTTGTATGAATACCTTCCTCTCCTCCTGACCATACAGTTGGTTTGAGAGGTGATCATCAATGAACTGCTTTGGAAAGGCCTGAAAACAAGGATGTGCATAAATATCTTCTATATATTGGAAATGGGGCAAAGGATAAAAAAGGAAAGGTATAATAGTTAGTAACATCCTGTAGTGAACTGATGTCTTCTTCATTGTGCAGACAAAGATATTGTTGTTTTTTGTCGCTAATTTCTTTATCCTAATGATAAGGGCAAAGGTGTCCCGGCTTTCGATGAGATGGTGGCTATCGTTTTGGAGGAAGTCGACTTTGACGATCCGACTACGAACATGCGAGGACGTCGCGCCTTAGCAATCGCTAAACCAACTCCGAGAGGTTATTGACCATGCCGGAGCACGATCAACCTGACCACGAAGGTCTATTTCCTGCAGGTAAACGAAGAACAAGCAAGAAACTGATATTGCAATCTGGATATTGCGAATATAAGATGAAAGCTTTATTGATCAAGGTGGGGTTCTGTGACGTCTTGGTCTGGTCGTTGGACACAAACGAAGTACGCAAAGTTGCAGCTATGGCGAACTTTTAATCTAAACAAAACCCAAAGTCTAAACGATGCCCTAAGGGTTGTATATATGGAGGAGAGAGGGGGAATTTCGTGGCCCTTGGTGGAGGGGTCCGAAACCAACTCTAACTCTTGTTTCCCCACACATACGGACTCTAAAAATAGCCTATACTTAAGTATTTCGAAAATACATGGGCCTGGCTCAATAATAAGGTGACGCAGCACCAAGAATAGCCTCTGGACGAAATTTATGAAGTGGCATCTTGTATATTTCGTCCCATGCTTCATGCACTCATTATGGTGGCTTTAGAGTCCTGGAATCATCACTTGTAACTCCATTCTTATTCCCCTTGCGCATGCCATCATCTCCATGCTTGAACTTGCTCCAAGGTTCATCTTTCTTGTCCAAGCTAGGCCCTTCATTTGTAAGCAAAAAAAATCTATCCAACTTAGGCAGCATCATATTCACATGAACATTAGAATCGTTACCAAGAAACGAAAGTACTTGATAATTCAATTGGCGTGCGCGAGCTCTAGTAATTTGTCCAGTATGTACAACCGCAGGGGCTGTGAGTGTAACAATGGTATTGATGTCCTCATCATCCTCCCCTTCTTGAAATGAAGTCGTCCTCGACGAAAGTTCATCGTCCTCACCCAAATAAGGCTTCAAATCTGCAATGTTAAAAGTGGGACTAACCCCAAAATCTTCAGGTAGCTCAAGTTTATATGCATTATCATTTATTTTCTCTAACACCTTAAAAGGACCATCAACACGTGGCATTAACTTTGATTTGCGCAAATTAGGAAATCTATCCTTACGCAAATGTAACCAAACAAGATCTCCAAGTGCAAACACAACATGTTTTCTACCCTTATCTCCAGCAAGTTTATATTCAGCATTCATGCGCTCAATGTTTTCCTTAGTTAACTCATGCATTTTTAAAATCAATTCAACATGTTCTTTAGCATCAAAATTAACCTTCTCCGAAGATGGAAGAGGCAACAAATCAATAGGTGCACGAGGTAGGAAACCATACACAATTTCAAAAGGGCACATCTTAGTAGTAGAATGCAATGAACGATTATAAGCAAATTCAATATGAGGCAAGCATTCTTCCCACATTTTCTTATTATTCTTCAAAACAGCCCTAAGCATAGTAGACAAAGTTCTATTGACTACTTCAGTTTGTCCATCAGTTTGGGGGTGACAAGTAGTACTAAAAAGAAGTTTAGTCCCCAACTTAGCCCATAAACATCTCCAAAAGTGGCTAAGAAATTTAGTATCACGATCTGAAACAATAGTATTTGGCACACCATGCAAGCGAATAATTTCATGAAAGAACAAATCAACAACATTAACAGCATCATCGCTTTTATGACATGGTATAAAGTGTGCCATTTTTGAGAACCTATCCACGACAACAAATATGCTATCCCTCCCCTTCTTTGTTCGAGGTAAACCTAAAACAAAGTCCATAGATATATCCTCCCAAGGAACACTAGGTACAGGCAAAGGCATATATAAACCATGAGGATTGAGTCGTGACTTAGCTTTTTGACATGCAGTGCAGCGAGCAACAAAACGCTCAACATCCCGTCTCATCTTTGGCCAAAAGAAATGTGTAGCAAGTATATCCTTCGTCTTCTTGACGCCAAAGTGTCCCATTAATCCTCCTCCATGCGCCTCCTGCAACAACAAAAGACGAATGGAGCTAGCTGGAATGCATAGCTTGTTAGCACGAAACACAAATCCATCGTTAAGAACGAACTTGTTCCAAGTTCTCCCTTCCTTACAATTCTGCAATACATCTTTAAATTCAGCATCATGCACATATTGATATTTGATGGTCTCCAAACCAAATATTTTAAAGTCAAGTTGTGAAAGCATAGTATAACGACGAGACAATGCATCAGCAATAACATTTTCTTTACCCTTCTTGTGTTTAATGACATAAGGGAAAGTCTCAATGAATTTCACCCATTTAGCATGTCTACGGTTCGGTTTTGCTTGACATTTAATGTGTTTCAAAGATTCATGATCAGAATGTATAACAAATTCCTTGGGCCATAAATAATGTTGCCATGTTTCTAATGTCCGAACAAGAGCATATAATTCTTTGTCATAAGTAGAATAGTTCAGACTAGGCCCGCTCAATTTTTCGGAAAAGTATGCAACAGGTTTGCCATCTTGTAATAACACACCTCCTAATCCAATTCCACTAGCATCACATTCAAGCTCAAAAGTCTTATTAAAATCAGGAAGTTGGAGTAAAGGAGCATGTGTCAACTTATCTTTCAATACCGTGAAGGCTTCTTCCTGTGCGGTACCCCAAACAAAAGGCACATCCTTCTTTGTAAGCTCGTTGAGAGGTGCAGCAATGGTGCTGAAATCTCTCACAAAACGCCTATAGAAACCAGCGAGGACAAGGAAACTCCTCACTTGTGTGACCGTTTTGGGCTGCGGCCAACTCTCAATAGCTTCAATCTTGGCTTTATCAACTTCAATTCCCCGTGGAGTAACAACATAGCCAAGAAAAGATACTCGATCGGTGCAAAAGGTGCACTTTCCAAGGTTACCAAACAAATGTGCATCACGTAGAGCAATAAAAACAGCACGTAAATGTTCCAAATGTTCCTCCAAAGATTTGCTATAAATCAATATGTCATCAAAGTAAACTACCACAAATCGTCCGATGAAAGCACATAAAACTTCGTTCATTAACCTCATGAAAGTACTAGGTGCATTAGTTAACCCAAAAGGCATGACTAACCACTCATATAATCCAAACTTAGTTTTAAAATGCTGTTTTCCATTCATCTCCCAATTTCATACGAATTTGATGGTATCCACTACGCAAATCAACTTTGGAGAATATTGTGGAGCCACTCAATTCATCAAGCATATCATCTAGCCTAGGAATAGGATGATGATAACGAATAGTAATATTATTAATGCCTCTACAATCAACGCACATACGCAACGTACCATCCTTTTTCGGCACTAAAATGATAGGAACAACACAAGGACTAAGGGATTCGCGTATATAACCTTTGTCGAGCAGTTCTTGTACTTGACACATAATCTCCTTCGTCTCCTCTGGATTGGTACGGTATGGTGCACGGTTGGGTAATGATGCACCGGGAATTAAGTCAATTTGATGCTCAATCCCTCGAATAGGTGGTAATCCCGGTGACACGTCTTCTGGAAAGACATCAGCGAACTCCTGCAAAATGTTAGTGACAGCAGGAGGCAAAGAGGAAGGCACGTCCTCGAATGAAAATAATGCCTCTTTGCACACAAAAGCATAGCAAACAGATTTGCTGAAATCTAGATCATCAATATCATATTTTGTGGCAAGTAAACATGCACTTTTCAATTTAATTTCAGAAGCAACACTAGATGAATTATTATTAGGTTTCATTTGTTGCTCAAATTCTTTTGCCACAATCTGATTTTCACTCTTATTTTTCTCCTGTTTTGCTTTATTAGCTCTATTAATATCATCTTTCAAAATGGATTCAGGAGTCATAGGAAGCAAAGTACTATTTTTATCCTTATGAACAAGAGTATACTGATTGTTTCTACCATGGTGTACAGAATTTTTATCAAATTGCCATGGTCTACCAAGTAATAAGGAACATGATTGCATAGGTACCACATCACAATCAACATAATCAACATATGTAGAGATACTAAAATGCACACGAACAGTATGTGTTACCTTAACCTTGCCGCTGTTGTTGAACCATTGGGTGTAGTAAGGATGTGGATGTGGTCTTGTGGTGAGAGATAGCTTCTCCACCATCTCCATGCTAGCCAAGTTATTGAAGCTCCCTCCATCTATGATGACGCGAACAGAACGTTCCTTCACAACGCCCTTTGTATGGAACAAATTATGCCTCTGATTTTGCTCAGCTTGTGTAACCTGCACACTCAAAACACGTTGAGCAACTAAACATTCATACCTGTCAGCATCTTCAGCATCCATGTATTGCGTCTCATGATCAGAATCCTCTCCACCATGTTCTTCATGTGTAATAAGAGCCAAAGTCTCCTCATCATAGTCACTAGCGGACTCATACCCACCATCCTCAGTAGCAATCATCACGCGCTGAGATTGGCATTCTCTCGCAAAATGTCCTCTTCCCTTACAACGATGACAAATAATATCACTTGTGTGCCCTGTTGATGCCATGTAAGAAGAAGAGCTCTGCGCAGGTCCGGCAGGTGTGCTCTTGGCAGATAGTGGTGGTTGTGCCTGCTTTCTTGTATCACGGCTGGAGGTGGCACCTGATGGAGGTGCTGGTGGAGTGGAAGTAGAGGATGCATGTGGTGTCCATGATGAAGATCGACCTGCAGAAAAGTTAGTCCGCGCCAATGCCTGTCGATCCTGCACTTCACGTTCAGCTTTACAAGCAAGATGGAATAAACGAGTGATATTAGTATACTCCTTATACTCTAGAATGGTCTGAATCTCTCTAATTAATCCACCCATAAAACGTGCAAGCATAGCTTCATTCTCCTCAACAATACCACATCTAATCATGCAAGTTTGTAATTCCTGATAATATTCTTCAACAGAATTTTTTCCTTGTCTTAAGCGCTGCAATTTTTGAAGTAATTCACGTTGATAATATGGTGGAACCCAATGAGTACGCATAGAAGTTTTCAAAGCAGCCCAAGTAGCTGGAATAGGATATAATCTACAATGTTCAGACCACCAAACACATGCAAAGCTAGTGAAAGCACAAACAGCAGCAGGAACACGTCTCTCCTCAGGATATTGTAAACATCTAAATCGTTGTTCAGTTTCTAACTCCCAAGTAAGATATATATCAGGAACATATCTACCCTCAAATGGTGGAATATTCAATTTTAGTTTAGGGAGATGGTCATGATCTCATACCTGAGGGTGAGCCCTACCATTGCCATTATTTGCATGTGGACGACCTAGTGGTTGCGGTGCTGGTGGTGGCACGTAGTTCTGATTTTGATCAACCTCATCCTCGTAATCTCCCGCAAAATCATCCTCCTCCACATCAGCAGCAGGAGCCACAGAAGTATCAACAGCAGCACCAACAGTTTGGCCAGGTGCAAGAGGGAGACGGCTAACAAGAATATGATCCTACAGAATACTAACAAGAGGTGGTGGTGGTGTCACAAATCCGTCAAGCAAATCTCAAATTCTTACCAGTTCTTACCCAGCAGCAGGCAGTGATTGGCAACCGTCGTAGTCAAAACTCTCAAAGCTTGGATAGAGCGATTACCAGGGAGAGTCAAACGCACGACGTAGATGTATGTGGAGCTGGGAAGGCTTATAATATGGTAGCAAAAAGGGTCAGCAATAATCAATTCAAAGATGCAAAGTTGAATAAACGCTCAACGAAGGTAGTGTGCTGGTCCTAGGCTAGACCGTGCTAGAGACGCGAGCCTAGAACACTAACAAAATCACGGCGCTGCACGTAAACAAGGGAGGAGCACGCTCTAGATTTTTTTTTCTTTTTTTCACTTTTTTTGCACTTTTTTTCCTATTTTTTTGCCCCGCAACAATTTTTTTTCGAAAAATTCTACAAATGGTCTAAAAACTGCCTAGCCAGAATTTTCCAGACTTAGTTTTTTTTGAGTTTGGAACTAATTTTCTTCTGCGGGTGGCTCGAAAGTTGGGGCGTCCTACTCTGTCACGACTCGGAGTATCGCGTGATCTAGAACTCGAAAACAAAGCAACAAATACTGGACTTGGACTGGTGGCGAAGATGAATCTGGTGGAATCTCGGATTGGTGGTGGCGATGAATCTGGTGGAAATCGGACTGGTGGCGGATATATGTTGCAGGTGGACTCGGATTAGCGTGATGGCGGCGGATATGTGGTGGCGTATATGGACTCGGATTGATGGTGAATATGTAGCAGCGGCGACGTGACAACCTGTGAACAGAACTCGAAACTCTAAAGGACTAGATGCTAAGACCAGCAACTTGACACGATGATGCAACCGCAAATTCAACAAAGCAAATACAGAAAAGATTATGCAAAGGCTCAGATTGGTTCGGATAGGATGAACTAACCCTAATTTTTTGGCTTTTTCATGGACTATAGGTACAAAGAACAGACTCGATCTAAACTACGAAAAACTGTAAAATCTCACCGAGCAACCTGGAAATCTGACACCACTTGATAAGGGCAAAGGTGTCTCGTCTTTCGATGAGATGGTGGCTATCGTTTTGGAGGAAGTCGAATTTGACGATCCGACTATGAACGTGCGAGGACGTCGCGCCTTAGCAATCGCTAAACCAACTCCGAGAGGTTATTGACCACGCCGGAGCACGATCAACCTGATCACAAAGGTCTGTTTCCTGCAGGTAAACGAAGAACAAGCAAGAAACTGAGATTGCAATCTGGATAATGCGAATATAAGATGAAAGCTTTATTGATCAAGGTGGGGTTCTGTGACGTCTTGGTCTGGTCGTTGGACACAAACGAAGTATGCGAAGTTGCAGCTATGGCGAACTTCTAATCTAAACAAAACCCAGAGTCTAAACGATGCCCTAAGGGCTGTATATATGGAGGAGAGAGGGGGAATTTCGTGGCCCTTGGTGGAGGGGTCCGAAAACAACCCTAACTCTTGTTTCCCCACACATACGGACTCTAAAAACAGCCTATACTTAAGTATTTCGAAAATACATGGGCCTGGCCCAATAATAAGGTGACACAACACCTAGAATAGCCTCTGGACGAAATGTATGAGGTGGCATCTTGTATATTTCGTCCCATGCTTCATGCACTCATTATGGTGGCTTCAGAGTCCTGGAATCATCACTTGTAACTCCGTTCTTGTTCCCCTTGCGGATGCCATCATCTCCATGCTTGAACTTGCTCCAAGGTTCATCTTTCTTGTCCAAGCTAGGCCCTTCATTTGTAAGCAAAACAAATGTATCCAACTTAGGCAGCATCATATTCACATGAACATTAGAATTGTTGCCAAGAAACGAAAGTACCTGATAATTCAATTGGTGTGCGCGTGCTCTAGTAATTGGTCCAGTATGTACAGCAGCAGGGGCTGTGGGTATAACAATGGTATTGATGTCCTCATCACCTAACAATCTTTCCGAGTTTCTTGACGTGACTGATATTCATGGACAACTCATTTCCCCATATGCAAAAAGGGTCAAACAGTTGGTCAAAACCTCTGACAGCAGGACCTACATGTGCAAGACCAAATTGTTAAAAACCTAAATATTAGAATTGTTCCTGCAATTGCACAATAATGTGCTATGAGACAAAGGACCGGGCATGTGCAAACCTCGATTGTAAACCTTAGTGCTTCCCATTGTTTCCCTGCAACACATATAAGGTAGTTAGTCATCAGGTTAAGTGAGGGTTCGCATGCTATCAGTAAAATATGTTGATAAACAATAAGCACATTGCAGATTCATGATGATGAATTCAAGCCACATGGAAACCCCATTTATCCAAACCAGGCATGATTAAGAACTAGGAAATATAGCACTTTTATATGTTTCTCATGTATTAAGTGCAGCCAAATTCGATTTATTCCTCACATGCACAACAATACAAAATTCTACCCACGACAATTGCACATCGCATTGCAGAATTGAACCAACCAGTTAACTAAACACCACAACAAATTAACCAAACATTAACTAAGCACCACATTGCACAATATAACATACTCCAAATAGAAGATCAGACAGTTAACCAAACCAAGCATGCTTAACAACTTGGAAATATAGCAATTGTATTTGTTTTTCATGTATTTAGTACATCCAAATTCAATTTATTCCTCATGTGGTATACAATAACAGAATGCACCCACAGCAATTGAACATCGCATTGCAGAATTGAACCAAATAGTTAACTAAACACCACAACAAATGAACCTAACTTTAACTGAGCACCACATTGCACAATATAACATACTCGTAATAGAAGATCAGATAGTTAACCAAACCAAGCATGCTTAACAACTTGGAAATATAGAAATTGTATTTGTTTCTCATGTATTTACTACAGCCAAATTCGACTTATTTCTCACATTGTATACAATAACAGAATGCACCCACAACAATTGAACATCACATTGCAGAATTGAACCAAACAGCCAACCGCGTCGCGTCATCAGCGCGCGAGGCGTCGACGGTGGCCTCGACAACGAGGTGCTCCTCCAAGATCTGGGGGTCGACAGGAATGGCAGCAATCGCGACCTCATCCGTGCATGCGGCCACGATTTGATTCTCCGTTGCCAAATGCTCCTTGAGATCCTGGTTATTCTACATGCACCATGGCTTAGGGCTGCACTTATTTGGTGGAGGGGTCGGTGATTTGGGTGGAAGGTGTCGCACCGGCGGTCAGGGCATGTGGGATGTGGAAGGAGGAGGAGGATGGGGGTCGGGTGTGGATTACCTGCCTGGATATGCGAGGCCGAGCAGCGTGAAGGAGGGTCGACGGCGAGGAGGCGGCGCTGCAAGCAAGGAGTGAAGGTTTCAACTTGGAAAGGAAGACGGAAACCGGGGAAATGTGGCTTTTGGTAAGAGGGAGGGGGTGGGGAGGTAGATATTTCCGCAGAAGCCGAAAATTTGGAATCGCTTCAACGAAAAAACTGGTGCGCAAAGTGTCATCAGACATGGTCCCGTATTTAGAACTGTGTACGACATGTGAACTTCACAAACGATTCAGATAGCTTAACCCGTGTGTGATGAGTTTGAACGTCAAAAATTTTGGTTCGAATTTTCCTAGTTACAGTGGTCATTTACGTCATTGCATAATTTGGGTACACAAAGGAGACTACAGCACACCCACACTTCTTAATCGAGCAAGTTCAACAATTAAATAGAGCTACCGGACCTAAACATTACTCTAACAAATTAAAGACCGGCGATCTTAATTAAACAAAACAAAGCGTACTAGTATGGCTGGTGCTCGTCGATCTCCGCCGCCATCTCCATGTCCAGCTCGCGCCCGACGGTCTCCTGGGGGAGAGGCTCCATGGCATCAATCGCACCATACTCAGCAAGCATCCCACCATCTGCGTTCGCCATATCTTTGGAATAGGCTGCCACGAGCTGGGTGTGGGCGGACGCGGTCTGGTCTTTGGCGGGCTCCGTCATGGCAAGGTATGACATGTAGGAACGGACGGTTGCTCGAATGCTCTCTACGATTGCCAACTCTTCGGCCGTGGGTTGCTGACTGTTGTTGGAGAAGCTTCGATTTGTGCGATGACCGCCATGAGCTAGGCGTGGACGGCCTCGACATGGTCATGGGTGGCCTCCATCAGGGCTAAGGCCGCCGCTGCGGAATGAACAGCTGTTGTGCCATTCTCGCCAGTTGCTATCCCCGAGGCAGATGCTGCTGCTGCCGCCTGAGAAGCAACAGCGTCCATTTGGGTTGCCTTGGCCGCCCGGACGCACATTGCGCTGTCATCCAAGTTGCCCTAACGACGCGGGTCCACGTCCCCATCTTTCACTGGCGCCGATTGAACAGTGAAATGATATTTGAGGAGCGGGCTAGTGTGCTTGACACTCCGATGGTGCTCCAAGATATTTTGTGCTGCATCTCACATAGTTGGTGATAATAAATTGTGTGCGATCTACTTGATTTTTCTTCTTGATTTGAATTACATAATGGGGTCATAGCTGCAAAAGGATGGTGTTTGAATTGCTAGAACTTTTATCTGCAGTGAATATGCGACTATAGGTGTGTCATCAAAAAAATTGGAATTATTTAGGGTTCGTTTGGACGTTTTTATACATTAACTTGGTTTTGCAGGCATTTCCGGTGCATAATTCAAATTTGAACTACATGCACATGCTCCAGTGCATATAAATGGGTTGAAAAATCAAATATGTGTCCTTGGTTGCATGCTTAGGTCCCATGCAAGAAATGGGAATGAATGAGAAACACCCTGCCACCGTCACTCGATCGGAAACATTGAGATACCTGGTTTTTAAGTTCTAGTAAATCCAAAACTCATCTGAAATTCATGAAACTTGGCATGCTATCATGGAGCGGCATCAACATGTCATGGTAAAATTTTTGTCCCATTTGTGGTAGGTTTGGGTGTAAGCTTCTCACAAACAAGAGCTTCTCACAACAAGCGTGATGGTTTCTTTAGGGAACATGACACATTGGGGACGAAACGATATTCGTTACCTCTTATTGCTTTCCAAAATTTTCTAGTGTCAACATAGAACAACAGGAGTGTTTAATTTTGGAATTTTTCGGGATTTTTTTGGACATTTTTATACATTAACTGGGTTTTCTAGGAATTTTATGTGCATAATTCAAATTTGAACAACATGCACATGCTCCAGTGCATATAAATTGGTTGAAAAATAAAATATGTGTCCTTGGTTGCATGCTTAGGTCACATGCAAGAAATGGGAATGAATTTCAAACACCCTGTCACCGTCACTCGGCCGCAAACATTGAGATACATGGTTTTTAAATTCTAGTAAATCCAAAACTCGTCTGAAATTCAAGAAACTTGCATGCTATCATGGAGCGGCATCAACATGTCGTGGTAAATGTTTTGTCCCATTAGGGGCAGGTTTGGGTATAAGCTTCTCACAAACCAGAGCTTCTGACAACAAGCATGATGGTTTTGGTACGAAACGTGTCACCTTTGGCCACAAAACGATATTCGTTGCCTCTTATTGCTTCCAAAAAATTTCTAGTGTCAACATAGAACAACATGAGTGTTATGTTTAATTTTGGAATTTTTCGGGGCTCGTTTGGACATTTTTATACATTAACTGGGTTTTCTAGGAATTTTATGTGCATAATTCAAATTTGAACTACATGCACATGCTCTAGTGCATATTAATTGGTTGAAAAATAAAATGTGTGTCCTTCGCTGCATGCTTAGGTCCCATGCAAGAAATGGGAATGAATTTTAAACACCCTGCCACTGTCACTCGGCCGCAAACATTGATATACCTGGTTTTTTAATTCTAATAATCAAAAACTCCTCTAAAATTCATGAAACTTGGCATGCTATTGTGGAGCGGCATCAACGTGCCGTGGTAAAAAAAATTGCCCCATGTGGGGCAGGTTTGGGTATAAACTTCTCACAAACCAGAGCTACTCACAACAAGCGAGATGGTTTCGGTAGGGAACGTGCCACCTTTGGGGACGAAACAATATATGTTGCCTCTTATTGCTTTCAAAAAATTTCTAGTGTCAACATAGAATAACATGAGTGTTGTGTTTAATTTTGGAATTTTTCGGGGTTCGTTTGGACATTTTTATACATTAAGTGGGTTTTCTAGGCATTTTATGTGCATAATTCAAATTTGAACCACATGCACAAGCTCCAGTTCATATAAATTGGTTGAAAAATCAAATATGTGTCCTTTGGTGCATGCTTAGGTCCCATGCAAGAAATGGGAATGAATTTTAAACACCCTGCCACCGACACTCGACCACAAACATTGAGATACTTGGTTTTTAAATTCTACTAAATCCAAAACTCGTCTGAAATTCATGAAACTTGGCATGCTATCATGGACCGGCATCAACATGTCGTGGTAATTTTTTTCCCATCAGGGGCAGGTTTGGGTATAAGCTTCTCACAAAGTAGAGCTTCTCACAACAAGCGTGATGGTTTCGGTAGGGAACGTGCCACCTTTCGGGACGAAACGATATCCGTTACCTCTTATAGCTTTGAAATTTTTTCTAGTGTCAACATTGAACAACAGGGGTGTTGTGTGTAATTTTGGAATTTTACGGGGTTCGTTTGGACATTTTTATACATTAACTGGGTTTTCTAAGCATTTTATGTGCATAAATCAAATTTGAACTACATGCACAATCTCTAGTGCATATAAATTGGTTGAAAAAACAAATCTATGTCCTTTGGTGCATGCTTAGGCCCCATGCAAGAAATGGGATTGAATTTCAAACACCCTGCCATTGTCACTCGGCTGCAAACATTGAGATACTTGGTTTTTAAATTCTTGTAAATCCAAAACTCGTCTGAAATTCATGAAACTTGTCATGCTATCATGGAGCGGCATTAACATGTTGTGGTAAAAAATTTGTACCATTTGGGGCAGGTTTGGGTATAAGCTTCTCACAAACCAGAACTTCTCACAACAAGCGTGATGGTTTCGGTAGGGAACGTGCCACCTTTGGAGATGAAACGATATTTGTTGCCTCTTATTGCTTTCAAAAAATTTCTAGTGTCAACATAGAACAACAGGAGTGTTGTGTTTAATTTTGGAATTTTTGGGGTTCATTTGGACATTTTTATACATTGACTGGGGTTTCTAGGCATTTTATGTGCATAATTCAAATCTAAACTACATGCACATCCTCTAGTGCATATAAATTGGTTGAAAAATCAAATCTGTGTCCTTTGGTGCATGCTTAGGTCCCATGCAAGAATTGGGAATGAATTTCAAACACCAGGGCACTGTTGATTACCGAAAAACATTGAGATACTTTGTTTTTAAGTTCTAGTAAATCCAAAACTCGTCTGAAATTCATGAAACTTGGCATGCTATAATGGAATGGCACCCGACATGCTGTGCTATTTTTCGTGTCCATTTTGAGGGAAGGCGCACTCGAATAACAACCAACGAAGGCATTTTGAAACAAATAGCTGCCACTGTAACATCTCAAATGTTTTGTATAATTTAAATTGTGTGCGTTCTGTTAAGCATTCACGTGACGCCACACCTCGCTCTTTTAATAGCTAGGAGGTGCCATGCGTACAGGTGCTCGAGTGCATGACTAAATGGAATGCGTGCAAGCTGTACTCCAATGCGGAGGCTCACCGGGAGTGTGCAAGTTGCACGCCGTGCAGGCTCACCAGGAAGCGAGCCCTTTGACTTCCATGGCAGCCCGCCTTGCTCGCATCCTCTCCATTAATGGCGCCCAAGCCGCAGTTTAATACGGTTTTTAAATATAAAACTCTCATCGCAAACGTTTAAGTTAGAACACGCGCATGCAAACTGACAACTTCCTCATGAAGCCAAGGGAAAATGTGCCTAGCACGATTTGTGCAGCTCTTGATCGCAAACGTTTTAGTTAGAACACCCGTATGCAAACCAACAGCTTCCCTAGGATGCCAAGAGAAAATGTGCCAAGCAGGATTTATGTAGCTCTTGATCGCAAACGTTTTAGATAGAACACCCATATGCAAAGTGAGAGCTATGGTCTTCCCCCCTTAAGTCAAGATGTAAGTGGATGTTTAATTTGGTTATGCAACCATGTCCTTATAAGTGTGTGTGTGTGTATGTTGTTTTGTATGCAATCCCATCGCACAACACACGCGTCTTATTAGCAGCAACCTCTGTGTTATTATCGGTCTTCACACACATTTCTGATTACAGACCTGTTTGCCGCGTATCACACACATGTTGTTATATTCAACTGTTTCTATTCTCTTGTCTCAACACAAACAGTTCATCCGAGTGAACTTCATGCCGTATATTGCACACACCTTGATCTGGCTGATAGTTTATTTTGTGTTGCCTAATCACAAACAGTTCATCTGAGTGAACTGTATGCTGCATATCACACACACCTTCATCTGGCTGCCCGTTTCTTTTGTTCCTCCTCGTCGCAAACAGTTAATTGAACTGAACCGTATACCTTGCATCACACACGCAACTAAAATATGAACCATGTTTGATGGCTCTGCCATCGCAAACATTTTGCACCTTTTTGACATTTTTTTACACCATCGTTTGCGATTAATGCATCGCACACAGTTTCGTTGAAGGGTCTTTGATTGTAGTGTCGCGTTACAGCATCCTGCAGTAGTGTAGAGTCAATAATCTAGTATTACATGGTAATGAATCTAACACCCATAGAGTTATGGTCTTGATCATGTTTTGCCCGTGGAAGAGGTTTAGTCAACGGATCTGCAACATTCAGATCCATATGTACTTTGCAAATGTTTATGTCCTCCTCCTTGATCGCATCGCAGATGGTATTGAAGCGTCGCTTTATGTGTCTGGTCCTCTTGTGAAACCTTGGTTCCTTGGCCAGAGCAATGGCACCAGTGTTTTCACAGACCATAGTCACTGGGTCCAGTGCACTAGGCACAACTCCAAGATCTGTCATGAACTGCTTCATCCAGACACCTTCCTTCGCTGCCTCCGAGGCAACTATGTGCTCCGCTTCGCATGTAGAATCAGCTACAACGCTTTGCTTGGAACTGAACTAGCTTACCAATATATACTTATTTGGTTTGAGACTTAGAGTCATCCGGATCAGTGTCAAAGCTTGCATCGACGTAACCCTTTATGACAAACTCTTGATCACCTCCATAAACGAGAAACATTTCCTTAGTCCTTTTCAGGTACTTGAGGATATTCTTGACCGCTGTCAAGTGTTCCACTCCTGGATCACTTTGAATCCTTCCGTCCATACTTATGGAAAGGCTGATATCTAGTCTTGTGCACATCATCTCATACATGATAGAGCCTATGGCAGAAGCATAGGGGATGACACTCATCTTTTCTCTATCCTCTGTAGTCGCTGGGCATTGAGTCTTCCTCAACCGCACACCTTGCAAAGTAGGCAAGAACCCCTTCTTGGACTGATCCATTTTGAACTTCTTCAAAATCTTATCAAGGTATGTGCTTTGTGAAAGTCCTATTAAGCTTCTCGATCTATCTCTATAGATCTTGATGCCTAATATGAAAGTAGCTTCTCCTAGGTATTTCATTGAAAACTCTTGTTGAAATATTCTTCATGTTTTCCAAAAGTTCTATATTGTTTCCAATCAACAATATGCCATCCACATATAATATTAGGAATGCTATAGAGCTCCCACTCACTTTCTTGTAAATACAATCTTCTCTGAAAACTTGTATAAACCCAAACGCTTTGATCACCTCATCAAAGCGAAGATTCCAACTCCAAGATGCTTGCACCAGTCCATAAATGGATCGCTGGAGTTTGCACACTTTGTCAACATTCTCTGGATCGACAAAACCTTCCGGTTGCATCATATACAACTCTTCCTTAAAAACCCACGAAGGAATGCAGTTTTGACATCCATCTGCTAGATTTCATAATTGAAGAATGCAGCTATTGCCAACATGGTTCTGACGAACTTAAGCATCGCTACGGGTGAGAGAGTCTCATCGTAGTCAACTCCTTGAACTTGAGAAAACCCCTTTGCCACAAGGAGAGCTTTATAGATAGTGACATTACCGGCTGTGTCCGTCTTATTCTTGAAGATCCATTTATTCTGAATGGCCTTTCGCCCTTCAGGTAAAATTTCCAAAGTCCGCACTTCGTTTTCCTACATGGATCCTGAGGGAGTCCTGGATTAGGGGGTGTTCGGATAGCCGGACTATACCTTCAGCCGGACTCCTGGACTTTGAAGATACAAGATTGAAGACTTCGTCCCGTGTCCGGAAGGGACTTTCCTTGGCGTGGAAGGCAAGCTTGGCGATACGGATATGTAGATCTCCTACCATTGTAACCGACTCTATGTCACCCTAACCCTCTCCAGTGTCTATATAAACCGGAGGGTTTTAGTCCGTAGGACAACATATAGAACAACAATCATACCATAGGCTAGCTTCTAGGGTTTAGCCTCTCCGATCTCGTGGTAGATCTACTCTTGTACTACCCATATCATCAATATTAATCAAGCAGGACGTAGGGTTTTACCTCCATCAAGAGGGCCCGAACCTGGGTAAAACTTCGTGTCCCTTGCCTCATGTTACCATCCGGCCTAGACGCACAATTCGGGACCCCCTACCCGAGATCTGCCGGTTTTGACACCGACATTGGTGCTTTAATTGAGAGTTCCTCTGTGTTGTCGCCACCAGGAAGGATGCCTCGCCCCGTCTTTAAAGACGGCACCATTGCTAAGGGAGCTTTGGCTGTCGGCCAAACCCTTCAGCTAGGTGGTTTTCTTATGACCGCCTGTTCGGCTTCTGCACCAACGATGACCTCTCGAGCCATCGAAAACAATCTTCATGTCAGCTCGGAACTCACCGAGCAGTTAGATCCAATGGAGCTCTCCTCCATAAACGAGCTCTTGGATCGCATCGCCGCCCTGGGAGTCGCTACGGATTACGACCAGATTGGGCCTAAACCCGATCTGAGAGAGATTAACTCTCCCCAAGTCACCCATCACGTTGTCGTGGTAGAGGGACAGTGCGGCGACCCTTCATCTATCTTAAGGACTAGCTACGTCCGGATTCCCGATCCCTCCAAGCCGGATACCGGCGGAGGGGAGGATATCACTCAAGACCTGAACTTAGAGTCAGGCGACGGGCTGGATTCATTGGACAACATCCAGGAATCCAAATTTTCGAGTTTGGAAATTCCTCGGCCTCTGAGCCTCAGATTGGGTGAGGCTTCGGATTTAATTCCACCCACCCACCCGAACATAAGCGATCTATCCCAAATCAGGCAAGAGCCTGAAGAAATAGTACATCATTACTGGGCCAGATTCCTCCTGGTTAGGAACCGGATAAGGGACTGCCGCGAGGAAGACGCAATCTCAATCTTCTGCAATAATTGCACGGACAAGGGAATCCTCAACGCCATAAGTCGCCATGATATTACACGCTTCGCTGACTTGGCGTCCATTGTACGAAAGTACTGTGCGATGGAAAGCGCCTGGAAAACCGAAATAAAATTTTGGGACGATCCGGCCCTGAATACAAACCCAGTCCGAAATAAAAGGGTGCATCATCGCCAGACACCCGGGTCAAACACAAAAAAGAAAAAACCCTCTACAGGGCATGGAACCGTACTGGAAGGATGGATTAATGGACCCTGTAAAATTCATAGTACAGAGGACGCCACACCAACTCACAGCCTTAGAGCATGTTGGATACTCCAGAAGGTGGCCAAAATTGGCGAAGATCTCCTAATTCCGGAGGCCACAGAAATCCACCCCAGAGACACCAATACGGTATTAACAGTCTTCGAGACTTTTGCATCAAATAATATGCAAAAAAGGACACTCCCCAGCCTTGCCGAAGTCTACCAAGTAGCAACAATAAACCCATGGAGTGACACGGCTATTACCTTTAACGCCAGTGATGAACCTAAATTCCGAACAGCCCGAGCACCAGCCGCATTGGTCCTCAGTCCAATAGTGGACAACTTTCGTCTTACCAAGGTACTCATGGACGGCGGCAGTGGATTGAACCTCATTTATGAGGAAACCCTTAAAAAAATGGAAATAGACTGGAACCGCATTGAGCGAAGTAGCACAATCTTTAGAGGAATAATCCCAGTCGGGAAGCGCGTTGTATAGGAAAAACCACACTCGATGTGGTGTTCAGCATGCCGGATAATTACAGGTCCAAAGAGGTCACGTTCCATGTGGCTCCGTTCAGCAGCGGTTATCACGCTCTGCTAGGGCGGGAAGCGTTTACAATCTTCCAAGCAATACCCCATTATGGGTACATGAAGCTCAAGATGCCCGGGCCTAACGGGATCATCACTCTCGCTAGTAATCCGGACATAGCACTCCGTGCCGAAAACAAGACAGCCGCACTGGCCCTCGAGGCACTATCCGAAGCCCTAGCGGCCGAGGAACTGACTGCGCTGCGCTCCACGGTGAATAGGGACGATGTGGTACTCGACAAAAGATCCAAGTCCACCTCCTTTAAACTGGCAGACGAAATAGTCAAATTCCAGGTCCATCCAACGGACCCCAATAAAACAGCTTCCATCGAGGCACAGTTAAACCCTAATGTAGACGCCGCACTGCGAGAGTTCCTATGAGAGAACTGTGACATTTTCGCCTGGCACCCTTCAGACATGCCAGGAATCCCACGCAGGCTGGCCGAGCACAGCTTAAATATCCTAAAAGGATTCAAACCTGTCAAACAAGCTCTTTGGCGTTTTTCCGAACCTAAGAGACAGGCCATGGGAGAGGAGCTAGCAAAGCTATTGGAGGCCGGATTCATCAGAGATATAAAACATCCGGACTGGCTAGCAAACCTAGTGATGGTACCAAAGAAGGACAAATCCTGGCGCCTGTGCGTTGATTTTAAAGACCTTAACAAGGCTTGCCCAAAGGATCCCTTCCCCCTCCCCCGCGTCGATCAAATTATCGACGCTACCGCAGGACACGATTCGTTGTGTTTCCTCGACGCATATTCTGGCTACCATCAAATCAAGATGGTAGAATCAGACCAAGCCGCAACGGCATTTATCACATCATACGGCCCATTCTGCTTCAACACAATGCCCTTCGGGCTCAAAAACGCCGGCGCAACATATCAGCGCATGATTCAGACATGTTTGGCAAACCAGATTGGCAAAACAGTGGAGGCATATGTAGATGATGTGGTCATCAAAACAAGACATGTCGAATCTCTAGTAGACGACTTGAGGCTCACATTTGATAACCTCTGAACATACGACATCAAGCTCAACCCGGAAAAATGCGTTTTCGGCGTTCTAGCCGGAAAGCTCTTGGGCTTCATTGTATCCAGTAGAGGAATTGAAGCAAATCCAGCCAAGATCCGAGCTTTGTCGCAACTGGATATCCCAAAGGACCTCAAACAAATACAAAAGTTAACCGGATGCATGGCGGCTCTATGCCGCTTTATCTCCCGCTTGGGAGAAAAGGACCTACCCCTTTACCGCCTCCTTCGGCGCATCGAACACTTCGAATGGACGGATGCAGCCACGGCCGGACTCAACAAAATAAAAGCCATATTGGCAACAAGCCCAGTCCTGGCCGCGCCAAACATTGGCGAACCAATGCTATTGTACATTGTAGCAACACATCAGGTTGTAAGCGTAGTGCTTGTCGTCGAATGAGAAACGGACGGACACAAATTCCCCCTTCAAAAGCCGGTCTATTATGTGTCCACTGTCCTCACTCCGTGCAAATCATGGTACCCGCATTATCAAAAGATTGCGTACACGGTATTCATGGCATCCCGGAAGCTACGACACTACTTTCAAGAGTGTTCAATAACAGTAGCCTCGGAAGTACCACTTAACGATATTATAAACAACCGTGATGCAACGGGCCGGATTGCAAAATGGGCCATTGAGCTCCTCCCGTTCGACATAACTTATAAGCCACGGTGAGCCATCAAGTCGCAAGTTTTGGCTGACTTCGTCGCAGAATGGACGGAGGCCGAACTCCCTAAAGAGTACGGCACATATTCTAATTGGATCATGCATTTCGACGGCTCCAAGATGTTGGCCGTACTAGGGGCTGGCGTCATTTTGACATAACCCACAGGAGACATAGTTCAATACGTACTCCAGACTATGTACACACACTCCAACAATGCAGCCGAATATGAGGCCCTTTTACATGATCTCCGAATGGCAGTATCCATGGGCATTCAACGCCTAGAGGTGCGCGGGGACTCGAACCTCGCAATATCCCAAATAAATAGAGACTTCGATGCCAAGGATCCAAAAATGGCAGCTTACTGCAACGCCATCCTAAAAATGTCAGCTCGGTTCGAAGGGCTTGAATTTCACCATATAGCCCGGGAAAATAATCAGGCGGCAGATGTCCTGGCACGCATCGGTGCAAAACGCGATGTAGTCCCCCCCAACATCTTCTTGGAAAGGCTGTTCTAGCCATCCGTAATATGGGAAGGGGAGCCGAACAATAACAGCCCGGACCCAACCACACTGCCCGACACCGAACATTCTGACACAATCGGAGGCTCTGCCAATGAAAGAACACCTTCAGCCCACGTAATAATGGCCGTCGTCGCCCCGTGGACAGAACCATTCCTCGCCTACCTTACTAGGCAGGAACTCCCCGAGGACCAAAATGAGGCACGCTGCATAGTGCGGCGATCCAAAGCTTACAAAGTCCATGAGGGAGAACTTTATAAGAAAAGCACTACCGGAGTCCTTCAAAGGTGCATCTCCGAAGAGGAAGGGCGGAACCTCCTGGCTGAAATTCATGCCGGACTCGGCAATCATCACGCTGCAGCTCGGTCCCTTGTAAGCAAGGCCTTCCGTACAGGCTTTTATTGGCCGACGGCCTGGGCAGACGCCCAGGACTTAGTCCAACGATGCGTCGGTTGCCAGCTCTTTGCAAACCAAAGCCATATGCCACCCACTGCCCTCCAAACTATCCCCATCACCTGGCCCTTCGCGGTCTGGGGGCTTGACATGGTTGGACCCCTTAAAGGCGGAACGCACAAGAAAAAATACTTACTAGTCATGGTGGATAAGTTCACCAAATGGATAGAAGCCAAGCCTGTTAAGACGGCCGAATCCGGACCGGTGATAGACTTTATATCCGGGATTGTACACCGTTACGGCGTCCCCCGCAGCATCATCACTGATAATGACACAAACTTTACGGCCGACGAGGTAAAACTCTGGTGCAAAAAAATGGGCATCAAGCTCGATTATGCTTCCGTCTATCACCCACAAACTAACGGCCAGGTCGAACGTGCAAATGGTCTTATCATGAGCGGCATCAAACCCAGATTAGTGCGGTCCCTCAAGGAATCTAACACGCACTGGGTAGAGGAGCTTGACTCCGTACTCTGGGGGCTGCGGACCACGCCGAATAGCACCACCGGATACACACCATTCTTTATGGTGTATGGCGCAGAGGCAGTTTTGCCTTGCGACATAATTCATGACTCACCTCGAGTGCGCATGTACAAAGAAAGAGAAGCCGAGCTCGATCGGCAGGACAGTTTGGACGCATTGGAGCAGGAGCATGACGTGGCAAAAGCCCGTTCCGCATTCTATCAACAGCAGGCTCGAAGATACCAAAGCAGAGAAGTACGGGCCAAAAATTACAACGTTGGCAAATTAGTTCTACGCCTGCCGGACAAGAAAAAGGACAAACTCAAGCCCAAGTGGGAAGGTCCCTTCATAATTGACCAAGTCCTGACTGGTGGAGCGTACCGCCTGTGAGATGCATCGGATAAATGACTCGAGCCGAACCCATGGAACGCAGCCCGTCTCCGAAGATTCTATGCCTAGCGCTGGACTCTGTGTTCGTATCCTTCCTCTGTCCATTTTTTATATACTGTCTGTCTTACATTTCTCTCCGTCTCCCCTTCCTTTCTCTTATAGCCTTTAAAGGCTCATCAAATGACGTGCTATTCGCACTCTTTAAACCTGGGGGCTTCTTTTAAAAGAAGCTTATTTATACGGGCTTCATGCCCAACACATGTGTTAAACTTCCGCATGTACCTTTTATTTCACCATTATATGCATCGATATGACTTAAGTTTTGGCCAAGCTGGGTTGCCTGGCTCCTGTGCTTACCCCGACGTTCCCGATTATTCGGCTAGGCGGTAAAGGGAGCACCTCTGCGATTGTTACTGCCGGATCAGCCGGATGTGTACCTCATACTGGGTGAAGCCGAAAGCTAGCATTCTTAAGGGAATATTCGGTCGGTGACCTAAAAGATGATCTTTTCACTTATTTATTTATGCGCCCCCAGATGCTTTTTCCCGCGTCTTTTTCGCGGAATGGGCATGCACTTTAGGGCATGCCTCCCACGGAAAGGAACCCCTTCTCCCTGGAAGATGTTTCTTACTAACCATGTAATATAACATAACTAGTCGGGCACTTGTCTGTTCACGCACTAATGACCCCTACGCCTGGTCTCCATGCATTCCCCGGTTCTTATATAACCGCATGGGAATTCGGACACACTCCTGACCGTCAGGTCCCGAGGCTGAAACGAAAAGGTCGGCCATGACAAATGATCTACAATCCGGCTAGAAGGCATTATAAATGTCAATTAAATTACATAGTCCTTCTGACTGATTGTATTCCTCTTCAATACCATCTAACAGGCTGTCTAATTTACAGTCCTGCTGGGAATACTTTGCGGCCAATTCTACTTGGCCGTATACTAAGCTTACAGGGATCTCCTTCCCATTGCGCCCCACAGGACCGACCTCGGCCATGTGGTTGGGGTCAGCCTTTGTGTACCGCGTCTTCACCATGGCCCAAGCCTCCCTAGCGCCTTGACGGCAGGCCAATATCTTCCACAATCGGAAGTGCCGCTGTGCTCCCTTTAGCTTCTCCGCAATCTCTCTAAGACCTTCGGGCATGGAGATGGATGGCCACAAGGCTTGGGCGACGCCTTGCATCGCCTGCCGAACTCGCTCGAGCAGTTGCGAGAGCTCGGGAAGAAGGTCACCCATAGAACCGGGCATATCCTCTACAGGACGACCTGTTAGCACACCTACAGACATTACTCTGTTAGTCGACTTCCCCGCCGAACTTTTTTTCAAAGGTTCGTTCAAGCACTTACTAAATATGCCGCGCCGAAGCCGCTGATTCTCCTTAACGGAGTCTGACGGCTGGGCACGAACATCTTTCAGGTCGACGCCCAGCTTGGTGTTGGCATCTTGGAGATCGTTCTTCTCCCGCCTCACCTTTTGTAACACCCCAGATGTAACTTTCCCAATTTGTACTCCAACTCTTGCCGTTTCCGGCGTTAAGTTATTTATTTTCTCGGGTTCGGGTCTTTGTCTCCGTGTGTTGTTGTCGTTGTCATGCATCTCATATCATGTCATCATGTGCATTGCTTTTGCATACGTGTTCATCTCATGCATTCGAGCATTTTCCCCGTTGTCCATTTTGCATTCCGGCGCTTCGTTCTCCTCCAGTGGTCATTTCTAGCTTTCTTTTCGTGTGTGGGGATTAAACATTTCTGGATTGGACCGAGACTTGCCAAGCGGCCTTGGTTTACTACCGGTAGACCGCCTGTCAAGTTTCGTACCATTTGGACTTCGTTTGATACTCCAACGGTTAACCGAGGGACCAAAAAGGCCTCGTGTGTGTTGCGGCCCAACACCCACCTAACTCCGCTCCATCATCTAGAGCGTTCGATCACGATCGTGTGGCCGAAAACCACACCTCATTTGGACTCTCCTAGCTCCCTCTATGTCTATTTAAAGACCCCTCCGAATCCGAATCTTCCTCTCGCCCCGAAGCCCTAAAATCCCCTCGTGCGCACCGGACATGTCCGCCACCGCCGGATGAATCCCGCCGCCGCGCCCCAGCCAATAGGCGCCCGCCATGTGTCACTCCACCGCCAGCCGCCGCCGCGGCCCGGGAGCCCAGATCCGGCCCCCGCGGCCCGCTCCCGCCCACCACCACCTACCGCGCCCCGCCGCCGTTGCTCCTCCCGGCCCGCGCCACCGCGCCGCCCGTGTGCGCCCTCGCCTGCGGCTACCCCGCCCCTCGCCGGCGACGACCGCACCACGCCGCCCCGCCTCCTCGTCAACGCCGGCCCGGCCCCGCGCCGCCGAGCCGCCTCCCGGCCGCCACCGCCTTCACCACCACCACCTCCTCGCCGTCCGGTGAGCCCCGGCAAGTTCACGGGCAACCTCGGATCCGGCCAGCTACAGTGTGCGCCGCCATCCTCGGTTCACGTGCCTCGGGTCAAACCCTAGATCTGGGAGGTTGAATTTTCGTCTAAGTCCCTAAAATTTCCGTTTCAAGTGCTCATGTTCGTGACCCCTAACTTTGCATCCGTAGCTCCGATTCATGCATATAGCATATCAAAATGTTCACCTCAGAGAGTACATCATTTCATTCCATTGCATCTTTTTCATTTGAGCTCATCTTGATGCCCGAAATGCTGTTAGAAGATGGCTACTTGAGATAATTGTCAGATCTGCTACTCCGTTTAGGTTTTTGTCATTTTTGCCATGATTAATGTGTGCATGATATGCCGGATGCTCTACATATGTTTTGTTAAGGGTTTTGTCATATTTCCAGAGGTGCAACCCATGTATTTTTGTGGTGTGTGTGGTGACTAGTGCAAGCTTGCAAAGTGGTGCACTTGCTAATTCTGTTTTCAGGGACTTAGCAAATCCACTAAGTCCTTGATCTGTTTATTTCATGATGCCATATGTTCATGTTGTTTCCTAGTGATCCGTGCCTCTTTTGAGGATGATCAGTAAGGATGTTTTGTTAATATTGTAGTGCTCTATCCATCCATGTCTTTGTTTGCAATTATGGAGCACCCTGGCTTGAGTCAATCGAGCTCTACTTTTGCTACTTTGTGAATCTGAGCAGATTGTCAACTTGTTTGCAATTTTGCCGGTGATGTGGTAGTTGATCTGTGCATGCTATGCTATTGTTCTTTCCATGTCTAGCTTGCATTTTGTGCCTTCTTGATGGATGTATTCTTGTCTTGCCATGACTTTCACCGTAGTGAGTGCATCGAGCTCGTAAACATGCCTACTTGAGTTATATTTCAGCATGTGTCAGTTTTTCACAAAGTCTGAAAACTGATTATGTTTTTGCTATGTTCAGATGCTTGCAATTGTATTTTATGATCCCTTTTGGCTCAAGGTCACTAAGGGACTTTTGTTAAGCTCTTTGAGTAGCTCCATGCCATGCTTTACTTTGCCATGTTAAGATCCTGTAGCATGTAGTTTTGTGGCTCCGAAGAGGGCTACCTGATCTGAAATTCCAGACAAGTGTTAATTTCACCAAGTCTGAAATCTGTTTGCCATATGCATTTTTGCCATGCTTGTTTGAACCTGTTAATGAATGAATTGGCCGTAGCTCAGTGCTAGAATTTTGTTAAGAATCTTGTGTGCATCCCTGCCATGTATTTTGTTGTCATGTTTGGGTGCTGTAATATGTTCATTTCGTTGCATTTAGATGCCTACTTGCTGTAAATCGTAGACCGGTGTTATTTTTGAATCGCTTGCCATTTCCAAACCGTAACTCCGATTCCGGCGTTCTTTATATCGTTTTCAAGCGATTTCATCTCATCTTTCCAGTGGCACACTTGGATTTCCAAGTTGAGGCCGGGTTCATGTGTTTCCTGTCATATCTTGCATTTCGCATCCCGCATAGCACATCATCATTGCATCATATTGTTTGGTCCTTGCACGTGGTTGATTGTATCCTTGTTGCTTGTTTGTCTTGTTTGGGTAGAGCCGGGAGACGAGTTCGCTAACAAGGAGCCCGTTGAGTTTGCTTTCGAGGACCCAGTCAACTCTGACAACTGTGCAGGCAAGATGATCATACCCTCGAAATCAGTACTATCTTTGCTATGCTAGTTTTCTCGCTCTTTTGCTATGCCAATGCTACGATGCCTACCACTTGCTTTCAAGCCCCCCAAATTTCCATGTCAAACCTCTAACCCACCATGTCCTAGCAAACCGTTGATTGGCTATGTTACCGCTTTGCTCAGCCCCTCTTATAGCGTTGCTAGTTGCAGGTGAAGATTGGAGGCCGTTCCTTGTTGGAACATTTATTTACTTGTTGGAATATCATTATATTATCTTGTTATCTTAATGAATCTATATATTTGGTAAAGGGTGGAAGGCTCGGCCTCTCGCCTAGTGTTTTGTTCCACTCTTGCCGCCCTAGTTTCTATCATATCGGTGTTATGTTCCCGGATTTTGCGTTCCTTACGTAGTTGGGTTATAATGGGAACCCCTTGATAGTTCGCCTTGATTAAAGCTTTTCCAGCAATGCCCAACCTTGGTCTTACCATTTGCCACCTAGCCTCTTTTTCCCTTGGATTTCCGGAGCCCAAGGGTCATCTTATTTAACCCCCCCCCCCCCCGGGCCAGTGCTCCTCTGAGTGTTGGTCCAAACTAGAGTCCTGTGCAGCGCCCCCTCGGGGAAACTTGAGGTTTGGTTTTAGTTGTATGGAGCGCTCATCTGAGTGTGCCCTGAGAAAGAGATATGTGCAGCTCCTATCGGGATTTGTCGGCACATTCGGGCGGTGTTGCTGGTCTTGTTTTAACCTGTCAAAATGTCTTGAAGAACCGAGATACCGAGTCTGATCAGAACGTCTTGGGAGGAGGTCTATTCCTTCGTTGACCGTGAGAGCTTGTCGTGGGCTAAGTTGGGACACCCCTGCAGGGTTTTGAACTTTCAAAAGCCGTGCCCGCGGTTATGGGCAGATGGGAATTTGTTAATGTCCGGTTGTAGATAACTTGAACCTTAATTAATTAAAATGAATCAACTGAGTGTGTTACCGTGATGGCCTCTTCTCGGCGGAGTCCGGGAAGTGGACACGGTGTTGGAGTAATGTTTGCGCAGGTTGCTCTTTAGTTTCTCGCTCGCGCTTTGCCTCTTCTTCTCGCTCTCTTTTTGCGAATAAGTTAGCCACCATACTTGCTAGTCGCTTGCTGCAGTTCCACATATATTTACCTTGCCTTACCTATAAGCTTAAATAGTCTTGATCGTGAGGGTGCGAGATTGCTGAGTCCCTGTGGCTCACAGATTACTATTACACCAGATGCAGGGCCTGATGATTCCGCTACAGCAGACGCGTATGAGCTCAAGTGGGAGTTCGACGAAGACTCTCAACGTTACTATGTTTCCTTTCCCGATGATTAGTAGTGGTGCCCAGTTGGGGGTGATTGGGACCGTGTCGCATGTTGGGTTATCTTTTATTTTGGCGCCGTAGTCGGGCCATGAGTGTTTGTTTGATGTAATGTTATTTATGTACTTGATTGACGTGGCGAGTGTAAGCCAACTATGTTATCTCCCCTTTATGAATTATTTTACATGGGATGTTGTGAAGATTGCCTAACTTGCGACATATGCCTTCAATGCGATTATGCCTCTAAGTCGTGCCTCGACACGTGGGAGATATAGTTGCATCGAGGGTTTTACACCTTTGTCAGCACCTTCTCACCAGCCTTCAGCTGGCGTAGGAGTTGTTGCCTTTCCGTATTCAATCCGGCGCCACCTGCAATTTCATTTGTCAGATTCGCACCCATGCCGTGCTTCGCAAAATACTTATCTTTCGAAGCGTATATTACCAGAGGGGGTCTCCTTGGGCTCCCCTGCCGCGGCTAGTGCGGCCTCAAGTTGGGCTTTGCACTCTTCCAGCTCCTGGGACAGTAGGGAATTCTTTTCTGTAAGAACCTGCATAACAAATGATCCTTAAATCAGTTATTCTAACTGCTTCAAGTCTCGGGGGCTACTGGTATATATATATATATATAATTACCAAAATTTTCTTACCCGTATGTCTTTTACATATTGCTCCGTGGCTCTGGCTAGACCATTTTGAGCAACATGGAGGTACGCATCTCCCGAATTGAAGGCATCTAATGCCTCTTGGGAGAAACAAGCGTCGCGAAGAATTGTCTGGCGACGCCTGTGGTTCATGGCACTCTCCACCTCAGAGTTGGTGGCAGACAACCTGTCCACATCCTCCGTCGGAGGAGCGTCCGGTGCGCGCCTTGTGTTCGCCTCCGCCTCCAGACCAGGCTTTGGAGCCTGGCTGGTGGAGGCGCGATTGGTGGCCTCTCCGTATATAGTCTGACGAGGTCTCTTTGTCCTGAAGAGAGCACGAGTGTTAATATGACTTGAAGGTATAACACCTGGGATAAGGGGGCACGCCATACCTTTGCGCTGACGCCTCGGTCCGGACTGCACCTCTTTTCTGCCCATGGGGCCCTGCGGCCCCTCGTTGGCTTGTCGCCGCAGGTTCGACCTCTCGTCTCAAAAACCTCCCCTGCAAAGCTTGGTTGTAATCAGGAAACTGAAAACACGAGAGGGCGGACCCCTATTCGGGGTACTGGGACTTCGATCTCAGTTACCTGGGAGGCCGGGATTAGCCCTGGGTAATCAGCCGTAATGGCCACCAAGGCGTTGTCCTTGCTCAATTGATGGAACAATCCATCAATCAGCTCCATAGATAAGTCCGGATCCTCTTGAGAGGCCGGGTCGAGGGACCGTCCTGGGTCCTCGGGTTGTGGAGGAGGCCTGTTTATTTCTTTAACAGCCTGGCACAGTTCCTGCGTTGAAGTCGTTAGACTGAATATTTAACAATGGGAATATAAAACGGATGGGCAAGTAAATGTGACCGCTTACCCAACTTGGGGGATTGTACATAGAAAATCCACCCTGTGGGTCGACGCGGAGAAATTCCTCCTCTTCTCCCTTGTACAAAGCGGACAAGGTCTTTGTTAGAGCCGCAGCCGAATCCGGCCCCTTACGGCCGTAGCGGGTGGCGTCGTCCTCCCCGTTGAAGTCCCACATGGGGTGGCCTCTATACTGTAGCGGCTGCACCCCTCGCATGATGCATGCGGCCATGACCCCGATCATGGTCAGTCCGGAATGAGCTAACAATCTTATCCGGCCCATCAGGTAAAGAACGTCCTTGTCACTTTCCCTCTGAGGGCTCCGTGGACGCCAACTTAGGCGCTTCTTTAGTGGAGCACTGTCGAACTCAGGGAGGCCGATCCAGACAGGATCCGGCAGCGAGACGTCCTCTATGTAAAACCATTCCGAAGGCCAGTCCTCGGACGCCTTCTTTGGGGTTCCGGATAGATATCCGGTCCCGGCGATGCGCCACACTTCGGCTCCGCCCACTTGATATATTGACCCCTTCTGAGAACGGGGCACAAGGCAGAATAGCTCTTTCCATAGCCCGAGATGAGCCTCAACACCCAAAAACAGCTCGCAGAGGGCTACGAAGCCCGCGATATGCAATACGGAGGCAGGCGTAAGATTGTGTAGCTGGAGGCCATAGAACTCCAGGAGCCCCCGGAGAAACGGATGGATTGGAAATCCGAGCCCTCTTATTAAATAAGGGACAAGGCATACCCGCTCTCCTTTGGAGGGATTAGGGGCACTCTCCGCTTGCTCTCCGCCGTTATAGATGGCAAGACCGGCTCGAACCGGGACCATATAGGCCGGGGGGAGAAATCCCTTGGTCTGGAGCGTCACTAGCTCGCTATGCAGGATAGAGCATCTCTCCCAATATCCAGGCTGAGGGATGGAAGGGCGAAAGGAGGAGTTGCGACGGCTGGCCATGGTGGAATGGACCTTTGTCGGATGCGCTCTAATGAACACTCGCGAAGGGGAGAAGGTGTGGTTTGGATCTAAATCCTCGTCCCCTTAAATGGGCGGCTCATTTACGCGGCTAGGGGTGTGGATGTAAAAACACTCAGACTTTTCATATTCGTTTGACACGTGGGAGATGGCCATTATTGGGCGTAGAAGCCAAGGAGCGCAACATTTACAAGAAACCAGACTTTATTCAACAGGTACACGGAATTTGGAGGAGAACCCGCCTTGCAATGCCGAAGACAATCTGCGTGCCGGACTCATCGTCATTGAAGCCTGGTTCGGGGGCTACTGAGGGAGTCCTGGATTAGGGGGTGTTCGGATAGCCGGACTATACCTTCAGCCGGACTCCTGGACTATGAAGATACAAGATTGAAGACTTCGTCCCGTGTCTGGAAGGGACTTTCCTTGGCGTGGAAGGCAAGCTTGGCGATACGGATATGTAGATCTCCTACCATTGTAACCGACTCTATGTCACCCTAACCCTCTCCGGTGTCTATATAAACCAGAGGGTTTTAGTCCGTAGGACAACATATAGAACAACAATCATACCATAGGCTAGCCTCTAGGGTTTAGCCTCTCTGATCTCGTGGTAGATCTACTCTTGTACTACCCATATCATCAATATTAATCAAGCAGGACATAGGGTTTTACCTCCATCAAGAGGGCCCGAACCTGGGTAAAACTTCGTGTCCCTTGCCTCTTGTTACCATCCGGCCTAGACGCACAGTTCGAGACCCCCTACCAGAGATCCGCCGGTTTTGACACCGACAGATCCCATCTAGGATTTCATGGCCTCTAACCATTTGTCAGAATCCGGTCCCACTATTGCTTCTCCATAGCTCGTAGGTTCATCGTTGTCCAACAACATGACATCTAAGACAGGGTTACCGTACCACTCAGGAGTAGTATGTACACTTGTCGACCTACGAGGTTCGATAGTAACTTGATCTGAAACTTCATGATCACTGTCATTAGCTTCCTCTTCAACTGACGTAGGTGCCACAAAAACATGTTTCTGCGTTGTGCTACTCTCTGGTTGCAGTGAAGGTTCAACAACCTCATCAAGTTCTATCTTCCTATCACTCAATTCTTTCGAGAGAAACTCTTTCTCAAGAAAGGACCCGTTCTTAGCGACAAACACTTTGCCTTCGGATCTGAGATAGAAGGTATACCCAACCGAAGCCTTTGGGTATCATGTGAAGACGCATTTGTCCGCTTTGGGTTTCAGCTTTTCTGGTTGAATCCTTTTTACATAAGTATCGCAACCCCAAACCTTAAGAAATGACAGCTCAGGTTTCTTGCCAAACCATAGTTCATATGATGTCATCTCTACGAACTTAGATGGTGCCCTATTAAAAGTGAATGCAAATGTTTCTAATGTGTAACCCCATAACGAGAGTGGCAGATTGAAAAGGGACATCGTAGAATGCACCATATCCAATAAGGTACAATTATGGTGTTCGACACACCATGCATTACGCTATGGTGTTCCAGGTGGCGTCAACTATGAAACAATTCCACATTGTCTTAAGTGATTGACAAACTCATAAATAACTCAGATAGTCTGCCCCTCGATTAGATCATAGGAATTTAATCTTCTTGTTACGATGATTCTCAACTTCACTCTGAAATTTCTTGAACTTTTCAAACGTTTCAGACTTATGCTTCATCAAGTAAATATACCCATATATACTCAAATCATCGGTGAAGGTGTGAAAGTAACAACATCCACCGCGCACGTCAACACTCATCAGCCTGCACACATCAGTATGTATGATTTCCAACAAGTCACTTGCCCGTTCCATTGTTTCGGAAAACGGGGTTTTAGTCATCTTGCCCATGAGGCTTGGTTCGCATGTGTCAAGTGATTCAAAATCAAGTGACTCCAAAAGTCCATCAGCATGGAGTTTCTTCATGCGCTTTACACCAATATGACCTAAGAGGCAATGCCACAAGAAAGTGGTACTATCATTATCAACTCTACATCTTTTGGCATTAATATTATGAACATGTATATGATCACTATCAAGATTCAATAAGAATAAACCCCTCACAATGGATGCATGACCATAAAAGATATTACCCATATAAATAGAATAACCATTGTTCTCTGATTTAAATGAGTATCCGTCTCGCATTAAACAAGATCCAGGTATAATGTTCATGCTCAACGCAGGCACTAAATAACAATTATTTAGGTTTATCACTAATCCCGATGGTAATCGAAGAGCGAGTGTGCCGAGGCGATCACATCAACCTTGGAACCATTTCCCACAAGCATCGTCACTCCATCCTTCGCCAACCTTCCTCTATTCCGTAGTGCATGTTTAGAGTTGCAAATGTGAGCAACCGCACCGGTATCAAATACCCAGGAACTACAACGAGAGTTGGTAAGATACACATCAATAACATGTATATCATATATACCTTCATTGGTGTTGGCCCCCTTCTTGTCGGCCAGATACTTGGGGTAATTCTGCCTCTAGTGGCCAGTTCCCTTGCAATAGAATCACTCAATTTACGGCTTGGGTCTAGCCTTGGCTTTCTTCACGGGAGGAGGAGCAACTGCTTTGCCACTCTTCTTGAAGTTTCCCTTGTTTCCCTTGCTCTTCTTTAAACTAGTGGTTTTATTGACCATCAACACTTGATGCTCCTTCTGGATGTCTGAATCAGCGACTTTCAGCATCGCGAATAGCTCGGAGACTGACTTGTTCATCCCTTACATGTTATAGTTCAACACAAAGTTCTTGTAGCTAGGTGGTAGCGATTGAAGAACTATGTCAGCGATCCCTCTAGTGGGAGCTCAACTCCCAACTCATCCAGACAGTTGTAATACCCATATATTCTAAGTATGTCCTCACTGACAGACCCCTTCTCCTCCATTTTGCGGACATAGAACTTATCGGAGGTCTCATACCTCTCGGTCCAAGCATTTTTCTCAAAATTAAACTTCAACTCCTGGAACATCTCATTGTTGGGGAACGTTGCATCGAAAACAAAAAAAAATCTACGCACATGCAAGATCTATCAAGGAGATGCATGGCAACGAGAGGGGAGAGTGCGTCTACGTACCCTTGTAGACCGTAAGCGGAAGCGTTTGTTAACGTGGTTGATGTAGTCGAACTTGTTCGCGCTCCAACCAATTGATTACCGAACATACGACACATCCACGTTCACCACACGTTCAGCTCGGTGACGTCCTCCGCCTTCTTGATCTAGCAAGATGACGAGGTAGTGGATGAGTTTCGGCAGCACGACGGCGTGGTGATGGTGATGGTGAAGCTATCTCCGCAGGGCTTCGCCTAAGCACTATGAAAATATGACTGAGGGTGTAAACGGTGGAGGGGGGCGCCGCACATGACTAAGCAATTGTCGTGGTTTGCTAGGTTCCCCCTTCCCACAAATATATAGGTAGGGGAGAGGGGAGAGGCCAACGGGAGCCCCAAGTAGGGTTGAATCCTACTTGGGGACTTCCCAAGCCGCGCCCCCTTTCCATATATGAGTGCGGGAGGAAGGCAGGAGGAGCGGGCACTGAGGGAGTCCTGGACTAAAGGGTCCTCGGGCGTCCAGCCTGTTGGATATGGGTCAGACTGATGGGCTACGAAGATACAAGACCGAAGACTCTCACTTGTGTCCAGATGGGACTCTCCTTGGCGTGGATGGAAAGCTTAGCATTTGGATATGAAGATTTCTTTCTCTGTAACCGAATTTGTATAACCCTAGTCCCCTCAGATGTCTATATAAACCGGAGGGTTTAGTCCGTAGAGGCGAGGACAATCATAGTCGCATAGGCTAGACTTCTAGGGTTTTAGCCATTACGATCTCGAGGTAGATCAACTCTTGTAATACTCATATTCATCAAGATCAATCAAGCAGGAAGTAGGGTATTACCTCCATAGAGAGGGCCCGGACCTGGGTAAACATCGTGTCCCCCGTCTCCTGTTACCATCAACCTTAGATGCACTGTTCGGGACCCCCTACCCGAGATCCATCGGTTTTGACACCGACATTGGTGCTTTCATTGAGAGTTCCGATGTGCCATCATCAAAAGGTTTGATGGCTCCATCCATGATCTACAACAATGCTGCCCGAGGGGATGTCTTTCTCCCTGGCCAGATCTTCGTATTCGGCGGCTTCGCACTACGGGCCAACTCGCTTGGCCATCCAGAGCAGATCGACAGCTACGCCCCTGGTCGTCAGGTCAGGTTTGGAAGCTTGAACTACGTCGCTGATATCCGTGGGGATTTGATCTTCGACGGATTTGAGCCCATGGCAGCCGCTCCCTGCCATCACGATGAACATGACCTAAATCTGTCATCGGACCATACCTAGGAGATCGTGCCTGTAAGCGCTCTGGCCCTAGATCCGGAGCAGCTTGCGCCATCCGAAGATGGGAAGCTTAACCTCGCCACGGAAGCCGCAGACTCAGCGGCATTGGAGCCGCACACAGACCCAACCTCGAGCGGGGTCTGTGTTACTAGACCCCCGGATTCATCTCCGGCCACTGGTTCCAAACTACATGCATCCGCGTCCGCCAAGCCTTACCAGGTGCCGATCGTCGAATTCAGTTCCGCAGACATCTTCCGGCACTCACCTTTAGGCGATGTGCTAAACTCATTAAAAACCCTCTCTTTAGCAGGGGACTCACAACTGAATTATATCCGGTTTGAACTGGGGGCTGATGACAGGGAATTTCGCTTCCCACCCACCTCCCACTTAATAGCCATTGTCGAAGATCTAACCGACATGCTCTACTACGACTCCGGAGACATTGATGGTATGGACGACGATGCCGAAGAGGAGCAGGCCCAAAAGCCGCCATTTACCGGGTGCTGGACGGCCACCTCCTCCTACAATGTATACATGGTGGACACACCCAAAGAAGTTAACGGAGATGACAAAAAAGACCCAGTGGAAGATAAACCTCTTGAGATACAGCCAAAGCGCTGACAACAGCAACGCTGCTCTAAGTCACGCCGTGAAAAAGACAGCAATACCGGCACAGGAGAAAACAATACTCTAGACGATGCCGGAGACAATGAAGACCCCGTTCAGCCAACTTCTGAACAGGACGAACGGGAAGATGGACGAGTCAGCCGTAATGAATAGGCCGCGCATGAAGACTCGGAGGACAGTAATTATATTCCACTCTTCGAGGATGAGGTGAGCCTCGGCAACGAAGATTTTATCGTGCCTAAGGAACCTCTCGAGCAAGAGCGCTTTAAGCGCCGGCTAAGAGCCACTGCAAGGAGCATGAAAAAGATGCAGCAATAGCTTCAGGCTGATCAAGATCTGCTCAATGATAGATCGATTAACGTCCTAGCAGCCGAGGAATACGGCCTCGAGCGACCACCCAAAAGGTACCCGAAGCACAAGTTACTACCTCAATTCGATGACGAGGCGCTGGAGCCTATGGCATTGATACGTCCATTTTGCATCATGCCTTTATATCGGTATTTATTGCATTATGGGCTGTTATTACACCTTATGTCACAATACTTATGCCTATTTTCTCTTATTTTACAAGGTTTACATGCAGAGGGAGAATGTCGGCAGCTGGGATTCTGGGCTGGAAAAGGAGCAAATATTAGAGACCTATTCTGCACAGCTCCAAAAGTCCTGAAACTTCACGGAAGTTATTTCTAGAATATATAAAAAATACTGAGCGAAGAAAGTTCCAGAGGGGGGCACATCCAGGCAACGAGGGTGGGGGCGTGCCCTACCCCCCTGGGTTCGCCCCCTGCCTCATGGGCCCCTTGGTGGCCCTTCGATGCCCATCTTCTGCTATATGAGGTCTTTCGTCCAAGAAAAAAATAATAAGTAAGCTTTGGGGAAGAAACTTCGCTGCCACGAGGCGGAACCTTGGCGGAACCAATCTAGGGCTCCGGCAGAGTTGTTCTGCCGGGGAAACTTCCCTCCGGGAGGGGGAAATCATCACCATCGTCATCACCAACGATCCTCTCATCGGGAGGGGGTCAATCTCCATCAACATCTTCACCAGCACCATCTCATCTCAAACCCTAGTTCATCTCTTGTATCCAATCTTTGTATCCAAACCTCAGATTGGTACCTGTGGGTTGCTAGTAGTGTTGATTACTCTTTGTAGTTGATGCTAGTTGGTTTACATGGTGGAAGATCATATGTTCAGATCCATTATGCATATTAATACCCCTCTGATTATGAACATGAATATGCTTTGTGAGTAGTTACGTTTGTTCCTGAGGACATGGGAGAAGTCTTGCTATAAGTAGTCATGTGAATTTGGTCTTCGTTCGATATTTTGATAAGATGTATGTTGTCATCCCTCTAGTGGTGTTATGTGAACGTCAACTACATGACAATTCACCATTGTTTGGCCTAGGGGGAGGCATTGGGAAGTAATAAGTAGATGATGGGTTGCTAGAGTGACAGAAGCTTAAACCCTAGTTTATGCGTTGCTTCGTAAGGGGCTGATTTGGATCCATATGTTTCATGCTATGGTTAGGTTTACCTTAATACTTCTATTGTAGTTGCGGATGCTTGCAATAGGGGTTAATCATAAGTGGGATGCTTGTCCATGTAAGGACAGTACCCAAGCACTGGTCCACCCACATATCAAATTATCAAAGTACCGAAGGCGAATGATATGAACATGATGAAAACTAGCTTGACGATAATTCCATGTGTCCTCGGGAGCGCTTTCCTTCATATAAGAGTTTGTCCAGGCTTATCCTTTGCTACAAAAAGGATTGGGGCATCTTTCTACACCTTATTTACATTAACTACTTGCTACTCGCTACAAATTACCTTATCACAAAACTATCTGTTACCGATAATTTCAGTGCTCGCAGAGAATACCTTACTGAAAACTGCTTATCATTTCCTTCTGCTCCTCGTCGGGTTTGACACTCTTACTTATCGAAAAGGCTACGATAGATCCCTACACTTGTGGGTCATCAAGACTCTTTTCTGGCGCCGTTGCCGGGGAGTGAAGCGCCTTTGGTAGGTGGAATTTGGTAAGGAAAAATTTATGTAGTGTGCTAAAAATGTTTACTTTGAAATTCCTTCGGGTATGATAGATAAACTGCTAGCTAATCCTTTTGCAGGAGATGGAACACTGCATCCCGATTTACACCTAATCTATGTGGACGAAGTTTGTGGATTATTTAAGCTTGCAGGTATGCCCGAGGATGTTATCAAGAAGAAGGTCTTCCCCTTATCTTTGAAGGGAGAGGAATTGACATGGTATAGGCTATGTGATGATATGGGATCATGGGACTACAATAGATTCAAATTGGAATTTCATCAGAAGTTTTATCCTATGCATCTTGTTCATCGTGATCGTAATTATATATATAATTTTTGGCCTCGCGAAGGATTAAGCATCGCTCAAGCTTGGGGGAGGCTTAAGTCAATGTTATATTCATGTCCCAATCAAGAGCTCTCAAGAGAAATGATTATTCAAAAAATTTATGCTCGGCTTTCTCTCCGTAATCGCTCCATGCTCGATACTTCTTGTACTGGATCTTCTATGATGAAGACTATTGAATTCAAATGGGATTTATTGGAAAGAATTAAACGCAACTCTGAAGATTGGGACCTCGACGAAGGTAAGGAGTCAGGTATAACACCTAAGTTTGATTGTGTTAAATCTTTTATGGATACCGATGCTTTCCGTGAATTTAGCACTAAATATGGACTTGACTTTGAGATAGTAGCTTCTTTCTGTGAATCATTTGCTACTCATGTTGATCTCCCTAAGGAGAAGTGGTTTAAATATAATCCTCCCATTGAAGTAAAAGCAGTTGCACCTATTAAAGTTGAAGAAAAGAATATCACTTATGATGATCCTATTGTTCCTACTGCTTATATTGAGAAACCACCTTTCCATGTTAGAATAAAGAATCATGCTAAAGCTTCAACTATGGTTAACAAAAGTAATATTAAGACACCAAAACCCCTTGAGCAAATTAAAGTTGAACCTAAGATTGCTATGGTTAAAGATATCTTGGCCGATAATATTGATGGGCATGTTATTTACTTCTGCAATGAAGCTGCTAGAATTGCTAGACCTGATGCTAAAAATAAACATAGACCTGTTGTAGGCATGCCTATTATTTCTGTTAAAATAGGAGATCACTGTTATCATGGCTTATGTGATATGGGTGCTAGTGCAAGTGCAATACCTCATTCCTTTTACCAAGAAATTATGCATGATATTGTACCTGCTGAGATAGAAGATATCAATGTTACCATTAAACTTGCCAATAGAGATACTATTTCACCGATTGGGATTGTTAGAGATGTTGAAGTCTTGTGTGGGAAAGTTAAATATCCTACTGATTTTCTTGTTCTTGGTTCCCCACAAGATGACTTTTGTCCCATTATATTTGGTAGACCCTTCTTGAATACTATTAATGCTAAGATAGACTACAATAAGGATATTGTTTCTGTTGGTTTAGGGGATATGTCTCATGAGTTTAATTTTGCTAAATTTCGTAGACAACCCTATGATAAAGAATTGCCTAGTAAAGATGAAATTATTTGTCTTGCTTCTATTGTTGTGCCTCCTACTGATCCTTGAGAACAATATTTGCTAGACCATGAAAATGATATGTATATGAATGAGAAAAGGGAAATAGATGAAGTATTCTTTAAACAGGGACCTATTCTGAAACACAACTTGCCTGCTGAAATCCTAGGGGATCCTCCTCCACCCAAGGGTGATCCCGTGTTTGAGCTTAAACCATTGCCTGATACTCTTAAATATGCTTATCTTGATGAAAAGAAGATATATCATGTTATTATTAGTGCTAACCTTTCAGAGCATGAAGAAGAGAGATTATTGAAAACTCTGAATAAGCACCGTGCTGCTATTGGATATACTCTTGGTGATCTTAAGGGCATTAGTCCCACTTTATCTCAACACAACATAAATTTGGAGAAAGATGCCAAACCAGTTATTGATCACCAATGACGGCTAAATCCTAAGATGAAAGAAGTGGTAAGAAAGGAAATATTAAAGCTCCTTGAGGCAGGTATAATTTATCCCGTTGCTGATAGTCAGTGGGTAAGTCCTGTCCATTGTGTCCCTAAGAAGGGAGGTATTACTGTCCTTCCTAATGATAAAGATGAATTAATTCCGCAAAGAATTATTACAGGTTATAGGATGGTAATTGATTTCCACAAATTAAATAAAGCCACTAAAAAGGATCATTACTCTTTGCCTTTCATTGATCAAATGCTAGAAAGATTATCCAAACATACACATTTTTGCTTTCTAGATGGTTACTCTGGTTTCTCTCAAATACCCGTGTCAGCTGATGATGAAGAAAAGACTAATTTTACTTGCCCTTTCAGTACCTTTGCTTATAGACGTATGCCTTTTGGTTTATGTAATGCACCTGCTACCTTTCAAAGATGCATGATGGCTATATTCTCTGACTTTTTGTGAAAAGATCTGTGAAGTTTTCATGGATGATTTCTCTATTTATGGATCCTCTTTTGATGATTGCTTGAGCAACCTTGATCGAGTTTTGCAGAGATGTGAAGAAACTAACCTTGTCTTGAATTGGGAGAAGTGCCACTTTATGGTTAATGAAGGTATTGTCTTGGGGCATAAAATTTCTGAAAGAGGTATTGAAGTTGACAAAGCTAAAGTTGATGCTATTGAAAAGATGTCGTGTCCCAAGGACATTAAAGGTATAAGAAGTTTCCTTGGTCATGCCGGTTTTTATAGGAGGTTCATTAAGGACTTCTCAAAAAGTTCTCGGCCTCTGACTAACCTATTACAAAAAGATATTCCTTTTGTCTTTGATGATGATTGTGTAGAAGCATTTGAAATACTTAAGAAAGCTTTGATTTCTGCACCTATTGTTCAGCCACCTGATTGGAATTTACCATTTGAAATCATGTGTGATGCTAGTGATTATGCTGTAGGTGATGTTCTAGGACAAAGAGTTGATAAAAAATTAGATGTTATTCAATATGCTAGTAAAACTCTAGACAATGCCCAGAGAAATTATGCTACTACTGAAAAGGAATTCTTAGAAGTTGTATTTCCTTGTGATAAGTTCAGACCCTATATTGTTGATTCTAAAGTAACTATTCACACTGATCATGCTGCTATTAAATATCTTATGGAAAAGAAAGATGCTAAACCTAGACTTATTAGATAGGTTCTCCTACTACAAGAATTTGATTTGCATATTATTGATAGAAAGGGAGGTGAGAACCCCATTGCAGACAACTTGTCTAGGTTAGAAAATGTTCTTGATGACCCACTACCTATTGATGATAGCTTTCCTGATGAACAATTAGCTGTCATAAATGCTTCTCGTACTGCTACGTGGTATGCTGATTATGCTAATTACATTGTTGCTAAATTCATACCACCTAGTTTCACATACCAGCAAAAGAAAAAGTTTTTCTATGATTTAACAAATTACTTATGGGATGACCCACATCTTTATAAAGAAGGAGTAGATGGTGTTATTAGACGTTGTGTACCTGAGCATGAACAGGAACAGATCCTACACAAGTGTCACTCCGAAGCTTATGGAGGACACCATGCTGGAGATAGAACTGCACATAAGGTATTGCAATCCGGTTTTTATTGGCCTACTCTCTTCAAGGATGCCAGTAAGTTTGTCTTATCTTGTGATGAATGTCAAAGAATTGGTAATATTAGTAGACGTCAAGAAATGCCTATGAATTATTCACTTGTTATTGAACCATTTGACATTTGGGGCTTCGATTATATGGGACCTTTTCCTTCCTCTAATGGGTATACACATATTTTAGTTGCTGTTGATTACGTTACTAAGTGGGTAGAAGTTATTCCAACTAGTAGTGTTGATCATAACACCTCTATTAAGATGCTTAAAGAATTTATTTTTCCGAGGTTTCGAGTCCCTAGATACTTAATGACTGATGGTGGTTCACATTTTATTCATGGTGCCTTTCGTAAAATGCTTGCTAAGTATGATGTTAATCGTAGAATTGCATCTCCTTATCACCGGCAGTCTAGTGGTCAGGTAGAATTGAGTAACAAAGAGCTCAAATTAATTTTGCAAAAGACTGTTAATAGATCTAGAAAGAATTGGTCCAAGAAACTTGATGATGCATTATGGGCTTATAGAACTGCATATAAAAATCCTATGGGTATGTCTCCGTATAAAATGGTTTATGGAAAAGCATGTCACTTACCTCTCAAATTAGAACATAAGGCATATTGGGCTATTAAAGAGCTCAATTATGACTTTAAACTTGCCGGTGAGAGGAGGCTTTTTGACATTAGCTCACTTGATGAATGGAGAACCCAGGCTTATGAAAATGCCAAGCTACTTAAAGAAAAAGTTAAAAGATGGAATGACAAAAGGATACAAAAACGTGAGTTCAATGTAGGTGACTATGTATTGTTATACAACTCTCGTTTAAGATTTTTAGCAGGCAAACTTCTCTCTAAATGGGAAGTTCCTTACATCATCGTGGAGGTCTATCGCTCCGGTGCCATAAAAATCAACAACTTCGAAGGCACAAATCCGAAGGTGGTGAACGGTCAAAGAATCAAACATTATATCTCAGGTTCCCATAAATGTTGAAACTAATATTATTGAAACAATAACCCGGGAAGAATACATAAGAGTCACTTTCCGGAATGTTTCAGACTCCGAAAAGGAATAGGTATGTGGTATGGTAAGTAAACCGACTCCAAAACAGTTCTAATGGCAATTTTTCTCCGTTTTCGAATATTTAAGAAAATAGGAAAATAAGAAGCATACCGGAAAGTACACGAGGCTTCCACAAGGGTGGAGGGCGCGCCCCCTACCTCGTGGGCACCTCATGTGCTCTCCGGACTCCGTTTTCTTGCACGATACTTCTTTTGGTCGGTAAAAATTCATTATATAATCTCCCGAAAGTTTTGACCACCATATCATGCAAAAATCCTCTGTTTTTGTTTCAAGCTATTTCTACTGCAGATTTAGAGCAAGATGTCTTCTCAAGAGTCAGTCAGGGAGAGTCGAGTGTCTCATCCGACAGCAGGACCAAGAGCAAATAGTGATGCTGATCACTTTGTGCCAACAACGGAAGAAGAGATGGAGGCCGACTTGAAAAGGATAGATGCCATGGAAGAGGATCAAGAAGTTACTTCTTGTTCCCGATCTAGATTCACGATGGGGGAACTACAGAGCTCAGCCATTCCAAACTCGGTTATCCCTTCCAATGTCAGATTTCTTTCTTATGAAAATATGAAAAAGAGTGTTACTTGTTCTCCCGCAGCTATGCAACATCCATCGGTGAAAGGAGCTTTAACTGTCATGGGCAAGCTCCGAAAGGAAATAATGGGCCTCAAGCGGCAAGTCAATAAGCTTGAAGAAGATAATCATATTTTGAGGGGCATCATCGCCAAGAATATCACATCACCAACCCCGAAGAAAGAGATATAATCACATGGGTATGGGCACTCCCCTTGGCAACTGCCAAGCTTGGGGGAGTGCCTCGGTATCGTATCACCATCAATTTTATCTTCACCATTTTTCCTAGTTTGATCCTTTTGATAATATCTTGATCTAGTAGAATAAAGTTTTAGTATGATCTAGCTATGAGTTTTGCTTTATGGTCTTCTTATGTAATCGAGTCCGTGAGATATATATAATAAAGATTAGTGTTTAGTCAAGGGCTTGATTATTTTGCTATAATCTAGAGGGAATAAAATAAAAGAGAAGAAATAAAAAGAAATAAAAAGATCATATGGATCTTATGGAGAGTAATGAGCTCACATATAAAGAGTATGATGAACAAAAGTTGTTGAGAGTTGACAAACATAGTTTTGGTCATTGTTGCAATTAATAGGAAGTAATAAAGAAAGAGAGGTTCACATATAAATATACTATCTTGGACATTTTTTATAATTGTGAGCACTCATTAAAGTATGACATGCTAAAGAGTTGATGTTGGACAAGGAAGACAACATAATGGGTTATGTTTTCTTACATCTAAGATAAATTATATTGTCATGGATCATCCAACATGTTGAGCTTGCCTTTCCCTCTCATGCTAGTCAATTTCTTTGCACCAAGTAGAGATACTACTTGTGCTTCCAAATATCCCTAAACCCAGTTTTGCCATGAGAGTCCACCATATCTACCTATGGATTGAGTAAGATCCATCAAGTAAGTTGTCATCGGTGCAAGCAATAAAAATTGCTCTCTAAATATGTATGACTTATTAGTGTGGAGAAAATAAGCTTTATACGATTTTGTGTTATGGAAGAAATAAAAGCGACGGACTGCATAATAAAGGTTCACATCACAAGTGGCAATATAAAGTGATGTTCTTTTGCATTAAGATTTCATGCATCCAACCATAAAAGTGCATGACAACCTCTGCTTCCCTCTGAAAAGGGCCTATCTTTCATTCTTGTCTTATACTTAATGCAAAGAGTCATGGTGATCTTCACCTTTCCTTTTTACATTTTATCCTTTGGCAAGCACAATGTGTTGGAAAGATCCTGATATATATGGCTAATTGGATGTGGGTTTTCATGAACTATTACTGTTGACATTACCCTTGAGGTAAAACGTTGGGAGGCAAAACTATAAGCCCCTATCTTTCTCTGTGTCCGATTAATACTTCATAACCATAAATATCGCGCGAGTGTTAGCAATTATGAAAGACTGAAAGATGGTTCAGTATGTGGACTTGCTGAAAAGCTCTTATATTGACTCTTTCCTATGTTATGATAAACTGCAATTGCCTCAATGACTCAGATTATAGTTTGTTGGTTCTCAATGAAGTTTATGATTCATACTTGAAATTGTGATTGAACTGTTATTTTAGCATAAGAGATCATATGACAATATATATATATGTTGTTGTTCTAAGAATGGTCATGATGCCCTCATGTCCGTATTTTTATTTTTATCGACACCTCTATCTCCAAACATGTGGACATATTTTTCGATTTTGTCTTTCACTTGAGGACAAGCGAGGTCTAAGCTTGGGGGAGTTGATACGTCCATTTTGCATCATGCTTTTATATCGATATTTATTGCATTATGGGCTGTTATTACACATTATGTCACAATATGTATGCCTATTCTCTCTTATTTTACAAGGTTTACATGAAGAGGGAGAATGCCGGCAGCTGGGATTCTGGGCTGGAAAAGGAGCAAATATTAGTGACCTATTCTGCACAGCTCCAAAAGTCCTGAAACTTCACGGAAGTTATTTCCAAAATATATAAAAATATTGAGCGAAGAAAGTTCCAAAGGGGGGCCACACCCTGGCCACGAGGGTGGGGGGCGTGCCCAACCCCGTGGGCGCGCCCCCTGCCTCGTGGGACCCCTGGTGGCCCTCCGATGCCCATCTTCTGCTATATGAGGTCTTTCGTCCCAGAAAAAAAATAAGAAGTAAGCTTTGGGGAAGAAACTCCGCCGTCAGGAGGCGGAACCTTGGCGGAACCAATCTAGGGCTCCGGCAGAGCTGTTCTGCCGGGGAAACTTCCCTCCAGGAGGGGGAAATCATCACCATCGTCATCACCAACGATCCTCTCATCGGGAGGGGGTCAATCTCCATCATCATCTTCACCAGCACCATCTCATCTCAAACCCTAGTTCATCTCTTGTATCCAATCTTTGTATCCAAACCTCAGATTGGTACCTGTGGGTTGCTAGTAGTGTTGATTACTCCTTGTAGTTGATGCTAGTTGGTTTACTTGGTGGAAGATCATATTTTCAGATCCATTATGCATATTAATACCCCTCTGATTATGAACATGATATGCCTTGTGAGTAGTTACGTTTGTTCCCGAGGACATGCGAGAAGTCTTGCTATAAGTAGTCATGTGAATTTGGTCTTCGTTCGATATTTTGATAAGATGTATGTTGTCATCCCTCTAGTGGTGTCATGTGAACATCGACTACATGACACTTCACCATTGTTTGGGCCTAGGGGGAGGCATTGGGAAGTAATAAGTAGATGATGGGTTGCTAGAGTGACAGAAGCTTAAACCCTAGTTTATGCGTTGCTTCGTAAGGGGCTGATTTGGATCCATATGTTTCATGATATGGTTAGGTTTACCTTAATACTTCTGTTGTAGTTGTGGATGCTTGCAATAGGGGTTAATCATAAGTGGGATGCTTGTCCAAGTAAGGACAAGACCCAAGCACCGGTCCACCCACATATCAAATAATCAAAGTACCGAACGCGAATCATATGAACGTGATGAAAACTAGCTTGACGATAATTCCCATGTGTCCTCGGGAGCGCTTTCCTTCATATAAGAGTTTGTCCAGGCTTGTCCTTTGCTACAAAAAGGATTGGGCCATCTTGTTGCACCTTATTTACTTTTACTACTTGCTACTCGCTACAAATTACCTTATCACAAAACTATCTGTTACCGATAATTTCAGTGCTTGCAGGGAATACCTTACTGAAAACTGCTTATCATTTCCTTCTGCTCCTTGTTGGGTTCGAAACTCTTACTTATCGAAAAGGCTACGATAGATCCCCTACACTTGTGGGTCATCAGCCATCAGTGCACAATGCGGCTGACCGACCACCATGTGGCCGGGACAAAGCGGCAACCCAGGCCGAACACCTGCCCGTACTACCTCGTTGTAAAGGCAGGGTTAAAACAGCTTGGGCATATACATATGACCTTCGGCAGGACCTGGACAGTAGAGTAGGACATACCAGATCGATCTACGGATCACGGGGGTGTGCCCCGACACGCGACGACGACTATCTATTCGGATGTGACAAGCCTAATCATGCCCGGGCCAAATGCCACAGACGGACTCCATCTGAGCTACATCGCGATATGGCCTGATATAGAGGCGTCGCACACCCTCTTTGCTTCACTGATGAAGTAATGGGGCATGAGTTCCCTGAAGGGTTTAAACCCGTGAACATCGAATCATATGATGGAACAACAGATCCCGCGGTATGGGTTGAAGATTTTCTTCTCCATATTCATATGGCCTGCGGTGATGACCTTCATGCCATAAAATACCTCCCACTAAAACTCAAAGGGCCAGCTCGACACTGGATAAACAGTCTGCCTGAAAACTCTATTGGCAGCTGGGAGGACTTGGAAGACGCCTTCCGCAAAAACTTTCAAGATACATACGTACGACCTCCGGATGCTGATGACTTAAGTCACATAGTTCAACAGCCCAGAGAGTCAGCCTAGAAATTCTGGACCAGGTTCCTAACTAAAAAGAACCAGATCGTCGACTATCCGGATGCCGAAGCCCTAGCGGCTGTTAAGCATAGCATCCACGACGAATGGCTCGCCCATCACCTCGGCCAAGAAAAGACGAAGTCCATGGCAGCCCTCACGGCACTGATGACCCATTGTTGCGCGGGCGAGGATAGTTGGCTCGCCCGTAGCAAAAACATTGCAAGCGAGGCTGGCACCTCTGAGACCAAAAACAGCAATGGCAAGCCCCGACGCAACAGGCACAAGCATTGAAGCAACGGTGACAATGCCGAAGACACGGCGGTCAATGCTGGATTCAGTGGCTCCAAGTCTGGCCAGCGGAAGAAGCCATATAAAAGAAACAATCCGGGCCCATCTAGCTTGGACCGCATACTCGATCGTCCATCCCAAATCCATGGCACCCCAGACAAACCAGCCAATCATACCAACATGGACTGTTGGGTTTTTAAACAGGCCATCAAATTAAATGCCGAGAATAAGGAGAAGGGGTTCAAAGTGAGGACGATGACGAGGAGTCCCGTCCGCCGAACACAGGGGGGACAGAAGAAGTCCCCCCCCCCCAAGTTAAAGCAGTGAACATGATATACGCTACCCATATCCCCAAGAGGGAGCGCAAACGCGCGCTCAGGAACGTCTACGCGATGGAGCCAGTCGCCCCAAAGTTCAACACCATGGTCTTCCTGCTCGATCACTTTCGATCGCAGGGACCATCCGACCAGTATCCGTCATGGTGGTTCAGCCACACTGGTCCTTGACCCAATTATTGATGGATTCCATCTCATGCGAGTCCTCATGGATGGTGGGAGCAGCCTGAACCTGCTCTATCAGGATACAGTGCGTAAAATGGGTATTAATCCTTCAGGGATCAACCCACAAAGACTATCTTTAAAGGAGTCATACCAGGTGTAGAGGCGCATTGTACGGGCTCAATCACACTAGAGGTTGTCTTCGGATCCCCGGACAACTTCCGAAGCGAAGAGTTGATCTTCAATATCATCCCGTTCCGCAGTGGCTATCATGCACTGCTGGGACGAACCGCATTTGCTCGATTCAACGCGGTGCCACACTATGCTTATCTCAAGCTCAAGATGCCCGGACCACGCGGCGTCATAACAGTCAATGGAAACACGGAATACTCCCTCCGTACCGAAGAGCACACTGCTGCTTTAGGAGCAGAAGTATAGAGCGGCCTCTTCAAGCAGAACCTTAATTCGACAGCCGAGCTCCCGGACACTGTCAAACGAGTCCGGATTACTCCGCAGCAGGACAGCCCAGCTCGTCAAGAGCTCAACTAGCAATTTGGCCTCCGTCCCAGTCCCTACCAAGTGGCGGCGTTCGTACCGCGTGTACATAACTACGCACTCAAAATACCATGGGCATAAACAGAGGCATAACTAGATTGTGATCCATAATACGGCTCGACCTCCCCTGGACACACATACTTTCACTTTTTCTTTTTCTTTTCCTTTTCAGGTTTCTTTTCCACAAGCTTTTTTTGACGGCCTGATGACAGGTCCTTTCGAAAGGATAGATACACCAAGATGACACAAAGCACTAACGTATAAGGGAATTTCTAGGTGGTCTCTTTAATGATCACTCTACCTGTTTTCAGGACCCGCACGCAGCTCTCCCATGGTTGTGGCATATTAAGTAGCCCTGTTGCTTATTGCACTACTTGTACAAATATGCTTTGATGTATTAATCAAACTATAATGGAAACAGTTTTCAGCCCAACTTCTGTGGCACTAGCTTGCTCTTTTGATAATCTTATCAAATCGCACCCGTACACTTTGGTACGCTTTAACCCGCCAGGGGCTTCATTGTGCCCCATAATATGGCAACAAAGTACGAAAACTTTTTACAGTGTAGTTCGGCACCCCGAATTTAGCATTATATGCATTGCCTCCGAATCATGTCTCTGGTTAATACTTGGGTTGCCCGGCTCCTGTGTTTACTACCTTACGTTCCGCTATATCGGCTAGGGTAGTAAAGGGAGAACTACTATGATTGTGTCCTGGCTTATCCGGATGAGCACCTCAATAGAGAAAGACGAAAACTGACTGTCATGATGTGGCGTGAGCTGGTCAGCTCTTCGGAGGTTTCAAATCTTTGGCGATTTTTTTTCGCATTATGCGATGAATCGGTTCTTCTCCGATCAGGTGTTTACAACACCCTAGTTTGGATACTAGGGGTTGTGCCTAAATTTTTATTGTCAAACTCCTATGGCTAAGTGAGGGTGATAAAGCCACATAGTCCGATTGCCTGGTTCGTTGCGCTAAAAACCTCCTTCAAGGACCAAATTCTTAGATAAAGAGTGTTTAGATTCATCCCGAACACCCCCGTACTACCTATGTTGGGGCAGAAGCCGATGACTGGACAACTCTCAGACTTGATAAAATGGTCGCACAGGAGGTAAAATTTTAAATAATAAACAACAAAGCCTTCTATTACATATCAGCCTTGTTCTCATCATACAGGATGGGATAACATGAAGGTATTCATTCAAAAATAATGCCTTTCGAGCACTGGCCTTCTACAATACGGGATCCCTTCAGAACATCTTTAAAATACCGCTCGGGCATGCGGTGCTCCTTGCCCACTAGCGGTCCTTCAGTCGCGAGCTTGACGGTGTCCATCTTTGCCCATTGTATCCGGACATGGGCGAAGGCCATCCGCGCACCTTCTATGCAGACCGACCGCTTGATGGCGTCAAGCCGAGGGCAGGCATTGACCAGCCGCTTCACGAGTCTGAAGTAGCTGCCAGGTATAGCTTCTGCAGGCCACAGCCAGATTATTAAACCCTTCATGGCTAGTTCGGCCACTCTATGCAGCTCGACCAACTGTTTTAGATGGTCGCTAAAGGGCACCGGATGTTCCGGCGCAAGGTATTGCGACCAGAATAGCTTCTCCGTTGAGCTCTCCTCTTTGGCTCGAAAGAATCTTACAACGTTAGAAACACTACGTGCCAGATCCGCAAACGCCGCTGGATAACTCCAAATCCGGGTTAGCAAGAGATATCTCTTCTTCACATACTTGCTCTGCATAATAAAATCCTTACCCATCGCGATTTTGCTGGCCTCTTGGATTTCCTGGAGGGCGCCCTGGGCTTCGACCCGGGCCTCTTGTGCACTTTGACGGGCCTTGGCAAGTTCTACTCTTGGTCTGCATTCTTGTGCTCCAAGGACTCGCATTTCTTCACGGCGTCCTGTAGCTCATGCTGAACCTCATAGACCCTGGCCTCGTGCTTCTCGCGGACGGCCTATTCATCTGCCGCCCTCTTCTGGGCTTCGGCCAGCGCTGCCTTGAGAGTTTGCACCTCGGACGACGCTCCTACAAATTATCATACGATCAACACAAGCAATTCATATCTTACTATACCTGAATAGGTCATTACATACCCTGCTTGTCCTCCAGCTGCTTTTTCACTCGGTCGAGCTCTTCCTCGGCCCGCTCTGACTTAGTCCAGAAACTTCGGCAGCATGAGAAGTTGCGGCTAGCAGCGACGCCTGCTTATTCACATAGACATATCTAATTAGTCTCCTGCGAATAACTATTTTATCCTCTGTTCGGCTCTTCTTTCCGTACACTGGACAGAGTCTCAGGGGCTACTGTCTATACTGTGACTTTCTTTTCACAAATTGCATTGCTTACCTCAAAACCTGTTAAAAGGCTTGTGCAGGCTTCAGTCAGTCCACTCTTCGCATACTGAATCTTCTCAATCACCGCATCCATGAGGGTACGGTGTTCCTCAATGATGGAAGCACTTTGTAGCGCCTCCAGTAGAGTAGCCGGTGCCTCTGGTTGGATAGAGGTCACTGGCGGAATGGGCACACCTCCTTCCGATGAAGGAGGCTGCTTGCCGGATTCCGGAGCCGTATAGGTCTTCGAGACCGTATTCGGCTAGGGGCCGAATTGGACGTGGCCCCCATCGCCGGTCTCCATGGGGATCTTCTCCCCCATGTGTCAGGCGGTCGAGGTCTCGCCTTCTGTCACCGCCCTGAAGGCCTCATGCGTCTCTCCCTAGCCTGGGATCCTTTGGGACAACACCTTGGTGTCATCCATGGCCCTGGGAGAGGAGGCCGTCGGAAGGGACCCATTGTCCATCACCTTTGGGTCCAGCGAGTTCCCCGAAGATGAGGATCGCTCGAGGGCGGAACGAGCCGAAGTGCAAGTACATGATTCAACATGTTAAAATTATGAAGTAAAGAGGCTGATATATGAATGCGTCGAGTCTTTGAATACTCATGATTTGGCCAGGGGCTTATCTCGGGGGCGCCTTTCTGGGCTGCTATCGATATCCCATGCGGAGCTATCCGCGAGGGAGACCTTCCCATTCTTGGACGCCTCTGCCTCTAGATTTGTGGAGGCCGCCCTCTTCTTTCCCCCCTCGGGGAGGGGGGAGTTGCTTTCTTCTTCCTCTTCCTCCTCCTCGTCATCTCCGGCGATGGACGAGTGAGTTTCGGCGTCTTCGGACGCCATGTTCGAAGTACCCTTAGGACGGAGGCCACCTCTAGTCCCCTTGGCCTTCTTCTTGGCCTTCCTCTCCGGCTCCTTGTAGGGCGCCAGAACTAGCATTTTTGTTAGAAGCGGGATGGCTGGTTCCCCGGGTAGCAGAGCCGGACACTGAATCCACTCCGCCTTCTTCGTCCAACCCTGAAAAAACAAATAGGGAAGTTCGGCCATCCTCCTTGAGTAAGAAAGTAAGGGATACACCTTGAAACACGGAAAACTTACCGAACTGGCGGGATGGGCCAGGTCATGCCCACGGTCCTCAGTCGTCTTCGACCATGTCTCGTTGGCCTTGAAGAGCACCCTCCAGATATCTTCGTGCATAGTTCCAAAGAACCGTTGCAAGGTCTTGTGCTCGGCCGGATCGAACTCCCATAGGTGGCAAGCCCAGCTCTGGCATGGAAGGATGCGGCGAGCTAGCATCACCTGAATCACATTGACAAGCTTGACATTCTTATCCATCATGCTCCTGATGCGCGTCTGAAGCGCTGTCAGCTCGTCCGACGAAGACCAATTCAGGCCCTTCTCTTTGCAGGAGGTAAACCATGTTGGGGCCCCGGATTTGAATTCGGGAGCCGTGGCCCAGGTACTATCGCGGGACTCTGTGACGTAGAACCACAACTTCTGCCACCCCTTGACGGTCTCCATGAAGGTGCCTTTGGGCCATGGGACGTTGGACATTTTGCGCACCATGGCGCCTCCGCACTCTGCGTGTTGGCCGCCCACCACCTTTGGTTTTACATTGAAGGTCTTCAGCCACAATCCGAAGTGGGGTGGGATGCAGAGGAAAGCCACACACACGATGATGAATGCCGAGATAGAAAGGAAGGAATTTGGGGTCAGATCATGGAAATCCAGCCCATAGTAGAACATGAGCCCATGGACGAAGGGGTGGAGTGGAAATCCCAGCCCGCGGACAAAGTGGGGGATAAAAACAACCCTCTCATGGGGCTTAGGGGTAGGGACGATATGTCCCTCGGTCGGAAGCCGATGGGCGACCTCCTTGGCCAAATATCCGTCCTCCCGAAGCTTGGTGATGTCCTTCTCCTTGACGGTGGAGGCCATCCACTTGCCCTGTGCTCCGGACATGGTCGGAGTTCTTTCTTGAGGTAGAAAAGATGAGAACTTGGGCGCTGGAGCTCGAGAGTGGGTAGGCGGAAAGAGAGAAGGCATGGGTGAAAGAGGTGAAACCTTATCGCCTAATAAAGGCAGCGAATATCAAGCGCCTCCCCACTCGTCGTAAAACTCGCCTATTCCCCAGGGGCCGTGCAGGCGGCATGGTTGGATTACCCATACCCGTGTTGATGAGAATCCCGCAATAAGGGGACACGATCTCTGCTTTGACAAGACATGCCAATAAATCCGCATCTCAAAATATGGAGCGGTAGGACGAAAAATGGTTTGAAATAATAACCGGGCAGGGACGTGATATCACGTTACAAAAAGTTGTCAGTAGATTGGACTCGTGAAATATTATACTCTATGTGGTGGTGTGTGGTACTTGTTTTGCAGATCCGGACACGTTCGTTGAGTTCGAAGACTGTGTTGGAGTATTCGGAGGAGGAACCCGCCTTGCAATGCCAAAGACAATATGCGCGCCAGACACCTCATCATTGAAGCCTGGTTCAGGGGCTACTGAGGGAGTCCTGGACTAAGGGGTCCTCGGGCGTCCGGCCTATTGGACATGGGCCGGACTGATGGGCTACGAAGATACAAGACCGAAGACTCTCACCCGTGTCCGGATGGGACTCTCCTTGGCGTGGATGGCAAGCTTAGCGTTCGGATATGAAGATTTGTTTCTGTGTAACCGACTTTGTATAACCCTAGTCCCCTCCGGTGTCTATATAAACGGGAGGGTTTAGTCCATAGAGGCGAGGACAATCGTAACCGCATAGGCTAGACTTCTAGGGTTTTATCCATTACGATCTCGAGGTAGATCAACTCTTGTAATACTCATATTCATCAAGATCAATCAAGCAGGAAGTAGGGTATTACCTCCATAGAGAGGGCCCGAACCTGGGTAAACATCATGTCCCCCGTCCCTTGTTACCATCAACCTTAGACGCACAGTTCGGGGCCCCCTACCCGAGATCCGCCGGTTTTGACACCGACAGGCGCCCCCCTTCCTTTCTCTCACGAGGAGGGAAAGGCGGGAGGGGCCAACCCTCCCCTTTCCTTCCCCTAGGTCCGGCCAGCCATGTAGAAGGGCGGACTAGCCCCCTAGTGAGCTGGTCTGTCCCCTCCTTTGGCCCATTAAGCCCATACACTTTACCGGGGTTGTCCGCAACCCCTTCCGGTGACTCGATGACTACCCGGTGCACTCTGAAACTATTCCAGTGTTCGAATACCATCGTCCTATATATATCAATCTTTACTTATCAACCATTTCGATACTCCTCGTCATGTCCATGATATCATCCGAGACTCTGAACAACATTCAGTCACCAAATCATATAAATCATATAACATTATATCGTCAACGAACGTTAAGCGTGTGGACCCTACGGGTTCGAGAAATATGTAGACATGACTGAGACACCTCTCTGGTCAGTAAACAATAGCAGAACCTGGATGCCCATATTGGTTCCTACATATTCTACGAAGATCTTTATCGGTCGAACCATGATGACAATATACATAATTCCCTTTGTCCGTCGGTATGTTACTTGCCCAAGATTCGATCGTCGATATCATCATACCTAGTTCGATCTCGTTACCGGCAAGTCTCTTTACTCGTTCCATAATACATCACCTCGTAACTAACTCCTTAGTCATTTGCCTGCAAGCTTATGATGTGTATTATCGACAGGGCCCAGAGATACCTCTCCAATACTCGGAGTGAAAAATCCTAATCTTGATCTATGCCAACTCAATAAACACCTTTGGAGATACCTGTAGAGCATCTTTATGATCACCCAGTTACGTTGTGATGTTTGATAGCACACAAGGTATTCCTCCGATATTCGGGGGTTGCATAATCTCATAGTCGAAGGAATATGTATTTGTCATCAAGAAAGCAATAGCAATAAACTGAACAATCAATATGCTAAGCTAACGGATGGGTCTTATCCATCACATCGTTGTCCTAATGATGTGATCCTGTTATCAAATGACAACACATGTCTATGGTTAGGAAACCTTAACCATCTTTGATCAATGAGCTAGTCTAGTAGAGGCTTACTAGGGTCACGATATTCTTTTATGTATTCACACATGTATTTAAGTTTCTGATCAATGCAATTCTAGCATGAATAATAAACCTTTATCATGAATAAGGAAATATAAATTAACAACTTTATTATTGCCTCTAGGGCATATTTCCTTTTGTCTCCCACTTGCACTAGAGTCACTAATCTAGTACACATCGCCATGTGATTAACACCCATAGTTCACATCGCCATGTGACTAACACCCAAAGAGTTTACTAGAGTCAATAATCTAGTTCACATTGCCATGTGATTAACACCCAAAGAGTACTAAGGTATGATCATGCTTTGCTTGTGATAGAGGTTTAGTCAACACGTCTGCCACATTCAGATCCGTATGTATTTTGCAAGTTTCTATGTCTACAATGTTGTGCATGGAGCTACTCTAGCTAATTGCCCCCACTTTAAATATGTATCCAGACTGAGACTCAGAGTCATCTGAATCGGTGTTAAATCTTGCATCAACGTAAACCTTTACGACGAACTCTTTATCACCTCCATAACCGAGAAATATTTCCTTAGTCCTCTTAAGTAACTAAGGATAATTTTGACCGCTGTCCAGTGATCTACTCATGGATCACTATTGTACCCCCTTGCCAAACTCATGGCAAGTTACACAATAGGTCTGGTATGCAGTATGGCATACTTTATAGAACCTATGGCTGGGGCATAGGAAATGACTTTCATTCTCTCTCTATCTTCTATCGTGGTCGGTTTTTGAGTCTTACTCAACTTCACACCTTACAATACAGGCTAGAACTCCTTCTTTGACTAATCCAGTTTGAACTTCTTCAAAACTATTGTCCTATTAAGTGTCTCGATTTATCCCTATAGATCTGGATGCCCAATATATAAGCAGCTTCACCATGGTCTTTCATTGAAAAATTCTTATTCAAGTATCCTTTTATGCTATCCAGAAATTCTATATCATTTCCAATCAACAATATGTCATCCACATATAATATCAGAAATGCTACAGAGCTCCCACTCACTTTCTTGTAAATACAGGCTTCACCGTAAGTCTGTATAAAACCATATGCTTCGAACACCTCATCAAAGCGTATATTCCAACTCCGAGATGCTTGCACCAGTCCATAGATGGATCGCTAGAGTTTGCACACTTTGTTAGCACTTTTAGGATCGACAAAACCTTCTGGTTGCATCATATACAACTCTTCTTTAAGATATCCATTAAGGAATGAAGTTTTGACATCCATTTGCCAGGTTTCATAATCATAAAATGTGTCAATTGCTAACATGATTCGGAAGGACTTAAGCATCACTGGAGTGAGAAAGTCTCATCATAGTCAACCCCTTGAACTTGTCAAAAACCTTTTTGCGACAAGTCGTGCTTTGTAGATAGTGACATTACTATCAGCGGCTATCTTCTTCTTGAAAATCCATTTATTCTCAATGGCTTGCCGATTATCGGACAAGTCCACCAAAGTCCACACTTTGTTCTGATGCATGGATCCTATCTCAGATTTCATGGCCTCAAGCCATTTATCGGAAATTGGGCTCATCATAGCTTCTTCATAGTTCGTAGGTTCGCCATGGTATAATTACATGACTTCCAGGACAAGATTACTGTACCACTTTGGTGCGGAACGTGCTCTGTTGAACCTATGAGGTCTAGTAGTAAGTTGATCTGAAGTTTCATGATCATCATCATTAGCTTCCTCTCTAGTTGGTGTAGGCATCACGGGAACGGATGTGCTAATTTCCAAATTGGGAGAAGGTATAATTACCTCATCAAGTTCTACTTTCCTCCCACTCACTTCTTTCGAGAGAAACTCCTTCTCTAGAAAGGATCCATTCTTGGCAACAAAGATCTTGCCTTCAGCTCTATGGTAGAAGGTGTACCCAATTGTTTCCTTAGGGTATCCTATGAAGACACACTTCTCCGATTTTGGTTCGAGCATACACTACTACAGGATGCTGCTAATGTGACACTACGATCAGAGACCCTTTGATGAAACTGTGTGCGATGCAATAATCGCAAACGATGGTGTAAAAAACCGTCAAAAGGTGCAAAATGTTTACGATGACGGATGCATCAAACACGGTTCAGATTTTAGTTGTGTGGGCGATGCAGGGCATATGATTCAATTCAATAAACTATTTGCGATGAGGAGGAACAAAAGAAACGGGTAGCTAGATGAAGGTGTGTGTGATATACATCATATGGTTCACTCGGATGAACTATTTGTGATTAGGCAACACAAAAGAAACAGTCAGCCAGATCAGGGTGTGTGTGATATACGGCATGCGGTTCACTCGGATGAACTGTTTGCGTTGAAAAAACAGAACAAAAACATTTCAATATAACAAGATGTGTGTGATACGTGGCAAACAGGTCTGTAATCAGAAATGTGTGCAAAGACCGATAATAACACAGACGATTGCTGCTAATAAGACGTGTGTTTTGTGTGATGGGATTGCATACAGAACAACAACATATATATATATATACACACACACACACACACTTATAAGGACATGGTTGCATAACCAAATTAAACATCCACATACATAGGTGGCTACTACAACCATGGCATTTACACACACCAAAGTAAACTATTACATGCATAATTACATAGGTGGCTACTACACACCTGACATTTCCGCACACCAAAGTAAACTATATATTACATGCTTGATTAACTAGGATAAACGATCATCTAATCAGCATCTACTTCTTGTGACGCTTGCTCTGCTTGTGGCTCAATCCGGCCTCGTCCATTTGGGTAACAAGGTACATCCTCATGTCAATGATCCGCTTGTGCATCTCGTAGCATGTGTACATGCTCTTGGCCGAAAACCTGAGGTGAGGTTCATCGAGTTGCCGCATCCAGGCCCCGTGCCAGGATACGAGACGTGTTTTGTTGGCATCCCGCTTCGACTTTTCATAGTATGGGTCGATGATGGCCGAGGCAAGTTCAACCAGGGAGTCCTTCTTCGTGCTACCCCAGACCCTGTAGTGCTCACGGATTTCGACAAGGTTCTCGCAGGACAAGCCCGTAACCCTGAGCACTTTTACATCATCGATGGTTTCCACCATAGCGAACTTGTAGTCGGTGCTATTGACAAACCTGGTGAAATGGTCGGAAGGCTCTATGGCCATGCAGTAGTGGTAGATGAGGACATGATGGCGCATGCACAACTGGGCGACGGCAACCTTCTGATCTATGTTGGGACGACCGGCGGTGTACTGGAGGTCGATGCCACCACCTTGTACTTGTCTCGAGGAAGCAACTACTCAATGGTGTTGATTTAGTCGTCCACCATGGCCGGGTCGATGGTGTACACCACCGAGAGATCCATCTCCCTCGCGTGGGTCTCCACTTTATGCTCGCTGAACACCATTGGAGCGCCGCTATACATCCCCTCTCTATGTATCGTCATGCGTGTGCTTGTTGTGTTATGGGGCGCGATCAAAAGGTTGAAGAGACTAAGGTTATAATGGCTGCGGGAATTAAAGGGGAAGCCAGACGGCCTGGAATATTGGCATGCCCTGATGGCGGTTCTAATTTGCAGTGCGTAACTCCATCGTGCTGCACGTAGCTGCATCACGTGGCAACGCGCGCGGTGCAACCGCATGCATATGGGGCCCCCGACGTGATCGTGCGTAGGCCAACCGTTGGCAGAGCGTGCGCGGAGGGACGTGAGCAGAGCGCTCCACGGTCGCCTCAACAGTAAGCAACCACATATATGCACATAGCAGTTGAACAAGCAAGGAAAAGTTGTCCACAAGCCGACCGCGCCGACGAACGCGAGCAGAGTGCGCCGCAGTGCCTAACGGCGAGCACGGCGTGCTGCGGTGCCTAACAGCGAGTAGAGATTGCCGAGGGATGCGAGCAGAGGCCGGCACAGTGATACATGGCAAATAAGACAAACTGTGAGAGCGATGTCGTGGAATACGTCGCATACAGTTGATCCATCCGAGTTGTTTGTGACGGAATAAGTCGTGTGTGTTGTGGGCAAACGCTTGCTGGTATATAAACTTAAATTTAACCAACAAAATGTTAATGCATGTTACAAAAATTATATAACTGGAAACTATGTTCAAATACGAATCCAACAATATAATCTTTGGCGACATGCATTCATATTTTATTAGTTAAATCCTACTTATAAACGAGGATGGGGGTATAGTAGGTAATTAAATCGCAAACATTTTTTTATCAACCATATGTGTACGTGTCCTTTTGTCCTCCTCTTGCACGTCTTGTCACCCCACTACCGCAGACGGCTTCGAGCACAAGCTTGAGCAGCACGCGTGGGCGTTCTTTTGGCCAAATGGTGGTGAGCCCGTTCCCGCGCAACCGCCCAGGTTCCCGCGCAAGCTTGCCACCCTACTCGGTGAAATCCCCCAAAATCCCAATGCTTACCAGCCTACTATAGAAACCCTCACGGCCGGCGAGTGCCACGTCGCATTTTCCCCTCCCTCCCTGTAGCTTATCTCGTCTGCCTCTCCCACAATCGCCAATGGCACCGGTCCGTCGTCGTCGCTTAGCCACTCCGCCTCATTAGAGCGCAACTTCAACTGGGAGGCTACACCACGGCGGCGACGCAGTCCTCGGTGTAATGTAGTGCGCGTGGCGTCCCTGTTGGGTGTGCACGTAACACCCACCACACGCTCCGCCGCTGCTGCCCGTCGACAGCTGTTGTCGGCCGCCATTGCTGCCACACCACCGTCGAAAGCCAGGGCCATCGTCTGCTCCGCCGCTGAGGCCCGAAGGCGGGAGGTGGTTGTCGTGGCCGCCACGCCACTACCGGCCACCGTGGCCATCACACGCTCCACCACCGTGGCCCGAAGGCGGGAGGTGGTGGTCGTGGCCGCCGCCCCATCATCGGCCGCCGTGTCTGCCAGCCCATCGTCACCGCCGGGATCATCACCCACTCCGCCACCACCGCCCGAAGGAGGGAGGCGGAGGTGGAGGCCCACACGAGCGTCAGCGACCTTGCGCGCTACATCGAGTTCCTGTGGGAGGAGGAGGAGGAGTGCCTCGTTGAGCATGCAAAGAACATTACCGTAGTCGTGGCCGCAACACATGTCGACGTAGAGGCGAGGAATCAGGAGATCTAAGAGCAGTCCGGTCGCTTCGAGAGGGGTCGTATGGAGCGGCAGAGGGCGTTCGAGGTGAGCGTTGCTGAAGGTGCAGCAGCGGCAGGCACCGTATTGAAGTTGTCCAGCTCGTCGGTAGGATCCTCCTCCTCTTCCTCATATTGAGCGCGCTCGGCATAGGAGAGGCTGCTGGAAGTAGTAAAAAGCCCCTCTGTAGTAGTAGTATTTAGGGGCTATTTTGTTTGGTTCATCTGACTATAGATGTGGTGGAACTGTACAATGTACTTAAAATTAGCTAGTATATCTAGTTGAACTAGCTATTTCAGTACGTGGTTGGCAACAATTGGGGAAAATTTAGGTCTATTTAGCTGTCGAGTTGAACTGTTTGTATAAATTAAGAACGACTGCTTAATGTATGACTAAAATCTATGCTTAATTACAGAATTTTAGTTGCAAAAATTAGATAGCGCTAGTGATTTTTAGGTGCATATTTTGACAAATCGCGGTGTTACAAGGATTGACAAATGAAAATGTTACTAGATCAACAAATGTCAATCTTTCTAGTTTGACAAATGGCAATATACCCCATATGACAGATGCAAATCTTACCAAATTGTCTGTATGTGGTTGCACACAGGTCATCCGAAAAAACCGTTTGCGTTGAAGGGACGTACAAATCCTGCTTGCCAAATCTTTTCTTGGCTTAGCACCGAAGTCTCGCTTTGCATACCTTATTCAATCTGAACCGTTTGCATTGAAGAGATGCACAAATCCTGTGCGGTGAATTTTCCCTTGGCTTACTGTGGAAGACCATATCTCTCACATTGTATACAGGTGCGTTTGCGATGAAGAGGTGCCCAAATCCTGCTCGGCACATTTTCCCTTGGCTTATTGGGGAAGCTATCGTTTTACATACGGGTCTTCTATCTAAAACATTTGCGATGTTAGAGTGGCAACTATTTGTTTTAAAATGCCTTTGTTGGCTTTTATTCGAGTACGCCTTCTCACAAAATGTACACGAAAAATACCACAACATGTCGGGTGACATTCCATGATAGCATGCCATGTTTCATGAATTTCAGACGAGTTTTGGATTCACTAAAATTTAAAAACAGAGTATCTCAACATTTTGCCGGCAATCAACAGTGCCCTGGTGTTTGAAATTCATTCACATTTCTTGCCAAGTTTCATGAATTTCAGACGAGTTTTGGATTTACTAGAATTTAAAAACCAGGTATCTCAATGTTTGCGGCCGAGTGACGGTGGAAGGGTGTTTGACATTCATTCACATTTCTTGCATGGGACCTAAGCATGCAACCAAGGACACATATTTGAATTTTCAACCAATTTATATGCATTAGAGCATGTTCCTTTAGTTCAAATTTGAATTATGCACATAAATGTATTGAAAACTCAATTAAGGTATAAAAATGTCCAAACGAACCCCGAAAATTTCCAAAATTTAACACAACACTCCTGTTGTTCTATGCTGACACTAGAGAAAAAATTGAAATCAGGAAGTGGCAACGGATATCGTTTAGTCCAGACAGGTGAAACGTTCCCTACCGAAACCATCAGGCTTGTTGTGAGAAGCTCTCGTTTGTGAGAAGCTTATACCAAACCTGCCCCAAATGGGACAAAAAATTTACCACGGCATGTTGATGCTGCTCCATGATAGCATGCCAAGTTCCATGAATTTCAGACGAGTTTTGGATTTACTAGAATTTAAAAACCAGGTATATCAATGTTTGCGGCCGAGTGACGGTGGCAGGGTGTTTGAAATTCATTCCCATTTCTTGCATGGGACCTAAGCATGCAATCCAGGACAAAGATTTGAATTTTCAACCAATTTATATGCATTAGAGCACGTGTCTATAGTTCAAATTTGAAATGCACATAAATGCATTGAAAATTCAATTAATGTATAAAAATGTCCAAACGAACCCCCCAAAATTCCAAAATTTAACACAACACTCCTGTTATTCGATGTTGACACTAGTGAGAGAATTGAAATCAAGAAGAGGCAATGGATATCATTTCGTCCAAAAAGGTGAAACATTCCCTACCGTACCATGAGGCTTGTTGCAAGAAGCTCTGGTTTGTGAGAAGCTTATACCCCAACCTGCACCAAATGGGACAATATTTTTACCACTGCATGTTGATGCGATTCCATGATAGCATGTCAAGTTTCATGAATTTCAGACGAGTTTTCGATTTACTAGAATTTTAAAACCATGTATCTCAATGTTAATGGCCGAGCGACAGTGGCAAAGGTGTTTGACATTCATTCCCATTTCTTGCGTGGGACCTAAGGTTGCAACCAAGGACACACATTTGATTTGTCAACCCGTTTATATCCACTGGAGCATGTGCATGTAGTTGAAATTTGAATTATGCATATGAATGCATAGAAAACTCAGTTAATGTATAAAAATGTCCAAGTGAACCCCGAAAAATCCCAAAAATTGCACAACACTCATGTTGTTCTATGTTGACATGAGAAAATTTTTGAAACTAAGAAGAGGCAACAAATATCTTTTCATCCCCCAAGGTGGCACGTTCCCTACCGAAACCATTAGGCTTGTTGAGAGAGAAGCTCTGGTTTGCGAGAAGCTTATACCATAAGCTACCCCAAATAGGACAATATTTTTTTACCCCAGCATGTTGATGTTGATCCATGATAGCATGCCAAGGTTCACGAATTTTATAAAAGTTTTGTATTTACTAGAATTACAAAAGCAAGCACCTCAATGTTTGCCGGAGAGCCACGGTGTTGTGATGTTTGAAATTCATCCCCATTTCTTGAATGGGACATAAGCATCAACCCATGGAAACATATATCATTTTAAAACCCATTTTGGTGCACTGGAGCATGTGCATGTAGTTTAATTTTGAACTGTGCACCTGCAATGCCTAGAAAACCAAGTTAATGTATAAAAATGTCCAAAAGAACCCACAATAATTCCAATTTTTTTGACGACACACCTATAGTTGCATGTTCACTACAGATAAAAGTTCTAGCAATTCAAACACCATCCTTTGCAGCTGTGACCCCATTATGTAATTCAAATCAAGACAAAAAAAGCAAGTAGATCACACACTGTTTATTATCACCAACCGTGTGAGATGCAGTACAAAATATCCTGGAGCACCGTCGGTGTATAGTACTGTCGGCTTTCTGGGAACTAGGGTACCTAGACTTGCTTGCCTGTGGCCCATGACATAGCTCGATCGGCGGCCTGGTACGGCCCATCTCCAGCACCAACAACACTAGACCCTCATGAGGGGCCAAGCCTCGCGAGGCGGGCGACACCAAGACCACCAGATGGAGCGGCCCCCTCGGGCTAGCTCCTGAGGAGCGGAGATTTTGATGCGAGCCCTCACCTTGTGAGTTCAGATGATGCCAGCCATGACGACCAAGGCCAGGCGAGCGCCAGCAGGCGGAGTGCAGCATGTTTCCTCTTTGGTGCTAAAGAGGCAAGCGTAGGCGTGGAGTCCCAAGGCATCAACCAAAGGTTTCCATTTCTATGCTACAAGACCAAGATCGGTAGGACGGAGGACATCGCCGAGCCCACCACGACATCACAAACAGATGCTTTGCAAGCGTAGACCACCTTTCCTCAGGATAAGATATACTAGTTGTCTCCCTTCAAATTTGGCCATTGTGGTATCCCTTCCCGCCTTCATTTTGGGGGAAGAGGACCAAGGCCACTATAAATATAGCCTAGCCACCACCATACGGAAGGGAGGGTCCAGATCATCCACACCCTCACCAGCTCACACAAACACAAGAACACACCTCCTGAGGTTGTTCTCCCCTTGTACTAGTTCATCCTCGGCCCACCTCGAGGCTAATCCACCACAAAGCAGGAGTGGGTATTACACCGCAAGGTGGCCCGAACCTGGGTATACTGTCTTGTTCCTTTCCTCCTCAGTTGATCGAGCTAGGCCGTGAGATTGACGAGTTGGCAGGCTGGGGAGGTTGAGTCCTTCGCACGCACCCCAGAGTTTGAATCTATCTTGGGTCTGTGGAGCCCCGAATCTAACATTTGGCATGCCAGGTAGGGGTGCGTCGAAGCCTCTCTTCCACCAGCCGATTCGCCACTGCTTCGATGTTCCCATGGTGATGCTCGTCGACTTCGTGCCTAGCACTCGGCCGCCCTCGGTGCCCAAGTCGCCTAGATAGCGCCTGCAGGTGATGGCGCTCCCCGTCATTCCCCATCGCATGCGGCCCGCACCGCCACTAGCCTCATGGGCCATGAGTAGCAGGCTTCGTTGCTGTAGCCTTCTGTGCGGCGCAATGGACACACCGCCACTCCATCGCTGACTCCAGCGGCGGCTTCGCCTTCTCGTGCTTGTCATGGGCGGGCGAACGCGCATGCTGCATTGCTTGGCACGCGAGCTCCTGCGCTATCGCCCAACCGATGACCTCTACAAGGACTGGCTGGACCGCATCGCCGAGCTCGTCAGCGCCGCGGGAGAGGCCCATGCGCCGTCCCGCTCACTGCCTCCCCCGGCACCTCTTGTGGGCGACATGGCCCATGGTGCACCTCCCAGGCAAGACATGTCCTCGAGCCAAGGCATGAGGCTCCTTGGCGTGACCCACCATGCAGAGCGCTAGCGTGGGACGAAGAAAGTTGTCGGTGGTGCAGAGGCCCCAAGGAGAAGCGCGTGCGCTCCCAGCACTGCCACGTCAAGACCGCGTGTTTCCCGAGGCGATGGTGCGCGAGCGCCAAGATTAGGTCCCACCTCCACGACAGGCTCTGGTGAGTGTGGCAGGCTGCTGTGCATTCACCCTGGAGCTTCGCCGCATCGTCTGGCCTGGGAAGTTCAAGCCAGACCTGCCTTCACGCTACGACGGCATCCCCGACCCTGCCGAGTTCCTGCAGCTCTATGAACTAAGCATTGAGGCAGCCAATGGCGATGAGAAGCTCATGGCGAACTAGTTCCCCATGGTTCTCAAGGATGGTGCGCACTCATGGCTCCTGAACCTCCCCACAGGATCGATCTCCTCCTGGGATGAGATGCGCGAGCCTTTCATCGCCAACTTCCAGGGCACTCACAACCACGCTCCAGCCATGGCTGACCTGCGACACATCAAGCAGTAGCCAGGGAGAACTTGCACAAATACATCCAGCGCTTCACCAACGTTCGCCTCAAGACTCCCAAGGTGTCGGACAAAGCCATCATCTCGACGTTCACAGATGGCGCCCGAGATGTCAAGATGAAGGAAGAGCTTGCCATACACGAGGACTTGTGCTTGGCTCTGGAGATGTTCAACATGGCAACCAAGTGCGTAAGGGCCGAGGAAGGTCGCCTCTCCCTTCTGGAGCTCTCGGAGGCTGATCCAGAAGACAAGAAGGCTAAGACCAAGGACTTGAAGCGCAAGGGTCCAGTTGTGCTCGCGGCCGAACCCGAGATGAAGCACGACTATGACCACCCGGAGTCATCCAAGGGTAGCCGCCCATTCCGCGTCTTCCATAACATGCACAACCACAATACCAATGTCTACCAAGAGGTCATGGCCATCCATGATTGGCGCCTCGGTCGTCGCCCCCGAGTGCAACGACCGAGGCTATGGCCATGGAGGAGGCCGAGGTGGGGGACTCTGGGACAACCGTGACCCCTGCCAGGACTGGCGCGATGAAAGTGCAACTATCCCTGTGTGGTTTTGGTAATTCCTAACAACATATAGCTCATTGAGCTAACATTATTCCAAGATTAATATTTCAGGAAAAGCTCAATGAATGGCATGGCATGGATGAGGAAAGTGGATCCCTCAAAATTCTAAGGACAAAAAGTATGGCTCAAGCTTGAAGCTCAAGACTCTACATTTTATATTTTAGTGATCCAAGATCACATTGAGTCTATAGGAAAAGCCAATACTATCAAGGAGGTATGAGGTGTTTCTTAATGGCTTGCTTGCTCAAAGTGCTTAGTGATATGCTCCAAAACCCTCAACTACCTTCCCACATCCACATATGACCTAAACCAAAAGTCAAACTCGGCCCCACCGATTCTTTCTATCCGACGCCACCGAGTTTCAAATCTCATAGCCACTGCCACAAACCCTAGGCAAATCGGTCTCACCGATAGGGATCTCGGTCTCACCGAGATGGGATTGTAATCTCTTTGTTTCCCTTCATAATGTTTCGGTCTTACCGAGATGAGCGGTCGGTCCCACCGAGATTGCAATGTAAACTCTCTGTTTCCCTTTTGTAACATTTTGGTCCCACCGAGATGAGCGAATCGGTACCACCAAGTTTACCTGACCAACTCTCTGGTTAGCTTATTACCAAAATCGGTCCCACCGAGTTTGTGTAATCGGTCACACCGACATTACGTTATGCCCTAACCTAACCATATCAGTCCTACCGAGTTGCATCTTAGTCCCACCGAAAATCCTAACGGTCACTAGGTTTGCTGAATCGGTCCGACCGAGTTTAACCATTCGGTCCCACCAAGTTTGGCAAATTGTGTGTAACGGTTAGATTTTGTGTGGAGGCTATATACACCCCTCCACCCACTCTTCATTCATGGAGAGAGCCATCAGAACATACCTACACTTCCAATACACATTTTCTGAGAGAGAACCACCTACACTTGTTTTGAGGTCAAGATATTCCATTCCAACCATATGAATCTTGGTCTCTAGCCTTCCCCAAGTTGCTATCCACTCAAATCTTCTTTCCACCAAATCCAAATCCTGTGAGAGAGAGTTGAGTGTTGGGGAGACAATCATTTGAAGCACAAGAGCAAGGAGTTCATCATCAACACACCGTTTGTTACTTCTTGGAGAGTGGTGTCTCCTAGATTGGCTAGGTGTCACTTGGGAGCCTCCGACAAGATTGTGGAGTTGAACCAAGGAGTTTGTAAGGGAAAGGAGATCGCCTACTTCGTGAAGATCTACCGCTAGTGAGGCAAGTCCTTCGTGGGCGACGGCCATGATGGAATAGACAAGGTTGCTTCTTCGTGGACCCTTCGTGGGTGGAGCCCTCCGTGGACTCGCGCAACCGTTACCCTCCGTGGGTTGAAGTCTCCATCAACATGGATGTACGATAGCACCATCTATCGGAACCACGACAAAACATCCGTGTCTCCAATTGCGTTTGAATCCTCCAAACCCTTCCCTTTACATTCTTGCAAGTTGCATGCTTTACTTTCCGCTGCTCATATACTCTTTTGCATGCTTGCTTGAATTGTGTGGAGATTGCTTGACTTGTGCTAAGATAGCTAAAATCTGCCAAGAACTAAAATTGGGAAAAGGCTAGATTTTTATTTGGTCAAGTAGTCTAATCACCCCCCTCTAGACATACTTTCGATCCTACAAGTGGTATCAGAGCTTTGGTCTCCATTTGCTTTGATTTCCATAGCTTTTGGCGGTCATAGCCATGGCTTCACAACCTAGGAGAGTATGGCGTCTAGCGAGGGAAATTATCACCGTAGAGGTCCTAACTTTGATGGCACTAATTTTGCTAGTTGGAAGCATAAGATGAAAATGCATATTCTTGGACATAACCCCGCCGTTTGGGCTATTGTGTGTATTGGCTTGCAAGGTGAATTCTTTGATGGGAAAGAACCGAACCGTGAAGCTAGCGCGGAAGAGTTGAAGATGATGCAATACAATGCTAAAGCTTGTGATATCCTCTTCAACGGATTGTGCCCCAAAGAATTCAACAAAATCAGCCGTCTTGAGAATGCAAAGGAAATTTGGGATACTTTGATTGATATACACGAAGGTACCGACTCTGTCAAGGAATCCAAATTGGATGTGCTTCAAAGTCAACTTGACAAGTTCAAAATGAAGGATGGTGAAGGTGTCGCTGAAATGTACTCTAGGCTTGCTCTTATCACAAATGAGATTGCCGGTTTAGGGAGTGAAGAGATGACCGATAGATTCATCATCAAGAAGATCCTAAGAGCCTTGGATGGAAAATATGATACCGTGTGCACATTGATCCAAATGATGCCCAATTACAAAGATCTCAAGCCAACGGAAGTCATCAGAAGAATTGTTGCTCATGAGATGTCACTCAAGGATAAAGAGGAACTTCACAACAAATCAAGTGGTGCTTACGAAGCCTCATGTGAAGCCCCCACATCATCGAGTGAGAAACAAACCTTCAATGAGAGCTTAATGGTGAAGAACTTCAACAAGTTCTACAAGAGTAGAAGCAAAGAGAGAATCTCCAAGTCAAGGTCCTAGACAAAAGATCTTCTAGTCGAGAGAGAAATTGCTACAATTGTGGAAGGCCCGGACACTATTCCAATGAGTGTACGACACCCTACAAGAGAAGAGAAGATTCTCCCAAGAGAAGAAGTAGAAGAGAAGAATCACCATCTAGAGAAAGAAGGAGTAGAGATGATCGTTATGAACGAAGACCCTCACGGAGAAGCAAGGATTCGGAAAGAAAGGACAAGTCATCAAGGAGCTACACAAAACGAAGACATCAAGCTCATGTTGGTGAATGGGTATCCGGCTTCGACTCCAACAACCATTCCGAGAGAAGCTATCACTCCGACTCCGAATATACTCAAGATGAAGGTGTTGCCGGTCTAGCACTTGTGACAACCAACTCCTACGACATATTTGACTCACCAAATGAAGGAGTTGGAACATGCTTCATGGCTAAAGGCCCAAAGGTATCACACCCCGAGTATGTTGATTTCAATAGTGATGAAGATGACTTGCTAGGTGATGATGATTTACTTGTTGACAACTCTAGTGATGAATACTATGATGAAACATCAATTAATCATGCTAATCAAGATAAAACGAATGACAATGATAAGGAGAAGATTGAGTCTCTAACTAAAGAACTAAACACTCTTAAGTTAGCTCATGAAACTATCTTAGGAGATCATCGAGAACTTTTAAGAGCTCATGAGAGATTACGCTTTGAAAAGCTCAACCTTGAGCAAGAGCATGAGTTCTTAAAAGCAATCAATGATGATCTTCGCAAGAAAAGTTCTTCTTACATTGCCAAGCGTTTACTCTTATCCACTTACATGCCTCAAGTCAAGTCTAGTAACAAGAACAAGAAAGATTCTTCCTCTAGTAGTAACAATAATCATGCTAAATCCAATATTGTTGCTTCTAGTAGTTCTCTTGATTCCACTAATGATTCTCTTAGCCAAGTTACACTTGAGCAAGAAAATATCTTATTGAAGGGTATTATAGAGAAAGGTGTTTACAAGAGCCTTGCCGGAAGTAAGCAATTCGAGGAAATTGTACGCAAGCAAGGAAGGCACCGGAATAATCAAGGTGTTGGTTTTGAACGAAAGTTCAATGCCAATGGAGTTGAGTGGGAAGAAGATCAATACCCCAAGACGAAGTTTGTTCCTCAACAAGAGAAGTATGATCCTACTTCTCTCAAAGGGACACAAGATAAAGATGATCTTCCACCACAATACCACAAGCAAAAAGGCAAGGACAAGCTTCAAGAGGAAATTGATGCATTTGAAGAAGCTCCTAAGGCCTTGGTCAAGTGGGTTCCCAAGACTACTTCAAGTTCCACTTCATCAAGTACAACTACAACACCGAGGATTCCCATCAAGATGGTGTGGATCCCGAAGAAGAAGAACTAGAGAGTTCTTGAGGGTGACTCCGCCAACATACTTCACTCTTATCATCTTGGCAAGAACACGTGCAATCAACTTCCACATATTGCACTAGTTCAAGGAGTCACAAACCCTCTTGTTGGTAAGACAAGGGACAAGGTAACCTAAAAGCTTTCATAGACATCATCTTGTGTGTGCATCACTCTATGTCTATGGATATCCTTGTTTGTTCATTGTGGGACTAACCCGTGTAGGTATTGAAAGTGCAACTCACTCCAATGGATAGCTTCAAATGATCTACATCAACATTGAGCATCCACATCTTCAACATATACATGAAGTCATCATCGACAAAACCCAAGGTTAGTTCATCCCTCTTAGGGGGGATCTCACATCTAGGGGGAGCTTTACTCTAAGAATTGAGCTAAAGCAACTCTAATGGTGTGAACACAACAATGCTTTATGTAAAAGTGGTAACCCCACTTGTGCTTAAACGATGAGTATGACCTATGATCAAATGTTCTCATTTGACTCCTAAGTCAATATACTCATATATAGATGACCTAGTCATCGCCAATTGTTTGATAGATGCTAGAATTGGTTGTGCATGCTTTGCCACATATTTCAATTGCCATTTTATTGTGTGAGAATGTTGATTGCATATTTTACTTATTCCAGGACATCCACTTGTTGTTTTGATTGATTGGTTTTCTTTTCTTTTGCCAAGTGGATGGATAAGAATGCCTAAGAATCCTCTCTAGCTATCTATGCTTTTCTCGTGTCAAACTCTATTCATGCTACATCACAAAATTTGATCAAGTCAGATTCGAACCACTCTGTGTGAGGAGCACTCGGAGTCCCCGATTCGTCATAGACTTAAACTTCCAAAACTTCTTTGTGCTTTTTGGTCTGACTGATTCCTCCATTTCAGTCATACCGAGATCACTAAGTCGATCTAGGTTTTCAATCTTGGTGCAACCGATTTGAACCTTTCGGTCACACCGAGTTTCAGTAACTGCTTGCAGTTATGAATCTCGGTGCCACCGAGTTGTTCCACTCGGTCATACCGACAGGGTCAGGCTATATATACTCACGGGCAAAATTTTGGAAATTTCTCCGAAACCCCTTCGCCCGCGCATAGCTCGCTCTGCCTCCTGGGTCTCCGGATCGTCCTCCTCGTCGCCAGCCGCCTCCTGTCACTGGTCTCCGCCGCCGTCAACGGAATTCTTCCCCGCCGTTGCCGCCGTAGCGAGTTCATCGCCGAACTAGGGTATGGAATCGATCATAGTGCTATCCCCATCCGATTCCCAGCACATTGTGTTCATTATGATTCTTACCACGATTGAAATGCTTCTATCCAGTCAAAACACTCCATAGATTTGAGTTGAATTGAAAATTTAGGGTTAGGTTTCCGCCGAAACCATCTCGGACCCACCGAGTTGTGGAACTCGGTACCACCGATTCGGCTCAGGCCATTGCACATGTAATTTTCGGTCTGACCGAGAATTGCAAATCGGTGTGACCGAGTTCAGGACTTTGTGAAACCCTAGCAGTCTTGCTGCCACCGAACTGTGACTCGGTCTGACCGAGTTCACTAGTTTAGGTTCCAACAGCTGCTTCGGTATCACCGAGTTTACAAATCGGTTGATCCGAAATGCTTTCTATGGAAAACTAAAACTAAGTTTTTGACTCATTCTTTTGCAAAAACCTCTGCATTTTGTGATGCTCATCCACTCTATCTCATCTATATCTATTCACAGGGTCTGCTGTCAGTGTTTGCAATATGTCTGATCAGAGTGACAGCCAGAACAGGTCAGAGGAGCAGGTTCACCTGAGTGAGGGCACTAGTCCCTCTAGTAGTTCAGATGATGGTAGCAGGAGCACTCCCAGCAACTTGCCCAAAGCTTCCACCAGAACAAGGAAGAAGAAAACTTCAGAGTCTGAGGATAAAGACTATGTGGCAGTTGAGGATGAGGCCACTTCCAAGAAGAAAGTGGTTAAGAAGGAATATAGCATTGTTGCTGCCACCAAGCCAGGCATGAAGCAAAAGGTTCCTGCAAAGAGAATTCCAATGTCTAAGGCCAGAGCATCTACTCAAGTCCCTTTGGGATCTGAACCCAAAGAGGCTGTTGCAGAAGGGAAGAAGAGGAAGGAGAGGATCAAAAAGACCACTACTAGAGTGCTTGGCAGATCCTCAATCATGAGAGATTCTGAAGAGCAAGAGGAAGAAGAGGTTGCTGCACCACCACCTGAAGACCAAGCTTGAGAGACGTTCTAGTGCTATGCGTTTTCTATGAACTTTTTGGTAACTTGTTGCCAAAGGGGGAGAAAAATGTATAGATCATAGGCTTCAAGAGAGAGAGAGAGTTTGCTTTTGTTCTCTCTTGTCTTCTTGGTTGAACTTTTTTTGTCTTTTGATTGCTTGAGATACTATGCTATTATCTGTGAGACATTGATGATCATGTGGTTGATCATAAGCTACACTTATGCTTGTTAGATGATATTATCTTACTTATCCTTATATGATCATTCACTTTGCTTGGTGATGAGTGCATGTATTTAATTCTTATCATTTTGAGCGCTCCACCAAGATGTATGTGACATGGAAGAGTAACCCATGATCCTAACTCATTGTGCATTTGCAGTCCAAAGCAAATCTTAAGATATGCACAAATTTAGGGGGAGCTCTTGCTTTTCACATACTTCTCTACAATATCTTTCACTCTTATTATCATTTGTCAAAGCTTTAATCTATATGTTGTCATCAATTACCAAAAAGGGGGAGATTGAAAGTGCAACTGTCCCTAGGTGGTTTTGGTAATTCCTAACAACATATAGCTCATTGAGCTAACATTATTCCAAGAGTAATATTTCAGGAAATGCTCAATGAATGGCATGGCATGGATGAGGAAAGTGGATCCCTCAAAATTCTAAGGACAAAAAGTTTGGCTCAAGCTTGAAGCTCAAGACTCTACATTTTATATTATAGTGATCCAAGATCACATTGAGTCTATAGGAAAAGCCAATACTATCAAGGAGGGATGAGGTGTTGCTTAATGGCTTGCTTGCTCAAAGTGCTTAGTGATATGCTCCAAAACCCTCAACTACCTTCCCACATCCACATATGACCTAAACCAAAAGTCAAACTCGGCCCCACCGATTCTTTCTATCCGGCGCCACCGAGTTTCAAATGTCATAGCCACTGCCACAAACCCTAGGCAAATCGGTCTCACCGATAGGGATCTCAGTCTCACCGAGATGGGATTGTACTCTCTCTGTTTCCCTTCGTAACGTTTTGGTCTTACCGAGATGAGCGATCGGTCCCACCGAGATTGCAATGTAAACTCTCTGTTTCCCTTTTGTAACATTTCGGTCCCAGCGAGATGAGCGAATCAGTCCCACCGAGTTTACCTAACCAACTCTTTGGTTAGCTTATTACCAAAACCGGTCCCACCGAGTTTGTGTAATCGGTCACACCAAGATTATGTTATGCCCTAACCCTAACCATATCGGTCCTACCAAGTTGCATCTCAGTCCCACCTAAAATCCTAACGGTCACTAGGTTAGCTGAATCGGTCCAACCGAGTTTAACCATTCGGTCCCACCGAGTTTGGCAAATTGTGTGTAACGGTTAGATTTTGTGTGGAGGCCATATATACCCCTCCACCCACTCTTCATTCGTGGAGAGAGCCATCAGAACATACCTACACTTCCAATACACATTTTCTGAGAGAGAACCACCTACACTTGTGTTGAGGTCAAGGTATTCCATTCCAACCATATGAATCTTGATCTCTAGCCTTCCCCAAGTTGCTTTCCACTCAAATCTTCTTTCCACCAAATCCAAATCCTGTGAGAGAGAGTTGAGTGTTGGGGAGACTATCATTTGAAGCACAAGAGCAAGGAGTTCATCATCAACACACCATTTGTTACTTCTTGGAGAGTGGTGTCTCCTAGATTGGCTAGGTGTCACTTGGGAGCCTCCGACAAGATTGTAGAGTTGAACCAAGGAGTTTGTAAGGGCAAGGAGATCGCCTACTTCGTGAAGATCTACCGCTAGTGAGGCAAGTCCTTCGTGGGCGACGACCATTATGGAATAGACAAGGTTGCTTCTTCGTGGACCCTTCGTGGGTGGAGCCCTCTGTGGACTCGCGCAACCGTTACCCTCCGTGGGTTGAAGTCTCCATCAACGTGGATGTACAATAGCACCACCTATCGGAACCACGACAAAACATCCGTGTCTCCAATTGCGTTTGAATCCTCCAAACCCTTCCCTTTACATTCTTGCAAGTTGCATGCTTTACTTTTCGCTGCTCATATACTCTTTTGCATGCTTGCTTGAATTGTGTTGCTTGACTTGTGCTAAGATAGCTAAAATCTGCCAAGAACTAAAATTGGGAAAAGGCTAGATTTTTATTTGGTCAAGTAGTCTAATCACCCCCCTCTAGACATACTTTCGATCCTACACGTGATCAACCCCGCGAGGACCACTGGCAGGGCCAGCCACGCGAGGGCCCCTAGAGGGATCAACCTCATGAGGACCGTCATTAGGGCAACGCTGGCGTCCCTCCGCTGCCACCGCCACCAAGGAGGAACGATGAACATCGCCAAGATGATGGGGCTGGGGGCTTCCACAAGCCTTGTGCCATCGCTTGCATCTTAGGCGGCGCTCAAGCCCCTGCCTCCCACTGTATCTTCAAGCAGTCCGCTTGTGAGGTGAATGTGGCCCTCCCCAAGCTCAAGGCGACGCGTCCGCTCAGGTGGTCCAAGTACATCATCACATTTGACTCTACTGATTAGCTCAAGTGTGCGGCCACTGTCGGCGCCCTCCCGATGCTCTGCTCGCCTACCATCAGCAATGTCCTCGTCACCAAGACACTCATCGATGGCAGCACAAGACTCAATGTCCTCTCCGTCGAGATATTCGACATGCTACAGGTGCCATATGACCAGCTTCAGCATACCAAGCCCTTCTCGGGGATGACCGATGGCCCCACTACCCCGATAGAGCAGATCCACCTCCCTATCACCTTCGACAAGCGCGACACCTACTGTACTGCGCTCATCGACTTCGACATTGCCCACATTTGCCTCCCGTACAACGCCATCCTTGGGTATCCAACCCTAGCCAAGTTCATGGCCGCGACTCATCATGGCTACAATGTTTTCAAGATGCTGGGGAGCGGAGGCATCATCACGGTCGCCTGTGACAACAAGGACGCGGTGTGCTCCCTCAAGCTCGCCTACTAGGCTATGGCGGTCGAGAATCCAGAAGACAAGGGCGTTGTCTACCCTCCTGAGGCCGTTGATACGTCTCCAACATATCTATAATTTTTTACTATTCCATGTTGTTATATTATCATTCTTGGATGTTTTACAATCATTTTATAGTCATTTTATATCATTTTTTGCTACTAACCTATTGACATAGTGCCAAATGCCAGTTGCCATTTTTTGCATTTACATCGCAGGAAATCAATACCAAATGGAGTTCAAATGCAGCGAAACTTTTTGTGGATTTTTTGGACCAGAAAACATCCAGTGGGCCGGACAAGCACCTGGGGGTGCTCCGTGGGGAGCACAACCGACCAGGGCACACCTGGAGGCCCAGGCGCACCCTGGTGGGTTGTGCCCACCTCGGTTGCCTCCCGAACCGCCTCTTTACTCTATAAATACCCCAATATTCCAAAAACCCTAGGGGAGTCGATGAAAATCAGTTCCAGCCACCACAAGTTCCAGAAACCACCAGATCCAATCTGGACACCATCACAGAGGGATTCATCATGTCCATTGGTGCCTCTCCGATGATGCGTGAGTAGTCTTTTGTAGACCTTCAGGTTCATAGTTACTAGATAGATGGCTTCCTCTCTCTTGTTTGATTTGCAATACAATGGTCTCTTGGAGATCCATGTGATGTAACTCTTTTTGCGGTGTGTTTGTTGGGATCCGATGAACTTTGAGTTTATGATCAGATCTATCTTTTTATATCCGTGAAAGTTATTTTAGTTTATTTGATCTCTTATAGGGATGATTGCTTATAGCCTCGTATTTCTTCTCTGATATTTGGGTTTTGTTTAGCCAACTTGATCTATTTATCTTGCAATGGGAAGAGGTTTGTCGGTGTCAAAACCGGCGGATCTCGGGTAGGGGGTCCCGAACTGTGCGTCAAGGCCGGATGGTAACAGGAGACAAGGGACACGATGTTTTTACCCAGGTTCGGGCCCTCTTGATGGAGGTAATACCCTACTCCTGCTTGATTAATATTGATGATATGGGTAGTACAAGAGTAGATCTACCACGAGATCAAGGAGGCTAAACCCTAGAAGCTAGCCTATGGTATGATTGTTGTATATGGAGTTGATGTCCTACGGACTACAGCCCTCCGGTTTATATAGACACCGGATAGGGTTAGGGTTACACAGAGTCGGTTACAATGGTAGGAGATCTTGAATATCCGCACCGCCAAGCTTGCCTTCCACGCCAAGGAAAGTCCCATCCGGACACGGGATGAAGTCTTCAATCTTGTATCTTCATAGTCCTGGACTCCGGCTGAAGGTATAGTCCGGCTACCCGAACACCCCCTAATCCAGGACTCCCTCAGTAGCCCCAGAACCAGGCTTCAATGACGATGAGTCCGGCGCGCAGATTGTCTTCGGCATTGCAAGGCGGGTTCCTCCTCCAAGTCCTTCATAGAAGATTGTAGACACCAAGAGTAGTGTCCGGCTCTGCAAAATAAGTTTCCACATATTGCCATAGAGAGAATGGTATAAACACAAATCAAATCTGCTGACGTATTCCGCAGTGCGTCATCACACTACGGCCAAGTGCTTTACTCGAATCGTTTTTACTTTTCCACCTCAGCATGTTTTGCGAGGCGGTTTCCTTGGCACGTCTTGTCAAAGCAGAGATCGGGTACCCCCTTTACGGGATTCTCATCAATACGGACGTGGGTAACCCAACCGCGCCATTTATCATGGCGCTTGGGAGGCAGGTGAGTTTTACTAGGCTGGTGGGGACGCACAACCGCATACGCCCATATAAGGGGATAAGGATCCACCTTTTTACCCACGCCTTCTTCCTCCTTTGCCTATCCATCTCCTGCGCACTCGAGCTCCAGCGCCCAAGCCCGCACTTCCCACCTCAACCTTCTCCAGCAATGTCCGGAGCGGGAGGCAAGTGGATGGTCTCCTCCGCTACGGAGGGCCAAGTCAAGAAGCTAAGGAAGGCCGGATACCTGTCTAAGGACATCGAGCACCGGCTTCCCGAAAAGGGGCATCTTCTCCCCACCCCAAGGCGCCATGAGAGGGTAGTATTTCTTCCCCACTTCCTCCGCGGACTGGGTTTTCCACTCCACCCATTTGTCCGGGGGCTCATGTTCTACTACGGCCTGGATTTCCACGATCTGGCCCCGAACTTCATCCTCAACATCTCGGCGTTTATCGTCGTGTGCGAGGCTTTCCTCCGCGTCCGCCCTCATTTCGGCCTCTGGCTCAAGACCTTCAACGTCAAGCCCAAGGTGGTGCATGGCAGCCAGGCGGAGTGCGGAGGCGCCATGGCGGGCAAGATGGCCAACGTCCTATGGTTCGAGGGCTCTTTTGTGGAGACCCTAAAGGGGTGGCAATCCGGGTGGTTTTACATCACCGAGCCACGTGATCCGAACTGGATCGCAGCCCCTGAGTTCCGATCCGGACCCCCCACGCGGCTTATGTCCTGGAAAGAGACGGGCATGTCGTGGGGTGACGAAAAAGAGGTGACCGGATTGCAAACATGTATCCAGTCCCTGGTGAACAAGCCAATCCGGCTTGTTAATGTAATCCAGGTTATGCTCGTCCGCCGGATCCTCCCGTGCCAACAACGGGATTTTAATCTGTGGGAGTTCGACCCGGCGCAGCACCAAACCCTTAGCAGGCTCTTCGACACGACGTACGAAGATGCATGGAAGGTGCTATTCAAGGGCGCCATGGCTCCCGCATCCGCTTCCGAGGACCGCGGATACAGCTCGCAGCGTCACGCTAGCGAGGTAAGCTATGTTCACCTTTTACAGGATGTTAAGCTTTTTTCATAGTTTGACTCTATGCGAGATCTGAAGGGGAGCCTTGGCGCAGTGGTAAAGCTGCTGCGTTGTGACCATGAGGTCATGGGTTCAAGTCCTGGAAACAGCCTCTTACAGAAATGTAGGGAAAGGCTGCGTACTATAGACCCAAAGTGGTCGGACCCTTCCCTGGACCCTGCGCAAGCGGGAGCTACATGCACCAGGTTGCCCTTTTTTTTGACTCTATGCGGGATCTAAACTCCCTTACCTTTGACAGGCTTGGCGAGCGATATCCGGACCGATTAACTGTCTGGCTCCGCTACCCGAAGACCCAGCCCCAGCTCTACTAGTGAAGCTGCTGGTTCCGGCGCCTTATGTGGTGCCGGAGAAGAAGGCCAAGAAGAAGAAGACCATGGGGACTCGAAAGAGTGCCCGTAACATGGTGGTGTCGGACTCGTCATCCGACGAGTCCGAGACGCCCTCTTCCCGTGAAAACGAGGAGGAGGAAGAAGAAAACTCTCCCCCCCTAGCGGAAGGAGGAGAGAACAGGAAGGCCGCCCCAACGGGGGAGGCCGAGGGGTCTAGGAAAAGGAAGACCCCTCCGCTGGACTACTCCCCCGACGCCGAAGAGGGCGGAGAGGAGTGGCCAAAAAGGGCCAAGCATCCAGCGAAATCATAAGTTCGGATATCAGAGTAACTCATGATGTTCCTTTGTTGCACAGCTTTCCCTAATGTCGAACGTAATTATGCAGCCCGCCCCGGGCCGAATTCAGCGAATCGTCGGGCGGCTCCTTGGACTCATCGGACGTGAACTCAGTTCCGCCCGCTGTCTCCCCCCGCACTGCAGACGACGCCGAAGTGGCGTCGCGACAAGCTCCAGGGCAGGAGGAGGTGGTCCCGGAGGAGCCGCAAGGCAACCTCCCAGACTCCAGAGTGAAGGGGATAAGGCCCCCCAGGGCTCCAAGTCCGGCTTTGTGCCGGACACCGCGCTGGAATCTTCCACAGTTCCAGATCGCGGTAGGCGAACTCCTTCCAAGAGGAGCAAGCCTTCTGAGCCGGCAGCCTCCGTCCAACCGGAGGTGCCGGACAATCTGTTGGAGGTGCTCGACGGCACCTCCATCGACGAGGGGCACCGTACTATTATGAGTACGGTGATCCAGAAGGTTCAGTCCGTCAAGAGCGGACTGACTGAAGCTTGCGCTAGCCTTCTAACAGGCTTCGAGGTAAGTAAAAATATGTAAAAATATTACCGCATAGACAGTAGCCCCTAATGCTCTGTTTGGCGTTCGGAAAGAAAAGCTGAATAGAGGATCTATTAAATATCGCAGGAGTCTAACAAAAAAAGAGTCAATATGCGTATGCAGGCTTCGCTGCTATCCACCGCCGCACTGACTGCGGAGGTGGGTGTCCTGAAGCAGGACCTCGAGCGGACCCAGCAAGAGCTCGGCCTTGCCAAGCGGCGGCTCGAGGAGAAAGAAGGTAAGAAATACCTTACAGAAAAAGTGCCTATAAAAAGGCGTGATTGCAAAAAGATAACAGGATTGTACTTCTTATTGTAGGGGTCGTGACTGAGGTGGCGACCCTTAAGCAGGCGCTGTCTGAGGCCGAAAAGAAAACGGCCGCGGGGCGCACCGAGCGGGACAGACTTGGGGCTCAGGTCGGCGAGGTTCAGCAAGAGCTTTAGGCTCTCATGAAAAAACATGAGAGTTTGGAGCTTGAGTCAAAGGTACAAGCATCCGAGCTCGCAACGGCCCTTGAGACTGCCAAGTCTGCCAAGGCCGAAGCCCAAAAGGCCCTCCAAGAGTTAAAGGAGATGAGGAAGATAGCAGCGGGTAAGGCATTCTTTATGCAAAGCAGAAATATAAAAGTAAACTACTTGTTACTTACCCGAATCCGGAGCTCTCCAGGGGCATTCGCAGATCTTCCCCGCGGCGTATCCGACGCCGCCGCATTCTACCGAGCTGAAGAGGGAAGCTCGATGGAGAAGGTGTTCTGGTCTTAGTATTCTGAGGCCGGACACCCTGTGCCCTTGAGCGACCAGCTGAAACAGCTGGTCGAGCTCCACAAGGCGGCCGAACAGGCCATGAAGGGCTTCATAGTTCGGCTGTGGCCCGGAGAGGCCCTGCCTGGGAGCTATTTTGGGCTGGTGCGACGGCTGGTGGAGGCCTGTCCGAGGCTCGAGGTCATCAAGCGCTGCGTCTGCATCGAAGGTGCCCGTCGGGCCCTTGCCCGTGCAAAGGTGCACTGGGGTAAGCTGGACGATGAGAAGCTTGTGAAGGACGGGCCGCCGCGGGGAAGGAGCATCGCAAGCCCGAGAACTACTACAAGGATGTTCTTGCAGGTGCCCGCCTTGTGGCGGATGAATGTACCAAGGATGTGATTTTTGAATGAACTCACTCGTGTTTATCCTGTGCGCTGAAAACTTGTTCATATGCACTAAGCAATGCTTATTGAATTTAAAATATTACTTTCTGTGCGGCCGTTTATCAAAAAATTGAGAGATGGCCAGTCGTCGACTTCTGCCCCATGCCACTAGTGCTGGGATGTTCGGGATAAACCTGAGCGCTCTTTTTCCCATAGTTGGGTCCTTCAAGGGAGGCGCTCAGCACAACGAACCAGGCAATCGGACTATAATGCTTGAACACTCTCACTTAGCCATATAACTCTATAATTTTAAATTTCGGCGAAGCCCCTAGTTCGGAAGACCGAGTTCGGGGCGCTATCCACGCCTTGGCCGGATAAAGCCAGCTCCTCACTCGAAGCGGCATAAGTCTTTAGGGACTCGAAAAACCTCTCGAACAGCGACCGGTCTCTCACCTCATCATGACAGTCAGTTTTAGCTTTCTCCACTGCGGTGCTTAACCCAGCTGAACTGGGGCACAATCGCAGTGGTTCTCCTAGTGCTACCTTAGCCGATATAGCGGAACATAAGGCACCAAAACATAGGAGCCGGGCAAACCCAACTATTGACCCAAATCATGATTCGGAGCCGATGCATATAGTGCTATAAGTTCGGGGTGCCGCACTTGTGAAAGTGTACGGACTTCTCACACCATAATGAGGGGTACTGAAGCCCCTGTCGTGTTTGCCGTACCATGGTGTACGGGTGCAATCATGTCATTTAATAAACATATATGTGAAAAGAGGATAATGCGAAAAATAGACAAAAAGCTATGCATTGTTTATAGAGAGGCTATTTATCAAAGCCGAACGATACAAATAGTGCGATAAGCAAAAAGATATTGGACAATTTAACATGTCCTAACCAGGGGCAGGCCGCGGAATTGTATTCAAAACAGGTATACCGCTCGTAACAGAGACCATCTGGGAGTTCCATAATGCGGCATGGCTTGTCTGCCTCCCTGGATCTTGCATCGTTTGTGCGGCAGTCAAATTTCCGAACAGATCGTCTGAAGTATGGAGTCCTGAAAGTAAGATAAAATTAAAAAAAGAATCCGGCAGCCCCTAGTACGTTTTAAGCCGTATTTTGGGTGTGCCGTTATTGTGCCCCTTCCCCTGTGCCCATGGTATTTCAAGGGCGTAGTTATGTACGCGAGGCACTGGATTCGCTATGTCGCGAGAGCTGGGGTTGGGGCCGCATTGCTACGCTTGCTCAGAACGTGCCAGGCAGTCCTGCTGTGGGTTACTCCGGGCGCGCTTGGCGGTGTCTGGCTTTTTAACGGCCGGACTGGAGAATTTCCTAAGAAGGCTACTTTGTACTTCTGCTGCGAGAGTGTAACACCCTCGATGCGACTATAGCTCCCACATGTCGAGGCACGACTTAGAGACATAATCGCATTGAAGGCATATGTCGCAAGTTAGGCAATCTTCACAACATCCCATGTAACATGATAATAAAAGGGGAGATAACATAGTTGGCTTTCATAGGAGAGACACGGAGGTAAACATGATCTCTGATCTCGAAAGCCAAATCACGGTGCTTACTATCATAGTAGCTCTTCTGACGGGATTGGGTTGCTTTGAGGATATCTCGAATGACTTTGCACATTTCTTCTGCCTCTGTGATTAAGTCATTACCTAAAAGCTGACATTCGTCGGTTTCAGACCAGTTGAGAGGGGTACGGCACTTCCTGCCATACATAATTTCAAAAGGGGCCTTGCCCGAACTTGCTTGAAAACTGTTGTTGTAGGAGAATTCAGCATAAGGAAGACAATCCTCCCACTTCATGCCGAAGGAGATCACACAAGCCCTGAGCATATCTTCAAGAATCTGGTTGACACGCTCGACTTGACCGCTTGTTTGAGGATGGAAAGCAGTGCTGAAGCGGATGTTGGTGCCCATGGCCTTCTGAAAAGAATCCCAAAACTTCGAGGTAAAGATGCTGCCACGGTCTGAAGAGATCACTTGAGGAATACCATGCAGAGAGACAATGCGAGAGGTATAGAGTTCTGCCAATTGAGCTGCAGTGATCGACTCTTTGATAGGCAGAAAGTGAGCCACTTTAGTGAGTTTGTCGATGACAACGAATATAGCATCATTGCCACGCTTGGACTTTGGAAACCCAGTCACGAAGTCCATTTCAATGTGGTCAAACTTCCATTCTGCAATGGCAAGAGGTTGGAGGAGACCTGCTGGCCTTTGGTGTTCTGCCTTCACTCTTCTGCAGACATCACATTCATTCACGAATTGAGCGATCTCGCGCTTCATTCGAGTCCACCAATAAGCTTACTTAAGGTCCTGATACATCTTCGTGCTCCCAGGGTGGATGGAGAGGAGAGAATTGTGAGCCTCATTCATGATTACTTTACGGAGGTCACCTTTGGGCACAACAATACGATCCTCAAAGAAAAGAGTGTCCTTTCATCAAGGCGGTAGCACTTGTACTTGGACTGACTCTTGGCAATCCCATTCTTCACCTTTTTCACCATAGCATCAAGAAGCTGGGCTTGGCGAATCTGGTCTTCTAAGGTAGGAGAGACTTGAAGGTTGGCGAGGAAACCTTGAGGAACAACTTGCAGATTAAGTTTGCGGAAGGCTTCACAAAGCTCGGGTTGATAAGGCTTGAGAATCATACTGTTGCAGTAAGCCTTCCGGCTCAAAGCGTCAGCAATCACATTAGCCTTGCCTGGAGTGTACTCAATACTCGGATTATACTCTTGAATCATTTCGACCCATCGAGTTTGCCTGAGGTTGAGATTAGGCTGAGTGAAGATGTACTTGAGACTCTTGTGATCAGTGAAAATGTCCACTTTTCTTCCCAATAGAAGATGTCTCCAAGTCAAAAGAGCATGCACAACTGCCGCCAACTCGAGATCGTGAGTGGGGTAGTTCTTCTCATTAGGCTTCAACTGGCGAGATGTATAAGCAACAACTTTCTTCTCTTGCATCAATACTGCACCAAGACCTTGGAGAGAGGCATCACAAAAGACCTCGTATAGTTTGGATTCATCAGGCGAAGTCAGAACTGCAGAAGTGATCAATTTCTCTTTCAAAGTGTTGAAAGCAATATCACACTCCAGAGACCAAACGTACTTGACGTGCTTCTGAAGAAGATTTGAGAGAGGCTTCACGATCTTAGAAAAGTTTTCAACGAATCTTCGGCAATAGCTTGCGAGACTGAGAAAACTGCGGAGTTGCTTCATGTTCTGAGGAGGTTCCCAATTCGCAATTGCGGACACCTTCTCAGGATTCACGGCAATGCCCTTGGCAGAGATGATATGACCAAGATAAAGAACCTCATCAAGCCAAAATTCACACTTGGAGAACTTGGCGTAGAACTGATGTTCTCTGAGCTTATCGAGAACCAAACGCAAATGCTTGGCATGATCTTCCTTGTTCTTGGAGAAAACCAGAATGTCGTCGAGATAGACCAAAACGAAGTCATTGGTGTAGGCATTGAAGATGAAGTTCATCATGCGAGAGAACGTCGGAGGAGCGTTGGCGAGGCCAAAAGACATGACAGTGTATTCATAAGAACCAAAGCTTGTCCTGAAAGCCGTCTTGGGAATATCTTCTTCACGAATGCGAATCTGGTGATAACCCATACGGAGATCAAGCTTGGAGAATACTTGGGCACCTTTGAGTTGTTCGAACAGCTCATTGATGTTGGGAAGTGGGTATTTGTTCTTGATGGTCTTCTTGTTCACTGGACGGTAATCAACACAAAGTCGGTCCGTTCCATCCTTCTTCTTTACAAAAAGAAGCCACAACCCCACGGAGAAGAACTAGGCCGGATGAGACCCATTTTCTCTTGCATATTTAGTTGCTTCTTCAGCTCCTTCAACTCTTCAGGTCCGAGCTTGTAAGGACGTTTGCACACAGGTTCCGTGCCAGGCTCAAGTTCAATAATGAATTCAACTGGCCGATGCGGAGGCATTCCTGGGAGCTCTTCTGGAAAGACGTCTTGATATTCGCAAACGACTGGAATTTGAGAGATGGCATCCAATTCACCCTTCTCATTGAGAGAAAACAGACGGATAGTATCATCATGAGCGGCAAAGACAATTACATCCTCAGACGAATGAGTCAATTGAATCTGCCTGGCTGCACAATCAAGCTGAGCCTTGTGCTTAGAAAGCCAATCCATTCCGAGAATAAGATCAATATCCGAGTTACCAAGAACCATTGGAGAAGCCAGAAACTTGAAATCACCCATCATGATAGAAACATCCAGGACTATTGAAGTAGCCCTCATAGACTTAGCCGGAGAAACCACTCCCATAGGTTTACCCAACATTTGTGAAACGAAGTCATGCTTGGAAACAAAAGATCTTGACATGAAACAATGCGATGAACCAGTGTCAAAAAGAACTTTTGCTGGAAAAGAGTTGACTGGAAAGTTACCCATGATCACATCTGACGAGTCCTCTGCCTGAGTTGCATTCATCAAATTGACCTTGGCATGCTTGGGGTTATGCTTGACCACAGCTGTACTTGCCGATCTGACAGGAGGAGGAGGAGGAAGACGCCTCTGGTTGAAACACTTGTTGGCATAGTGACCCTTCTGTTGGCACTTGTTGCACGTGACCTCTGAAAGCGGACGGTGATACGAAGCACTCGATCTTGGAGCTTGAGACGAAGTCTTGTTCTAAAAGCCAGGGTTGGGTGGGTGGGAAGAACCACTGCCACCTTTGCTCTTCTGTTGATACGGCTGACGGTACGGAGGAGGAGGAAGCCAAAACTTCTGCTGCTTGGCCACTTGAGTAGAGGAAGAAGGAGTAACATCTCTGACTCGCTTCTTGGAAGCATCACACCTCAACTGAGCAGCCTCTTGCTTCAGTGCCATGTTTTAGAACTCATCGTATCTCAAGGACTCGAAGAGGACAAGAGCTAGCTGAATTTCTTCTTTGAGACCACCCCTAAACTGGTATATCATGCTCTTCTCATCAGGGACGTCTTGCTTGGCAAAGCGGGCGAGCTTCTGAAGCAACTTGTTGTAGTCATAGACAGACAAAGAGCCTTGCTTCAGATTGCGGAATTCCTCACGCTTTCTTTCAACCACGCTCTACGGAATATGATGAGCTCGGAAATCTCGAAGGAAATCATCCCAAGTGATAACACGTCCACCTCTGGAGTCCTTGTACTGCTGGAACCATTCTGCAGCTTGATCTTTGAGTTGGAAGGAAGCGAACTTAACAAAGTCCTCAGGCCTGACGTTACTGCACTCGAAATGCTTGCACAGATCCACAAGCCAATCGTCAGCATCGGTTGCCTCAACACAATTGCTGAAAGTCTTTGGCCCATTAGCAAGGAACTGGTTGAGTGTAGCAAAGTGACTCTGATTGCTGCCTTGATTCCCTTGACTGCCTTGATTGCGCTCTTGAAGAATTTGCATGATCAGCTGTGTGTTTGCATTGGTTGCGGCCATCACAGCTTGCCATGCCTCCGGAGAAGGTGGAGGTGGTGGCGGATCAGGATTCGGAGTCGTGCGCGTTGGAGGAGCCATCCTGAAGAGGTTGACCACCATTAGCACATTGACAGATAAATATTGAAGCTGAATCCAACGGAATGAAAATTGCAACATATAGTCTTCACATCCGAACAAAATGAACGAATGCATTCCTCTTGAAATGGTCACATATCCATAAATTGAGAAGCCACGTAGAATTAAGGTAGAGAAATAAATCAACAAGGTACGGATCAAGAACGAATAATCGGTAAGAAATCCCAATCTCAAACCAATATCCGTGGAAGAAGAACTAGAGCTACTAGAATTCCCACCTATGAAACTTCCGAACCTTTCCGGTTATGCAATCAGGTGTTGGGGATACAGGGGAAGCATAATATCTCACCCAAACTAGCAAATCCTGCATCCAGCTGTATCCATCCTTCAACACATAACCAAGAAACCTTCGGAAACCATCTACCTCAACCTTCGAAAAGCATCCGTTATACAAGTTATGGCGATACTCCCGAACTCCCGCCCCAGTACTGGGTGGCGTCGAGGTTATCTCACCAACGAACTGCATAAAAGAGATTTTCGATGTCGGCGTACTAAACTCAGGTATTCCAGAACTGCAACGATAAAATTATGATGACAACACCTCAGAGCTCAACTCCCCGGGACACTTCCACTAAACCCCTGACAGGAGGCACCAAGACAATGTTCTCATCATAAAACCATCGGAACGATTCCAAGATACCCGCGTGATCCTAAAATTTTTTAGTGAAATTTGAGAAGAGAAGAGTCAAAACTCTACGTCAGGATGCCTTACCAGAGCGATGAGGAGACTGGGAAGTAAAAAGAATTCCTAATCTCTCCGATATATAATTCCTTAAGACTCAAAACATTTTTCTAGACACAACTCGGCCGCTAAAAACGATCAAGCAATGGGGCTCCTAAGGTCGGGGAAGGCTCTGATACCAACTTGTAACACCCTCGATGCGACTATAGCTCCCACGTGTCGAGGCACGACTTAGAGACATAATCGCATTGAAGGCATATGTCGCAAGTTAGGCAATCTTCACAACATCCCATGTAACATGATAATAAAAGGGGAGATAACATAATTGGCTTACACTCGCCACGTCAATCAAGTACATAAATAACATTACATCATCCAAACACTCATGGCCCCACTACGGCGCCAAAATAAAAGAGAACCCAACATGCGACAACGGTCCCGTTCACCCCCAACTGGGCACCACTACTGATCATCGGGAAAGGAAACATAGTATTGTTGAGAGTCTTCATCGAACTCCCACTTGAGCTCATACGCGTCTCCTGGAGCGGAATCATCAGGCCCTGCATCTAGTGTAATAGTAATCTGTGAGCCACGGGGACTCATCAATCTCACACCCTCGCGATCAAGACTATTTAAGCTTATAGGAATGGCAAGGTAAAATATGAGTGGAGCTGTAGCAAGCGACTAGCAAATATGGTGGCTAACTTATTCGCAAAAGAGAGCGAGAAGAGGAGGCAAAGCACGAGCGAGGAACTAGAGAGCAACCTGCGCAGACATTACTCCAACACCGTGTCCACTTCTTGGACTCCACCGAGAAGAGGCCATCATGGTAACACACTCAGTTGATTCATTTTTAATTAAGTTAAGGTTCAAGTTATCTACAACCGGACATTAACAAATTCCCATCTACCCATAACCGCGGGCACGGCTTTCGAAAGTTCAATCCCTGCAGGGGAGTCCCAACTTAGCCCATGACAAGCTCTCACGGTCAACGAAGGAATAGACCTCCTCCCAAGACGTTCCGATCAGACTCGGTATCTCGGTACTTCAAGACAACTCCGACAATGGTAAAACAAGTCCAGCAACACCACCCGCTGTGCCGACAAATCCCGATAGGAGCTGCACATATCTCGTTCGCAGGGCACACCGGATAAGCTAAGCGTACGAGAGCCAACGTAACCCAAGTTGCCAAGGGACAGCCCTGCACGGTGCTCTAGGTTGGACCAACACTCAGAGGAGCACTGGCCCGGGGGGGTTAAAATAGGATGACCCTTGAGTCCGTGAAACCCAAGGGAAAAGGCTAGGTGGCAAATGGTAAAACCAAGGTTGGGCATTGCTGGAGGAGTTTTATTCAAGGCGGACAGTCAAGGGGTTCCCATTATAACCCAACCGCGTAAGGAACGCAAAATCCGGGAACATAACACCGATATGACGGAAACTAGGGCGGCAAGAGTGGAACAAAACACTAGGCGAGAGGCCGAGCCTTCCACCCTTTACCAAGTATATAGATGCATTAAGATAACTTAGCAATATAATGATATCCCAACAAGTAAATAAATGTTCCATCAAGGAACGGCCTCCAATCTTCACCTGCAACTAGCAACGCTATAAGAGGGGCTGAGCAAAGCGGTAACATAGCCAATCAACGGTTTCTAGGACATGGTGGGTTAGAGGTTTGACATGGCAATTTGGGAGGCTTGCAAGCAAGTGGTAGGCATCGTAGCAATGGCATAGCAAAAGAGCGAGCAAACTAGCATAGCAAAGATAGTAGTGATTTCGAGGGTATGATCATCTTGCCTGCACAGTTGTCAGAGTTGACTGGATCCTCAAAAGCAAACTCAACGGGCTCCTCGTTAGCGAACTCGTCTCCCGGCTCTACCCAAACAAGACAAACAAGCAACAAGGATACAATCAACCACGTGCAAGACCAAGCAATATGATGAAATGAAGATATGCTATGCGGGATGCGATGCGGGATGCAAAATGCAAGATATGACAGGAAATGCATGAACCTGGCCTCAACTTGGAAAACCAAGTGTGCCACTGGAAAGATGAGATGAAATCGCTTGAAAACGATATAAAGAACGCCGGAATCGGAGTTACGGTTTGGAAATGGCAAGCGATTCAAAAATGACACCGGTCTGCGATTTACAGCAAGTAGGCATCTAAATGCAATGAGATGAACATGCTACAGCACCCAAACATGACAACAAAATACATGGCAGGGAAGCATTCAAGATGCTTAACAAAAGTCTAGCACTGAGCTACGGCCAAATCATCCATTAGGAGGTTCAAACAAGCATGGCAAAAACGCAAATGGTAAAACAGATCTCAGACTTAGTGAAATTAACACTTGTCTGGAATTTCAGATCATATAGCCCTCTTCGGAGCAACAAAACAACATGCTACAGGACCTGAACATGACAAGGAAAGACATGGCATGGAGCTACTCAACAAGCTTAACAAAAGTCCCTTAGTGACCTTGAGCCAAAAGGGATCACAAAATATACTAACAAGCACACGAACATAGCAAAAACATAACCAATTTTCAGACTTAGTGAAAACTGGGACATGCTGAAACATAACTCACGAAGGCATGTTTACGAGCTCGATGCACTCACCACGGTGCAAGTCATGGCAAGACAAGCATACATCCCTTAAGAAGGCACAAAATGCAAGCTAGACATGGCAAGAACAATAACATAGCATGCACGGATCAACTACAATAACATCGGCAAAATCGCAAACAAGTTGACGATCTGCCCAGATTCGCAACGAAGCAAAAGTAGAGCTCGATTGACTCAAGCTAGGGTGCTCCATAATTGCAAACAAAGACATGGATGGATAGAGCACTACAATATTAACAAAACTCCCTTATTGATCATCCTCAAAAGAGGCACGGATCACTAGGAAACAGCAAGAACATATGGCATCATGAGATAAACAATCCCAGGACTTAGTGAAATTACTAAGTCCCTGAAAACAGAATTAGCAAGTGCACCTCTTTGCAAGCTTGCACAAGTCACCACACACATCCTAAAAATACATGGGTTGCACCTCTGGATAGATGACAAAACCCTTAACAAAACATATGAAGAACTCACGGGCATATCATGCACACATTAATCATGGCAAAAATGACAAAAGTGCTAAACGGAGTGACAGATCTGACAATTAACTCAAGTAGCCCTCTTCTAACAGCATTTCGGGCATCAAGATGAGCTCAAATGAAAATGATGCAATGGAATGAAATGATGTACTCTCTGAGATGAACATTTTGATATGCTATATGCCCAAATCGGAGCTACGGATGCAAAGTTACGGGGCCGCGAACAGGGGCATATGGACTGAAAATTTAAGGACTTGGAGAAATAAACAACCCTAGATCAAGGGTTGGCACGGAAACCGAGGCGGCGGCGGCACTATAGCTGTTCGTCGGGAAAGAAGCAAGCAGCAGCCGGCGAGTGGAGGGAGGAGGCGGCGGCCGGCGTCGCCTGGGGCCGGTGATGGCCGGGGCGGCGGGGCCGGACGAAGGGCGGCGGGGCCGGCGTGGAGGCGGCGGCCGGCTCCGGCGAGCTTGGCCTTGGCGGCGGGCGGCGGAGGCGCGAGGCCGGGAGGCTGGCGAGGCGGAGGACGGGCGGCGGCGTGCTCCGGTCGCCGGAGTTGGTCGCCGGCGACGGCGAAGATCCGGCAAGGCGAGCGGAGCCGGGCGGCTCGGGCAGCTCGGCGGCGGCTCGGCAGCCGGCGAGCGGCGGATCTGGGCCCGCGCGGGCCTGCCTCGGGCCCCGCGGGCCGGCGCGGTGGGGAGGAGAGAGAGGAGGCGGCTGGGATGAGGTGGCGGCGTCCGATTGGGCCGGAGCGGTGGCGCGGCTGATGTGGCGGACCCTGATTCGTCGGGGTGATGTGGCGGCGGCGGTGGACACGTCCAGCGGCGGGATGGACACGTCCGGTGGCGCGAGGAGGAAGATGGCTAGGGTTCAACCGCGAATTTCGGGAGGGGAGCACATATTTATAGGTAGAGGGGGCTAGGAGAGTCCAAATGAGGTGCGGTTTTCGGCCACGCGATCGTGATCGAACGCTCTAGGACATGGAGCTGAGTTTGGTGGGTTTTGGGCCAAATTGGAGGGGTGTTGGGATGCACACACACGAGGCCTTTTCGGTCCCTCGGTTAACCGTTGGGGTACCAAACGAAGTCCAAATGATACGAAACTTGACAGGCGGTCTACCGGTAGTAAACCAAGGCCGCTTGGCAAGTCTCGGTCCAATCCGGAAATGTTTAATCCCCACACACGAAAGAAAGCTAAACATGGCCACCGGAGGAGAACGAAGTGCCGGAATGCAAAACGGACAACGGGGAAAATGCTCGAATGCATGAGATGAACACGTATGCAAATGCAATGCACATGATGACATGATATGAGATGCATGACAATGACAACAACACACGGAGACACAAAACCCGAACCCGAGAAAATAAAATAACTTAACGCCGGAAACGGCAAGAGTTGGAGTACAAATTGGGAAAGTTACATCCGGGGTGTTACAGAGAGCCGCCGTGTGCTCCTCCGTACGGAGGGAGCGTTCGGTGTTTCCATTGACCGTGATTACTCCTCGAGGGCCTGGCATCTTGAGCTTGAGATATGCATAGTGCGGCACCGCATTGAACTTTGCGAATGCGGTTCGTCCGAGTAGGGCGTGATAGCCACTGTGAAACGGGACTATATCGAAGATTAACTCTTCACTTTGGAAATTGTCCGGGGATCCGAAGACCACGTCAAGTGTTACTGAGCCTGTACAGTTGGCTTCTACACCTGGTATAACGCCTTTAAAGGTCGTTTTTGTGGGCCTAATCCTTGAGGGATCTATGCCCATTTTCCGCACTGTATCCTGGTAAAGTAGGTTCAGGCTACTGCCGCCGTCCATGAGGAATCTTGTGAGATGAAATCCGTCGATGATTGGGTCGAGAACCAATGCGGCGAAGCCGCCATGACGGATGCTAGTGGGATGGTCCCTTCAATCAAAATTGATCGGGCAGGAGGACCATGGGTTGAACTTTGGGGCGACTGGCTCCATCGCGTATACGTCCCGTAGCGCACGCTTCCGCTCCCTCTTGGGAATGTGGGTTGAGTATATCATGTTCACCGTCCGCACTTGTGGGGGAAAGCCCTTCTGTCCATTGTTGTTCGGCGGCCTGGGCTCCTCCTCGTCGTCGCTGTGTAGCCCCTTGTCTTTGTTTTCGGCTCTTAACTTGCCTGCTTGCTTGAACACCCAACAATCCATGTTAGTGTGATTGGCTGGCCTTTCAGGGGTGCCATGTATCTGGCACAAGCGGTCGAGTATTCGATCCAAACTGGACGGGCCCTGAGTATTCTTTTTAGACGGCTTTTTCTGCTGACCGGATTTATAGCCTCTGAATCCGGCATTGACTACCGTGTCTTCATTGCTGTCGCTGCTAACGCGACATTTTTGCTTATTCTGACATGTCCTGCCACTTTTGTCCTTGGTATCCGAATTACCAGGGTTCTTTGATAAGTTGTTACTGCGAGCTACCCAGCTGTCTTCTCCCGCGCAAAAGCGGGTCATGAGTGTTGTGAGGGCTGCCATAGATTTCGTCTTTTCCTATCCCAGGTGCCGGGCAAGCCACTCGTCGTGGATGTTATGCTTGAAGGCTGCTAGGGCCTCTGCGTCCGGACAGCCGACTATCTGGTTTTTCTTTGTTAGGAACCGTGTCCAGAATTGCCTGGCCGATTCCTCTGGCTGCTGAATTATGTGGCTTAAGTCCTCGGCATCCGGTGGTCGCACATAAGTGCCATGGAAGTTGTCGAGGAATGCGGCTTCCAGGTCCTCCCAAGAACCGATTGAGTCTGCTGGCAAGCTGTTAAGCCAATGCCGGGCCGGTCCTTTAAGTTTGAGCGGGAGGTATTTGATGGCGTGTAGATCATCGCCGTGTGCCATGTGGATGTGAAGGAGATAATCCTCGATCCATACCGCCGGATCTGTTGTGCCATCGTATGATTCGATGTTTACGGGTTTGAAATCATCTAGGATTTTATGATCCATTACTTCATCCGTGAAGCATAGCGGGTGTGCGGCGCCTCTGTACTGGGCTATATCACGATGCAGCTCGGAAGAGCTATGTCTGTTATGTTCGGCCCGGCCGGATTTGTTGTATCTGGAGTGAAGATCGTCATCATGTGTCGTAGGGCGCCTGCGTGATCCGTAGATCGATCTTGTTTGTCTTGCCTTATCCTCCAGTATATCTTGCAGGTCTGGCGCATTTTCCCGTGCCTTAGTTGAGCGGCGTCGGGACATGGCTTGAGTTCGTACTCTTCGGCTGCAAGGACTTCAGTCCATTTGTCAGCTAGCAAATCTTGGTCAGCTCTAAGATGTTGCTGCTTTTTCTTGAGGCTGCTTGCCGTGGCTAAAAGCCTGTGTTTAAAACGCTCTTGTTCAGCGGGGTCTGATGGTACGACGAATTCGTCGTCATCGAGGCTTGCCTCGTCTTCGGAGGGAGGCATATAGTTATCATCCTCGACCTCTCGGTCTGCCGCTCTCTCATGAGGGCTGGCTTCTCCATCTTCCTGTGCCGAATCTTGCTATGGTGGGTGTTCTTCGGCACTATCTGGGGTAGTATTATCTCCCGTGTCGGAATCACCGCTTTTGCTTTGGCGGGATTTAGAGCGGTGCCGCTGACGCCGGCGCTTTGGCTGTTTCTTGGAGGTGTCATCCCCCGCTATTCCATCGCCATCTCCATCTTTTGGAGTATCCACCATATATATGTCATATGACGAGGTGGCCTTCCAGCGCCCTACAGATGCTGGTTCCTTTTCGTCTCCTACATCGTCGTCCATACCGTCGATGTCTTCGGAGCCGAAGTCAAGCATGTCAGTTAAATCGTCGACAGTGGTTACAAAGTGGGTGGTGGGTGGGCTTTGAACTTCTTCATCGTCTGTATCCCATCCTCGCTGACCGTAATCCGGCCAGGGCTCTCCTGATAAAGAGAGAGACTTGAGAGAATTCAGGATGTCGCCAAAAGGCGAGTGCTGAAAGATGTCCGCGGCGGTGAACTCCATTATTGGCGCCCAATCGGATTCGATCGGCAGGGGCGCGGGGGGGTCGGAGTCCGGAGAGGAGTCCGGATCCTCGGAGTCGTGAGTCACGCGGAGTGTGGGGCCGGCGTTCGGCTCGATCTCCTTTGAGATCGCAGCCCCCGAGGTGACGTGCAACCGCTCATCCTCGACTGACACAACTGGCTCCGAATTAAGGGTCAGAGCTGGTGCGTTTGTGGCCTCCGGGATACTGTTCGGTGATAGAGCTAGATCATGCCCCGCGAGACAGTGCGGCGCACTTGGTTGTGGCTTGAATCCGTCGAAGATCAAATCTCCGCGGATGTCTGCCATGTAATTTAGGCTTCCAAACCTGACTTGATGGGCAGGGGTGTAGCTTTCGATCTGCTCCAGGTGGCCAAGCGAATTGGCCCGCAGTGCGAAGCCACCAAAGATGAAGATCTGTCCGGGGAGAAAAGTCTCACCCTGGACCGCATTGTTGTCGATGATCAAAGGAGCCATTGGGCCTAAATGTGACGACACAGGGGAACTCTCAATGAAAGCATCAATGTCGGTGTCAAAACCGGCGGATCTCGGGTAGGGGGTCCCGAACTGTGCGTCAAGGCCGGATGGTAACAGGAGACAAGGGACACGATGTTTTTACCCAGGTTCGGGCCCTCTCGATGGAGGTAATACCCTACTCCTGCTTGATTAATATTGATGATATGGGTAGTACAAGAGTAGATCTACCACGAGATCAAGGAGGCTAAACCCTAGAAGCCAGCCTATGGTATGATTGTTGTATATGGAGTTGATGTCCTACGGACTACAACCCTCCAGTTTATATAGACACCGGACACAGAGTCGGTTACAATGGTAGGAGATCTGGAATATCCGCACCGCCAAGCTTGCCTTTCACGCCAAGGAAAGTCCCATCCGGACACGGGACGAAGTCTTCAATCTTGTATCTTCATAGTCCTGGAGTCCGGCTGAAGGTATAGTCCGGCTACCCGAACACCCCCTAATCCAGGACTCCCTCAAGGTGCTTTGTGATGGGTTTGATCTTACGGTGCTTCATCCCAGTGACAGAAGGGGAACCGACACGTATGTATCGTTGCTATTAAGGATAACAAGATGGGGTATATTTCTACATAAATAGATCTTGTCTACATCATGTCATCGTTCTTATTGCATTACTCCGTTTCTCCATGAACTTAATACACTAGATGCATGCTGGATAGCGGTCGATGTGTGGATTAATAGTAGTAGATGCAGGCAGGAGTCGGTCTACTAATCTTGGATGTGATGCCTATATAATGATCATTACCTGGATATCGTCATAATTTTTTGAAGTTCTATCAATTGCCCAACAGTAATTCGTTTACCTACCGTTTGCTATTTTGCTCGAGAGAAGCCACTAATGAAACCTAAGGCCCTCGGGTCTCTTCTTTATTATATTTGCCTTTGTGATCTATTTCCCTTCGCTTTTATTTTTAGTTCTATTAAACCAAAAATATAAAAATACCTTGCTGCACTTTATCCTATTTGGCGTTTGATCTATCAACTTATTACTACTCTCTCACGTCCGTTTGCCAGTTTCTGGCTCCGTTATCCGAAAGGGATTGCCAACCCCTTTAACACGTCGGGTTGCGAGTAATTATCATTTGTGTGCAGGTGCTGTTTACGTAGTGTTGTTTGGTTCTCCTACTAGTTCAATAACCTTGATCTCATCACCAAGGGTAATACCTACCGTCGCTGTGCTGCATCATCCCTTCCTCTTTGGGGAAATGCCGACGTAGTTCTAGTAGACATCAAAAGGAATTTCTGGCACCGTTGCCGGGGAGACATCATCAACATCTACCATGTTCCTAATCACAAATCTCATCTCCTTGCAATTTACATTATTTACCATTTTCCACTCGTTTTCCTCTCCCCCACTTCACAAAAATTAGCCGTTTTATTCGCCCTCTTTTTCATCTGTCGTTTTCGCGTCAGATCTCTTGTTTGCCTGTGTTGCCATGTGTTTTCTATTTGCTTTGCATCTTCGCTTGCTAAAAATCAATTGGTATGGATCTGTCAGCGTTCTGGGAATGGGGTTCCCCAGACTTGCCTGCCTACGGCCTGCGGCGTGGCTCCACTAACGGCCCCGTACGGCCCATCTTCACCAGCAAACACTCAAGACCCTCGCGAGCGGCCAAGCCTCACGAGGAGGACGACACAAGACCCCCTCGGGGGCAGCTTCACCAGGCTGGCTCCCAAGGGGTGGAGATATCAAGGCAAGGGACACCTCGCGAGGTTTCTGTGACGCAAGCCATGACGACTGGAGCCAGGCGGGCGCCAGCGCGCGCAGTGTCCTCGTTTCCTCTTCGGTGCTAAAGAGGCAAGCGCATGCGAGGTGTCCCGAGGCATCAGGCAAAGGTTTCCATATCGGTGCAACAAGACCAAGACCAGCAAGACGGCAGGAGGGAGGTCACCGTGGAGCCTAAGACGGCGTCACCACCAGAGCCTTTGGCAGACGAATACCACCTTTAGTCAGGATAACTTGTACTAGTTGTCTCCCTTTGAATTTGGCCATTGTGGGATCCCTTCCCGCTCAATATTTGGGAAGAGGACCGAGGCCACTATAAATAGGACTAGCCACAAAAGTAGGAGGTAACGGAACGGATCCAGGATCCAGATCATCCTCAACCACACAAGGGCACCGAGCACAAGGGCACCTCTCCTCAGGAGGTTATTCTCCCCTTGTAACTGTTCATCCTCAGCCCAAGAGGCAATCCACCACACCACACTGGAGTAGGGTATTACACCACATCGGTGGCCCGAACCAGTATAAACTCTTGTGTCTCTCGTTCTTTGGGTTCGTCGAGCTAGGCCGTGAGATCATGATGTGTGCGAGCTAGAGGGGGGGGGAAAGATCTTCGTGCGCACCCTAGTGTTCGAGCCTCAAGGGTTTTGCCGGAACCCGAAATCTGACAGGATCCTCGTCCACTTGCTAATCTTTTAAAGATATCCAATTATGATGAACCCATTGCAAGTGAATTGAGTTTGCTTGATTATCTTTATGAAGTTTTGCTTGAGATTCATGAATCTGAAAATTGTGATGAAGTGTTAAAAGAAGGAATTTATAAAGTGATTCATGATAGCTCCTTAGATGAAAAGAATGATTGCAATGATGTTATTATAAATTCTATTAATGTCAATTGTGCTAATAATATGCAAAATCCCAAGCTTGGGGATGCTAATTTTGCTATGTCCACTACTTGTTGCAATGATCATGATTGGGGTGATGATTCTTATGACCTTGAAATTTTATTTAAGCCTCATGATGAATATGTTTGCGATAATATTGTAAGTGGGATTGGAAGAGCGTCAACTTTAGGAAAAAAATAATCCCACAAATTTGGAGTGTGTTCAATCCTATGGAATTTTTTATAAGAGTGGGTTCGGAGAGGTCATGACTTTATTTGATGATAATCCCACTATATTGGAAGAGTGTCAACTTTGCATGCATGTGGATCATGAAGAGAAAATTTTATATGATACTTATCTTGTTGAATTTGATTATGATATTACATGTAATTATTATGAGAGAGGAAAATATGGTTCTAGAAATTTTCATGTTACTAAATTAGCTCTCGTTTTGTTGAGATTGCTATTGTTTCTTTCTTCTTCCTTACATATGCTAAATAGTTCGTGTCTTGATAATTTGTTTGCCTACAAAATTTCTATGCATAGGAAGTTTGTTAGACTTAAATGTGTTGTTCACATGCTTCATGACGCTCTCTTTGTGTTACAATTTTTATCTTTCATGTGAGCATCAATAAAATTTATGCCTAGCTAGGGGCATAAAACGATAGCGCTTGTTGGGAGGCAACCCAATGAATGAAATTTATGTTTGTCTTTTGCTTTCTGTTCTTAAGTGTTTGCAACATTATGCTACTGTTATGATTGTATTTTTTGTGTGTTTTAATTAGTGTTTGTGCCAAGCAAAGCCTTTGGGATCATGTTGGGTGATAGTTGATTTGATCTTGCTGAAAAACAGAAACTTTCGCGCTCGCGAAATAATTCTCATTTTTAACAAAAGAGTGATAAAATACCAATTCTTTTTGCAGAAGATTAATATACAAATTTCTCACGTGGTCCTAATTTTTAAGAATTTTTGGAGTTACAGAAGTATTTGAAATATCTAGATTGCTAGACTGTTCTGTTTTTGACAGATTCTGTTTTCTATGCGTTGTGTGCTTGTTTTGATGATTCTATGGTTTTCTTTGAAGAGTTTTTTCCATAGAAAAGTTGGAATACAGTAGATATAATGCAATAATAAAATATGAATGGGATGCAACAGTACTTATAGTACTGTTTTGTTTTCTTATACTAACGGATCTCACGAAGGTTTTGTTGAGTTTTGTGTGATTGAAGTTTTCAAGTTTTGGGTGATGTTACGATGGATGAAGGAATAAGGAGTAAGAAGAGCCTAAGATTGGGGATGCCCATGGAATCCCAAGATATTATCCAAAGAGAAGCAAGCAACTAAGCTTGGGGATGCCCAAGTGGCATCCCCTCTTTCTTCTAACGACCATCGGTATTTTACTCGAAGTTATATTTTTATTCGTCACATACTATGAGTTTTGATTGGAGCGCCTTGTATGATATTAGTCTTTGCTTGTTTTGATTTTTGTTTTAAGTCTTGAATCCTTGCTGGACACACCTAATTGAGAGAGCCAAAATTATGCCATGACTTGTTAGCATTGCTCTCTATGCTTCACTTAAATCTTTATGACCTATGGAATTGCTCTAGTGCTTCACTTATATCTTTATGAGCACGGTGTGCTTCGTTACTTTTGAAGAAATGTTCTCATGATTCACTTAGATTTATTTGAGAGTTAGGAATTTTTTTAAGAAATTCTCTCTTGCTTCACTTAAATTAATTTGAGAGAAAGAAATATTATGCTCGTGATCTTCACTTATATTTGTTTGAGCTTATCAAAAGCAACACATGAAAATTAGTCCCAAAGTGATAGATATCCAAGAAGGATATAATAAAACCTTTCATGAAGATCATTACACAAAATGAACTTGATTCCTTGTAATATTTTTGAGATATGATGATATGATATGTGAGTCACGTTGATCAGTAATTATGCTTTAGTAAGAATATCGGTGTTAAGGTTTTTGATTTCCTATGCAAGCATGAAAGTAAATAGTTATGCAATGAAATTACATCCTACTTGTGGTGCATTATTCGGTGTTAATTATGCTTAATGCTCCCTTATGATATTATTCATTTCTTGGTTGGTCGCTTCTCAATCTTTTGCTAGCCTTCATTTTGCACTAAGTATGATCACTACTTGTGCATCCAAAATCCTTTAAACCAGTTTTGCCACATGAGTCCACCATACCTACCTATATGGGGTATTCTTTTGCCGTTATAAGCAAATTTGTATGTGCCATCTCTAATTTTCAAAATAAAATTTTCTTTTGTGTGCTCGTACCGCTCATGAAACGGTCGGGGGTAGCTACTATATTTCCATGCTAGATATGTTATTCTCACGATGAGTGTTTATTCACTTGTCATTGCATGAGAGTAAGGCAAAGGTATTAGGGACGCCCAGTCCCGAAATGAAAAATGAATTTACTTTATGTTTTCAAATAATAAATTCCTTGGAAGTGTTGGTATGGAAGGCACCCGTGGATACGGCTTGCCATGCAAAGTGAAAGTATGGTTGATAAAGGAATAAACTTTACTTTCTGTTTGGGAACTTCCTATGATATATCTAGCATGGAAAGTATTAGGAACTACTCGATCATTCTCGTTGACAGGAAAAGCATGCCTCCAAAATGTTTTTATCTCTATGTTTGTTCGCTTTGAGCTCTGGCACCTCTACAAATCCCTACTTCCGTCTGCGAAGGGCCTTTCTTTTACTTTATGCAAAAAATTTGAGTCTCCATCTTCTCTTATAAAGCACCAACTAGGGGGCACTAGGATCGTACTTGAGCATTGGGTGTAGCTAATATGCGAGTGTGTTTCATGAATGGATCAATGATTGAGCATAATGGGCTAGGGATAACTTATTTTAGCATTGATATTTTGAAAGTCATGGTTGCTTGTTGATATGCTTGAGTATTTGAGGCTCATGTTAAAATTAGACTATTGCTTTGAACCATATAAAAGTCCAAATGTCCATGCTATAAAGAAAAGAATATGAGATGACATGTTAGGCAACATTCCACATCAAAAATTCTATTTTTATCATTTACCTACTCGAGGACGAGCAAGAATTAAGCTTGGGGATGCTGATACATCTCCAACGTATCTATAATTTTTTATTGTTCCATATTGTTATGCTATCATTCTTGGATGTTTTACAATCATTTTATAGTCATTTTATATCATTTTTTGGTACTAACCTATTGACATAGTGCCAAGTGTTGTTTTTTGCATGTTTTTACATCGCATGAAATCAATACCAAACGGAGTCCAAACGCATCGAAACTTTTTGTGGATTTTTTTGGACCAGAAGACATCCAGTGTGCCGGAGAAGCACCTGGGGGTGCTGCGAGGGGAGAACATCCCACCATGGCGCGCCTGGAGACCTAGGCACACCCTGGGGGGTGCGCCCACCTCGGTTGCCTCCTGAACCACCTCTTTACTCTATAAATACCCCAATAATTCAAAACCCTAGGGGAGTTGACGAAAATCAATTCCAGCCACCGCAAGTTGCAGAAACCACCAGATCCAATCTAGACACCATCACGAAGGGGTTCATCATGTCCATTGGTGCCTCTCCGATGATGTGTGAGTAGTCTTTTGTAGACCTTCGGGGTCCGTAGTTAGTAGTTAGATGGCTTCCTCTCTCTCGTTTGATTCTCAGTACAATGGTCTCTTGGAGATCCATATGATGTAACTCTTTTTGCGGTGTGTTTGTTGGGATCCGATGGACTTTGAGTTTATGATCAGGTCTATCTTTCTATCCATGAAAGTTATTTGAGTCTTCTTTGATCGCTTATATGCATGATTGCTTATAGCCTCGTATTTCTTCTTCGATATTTGGGTTTTGTTTGGCCGACTTGATCTATTTATCTTGCAATGGGAAGAGGTGCTTTGTGATGGGTTCGATCTTATGGTGCTTGATCCCAGTGACAGAAGGGGAACCAACATGTATGTATCGTTGCTATTAAGGATAACAAGATGGGTTCTATTTCTACATAAATAGATCTTGTCTACATCATGTCATCGTTCTTACTGCATTACTCTGTTTCTCCATGAACTTAATACACTAGATGCATGCTGGATAACGGTCGATGTGTGGAGTAATAGTAGTAGATGCAGGCATGAGTCAGTCTACTATTTTGGACCTGATGCCTATATAATGATCACTGCCTGGATATCATCTTGATTATTTGAAGTTCTATCAATTGCCCAACAGTAATTCGTTTACCCACCGTTTGCTATTTTTCTCGAGAGAAGCCACTAGTGAAACCTACGACCCCTGGCTCTCTTCTTTATTATATTTGCCTTTGCGATCTATTTGCCTTTGCTTTTATTTTCAGATCTATTAAACCAAAAATACAGAAATACCTTGCTGCACTTTATATTATTTGGCGTTTGATCTATCAACTTATTACAACTTTCTCACGTCCGTTTGCCAATTTCTGGCTCTGTTACCCGAGAGGGATTGACAACCCCTTTAACACGTAGGGTTGCGAGTATTTGTTATTTGTGTGCAGGTGATGCTTACGTAGTGTTGCTTGGTTTTCCTACTGGTTCGATAACGTTGCGCTCAGCAGTTCATCACCAACGCAACCAAGGAGCTTCAGGAGGCAAGAGCCATGCGAGATGAGCATCACCCTGCACCACCCATCGCGGCTCCCTCCCGAGGCAACGGTAGCGATTTACGCGTCTGCGTCAACATCCCAGGGCTCAATAGAGCCGGGTGCCACTTTGGCCGGTGCGAAGGCCCCCCTCACAGCTACGTTAGCATGCCTTTCGGTTTGCTGAAGAGGGCTGCCACGCACCAGCGCCACATGCGGGGCGTCCTGGTGGCTCACGAGGCCAGGCATTAGGCGATCCTATCAGAGGTGGCGTTGGCTCCTCGCGATCCTCCCGGGCCTCCAGAGCCTCACAAGGTTCAGGACCTGGACGGCTCGTAGGAGCAACTTCTGCAGCACACGTCTCCATCTAATTCAACACTTCTTCAGCAACGGTGCTAGGTGACACTTTTTGTTTTGTTTAGTTGGGGGCGCCCCTCGGGCTGCATTATCCCCAAGCCGTGTGGGTCCGTCCCTGCGGCATGTATCGTTCTTTGCATCCATCAGAACTGGCCTTACCCTTCCATAAGTTGTTTTTTTATTATCACCTGTCTGTCCGGCACTTCATCGCCATGAACGTCATACGCCCTTGCAAACCCGCCCACGACCGCCTCATGATTAAGGGCTGGCACATCGTCTGTGCTCAGGTCCGTCCCTATAGCGTCGCTAAACCCAAGTGGCTGAGCTCTGGCTCGCGGGCCAGGTCTCATGCACGTCACCTCCCATGGTCCTTGGTGCCTTGTTCTAGCATGAGCTAATCAGGAGCCGATAAGTTAGGGCGCGTGACCCGGTGCCTCGCCGCCGCGGGAGCCACGCGCCGGTTGTCTTTCTTCAGGACCGTCGCATGAGAAGACTAGGCACGATGTTTGTGCTCGGGTCCGTCCCTGCAATGTCGATAAACCCAACGACCGAGCTCTGTCTGGTAGGCTGGTCCCGTTCACGTCACCTCCTGGGGACGTTGGTGTTTGGCCTTCTCATGCAATATCCTAAGGAGATTCACTCGGCGCAGGCTGCCTAACCATCTCGCAAGACCATCACGAGTGTTCCGAATCAAATTCAGGCGCAACCCGCCTTGAGGTAAGGCCTCGTGAGTCCTGCGCTGCCTCACGAGTGCCAATACACACCTCCTCCAGTCCCTCCATGCACACGCCCCAGAGTTTCCCCTCATAGGGAGCTCCCACCCACGTACCAGTGGAAGCCCCATGCTCCATGCTGGCGGACGACACGGTCGAGGAGCGGCTATGCCCGTGCAAGAGCGGAAGCACCATGCTCCGCGCTGGTGAATAAACAACCGAGGGCAACCTAACGGTTGTAGTAACCTCGGGAGGGCCACCAGGCTCGCTGCTTAGCCTCACCGCACCGCTTTCCCCTTGGGAGAGTCGCGCGATGGGGCTGGGCACGGGGGCTACGGTCAGGTTACGCCTGGCGTATGCCACCTCATGAGGTCCCTCGGACCCGGTCTTCACGCGCTCCTCCCGAGCAAGAGCCCGATGAGGAAAGGTATGGAGGGTTGTTCTTACATCAAGGGGGACCCCTGGGCATCACCACCCAGGGGCCTAACTGGTCACGTAGCCCCACACCCCTTGGTCTCGTCCTGGTGATCCGGACGCCCCAACGGCGGCTGAGGTATGCGCAGGGCCGGGCCCTGCCGACGCAGAACGCTAAAACCTACACTCGCATCTCCTTCCTGAGGGCTGCTCGTACGTCAAGGGGGACCCCCTGAGCATCGCGACTCAGGGGCCTCACTGGTCGCGTAGCCCCCCACCTCATGGTCTCGTCCTGGTGATCCGGACAACCCAACGGTGGCTGAGGTATGCGCGGGGTCGGGCCCTCCCGACACAGAACACTAAAGCAAACATAAAGGAAATTCTGAAATCCTAAGCAAATTATTACAAAACATACTATCTCTTGAAAACTCAAAGCATAAGCTCTTACGCCTCCATGAGGCACGATAAATGTTGCAGGATTAAAAAAGGGCGAAGCGCCACCTTTGAGCCTCTTCCTCAACCTTGGAAGTTGCCATCGCCTGCCTGGGGAGGCCCGTCATCAACAACGTCACTGCTGTCCTTGCCATCAGCCATGGTCGCAGGGTCGACGAAGAGGAACTTCTGCAGCAGGGCCTCCACCTGTTTCTTCATGGCCTCGGCGGCAGCACCATGGAGCTCGGGAGCCATGGGTTCGAGCAACGCACCAAGGTCAAAGGTGGGGTCCCGAAGGTGAAGGTGGCTGAAGATGCGCGTCGCGCCTGAGGTAAAAAGTGCGTGAGCCTCTCCCTCCACCATGGGGCCCACTCCGACAACAATGCCCTCGAGCATCGTGGCAAGCTTGGGGAGCAGCCCGGTGGGGCCTTCCTCCGGAGTCGCCAGCGGCTTCTCGTACCCTTCCCCGTAAAGGTCTTGGAGCACCGCGCGGGACCTCGACTCGAGGGAGACGAAGGCGTCGCGCCCTGCAGCGGCCACCTGCTCAGCCACAGCGAGGGCCTTCTCCCTAGACTCCAGCTCCTCCTTCAACTTCCCAAAGCGGCTCCACTCCGCAACCTGTTCCTGGGCTGCCTACTCCAGTTCGGCGTCGCGGTTGGCGAGTGCAGCCTCCCGCGCCTTCAGCTCCTCCTCCTGCTCCTTGAGCTGACGGGTGCGGGCGGCGTACTCGTCACAGAGGGCCTTCAGCTCGGCCTCCACCGTGCGGCAGTGTTCCTTGGCAGCCGCTGCGTCGGTCTGCGCTGCGTCATGAGCGCCTGTGGCCTCGCCGGCCACCTTCCTGCCCTCGACAGAGGCGGCCTCAGCCTGGCCCCAGGCTGTCCTGACGGACGAGTCGGCCTGGAGCCACCCCAAGACCAGCCCCAGACGCACCATCGCCATGCGCCGGTCGGCGCCCTAAAGATCAGTCCAGAGCCGGTCCAGCGCGGTGAAGGCCTCATCCAAAGCATCGGGCATGTCAGAGGAGCCATGGTCCGCCAGCGTGATGGCTTGGGGAGGAGGTGGCACCAGCGCCCGGGCTGGCGAAGCAATAGCAGGAAGAACGGTAGGGGGCTCCGGAGCCCTCGGACCCCCAGCGGGTGCGCTGGAGACGGGCACCTCTAGAGTCGGCTTGCCCACGGAGGCGGTCTACTCCTGAGGCTGGGCCACTGAGTCTCGGGAAGCATGCCCCGTCGTGGGTGGACGCGAGGCAGCCTCTTCCTCCCATGCCGGGGTCGCCGCAGCCACAACAGGATGCGTGGCCTCGGAGGCCTTGGACTCCTGCTTCTTCCTCTTCACCACCAGCTGCAGCCTGGCCACCAGGAGGAGGGTATCGTGAGTGCGGCATCCAGGATGGGGAGCAGAAACAAGATAAAATACTTACTCATCGTCGGCAACGTACGCCCTCCTCTTGGCCAAGAGTGCGGCGCCCCGAGCTTCTTGGGCGTGAGCTTCGTCACACTCTCAGGAGCGGACGAGCACGCGACAACTGGCTCTACAATGGTGGCAGTCGGCGATGAGGCGAGGGCATCACCTTAGGGAAGCGACGCCGTCCTGCCCTTCTTCGGGGTCCCCAGCTTCAGCCTCCTCGGAGGGGTGCCCCCTGACCTCGTGGCAACCCGGTGGAGCGCGTCAAACCCTCGACCAGGTACTCGCCGGCGTCATCATCATCAGAGAAGCCGCGGAGGAGATCGCTCTACCGCGGTGGAGAGGTCTCCCCCACTCCCTCCAGGGTCGCCCTCGAGTCCACCTTCCCCTCCTCCCCAGGGATCTCGCCGGAGGACACCGGCACCGGGGAGTTTGGGGGCTGGCGAAGCTTCAGCGGCACAAGCCCTCGCTCGTTGAAGACGGGCATGGCGGCGGCCACCTTCGCCCCGTTGTCGCGGCGGTACAGCGGAAGATAGCACTGCCTGGGTCCTTGTCAAGCAAGGTGCGCATGGCCTTGCTCAGCTCTTCTTTGGTCCAGTCTTGTGGCCGCAGCCGGAGGTTATCTTCCCCGCCATTAAGACTCTACAGAGGGCGCGAGTGCGCTTGGAGCGGAGCCAGGCACTGCGTTAGGAACTCCCTGATGAGTATGGCCCCTGTCAGCTTCTTTTCCTCCAAGTCCGCCGTCATCTTCTCCAGCAGCAGCTCCGCCCAAGGATCAGTGAGCTTCTTCTGAGCCCATCCATCCATCTTCGCTGGCAACGCAGTCGGCAACTCCAACCGAGCGTGAGAGCAATTGGCGTCCATGAAGATCCACTTGCACCGAAAGTCCTCCACCTACTTCTCGGCCCTTGAGATCGCGTTGCTACCATGAGACGCGACAAAGCAGATGCAGCTGGAGCACTGGGTGCTACGCATCCGGAGGTTGAAGAAGTGGCAGAGCAGCGCAACATAGGGCGCCACCCCCACAAACGCCTCGCAGTAGAAGGCGAAGATCGACAGGAGGAGGATGGAGTTCGGATGAAGATGAAGGGCATGGATCTAATAATGGTCGAGGACGGTGAAGAAGAAATTGGAGAAAGGGGGGACAAGCCCCGCAAAGACATTGTGTAGGAAGAAGGGGTAGAAGGTTTCCCCCAAGGCGTCCCGCCTGGCGGAGCCGACACGAAGCTCCATCTCCCTCCCCTCGTTGTCATTGCTCGCCGTCAGCAGGAGCACATCGATGAGGTGCTTCTCCTCGCTGATGGTGGACGCGTTGAGGGACGGCTCAAGCGAGGGGGCCGGGCACGCGGGAGGAGTGGCGGACTTCGCTTTCTCAATTGCCATCGGTGGTGAGGTCGGGGAGATGGTCGGCAGATTTGGAGGCGCTCTGAGCAGGGAGAGAAAGGGATCTGGAGCAATGCGAAGGAAAGGCAATGAAGGCTCAGCGGCAGGCGCCAGCCTTTTTGTCAGCCCGGGACGGGTGCCGAGGCAGCATGGGGAAGCAGAGATGCCCACGTCCCATCAAGCGCCACGCGTTAATCGGGTCCGCAGGCGGTTGGGGCCCGCGACGCTTCGCCCTTGCCCTTTCGCTTCGCCTCAAAGCCAAGTCCAAGCGCGCCTTGGGCCTGGGGGCTACTGTCGGCATTCTGGGAACCAGGGTACCTAGACTTGCCTTCGTGCGGCCCACGGCATGGCTCGATCGGCGGCCTGGTACGGCCGATCTCCAGCAACAACAACACAAGACCCTCGCGAGGGGCCAAGCCTCACGAGGCGGGCGACGCCAAGACCTCCAGAAGGAGCGGCCCCGCAGGCTAGCTCTTGAGGAGCGGAGATTTCCACGCGAGCCCTCACCTCCTGAGGTTCAGATGATGCCAGCCATGATGACCAAGGCTAGGCAGGTGCCAGCGGGCGCAGTGCAGCAGGTTTCCTCTTTGGTGCTGAAGAGGCAAGCGTAGGCGCGGAGTCCCGATGCATCAACCAAAGGTTTATATTTCTACGCTACAAAACCAAGACCGCCAGGACGGCAGGATGGAGGTCATCACCGAGCCCACCATGACGTCATGGCCGGATGCTTTGCAGGTGCAGACCACCTTTGGTCAGGATAAGATGTACTAGTTGTCTCCCTTAAAATTTGGCCGTTGTGTGATCCCTTCCCGCCTTCATTTTGGGGGAGGAGGACCAATGCCACTATAAATATAGCCTAGCCACCACCATACAGGAAGGGAGGATCCAGATCATCCACACCCTCACCAGCTCACACAAACACAAGAACACACCTCCTGAGGTTGTTCTCCCCTTGTACCACTTCATCCTTAGCCCACCTCGAGGCTAATCCACCACAAAGCAGGAGTAGGGTATTACACCGCAAGGTGGCCCGAACCTGGGTAAACTACCTTGTCCCTTTCCTCCTCAGTTCATCGAGCTAGGCCACGAGATCGACGAGTTGGTAGGTTGGGGAGGTTGAGTTCTTCACACGCACCCCAGAGTTTGAATCTATCTTGGGTCTGCGAAGCCCCGAATCCGACAGGTATGCATACAGCTTATGCAAGAAGGTCCATCTGCTATAGTCCATAGCCGGTGTGTCAAGCATACTAGCTTGCTCCCCAAATATCATTTCACTATTCAATCATCGCCGGTGAAAGATGGGGACGTGGACCCGCTTCACGAGGGCAAATTCGGTGGCCCACTCCGGCGAGAGCGCGCCCGCAACTGCCAGGCATGTGCTAATAGGCTTCGTGAGTGCGTCCGCAATCTGTGATCGGGCGGCCAAGGCAGCCCAAACGGCCATTGTTGCTTCTCAGGTGTCGGCAGCAACATCTGCCTCGGGGATAGCAACAGACGAGAGCGGCACATAGCTGTCCGTTCCGCGGCAGCGGCCTTATCTCTGTTGGAGGCTGCCCACGACCATGTCGAGGCCACCCACGCCCAACTCATGGCGGTCACCGCACAAATCAAACGAAGGAATTTTGAGGCTATCCTACACTCTGACATCACTTATGAAATTCCTCAGCCCATACAGTGTTGCCTTTTCAGTCTGCTTTGCTGTCCAAGAGAAGCTGGGACTTGGCCTTTGATGTGCCAAGACTGACTTATGACAGTGCTGAACTGGAGCATAGGCATGTGGCAAGGTCTCTTTTCCCAGCTATGCACAATGAATCTTCTTCTATTTGTGAAACACATCATTCATCTGAGCTAGCAAAGCAAACTACATCTCCTATGATTTCTGATGCCCCTGGAAATGAGTAGAGAAAGGTTAGAAGGCCCAGGAAGACTATGGCTCCAACTCCTGTTGTTGAAATTTCAGTAAGAAGGTGCACTTGTGGATCTTTACAGAGAGATGGCTTCAAACCAACCTTCCAGGAGCTACCAATGCAGTCCAAGAGGAGGAAGCCAAAGGCCAAGCCTCTTGCAGCTATAGTATCTGAGAATATGCAGCAGAAGCCAATTGATGATCTTCCACCTCCAACACCTATCAGCAAGCTGCAACAGATTGGTCATGAGCTTGCATTGCTGAAGAGCTAGTCTCTGTGGAGAAGCTTATGGTTGATCCTTCCACTCCTAAAAACAATGGTGCAAACGTTTAGTTATTAGCTAGCTAAATGGGGGTGGCAGGTGTTTTCTTTTGTTCTTCAGTTACAGGGCATTTGTCTTTTGTTGTTCGCTATAATAATTTGAATGTATCTTGTTGGACATGTGTGCTTGCTGTTTGTGGTGGCATTAAGTGTCATCAGACTCTGTTCTCTACTCGTCTTTGTATTAATGAGTAATGCATGTAAGAACTAGAGTGTGCTATGTTGGAATGTTAGGGGTTTGAATTCTGATGCTAGACAAAGAGCTGCCAGGAAGAAATTGGATGAGAGTCAGTGCGCTGTTGCTTGCTTTCAAGAAACCAAAAAATGCCTCTTTTGATTTCAGGTCTATTAGATCTTTTTGCCCTAAAATATTTGATAGTTTTGCTTTCTCTCCTTCTGAGGGTGCTTCTGGGGGCATTTTGGTAGTGTGGAATTCATCTATTTTTTGGGGCACTGTGATTGAGATTCAACAATTTGCAGTTGTAATTCAGTTCATCTCCAAACAGAATAATGAGCAATGGTCTTTAATTTCTGTGTATGGTCCATGCCAAGGGGGAGCTAGGGATAACTTTGTTAGCTGGTTGTATAATGTGCAAATACCAATGGGTGAAAACTGGCTTGTGGTAGGATATTTTAACTTCATGAGCTCACTTGAAAATAGAAATTTGCCTGCGGGTGATTTGAATGATATATTCATTTTCAATGAAATAATTGCTCACCTAGGTTTGCTTGAGCTACCTCTAAAGGGGAGATCTTATACATGGTCTAATATGTAGGATAATCCCCTTTTAGAGCAACTAGATTGGTTTTTTACATCTGCTGATTGGTTATCCTCATATCCCATGACTGAGGTTTTGCCTTTGGCCGGAACTGCTTCTGATCATGTACCATGTGTGGTGACCATTAAGACCTCTATTCCTAATTCTACAATCTTTAGGTTTGAAAATTATTGGGTTGAGCTTGAGGGGTTTATGGATTGTGTTAAGAAGGCATGGCAGAAACCTTCTCACAAATCTCATATCACTGGCCGAATTGCAGATAAGTTTAAGAGTTTGAGAGGGGCTCTTAAGAAATGGCAGATGAATATCTCCAAACTGAAAGTGTTGATCTCAAAGTGTAACGAGGTAATTTTGTGCCTTGATGGCCTAGAAGAGGTCTGGCCTTTGTATAGACCTGAATTTAATTTCAGGAAGGTGGTCAAATTGCATGTGGAAAAACTCTTGCATCTTCAGTTTATATATTGGAAAAAGAGGTGTACAATCAGGTATATTAAACTTGGTGGGGAGAACACCAAATTTTTCCATGCTATGGCCACTGAGAGACATAGAAGAAACTCCATTACTTCCTTGAAAGATATAGATGGGTCTGTGGTTTCACATCACTGTCAGATGGAGGGCATCATATGGAATTGTTTCAAAAATAGAATGGGAGTATCCGCTGGAATAATAATGGGCTTTGACTTAAGTGCTTTGCTTCAACCAATTGATGGGTTAGATTTCCTTGTAGAGCCATTTACAAAAGAGGAAATGGATGACATTGTCAAATATATTCCCATTGACAAAGCCCCTGGTCCAGATGGTTTTAATGGGTTATTCTTCAGAAAATGCTGGCACATTATTTGTCAAGATTTTTATGAATTGGCTGAAGCTTTCCATAATGGCACTGCAAATTTGGAAAATATTAATGGTTCTTATATCACACTCATCCCAAAGAAGCTGGCTCCTGAAGGTGTTGGGGATTATAGGCCAATTTCCTTGACTGGCATGGGCCTCAAGTTCCTGTCCAAGATGGCTACCAATAGATTTCAAAAAATAATTATGAAGTGTATTCATAAGAATCAATATGGCTTCATTAAAAGCAGGACTATCCAGGACTGTATTGGTTGGTCCCTTGAATATTTGCATCAATGTCATCAGTCAAAGAGACCTATTGTTATTCTCAAATTGGATTTTGAAAAGGCCTTTGACTCCATTGAACATGAAGCTATCTTGCAGATTCTGAAGTACAAGGGTTTTAATCAGAAATGGATTTCTTGGGTTAAGCAGTTGCTCTCCACTGGAACATCATCATTTCTTTTAAATGGGGTACCTAGAAGGCAATTTCTTTGTAAAAAGGGTGACATGCAAGGGGATTGTCTTTCACCCTTACTCTTTCTTATTGTTGCTGAACTTTTGCAATTAGTAGTAAATGATATGTTCATAAGGGGAATTTTAAAATTTCCCACCATGTCATGACCAAGATTATCCCATAGTGCAATATGCTGATGATACTCTTATCATCTTACCAGCAGATAAAGCTCAGCTATTGGCTCTCAAGGACATGCTTCAGGGTTTTTTCACTTCTACTGGTTCAGTGGTGAACTATCATAAATCTTCCATGGTACCCATAAATGTTGATGAGGACACTACCATTGGTTTGGCTACTGCTTTTGGATGTCAGTTTAGCAAAATGCCCGTTTCATATCTTGGTCTGCCTATTGGTACTACCAGGCCCAAAATGGTGGACTTCATGCCCCTGGTTGATTGTATGTAGAGAAGAATGTCAACTAGTTCTTCCTTTCTAAATCAGGGGAAAGGCTTCCGTTTTTTGAATTCTGCACTGTCCTCCATACCCATCTTCTATCTTGGCAGCTTACTTGTTCCTGCTGGAATCTTAAAGCAATTGGAGAGAATACAGAGTGCTTGTGGAGAAAGCATAGAGATGAGCCCTCACCATCCTTGGCAGCTTGGGACCTAATTTGTAGGCCCAAAAATAAAGGTGGACTGGGCATCTTGAACCTGGGTGTATAGAATATGGCTCTTTTGCTTAAGCATTTGCATAAATTCTTAAATAGGATGGATCTTCCTTGGGTCTCACTTATTTGGGATACATATTATCATTTTTCTGTACCCCAGGGGACTGATTGTTGTGGTTCTTTTTGGTGGAGAGATATTTGTAAATTGATGGATCATTTTAGGAACACAACATGGGTAGAAATAAATTCTGGGAACTCAGCTTTGTTTTGGTCTGATAAGTGGAAGATTGGTGACTCAGTGGCCCCATTGCAAGCACGATTTCCAAGGCTCTTTTCATATGTGAAAGATGAATGGCTTACTGTTTCTGAAGCTTACCAATCCTAGGATATCACCCAGATGTTCTACTTACCTTTATCTGCATAGGCATACTAGGAGTGTATGACAGTGCAGAATCTGATGGCCAATTGCAATAGGGAAATGGATGCAAATGACATTTGGTACTGGCAGGGGACATGTCATGCTTACAAGCCCAAGTTGTTTTATTCTCTAATACATTCAGACATGACTTTTAATCCTGTTATTTTGTGGATATGGAAATCTTCCTGTACAATGAAAATAAAATTATTTGCCTGGATGCAAATTATGGATAGGCTTAACACAAAATACATGGTTGAAAGAAGGCACTGGCATTTGGATGATGGGGTTAATTGTGTGCATTGTCCCCTGTTGACACGTGAGACCAGGAATCACTTATTCTTTGAATGTAATTTCAGTGTGAGAATATGGAATTATCTCCAAGTCTTATGGCCTCCTGGGGATGACATGTCCACCATTATCATGCAAGCTAAGAAAGACTTTGCAAAACCTTTCTTCACTGAGCTTGTTTTTTTTGCTTGCTGGAACACTTGGATAATGAGGAATGCAAGAGTATTCAGACATGAGAGACAATGTTTTAACAGATGGAGGAGTGCTTTCGTCCATGATATCACACTCATGCAACATAGAGTTAAGCCAAGATATAAGGAGGAGCTGTTAAGATGGATTTGATTTCTACCTCCATGAGGTTTTGTAAGCTAGCTTCTTAGCTTTTTTACTTGTCTTTCTTCTTGACTACCCCTTGTAATCCATGTACATTGTATTTTTTACTATTAATAAATGTTGAATCTTGTGGGGGGGGGGTTTCCCTACAGTCACCAGTCAAAAAAATGGTCGGCAACCCACGGCTGAAGACTTGGCAATCACCGAGAGCGTTGAGCAGTCGTCCATTCCTGCACGGCATACCTTGCCACGACGGAGCCCGCCTAAACCAAGATTGTGGCCGCCCACGCCAAGCTTGTGGCAGCCTATTCCGAAGATATGGCGGATGTGGATGGCGAGATGCTTGCCGAGTATGGTGCGATGGAAGCCATGGAGCCCCTTCCCAGGAGATTGTCGGGCGCGAGCTGGACATGGAGGAGGCGACGGAGATCGACGAGAACCAACCGTAGTAGTACTCTTTGTTTTGTTTACTTAAGAGCGTCAGTCTTTAATTTCTTAGAGTAATGTTTAGGTCAGCTAGCTCTGTTTAATTGTTGAAATTGCTCGATTAAGAGTGTGGGTGTGTTGTAGTCTCCTTTGTGTATGCAAATTATGCAATGACATGGATGACCACTGTAACCAGGGAAATTTGAACCAAAATTTTTTATGTTCAAACTCATCACTCACAGATTAATCTATCTGAATCGTTTGTGATGTTCACATATCATACACAATGATGAATAAGGGACCGTGTCTGATAACACTTTGCGCGCCAATTTTTTCGCTGAACCGATTCAATTTTTTGGCTTCCGCGGAAATATCTACCTCCCCGCCCCTCGCCCTTACCAAAAGCCACATTTCCCTTGTTTCCACCTTCCTTTCCAAGTTGAAACCTTCACTCCTTGCTTGTAGTGCTGCCTCCTCGCCAGCGACCCTCCTTCATGTCGCTCGGCCTCGTCTATCCAGGCAGGTAATCCACACTCGACCCACATTCTCCTCCTCCCACATCCCACATGCCCCGGCCGCTGACGCGACACCTTCCACCCAAATCACCGACCCCTCCACCAAATAAGTGCCGCCCTAAGCCATGGTGCACGTAGTATAGCTAGGAGCTCAAGGTTCATTTGGTAGCAGAGAAGCAAATCGCGGCCATACATGCGGATGAGGTCACGATTGCTGCCATTCGTACCGACCCCCAGATCTTGGAGGAGTGCTAAGTCTTGAGCTTGTGTTGGTTTTCCCCGAAGAGGAAGGGATGATGCAGCAGAGTAGCATAAGTATTTCCCTCAGTTCTTGAGAACCAAGGTATCAATCCAGTAGGAGCCCACGCTCAAGTCCCTCGTACCTGCACAAAGCGATAGCTACTCGCAACCAACGCGATTAGGGGTTGTCAAGCCCTTCACGGTCACTTACGAGAGTGAGATCTGATAGATATAATATTTTTGGTATTTTTGATATAAAGATGCAAATTAAAAGGTAAAGGCAAAGTAAATAGCGAAACAATATAAAAGTGATGGAGATTGATATGATGAGAATAGACCCGGGGGCCATAGGTTTCACTAGTGGCTTCTCTCAAGAACATAAGTATTCTACGGTGGGTGAACAAATTATTGTTGAGCAATTGATAGAATTGTGCATAATTATGAGAATATCTAGGCATGATCATGTATATAGGCATCACGTCCGTAACAAGTATATCGAAACGATTCTGCATCTACTACTATTACTCCACTCATCGACCGCTATCCAGCATGCATCTAGAGTATTAAGTTAAAAACAAAGTAACACTTTAAGCAAGATGACATGATGTAGAGAGATAAATTCATGCAATATGAAATAAACCCCATCTTGTTATCCTCGATGGCAATGATACAATATGTGCCTTGCTGCCCCTTCTGTCACTGGGTAAGGACACCGCAAGATTGAACCTGAAAGGATCGATATGGTTGACTAGAGGGGGGGTGAATAGGCAACTAACAATTTTTAGCTTTTCTTTAACAAGTTAAACTTTGCATCAAAGTAGGTTGTCTAGATATGCAACTAGGTGAGCAACCTATATGATGCAACGAGGATAGGCGCACAAGCAAGCAAGAGATATGAAACAAGCTTGCTTAAATAAAGGCACGAGATAACCAAGAGTGGAGACAGTGGAGACGAGGATGTGTTGCCGAAGTTCCTTACCTTTGAGAGGAAGTACGTCTCCGTTGGAGCGGTGTGGAGGCACAATGCTCCCCAAGAAGTCACTAGGGCCACCGTATTCTCCTCACGCCCTCACACAATGCGAGATGCCGTGATTCCACTATTGGTGCCCTTGAAGGCGGCGACCGAACCTTTACAAACAAGGTTGGGGCTCTCTTCACAACTTAATTGGAGGCTCCCAACAAAACCACGAAGCTTCACCACAATGGAATATGGCTCCGAGGTGACCTCAACCGTCTAGGGTGCTCAAACACCCAAGAGTAACAAAATCCACACAAGAAAGTATGGGGGAACCAAATATCCTTTGGTGGAAGTGTAGATCTAGGTCTCCTCCTTCAATCCCTAGCAAATCAACAAGTTTGAGTGGCTAGAGAGAGAGATCGAGCAAGAGAGCTTGAAGGGCATCAATGGTGGAGTGAGAGAGGTCAAAGGTGGGAGTGGTAGGTGGGAGAAGCCCCCTTAAATAGTCTCCCCACAATTCCAACCGTTACTACGTTTTTGCACTGCAGCGGTACAACCGGTCCTTGTCCCGGTACAACCGGGACTCACGGTGTAACAGCAGAACCCTACCAAGCGGTACAACCGGACAGGCGGGCGGTAGTACCGGCTAAGAAAGATAACCGGACTAACCGCCTGGCTACCGCACAACCATCGCATCAAAATAGGAGCTTGACCGGTACTTGGGCGGTGCCTGGCCGGAACAACCACATGGCCTTGAGCTCTTGGGCGGCTAAGTTCTGAGCGGAAGAACCGCTCGGACCACCGGTGGTACCGGTCATCATGGAACGACCGGACCAACCGGGCCACTACCGCCCAAGAACAGCATCAAACCAGAGGCGAGAGCGGTACTTGAGCGGTACATGGACGGAACCACCGCCCTAGCTGTTGCAGAGCGTGGTGGCAGTACCACCGCCCGGAGGCAGCGGTACAACCGCTCGACCAAAAGCTGGTGAGCGACAAGACCCAGCGGTACAACCGCTCCAGAGAGCGGTACAACCGCTGGGCAGAAACAGTGAGCAGGAAAGAGGGGAAGAGGCAAGGAAAACTCTCTCTCACACACCTGAGGAAGGCAAAGAGAGGGTGAGAAAAGTGTACGTGAACTGATTCCCCCAGAGCTTCCTAATGAGGATTCCCTCTTGATAGTACGGGTACTCTATGACCAAAGAAAAAGAGGACACGTCTTCGATCTTTTCCTTCGAGAGGTAATAGCAATCCGATGTAAGCCTAAGCATCGAGAACCTGAAACATATAGCACACGTTTAGACCACAAGGGTTGTCATCATCATCCAAAACATAAAGTAGGGAAATGCCCTTTCAATCTCCCCCTTTTTGGTGGATGATGACAACAACGCGATTTGCAAGAGATAAGTCAATGAAATCTAGACGGAACTCCCCCTGAATGTGTGCCCCAACAAGTACTAGCTGTTAGAAAGCATGGGCACACTTTCAGGACTAGACTCCCCCTAGATTTTATAGACTCATCACTCTGAGCTCAAAAGGATAGACAAAAAAAATACTTAGAGGCAATAATAACGATAATGACCTACGAATAAACGGAGTAGCAAGACTCACACATAGCACGGAACAAAACAAGTCCACAAACAAACACAAAACACGAGAACAAGAGAAAACAACCCAAGCAAATCCCCGAGACCTATAGAACCCTCTCCCCCTTTGGCATCAAGACACCAAAAAGGAAAAGAGCGAAGCTAGCGACCCAAAGCTCAGGCGTCCTCCTCTGACTCCTCAGTCGCATCTGGATCTTCATCATCAGAGTCGTCATCGTCGTCGTGATCAGATTCTTCCATGGCATTGTCAGCTGCTGCAAATGAGGATGATGGCTGGGGAGGGGCTTCATCATCAGTCCAGGTGCTATGGGTAGAGATCCAACGCTCCTCTAGGGTGATGCTCTTCCCAGAGCCACTCTGAACCTGCATGTTGAGGTGCTTCATCATTGCAATTTGGCGACGCCGTGCTAGCTTCTCATTGACATGTGCCTCATACATCTTCTTCTGGATGTCAGCCTCGAGACAAAAGGTCTTCTTCACCTTGGCAGTAAGTTTGGCCACCCACGAAGGCTTGGCCTCTGGCTCCAGCTCAAAGTCCTCATCGTCAGAAGTAGCATAGACATCCTCAGGAGCATGTTCAGGGAAGCGAGGCTCGGCATGCTTCTTCTTCTTAAGGAGCTTGACCTCATGAACAGTGAGGTTGTCTGGAGAAGTGAGGAGCTCTCCAGGACGACGAACAGCCCACACTGAGTTCAGAAAGCACATGACAAACGGAGCGTAGATTGGGACTTTACGATAGATGACCATGTTGTACATCTCATGCCACATCCAATTGGACACATCAAACATTGCCCCTGTCCCCACCATGGTCTTCATAGCAACCATCAAATCAACCAGATAGCCATGAATTTCATCTTGATTGCCCACCTTGGGCAAGAGCACATTGTGGAACACTCAGTGCATGATGATAGACCTTCTCCAAATCCTTGGATTCTCCAATAATCCCACGGCCCCGAATGTACAGAGGGGAAAGCTTCTCCTTAGGCATGGACTCAGGAAAATCATGAGGGCGAATGCCACCCCTTCCTTGCAGACCGGTATCCTCGTACCCAATAACATTGCAGAAAGCCCTCCAGGGAACGTGAAACAATTCATCGCGACACATGAAGGTGAGAGTGCGCGCATCATCTTCCCCAAAATGAACCGTGGCATAGAACTGATGGATGAGTTGAACATCAAAGTCACAGTTGACTTGCATGAGCTTGACAAGATCAAACTCCTCACAGAGAGCTAATGCCTCACCAAAATACTCCATGTTGTTTCTCCAATGATCAAAATCAATTGTCCACTGCTTGGCATATCTATTCTTGTTGTGCTCAAAGAGTTCATGAACAATCCGCACTTGCATCTCATTCCGGAACTGAACAGTGGTCCAACGGGGAGCAATGGGAACCTCATACGGATTCTTTGAGCGGAAGGCTTCCCAATCCTTGGCTTTCCAATGATGCAACGACATAACCACACGTTGCTTAGCAGCTGCAGACTTTTCACGGCGAGTGGGCTTGGTGGGAATCACAACTTCTTCATCATCAGACACAACCGGGCGCAAGGTCCTTCGTGCCCTCTTCTTGGTCTTGCGAGGAGCAGAGCGAGAACTAGAGCCACCTGAACACACACACGAAAAGAACACACAAAAACCCAACAAGGATGAGAGGATTGCACCCACTAGCAGAAAAGGAACAAGTTGCAACAACAGAGAAGATAGAACAGTGCTTAGTGGTTGATATACTCCGGTTGTACCGGATCTTCCGCCGGTAGTACCGCTCCAGCGGTTGTACCACCCGTAGGGACCGCTCTAGCGGTTGTACCGCCCGTAGGAACGGTAGAACCGCTGACAGTGGCACTATCAGGGAAGATAGATCTAACCGAGGCATACGAATCACATAAGTAATATTCCGAATTCTAAGTGCTGCAAACAAGACAGGAGGCTAACAAAGAACTCTTCTAAGCCATAGATCGAACACTAAGCGCGGAAAGATAGGTAAAGCCCTAGACAAGGAATAACCCTAAACAAAAAACTAGAGGCAAAGAACACGAGGCATTACCACCATCCATCGGAAGAGGTCGTAAGGCCTCCACGGAGAGAATCCACGGAGAGCCAAGGATCCGAAGCGCGAGATGCACTCTGGGGCAGGGGTAGAGATGGCCGGCGGCTAGGGCAAAAAGAAGAGGAACGAGGATGAAGGGGAAAAAGACAACCCTTCAGCCCCGTCGAGTATATATAGGCCCGTACGCATGCCCTGGTAGAACCGCTTAGGGGAGCGGTTGTATCGCTCGTCTGGTACAGACCGGAGGATGGAGGCGGTACTTCTGGTGCCTGGGAGGCAGCGGTAGTACCGCATGGCGTCAACCGGTAGTACCGGACGTGGGTTACCGTGGGATTGTGTGGTGGAACCGCCCAAGCACCGAACGGAAACCCTTGGGATGGCACAACCTGGTACCAGCAGTAGAACCGCTCGTGGTACCAGTTGTACCGCCCGACCACCTAAGCCCAAGCCAAGATCAAATGAGTGCAATCCGAAGGGAGGAGGAAGGGGCACAAAACAGGAGAGAAACAACACCCTAGGAGAACCTAACACAAAGAGCAAAGAGAGAAAGAGAGAAAACAACACGAGAACAACAAGGCTAACTCCAACCTCCCGAAGAGAGGACGGTGGCCGAGGCCACCTATGTTTGAGTCAATTGGTATGGCACCGCGAAGAATTATCCTTGGGTCCATGACCAAAACTCGTCTTTGAAGCACAAGTACCATCAAATATGGCTAATGTGAAAGACACAATCAATTTATGCATAATGGGGGGAGGGAGAGTTCATTGAGAGAACAACACTCCCCCTATGTCCATGCGTACACCTAAACTAGACAACAAACTGGGCATGGTAGGGTGTGCAAGGGTTCAAGCCACATTGCTCGAATCAATGATATTTAGCTCATGCCTTAACTCGCGAAATCTTGCTTCATCCAAGGGCTTCGTGAAAATATCTGCAAGGTTGTCATGAGTGTTGACATAGTTGAGCTTGATCTCTCCTCGTCTAATGTGATCTCGGATGAAGTGATACCGGATCTCAATATGCTTCGTCTTGAAATGTTGCACCAGATTGAGAGAGATCTTGATGGCACTTTCATTGTCGCACCAAAGAGGCACTTTGTCACAAGTGACACCGTAATCCTTTAAAGTTTGCCTCATCCATAGGAGTTGAGCACAACAACTACCGGCGGCAACATACTCCGCCTCAGTGGACGAGAGAGACACACAACTTTGCTTTTTGGAAGACCAACTTACCAAAGAGCAACCAAGGAATTGGCACCCTCCGGAAGTGGACTTCCTATCCACTTTGTCTCCCGCCCAATCAGAATCCGAGTACCCTACAAGCTTGAAGTTTGATCCTCTGGGGTACCATAGGCCAAAGTTTGGGGTATGAGCCAAATATCGAAAGATTCGTTTGACCGCCACATAGTGACTTTCCTTAGGTGCGGCTTGAAACCGTGCACAAATTCCCACACTCAACATGATGTCCGGTCTAGATGCACAAAGGTAAAGCAAGGATCCAATCATGGAACGATATACCTTTTGATCCACCACTTTACCATTGGGATCTAAGTCAAGTTGGCACTTGGTGGGCATTGGAGTGGAAGCCGGCTTGACGTCACTTAGCTTGAATCTCTTGAGCATGTCTTGAGTGTATTTGGATTGATTGATGAAGGTTCCTTCTCTTCTTTGCTTCACTTTGAACCCTAGAAAGAACTTCAACTCTCCCATGGAGGACATCTCAAACTTTGAGGTCATGAGAGCGGCAAATTCCTCATTGAAAGCTTTGTTAGGAGAACCAAAGATAATATCATCAACATATAATTGGCACACAAACAACTCCCCTTTGACCTTCTTAGTAAAAAGAGTGGGGTCGATTAGCCCAACTTCAAAACCACGGTCTTGTAACAACTTGGTAAGGTGGTCATACCACGCACGTGGGGCTTGTTTAAGGCCATAGAGCGCCTTATCGAGTTGATACACATGATCGGGAAAGTAGGGATCCTCGAACCCGGGGGGTTGCTTGACGTAAACCAATTCATTAATGTGACCATTAAGAAAAGCACTCTTCACATCCATTTGTTGTAATTTAAAGTTATGATGAGAAGCATATGCAATCAACATGCGAATGGATTCAAGACGAGCAACGAGAGAAAAGGTTTCACCGTAGTCGATACCCTCGACTTGGGAGTAGCCTTGTGCTACCAAACGAGCCTTGTTGCGACTAATAATCCCATGGGAATCTTGCTTGTTCTTGAATATCCACTTGGTTCCAATGACATTCTGGTTCCCCGTTGGCCTTGGCACCAATCTCCACACTTTGTTGCGCTCGAAGTTGTTGAGTTCTTCGTGCATGGCATTGAGCCAATCCGGATCTTCTAACGCCTCATAGACCTTGTGGGGTTCCACACAAGAGACAAATGCGTGATGCTCACAATAATTTGCTAATTGTATACAAGTGCTTACCCCCTTTCTTAAGCTTCCAAGCACATTCGTCATGAGATGATCCTTGGTGGAGAGCTTGGATGCAATCTTGGCGGCACGACGCTCTAATTCCTCCTCGGTGGTGAGTTGAGGAGCGGTTACTTGATCATCTTGAGCACCGTCATGAACTTGTTCTTGATCTTGAACTTGCTCGGGGGAGAGAACTTGACCTTGGGCATCACTTGGTGTGTCAACACGGTCTTGAGTATGATCTTGCCCTTGGTCTTGTTCATGAGATTGAAGGCCTTCACTTTGTTCTTCGGAAGCGTGTGGGCCTTGGGTTGGTGATGGCTCCACTTGAGTGGAGCATTGTCCTTCTCCTTCGTCCATAAGGGGTTCCTCAATGGGTAGGATAAAACCAACACCCATTCTTCTTATGGCTTGAGGAGGAATTTCATCACCTACATCACAAGTGCCACTTTGCTCCACTTGGGAGCCGTTATTCTCATCAAACTCCACGTTACACGTCTCCTCAATAAGTCCCGTGGATTTATTGAGGACACGGTAAGCATGAGAGTTTGTAGCATAACCAACAAATATGCCCTCATGAGCTTTAGCCTCAAATTTAGACAACCGAACACCTTTCTTGAGAATGAAACACTTACACCCGAATACCCGGAAGTACTTGAGGTTGGGCTTGTTACCGGTGAGTATCTCATATGGAGTCTTGTTCAAGCCCTTGCGGAGGTAGAGCCGATTGGATGCATGACACGCGGTGTTAATGGCTTCGGCCCAAAAGTTGTATGGAGACTTGAACTCCGCCATCATGCTCCTTGCCGCATCCATCAACGTCCGGTTCTTCCTTTCCGCAACACCGTTTTGTTAAGGGGTGTATGGTGCGGAAAATTGATGCTTGATTCCCTCATCACTAAGAAATTCATCCAAGGTGTAGTTCTTGAACTCGGTGCCGTTGTCACTTCTTATTGTCAAGATCTTTGCATTGTGTTGACGTTGTGCTTCATTTGCAAAGTCAATGACGGTTTGTTGGGTCTCGCTCTTCCTCTTGAAGAAATACACCCACGTGTACTTGAGTAGTCATCCACAATCACCAAGCAATACTTCCTACCTCCAAGACTATCGAAGGATGGAGGCCCAAAGAGATCCATGTGAAGGAGCTCCAAAGGCCTCTTTGAATAAATGATAGTCGTGGGAGGGTGAGCCTTCTCATGTAGCTTTCCTTCGATACAGGCACTGCAAGCACGATCTTTAGCAAAACTAACATTCGTTAGTCCACGGACATGGTCCCCCTTGAGGAGACTTTGCAAAGATCGCATATTGACATGGGCTAAACGGCGATGCCAAAGCCATCCCACATCAACTTTAGCCATTAGGCATGTCGCGGTCTTAGTGGGTCGCTCCAAAAAGTTAATCACATATAGACCATTCTCGACATGCCCAACAAAGGCTACTTTAAGAGTCTTGCTCCACAAGAGGGCCACGGTATCGATATCAAAGAAAGTGGCAAAGCCCATGATTGCAAGTTGACGAACGAAAAGTAAATTGTATGCAAGGGACTCAACAAGCATGACCTTCTCGATCATGAGATCATGAGAGATGACCACCTTGCCAAGTCACAATACCTTAGAAGATGAGGCGTCACCCCACTCGACATTGGTGGGCATAGATGGAACTTTGTGCACGTCCACCACCAAGTCCTTGCTTCCGGTCATATGATTTGTAGCTCCGCTATCGAGCAACCATGATCCACCACCGGAAGCAAACACCTACAAGAGATCAATGCTTGGTTTTAGGTACCCATTTTGTAATGGGTCCTTTGATGTTAGTAACAAGGGTCTTAGGAACCCAAATAGACCATTCAATGTATTCATGAAGAGAACCAACAAATTTGGCATAAACATGCCCATCACTAGCACGGCATAACACATAAGAAGTATTAAAATTGCCGGCTTTGTTGGGAGGGGTGAAATTGCCCTTCTTGACATTGTTCTTCTTCTTCTCCTCGGGGGCACTCTCTCCCTCCCTCACAAAGGTTTGCATGAGAGGAGGAGGTCGTTTGGTCTTGTCATTCTTCTTCTTGTTCTTGGAGTCGGGCACGTACCCAACCCCTTCCTTGGCCACAACTCCCTTTTGGTTGATCAAGAGATCGTTGAGGTTCTTCTTGCCTTGTATGCAAGTCGCAAGACCCCTCTCAAGTTGCTCCTTCAACTTAGCATTTTCCTCAACAAGATGTATATGCTCACAACACGGGTTAGTAGCATTTGAATTATCAATTAAAACCATATGAGGAAAAGTTGCTTTCTCCTTAGTTAGCTTCACTTGGAGTTGATCATGAGACTCCTTGAGACTAGCGTGAATACCCTTCAAGGCCTTGTGGGCTTTGTCAAGTATATCAAACTCCTCTTTGAGTCTAGCAAGATCAACCCCGAGTTTGGCCTTCTCGGAATTTAGCACACGAGAAACAACGAGGGCATGATCATAATCTTTCTCTAACTTAGCATGATCCACGTTGTGTGACTCCTCAAGAGCCAAACGAAGACCACGCTCTTCCTCAAGAGCATTGGAAAGATCCTAAATCTCATCGGCATAGTCACGACTATGCCCTTCCATCTTAGAGATGGTGTCCTCATGAGCCTCGATCATGTCATTGGCTTCACCAAGTTGTTCCAAGAGAGCAACAAAGTGCTTCTTGGATTTTCCCTTGAGTTTGCCCATAAAGGCCTCAAACTCGTTAGCCTCCACATTAGCTCCCTCAAGTTCATTAATGCAATCTGTCGGAGAAGGATGATTAATGATGGTAGTTTTGATGTTGGAGGTTACCTTGTTGGTGGCTTTAGCCATGAGGCACTTGGCAGTGATGCTCTCGTTGGGTGAGTCGAAGAGAGACACCCGTGACGTTGTTGCAATGGCAACGGAGGCCATGGCAACTGACTCATCATCTTCATCATCGTCATCATCCTCATTGTACTCTTCTTGCACAACCAAAGCCTTGGGAGGAGTCTTCTTGGAGAAGTTGTTCTTGTTGGGGAACGACTTGGCCTTGTCCTTTCGGATGAGCTTGCCACCATTGTCTTCCCTCTTCTCATACGAGCATTCCGCAACGAAATGACTCACGTTGCCGCAATTGTAGCAAGTCCTTACACGTTGCTTGCCCCTTGTACCACTCGAGTTGTTTTTGCTAAAGTTTGGCCTCGAGTTTTTCTTGCTCCAAAATTGCCTTGAAGCAAGTGCCATGTGTTCATGATATGCATACTTCGTATCTTCGGGGTTGCTCTCCTCTTCTTCCTCTTCTTTGTCTTCCACGATGAGCTTGGCCTTCAATGCAAGGTTAGGCTTCTTTGCCCGTTGAGAACGGAGCACCACATTGTCGGCGGTCTTGTCCAAAATGTTCATGGCCACAAACTCATCCAACACTTCGCTTGAGGTCAAAGTGTGGAAGTCCGGTCTTTGACGAATGACGGAGGACATGGCCTTGTGATAGGGCATCATTGCCTTGAGGAATTTGTGCTTGATCCAATTGTCATCCGTGTCCTTGCTCCCGTGATCTCGTAGTGAGACCGCGAGTTTGGTTACTCTCCGATAGAGCTCACGAGGTTCTTCATCTTCCTTCATTGCAAACTCATCGGCCTCATCTTGTACCACTTCATAGTTGCAGCGTTGAATGCTTGCGCTTCCCCGGTAGAGAGACACGACACAATGCCATGCATCTTTGGCCAAGGCGAAAGGACGAAGATGAGGTAGGTCTTCGGGTGGAATTGCCTCTTGAATGATGAAGAGAGCATTCTCATTGAACTGATTGTCCGCGGCTTCTCGAGGAGTGAAGTTGCTTGGATCATGTGGATAGAAACCTTCTTCAATGATTCTCCAAAGGTTAGTGTTCACATGATTTAAATGACCTTTAAAGCGGTAAACCCAAGAATCAAAATCCTCATTTTTCACAATCTTAGGGGGAGGACCGGCATGATTCAAATGAGTGGAAGGAACCGGTCCACCATAAACAAGTGGTGGTTCCACATGGGCAAAGATGCCGGTGCCATTCTTGCCACTAGAAGAAGGAGCCTTTTCACTACTAGCTTCCCCCTTGTCGGGGATAGCATCCGTCACCTTGTTGGCGGGATCACCCACTTTCAACGGTGCGGTGGATAGTTTAAGCCCCTCAAGAAATTTAGTAAACATGCTTTCGACTTCGGTCGTCATGGAGGTTTTCAATGTCTCCAAGGCCACATTGAACTCCTCATGAGAGACCGAAGTTTCCCCATCTCCCGTAGACGAGATCGGATTCACACCGGAGTGTTCCTCCACACCGTCTACGGTATCAACCATACTCTTTGGACGGTAAAATCCTTAATAAAGAGACGAGGCTCTGATACCAATTGAAAGGATCGATATGGTTGACTAGAGGGGGGTGAATAGGCAACTAACAATTTTTAGCTTTTCTTTAACAAGTTAAACTTTGCATCAAAGTAGGTTGTCTAGATATGCAACTAGGTGAGAAACCTATATGATGCAACGAGGATAGGTGCACAAGCAAGAAAGAGATATGAAACAAGTAAGCTTGCTTAAATAAAGGCACGAGATAACCAAGAGTGGAGACGGTGGAGACGAGGATGTGTTGCCGAAGTTCCTTCCCTTTGAGAGGAAGTACGTCTCCGTTGGAGCTGTGTGGAGGCACAATGCTCCCCAAGAAGCCACTAGGGCCACCGTATTCTCCTCACGCCCTCACACAATGCGAGATGTCGTGATTCCACTATTGGTGCCCTTGAAGGCGGCGACTGAACCTTTACAAACAAGGTTGGGGCTCTCTCCACAACTTAATTGGAGGCTCCCAACAAAACCACGAAGCTTCACCACAATGGAATATGGCTCCGAGGTGACCTCAACCGTCTAGGGTGCTCAAACACCCAAGAGTAACAAAATCCACACAAGAAAGTATGGGGGAACCAAATATCCTTTGGTGGAAGTGTAGATCTAGGTCTCCTCCTTCAATCCCTAGCAAATCAACAAGTTTGAGTGGCTAGAGAGAGAGATCGGGCAAGAGAGCTTGAAGGGCATCAATGGTGGAGTGAGAGAGGTCAAAGGTGGGAGTGGTAGGTGGGAGAAGCCCCCTTAAATAGTCTCCCCACAATTCCAACCGTTACTGCGTTTTTGCACTGCAGCGGTACAACCGGTCCTCGTCCCGGTACAACCGGGACTCACGGTGTAACAGCAGAACCCTACCAAGCGGTACAACCGGACAGGAGGGCGGTAGTACCGGCTAAGAAAGATAACCGGACTAACCGCCTGGCTACCGCACAACCACCGCATCAAAACAGGAGCTTAACCGGTACTTGGGCGGTGCCTGGCTGGAACAACCGCATGGCCTTGAGCTCTTGGGCGGCTAAGTTCTGAGTGGAAGAACTGCTCGGACCACCGGTGGTACCGGTCATCGTGGAATGACCGGACCAACCGGGCCACTACCGCCCAAGAACAGCATCAAACCAGAGGCGAGAGCGGTACTTGAGCGGTACATGGACGGAACCACCGCCCTAGCTGTTGCAGAGCGTGGTGGCGGTACCACCGCCCGGAGGCAGCGGTACAACTGCTCGACCAAAAGCTGGTGAGCGACAAGACCCAGCGGTACAACCGCTCCAGAGAGCGGTACAACCGCTGGGCAGAAACAGTGAGCAGGAAAGAGGGGAAGAGGCAAGGAAAACTCTCTCTCACACACACCTGAGGAAGGCAAAGAGAGGGTGAGAAAAGTGTACGTGAACTGATTCCCCCAGAGCTTCCTAATGAGGATTCCCTCTTGATAGTATGGGTACTCTACGACAAAAGAAAAAGAGGACACGTCTTCGATCTTTTCCTTCGAGAGGTAATAGCAATCCGATGTAAGCCTAAGCATCGAGAACCTGAAACATATAGCACACGTTTAGACCACAAAGGGTTGTCATCATCATCCAAAGCATAAAGTAGGGAAATGCCCTTTCAGAACCCAAAGCTAAGCACTTCTCCCATGGCAAGAACTAGCAATCTAGTTGGCCAAACCAAACAGATAATTCAAAGAGACTTGCTAAGATAACCAATCATGCATAAAAGAATTCAGAGAAGATTCAAATATTATTCATAGATAGACTTGATCATAAACCCACAATTCATCGGTCTCAACAAACACACCGCAAAAAGAAGATTACATCGAATAGATCTCCACAAGAGAGGGGGAGAACTTTGTATTGAGATTCAAAGAGAGAGAAGAAGCCATCTAGCTACTAACTATGGACCCGAAGGTCTGAGGTAAACTACTCACACTTCATCGGAGGGGCTAGGATGATGTAGAAGCCCTCCATGATGATGGCCCTCTTCCGGCGGAGCTCCGGAACAGGCCCCAAGATGGGATCTCATGGATACAGAAAGTTGCGGCGGTGGAATTAGGTTTTTGGCTCCTTTTCTGATCGTTTGGGGGTACGTGTGTATATATAGGAGGAAGGAGTACGTCGGTGGAGCACCGAGGGGCCCACGAGGCAGGGGGGCGCGCCCCCCACCCTCGTGACCACCTCTTTGATCCCTTGCAGTAGTGTCGAAGTCTCCTGGATCACGTTCGGTGAGAAAATCACGTTTCCGAAGATTTTATTCCGTTTGGACTCCGTTTGATATTCTGTTTATCCGAAACACTGAAATAGGCAGAAAACAGCAATTCTGGGCTGGGCCTCCGGTTAATAGGTTAGTCCCAAAAATAATATAAAAGTGGAAAATGAAGCCCAATATAGTCCAAAACAGTAGATAATATAGCATGGAGCAATCAAAAATTATAGATACGTTGGAGACGTATCAAGGAGCACCTCACTGTCGAGGCCACCATCGACTCCTCGCGCGTCGACGCTGTGACACGGTTAGCTACTTTAAATGATAGTTCATGACGTTTTCTTGAGGCCACCCTCGGTGCCCTCGACGAAGACTATGAGGTGTTTTTTCAGCGTGCACGTGCTTACCTCAACTCGAGAGCCAGCAGGTTGGTGCCCAGAGCGGCTCAGGCAACTCACCACTACGACGAGGGAACACAAGATGCGGAGGCCTCGCCCTCTTCCATGTCCAAGGAGCTTATCGTCATCGATATCTCCAACAATGAGGAGTAGCTTGTCTTATTAGCTCACTATAAGGACCCATGTTTAGTTTGCTAGCTACTGCCTTTCCTTAACAAATTCTAGTAATTGTGCTATCTACTTTTACCATGCAATCTGTTGCTCTAGTGTATATGTTCTATATGTCGTGCAATGTGGTGCTCACTTATTAACTGTTTGGTTAATTAGTTGTCGTGTTCAGTTAACTGTTTGGTTCAATTCTTCAAACGTGATGTTCAATTCTTCAGGGTTCTATATCAAATTTTTGTTTACAAAATACATGAGAAACAAATATAATTGCTATATTTCCAAGTTGTCTAGCATGCTTGGTTTGGTTAACTGTCTTATGTTCTGGTATGTTATACATTGTGCAATGTGGTGCTCAGTTAAAGTTTGGTTCATTTGTTGTCGTTTTTAGTTAACTATTTGGTTCAATTTTGCAATGCGATGTTCAATTGTTGTGGGTGCATTATGTTAATGTATACCATGTGAGAAATAAATCGAATTTGGCTATACTAAATACATGAGAAAGAAATACAATTGCGATATTTCCAAGTTGTTAAGCATGCTTGGTTTGGTTGACTGTCTGATCCTCTATTAGGAGTATGTTATATTGTGCAATGTGGTTCTTAGTTAATGTTTGGCTCATTTATTGTGGTGTTTAGTTAACTGCTTGGTTCAATTCTGCAATGCGATGTCCAATTGTTGTGGGTAGAATTTTGTATTGTTGTGCATGTGAGGAATAATCGAATTCGGTCGCACTTAATACATGAGAAACATATACAATTGCTATATTTCCTAGTTCTTAATCGTGGTTGGTTTGGATAAATGGGTTTTTCATGTGGCTTGAATTAATCTGATGAATCTGCAATGTGCTTATTTTTCATCAACATATTTTACTAATAGCATGCGAACCCTCACTTAACCTGATCACTAACTACCTTATATGTGTTGCAGGGAAACAATGGGAAGCATTGAGGTTTACAATCGAGGTTTGCACATGCATGGTCCTTTGTATAATAGCACATTATTGTGCAATTGCAGGAACCATTCTAATATTTAGGTTTTTAACAATTTGGTCTTGCACATGTAGGTCCTGCTGTCAGAGGTTTTAGCCCACTGTTCGACCCTTTTTGCATATGGGGAAATGAGTTGTCCATGAATATCAGTCAAGTCAAGAAACTCAGAAAGATTGTTAGGATAAAGAAATTAGCGACAAAAAACAACAAGATCTTTTCTGCACAATGAAGAAGACATCAGTTCACTATAGAGAAGATATTTATGCACATCCTTGTTTTCAGTCCTTTTCAAAGTAGTTCACTGATGATTACCTCTCAAACCACCTGTATGGTTAGGAGGCGAGGAAGGTATTCATACAACACCCATGGTTCAATATTGATGCATTCCTGAAGAGGGCGGAGGATGGATGGTTAATCATCCACAGGCACTGGCCTAAAGTTGCAAAAACCTTCAACATCAATGAAGGCTCAATATTCGCCTTCTGCTTCAGTAGTTTTCCAGATGAGATACATCTGTCTATGTACCGTCTATGATGCTAATTTGAAAATGTTATAGATGTTGCATGTGAAACTTGGTGCTGGTGCAGTTGTGTAATGGGGTAGCTGAGTGCTGAAGCTATATGATGTTGTACTCTGATGTATTTCAATTATGAAAATGAAATATATTGTGTGCTTAATATGAAATGTCAATAAGATTAATAAATGGATTATTAACAATAGGATAATTAGCCTGCTAATTGGGTCTTCCTATTGCAAAGGGTTATTGAGAAAACACCGTGGGCGATGACCTCAGGCAACGCACACAGTTTCTAGGAATAAACTGTGTTGGATTAATGAACAATCACGCATGACATCCTCTTGAAAACTGTTTGTGTTAGGCCACCTGGCGCAAACGTTTACCACATAAAAATTGTGTGTGATGGACAGCCTTTTCCACACAGTCTCTTCTATGCACCGTGTGTGATGCATTCAATAACACAGACAATAAAATTGTTAATACCGTGTGCAATGGAAATGCTATCACAAACGATTTAGCGGGGAAAACTGTGTGTCATGTACCTGCAAACATAAATGTTTTCCTTGGAGCGACTGTGTGGGATGTATATACGAACAGAAACGTTTAGCAGGGACTAACTATGTGGGATGAACTTACGACCGGAAATGATTTCGCCTGTATAATTGAATTTTTTTAGCACTACTATACGTATAACTGTATTTGATCGCTCGCCAGTCGCACAAGACCTCCTTTTGTCGAGTGTGTGTGCCATGAGGGCATATCCCCGATAGTTTCTTGGTCGTGTGGGAAGGAACCCCCTATCGCAGTCACTCACTAGGCGGCGGTTCCAAATGTCATCGCAGAAAGGAGTTAAATACCATTTGTATAGCACCTCGTTGTACTAGCATTATCAGGCTGAAGCCTTTTGACATAAGTGTCGCAACCCCAAAATTTAAGAAACGATAGCTTAGGTTTCGTGCCAAACCATAGTTCACACGGTGTCGTCTCAACGGATTTAGACGGTGCCCTATTTAACATGAATGCGGCTGTCTCTAATGCATAACCCCAAAACGATAGTGGTAAATCGGTAAGAGACATCATAGATCGCACCATATCTAATAAAGTACGGTTATGACGTTCGGACTCACCATTACGCTGTGGTGTTCCTGGTGGGGTGAGTTGTGAAACAATTCCACATTGTTTTAAATGAAGGCCATACTCGTAACTCAAATATTCGTGTCCACGATCAGATCGTAGAAACTTTATTTTCTTGTTACGATGATTATCCACTTCGCTCTGAAATTCTTTGAACTTTTCAAATGTTTCAGACTTGTGTTTCATCAAGTAGATATACCCATACCTACTCAAATCATCTGTGAAGGTGAGAAAATAAAGATACCCGCCACGTGCCTCAACACTCATCAGACCGCAAACATCGGTATGTATTATTTCCAGTAAGTCATTAGCTCACTACATTGTTCCAGAGAACGGAGTTTAGTCATATTTCCCATGAGGCATCGTTCACAAGTATCAAATGATTCATAATCAAGTGACTCCAAAAGTCCATCTGCATGGAGTTTCTTCATGCGCTTTACACCAATATGACCTAAACGACAGTGCCACAAGTATGTTGCACTATCATTATCAACTTTGCATCTTTTGGCATCAATATTATGAATATGTGTATCACTATGATCGAGATTCAATAAACCATTCACATTGGGTGTATGACCGTAGAAGGTTTTATTCATGTAAACAGAACAACAATTATTCTCTAACTTAAATGAATAACCGAAGCCAATAAACATGATCTAATCATATTCATGCTCAAGGCAAACACGAAATAACATTTATTTAGGTTCAACACTAATCTCGAAGGTAGAGGGAGTGTGCGATGGGTGATCGTATCAACCTTGGAATCACTTCCAACACACATCGTCACCTCACACTTAACTAGTCTCTGTTTATTCTGCAACTCCTATTTCGAGTTACTAATCTTAGCAACTGAACCAGTATCGAATACCCAGGTGCTACTACGAACACTAGTAAGGTACACATCAATAACATGTATATCAAATATACTTTTGTTCACTTTGCCATCCTTCTTATCCGCCAAGTATTTGGGGCAGTTCCGCTTCCAGTGACTATTTCCTTTGCAGTAGAAGCACTCAGTTTCAGGCTTGGGTCCAGCTTTGGGCTTCTTCATGGGAGCGACAACTTGCTTGCCATTATTCTTGAAGTTCCCTTTCTTTCCCTCACCCTTTTTCTTGAAACTAGAGGTCTTGTTAACCATCAACACTTGATTCTCTTTATTGATTTGTAGCTTCACCGATTTCAACATCGCGAAGAGCTCGGGGATCGTTTTCGTCATCCCTTGCATATTATAGTTCAACACGAAGTTCTAGTATCTTGGTGATAGTCACTAGAGAAGTTTGTCAATCACTATCTTATCTGGAAGATTAACTCCCACTTGATACAAGCGATTGTAGTACCCAGACATTCTAAGTACATGCTCACTGGCTGAGCTATTCTCCTCCATCTTGTAGACAAAGTACTTGTCAGAGGTCTCATACCTCTCAACACGGGCATAAGTCAATACCAATTTCAGATCTTGGAACATCTCATATGTTCCATGGCGTTCAAAACGTATTTGAAGCCCCAATTCTAAACCATGAAGCATGGCGCACTAAACTATTAAGTAGTCATCATATTGATCTTGTCAAACGTTCATAACATCTGCATTAGCTCCTGCAACAGGTCTGTCACCTAGCGGTGCATCAAGGACATAATTCTTCTATGCAGCAGTGAAGATAATCCTCAGATCACGGAACCGGTCTGCATTATTGCTACCATCCTCTTGCAACTTAGTTTTCTCTAGGAACATATAAAAAATATAGGGGAGCTATATCGCGAGGTATTGATCTACAATATAGATATGCAAAACTATTAAGATTAAGTTCATGATAAATTAAGTTCAATTAATCAAATTACTAATGAACTCCCAGTTAAATAAACATCCCTCAAGTTATCTAAGTGATATGTGATCCATGTCAACTAACTCATGTCTGATCATCACGTGAGATGGGGTAGTCATCAATGGTGAACATCTCTATGTTGATCATATCTACTATATGACTCACGTTCGACCTTTTAGTCCATAGTGTTCCAAGACCATGTCAGTACATGGTAGGCTCATCAAGTTTAACCCAAGTATTATTCTTCATGTTCAAAACTGTCTTACACCCGTTGTATGTCAACGTAGAGTCTATCACACCCGATCATCACAAGGTGCTTCAAAACGATGAACTTTGGCAACGGTGCATACTCGGGGAGAACATTTTTATCTTGAAATTTAGTGAAGGGATCATCTTATAATGCTACCATCGTTCTAAGCAAAATAAGATGCATAAAGGATAAACATCAGATGCAATCAAAATATGTGACATGATATGGCCATCATCATCTTGTGATTTTGATCTCCATCTCCAAAGCATCGTCATGATCTCCATCATCACTGGCTCTACACCATGATCTCCATCGTTGCGTCGGGGTTGTCTCACCAATTATTACTTCTACAACTATTGCTAACACATAGCGGTAAAGTAAAGCAATTACATGGCACTTGCATTTCATACAATAAAGAGACAACCCTAAGGCTCCTGGCGGTTGTCGATATTACAAAACATGATCATCTCATACATCAACATATATCACATCATATCTTGACCATATCACATCACAACATGCCCTGCCAAAACAAGTTAGACGTCCTCTACTTTGTTGTTACAAGTTTTACGTGGCTGTTATGGGCTTCTGGCAAGAACCGTGCTTACCTACACAAAAACCACAATGGTGATTCATCAAGTTTGTTGTTTTAACCTTCTTCAAGGACCGGCCATAGTCAAATTCGATTCAACTAAAGTAGGAGAAACAGACACCCGCAAGCCACCTTTATGCAAAGCTAGTTGCATGTTTGTCGGTGGAACCGGTTTCATGTGCGTGGACATGTAAGGTTGGTCCGGGCCGCTTCATCCCACAATACCGCCAAATCAAAATAAGATGTTGGTGGTAAGCAGTATGCCTATCACATCCCACAACTCTTTGTGTTCTACTCATGCATATCATCTACGCATAGACCTGGCTCGGATGCCACTATTGGGGAACGTTGCATGGAAAACAAAAAAATTCTACGCACATGCAAGATCTATCAAGGAGATGCATAGCAATGAGAGGGGAGAGTGTCTCTACATACCCTTGTAGGCCGTAAGTGGAAGCGTTTGTTAACGCGGTTGATGTAGCCGAACTTCTTCGCGCTCCAACCGATCGAGTACCAAACATACGTCACCTCCGCGTTTAGCACACGTTCAGCTCAGTGACGTCCTCCGCCTTCTTGGTCCAGCAAGACGGCGAGGTATTGGATGAGTTCCAGCATCACGACAACTGGTGACGGTGATGGTGAATCTATCTGCGCGGGGCTTCGCCTAAGCACTACAAAAATATGACCGAGTGTGTAAATGGTGGAGGAGGACGCCGCACACGGCTAAGCAATTATCGTGGTTGTGCTAGGTGCCCCCTTCCCACATATATATATATATGGGGGAGAGGGGAGAGGCCAAGGGGTGCCCTAAGTAGGGATGAATCCTACTTGAGCACTTCCCAAGTCGCGCCCCCTTTTCCATATATGAGTGTGGGAGGAGGGCAGGAGGAGGAGGCGCCACCCCTTTCCTTTCTCTCACGAGGAGGGAAAGGCAGGAGGGGCCACCCCTCTCCTTTCCTTCCCATAGGGCCGGCCATCCATGTAGAGGGGCGCACCAGCCCCCTAGTGGGCTGGTCTATCCCCTCCTTTGGTCTGGAACCCCTTCTGATGACCCGATGACTACCCGGTGCACTCCGAAGCTATTCCGGTGTCTGAATACCATCGTCCTATATATCAATCTTTACCTCTTGACCACTTCTAGACTCCTCGTCATGTCCGTGATCTCATCCAGGACTCCGAACAACATTCGGTCACCAAATCATATAACTCATATAACACTATATCGTCAACAAATGTTAAGCGTGCGGACCCTACGGGTTCGAGAACTATGTAGACATGACCGAAATAACTCTCCGGTCAATAACCAATAGCGAAACCTGGATGCTCATATTGGTACCTACATATTATACGAAGATCTTTATCGGTCAAACCGTTATGACAACATACGTAATTCCCTTTGTCCGTCGGTATGTTACTTGCCCGAGATTTGATTGTCGGTATCTTCATACCTAGTTCAATCTCGTTACTAGCAAGTCCCTTTCCTCATTTTGTAATACATCACCTCTTAACTAAATCCTTAGTCATTTGCTTGCAAGCTTATGATGTGTATTACCGAGAGGGCCCTGTGACGCCCTCGATTCAATCATACACTAATCATACACGCAAATGTGTACGATCAAGATCAAGGACTCATGGGAAGATATCACAACACAACTCTAGACACAATTAAAATAAAATAAGCTTTATATTACAAGCCAGGGGCCTCGAGGGCTCGAATACATAAGCTCGAAAACACAAGAGTCAGCGGAAGCAACAATATCTGAGTACAGACATAGGTTAGACAAGTTTGCCTTAAGAAGGCTAGCACAAAAGCAACATCGATCGAAAAGGCAAGGCCTCCTGCCTGGGAGCCTCCTAACTACTCCTGGTCGTCGGCGGTCTCCACGTGGTAGTAGGCACCCTCGGGGTAGTAGCAGTCGTCGGTGGGGTTGTCTGGATCCTGGGCTCCACCATCTGGTTGCATCAACCAGAAAGAAGAAAGAAGGGGGAAAAGGGGGAGCAAAGCAACCGTGAGTACTCATCCAAAGTACTTGCAAGCAAGGATCTACACTACATATGCATTGGTATCAATGAAAATGGCTGTATCTGTGGACTGGACTGCAGAATGCCAGAAGAGAAGGGGAAAGCCTAGCCTATCGAAGACTAGCATTTTCTGGAAACCATCATCTTGCAACAACAGGAGGGAGTAGAGTAGCATAAAGTAAAGTAGTAGAAGTGTTATCAACCTCGGCCAGAGATGCTTTTTCGACTCCCTGCGAGAAAGTAATCCCAGAGCCATACTATCCAAGTGTCATCACAATCCAGTTCTCATCACCATCAGTTCTCATCACAAGTATCCCGTTCTAGTTGTATCGATCGTGATACAACTCCAAGTGTCCGTTACCGTAGGACAGGCTATCGATAGATGTTTTCTTCCCTGCAGGGGTGCACCAACTTACCCACCACGCTCGATTAACTCCGGCCGGACACACTTTCCTGGGTCATGCTCGGCCTCGGCCAAACAATACGCCGCAACCCGACCTAGGCTTAATAGAGAGGTCAGCACGCCGGACTAAACCTATGCCCCCAGGGGTCATGGGCCATCTCCCCAGGAACTCCTGCACGCTGCGAACGCGGCCGGTGAACAGACCTAGCTACCTCCTTCAACAAGGCAGGCGCTTACGCAGTCCAACCCGGCGCGTGCCGCTCAGTCGCTGACGTCTATTAAGCTTCGGCTGATGTATACGACGTAGAACGCCCATACTATGCCCACGTGATGGTTAGTGCTATCAGGCCAGAGGCCCCTCGGATCAAATATCCAAATCGTAGTGGATTAGGAACGCGCGGTAACAAGAAGAGACTCACGAAAGATGTGACCCCGTTACCCCGTCTCGAGGACTTGTGGCAAGGGCTAGGAATGCCCGGCTTCGCCTCGTAATTATCTCGCGGGCACCCTCCAGGTCAACCCGTCTCCACATCACTCGCAATTAAGCTCGCGCGGGTACCCCTCAGGGCCGAACCATCTTTAGTAACATGGTTCAGTGTAAAGTCATAGTAACCATAGTAACTGTGTGTCCAAACATCAAGGGGAAAACCCGAGGAATCACCCCCGGTGGATTCCACTCGATGTAATCATCAAGGTGAACGTAAGAGGAACCACCCCCGAGGTTCACACTTGAGGGGTTGCACAACAGAGTCGTATCGGAAGTGGTTAAGGCGGAATCACCCTCGATGACCACGACCAAATAGCTACACGATAGGGTTAACATCAGAAGTGTTGCAGAGGTCTCACCCTCGGCACTCGATAGTAACCTAGTAGTGTCGAGCAACTAAGGGGAAAGTGATGTGTGGTGACGGGGCCTGGTCTTCGATCCCGTTGATTGGGTCTTCAATGATGAAGCAGGGGCAACAAGGACAAGGTGGGGGTCACTGACCAACCTATACTAAGTAGTTTAGGATAAGCAGGTAAGGTACAATGAGCAGGTTACAAAAGTAGGCTATGCATTAGAATAGGAACAAACAATAACAGTAGCAAAAACTAATGCAAGCATGAGAGAATGGAATGGGCGATATCGGAATGATCAAAGGGGGGGCTTGCTTGGTTCCTCAGACGAGGAGGGTCGTCGGTGACGTAGTCGAACATAGCGGCACCGGCAGCCACCACGGGGTCTACCGAAGAGAAGAGGGAGGAAGAAACAGTAAATACAGAGCAAACAAAGCATAACAGGACAACGGACAAAGCTAGACGTGTTCTAACGCGGTGCTACACGATACCGATGAAAGGGGAAGTCAACCGGGAATGTTTTCTCGGTCCTGGACCTGTGTCAGACAGATGACCGGAGGGGGAATGTTCCATGTTCAGCATGTTAGGGGCATGTGACAGATGAACGGACCGCGTATTCGGATTCGTCTCGTCATTCTGAGTAACTTTCATGTATAAAACTTTTTCATCCGAGTTACGGATTATTTTCTATTAATTTTCAAAGTTTAAGCAAAATCCTAAAAATCCCTCAAATTCTGCTAAGTCTGAAAAGCCCTCAGTTTTAAACACCACTTAGCCGTTTTTCGAAGGCAATTGCTATTGATCCGTACATCCTATGATTTTATGCCTTATATCAATTGTGAGCATTTTTCCGCGATCTACACTTTAGTATCACTTTTATCTATATTAGTGCTCATTAGCTTGATCATCAACAGCTCTAAAGTAGTCATGAAAATAAAGCTGCTTTCAGTCTTTCACTTAACAGAACTTAGACTTTTTTCATTTTCATAGCATTTAAACCTCGCACCTTTTGAAATTGGTCCAATGAAATGTTTTGAACCTTGTCAACTGTACTACATATCCATATAATTTTTACTCACATTGGGAAAAGTTTTGTTGTTGTTTTGCTGCTGTGCAAATTGGCATCCATCGTAGATTTGCAAAAGCTAGCACGCGCTAGAGTGACACACACTCACGCACACACACCACGCTGCACAACACCACGGCAATGGCTAGCGGCGGCAGCAGTGCAGAGCATCAGTAGGGGTTAGGCAGCAGCAGCAGAACAAACGGCACCAAGGGGAGGCTGCCGCAGCACGCAACAGCAAGCAACAGGTGGTGGCGAGGCCGCGCGCGCACATGCATGAGGGCGCGGGTAGGGGCGCTAGTAGCAGGAGAGCATGTCGCGGCAAGGAACAACAAGCAGCAGACTAGCAGCGCGTGGCCGCGGCGTTCGGCCAGAACGGCACATGAGCTCGGAAACGAGCAGGGCAACGGGTTAGGCGGCATATACTCGGTGTCTCGTGCACGCACACACCATCAGAAGGAGCAGGTGAGCACGGCCTCGTCGTATTAGACGGCCATGGCGGACAGTGGTGCCGGAGCTTGTGGCTTTCTTGCTAGGGGAGGAGCCAGAGCTCGGGAAGAGAGGCAAAGGGGGCGGGGCTCACCGACGGAGCTCATGGAGGCTCTTCGGAGGCTTAGAAGTGCAGGACGGCGACGAATCGAGGCGGCGGACGGCGGTGATCGACGGGGATGTAGTGACTCGATCCGGTCTGCCTAGGGCGGTCTTGCTCGAACCGACCACAGTAGTCGACGTAGACGACGGAGGCGCGCCTCCGGACATCTTCGCGAGGCCCGGGGACGATGGTGGCCGCGAGAACGGCGATGGTCGTGGCGGCGGACGGCTCTGTTGCATGCGGGAGAGTGGAGAACGAGCGAGGGAGGGGTGAGTGGGGGCTAGGGTTTGCCCAGGGGCTCGACGACGACTTATAGGACATCGGGGAGCACGGATGGACGACACATGGCGATCTACGGCGTCGACGAGCCCCCGGCGGCCACCGCGCGCGAGGTGAGCAGGAGGTAGGAGGAGAACTCCAGGTGGGCTGGGCCGCACCTGTAGCTAGCGGGCCTAAGTGCACAGTAGATTTTCTTCATCTCCTTTTATCTTTTCTGTTTTAAAGTTTACCTTTGTTTTCTATTTCTAGCTACAGCTTGGTATTTATTTGAGTGAGCAAACGAATTTTGTCATATACGAAACTTGGCACATAAATACAGTACGATAGCATAGGCCCACACACAAAGTTTCTTGTGGTTCAGGAAAAGTAAGAAAATATGTTGGAATTTAAACGACCAAATTAAATGTTGTTGGTCCACCAAAATATTTCCATGGCCAAAATAGAAATCCAATTTGAGTTGATTTCTTCATGACAATTACTTGGCGAATACTTGCAACCCATCGAACATTTTATTTGACAGATTAAAGAAATAAGAATTTGGCTTGTATTTCAAAAGGATTTTGGATTTGAATTTTCTCAAGTGGCAATTTAGTCTGAAAAACATGATGACATGGCATCATTAAAGGGGAGATCACTGTAGCATGATTCTCGGGGTGTTACAAATCTCCTCCACTATAAGAAATCTCGTCCCGAGATTTAAGGGGTGGAGTAAGGGGGAAAGATTCAGGAAGGACAGAGCTCAACACAAGATAGTTACGTGGGGACTATCTCAGTAAACGTGGCATGAGGCATCTCTCGAGTTGAAATTCAAGAAAGTCATCGAGAGCAAGGTGAGGTGCAATAAGAAGCTTAAACCGGGTAGACAATCGTTCAATGCCTAATCAGAAGGTGAAAGGGTTTCAGAGCAATGAGAATAATCATCGCGTCTGATACCAGAACGAAAACATGGTAAGGAAATTCGCTCGTGTATTACATACGAAGCCAAGTGCAAAGGATACTTTAGCATCAAGGGTATACACGAGAGTCAGGTTTCGATCCTCGGACCTGTGGGTTATGGGCCCACCATGTGGGTTAAAAGTAGAAAGGGGGCCGATAGCAAGGCATGTCAAAGGATAGACCGTCAGTTATGTTGGCAACAACGTTGGTACCAAGGGCTAGGGATGAAGAGAACCATTTTCCTGCTCGTTAAGACGAGGCAGACCAATAGGCAAAGTTCTCATCCATCGGTGGTTACCGGAATGTCATCAACAGTAGTAACAGGGTCTTACCGACAGAGTTGACACCGAGGTGTTTATATATGCCGGAAATATTACTGCTCATAGCATATAGACCACAAGAAAGGTTAAACAAAACAACGGAAAGGAAAATGTGATGTCCAGAGTAAACAGAGCAATGGAAAGGAAAATGTGTTTGGACACATATTTCAGGGGTATATCCTTCCCAAGGACAAGCAGAGCATGATATCCACGACATGATAGAAAGTAGAAAACCATTTAAGCAAGGGGAGAGAAATTTCGTGACATTACCAAAACAACGGTGTTTGGATAATTGAGCAAGAAACCTTTAGCATTGGGCTTCAAAATGTTTTATTGAAAATTGGAGTACCAAAGACATGCTTTGAGATAGCACCGACATGGTGTTCCAGTTATGGATTGGGTCTGTAGATCATAAGAGATTCAAAGGAACATTTCCAAGATTATCTCGGAACGTAAGGTATAACCAAACACAATTAGGTCTGTGTTGGCAGGAAGTCAAGTACGTTGTCGATGATAACACAATCATAGAGGGACGAGGATGGTATTTCTCATCATGAATTCGGTTGATATCCTGAAACAGGTCAGTATATAGATGGGGATCACGACAGATTTTGTCGAGGTACTATGAAGAGGCCATCGAACAGCGACCACATCAAGCAAAAGGAATGATGAAGCAAAAGGTTATTGGAACCACGGATGAGACACAAGCTCGAAAACAAGCTTGTTGTTTGAGGTGAAATGATAAGATGAGGAAGATCGACGTAAGCTTAGCTCGTCGTCAAAATTTATGCTCCAAAAAGAAGGACCGGATAGCACAGTTAAAATTGGCTCGATAATGATATAGTCGATCAGCCTATGAATGACGTGAAGGATTATTAAACTCGTAAGAAACGGAAATAGCTTAGAGTTATTGAGTCAGAGTGCGGAATCGATTCACTTATCGGTGTTCTCGAGTGACTAATAACTCGGAACCCGGGGCAATCTGAAATCGCTAAGGAGCAATACCAGATGAAGACTCATAGGAAGCAACACAGTTCTTTGTTATTCTCGAGATACCGGAGGGTAATACTCGAAGGAAGGTCAAGATAGAGGTTGCAAAGATGCATTGATCTGCAGAAGACAAGTGCTTTAACTTGTCCGAGAAATGGAATCAAAGGGGAACAATCATGGTCAGAACCACGGTTGCAAAGGAACAAACATAGTTACCAGATGAACTTAGAACAAGGGGGTTTTTATTATCACAAGAAGCTTCCATGATAAGATCTACATCGTGTCCACGGGCATGAACACAAAGTTCAAGGTCGACTCCCACTTCTTCAATGCATATCATTTCATTTACTTCTCGCTTTCGATGAAGTTCTAGTGTTGAAATTATATCTGGAAAAACACCAGAAGAGTATGACTCATGAAAACTCTCGGGTTCACACGGATTAGGGAAGGCATAGGTTCAACCCATAGGGGCATCTTAGGAACATATACCACAAACCTCAAGAGTAATATAACACAAGCTCGAAGGCAGAGCATGGTTGAGAAGGCAGAGGATACAATTTACCAAAGGAATTATGTATCCGAGGAAAGGCTCAAAAGGTTATTGAATATGAAGGACGTTGTCGGATAAAATCCAACAAAGGATCTGGCGGTCCACATAGGATCTGATGTGAGTATCGGTACTCAACCAGAAGAAGAAAGAATGCAAACGCTTCGGATTATAGAAACATCTGAATAATTCGATGCTTAAATGCAAAGAACTCATGATTTCAAAAATAGAAGATCAGAAGCAGACGCTCTGATCAAAAGATAAGTAAGTTGAAGAGCCTTAAGGATACAATCGACAGCAATTTGATTGGTCGAGAAATTGCTCTTGGCCAAATGACGTCCAAGCCGGAAGGATGAATTCTATGATCCGACTGAGGATTGCGAGCATCCGCAACATATTGAATCAACAGACTCAAAAGGATAGTGACATAGGATGCCAATAAGATTACTAGACTTATGGGATTATCCATAATGCAAACAAGCAAGAATTTTAAGAACAACAAGCTGTTGAGGATTATCGAAAGATCGAATAGTATTTCAAAGACTTTTGTGAAACATATGAACAACTGGGAAAAAAACAAATCCTCGATATGTGTGAGGATTAATTTGTCGGTGTATTCAGGCGACAAGGAACTGCAAGGCAGTAGGCACAAAAGGATTCTCGAAACAATGACACGTATTTCGGGGTATCTTGTAATAACAAGAGCAACTAGGGATGAAGGTATGAGCGACAAGGATATACAGTTAGTCATAGGGGCTTTTCGGTGGTAGGGAATTGCAAACGCGATGAGCACAAGTTATCGGGATAACATCGGAGAGTATCTTCGGAATCTTCTGGTGCCGCAGGCGATCATCTGTAATAAGGGGCTCTCCGGGAGGAAGTAGTTACGAAATCCTAATGTTAGAGTTAGCAAAATTGTTTAACCCAAATGGAAGAGAGATCAGAGTCCCGGAGTATAGACGAGGAATAAAAGATCCTAATACCACCCAATTGGCGACGTGGGCCCGTAAGCCACACATCCAAGTTAGTAAAACGATTTTCGGTTTCTAGACTCAACTTTGGCCAAGGAGTTGGAAAAGGGGATCCTACAGGCAGTCGGCTCTGATACCAACTTGTGACGCCCTCGATTCAATCGTACACTAATCATACACGCAAATGTGTACGATCAAGATCAAGGACTCACAGGAAGATATCACAACACAACTCTAGACACAATTAAAATAAAATAAGCTTTATATTACAAGCTAGGGGCCTCGAGGGCTCGAATACATAAGATCGAAAACACAAGAGTCAGCGGAAGCAACAATATCTGAGTACAGACATAGGTTAGACAAGTTTGCCTTAAGAAGGCTAGCACAAAAGCAACATTGATCGAAAAGGAAAGGCCTCCTGCCTGGGAGCCTCCTAACTACTCCTGGTTGTCGGCGGTCTCCACGTGGTAGTAGGCACCCTCGGGGTAGTAGCAGTCATCGGTGGGGTCATCTGGATCCTGGGCTCCACCATCTGGTTGCATCAACCAGAAAGAAGAAAGAAGGGGGAAAAGGGGGAGCAAAGCAACCGTGAGTACTCATCGAAAGTACTCGCAAGCAAGGATCTACACTACATATGCATCGTATCAATGAAAATGGCTGTATCTGTGGACTTGACTGCAGAATTCCAGAAGAGAAGGAGAAAGCCTAGCCTATCAAAGACTAGCATCTTCTGGAAACCATCATCTTGCAGCAACAGGAGGGAGTAGAGTAGCATAAAGTAAAGTAGTAGAAGTGTTATCAACCTCGGACGGAGATCCTTTCTCGACTCCCTGCGAGAAAGTAATCCCAGAGCCATACTATCCAAGTGTCATCACAATCCAATTCTCATCACCATCCAGTTCTCATCACAAGTATCCAGTTCTAGTTGTATCGACCGGGATACAACTCCAAGTGTCCGTTACCGTAGGACAGGCTATCGATAGATGTTTTCTTCCCTGCAGGGGTACACCAACTTACCCACCACGCTCGATTAACTCCGGCCAGACACACTTTCCTGGGTCATGCCCGGCCTCGACCAAACAATACACCGCAACCCAACCTAGGCTTAATAGAGAGGTCAGCACGCCGGACTAAACCTATGCCCCCGGGGGTCATGGGTGAAATATCATCGATGCCGCCTAGAGGGAGGGGTGAATAGGCGTTTTAAAATAATTACGGTTTAGGCTTTAACAAATGCGGAATAAACCTAGCGGTTAATTTGTCAAGCACAAAACCTAAAACAACTAGGATCACCTATGTGCACCAACAACTTATGCTAAGCAAGATAAGCAACTATGTGATAGCAAGATATATGACAAGAAACAATATGGCTATCACAAAGTAAAGTGCATAAGTAAAGGGGCTCGGGTAAAAGATAACCGAGGCACGCAGAGACGACGATGTATCCCGAAGTTCACACCCTTGCGGATGCTAATCTCCGTTTGGAGCGGTGTGGAGGCACAATGCTCCCCAAGAAGCCACTAGGGCCACCGTAATCTCCTCACGCCCTCGCACAATGCAAGATGTCGTGATTCCACTAAGGGACCCTTGAGGGCGGTCACCGAACCCGTACAAATGGCAACCCTTGGGGGCGGTCACCGAACCCGTACAAATGGCAACCCTTGGGGGCGGTCACCGAACCCGTACAAATGGCAACCCTTGGGGGCGGTCACCGAACCCGTACACTTTGGTAACCCTTGGGGGCGGTCACCGGTACCCGTCAAATTGCTCGGGGCGATCTCCACAACCTAATTGGAGACCCCGACGCTTGCCCGAAGCTTTACACCACAATGATTGAGCTCCGAACAACACCAACCGTCTAGGGCGCCAAGGCACCCAAGAGGAACAAGCTCTAGGGTGCCCAAACACCCAAGAGTAATAAGCTTCTCAAACTTCACTTCCACGTAGCACCGTGGAGAACTCAAACTGATGCACCAAATGCAATGGCAAGGGCACACGGAGTGCCCAAGTCCTTCTCTCTCAAATCCCACCGAAGCAACTAATGCTAGGGAGGAAAATGAGAGGAAGAACAAGAAGGAGAACACCAAGAACTCCAAGATCTAGATCCAAGGGGTTCCCCTCACATAGAGAAGAAAATGATTGGTGGAAATGTGGATCTAGATCTCCTCTCTCTTTTCCCTCAAAAACTAGCAAGAATCCATGGAGGGATCGAGAGTTAGCAAGCTCGAAGAAGGTCAACAATGGGGGAAGAACACGAGCTCAAAGGATAAGGTTCATTGGGGAAGAAGACCCCCTTTTATAGGAGGGGGAAAATCCAACCGTTATGTGCTCAGCCCGCACACGAGCGGTACTACCGCTCAGGAAGAAGAAACAGGGAAAAGGAGCAACAAAACATGAACCTTGGGGCTGTAGTACCGCAGGAGACAGCGGTACTACCGCTGGGTTAAGCGGTACTACCGCTCCCTTCGGCGGTACTGCCGCGCAGAACGAAGGGGAAAGGGAAAGAGGGAACCTGGCGGTACTACCGCGGAGGAAGGGCGGTACTACCGCAGCGAGGTACCGCACAATCCGACACAGAAAAAGACCCCTCGAATCGACGCGGTAGGGACATGGTAAGTCAGCGGTAGTACTGCTGCAGAGTCACCGCCGGTACTACCGCTGTGGAGCGGTACAACCGCTTGTGACCCCTCAGCGGTACTACCACTGGGTACCACGGTACTACCGCTGGGACCCTGTCAAAAACCACACTCGAGAAAACAAGAACTGCCATAACTTCTGCATATGAGCTCCGAATTGAGCAAACTCAAGCTTGTTGGAAACAAGACGACGAGTAGCATCAAAACAGTAAAAAGAGGAGTGTATGCCTAAAAAAAATAGGAGTGAAACCTCCAACCGAGAAGAACCGGCAAAACCTCCAACATCGAAAACATCATAGAAGATGCAAGCGAACTCCATTTTTGATGAACTCAAGCTTGTCAGCAAGATGACCATAAGCTCTAAGACTCACAAAGAGAACCAAACAAGAACCAAGAAAAATGATGCAAGGATGCAATGGTTTGAGCTCTCAACGAACGATACGATCAAGCTACTCATCGAGAGCGCCCCTTGATAGTATGGCAATCGATCCTATAGCCTGGTCTCCCAACTACCAACATGAGACCGGTAAAATAGAAAACCTATCAAGGGCAAACCTTTGCCTTGCACATGGTCCACTTAAGCTAGATGATGACGATCTTGACTCCCTCAAGTTGGACCACCTTTCTTGATTGTGTTGGCTCGATGAAGACTAGTTGATTGCTCCCCCATACTCCACTATGGGTGAGCCTTTCTTCCGCACATCTTCACAGGTCCATTGTCACCACAAAGGACAGCAAGCTTCAAGCATTTGATCTCTTCGTGGTGCTCCACTTGAACTTGCACACCGCAACCTAACCCCACAAAGAACCCTCACGAAGACTATGGGTTAGTACACAAAGCGTAATTGACAATGCTTACCATACCATGGGATCACTTGATCCCTCTCGGTACATCTTCTACGCTTTGTGGGTTGATCAACTTGATTCACTCTTTAACTTAGTCTTGATCAACCTCTCACAAGACCAATCTTTAGGTAATTCCTTGAATAGCACCTTGGTCGACACAAACTCTCCTTGAAACCAACACATGTACTCCAAGAAAAGCCTATGGACAAAACCTTCAAATATAACTCAAGGCAACCATTAGTCCATAGAGATTGTCATCAATTACCAAAACCAAACATGGGGGCACCGCATGTTCTTTCAATGGGCCATCTCCCCGGGAACTCATGCACGTTGCGAACGCGGCCGGTGAGCAGACCTAGCTACCTCCTTCAACAAGGCAGGCGCTTACGCAGTCCAACCCGGCACGCGCCGCTCAGTCACTGACGTCTATTAAGCTCCGGCTGATGTATACGACGCAGAACGCCCATACTATGCCCACGTGATGGTTAGTGCTATCAGGCCGGAGGCCCCTCGGATCAAATATCCAAATCGTAGTGGATTAGGAACGCGCGGTAATAAGCAGAGACTCACGAAAGATGTGACCCTGTTGCCCCGTCTCGAGGACTTGCGGCAAGGGCTAGGAATGTCCGGCCTCGCCTCGTAATTATCTCGCGGGCACCCTCCAGGTCAACCTGTCTCCACATCACTCGCAATTAAGCTCGCGTGGGTACCCCTCAGGGCCGACCCGTCTTTAGTAACATGGTTCGGTGTAAAGTCATAGTAACCATAGTAACTGTGTGTCCAAACATCAAGGAGAAAACTTGAGGAATCACCCCCGGTGGATTCCACTCGATGTAATCATCAAGATGAACATAAGAGGAACCACCCCCGAGGTTCACACTTGAGGGGTTGCACGACAGAGTCGTATCGGAAGTGGTTAAGGCGGAATCACCCTCGCTGACCACAACCGAATAGCTACACTACAGGGTTAACATCAGAAGTGCTGTAGAGGTCTCACCCTCGGCACTCGATAGTAACCCAGTAGTGTCGAGCAACTAAGGGAAAAGTGATGTGCGGTGACGGGGCCTGGTCTTCGATCCCGTTGATCGGTCTTCAATGATGAAGCAGGGGCAACAAGGACAAGGTCGGCGTCACTGACCAACCTATACTAAAAAGTTTAGGATAAGAAGGTAAGGTACAATGAGCAGGTTACAAAAGTAGGGTATGCATCAGAATAGGAGCAAACAATAACAGTAGCAAAAACGAATGCAAGCATGGGAGAATGGAATGCGCGATATCGAAATGATCAAAGGGGGGGCTTGCCTGGTTGCTTAGACAAGGAGGGTCGTCGGTGAAGTAGTCGAACATAGCGGCATCGGCAGCCGCCACGGGGTCTACCGAAGAGAAGAGGGGGAAGAAACAGTAAATACAGAGGAAACAAAGCATAACAGGACAACAGACAAAGCTAGATGTATTCTAACGCGGTGCTACACGATACCGGTGAAAGGGAAAGTTAACCGGGAATGTTTTCTCGGTTCCAGACCTGTGTCAGACAGATGACCGGAGGGGAATGTTCCATGTTCAGCATGCTAGGGGCATGTGACAGATGAACGGACCGCGTATTCGGATTCGTCTCGTCATTCTGAGTAACTTTCATGTATAAAAATTTTTCATCCGAGTTACGGATTATTTTCTATTAATTTTCAAAGCTTTAAGCAAAATCCTGAAAATCCCTCAAACTCTGCTAAGTCTAAAAAGCCCTCAGTTTTAAACACCACTTAGCCGTTTTCCGAAGGCAATTGCTATTGATCGGTACATCCTATGATTTTGTGCCTTATATCAATTGAGAGCATTTTTCTGTGATCTACACTTTACTATCACTTTTATCTATATTAGTGCTCATTAGCTTGATCATCAACGGTTCTAAAGTAGTCATGAAAATAAAGCTGCTTTCAGTCTTTCACTTAACAGAACTTAGACTTTCGTCATTTTCATAGCATTTAAACCTCACACCTTTTGAAATTGGTCCAATGAAATGTTTTGAACCTTGTCAAGTGTACTACATATCCATATAATTTTTACTCACATTGGGAAAAGTTTTGTTGTTGTTTTGCTGCTGTGCAAATTGGCATCCAGCATAGATTTGCAAAAGCTAGCACGCGCTACAGTGACACATAGTCACGCACACACACCACGCTGCACAACACCACGGCCATGGCTAGCGGCGGCAGCAGTGCAGAGCGTCAGTAGGGGTTAGGCAGCAGCAGCATAACAAACGGCACCAAGGGGAGGCAGCCGCAGCACGCAACAGCAAGCAACAGGTGGTGGCGAGGCCGCGCGTGCACATGCATGAGGGCGCGGGTAGGGGCGCTAGTAGCAGCAGAGCATGTCGCGGCAAGGAACAACAAGCAGCAGACTAGCAGCGCGTGGCCGCGCCGTTCGGCCAGAACGGCACATGAGCTCAGAAACGAGCAGGGCAACGGGTTAGGCGGCATATACTTGGTGTCTCGTGCACACACACACCATCAGAAGGAGCAGGTGAGCACAGCCTCGTCGTATTCGACGGCCATGGCGGACAGTGGTGCCGGAGCTTGTGGCTTTCTTGCTAGGGGAGGAGCCGGAGCTCGGGAAGAGAGGCAAAGGGGGCGGGGCTCACCGACGGAGCTCATGGAGGCTCTTCGGAGGCTTAGAAGTGCAGGACGGCGATGAATCGAGGCGGCCGACGGCGGTGATTGACGGGGATGTAGTGACTCGATCCGGTCTGCCCGGGACGGTCTTGCTCGAACCGACCACGGTGGTCGACGTAGACGACGGAGGCGCGCCTCCGGACATCTTCGCGAGGCCCGGGGACGATGGTGACCGCGAGAACGGCGACGGTCGTGGCGGCGGACGGCTCTGTTGCGTGCGGGAGAGAGAACGAGCGAGGGAGGGGGTGAGTGGGGGCTAGGGTTTGCCCGGGGGCTCGACGACGACTTATAGGACGTCGGGGAGCACGGATGGACGACACGTGGCGATCTACGGCGTCGACGAGTGCCCGACGGCCACCGCGCGCGAGGTGAGCAGTAGGTAGGAGGAGAACTCCAGGTGGGCTGGGCCGCACCTGTAGCTAGCGGGCCTAAGTGCACAGTAGATTTTCTTCATCTCCTTTTATCTTTTCTGTTTTAAACTTTCACCTTTCTTTTTTGTTTCTAGATACAACTTGGTATTTATTTGAGTGAGCAAACGAATTTTGTTATGGACGAAACTTGGCACATAAATACAGTACGATAGCATAGGCCCACACACAAAGTTTCTTGTGGTTCAGGAAAAGTAAGAAAATATGTTGGAATTTAAACGACCAAATTAAATGTTGTTGGTCACCAAAATATTGCCATGGCCAAAATAGAAATCCAATTTGAGTTGATTTCTTCATGACAATTACTTGGCGAATACTTGCAACCCATCGAACATTGTTATTTGACATATTAAAGAAATAAGTATTTGGCTTGTAATTCGAAAGGAATTTGGATTTGAATTTTCTCAAGTGGCAATTTAGTCTGAAAAACATGATGACATGGCATCATTAAAGGGGAGATCACTGTAGCATGATTCTCGGGGTGTTACAGGCCCAGAGATACCTCTCCGATACTAGGAGTGACAAATCCTAATGTCGATCTATGCCAACTCAATAAACACCTTTGGAGATACCTGTAGAGCATCTTTATGATCAACCGGTTACGTTGTGACGTTTGATAGCACACAAGGTATTCCTTCGATATTGGGGGGTTGCATAATCTCATAGTCGAAGGAATATGTATTTGTCATGAAGAAAGCAATAGCAATAAACTGAACGATCAATATGCTATGCTAACGGATGGGTCTTCTCCATCACACATTCTCCTAATGATGTGATCCCGTTATCAAATGACAACACATGTCTATGGTTAGGAAACCTTAATCATCTTTGATCAACGAGCTAGTCTAGTAGAGGTTTACTAGGGACACGGTATTTGTTTATGTATTCACACATGCATTTAAGTTTCCGATCAATACAATTCTAGCATGAATAATAAACCTTTACCATGAATAAGGAAATATAAAATAACAACTTTATTATTGCCTCTAGGGCATATTTCCTTCACTCATATGCTCCATGATGTTCAAAACGCCTTTGAAGTCCTGGTTCTAAGAAATACAACATGGCGCACTGAACAATTGAGTGGTCATCTACACGTGACTGCGAGGCGTTAACAACGTCAACAGTCGCTGGAGGGGGTGGCGCACCAATCAGTGCATCAAGGACATAAGACTTTTGGGCAGCCTTGAGGATAATCCACAGATTATGGGCCCAGTCCACAAAGTTTCTTCCATCATCTTTCAGCTTAGCTTTCTCTAGGAACGCATTGAAATTCAGGTGAGCTACTGCACAAGCCATTGATCTACAACATAATTTGCAAAGATAAATTAGACTATTATTCAAGATAATGAGTTCAATTAATCATATTACCTAAGAACTCCCACTCAAATCAACGTACCTCCAGTTGTCCGAGTGTAACATGATCCAAATTCACCAACCCAAGTCCAATCATCATGTGAGAAGAGGTGGTTTCAATGGTGAACATCTCCATGTTGATCATATCTACTATATGACTCATGTTCAACCTTTCGGTCTCTTGTATTCCGAGGCCATGTATGTACATGATAGGCCCGTCAAGTTTAACCCAAGTGTTCCGCATGTGCAAAACTGGCTTGCACCCATTTGTCGGTGCAACAAACATCCACATTTGCTGAATGAACCCATGCACATGCATGGCGACGATCACATATTCAATCTCCAAGGCATGTCATCAAGCCAAGCTAGAAAATCCGCTCTTCGTGAGATCAAGAAGAGCATTAAGAAGAACAAAATAGCTGTGAGCCACCTTGGGAGGGCCTCCCTTGCAGGGCAGGAAAGCTTGGCCAGGTCGAGGCCGCCCCCAAGAACAAGTCCAGGTACGCCCCAGCAGGCTTGCCGAGGCCGCCAAGATCAAACCCCGCCATGCACCTTCAAAGGATCATCACCAAGACGCCACCACTCCACCCTGTCACACCCAAGTCACTTATCAGTGCGGTGACAAGGTGCTTAGCAACCCGGAGGATCCTATCACGCACGTGGCAGCATCAAAGAGAAGAGATTAGCTTTATTGACACCCATCCAGGAGGCGTGTCAAGTTGATGAGAACAGGCGGATAAGCGGCGCAACAGGCTTGTCGGGATTCGCCCTCGACACAACACCTAGCTATGCATTTAATGCACTTTGTCCTAACTGCCAGAGTTAGGTATGATAGCACTGTTAGATATCTAATCACACCCAAATGACTAACCAACCCCTTCAACATGTCGTTGATCGATACGTCTCCAACGTATCTATAATTTTTTATTGTTCCATGCTATTATATTATCTGTTTTAGATGTTTATGGGCTTTATTATGCACTTTTATATTATTTTTGGGACTAACTTATTAACCCAGAGCCCAGTGACAGTTTCTGTTTTTTTCCTTGTTTTAGAGTATCGCAGAAAAGGAAAATCAAACGGAGTCCAATTGACCTCAAACTTCACGGAACTTATTTTTGGACCAGAAGAAGCCCACGGAGTATCGGAGATGGACCAGAAGAGTCTCGGGTTGCCCACGAGGGTGGGGGCGCGCCCACCTGCCTCGTGGACAGCCCGGAGATCCACCGACGTACTTCTTCCTCCTATATATACCCATATACCCTAAAAACTTCGAGGAGCAGAATAGATCAGGAGTTCCGCCGCCAGAAGCCTCCGTAGCCACCGAAAACCAATCTAGACCCGTTCTAGCACCCTGCCGGAGGGGGAATCCCTCACCGGTGGCCATCTTCATCATCCCGGCGCTCTCCATGACGAGGAGGGAGTAGTTCTCCCTCGGGGCTGAGGGTATGTACCAGTAGCTATGTGTTTGATCTCTCTCTCTCTCTCGTGTTCTTGAGGTGGTACAATCTTGATGTATCGCGAGCTTTGCTATTATAGTTGGATCTTATGATGTTTCTCCCCCTCTACTCTCTTGTAATGGATTGAGTTTTCCCTTTCAAGTTATCTTATCGGATTGAGTCTTTAAGGATTTGAGAACACTTGATGTATGTCTTGCGTGGGATACCCGTGGTGACAATGGGGTATTCTATTGATCCACTTGATGTATGTTTTGGTGATCAACTTGCGGGTTCCGCCCATGAACCTATGCATAGGGTTGGCACACGTTTTCGTCTTGACTCTCCGATAGGAACTTTGGGGCACTCTTTGAAGTACTTTGTGTTGGTTTGAATAGATGAATCGGAGATTGTGTGATGCATATCGTATAATCATACCCACGGATACTTGAGGTGACATTGGAGTATCTAGGTGAAATTAGGGTTTTGGTTGATTTGTGTCTTAAGGTGTTATTCTAGTATGAACTCTATGATAGATTGAACGGAAAGAATAGCTTCGTGCTATTTTACTACGGACTCTTGAATAGCTCGATCAGAAAGGATAACTTTGAGGTGGTTTCGTACCCTAGCATAATCTCTTCGTTTGTTCTCCGCTATTAGTGACTTTGGAGTGACTCTTTGTTGCATGTTGAGGGATAGTTATATGATCCAATTATGTTATTATTGTTGAGAGGACTTGCACTAGTGAAAGTATGAACCCTAGGCCTTGTTTCCTAGCATTGCAATACCGTTTGTGCTCACTTTTATCATTAGTTACCTTGCTGTTTTTATATTTTCAGATTACAAAAACCTTTATCTACTATCCATATACCACTTGTATCACCATCTCTTCGCTGAACTAGTGCACCTATACAATTTACCATTGTATTGGGTGTGTTGGGGACATAAGAGACTCTTTGTTATTTGGTTGCAGGGTTGCTTGAGAGAGACCATCTTCATCCTACGCCTCCTACAGATTGATAAACCTTAGATCATCCACTTGAGGGAAATTTGCAACTGTCCTATAAACCTCTGCACTTGGAGGCCCAACAACATCTACAAGAAGAAGGTTGTGTGGTAGACATCAAGCTCTTTTCTGGCACCGTTGCCGGGGAGGTTAGCGCTTGACGGCATATCTTTAGATCTTGCAATCGAATATTTTTGTTTCTTTTTTTAGCACTAGTTTAGTTTATAAAAGAAAACTACAAAAAAATATGGAATTGAGTTTGCCTCATACGCTTCATCATCTTAATGTCTTTCGTGAGTATGTTGGAAGGGAAAATTGCGCCAAAGTGTTAGAAGAAGAATGCATTAAAATGTTTGACACTAAATATTTGAATGATGAGCATGATTACAATGTTGTTAGTATGAATTCCTTGAGTATCCATGATTATAATGATATGCAAAGCCACAAGCTTGGGGAAGCTATGTTTGATGAAGATGATAATTTTTGTCCCCCAAGTTTTGATGAGCAAATTTATTATGATGAAAGCATGCCTCCTATTTATGATGATTATATTGATGAAAGTGGATTTGGAGAGGTCATGACTTTATTTTGTGATGAATCCACTATTCCGGAAGAGGTTCCAATTGATTATGAGAACAAAGTTGCTATCTATGATGATTATTGTGATGACTTGTATGCTATAAAGAATAATGATATCCATGAAACTTGTCATCATGATTTTAGTTTTCAATTGGATTATGCCTCACATGATAATTATTTTGTTGAGTTTGCTCCCACTATTATTCCGAATGAGAAGAATTTTGCTTATGTGGAGAGTAATAAAATTTCTATGCTTGTAGATCATGAAAAGAATGATTTAGGTGCTGGTTATATTGTTGAATTCATTCATGATATTACTGAAAATTATTATGAGGGAGGAACATATGCTTGTAGGAATTGCAATAATACCAAGTTTCCTCTCTATGTGCTTAAAGTTTTAAAGTTATGCGTGTTTTGCCTCCCTATGCTAGTTGATTATTGCTCCCATAAATTGTTTGCTCACAAAATACCTATGCATAGGAAGAGGGTTAGACTTAAATGTGCTAATCATATTATTCATGATGCTCTCTTTATGTTTCAATTCTTATCTTTTATGTGAGCATCATTGAAATCATCATGCCTAGCTAGGGGCGTTAAACGATAGCGCTTGTTGGGAGGCAACCCAATTTTATTTTTGTTCCTTGATTTTTGCTCCTTTTTAGTAATAAATAATTTATCTAGCCTCTGTTATGATTTAATTTTTATGTTTTAATTAGTGTTTGTGCCAAGTAGAACCGTTGGGAAGACTTGGGGAAAGTCTTTGCGATCATGCTGCAAAAAACAGAAACTTTAGCGCTCACGAGAATTGCTGCCATTTTTTATTGGAGAGTGCTATTTAGTTAATTATTTTTGCAGATGATTAATAGATAAATTCCTCACATCCAGAAGTTTATTTTAGAATTTTTGGGGTTCCAGAAGTATACGTTTGATCCAGATTACTACAGACTGTTCTGTTTTTGACAGATTCTGTTTTCTATGTGTTGTTTACTTATTTTGATGAATCTATGGCTAGTAAAAGAGTTTATAAACCATAGAGAAGTTGGAATAAAGTAGGTTTAACACCAATATAAATCAAGAATGAGTTCATTACATTACCTTGAAGTGGTGTTTTGTTTTCTTTCGCTAACGGAGCTCACGAGATTTTCTATTTTGAGTTTTGTGTTGTGAAGTTTTCAAGTTTTGGGTAAAGATTCGATGGATTATGGAATAAGGAGTGGCAAGAGCCTAATCTTGGGGATGCCCAAGGCACCCCAAGGAAATATTCAAGTAAAACCAAGAGCCTAAGCTTGGGGATGCCCCGGAAGGCATCCCCTCTTTCGTCTTCGTTCATCGGTTACTTTACTTGGAGCTATATTTTTATTTACCACACGATATGTGTTTTGCTTGGAGCGTCATTTTATTTTATTTAGTTTTGCTTGATGTTTGAATAAAATACCAAGATCTGAAATTATTAAATGTTAGAGAGTCTTCACATAGTTTCATAATTATGGACTACTCATTGAGCTTCACTTATATCTTTTGGAGTAGTTTGTTATTTGCTCTAGTGCTTCACTTATATCTTTTTAGAGCACGGCGGTGGTTGTATTTTATAGAAATTAATGAACTCTCGTGCTTCACTTATATTATTTTGAGAGTCTTTAGAACAGCATGGTAGTTTGCTTTGGTTATGAAACTAGTCCTAATATGATGGGCATCCAAGAGGGATATAATAAAAACTTTCATATAAAGTGCATTGAATACTATGAGAAGTTTGATACTTGATAATTGTTTTGAGATATGGAGATGGTGATATTAGAGTCATGCTAGTTGAGTAGTTGTGAATTTGAGAAATACTTGTGTTGAAGTTTGTGATTCCCATAGCATGCACGTATGGTGAACCGTTATGTGATGAAGTCGGAGCATGATTTATTTATTGATTGCCTTCCTTATGAGTGCCGGTCGGGGACGAGCGATGGTCTTCTCCTACCAATCTATCCCCCTAGGAGCATGCGCGTAGTACTTTGTTTTGATAACTAATAGACTTTTGCAATAAGTATGTGAGTTCTTTATGACTAATGTTGAGTCCATGGATTATATGCACTCTCACCCTTCCACCATTGCTAGCTTCTCTAATACCGCGCACCTTTCGCTGGTATCATACACCCACCATATACCTTCCTCAAAACAGCCACCATACCTACCTATCATGGCATTTCCATAGCCATTCCGAGATATATTGCCATGCAACTTTCCACCGTTCCATTTACTATGACACGCTCCATCATTTTCATATTGCTTCGCATGATCATGTAGTTGACATTTTAGTTGTGGCAAAGCCACCGTTCATAATTCTTTCATATAAGTCACTCATGCATCATTGCTATCCCGGTATACCGCAGGAAGCATTCATATAGAGTCATACTTTGTTCTAGTATCGAGTTGTAATCATTGAGTTGTAAATAAATAGAAGTGTGATGATCATCATTCATAGAGTATTGTCCCAAAAAAGAGAGAAAGGCCAAATAAAAAAAGAAGGCCCAAAAAAGAATAAATAAATAAATAAAAAGGGGCAATACTACTATCCTTTTTTCCACACTTGTGCTTCAAAGTAGCACCATGATCTTCATGATAGAGAGTCTCCTATGCTATCACTTTCATATACTAGTGGGAATTTTTCATTATAGAACTTGGCTTGTATATTCCAATGATGGGATTCCTCAAAATGCCCTAGGTCTTCATGAGCAAGCAAGTTGGATGCACACCCACTTAGTTCTTTTTGTTGAGCTTTCATATACTTATAGCTCTAGTGCATCCGTTGCATGGCAATCCCTACTCACTCACATTGATATCTATTAATGGGCATCTCCATAGCTCGTTGATACGCCTAGTTGATGTGAGACTATCTTCTCCCTTTTTGTCTTCTCCACAACTACCATTCTATTCCACATATAGTGCTATGTCCATGGCTCATGCTCATGTATTGCGTGAAGATTGAAAAGGTTTCAGAACACCAAAAGTATGAAACAATTGCTTGGCTTGTCATTGGGGTTGTGCATGATTTAAATACTTTGTGTGGTGAAGATGGAGCATAGCCAGACTATATGATTTTGTAGGGATAACTTTCTTTGGCCATGTTATTTTGAGGAGACATAATTGCTTAGTTAGTATGCTTGAAGTATTATTATCTCTATGTCAATATTGAACTTTTGTCTTGAATCTTTTGGATCTGAATATTCATACCGCAATTAAGAGAATTACATTGAAATTATGCCAAGTAGCATTCCACATCAAAAATTCTGTTTTTATCATTTACCTACTCGATGCTTGATACGTCTCCAACGTATCTATAATTTTTTATTGTTCCATGCTATTATATTATCTGTTTTGGATGTTTATGGGCTTTATTATGCACTTTTATATTTTTATGGGACTAACCTATTAACCCAGAGCCCAGTGCTAGTTTCTGTTTTTTCCTTGTTTTAGAATATCGCAGAAAAGGAAAATCAAACGGAGTCTAATTAACTTGAATCTTCACGGAACTTATTTTTGGACCAGAAGAACCCTACGGAGTATCGGAGATGGACCAGAAGCGTCTTGGGCTGCCCACGAGGGTGGGGGCGCGCCCACCCCCGTGGGCGTGCCCCCTGCCTCGTGGACAGCCCGGAGATCCACCGACGTACTTCTTCCTCCTATATATACCCACATACCCTAAAAACTTCAAGGAGCAGAATAGATCGGGAGTTCCGCCGCCAGAAGCCTCTGTAGCCACCGAAAACCAATCTAGACCCATTCCGACACTTTGTCCTAACTGCCAGAGTTAGGTATGATAGCACTGTTAGATATCTAATCACACTCAAATGACTAACCAACCCCTTCAACATGTCGTTGATCGATACATCTCCAACGTATCTATAATTTTTTACTGTTCCATGCTATTATATTATTTGTTTTAGATGTTTATGGGCTTTATTATGCACCTTTATATTATTTTTGGGACTAACCTATTAACCCAGAGCCCAGTGCCAGTTTCTGTTTTTTTCCTTGTTTTAGAGTATCATAGAAAAGGAAAATCAAACGGAGTCCAATTGACCTGAAACTTCACGGAACTTATGTTTGGACCAGGAGAAGCCCACAGAGTATCAGAGATGGACCAGAAGAGTCCCAGGCTGCCCACGAGGGTGGGGGGCGCCCACCCCCCCTGCGCGCGCCCCCTGCCTCATGGACAGCCCTGAGATCCACCGACGTACTTCTTCCTCCTATATATACCCATATACCCCAAAAACTTCGAGGAGCAGAATAGATCAGGAGTTCCGCCGTTAGAAGCCTCCGTAGCAACCGAAAACCAATCTCGACCCGTTATGGAACCTTGCCGGAGGGGGAATCACTCACCAGTGGCCATCTTCATCATCCCGGCGCTCTCCATGATGAGGAGGGGGTAGTTCTCCCTCGGTGCTGAGGGTATGTAACAGTAGCTATGTGTTTGATCTCTCTCTCTCTCTCTCTCTCTCTCTCGTGTTCTTGAGGTGGTACGATCTTGATGTATCGCGAGCTTTGCTATTATAGTTGGATCTTATGATGTTTCTCCCCCTCTACTCTCTTGTAATGGATTGAGTTTTCCCTTTCAAGTTATCTTATGGATTGAGTCTTTAAGGATTTGAGAACACTTGATGTATGTCTTGCGTGGGATACCCGTGGTGACAATGGGGTATTCTATTGATCCACTTGTTGTATGTTTTGGTGATCAACTTGCAGGTTCCGTCCATGAACCTATGCATAGGGGTTGGCACACGTTTTAGTCTTGACTCTCCGGTAGGAACTTTGGGGCACTCTTTGAAGTACTTTGTGTTGGTTTGAATAGATGAATTTGAGATTGTGTGATGCATATCGTATAATCATACCCACGGATACTTGAGGTGACATTGGCGTATCTAGGTGACATTAGGGTTTTGGTTGATTTGTGTCTTAAGGTGTTATTCTAGTACGAACTCTATGATAGATTGAATGGAAAGAATAGCTTCGTGTTATTTTACTACGGACTCTTGAATAGATCGATCAGAAGGGATAACTTTGAGGTGGTTTCGTACCCTACCATAATCTCTTTGTTTGTTTTCCGCTATTAGTGACTTTGGAGTGCCTCTTTGTTGCATGTTGAGGGATAGTTATATGATCCAATTATGTTATTATTGTTGAGAGGACTTGCACTAGTGAAAGTATGAACCCTAGGCCTTGTTTCCTAGCATTGCAATACCGTTTGTGCTCACTTTTATCATTAGTTACCTTGCTGTTTTTATATTTTCAGATTACAAAAACCTTTATCTACTATCCATATACCACTTGTATCACCATCTCTTCGCCGAACTAGTGCACCTATACAATTTACCATTGTATTGGGTGTGTTGGGGACACAAGAGACTCTTTGTTATTTGGCAGGGTTGCTTGAGAGAGACCATCTTCATCCTACGCCTCCTACGGATTGATAAACCTTAGGTCATCCGCTTGAGGGAAATTTTCTACTATCCTACAAACCTCTGCACTTGGAGGCCCAACAACGTCTATAAGAAGAAGGTTGTGTAGTAGACATCATTGATCAAGCTCCTACTGGAATGAGTCACGGAGGTGCTCAGCTTCCTCCTGCTCAACCCACCAATGTGACCAACCAACACAACATTGATGCCCCGCTCCGGCGCGAGCCGAGATCCATTGGCCGCGCCGGCCGGAGGGGCGGGGACAGGGCATGCACCTTGGCCCGCGTCGGGCAACCGCGACAACACTCCGAACGGCGCCATCGACCCCAGCGACCACGCCCGCATGGAAGGGTCCGACTGCCCAAGAGTCTGGTCTACAAGAACAGCTTAGGCCGCGTCAAGTCCCTCTGGCTACTGGACCAAGGCGGCGAGATCCCGATGGCGCTCCTTCTGGCTCGTCCAGGAGTTGAGTGGTGTCATGCTTTGCATCCCACATCATGCCAGAAACGGCGGTTGAAGCGGTAGCAACAGCTCAGCTGCTGCTGGATTTCCCTCCAGTAGCAGACAGTATGGATGAATGGAGAGCTACCATTCAAAGTCTCCTCGGGTTCGTTGAGGTCAACAAGCCACTAGGTACGCAGCCATCATGGCGCCCGCCGCCAACATTGGCGACTCCCACCGGTGGCCAAGACGGGAAAACCGTGCCCACTGTGCAGTCCCTGCGCGGTAGCTCTCTCAAGGGAAGACATGGCAAACTCAGTGGCCACCAGACGATGATGCTTGCCATGAGGCGTCAATGGCCTCATCCAATCAGTGACTCTGGCAGGACCAAAGTCAAGTACTGAGGGAAAGGAAGAAGGAAGAAGCCCGCGTCACCATTGAGCGACGTCGCGAGACGCGTCGTTAGTCTGACAGGCCAAGGGGGCTGATGTCGACGAACCCATGCCCAGTGCTGGCGGGTGTCTACCTTACGAGGTTGGGTGCCCGGCCTTCACATGTGAGCTGCGGCAAGTCAAGTGGCCATCATCTCGCACCTTCAAGCCTGACCTGCCAGAGGAGTACGACGGTGAACCCGATAGAGTTTTTGGGCATCTATACGATTGTCGTTCAAGCTGTCGAGGGAAGGGATGAAAAGGTGCTCTCCAACTACTTCCTGATGGCCCTCAAGCCAAATGTGGGGTCCTGGCTGATGCACCCGCCAGAAGATTCCATTTCCTCCTGGGCCGACTTATGCGACGATTTTGTGGGCTCCTTCACAGGCGGCCACCAAGAACCGGGCCGGCCTAGCAATCTACAAACCCACTTGCAGAAAGAGGGAGCAAGTTTGTGCAGGTATCTACAGAGGTTCAGCCAAGTGCACCGCAATATCCCAAAGATTCACTCGGTAGTTGTGATTGCTGCATTTCATACAAACGTGAGTAATCACATAATGCAGGCTAAGGTGAACGTTCGGTTGCCCAAGACAGTCAGCGAGCTCTACACGTTGGCGGATAAGTGCACTCGTGCTAAAGAAGGGAGAAGACTTCCAGGGGAAGAGGCTGGCGTCGAAGTCGATTCAGAAGACGACGACGCCGCCGCCCTAGGAAGAAAATAAGAAACACAGCAAGAAGCGAAAGGAGAAGGCAGTAATGGTCGTTGACGGTACTGGTGATCTTAGCACCGGCCAGAAAGCAAAAACTGAGATGCCTAGCAAGGAAGCTGCTACATGCGCTGATTGTCGAACGGCAGCGGCTGATGAGAAAACCGGCAAATCTGACGGGCCATACTGCAAGATCCATAGGAGCAAGGGTCATGATCTCCAAGATTGCAAGCAACTTGAGCAATTAGTTGAGAAACAGAAAGCCAAATATGAAAGGAGCGACAAGGAGAGAAACCAGAATGGTACTAGCGGGAAGGGCCGTGGTGGTCGTAATGGACACCGCGACAAGTCTGATCAGCAGAAGGAAAAACCCGGCAGAGGTAGTGAAGGGGAAGATGATGAGACCAGTGAACATGAGTTCAAGAAAGCTACTGAGGCGATGTGCATTGATGGGGGTGCATCTTTGCACTCCTCTCACTGCCAGCTCAAGCAGTGGGCGCGTGAGGTTAATGCAGCAGAACCCGTAGCAAGCGCTCGAGAACCACTCAAGTGGTCCTGCACGCCCATCATTTTTTGACATTGAGGATCATCCAGACCGCACCACTACGGTAGGATGCTTGCCATTGTTGGTTTTGCCAAAAATCCGCAACCTAAAGGTCACTAAGATGTTGGTTGATGGTGGGGCAGGCTTGAATTTGATTTCTTCGGGTGTGCTGAAGAAACTCCAAATTCCATATGAGTACTTGAAGAAAACTGGCACTTTCCAGGGAATCAAGCAAGGAAGGAGCCAGCTGAAGGAAAAGATTACCTTGCTGGTAACTTTTGGCGGGAAAATAAACTTCAGGATGGAGAAGATTGTGTTCGACGTGGTTGAACTTCCCCTTCCATTTAACGGGATTCTTGGCCGGCCAACTCTGGCCAAGTTCATGGTGGTGTCCCACTACGCCTACAACACATTGAAGATGCCTCGTCCTATGAGAGTGATCACCATCCCGCTGGACAAGAGAGATGAATTTGTCTATATTGATAAGATGTATATGGATGCGGTTGCAGCAGAGGCTGCCAGGTCCCCAACTCCTGCCAAGAGAGAGAAGAAAGCCAAGGTTACCAGCGAGAACTCCAATAAAGACTCAGAGAAGCGCATATCTTTGGAGTATGTCGCGCCCAGTAGCGACTTGACGAAAAGTTCAAATAGCAAGAGATCCAAGGCTGTTCCCCCGGTAACCAAGAATTTTTCGGCCTGATAGCACGGCTCTGATGGAACCTTCACCATCAGTGCTACCCTTGACGACAAATAGGAAAGCATGCTCATTACCTTCCTGCAGGCGAATGTCGATGTGTTTGCCTGGCAACTTTCTGATATCCCTAGTGTTCCCGGGGAGGTAATTGAGCACCACCTTGCTGTCTGTCATCATGCCCACCCCATCAAGCAAAAAGTGTGAAAGCAGGCCTTGGAGAGGCAACAGTTCATTACTGAAGAGATCAAGCAGCTAGAGGCAGCATGTTTGGTCCGAGGAGTACTGCATCCAACTTGGTTAGGTAATCCAGTGGTGGTGCACAAGGCTAACAGGAAGTGGAGACTTGTATTGACTTCACTGACTTGAACAAAACTTGTCCAAAGGACCCCTTCCCCTTTTCCGTGCATTGACCGGATTGTTGAGTCCACCTCTGGATGTGACTTGTTGTCCTTCTTGGATGCATATTCTAGGATCACCAAATCTTCATGGCCAAGGAAGACGAAAGAAAAACCATCTTCATCACCCCGTGCGGCACATGCTGCTTCGTGAGTATACCATTTGGAATGAAGAATGCTGGTTATATGTTCGCAAGGGCCGTGCAGACTAGGTTTGAGCCACAGCTGTACATGAACATTCAAGCACACATGGATGATATCATGGTCAAAACCAAAGACAAATCTTCACTAATAGAAGATTTAGAAGAGACCTTTGCAAAGTTGCGGAAGATGAACTTGAAGCTTAATTGAGAGAAATGTGTATTTGGCGTTCCGTCCGGCAAGCTCCTTGGGTTCTTTGTGTCTCAGTAAGGGATAGAAGCCAACCCCGACAAGATCAAAGCAATACAACATATCCAAGCCCCAAAGATAGTTAAGGATGTGAGGCGCTTGACTGGCTGTGTGGCCGCACTAAGCAGGTTCATTTCTAAATCCGCTGAGTGTGCCTTGCCGTTCTTCAAAATTCTAATGAAGGCTGGCCAGTAACATGGACTCTAGAGGCCGAGGCTACGCTGCAAGATATGAAAGCTTACCTTTTTTCTGCTCCAACCTAGGTCGCACCCAAACTACAAGAGCCGTTGCTACTATACCTAGAGGCAACAAATCAAGTGGTTAGTGGCCTTCATGGCGTAGAGGGAAGTAGAAAGTGTAGAAGCTACTGCGGTAGGACCCGCCAGCCTTGAGCCAAATTTATCCCCAACAAGGCTTGCCGGCGGCGACGAGGGGGGATCCACATATCAGTACTGACGAACAGGAGGGGGTGGCAAGAAAGAAGGTGGTGCAGCGACCATTTTACTTTGTCAGCTCCCTCTTACAGGGGGCTAGGTCAAGGTACTCTGGAGTCCAAAAGATGATCTTTGGCCTCTTCATTGTCTCAAGGAAGATGCGCCATTACTTTCAAGCCCACGTGATCATTGTTGTGACTCGCCTCCCACTACAGCGTATCTTGAGGAACCCCGAAGCTACCAGCAGGATAGTAGAATGGGCTCTGGAGCTATCAAGTTTTGCCTTGAAGTTTGAAAGCACAACAACCATCCAAAGCAGAGCATTAGCATAATTCATAGCAGAATGGATGCCAACTCCTGATGAAGAACATGTGGAAAGTGCCCTCCCTGGCAAGGAGGCCCCTAAGGAATGGATCATGTACTTTGACGGTGCTTTCTCGCTCCAAGGTGCTGGTGCAGGAGTATTACTCGTTGCACCCACCGGAGAACACCTCAAGTACGTGGTCCAAATGCATTTCCCCAGGGAAGATGCCACCAACAACACGGTAAAATATGAAGGACCCCTTATCAGGCTTCAAATTGATGTTGAATTGGGATCAGGAAGTTGATCATACGGGATGACTCCCAGCTTGTTGTGAAGCAGGTGAATAAAGATATCAGATCCCACCGATGGAAGCCAATGTGGAAGAGGTGAGGAAGTTGGAAGAGCACTTCGATGGGCTGCAAACAAAGCACGTACCCTGTGCGGAAAACAACATCGTTGATCACATGTCAAAGTATGCTGCACTGAAGCTTCCCATGGAACCACACACTTTTGTGCTCCACCTCACCCAACCAATAGTTTCTTCGTCAGCCTTGGCCAGAAAAAGGAAGCTCAACACCGGCAAGCATTTCTTGGCAGGGCTCCCTGGAGCTGCTGGTGAAAAGGCTGTCGGGAGAAATCCTGCGCCAGATGCGGAGCCACACTCTCAGGAGGAATCCCAGGTTCTTTCCGTCGAAGCAAGTGCTCCCACAGCTGAAGAGACGCCTTTAGTCCTTGTCGTCGAGCCCCAGTCTCCGGCATGGTCACAACATATAGTCCAATTCCTGCAAACTGGGGAACTTCCTGATGATCCAGAGCAATCTAAGAAAGTAGCCCGACAATCGAGTATGTACCAGTTTGTGGACAACATTCTATATAGAAAGAGGCCAAACGGTGTGAAGTTGAAGTGCATCGGTCAAGAAAATGGAGTAGAGCAGTTGGCGGAGATACATGGAGGCGCGTATGACTCACATCTGGGATCAAGAGCACTTGTCAGGAAAGCCTTCCGGCAAGGATTCTACTAGCCCACCGCCCTCCATGATGCAACTGAGCTCATCACCAAGTGTGAAGCATGTCAGTTCCACTCCAAGAATATTCATCATCCAGCTCAAGCCTTACAGACCATCCCTTTTTCCTAGCCTTTCGCGGTATGGGGGCTCGACATCTTGGGCACCTTCCCCCATGCTACCAGGAGCTTTGAATTCTTGTATGTTGCAATCATTAAGTTTACAAAGTGACCTGAAGTGGAAGCAGTGAGAAAGGTGATGGCGTAGTCAGCTATCAAGTTCTTCAAGGGACTGGTGTGTTGTTTTGGAGTTCCCAATAGGGTAATCACTGACAACGGCACCCAATTTACAAGCCACGCCTTCATGCAGTACATCCAGAACCTTGGGAGCAAGCACTAGTGGAAAAAAGCCTAGCTATGGCATGGCAAAAAGTGCCTTGCTGGCATAGAGACCCAATGCCACCAATATGGCGCCTGTGAAAACAATTTAGTGGTGGCGTTGGTAGACACGTCAGCAGCATTTTAGTACTGATGGCGTGCCACTTGGCTAACACCAGAAATATATTGTGTTATCTAGCGTTTTATTGTGAGGCCATGCCAGCAATTTGTATTTTTCAGCAATAAAAAATAACCAGCGATTAGTATATGTGCAGCCATTTAAACTTCTAGTGGTAAGTCTCAAATCCACAAAATATACCCAACTATTACTACAGTTTTCAGTAACTAGCTTTCTACTACCTACAAGCAAAACTTATCTAGTGGCTAGCTCTATACAAGCAAAAGTATCGTCACCGATCTCACACAACTTATTATCCACGCGCGAACTAGCTACGATGAAGAATGATCCTCATCTCACGCAACTTGTTCCTGTCGCTCTCTCCCTCCTTTCCGAAATAGACTTTGCGGGTCTTCAACTCCTCCCTCTCGGCCTTCAGGAGCCGCATCTCCTTCTTCATAGACTCAATCTCGATGACCAGTAGCTGCTTCTGGTCGATGATCTTCAATTTCTTATCATAGAGATTAGAGATCATATCGTCCTTCTCTTTCTTCAGGGAGTCATTCAACTTGTTAAGTGCCTTCATTGTACTCTCCTTTGACATGACAAGCTCATGTCTGAGCATGTCCACGTACGTACCGGTAGCTGCTGCTGGACCGGTTCTGGAGATGGATCTCGTACGTACGCTTGGAAAGTCAAATATTTGAAATCATCAATAAAGAATGGTTAGATGATATATATATATACATATGCATGTGTTTGCAATGATCATGGGTGTTTTTGTAATCTTACCTGGTTGGTGCTCGTTTCGCCTTTGTCAACTTCATCATAGGCCGCGAAGTTGCATGAGGACTGGTAGTGGTTGTTCCAGCAAGTCATGGCTGGAACTTCAAAATAATGACAAGTATTTGTTATTATGACAAGAACCAAACACACATGGCAAGTGATGTAATGTCAATCACTACAAAAATGTATATAGATAGCATCACAATGTCAAACAAGCATTTCCTTAGTTCTAACAAAAAAATTATTTGTTCTGACAAGAACCAAACACACATGTCAAACGAGAATAACAAGTAAGTTTCAAGTAAGTTGCATCCATGCCCATCTTTGCTATGTGTTGCAAGTTGGAAAATGATTTGTAAGTTGATAATATTGCCTTGCTGATCAAACAAGAAGAACAAGTAAGTTGATAATAATGCCAATCAAAGTATGGCAAGTATGGCATGTGATCTAATGCTAATCATAACAATAATAACAAGTAAGTTGATAATAATGCCAGTCAAAGTATGGCAAGTGATCTAATACATTTACACAAATTCTACAACCTAACTGATCTATACAGAGGCATGTCAACTTGTCAAGTAAACAAAGGAAATTATGTTCTTTTATGGGAGTAAACAATGGAACCCTGATATAAACTTCCACATGATGATCATTGATGCAAAATGCAGATACAAAATGCCACTGCCACTGTCATATATATTTTCATTCATGTTACCATACAACTAAAAGGCCTCGATAATGATACCACCTGCTATCTTCATTTATCGTTAGTTCTGTTTCATTTTAATTATGTTGTAGAAACCTAAGAACATGATAAACAAGCAAAGAAATTGTATATACTACAAATACTGGCAGTGATAACTAACAAGTCCTTTTAGTGAACACTACATTTCTGTTTGTTTTACGCTCTTCCTTTACCAAAGACCCTACTATTTAGCATTAGGAACACTACATTAGGAACACTTCAATTTAACAATTTAACACTACAATTTAGTATTAGGAACACTACATTAATTAGGAACACTACAGGAGGCGAAGATGGAGGCGATGAACTCATCGAGGGATGAAGATGGAGGCAATAAACCCTAGCAGTCTGTCGCTTCCGCCGCCGCCGTTGCTTCCGCCGCCACCGTCGAAGAAACCCTAGCTCAAAACGAAATGAACTCCAATCAAATTGGAGGGAAACGAGCAGCAAAAGAGGGAGAGAGGGGGAGAAAGCAAAATATTACCTAACCACCGGCGCGAGAGGGAGAGAGAGGGAGAGCGGCGATGACGAGCGGAGAGATAGGGAGAGGAAGGGGAACATGAGAGAGGGTGTGGGGTGAGGGTGTGGTTGCCCTGGTTTTGAACCCCACGGCCTCCTAATACTTGGGCTTGGCCCAATGCTATAAAAAAGGTCACCATATAAAAAACTAAAAAGAAAAAATATATAAACTTTTTGAAGGCTCAAAACTATATATTTCAAGTCTTAAACTAAAAAGGAAAAAAGAAAATTTAAAGTCTCAAAGTACATATTTTAAAAAATGTCATTATTTCCATTTAAAAATAATAGAAATTTAATAAAAGTAAACTATAATATACTATAAAAAAGATCAGCACATAAAAACTAAAAAGAAAAAAAATTGAAGTGTCAAACCCAATGTTCAAGAAATGGTTAACTAGCAGCTGCTCGGTCGGATTAGGAGTCGTGATTAATCGGTGAATCGGCCTATTAACTGGATTAATTAGTCGACCATTAATTGGTAGATTGAATAGGAACTTGCCAACATATATCTAGATTTTTTTAATGTATTATACCATACTCTCATGCTCTCATCTATGTAGTATACCAAAACATGCCGCCATACACATATGAAAAGCATAGAGAGGAGGTAAATTTTTTAATCCTAGCGATTAAGGAGTGGCATGGGGCATGAACGGGTTACAAACTAAAAATTTGGGCTTTGTTTGCCCACTCGTAATGGGCCAACACAGATTAATCGGCATGGCAACTGATTAATCGGTCTAACTGGCCAATTAATCGGCCTGACAAGTTAATGCGACGAATAGGTGTTATTCAATTCAGCCATGCTATGAGTAGCGATTTACTGGCCCGTTAACTGACTAATCGGGTGAATTCTTGAACAATGGTCAAAGCACATATTTGAATGCTCAATTCGTGTCTTAAACTAAAAAGAGAAAAAAGTAAATTTAAAGTCTCAAAGTACATATTTTAAAAACGTCATTATTTCCATTTAAAAATAATATAAATTTAATAAAAGTAAACTATAATATACTATAAAAAATCACCACATAAAAACTAAAAAGAAAAAAATTGGAAGTGTCAAACCACATATTTGAAGCCTCAAAACTATATATTCCAAGTCTTAAACTAAAAAGGAAAAAAATAGTAAATTTAAAGTCTCAAAGTACACATTTTAAAAAATGTCATTATTTCCATTTAAAAGTAGTAGATATTTAATAAAAGTAAACTATAATATACTATAAAAAAGATCACCACATAAAAAACTAAAAATAAAATAAATTGGAAGTGTCAAACCACATATTTGAAGGCTCATAACTATATATTTCAAGTCTTAAACTAAAAAGGGAAAAAGTAAATTTAAAGTCTCAAAGTAATTTTTAAAAATGTCATTATTTCCATTTAAAAATAAAAGAAATTTAATAAAAGTAAACTATGATATACTATAAAAAAGATCACCACATAAAAACTAAAAATAAAAAAAATTGGAAGTGTCAAACCACATATTTGAAGGCTCAAAACTATATATTTCAAGTCTTAAACTAAAAAGGGGAAAAGTAAATTTAAAGTCTCAAAGTAATTTTTAAAATGTCATTATTTCCTTTTAAAAATAATAGAAATTTAATAAAAGTAAACTATGATATACTATAAAAAAGATCACCACATAAAAAACTACAAATAAAAAATTTGGAAGTGTCAAACCACATATTTGAAGGCTCAAAACTACATATTTCAAGTTTTAAACTAAAAAGAAAAAAAAGTAAATTTAAAGTCTCAAATACATATTTAAAAAAGTGACATTATTTCCATTTTAAAATAATAGAAATTTAATAAAAGTAAACTATAATATTGTCGAATTTCGGGTTCTGGCAAAACCCTTGAGGTTCGAACTCTGGGGTGCGCACGAAGATCTCTCCTCCCCCTAGCTCACGCTTTCACCATAATCTCAAAGCTCAGCTCGACGAACTCGCAGAACAAAGGACACAGGATTTATACTGGTTCGGGCCACCGATGTGGTGTAATACCCTACTCTAGTGTGGTGTGGTGGATTGCCTCTTGGGCTGAGGATGAACGAGTACAAGGGAAGAACAGCCTCCTGAGGAGAGGTGTCCTTGAGCTCGGTGAGCTTGTGTGGTTGAGGATGATCTGAATGGTCCAAGATTAGTCTTTCGATCCCCCCTACTGTGGTGGCTAGTCCTATTTATAGAGGTCCTGGTCCTCTTCCCAAATGTAGGCGGGAAGGGATCCAACAACGGCCAAATTTGAAGGGAGACAACCAGTACAAGTTATCCTGACTAAAGGTGGTCTTCACCTACCAAAGGCTCTGGTGGTGACGTCGTCCTGGGCTCCATGGTGACCTCTGTCCTGCCGTCCTGCTAGTCTTGGTCTTGTTGCACCGATATGGAAACCTTTACCTGATGCCTCGGGACTCCTCGCCTGCGCTTGCCTCTTTAGCACCAAAGAGGAAATGGGTACATTGCGCGCATTGGCGCCCGCCTGGCCTTGGTCATCATGGCTTGCTTCATAGGGACCTCGTGAAGTGCCCCTCGCCTTGAGCTCTCCACCCCTCGCGAGCCAGCCTGGTGAGGCTTCCCCCGAGGAGGTCTTGCATCGTCCGCCTCGCAAGGCTTGGCCCCTCGCGAGGGTCTTGAGTGTTCGCTGATGAGGATGGGCCGTATAGGGCCGCTGGTGGAGCCACACCGTGGGCCGCAGGCAGGCAAGTCTGGGGACCCCCGTTCCCAGGACGCCGACAGTAGCCCCCGGGCCCAAGACGCGCTCGGGCTTGGCTTCAAGGGGCAAGTACGGAGCGCCACGGGCCCCAACAGCCTGCGGCCTTGGTTAACGTGTGGCGATTGACGGGACGTGGGCGTCCTCGCTTCCCCATGTGGCCTTGATATCCGCCTGGCTAGGAGGCCACCGTGACCTACACAGTTATTCCCTCATTGCTGGTGACGCACTTCCCCAACTCTTCTATCTTCCCAAAACAACAACCTCCTCTCCTGATCCAACCTGAGCTCGGCCCTCCCCATTGCCATGGCGCCGAGTCGAATGGGCAAGGGGAGGAAGAAGTCCCAGTCTTCAGCCGAGACACCTCCGGCCATTGAACCTATCGTTGGTGCTCAACTAGGAAGCCCCGGACAAGGTCCGCCCAGCTCTCGCCGCCGGCTTCAGTGAATGGGGGGAGATAGTGACCTGGCCTACGTCCCGCGCCTCTGTTGATAGGACAGCCACCGAGGTCCAATTCTTCATTGGCGCCCTATGGGCCGGCCTGGTTCCTCCTTTCTCCGCCTTCTTCAATGTCGTGCTTTCCCACTATCAGATCCATATGCTGTGTCTAGATCCCCAATCTGTTGCTCTTCTTGCTGTTTTCGCCTTCGTCTGTGAGGCCATGGTGGGCATTGCTCCTTCCGTGGCCCTACTACGGCATTTCTTCTCGCTGCACCAGACTAATCCTCGGCAATGCTCGGGATGCCTGAGCTTCCATGTCGTGGCTGCGACGGCCGGCTCAGGGGTTGACTTTGAGCTCCCACCGTCCGCGAGCGGGTTCCGGACGCGGTGGGTGTTTGTGGATGTCGGCGTGCTCAGCCCCCTGCTCTTGCCTCCGTCGGCGCCTGCTGTCCCCAGCTCCGGCTGGGGCCACAAGAGGCTCGCTGACCCATGTATTTCCTTTGTCTCGCTTCGGCTGAAGAGGCTGAAAGATCTCGACATGACCGCGCCCATGGTGACAAAGGAGTTCCTCCGGTGCCGCGTTGCTCCACTCCAGCGCCATTCTCGACCAATGTGGGCCTTGTCCGGCAGCAAGGATTGTATGAGGCTCCATGAGTCGGGACTTCCTCCCGAGGCATGACGAACGGTGCTCGAGGTCCTGACGGGCGACCCTTCGCTAGGCGACATGCCGCAGGAGGGTTTTCTTTTGTACTGCTGCTCGAACTGGGTGGAGTTTGCGAGGCAGATGTCCCTTTCGATGAGTGGGGCCTGCGTCTAGCCGGCCTTGTAGGGCCTCGCAAGAACCCTGTCTGCATGTTTCCCCTCCTTGCCGCTAGTGCCGAGCTTGCCCCGAAGTGGGTGCGGGGGGGGGGGGGGGAGCGCTGCCAAGGGCTGGAGAGGCGACTATTACGGTGTTGACACCGCTCGAGGCTCCCGAGGCACCATCTCCCGGGGCTCATGACCTTCGCCCTGAGGTGACGGTTGAGGGGGCGACACGATCCACTGCTCCTGAGGCCGAAGCCCCCGAGGCCCCGACGGGTCACCCTGAGGAGGAGCCCGAGGGCTCCCCTCAGCCCAGCACTCCCGAGGCCGTTCCCTCAGGAGCCTCACTCGCCGTGCCCGGTGTTGGTGGCCGCGCCCAGGGCTTTGGCCGGCTCCGACTGGACTTCGATGCGCTCCGCAAGAGGAAGGGGTCTCCAAGCTGCAGCGGTGATGCCTTCCGGCCATTAAGGCAGAGGAAGTATATTGCCATGGACGAGTGAGTACCTTATCTTTGTAATTTCTTGGGTGCCATCTTCTCTTCTGATCACGGTTTCTCAGGCCCCCTTTCGTCAGGGTGACGAAATCTCCAGAAGAGCAACCTCCTCCTACCTCGCACCCTCCGTTGACTTTGAGTGTCTCATGCCAGCCCGCTGCGCTCGGTGCAAGATCGGCGGGGGAGATGGGCGTGTCGGCCTAGCTCCTTGATCCTGCTGCCCTTCCTTCGTGGCCCGGTCTGGGGTGCGGGGGGTGTGCCAAGGGCTCCAAGCCTAGTCATGGACGGCGGTTGGATGACCTCGATCCTGGCTTCTTCTTCGAGCAACGGCCCCCCACCCATTCGGGCCTCCGCCGAGCCCCAGACGGCGACTAGGGAAGCACTGGCCTTCAGCCCCCTGCTGGGAGGGAGCAAGCCGCTTCGGATCCCTTTGGCAACCCCTGCTATGGGGGATGGACCTGGTCGCGCGCTCAAGTTTACGCACGAGCGGGGTGTCGTCCGCCACGAGCTCTTCCAGGAGGCAATGGGTGCACTGAGCCGACTCAACGGTGAACTCGTGGATGTTGATGCTCGCCTTGAAGCCGAGGGTCTCTGGCTGGTGGAGGAGTGGCATCAACTGAAGGTGGCTATCAACCTCGGGCGGCTCCAACGTGAGCACGCCAATGCGAAGGCCGAGGCATCCCTGGAAACCTCACGTGAGGCGAGTGCCGAGGCCTTGGAGGAGGCCAGGGAGGCGGACCATCGATGTGCGGCCGCCGAGGAGCGCAGGCGGGAGCTCCAGGCCTTGAACACCTCCCTAGAGCAGCAGGTGGAGGCGCGCAGAGCTGCCTTGGCGTCGATGAAGGTCGCACCGTCCGACGAGTAGGAGATCTCGAGGCGCGAGGAAGCACTGTTACTGGAGGTCACAGAGCGCAGCCTCGAGCTTGAGCGGTTGGATACGAGGGAGCTCCAAGTCGCCCAAGCAGAGGACACTGTCAGCGCGCGTGAGGCCAGGGCCTAGGAGGAGGTCGACCGCAGGGTGGCCGAGGCTCGCGCGGATCTTGATGGTAGGTACGGCCTGAAATTGAAGCTCGTGGAAGCTGAAGTTGTGTCCAGGACCGCTGCCCTCAGGTCAGGGCCGGCTGAGGCAGAACGTCGCGAGAAAGCTGCCGCACCCGCCCTAATCTCAGTGCACGCTGAGCCGGCCTCCACCCGTGCCGAGCTGCTCTTTCTTCACCACTGGGTTGCCAGCGCCGAGTCCTTCGTGCAGCAGAGCAGGGAGGAGGCGCTTCACCGGCAGACGCTACTACGCAAGCATGTTCTCATGCTTTGGGACCTCAGGACAGGGGCCAATCAGGCGCTTGGTACCATCTGCGATGAGCACGCTCCCCACCCACATGCCGAGGACTACGTGAGCCATCTTCGCTTCATTGCCGACGCCGTGACGCGCCTGGAGAACCGAGCTGAGAGGGTTGGCGAGCTTGTGGGCGAAAAGAGCGGGAGAATGCGTCCCCGAAACCAGGACGATGCCAAGGGGCAAAGGGGACGCTAGCGGCGCCCTCGGCAACCACGGGCCCTCTGCCGGGAGAAGGCTCACCAATGCCTCCCCGACAGAGGGCCTACCTCCAGGCGACGCCTTGCTCCGTGCAAAGCGGGGAGGGGCCTTGCTCCCGGCTCCTCCCACGCAGCCCCCGGTGCACTTCCCCAGGTGAAAGGGGGGCTGCCGTGCTAGGGCCGTCGTCCACCGCTGTGACCTGATTCACTTGAGACCCATGGTTAGTGTAAGCATGCTCCTGAGAGGTTAGTGGTACCCTGTAGTTGTTGTTGCCGGCGTGGTCGGCGAGGCTCCCGGGTGGCTCCTGGAAGGCCTCAACTTCTAGTGTCTCCTCTTCCAAACCCGGCTCGAGGAACGAGCCGGGGTCCTCTTCCGGCATGTACTCCTGGTCCATCATGCGGGGCACATAGGCCTCCGGAGTCGTCGCCCCGGAAATCTCGCCGAAGTGCCCGCGCTCCACGTCGACCGGCCCAGCGCGCCACTCTAAGGGTGGTAGGGTGGCGTCCTGCCGGGACCGTGGGTGGCAATGCTCACGCCTGCGCCCATCGGGGGAGGCACATGTGCGGTTGGGTGTCCGGTGCCACTGGTTGCGCCGATGCCGACGAAACCTCCTGGTGCGCCCGGGGGCACGCGGGCGCGACGAGGCCCACCGTGTGATCCAGCTACAGCCTGAGGCGTAAGCAAGGAGCAGAAAGGCGGCGTACCCCTGGCTGCGGTGTCCAACAACTCAGCAACGCGCTCCAACAATGCATCTCAGTCGCTCTCCGTTAGTCGGCACCGCAGCAGCTCCCGTGCCACTATGAGCGTGTCCCTCATGTTCGCTTGTTCTCGTCGGGTGTGCAACGTCATCGCCGCGGCGTAGCTTGAGGCCCTTGCGACGGCCCGCACACGCCGCGGGGTAAGGGTGGACGGCGTCGGATCGCGCCGCCCGTGCCCCGCAGCGTTTGGCGGCGCGCGTGCTGCCTGGAGCGCGGAGTTGAGGTCTTCTTGGGCGGACGACGCCACCCGGGCTGGCCAAGCTGCCCATTGGTTGGCGTTGGCCCTCAGGTCGCCGGACATCGGCGCTGCAGAGTGTTGGCGGGTCTGCTGATGGAAGAGAGGCTTCGGCGCACCCCTACTTGGTGCGCCAAATGTTGGATTTCGTGCTCCGGCAAAACCCTTGAGGTTCGAACTCTGGGGTGCGCATGAAGATCTCTCCTCCCCCTAGCTCGCACTCTCACCACAATCTCAAAGATTAGCTCGACGAACTCGTAGAACAAAGGACACAGGGTTTATACTAGTTCGGGCCACCAATGTGGTGTAATACCCTACTCCAGTGTGGTGTCGTGGATTGCCTCTTGGGCTGAGGATGAACGAGTACAAGGGAAGAACAACCTCCTGAGGAGAGGTGTCCTTGAGCTCAGTGAGCTTGTGTGGTTGAGGATGATCCGAATGGTCCAAGATCAGTCTTTCGACCCCCCCCCCTACTATGGTGGCTAGTCCTATTTATAGAGGCCCTGGTCCGCTTCCCAAATGAAGGCGGCAAGGGATCCAACAACGGCCAAATTTGAAGGGAGACAACCAATACAAGTTATCCTAACTAAAGGTGTTCTTCGCCTGCCAAAGGCTCTGGTGGTGACGCCGTCCTGGGCTCCATGGTGACCTCTGTCCTGCTGGTCTTGGTCTTGTTGCACCGATATGGAAACCTTTGCCTAATGCATCGAGACTCCTCACCTGCGCTTGCCTCTTTAGCACCAAAGAGGAAACAAGTACACTGCGCGCGTTGGCGCCCGCCTGGCGCCCACCTGGCCATGCCCATCATGGCTTGCGTCACAGGGACCTCACGAGGTGCCCCTCGCCTTGATCTCTCCGCCCCTCGCGAGCTAGCCTAGTGAGGATTCCCCCGAGGAGGTCTTGTGTCGTTCGCCTCGTGAGGGTCTTGAGTGTTCGCTGATGAGGATGGGTCGTACAGCGCCGCTGGTGGAGCCACGCCATGGGCCGTAGGCTAGCAAGTCGGGCGACCCCCGTTCCCAGGATGCCAACAAATATACTATAAAAAGATCACCAGTCCGTAAAAACGAAAAAGAAAAAAAATTGGAAGTGTCAAACTACATATTTGAAGGCTCAAAATTATATATTTCAAGTCTTAAACTAAAAAGGAAAAAAGCAATTTAAAGTCCCAAAGTACATATTTTAAAAATGTCATTATTTCTATTTAAAATAATAGAAATTTGATAAAATTAAACTATAATATACTATAAAGAAGAATATACCAAAAATATAAGAATGTTAGCATTGACAAAATAATAATACTAGCATCGAAACCAACAACACGCCACAACTATATATAATAGTACTGGCGTTCCATGCTATTCCACAATAGCACTATATTATGCCTGGTACAAATTGTTGATCCCATCAACTTCTGACGCTATGCTATTTTCCCATGCCACCACTATGCCCCTACTAATGTCATACCAAATAAGCCAACGCCACAAATCTTTGAAAAAATAGTGGTAGCGCTGGTTGTAAATGGCGTGCCACCAACGAAAGTTGTGGCTAGCACTTTTTCCACTAGTGAAGGTCTCTTTCGCCTCCATTGCCCTCCCAAGGAGCAATGGGCAGGCTGATAGGATGAACGCTGAAGTGCTACGGGGCTTGGAGACAAGAACCTTCGATAGACTACGGAAATGCGGCAAGCACTGGATTGATGAGTTCCCGTTGGTTCTTTGTTCAATCAGGACGACATCAAATCGAGCCATTGGCCAAACTCCCTTCTCCCTAGTATACAGGGAAAAAGCAGTGCTCCCCATAGAACTCGTATACGGGTCACCTCGGGTACTTGCCTATGATGAAGTAGCGCAAGAGCAACTATGGCATGAAGATGCCATGCTCCCCGAGGAGGACCGTCTCCGGGCAACTGTACGTGTTGCACGATACCAGCAAGCCTTGTGCCGCCATCACAGCCACAGGGTTCATGCCCATAGCCTTGAGGAAGGTGAACTTGTCCTTAGGCATGTTCAATCCGCCAAGGGTTCAAACAAGTTGACACCAAAGTGGGAAGGCCCTTACTAGGTAGTACGTGTCACTATGGCCTGGCGCAGTCCGTATGAAGACCGAAGATGGCATCCCAATGCAAAACTCATGGAATATTGAGCATCTTCGTAGGTTCTACTCGTAAGGCGTGGCTGCCGGGCCTTGCCCCGGAAGTCTGTTTTGTACAAACCATAGTCCCCTAGACTTGTAACCCTTTGTACAAAGCCAGGCGAAGACCCTGTGCAAAGATAATAAAATGAAGCGCTAGCACGAGACTTGGATGCATGTTTAATTAAGTATGACTATATTTTGGTTACGATAACCCTAGCATGAGCTAATTGATCCTTCACAAAAAGATCATATGCCGTTGTTTTCTTCCCTGCACTTCTTTTTGATCAACAGTAGGGCCCCCGCCGAAGGTGAACTTCCCGGAAGGGAGAATGAGAACGAGCCAACATATTGGTCCCTGACAGCCCCACCCCATCGGGAACGATAAGAAGGACAGCGAACGCAGATAAGTTCATCTAGCCATCCATAATGTATCTCTGTATGAAAAACTTGGGTGTAAGGAAACCTTGTCACTGCAAACATCTGTGCTCCCATCCTTTGATTTGAAGTTTCTTCAGTCAAGTTGGTCAAAGTAGCATTTGGGGGGAGGACAGACAAGGGGCGGTTTCCATTCATGCCCCTAGCCCATCAGACAGGGTTCAGTAGCAACTGTCGAAGGGACCGGTAGGAGGTCTTTCCAGGGAACTTTGTTTACTTGGAAGTAATGAGGAATCATTCCTTAGCATGGACATGATACATGCACAAATACCCGTCATACACTCTTTTTTCATTAGTACACAAACAAACAACTAGAAATCATACAGGATACAAACATGGGTAGAGGATTACATGATTTGAACTAGAAACTTGGCTAGTGCCTACTGTTGGAAATATGCCCTAGAGGCAATAATATTGTATTATTATACTTCCATTACTCATAGTTAAGAGTTTATATTCCATGCTATAACTGCTATGATCCTGGAATATGTGATTCAGTGGAAAACTCATACATGTGTGGAATGATAAACGGTAAACATTTGGTTCCCGGTCTAGCCTCTAAGACTGGCTCAAGTGTTGTTGGTGATCATGTTTTCCGGATCTTAGGATATCGTTAAGTGTAATAGTCCTAAAATAACATTGAGGGTATGATGTTAGAAGAACAATCATATTGAATTGACCCAATACTTGTCTATTATACTATGTGATCATATCGTCTCAAATCATATGTTATAACACGGAGTGTTAGCATGTGTTTTAGTTCCTCAGACCATGAGAGTGTCCCGGTCACTTCCTAACCGGACGGTGGGCTTTGGGGTTGCTCAAACGTCATTTGTAAGAAGGTGATCGCAATGACAACTTTCAGGCACACCGGAACGTTTGACAAGGGACCGGACAACTCGAGAGTGGGATTTGCTCCTACAATGATGGAGAGATATTCTTAGAGCTCCCTCGATGTGATGGCATCCATCATCATCTGGCCAAACACAGGTGACTACGTCACGGGGATGCCGGAACACGTCAACAAGAAAGAAGAACAAAACCATTAACGGGGGCAACAAAATAGTGAGCATGGTGATGACTCTGGAGGATACCGATGCACACCGGGCTTTGTAAAGTATCGCAAAGCAAAAGGAACATCACATGGTAACCAAATTTCACTCTAATATCATTCGTGTAATCATAGGGACCGATATGGATGTCCACGGTTCCGCTATCGGTCATTGAACGAAGGGGTTTCCTTCATGTCTATGATTTACCGAACCTACGGGGTCACAAGCTTAAGGTAATCATGATCTGCTGAGTGTTAGTAGTACGGGAGTGATGAGAATATATTCATCAAATAATTTCATTAATATTCGGAATAGTTCTGAGTGGTTCCAGAAATGTTTTGGGGTCACCGGAAGGGTTTCGGTGAATATCGGGTAATACCGGGTATTACCAATTAATTATATATAGGTGGAAAATGTTTCCGGTGTGTTAAAATAAATATATAATGCTCTGAAATATTTAAGGTATTTTATATATAATTTAAATATCAATGGGCCTTAAAAGGCCAAGAGGTGGAGGGCAACTTGGGCCAAAAAGGCCCAAGTGGGAAAGTGCCACCCTTCCTAAGGAAGGGGGCTGAATTGGACTAGTGGTGGGAGTCCTACTCCCATCCCCTTAGCCAGTGCACCAAGGGAGGATTTTCTCCCTTGGTGGCTGCCCTCTCCTCCTCTCCTAACCTATATATACTAGATGTTTTCCACCCTATTGACACACACGTTTTGGAGCCTCCTCTAGTTGATCTGGTTCTAGTTCTAGTTGGTCCTATTTGACTAATTAGAGCTAGCCCTAGCCACCTCTAATCCTATTAATTATAATCCCAGTGTGGTTCTAATCTCCTCCCTCTAATTCTCTAATGATGATTAGCTCTGGACGGTGAAGCGCTGCCGGATCGTGAAGACCGTACACTTGCAACCAAGTAGAGAGGCTGTGCTTTCGGTCTTCCGTTCGAGGACGGTTTGCGGGATCGTCATCAACATTCGAGGGACTTCAAGTACGATCTACACCAATTCACCTTCTTCCAGTGCACTCTGGAGTCGGTAACAATCGTGATCCCAACCTGTTATGCATCTTCATATTGATCCTGGTGATCGTAGGTGCGAATTTTTTTCTACTATGTTTCCCAATAGTGGCATCATGAGCAGGTTTATGAGTAGATGCAGGTTGCGATCTAGATCACATATGAATAAGTGAGGGTTGACATTCTTGCTATGCTTCCCATGAGTGGTGCTTCGGTTCAGTTCATTGGCAGAATGATGTAGTTTTGCTACAAGGTTCTAACAATCGATCGGCTCTGGCTGACGACGATCTACTAACAGTTCCTTGGGATACAACATAGTCTGGAATAGTGAATTGTCGCATACACAAGAGGGTGCCGAAGATGGATGATCTTCTAGGGGGGTCACATGTGTTGACGAAGTTTAGTGTGGGGGACTAGACTTTTAATTAAGTCTCTCTTTCACACACCCGGAAACGTAATCTAGCATCAAGAACATTGCTTTGTTGTGCTTGTGTAGGTAACTAGTCTTAATCAATAAAACTGGTTAACCGTATAACTAAAAATTTGCTAAAACCGATTAGAAGACGTCTAACTTGGTTTTGCAGGGTTTGGATATGATGTGGTATAGCCTTCGTCATGATAATGAGTTTATGTATGACATGGTTATATGTTGTAATGTTAAGTGGACCGCACGTCACGGCATGATGGCTTGAGCCACGGGATTGCCACCTTATTTTAAACATCATAGAAATAGGTTACAGGTGATGGTGGAAAACGTACATGGAGGACCCCGACGAGGAGCTGTATATAATTTCATACCATGTCAGAATTTCAGATTTTGTTTCCACGACAATGTTTTCTGAAATGGTTGCCACAGCAATATTTTCTGAGATTTCCACCATGAAAATCTTTTTGAAAGAATTGCCTCGGTAACGAAATATTGGCCATCACGTCGCTTCAACTGGAGATTGAAGATGATCATGGAGGACTCTCGGCGCCCAGGTCTATACCATGTCATGCTATTATGAATTGCCTGAGATGTTTATCCCTTTGTTGTTTGCACCCTTTGATTGTGCAGTATTCAATTATTAGGGTGATCTCTCATTAAAATATCAATTCAAAAGGTGCTCTTCCCAGTGTAGTAACCATCTATAACACTTAACGATCCAGAGTGCGTCATGTCCACATGGGTACAAATAGATTGTTGGGTGTAAGGCGGTGATGGTCAGACCATACATGCAGTTTGCATTGGGTTGTCTTGAAGTTCTGGCAAAATAGTTCTAAGGTCAGACCACAAAGCATCAAAAGATGAACAAGAGTTATATGGAGATATGATTGGCAAAATCTTGCCCACCGGTCAAAATTCTTGTCATCAGTGATGCACACATCAATGAATGAGAACTTGACTTGAATCTTGAATCACTCACAATTAATTATGAGAGGTATTGATTTGAGTGGGAGCACAATTATGTATTAATTAAGTTTAATAAATAGTGAAAATTAATTATGAACAATGTCTATGTGTAGTTTGCACTATAGTTGTAGAATTATGGCTCATAGTTCCACCTTTGTTGTTGAAATAGATTGACTGTTATTTATCTGGTTGAAACTTTATGTTTGAGAGGATCGTCCTCTAAAAGTGCCAAGAAAGATTTTGTCCTACTGCATGTTTAGAATACTCTCTTGCTGATGCTATGGATGACGAGACTCACGTCCTTCGATCCAAAATCTAGAATTGCATTACGGTCTGCTTGCTTCCAAGAAACCCGAACATCAAAAAGTTTGGGATAGTTATGTGATATTCTTGGAACTGAAAATTGTTTTTAGAAACAAACAAAGGATAAAAGATATGTGATATCTAAAGAAGTATTTTGTTTGGAAATTCTAGTGAAGTGTTCAACTATGTTTAAGACTAAAATGCGTAAGATCTGGAAGAAAGCCAGTCATGTGTTGACGGTGAAACTTGTAGAGTAAGAACAAAACCAAAGGATGTAATGAGACTTACATGCCTAGGGAAGTTCAGGGCTCGCGCCAATCTAAGATAAATATTGAAGTAAAACTATAAGAAGTAAAAGGCAAAAAGAAAAAGAAGACAGGAATGTCCAGCTCGAGTATGAATGTCATACAAGTTATGAGATGGAAAGGTGGTTGGTCAAGTAAAGTGTAGTTCTTCGGAAAATGATCAATTTGTTGATTACTGATTCTTCAGTATTGTGGTTAAAAGGTTAATCACAAGGACATCGACTCGATTGCATATTATTGCAAATCGTTGCAAGAAACTTCGGATGGCCTAAATGACGAATAAATAATGAGGTTAACATATTTTGATGGATTGTAAAAGGTTACAATATTTCTATCAGTGTATTTCCTTTGTATTTATTATCATAATCCATTTTAGAGTTTTTGTATACTCTAGCCCATTGCATAGAAGTTGCAAGGAGAATCTTCATGAGAGAACAAAAGTGTTCGATGTTATGAAGGAGGTTGTCCATGACAGAACAATAGTTGTTCAATATTATGAACAAGAGGGCATACTCTTATTGTGAATAAAGATGTATGTTATGAATATTGATAATAAATTGAACATCCATAACACTGGCGCTAAATGTTGCAAGACTAAAAGAATACCACATATGTGTGGCACTGCATTTTGTCAAGTTGGAGAAACTAGCATGGACAAATTTCATAGTGCTGAATTTTGAAGTCATCTGGTTGAGAATCATCTGACACTTGCAAGTTTTGTCCAATTAGTGAAGTAAAATAAAATACCATTCACAAGCCATAGAGAACGAGCAACAAAATAATTGGCAATATGCATATCGAAGTGTCTAGTCCAATAAGTATTGTTGCAAGCAGTGGATTTATCTATCTTCAAGGATGACTTGAGTAGATATTTATATTTACTAATTGAGGCATAAATTTGGATCTTTTGAAGTGTTTCAGAAGGTTTTCAGAATGAAGTAGAAATTATTGTAATAAGAAATTATGTTATTTGATTTACAAATTTAGCGACTGTCTGATGAGCTATAAAAGAATTTTATAGCTTGCACCTCCTAAAAACACTACTGAGAGTAGATTGTTTTAAGTAGATGCAATGAAACTATGCATGACATGGTGAGGTCAAAGATGACATTAATTATTTTGCCAATATAATTTTGAAGTGATGCTTTAGAGACTATGGCTTTCACACTGAAAAGGGAGAGCCATCCAATTTATTGAAATAAGTGCTACTTTGTATGTTATCCCAAATAGCTGGTAGTCCTCTATCACTACGCCAAGGCAAAGTGTTGCCATAGAGTGCAGAAGTTCTAAATAAAATGTTTTCTACGAAAGAATGAGTGGGAGGATAGTGCAACTCGACAAGATTGCAGAATCTTTGTAATCAACTCAAAGAAAAGAAACACTAGAAGTAATTCTAGAATTTCTTACTGTGACTGATACAAAAGCCTCTACATGAGATGTAGAGATTACGGTCGAACTTGCAGCTGGACTATAAAGGTTGGGAAAATTCGTGTAGACCTTTGTGCTATGCAGGTGAAATATTGTTGGGCAAACAATGAACCTATAAATTACAGAGAAGCGTTTATGGGCCCTGACTCCGAAAATTGGCTATATGCCACCATAATCTGAGATAGTATCCATTCACATAATTCAAGCTTAGAACTTGATGAACCCTTCGAAAGACTTAGAGTCTAAAGAATAGTGATGGATCTATAAATTTACAAGGATCAAAACTATTTTATAATGCTTGACTTGTTACAAATAGTTTATGACAAGATCAAAGAATTTACTATAATGAGATTGTCTCATCATAGCAATACTTAAAGTCAGTTCGGGTTAAACTAGCAATTATTAAATATTTCAATTATGAGATAAAACAGAAGGATGTCAAAATAATTCCATGAGATGGAAATAGAACCAAGGTTGTATGTTTCATATGATCCAAGGTAATTTTGTCAATCCAGAGGATGCTAGTAAGTATGCAAACTTCAAGAGGTCCCATAATGATCTGAAGCAAGCATAATTGAGTTGGAATCTACGTACTGATGAAATGGTCAAATAAATTGATTTCATCGAGTAAAGCAAACATGCTTGTATTTACAAGAAAGTAAGTGGGAGCATGATAATATTTCTAAACACTATATGTACATGACATATTGTTGATTAGAAGTTATGTAAATTTCTTGACATGGATTAATACTTTATTGAAACTAGTTTTTCAATAATACTTAGGTAATGAATAGTCTTGGTAATAATTAGACATAATGATCTATGGAGATAATAGTGTCTAATCAGACTTAGCCAAAATACATATTGACAAGATACTAAAGCAGCTTAGTATGTGAAATGTCAAGAAGAGTTTCCTATCAATATCACATGGAAGGATTCGGTATCCTGAAATACTGATGAGTGAAATATGATATGTAAACAACCAGATATTTCTAATACTCCAAGTTAGTTGTGAGTAAAAGTTACTAGTATGGTCAAATTGTTGATTATAGGACAACAATGAAAAATGTCATTAAGGATTAACGACATGTTTCTAACACATGGAGAAAATGAAGAGATTGATGTAAGGAGTTACATCAATGAAGGCTCCTTGTAAGTGAAAAGGAGAGTGTGTATTCCATAGATCCTGCATTAGCAAATGGCACATCATTAGATGGTAAGGACCTACGGGACTGGGCCATTAACACGGCCGTCTATCTCTTCAAAAACATGTCTCATGCAGAATCATTTCTCTAGCCATATCATGAACGGTAAGTCAAGTAAACAACCTGTGACGCCCCCGATTTGACCGTACACTAATCATGCACGCAAATGTGTACGACCAAGATCAGGAACTCACGGGAAGATATCACAACACAAATCTAGACACAAATTAAAATAATACAAGCTTTATATTACAAGCCAGGGGCCTCGAGGGCTCGAATACAAGAGCTCAATCATAGACGAGTCAGCGGAAGCAACAATATCTGAGTACAGACATAAGATAAACAAGTATGCCTTAAGAAGGCTAGCATAAACAGGGATACGGATCGAAAGAGGCGCAGGCCTCCTGCCTGGGATCCTCCTAAACTATTCCTGGTCGTCAGCGGGCAGCACGTAGTAGTAGGCACCTCCGGTTTAGTAGGAGTCGTCGTCGAAGGTGGCGTCTGGCTCCTGGGCTCCAACATCTGGTTGCGACAACCAGGTAGAAGGGATAGGGGGAAAAGAGGGAGAAAGCAACCGTGAGTACTCATCCAAAGTAATCGCAAGCAAGGAGCTACACTACATATGTATGCATTGGTATCAACTGGAATAAGGCTATCATATGTGGACTGAACTACAGAATGCCGGAATAAGAGGGGGATAGCTAGTCCTTTCGAAGACTACGCTTCTGGCTGCCTCCGTCTTGCAGCATGTAGAAGAGAGTAGACTGAAGTCCTCCAAGTATCATCACGTAGCATAATCCTAACCGATGATCCTCCCCTCGTCGCCCTGTGAGAGAGCGATCACCGGTTGTATCTGGCACTTGGAAGGGTGTGTTTTATTAAGTATCCGGTTCTAGTTGTCATAAGGTCAAGGTACAACTCCAAGTCGTCCTGTTACCGAAGATCACGGCTATTCGAATAGATTAACTTCCCTGCAGGGGTGCACCACATAACCCAACACGCTCGATCCCATTTGGCCGGACACACTTTTCTGGGTCATGCCCGGCCTCGGAAGATCAACACGTCGCAGCCCACCTAGACCAACAGAGAGGTCAGCACGCCGGTCTAAACCTAAGCGCCCAGGGGTCTGGGCCCATCGCCCTTAGCACACCTGCACGTTGCGTGGGCGGCCGGAAGCAGACCTAGCCTAGTAGGCGTTCCAGTCCAATCCAGCGCGCGCCGCTCCGTTGCTGACGTCACGAAGGCTTCGGCTGATACCACGACGTCGAGTGCCCATAACTGTCCCCGCGTAGATGGTTAGTGCGTATAGGCCAGTAGCCAGACTCAGATCAAATACCAAGATCTCGTTAAACGTGTTAAGTATCTGTGAACGCCGACCAGGGCCAGGCCCACCTCTCTCCTAGGTGGTCTCAACCTGCCCTGTCGCTCCGCCTCAAAGTAACAGTCGGGGGCCGTCGGGAACCCAGGCCCACCTCTACCGAGATGGAGCCACCTGCCCCTTCAGCCCCCAACTCCGAACAGTACCACAGGTAATGTAACTGTGTAAAGTATATAGTATATGCCCGTGATCACCTCCCGAAGTGATCACGGCCCAGTAGTATAGCATGGCAGACGGACAAGAGTGTAGGGCCACTGATGGAACAGTAGCATCCTATACTAAGCAGTAGGATAGCAGGTAATGGTAACAACAGTAGTAGCAAGGACAGGCTATGCATCAGGATAGGAATAACGGAAAGCAGTAACCTGCTACACTACTCTAATGCAAGCAGTATAGAGAAGAGTAGGCGATATCTAGTGATCAAAGGGGGGGGGCTTGCTTGATTGCTCTGGCAAGAGAGAGGGGTCGTCAACTCCGTAGTCGTACTGGGTAGTAGCAGCGTCGGTCTCGATGTCTAGCGAGAGAGGAGGGGGGAAGAAACAATAAATATTAAGCAAACAGATGCATGACGATGCATGACAAGACAAAGCGTGATGCTAGGCGTGCCCTAACGCGGTATGAGGTGGTACCAGTGAAAGGGGAAAACATCCGGGAAAGTATTCCCAGCGTTTTGCGTTTTCGGACAGATGAACTGGAGGGGGAAAGTTGCGTGTTCGCTATGCTAGGGATGTGTGGTGGACGAACGGGCTACGTATTCGAGTTCGTCTCGTCGTTCTGAGCAACTTTCAGGTACAAAGTTTTTCCATCGGAGTTACGGATTATTTTCTATGATTTTTCAAGGTTTTAACAATATTCCAAAATTATTATTAATTCGAAATAAAAGGGGAAATTGCTATGTGCACCCAGCAGAGTGCACACAGCAGGGCCATCGGAGGCTGACAGTGGGGTCAACAGTGCAGTCAACAGTCAACTGTTGACTGTTGACTGGTCAAAACTGTAGATGGGGCCCAGGTGTCATTCACACATATCTTGCATTTTCTTTTTAAGTGGATATTTAGTGGGGGGGTCCACCTGTCATTTGCACTATACCTAACCACTGATTAGACTAACTAGTAGGAATACTAGTTAGGTAACGGAGAGAGCCGGCCGGCCACCACACACAGAACACACACGCACACACAATGCCAGGGTTAAGAAAAGATAGCATTTTGTGATTTTTGTAGGATTTAAACCATGCATCAAATGAATTTGGTCCAGTGGAGTATTATGAAGTTTGTCAAGTGTACATTCTACTTATATTTATTTTTGGTCTGTTAGTAGTTGTTTAACCGGAGTTTAGGGGCTGCCGAGGGGGTTACTTGATGTAATATTTGTAAAGCTAACCATAGTAGCAGCTACAATAGTTAGTAGTAATAGTAGGTTCAGTAGAGCAGCAAACAACCGCAGTAGCAAGTAGCAGAGGCAAGGGCAGCAGCTAGCAGCATCAACAGCAGTCAGCGAGCAGTGGCAGCGAGCGGCGCGAGGCCAAGGCGCGCGGGCGCACACGGGGAGGCGTGCGCAGCGCACGCAGGGAGGGCGAGCAGGGTGTGGCACGGATGCAGGCAGCGCGCGGCAAGGGTCATGGGAGCACATCGGCCATGGCAGCCACGAACGAGCATGGGGATGGCCGCCAACGAATGGATCAAAGTGAAAAATGGGGGAATCGGGGGAGGGCCTCACAGCTGGGTGCTTGGCGTGCTCGTTGTAGTCGGAGAGGACCGGAGGCGAGCGGATCGACGACGGCGTTGCAACGGCCGAAGGTAGAAGAAGATGAGGATGGCGAGCTTCCGGTGCGGGCGTCGTTGGAGGAGCCTCCCGGCTCTGCTCCGCGCCAAAGGAGAGCGAGAGCGAGGCAGCAGGAGCCTCTCGACACAGAGAGGCGGCGAGGGGTGGCCGACGGCCACGCCGGCCGTGATGACGGGGTGACGACGGTAGCGATCGGGTGCGGGGCGGCTCTGGGCGAGAGAGAGGGCGACGAGGGAGAGAGGGGGGCTAGTGGGCGATTAGGGTTCGCCGGGGAAGGGGGCGCCGGCCTTATAGGCGGGGGGGAGTCAGCGGATGGCCTCCACGGCGATGGCCGCGGCCGTGGCACGCATCGGCTGTGTCCATGATCCCCCGTGAACAGAGCGGAGGGGGCAGCGGGAGCAGGTGGGTCGGCCCGCTAGGTAGATGGGCCGGGTGGCCCAATGGAGGGGAGGCTTTGTTTTATCTTTTTATTCTTTGATTCTTTTCTTTTATTTATTTCTCTTTTTTTATTTAAATGCTATAGTAAAATAACTTAGTTAAACTTGAAATCTGGCTCATAATTCAAGAACAACATTGTGGTGTTGCATAAAAAGTTTTTGAGCCAAAGGAATTGTTCAGGCATTTTTAGAAATTTAATAAGTCATTTAATATGCTATTGGACCACTATATAATTTGGTGAGGGCATTTTTAATAATTCAAATGAGGTTGTTTAACTCATCACATTTTAATACTGAACCACTCCTACACTGATTGTCTTTTAGATTTCAACATAATTCGTTAGTTCATGGCTTTCTTAATATGTAGCGATCACTTGATATTGGTATTCAATGTTCCAAACAAGAACACAGTTTACTACATGAATTCTCTCAGAGAGTCAACAAACGCTCAGGATCTGACACATCTTCAACAATTCATGGATAAGTATTGAATTCTATGATGTTGAAATTAATTTGCATTCATATCTGGTTCAATAATTGATGTTGCCAAAATTCATATTCATTTGCAGCGTGCTCGCATTGCGGAAAACTAAACCAGGGAACCTGTTCAAGAGGGAACTACCTTTGCAGCACGAGATCGTTTCTCCGGTAACACACCGAAATCTATTATTTTCGGAAAATTTATCCAATAGTCTGCAAATACCTTTTCTTATGCTATTCAAATGTTCAAGCTTCTAAATAAACCTCTTTCTATTTTTGCCCAAAGAAAAAATAATACATCTAAAACCTGTTAGTTTGTTCATAGTAGGACAAATACATGACTAATTCTGTACAAAAAAATTCAGTGTCCTCAGCAACAAGCAGGGATCAACCTTTGTGGATACTATGTTTGCAGACACATGATCTCCATCTGCAAATCTGCTGATATTTGTGACGATCCTCATGAATTAGTACCAGTAAGTCTATCTTAATTAAAATCTTCTACTCCACTCATATGGCACATTCTAATCATAAAAGTACTACAGCTCATCTTAGAACAGAGAATCCCTGAACCGCTCCCGACTGGTGAATTGCCGATGGTTCGGAGATTTATCAGCGACTTCTTCCTGAATCACTACTGAAAGGATCGAGATGGACCTAGAGGGGGGTTAATAGGTACAATTACAAATTTTAATTATTACTTTGCAATTTTAGGCAATTATGCGGAATATGAAGATGAGCCTAACAATTGCGAGTGTAGTACAAGGAGCTAACCAGGATAAACAAGTATCACAAGTATGTAAGTAAGCAAGCACAATATGATACAAGTAAGTGCTAAGAGATAAGTAACCACAAGTAGAGAGTTAGGGTTAGGAATAATCGCAACTCTGGGAGACGAGGATGTATGTCGATGTTCACTTCCTTGGGGTAGTCTCCAAACCCTCACAAACTTTTTCGAGGGGTAATCACAATGGTCAATTCCTCTCCGAAAGACTCTTACCGCCTAGGAGTCTCCAACCTCCAAGAGTAACAAGAATGATGGGGAAAAGCTCAAGACTTGCTCAAATCACGAATTCCTTTGGTGCAAAGACGGGGAAGGAGTGGATCTATCACTTGATTGGAGAACTTCTCTCAAGTGCTCTCAAATCCCTTGGGGATCTAAGATTTGGTGTGGAAGAGTGAGAGAGTGAGTGAAATGTGTTCTTAGCAAGCTCAAAGTGAATGGTCAACCTCATCCCGAGAGAGGGAGAAGGCTATATATAGTGTGAGAGCAAAACAGACCGTTGAGACACTTAGTGCAGACGGACGTCCGGTGGATACCGGACGACCGGTGACACAGATAGGACCGAACGTCCGGCAGGGCTGCCGGTCGTCCGGTGGCTGGGACACCAACCGGGGACACAGGTGAGGAGTGGGACGCACAGGCAGCGGACGTCCAGAAGGCACCGGTCGTCTGGAGCCCGGTTGTCCAGTGTTGTCGGAAATACATTAATTGTAGTTCTGTTAGAGCGCACCAGATTTCCGGAGATGAGCGGACGTCCAGTGACCGGATGTCTGGTGTGACCGGTCTTCCACTAATATCAGTTCTCTGAAGACACACCGGACGACTGGAGAGAGTCGTATATCCGGTTGGTTGAGAGAGGCCGGACATCCGTAGACTTCGGACGTCCGGTGAAAGTTGGACCTTTTAGCTTAGAAACATACTACCATTTTTGCACAAGTTAGAGGAAGAATTTTGAGATGGTATGAGAGGGAATTTTGTGGTTTTGAGCAAGTTCTTTTGTCACAGCCCTAGAATTGGTTGCAGATAGTTGCATCAGTGAGCATTATGCATCCTGTTAATTTCAAGAAACTTGAAATGAGGAATTTGAAAGCCTCAGAAATCATTTTAAAAGAAGGGCAAGAACCCTTTAAATTGCATTCATTGTTTCCAAAATGACTTCATAAATGTTTGATAATTTTGGCAAGGCTTTGAGACCAAACCAAAAATAGTGAACATTTTTGAAGGAATTATTTTGGGACTTTGAAATAAAATCAATAAGTATTTGAGTTTTGGATTATATTCATTTTTATAGAATATAATTCAAAAGGCCCTGGAATTATTTATGTGCCTCTGGAAAAGTCCATAATGGCAACATAAAAATATTCAAAAGGTTTTGCCCTGTTTTGAATTTATTTTGAATTTTGACTCAGTGGAAAAATGAATAAATAAAAACAAAACAAAACAGAAATAAAACAGAGCAAAGGCCTACCTAGAGCCCACTCACCTGTGGCCTGACACTGTTGCTGGCGGCCCAGCCCATCAGGCAACATGCCAGTCATCCCCTTCCTCCCGCCAGTGTGCACTGTGCGTGGCGCACACACAGGAGGCGAGGGCCACCTCCTGCTTGCCACCTCCCGAGCGTCCCCATGCCCATCCGCGTCGCCTGGGAGGTGCCCCGCATCCCCCTCTGACTTTCCCCTCACCCTGGAACTCTCTCCCTCTCCTCTAGCCCCCTCCCCGAGGACGCCCGAGAGCGCTCCGTCACCGCCGTTCACTGCCACCGCGTCCACTGAGCTCCCCTCGTCCTCTACTTTGTCCAACGGGCTCGCCTCGACGCCGTGGATCACCAAGACGAAGCACGTGCTCGCGGGATGCCTGAAACGTCACCATCGAGCTCATCATCGTCCTCTGCCCCGATGATCACCGCCCTTCGATTCGCCGCCTCCGACACTTCCCCGACCCCGCTGGGCTTCTCTGCGAGTCCTTTGTGAGCTGCTCTTCCGTTCGCCCCTTTCCCCGTTGCCTCGCACGCCCCCTAGCGCTAGCGCCGCCATGCCCGAAGCTCACCGCCGTCCAGCCATGTCGCCGTCGTGGCCACCGTCACCTTGAGCCGCAACGAAGCACACCACCGTGCTCAGAGCAATGCCAGAAGCCCAAAACCCACACCCACTGCTCCTGCCGTCCACCGCATCCCCGTGTTCATCGTGGCCGAACTCCGGCCGCCGCCTCTGTGCTCGTCGTCATCATTTCCAGCGAGCCCGAGGCCTCCCGATCGCTCTGCTAGATGCGGTCGAGCGTGGGCTACCTTCTGGTGGTCTTCGCGCGTCCAGCCACCGCTCGTAGCGCAAATCCGGCAAGTTGCCGTCGTGGTTTTGGTCGCCGTTAGCCGAACTCCGGTGACTGCCGACGTGGCCATCATTAGCACTAATCCCTGCCAGCTAACTACCCCACAGCCACTGACAGTGGGCCCCGTGTCGAGTCAAAGCACGAGTCAACGCGGGATTAGTGCCTCTGTCATTGACCAGTGGGCCCGACAGGTCAGGTTTGACCTGGACCGGTTCAATTGACCTGCTGACGTCACTATTGACCTTGCTGACGCCATAAAGCTTTTCTGGCATTTTCAATAACCAGGAAATTCCAGAAAATAGTTAAAATTTCAAAAAATCATAGAAAATAATCTATAGCTCCAATGGAAATAATTTATATATGAAAAATGATCAGAAAAATCCAAAGAATCGGTTTATGCCATGTTCATGCATGTTTGAGCAAGTTAACTCCATTGATTAGGATAAAACATGATTAAGGTAAATTTGAAAAATAGGTTTGGAGTTGGAATTTGATGTAGTTTGAATTCCACTTCAATTAAAATGACTTGCTGTTGCATTAGCTCAATTCAGTACCTTAATATGTCATATCATTCATTTGCTTGTGCATTGCATTAATTGAATGTTGTTTATGTTCCTTTGCCGGTAATTGTCCCCTCTCAGTAGATGTGTTTCGACAATGAGTTCGATGACACCGATGAAGAGTTATACTATCTTCAGAAGTGCCAGGCAAGCAAAACCCCCTTGTTCATTCCGATACAATCCCAGTCTCTCGCTCCTTCTCTCTTTTACTGCATTAGGACAACAACGATTCAACTGTTACATGCTGCGGTAGTTGAACCCCTTTCCTTTGCATGACCTGTCGTTGCCACAGTAAATAGATGAAACCCACTAGCATGAGTAGGAGTTGTTTGAGCCCTGATGTGCCTACTCATTCATGTTTGCTTGTCATGCCTGCTATTGCTTAGAGTTGTGTCAGGTTTGATTCATAGGGGATGAATTGGAAAGTTATGAACATGTCCTACTGTGTGTGAGCTAAGTGTGTTGAACACGATTTGGTAAAGGTATCGATGAGAGGCCATGTAGGAGTACATGGTGGGTTGTTTCATTGGAACCGTCCTTAAGCACCGAGATCTGTATGTGTGATTTAAGAATCAGTTACTACCATGCATTGGGATCCTTAATTGACCCTCTCGGCTTCTTAACCACCCTAGTCCTCTGTCCAGGAGTTGCAACTAGTTTCTGGTGTTTATAGGATATGTGTTGGCGGCCGTGCGTAGCGCTGACCCTAGGGGTGGGCTATGATGCGGTAGATACACCATGGCCGGGTATACCGGGCGCCCATTTGGTGTCTCGGAACCCTGTACACATCGTTCGGGGCCGTATGTGGAAACCTCGTTCAGACTCCCTGCGGATGGAACCTGGATAGGCGATAAACCTGGACTAGAGACTTGAGTGTTAGGTAGGCCGTGGCCGACACCCTCGTTGGGTTTCCGCTTGAAGGTTGCCGAGTACATGTCGTGTAAACGACGGTAAATGGTGAGAGCGTGTATGAAGAAGTACACCCCTACAGGGTTAACATCATCTATTCGAATAGCCGTGTCCGCGGTAAAGGACTGCTTGGTTGCCTATACAGTTCATAGATAACTTAAAGTGGATACTCTAAAACTCGCAAGATAAGCGTGAGTGCTATGGATGGCCTTCTCGTAGGGAGACAGGAGCGGATCCATAGTGGTGTATTGATATGGTGAATATGTGGACTCGTGTGCGCCACCTCAACAGAGTTGCTTGTAGTCGTAGTTCAGGTTAGCCACTGGGTCAAAGCTGGCTTGCTGCAGTTAAACTCCACTACCCCTTTGTTGATACCGGTGCATATGTAGTTAGTTCTGATGTAAGTCTTGCTGGGTACATTTGTACTCACGTTTGCTTAATTTATGTTTTGCAGAGAGACTTCAGTCTCGCCAGTAGTTCCGCGTGGACTTCGACGTTTAGCTTGATACCTCAGCTACGATCTTGTGCCCTCAGCAGGATCTGGTAGATAGTCAGGCTTCTTAGCCTTTTTCATTTGTAGATGTCTGTACTCAGACATGTTAAGCTTCCGCATGTGCTTTGATTTGTATGCTATGATTGTTGGGTCATGAGAACCATGTTTGTATATCTCGCTCCTCGGAGCCTAATGAATAATACTTGAGTCGTAGAGTTATGTTGTGATGCCATGTTGTATTTACACATATCGAGCATATTGTGTGTATGATTGAAATGCTTGGTATGTGTGGGATCTGACATCCTAGTTGTTTATCCTTGGCAGCCTCTTATGGGGAAATGTAGTCTAGTGCTTCCATGAGCCATAGTAGTCCGCTACAGCCCGGTTCACCGGAGTCCTGCTAGCCCAACACTACTGCTCAGGACACTTGACTGGCCGGCATGTGTTTCACTTTGTTCCTTTGTCTGTCCCTTCAGGGAAATGTCACGCGGTGACATCCGGAGTCCTGCCTAGCCTGCTACAGCCCGGGTTCCCGGAGTCCTGTTAGCCCAATGCTACAGCCCAGATTCACACGCTGCTGACCGACATGCTCGATGTGATTCATGTATGCCTGTCCCCATAGGTTGGTGCCGCTTTGGGTTCAAGACTAGCCATGTCGGCCCAGGTTCTCTGTCGTATGGATGCTAGCGACACTATCATATACGTGAGCCAAAAGGCGCAAACGTTCCCGGGCCATGGTAAGGCAACACCCATGGAATACCATGCGTGAGGCCTCAAAGTGATATGAGGTGTTACCGGCTAGATCGATGTGACTTGGAATCGGGGTCCTGACAGCTTTGGTATCAGAGCCTGACTGCCTGTAGGATTACTAAGCCAAGCTGGTCGAAGTCGTGTCTAGAAATGCTTTAGTTATATAAGGGAATTGATTGTGGAAGGGAACGTAAGGCTCTTTTTACTCCTTTACCTTATGCCCTTCTGATCTGAGTCAACTTCTTCTTTTCTACGGGGTTAAGAAACTAGGCCTTCTCATCTTTCTATCAGGATCACGTGTTACTAATCCGTAGATTCGTAGGATTGTTGGTCTCGAGCCTCGGTTCAGTTTCTACTACTCCAGTGTGTTGTTAAATGGCCTCAAAACCCTGATATGATGTTGTTGAGTGGTTATGCCACCATTTTGCAGGATGTCTCAAATATTTTTGAGCATTTAGAGTCGTTATGCTGTCCGAGTCATCCCAGGTTTCTAAATAGTCTGATGCATTTGCAAATCCCTTCCTTCCGTTCCCGATGTCCCTTTGGGCCAGTTCAACCACACTAATCGATGAGTTGAGGTACTCTATTGCCTCGACATATATGTTGGAGCTATTATTATGACCCTAGGTGTCTTGGGAAGTCACCTAGTAATCTAGCAATGCTTTGTATTCCCAGTGTGATGATTCTGGCCATTAATCCCGAAGCATCCCGTGATGCCATTAGTTAGTAGGCATTCTATTCCTGGGTTTTTGAACCCGAGATTCACCCTACTTACTTCGTGTTGATAGTGTTTGCTCGCTCCTTTAGGTTATTAGTAACCTTTGCATTAGTCCTCAAGGTCCATGGTATTTCTTTCTTCCAAATACTATAAACCACTTATGGCAGAAGTTTGTTGGATCAAAAGATCACAATCAGAGTGCTCTTGATGAGTTCATCGTTCTACATTGTGAATCTTCCAGTTCTACCTTTCTGCATGGGTTATCCGGAAGAAATATGTTGAACTTGTTCGACATACTAATCTATGCATCCACAACTCAGAAAGTTATATGTTCCTTTGAGTTGTCCCCCTTCAGTTATATTCCGACCTTCATCTATCAATTGATAGTCAAGAGTATGTGAGCATTCGTTCATCGGTGCCTATCGTTCTTGTGGTCCGTCAAGCCATTCTATTCCAGAATGACTAGGAGAAACAAACTCCAGTACCTCATCCATATCCGGGATTGGGTCAAAGCAGTTGTAATCCGCAAATCAAATGCCAATCCAGCTTTTGATTTTGTTCTACCTTGGAGTATTACCATCTTTATAGCAAGAATGTCATGGAAATTGCACCATCTCTTATGAATTCTTGATGCAGTGATACTTCGCACCATCATCATTCATTTCTCGGTCCTCGTGTTGTTGTAACCAGAATGCCGACAAGTGATTGTGATGTGTGAAATAATACTCCTAGCAACTAGTTGCTTGGTAGTAAATAGACAATATTCTCATTCTTAGCATGTTGGTTATTGAATCATCATCTCTAAGATAGATCGTGCTACCTTGTCCTTATTTCTGCTGCACTCCTCGATCTTTGAGTTAGGATTGAATCCCTTGCTCTTCTGATCATGTCGTCTTTCCTTGAAAAGCAAGATTGATCTCGAGCTTAGAGACATATCGGTGCTTCATGATGTTCTGAATATCTTCTCGGAAGTATTACCAGGTTGTCACTTGACTGCTATGTTGAGTTCGTGATCAAGTTGGTTTCTTGCAAACCACCCTTTTCTCCAAGAATCTGTGTTAGATACCTCTGAACTAATTAGTTAAGCTAAACAACAACTTGGAGTCCTGTTAGCCCAGTGACATGTGGAGTCCTTCCTAGCCTGCTATAGCCCGGGTTCCCGGAGTCCTGTTAGCCTAGTGCTACAGCCCGAATTCACACGCTACTAACCGACATGCTCGATGTGATTCATGTATGCATGTCCCCATAGGTTGGTGCCGCTTTGGGTTCACGACTAGCCATGTCGGCCCGGGTTCTCTGTCGTATGGATGCTAGTGACACTATCATATACGTGAGCCAAAAGGCGCAAACGGTCCTGGGCCATGGTAAGGCAACACCCATGGAATACCATGCGTGAGGCCGCAAAGTGATATGAGGTGTTACCGGCTAGATCGATATGACTTGGAATCAGGGTCCTGACATCTTTCGTGAAACCCATCGATCCCCTCTTAATAGTGCGGGATCCCTACACTCAAGAATAAACCGAAAACAAGGAGCCTAAGCTTTTTATCTTTTTCTTGTGTCTCTGCTCTTGAGTGATATATGTTTTATGTCCGTAGTCATGATCCACACACACATAGCCCTTGAGACATAATCCTGAGAAATATTCGATAAACATGATTAGTCTCAATATGCATGTTGTCATCAACATCAAAATATGATTAAGTGGCATGATTGCACTTTCAATCTCCCCCTTTTTGGTAGTTGATGATAGCATACATGCACTTTTTAGAATAAAGCTTTGAATATCGAAAGAATTTGAAAACATTGAATATCGAAGGATTTGTTGTGGAGCTCCCCCTAAATATGTGCAATAACTAATGGGTAAGCATGAAGAGAGCTCCACCTCAATATGATACCAACACAACCTAAACTCATACACAAGATAATCAAGATAACATCAGTTTTAGAATAGGCTCCACAAAGATTCATCACTCATAGCATATAACATAAGTCATTACAAACATATCATAAGTTCAATAATAGGTTAATCACATAGCATGAGTTTGATAACAAGAGTTCGATAACAAGATAATAAGATAATATCATAGCATCATATCACATAAATAAGTGCCTACTCCCCCTTGGCAGCAAATACCCAAAAGGAGGTGTCATAGCAGCATCAAAGAGCATCATCGTCATCATCATCATGAGCACCACTACCACCAGCCTCATCAAGGAAGTCAGCCCACTCAGGACCCGAAGGAAAACCAAAGTCAAAAGGTGGATCATCAAGAAGACGTTCATCTTCACTCACATCATAAACTCCGGAGTCTCTCAGACGAGCCTTCAGAGCATTCTTGGAGGTGACCAAGTGTGTGACAACATCGTGATTTTGGGAGCAACGAAAGGTAAACATCTTCATCATGGCAGAGTGAGCTTTCCCAAGGAAATGAGAAATGCGACCAAAAGATGTAGAGACGGAAGAAGTAGAACGAGCGGTAGGAGGAGGAACACTAGCCGAAGTGAGACGAGCAGGAGCAGAAGAGTCCTTGGCAACCCAATCATCCGCCATGTGAGGTGGAATGACCCACCGTTCATGCAAGTGAGTGCGGGCAATGGGAAATGGAGCAACACTATTGATAAATGCATGAAGAAAGGGGGCATGAGGAAAGGCTCCCTTCTGTTGAAAACAAGCAAGACGGATCTCATGACACAGAAAATGAGGGACATTTATCTTCCCCTTTGGAGATACATAGAGGCGATGCATGAGACCAATGCAGTAGCTATTACATGACCCCTTGTCACCCATCTTGGGATAGATGGTACGAATGACACACTAATAGATGATGTAGAAAGGTGAACGCCAAACGGAGACTTGGTTCAGACCTTTTTTTATCATCATTAGTCAAATCTCCTACTAGTTTGAGAAGACCCATACAGACTTCAATGCCCTTGGGCCTATGGTTGGGGTCATCCTTATGGATTTTGAACCCGGTGTAAGGAAACCCAAGAGCAGCAACAAATTGAGAATAAGATGTCGTGAGCATGGTGTCGGAGGTCATCCAAGTGACAGTGTTATTTGGACCAACATAACATGTGGCGTAGAATTGATGAATGGCAGCTTGGTTAAAATCATGTTGAAATTCAAATGGGGCAGCAAGGTTGGATGACTCAATGAGCTCAATAGATCCCGAATATTTAGTCGGATGAGCACGAATATGCTCTAAGTCAATGCATACATGTAGAGATAGACCTTTAGGAATGATGATAGTGGTAAAAATGTCAGCTTGGACATTAGTGCGAAAATGAGCATCCTGTGAGTCGCTAACAACGGTGAATTGATCTATGTCACGACGAAGCCTAAGATAGGAAGCAGTGGGGACCTCATTGAACCTTTTAATGATGCGACCGTGAGGAAGTGGAGGTTCAAGAGAGATGCAACGGGCATCACCTTGAGGTTGTTCCGGAGGAGGAGGAGGAGGCTTGAAAGTGGGCCGACGTGTTCCCGGTTTAGGTGCGGAGGTGCGAACATCGACATAGGCGGGCTGCACCAAATCCGCCATTTCGTCCTCATAGTCGGATCCCTTCGATGAGGAGTCGCTAGCCGAGCTGTGAGGGAGGGCGGCACGCTTCTGGGGACAGGCCCTCTCTTGTGAATCGTCAGAGCCACCATGACGAGGAGGGGTGGATGGTCCACCGGTGACTTGCTTGCGCGCGGAGTGCTTGGTCCTTGGCATAGCGACCTAGAGAAGGAGGAAGCCCCAATTGACTTAATCACCGCCATGGATCAAGGAAGTTCGAGAAATGAGGAGAGAAAGAGGGTTGCTACCTCGGGAGGGCGAGGAGGAGATGTGATGGAGATGAACGGGTTTCCCCGATGCCGAACGGGACTAGAGGAGGACGGGCGGGGTCCCGACAGTGACCTCCCATGCAAAGACGACGAGGACTACGGCCAGCCGCACCCCCAGCAAGGAGATTGAGCGGCGGCGGCGGAGAAGATATGAGAGCGGCGGCGGTTTTTAGGTTTAGGAACCGCTACAAGACGCGGGCTATATATATAGGCGGGCCAAGAGTTGACCGGATGACCGATGCAGAGCGGACGTCCGGGACCTGAGAAGGCAAACATATGTGTCAGGGAGCGGACGACCGGCAATGCCCGGATGTCCGATGGATCTGAGCAGGGAAGGAAATAGCGGACGACCGGTATTACCGAATATCCCATGCGATTGTCCAGGGCAAAAATTAGCGGACGTCTGGACTCAGCGGACGTCTGGACTCAGCGGACGTCCAGTAGTATGGCACTAGAGAGGATGTTATGGACGTCCGGTACATAGCAGACGACCGGAAGCACTTGTGGATTTATTAAATTTTTAATTTTTTTTATTTTATTTATTTAGAACACAAAGGAGCCATAGTTGGGGTCATAGTTGGTGCTAATGATCATCATGGGGAGATGATGAGTTCAGAACGTAGTAGGATGCAAAATCACAATATATTAAGCAGTGGGGAACCTATGTCAACTCTAAAACACATCGCTCAGATATTGTTCTAATGACAAGAGCGGTGGCCAAGGCCACCATGTATGAGTATTCTTGACATGGCTTCCCAACAATTTGAACTTGGGTGCATAGTCACTACTCCATCATTGAAAGCACCATAGTTAGAATAACATGATAGCTTTGAGAGTGTTTGTTCTATTTATGCATTGTGTAGGGTGAGAATACTCATGAATTGAATGTCTCCCCCTAAATATATGCCTACATCAAGACAAGACATTAAGTTCATGCATGAATGGGTACTAGATTCCACATAATATTGTCAAGCTCTAAGATACCAAGTTCACGCCTAAGTTGACAAAACCTTGCTTCATCCAATGGCTTGGTGAAAATATCTGCAAGTTGCATATCTGTGCCAACATGAGCAATGTCAATATCACCCTTCTCCACATAAGCTCTCAAGAAGTGGTACCTAATGTTAATGTGCTTGGTGTGGGTATGACATTTGGGGTTCTCAGCAATATTGATGGCACTTTCATTATTACATAGAAGAGGCACATGTCTATAGGTGATACCGTAATCCTTCAAAGTTTGCCTCATCCATAGTAACTGAGTTGCACAATTGGTGGTTGCAATGTATTCAGCTTCGGCGGTGGAGAGGGCAACACAATTTTGTTTCTTCGAGGACCAACTTACCAAGGAGTGTCCAAGGAATTGACGTGCACTGGAGGTGGACTTACGGTCCACTTTGTCTCCAGCCCAATCCGCATTCGTGTACCCAATGAGATCAAACTTAGCATCCTTGGGGTACCATAGACCCAACTTTGGGGTGTGAATAAGGTATCTAAGAATATGCTTAACCGCCTTATGATGACTTTCCCTAGGGGAAGCTTGAAATCTAGCACACATGCATACACTAAACATGATGTCTGGTCAAGATGCGTAAAGATAAAGCAATGAACCAATCATAGAGCGGTATTTAGATGGGTCGAAGGGGTTACCGTTTGTGTCTTCAGTGAGTACAATTTTGGTTGGCATAGGTGTCTTACATGGGCTAGCATCAGACATGCCAAATTTTGCTAGGATATCCTTGAGGTATTTTGCTTGAGACAAGAAAATTCCTTCTTGAAATTGTTGAATTTGAAATCCGAGGAAGAACTTCAAATCCGCGTTGAGTGACATTTCAAAATTCTTGGTCATGGAAGCCGCAAACTTCTTGCACAAATGAATGTTAGGAGAACCAAAAATGATATCATCTACATAGATTTGGCATAAGATCAAATCACCCTTGGCCCTCTTAGTAAAAAGAGTGGGATCGATCACCCCTCTCACAAAACCATCATCGAGTAAAAACTTCTTAAGATGATCATACCAAGCAGGAGGTGCTTGTTGGAGACCATACAAGGCCTTGTCAATTTTATACACATAGTCTTTGTGATCGGGATCAACGAACCCAGGTGGTTGTGATACATATACTTCTTTTTGTAGAGGGTCGTTAAGGAAAGCACTCTTCACATCCATTTGATGTAAAGTAAAGCCATTGAAAGCAGCATAAGCAAGTAAGATGCAGATGGATTCAAGACGGGCAACGGGAGCAAAGGTCTCACCAAAGTCCAAACCTTCACTTGTGAGTACCCTTGTGCCACTAACCTTGCCTTGTTATGGATGATCACACCATTCTCATCTTGCTTGTTCTTGAAAATCCATTTTGTTCCAATGACATTGTGCTCGGTAGTAGGCCTCTTGACTAATGACCACACTTGGTTGCGTTCAAAACTGTTCAACTCTTCTTGCATAGAAATGAGCCAATCGTTGTCCATTAATGCCTCTTGTACCTTGAGAGGCTCAACACTAGACATAAACGAGAAGTGAGCACAAAAGTTTGTCAATTGTTTATGAGTGACTCTACCTTCCGATATGCCCGTGAGAATTTTTTCAACATCAACACGACCGGCCACTCGAGGCATGATGGAGGTTAAGGTTTCGCGAGGTTCAACTTCATGTCCATCATCCACATCCTCAACATAAGGATCATTGATGTGTGGTGGAAGGTCTTCTTCTTCATCTTCCATTTGTTGAGGTTCATTGTCAATGATTGCACTTTCTTGTTCTTGTCCTTGGTGATGATCTTGTTCTTGATGTTTATCATGAAGAGGAACTTGATCATCATCTGGTACTTGGTCTACGATTATTTGTTGAACAATAGTAGCTTGAGGTGGTATGGGTGTTGAAGTAGTTTGATGATGCGTGAAGCTTCCATCTTCTTCTTCTTCATCATGAGGTTCTTGCTCCATTGGAAGAGGCGCACCAACACCCATGGTCAAGATATCTTGAGAAGAATCTTCTTCACCTACATCACTTAGATCAACTTGCTCCCCATGGGAGCCATTAAATTCATCAAACACCACGTCACAAGTTTCTACAACACATCCATTGTATTTGTTGTAGACTCTATAGGCGTGAGAGTTTGATCCATAGCCAACAAATATGCCCTCAATGGTTTTGGATTGAAATTTTCCTAACTGTTCTCTTTTGTTGAGAATGAAACATTTGCACCCAAATACCCGAAAGTACTTGACATTTGGCTTGTTCCTACTTAGAATCTCATATGGAGTCTTTTCCAATATAGCGCGGAGAAAGAGCCGGTTTGATGCATGGCAAGCAGTGTTGACAGCCTCGGCCCAAAAACTATGTAGTGACTTGTATTCATCCAACATGGACCTTGCCATCTGCACAAGTGTGCGGTTCTTTCTCTCTGCTGCACCGTTTTGCTGGGGAGTGTATGGAGCTGAATATTGATGTTCAATCCCTTCATCACTAAGAAATTCTTCCAAGGTGTAGTTCTTGAACTCAGAGTCATTATCACTTCTTATTGCCAAGATTTCTTTGTCAAACTTGCGTTGTGCTTGCTTGGAAAAATCAATGAAGGTGATCTTCATCTTGTCCTTGGACTTGAGGAAGAAAACCCATGTATATCTTGAGTAATCATCAACAATAACAAGTCCATACTTTTTCCACCAAGACTATCCAATGAAGGCGGCCCAAAAAGATCCACATGAAGGAGCTCCAAAGGCCTTGAGGTAGACACAATATTCTTGGGTGGGTGCTTTGATTGATGTTTCTTCCCGGCTATGCATGCACTACACACATGATCTTTCTCAAAAGAGACATTTGTTAGTCCAAGGATGTGATTACCCTTTAAGAGATCTTTAAGATTTCTCATGCCGACATGGGCTAGCCGGCGATGCCATAGCCACCCCTTGTTGGCCTTGGCCATTAGACAAGTTGCATGGAATGTGCTCTCTTTCGAGAAATCAACCATGTAAAGGTTGCCACCCAACTCTCCAACAAAGGCCACTTCGAGAGTATCTCTCTTAAAGACGTTCACATCAGTTAGTCCAAAGAGTGTATCATAACCAACAGAAGCCAATTAGCGAACAGAAAGCAAATGGTATTTAAGGGATTGGACAAGCATGACATTTGCAAGCGACATTTCATTTGTGATAGACACCTTGCCCAACCCGAGTACCCGTCCTTTTGATCCTCCACCAAACATAATGCTCATAAATGGTTGAATAGCTTCCATGAAATCGTAGAGCAACTTGCTATCTCCGGTCATATGATTGGTACATCCACTATCAATCACCCATTTTACTCCACCGGAGAAAGCAACCTACACACAATTATGACTTGGTTAGAGGCACCCATTTTGCAATGGGACCTCTCAAGTTAGTCACAAGGGTCTTAGGGACCCAAATAGCATAAAACCGGAATGCATTTCGAGGACCAACAAACTTTGCATAAACCTCTCCATCCTTAGCCTTACGAAGTACATAGGATGGAGGCATAAACTCTTTTGGCTTGTCGAGAGTCGGCATGCCCCTCGTGGCCTTCCCACTAACAACCTTACCTTTCTCCTTTTGCCCTTGTCGCACCAAAGTTTCTTTTAGAGGGGTGGTGCACTTTTGAGAGGATGTCTTCTTCTTGCTTGTGCTAGGGTCAAACCCGAGTCCCTCTTTGGCAAACACTTCATTGTGTTGGCTCAATACCTCATTAAGGTTATTTTGGCCTTGAGCACACGTCATGAGCCCTTTCTTGATTTGAGCCTTGAGAAAGCGATTTTCCTCAAGAATAGGTGCTACATCACTACTAGAGTTAGTAGTACAAGCATCAACATTGATTATAGGAGAAGAGTAAGCCTTGGCTAGAGTTTCAAGATAAGTAAGATTGAGTGTCTCAAAACTCTTTGTAAGAAGGGTGGGCTCTTCTTCCTTAGTCTCGAGGAACATGGATAGGAGCTCACAATCCTTAGAGAGAGAAGCATTCGACTTCACAAGCTTACTTTTATCATTCATCAACTCTTCGCAAGAGTCAATAGCCTTTTTCAAGGAGGCAAGATCTTTAGTATGAACATCAATGTTTGCACCAATTTTCAAGCATAGTTCAGCATTTCGTGTTTCCTCATATTGGACTTTTTGCTCAAGGATTTTATATTTTTCCTTTTCCTCCGTGACGAGGGTTTCGAGTTCCTTAATGGTGATGGTGTGTTAGTCACCATCTCCATAAGCATATGAAACATAGTGAGCTTCTTCCCTTTGAGGGATCACATGAACTTATTTAGTTTAGCAAGCATAGGATCATCTATATCATCATCCTCATGACTGTCAAGATACTCATCACTAGGAGTGGGAGGAGTGAAAATAGGAGGATTTGATCATGGAGTTACCTTGACCTTGTCGAGAGAGCTTTGGTCATTTCCATCTTCTACCATGGCCTTTGCCATTAGGCACTTGTGAGTGTTGCCCTTGTAGTCCTTCATATAGTTGTAGGTGACAACATCACCACTCTTGTTGACTAGCCTCAACGTGTTTTGAGAATCTTGAGCAACTCCGACAACACCACTAACATCATCCGGATTGGATTCTTCTTGAGCAACCATTGCTTTCCCATCTTTCTTCTTGAGCTTGGAGTTCAAAGGATTTGGCAACTTCTTCTTGGGGAAGGTCTTGGGAAACCTTGGTTTATCCTCCCTCTTCTCATAAGGGCACTCGTTGGAGAAGTGGTTGGTTTCTTCACAGTTGTAGCATTTTCTTACTTTCTTCTTTTGAAATCTTCCCTTGGATTTTCCCGCACTAAACTTCTTGACAAAGAGAGCCATGTCTTCGTATGAAGGGCCCTCATCGGATTCAACCTCATCATCATCATCATCTTCTTCTTCTTCACTTTGCTCATCTTCACATACATGCTTGGCCTTCAATGCAAGATTGATCTTTGATGTTGGAGTACCATGCATAGCAAGATGTTTTGTGGCATTTGCCTTTGACTCTTCAAATAGTTGGAAGGTGGATATGATGTCATTTGTAGTCATTTCCTTGAAGGCATGGTGTTGTCTTATGTCCCACACCATTTGGTGGTGATATGGGGCAAGAGCATGAAGCAACTTATCCACAAGAAATCGCTTAGTCATGTTGAATCCATCTTGTGTCTTGTCACACTCACACGACTCAATGTCAGAAGTGAGAGTCATGAGATGCTCAAGGAGTTGACTGGGAGTTTCACCTTTATCCATACAAAAGTTTTCTAATTTCCCCTTGGCAATTTCATATTGAGCACTCTGGAGGGTGGAGGTATCGGTCTTGGATCTTATAATACTTTCCCATGGTTCCTTTGCACTTGTGATGTGTATGAAAGGTCTCCTTTGCTTTTCAACCATACCTCTCCCTATACACATGGTTGCAGTGTCATTGAGATTCTTGTCATAAATTTCTCTTGGTGTAGGATTCTTTGGATCAACCACATGGTAACCATACTCCAAGATCTCCAGCATCTCATCGTTTCCATATTGAAGATGATCCTCCATAGCAACTCTCCACAAGGCAAAATCGGAAGTGGCATCAAGTAAAGGAGGTTTGCCTTGAGGGTTATATTTTGGTTTCTCAACTTGGGGTCTTGCATAAAGCCAAGGAACACTAGAGTGATCATTGTTAGGAGGTTTTTGACCAAATGACGGAGTAGGCACAGTTGGCCTCAAAGCCGCACCGCCAAAAAGTGGTGCAAGCACCGTGGACAACGTGACTAGTCTCATTTGGACCAAGGCCTCAAGATAAGCATCATGCTCCTCTTTTTTCTTAGCAAGGGCCCGTTCCAGATCCTCAGAAGTAAAGGACTTGACTTCTGAAGAAGCCTCACCTTTATCCTTCGGATCTGTAACAAGGGGAGTCCCATCGGGGTTCATCTCGCTCTATGGCGGTTAAGCCACAAGAATAGAGCATGAGGCTTTGATACCAATTGAAAGGAGTGAGATGGACCTAGAGGGGGGTGAATAGGTATAATTACAAATTTTAATTATTACTTAGCAATTCTAGGCAATAATGCGGAATATGAAGATGAGCCTAACAATTGCAAGTGTAGTACAAGGAGATAAGCAGGATAAACAAGTACCACAAGTATGTAAGTAAGCAAGCACAATATGATATAAGTAAGTGCTAAGAGAAAAGTAACCACAAGTGGAGAGTTAGGGTTAGGAATAACCGCAACTCCGGGAGACGAGGATGTATGCCGATGTTCACTTCCTTGGAGGGAAGCTAGGTCACCATTAGAGAGGTGGCTGTTACCACGAAGGCACACCAACGCCACGAAGGCTCACCCTATTCTCCCTTTGATACAACACCACGAAGGCGTTTCTCAACCACTAGTGGTAGACCTTGGGGTGGTCTCCAAACCCTCACAAACTTTTCCGGGGGTAATCACAATGGTTGATTCCTCTCCGAAAGACTCCTACCGCCTAGGAGTCTCCAACCTCCAAGAGTAACAAGAACGATGGGGAAAAGCTCAATACTTGCTAAAATCACGAATTCCTTTGGTGCAAAGAAGGGGAAGGAGTGGATCTATCACTTGATTGGAGAACTTCTCTCAAGTGCTCTCAAATCCCTTGGGGATCTAAGATTTGGTGTGGAAGAGTGAGAGAGTGAGTGAAATGTGTTCTTAGCAAGCTCAAAGTGAATGGTCAACCTCATCCCGAGAGAGGAAGAAGGCTATATATAGTGTGAGAGAAAAACAGACCATTGAGCCACTTAGTGCAAACGGACGTATGGTGGATATCGGACGATCAGTGGCTGGGACACGAACCGGGGACACAGGTGAGGAGTGGGATGCACAGGCAGCGGACGTCCGGAAGGCGCCGGTCGTCCGGAGCCCGGACGTCCGGTGTTGTCGGAAATCCGTTAATTGTAGTTCTGTTAGAGCGCACCAGATTTCCGGAGATGAGCGGACGTCCGGTGTGACCGGTCTTCCGCTAATATCAGTTCTGTGAAGACTCACCGGACGACTGGAGAGAGTCGGATGTCCGGTTGGTTGACAGAGCCGGACGTCCGTAGACTTCGGACGTCCGGTGAAAGTTGGACCTTTTAGCTTAGAAACATACTACCATTTTTGCAAAAGTTAGAGGAAGAATTTTGAGATGGTATGAGAGGGAATTTTGTGGTTTTGAGCAAGTTCTTTCGCGACACCCATCGATCCCCTCTTAATAGTGCGGGATCCCTACACTCGAGAACAAACCGAAAACAAGGAGCTGAAGCTTTTTATCTTTGTCTTGTGTCTCTGCTCTTGAGTGATATATGTTTTATGTCCGTAGTCAGGATCCACACACACATAGCCCTTGAGACATAATCCTGAGAAATACTCGATAAACATGATTAGTCTCAATATGCATGTTGTCATCAACATCAAAATATGATTAAGGGGCATGATTGCACTTTCAACTACATCAATCCCACTGGTGATAATGAAGATTTCAGCATGCGTTCTCCTGAAAGATTGAGTAAGAGTTAGCCGCTAAACAGATACGCATGGATCCTTTGTTTTCCATCTGATGAGGTCTTAGTATTTCGTACACTATGTTTAATTATGTAATGCACATATGTGTGGACAAATCATTGGAATTTAGCTACCATATGTTCAATTGCAATTGCTGCGAAATCTGATGAATGTTCGTCCTATGGACACTATTTGTCCAATTAAATATTGTGGCGAATTTTCTTTTTGCGTGCCGATTCAAAATGGGATGTTTTTGTTTTAACCTGGAAATTTTTCCGCACACGGTTCAACTAAATGAGTGTGTGTGATCCACATCGGAAAGCATACGTCAATTGTAGCGGAACTGTCGGTTATACACACCAAATCACAAACGATTTGCGGCGCTACTACGTGTGCGTAGGGTCTCCGGAACTGTTTGTGATATCACGGTATCGCACACGAGAGCTCGGAGTAAACCGTACCCAATGCAAAATACAATCCCAGCCGTAATTTTTTCAGGAAACGTGTGGGATCCCAAACGAAAAGCACACGTCAGTCTTGCCGCAACCGTCGGTGATACACAACAAATCACAAACGGCCTGCAGCACTTGTATGTGTGCGAAGGGGCTCCTGAACCATTTGTGATAGAACATTATCGCACACGGTAATTGTTGGGAAATGTGTGTGATGGAGTCTTGCATGCAAGATGGGTTCCGCAGAAAACTCATGTGTGATGGGGCACATATCGCACACAGTTCATATGTTAGCCCATATGCCTTACATACTGTTTCCCAAATGGTTCATTATGACACACCGTTTGGTTTCACCACGTCATTAGAAACATTTAATCACCGATCCCACATGTGCGAAAGAATTTAGTGTGTGCTGCATCGCACACGATTACATTTTGCAAGGCCTTTGGATCATGGCTCCATTTCCCCGATTGTTTCTGGGTTGTGTGGGAAGGAACCCCCCCTATCGCCCACACTCACTTGGCGATGGTTCCAAATTCTGTCACGGGAAGGGGTTAAAAACCCTGTGTATAGCACCGACGCGTACCAGTGTACATCGATAAAATCTTCATCTATGCTCCAAGTGATTATTCGATTTCGAATTAAAAGTGATTTATGGTGGCACAGTAAGTTGGAATTGGTCCAAAAAGTTACTATAGTGAATTCTATATCAGAAGGCTAAGTATATTATTGCTTTAGATGCAAAAATGAAGGGTGATGAATCGGAAGTTCATTCATGAGCATGGTATCGTTTCTAGTTGATTGTATCGACCACTATTTTTAATAGGGGTTCCATAACTCAGTCTAAGGAATCAAAGGTTCTACCAGTGATTCAATATACAAAGATAATTTCACAAAATTTATGAATTCTTGTGAAAGCATTATAGATGCATAGAAATGCATATGGTACACGCGGATTTGAAGTTGTCAAATACGATAGGATGATGTATATACCATAAGCAAAGCATGGACTGACACCATATTGCCATTGGTGTAAAAGTTAAAAGTGCTAACTAGATTATTGACTCTAGTGCAAGTGGGAGACTGTTGCAAATATGCCCTAGAGGCAATAATATTGTATTATTATATTTCCATTATTCATAGTTAAGAGTTTATATTCCATGCTATAACTGCTATGATCTTGGAATATGTGATTCAATGGAAAACTCATATGCACGTGTGGAATGATAAACGGTAAACAATAGGTTCCCGGTCTCGCCTCTATGACTGTCTCAAGTGTTGTTGGTGATCACGTTTTCCAGATCTTAGGATATCGTTAAGTGTTATGATAGTCCTAAAACAACATTGAGGGTATGATGTTAGAAGAACAATCATATTGAATCGACCCAATACTTGTCTGTTACACTATGTGATCATATCGTCTGAAATCATCTATTATAACACAGAGTGTTAGCATGTGTTTTAGTTCCTCAGACCATGAGTGTGTCTCAGTCATTTCCTAAATGGATGGTGAGCTTTGGGGTTGCTCAAATGTCATCTGTAACAAGGTGATCATAACGACAACTTTCACGCACAGCAGAATGTTTCACAAGTTACCGGACAGCTCGAGAGTGGGATTTGCTCCTTCGATGATGGAGAGATATTCTTAGGGCCCACAGCATCCATCATTGTCTGGCCAGAGACAGGTGACTATGTCACGGGGATGCCAGAACTGTTGGGGAACGTAGTAATTTCAAAATTTTCCTACGCGCAAGCAAGATCATGGTGATGCATAGCAACGAGAGGGGAGAGTGTCGTCTGTGTACCCTCATAGATCATTAAGCGGAAGTGTTATAACAACGCGGTTGATGTATTCATGCGTCTTCACGATCGACCGATCCTCAGCACCGAACGTACGGCACCTCCGCGTTCAGCACACGTTCAGCTCGGTGACGTCCCGCGAACTCACGATCCAGTAGAGCTCGAGGAAGAGTTTCGTTAGCACGACGGCGTGGTGACAATGTTGATGAAGCTACCGACGCAGGGCTTCGCGTAAGCACCGCTACGATATAACCGAGGTGGATTATGGTGGAGGGGGCACCGCACATGGCTAAGAGATCAATAGATCAATTGTTGTGTCTTTGGGGTGCCCCCTGCCCCCTTATATAAATGGGGGAGGAGGAGAGGGCCGGCCAAGGGAGAGGCGTGCCCAAGGGGGGGGCAATCCTACTCCAAGTAGGTTTGTCCCCCCCCCCTTTCCTATTCCAAGAAGGAGAAGGGGGAAGGAGGAGGTGGAGAGAAGGAAGGAGAGGGGGGTCCGTCGCCCCTTCCCCTTGTCCAATTCGGATAGGGCAAGGGGGTCGCACGCCACCTCCTAGCTGCCCTCTCTCTTCTCCACTAAGGCCCATAAGGCCCAATAGCTTCCCGGGGGGTTTCGGTAACCCCCGGTACTCCGGTATATGTCCGAAACCTTCTGGAATCCTTCCAGTGTCCGAACATAGTCATCCAATATATCAATCCTTACATCTCGACCATTTCGACACTCCTCATCATGTCCGTGATCATATCCGGGACTCCGAACTACCTTCGGTACATCAAAACACAAAAACTCATAATACTGATCGTCACAGAACTTTAAGCGTGTGGACCCTATGGGTTCGAGAACTATATAGACATGATCGAGACACGTCTCTGGTCAATAACCAATAGCGGAACCTGGATGCTCATATTGGTTCCTACATATTCTACGAAGATCTTTATCGGTCAAAACCGCATAACAACATACGTTGTTCCCTTTGTCATTGGTATGTTACTTGCCCGAGATTCGATCGTCGGTATCTCAATACCTAGCTCAATCTCATTACCGGCAAGTCTCTTTACTCGTTCTATAATGCATCATCCCGCAACTAACTCATTAGTTGCATTGCTTGCAAGGCTTATAGTGGTGTGCATTACCGAGAGGGCCCAGAGATACCTCTCCGATAATCGGAGTGACAAATCCTAGTCTCGATCTATGCCAACTCAACAAGTACCATTGGAGACACCTGTAGAGCACCTTTATAATCACCCAGTTACGTTGTGACATTTGGTAGCACACAAAGTGTTCCTCCGGTAATCGGGAGTTGCATAATCTCATAGTCATAGGAACATGTATAAGGCATGAAGAAAGCAATAGCAGTAAACTAAACGATCATGTGCTAAGCTAACGGAATGGGTCATGTCAATCACATCATTCTCTAATGATGTGATCTCGTTAATCAAATGACAACTCATGTCTATGGTTAGGAAACATAACCATCATTGATTCAACGAGCTAGTCAAGTAGAGGCATACTAGTGACAATCTGTTTGTTTATGTATTCACATATGTATTATGTTTCCGGTTAATATAATTCTAGCATGAATAATAAACATTTACCAAGAAATAAGGAAATAAATAATAACTTTATTATTGCCTCTCGGGCATATGTCCTTCAGTCTCCCACTTGCACTAGAGTCAATAATCTAGATTACACAGTAATGATTCTAACACCCATGGAGCCTTGGTGCTGATCATGTTTTGCTCATGAGAGAGGCTTAGTCAATGGGTCTCCAACATTCAGATCTGTATGTATCTTGCAAATCTCTATGTCTCCCACCTGGACTTGATCGCAGATGGAATTGAAGCATCTCCTGATGTGTTTGGTTCTCTTGTGAAATCTGGATTCCTTTGCCAAGGAAATTGCACCAGTATTATCCCCAAAGATTTTCATTGGACCCGATGCACTAGGTATGACACCTAGATCGGATATGAACTCCTTCATCCAGACTTCTTCATTTGCTGCTTCCGAAGCAGCTATGTACTCCGCTTCACACGTAGATCCCGCCATGATGCTTTGTTTAGAACTGCCCAACTGACAGCTCCACCATTCAATATAAACACATATCCGGTTTGCGATTTAGAATCGCCTGGATCAGTGTCAAAGCTTGCATTGACGTAACCATTTACGACGAGCTCTTTGTCACCTCCATAAGCGAGAAACATATCCTTAGTCCTTTTCAGGTATTTCAGGATGTTCTTGACCGTTGTCCAGTGATCCACTCCTGGATTACTTTGGTACCTCCCTGCTAAACTAATAGCAAGACACACATCAGGTCTGGTACACATCATTGCATACATGATAGAGCCTATGGCTGAAGCATAGGGAACACTTTTCATTTTCTCTCTATCTTCTGCAGTGGTCGGGCATTGAGTCTTACTCAACTTCACACCTTGTAACACAGGCAAGAACCCTTTCTTAGCTTGATCCATTTTTAACTTCTTCAAAACTTTATCAAGGTATGTGCTTTGTGAAAGTCCATTCAAGCGTCTTGATCTATCTCTATAGATCTTGATGCCCAATATATAAGCAGCTTCACTGAGGTCTTTCATTGAAAAACTCTTATTCAAGTATCCTTTTATGCTATCCAGAAATTATATATCATTTCCAATCAACAATATGTCATCCACATATAATATTAGAAATGCTACAGAGCTCCCACTCACTTTCTTGTAAATACAGGCTTCTCCAAAAGTCTGTATAAAACCATATGCTTTGATCACACTATCAAAGCGTATATTCCAACTCCGAGAGGCTTGCACCAGTCCATAAATGGATCGCTGGAGCTTGCACACTTTGTTAGTACCCTTTGGGTCGATAAAACCTTCAGGTTGCATCATATACAACTCTTCTTCCAGAAATCCATTCAGGAATGCAGTCTTGACATCCATTTGCCAAATTTCATAATCATAAAATGCGGCAATTGCTAACATGATTCGGACGGACTTAAGCATCGCTACGGGTGAGAAGGTCTCATCGTAGTCAACTCCTTGGACTTGTCAAAAACCTTTCGCAATAAGTCGAGCTTTGTAGACAGTAACGTTACCGTCAGTGTCAGTCTTCTTCTTGAAGATCCATTTATTCTTGATGGCTTGTCGATCATCGGGCAAGTCAACCAAAGTCCACACATTGTTCTCATACTTGGATCCCATCTCGGATTTCATGGCTTCAAGCCATTTTGCGGAATCTGGGCTCATCATCGCTTCCTCATAGTTCGTAGGTTCGCCATGGTCAAGCAACATGATGTCCAGAACAGGATTACCGTACCACTGTGGTGCGGATCTTACTCTGGTTGACCTACGCGGTTTGGTAGTAACCATTGTTCTAGAATTCACCCGATAAATCAGTTAACAGGCCAATAAATCACTACTCATAGCATGGCCGAATTGAATAACACCTATTCATCGCATTAACTTGTCAGGCCGACTAATTGGCCAGTTAGACCGATTAATCAGTTGCCATGCCGATTAATCTGTGTTGGCCCATTACGAGTGGGCAAACAAAGCCCAAATTTTTAGTCTGTAACCCCTTCCTGCCCCATGCCACTCCTTAATCGCTAGGATTAAAAACTTTACCTCCTCTCTATGCTTTTCATATGTGTATGGCGGCATGTTTTGGTATACTACATAGATGAGAGCATGAGAGTATGGTATAATACATTAAAAATCTAGATATATGTTGGCAAGTTCCTATTCAATTTACCAATTAATGGTCGACTAATTAATCCAGTTAATAGGTTGATTCACTGATTAATTGTGACTCCTAAACCGACCGAGCAGCTGCCAGTTAATGATTTCTTGAACATTGGTAGTAACTTGATCTGAAGTTTCATGATCAACATCATTAGCTTCCTCACTAATTAGTGTAGGTGTCATAGGAACCGGTTTCCGTGATGAACTACTTTCCAATAAGAGAGCAGGTACAGTTACCTCATCAAGTTCTACTTTCCTCCCACTCACTTCTTTCGAGAGAAACTCCTTCTCTAGAAAGGATCCATTCTTAGCAACGAATGTCTTGCCTTCGGATCTGTGATAGAAGGTGTACCCAACAATTTCCTTTGGGTATCCTATGAAGACACATTTCTCCAATTTGGGTTCGAGCTTATCAGGTTGAAGCTTTTTCACATAAGCATTGCAGCCCCAAACTTTAAGAAACGACAACTTTGGTTTCTTGCCAAACCACAGTTCATAAGGCGTCGTCTCAACGAATTTTGATGGTGCCCTATTTAACGTGAATGCAGCTGTCTCTAAAGCATAACCCCAAAATGATAGCGGTAAATCAGTAAGAGACATCATAGATCGCACCATATCTAGTAAAGTACGATTACGATGTTCGGACACACCATTACGCTATGGTGTTCCGGGTGGCGTGAGTTGCGAAACTATTCCACATTGTTTCAAATGTAGACCAAACTCGTAACTCAAATATTCTCCTCCACGATCAGATCGTAGAAACTTTATTTTTCTTGTTACGATGATTTTCCACTTCACTCTGAAATTCTTTTAACTTTTCAAATGTTCCAGACTTATGTTTCATTAAGTAGATATACCCATATCTGCTCAAATCATCTGTGAAGGTGAGAAAATAACGATACCTGCCATGAGCCTCAATATTCATGGGACCACATACATCAGTATGTATGATTTCCAACAAATCCATTGCTCGCTCCATTGTTCCGGAGAATGGTGTTTTAGTCATCTTGCCCATGAGGCATGGTTCGCAAGTACCAAGTGATTCATAATCAAGTGATTCCAAAAGTCCATCAGTATGGAGTTTCTTCATGTGCTTTACACCAATATGACCCAAACAGCAGTGCCACAAATAAGTTGCACTATCATTATCAACTCTACATCTTTTGGCTGCAACATTATGAATATGTGTATCAGTACTATCGAGATTCAACACAAATAGACCACTCTTCAAGGGTGCATGACCATAAAAGATATTACTCATATAAATAGAACAACCATTATTCTCAGATTTAAATGAATAACCATCTCGCATCAAACAAGATCCAGATATAATGTTCATGCTTAACGCTGGCACCAAATAACAATTATTTAGGTCTAAAACTAATCCCGAAGGTAGATGTAGAGGTAGCGTGCCGACGGCGATCACATCGACTTTGGAACCATTTCCCACGCGCATCGTCACCTCGTCCTTAGCCAGTCTTCGCTTAATCCGTAGTCCCTGTTTCGAGTTGCAAATATTAGCAACAGAACTAGTATCAAATCCCCAGGTGCTACTGCGAGCTCTAGTAAGGTACACATAAATAACATGTATATCACATATACCTTTGTTCACCTTGCCATCCTTCTTATCCGCCAAATACTTGGGGCAGTTCCGCTTCCAGTGACCAGTCCCTTTGCAGTAGAAGCACTCAGTCTCAGGCTTAGGTCTAGACTTGGGTTTCTTCTCTTGAGCAGCAACTTGTTTGCCGTTCTTCTTGAAGTTCCCTTTCTTCTTCCCTTTACCCTTTTTCTTAAAACTGGTGGTCTTGTTGACCATCAACACTTGATGCTCCTTCTTTATTTCTACCTCCACAGCCTTTAGCATTGCGAAGAGCTCGGGAATCGTCTTATCCATCCCTTGCATATTATAGTTCATCACAAAGCTCTTGTAGCTTGGTGGTGGTGATTGAAGAACTCTGTCAATGACACTATCAACCAGAAGATTAACTCCCAGCTGAGTCAAGTGGTTATGGTACCCAGACATTCTGAGTATATGTTCACTAACAGAACTATTCTCCTCCATCTTGCAGCTGTAGAACTTATTGGAGACTTCATATCTCTCAATACGGGCATTTGCTTGAAATATTAACTTCAACTCCTGGAACATCTCATATGCTCCATGACGTTCAAAACGTCGTTGAAGTCCCAGTTCTAAGCCATAAAGCATAGCACACTGAACTATTGAGTAGTCATCATCTTTGCTCTGCCAGACGTTCATAACATCTGGTGTTGCTCCTGCAGCGGGTTTGGCACCTAGCGGTGCTTCCAGGACGTAATTCTTCTGTGCAGCAATGAGGATAATCCTCAAGTTACGGACCCAGTCCGTGTAATTGCTACCATCATCTTTCAACTTTGCTTTCTCAAGGAACGCATTAAAATTCAACGGAACAACAGCATGGGCCATCTATCTGCAATAACATAGACAAGCAAAATACTATCAGTTACTAAGTTCATGATAAATTTAAGTTCAATTAATCATATTACTTAAGAACTCCCACTTAGATAGACATCACTCTAATCATCTAAGTGATCATGTTATCCATATCAACTAAACCATAACCAATCATCACGTGAAATGGAGTAGTTTTCAATGGTGAACATCACTATGTTGATCATATCTACTATATGATTCACGCTCGACCTTTCGGTATCAGTGTTCCAAGGCCATATCTGCATATGCTAGGCTCATCAAGTTTAACCCGAGTATTATGGGTGTGTAAAACTATCTTACACCCGTTCTAGATGAACGTTGAGCTTATCACACCCGATCATCATGTGGTGTCTCGGCACGACAAATTTTGGCAACGGTGCATACTCAGGGAGAACACTTTTACCTTGAAATTTAGTGAGAGATCATCTTATAATGCTACCGTCGTACTAAGAAAAATAAGATGCATAAAGGATAAACATCACATGCAATCAATATAAGTGATATGATATGGCCATCATCATCTTGTGCCTTTGATCTCCATCTCCAAAGCACCGTTATGATCACCATCGTCACCGGCGTGACACCTTGATCTCCATCGTAGCATCGTTGTCGTCTCGCTAACTATTGATTCTATGACTATTGCTACCGCTTAGTGATAAAGTAAAGCAATTCAGGGCGATTGCATTGCATACAATAAAGCGACAACCATATGGCTCCTGCAAGTTGCCGATAACTCCGTTACAAAACATGATCATCTCATACAATAAATATAGCATCATGTCTTGACCATATCACATCACAACGTGCCCTGCAAAAACAAGTTAGACGTCCTCTACTTTGTTGTTGCAAGTTTTACATGGCTGCTACGGGCTGAGCAAGAACCGTTCTTACCTATGCATCAAAACCACAACGATAGTTCGTCAAGTTAGTGTTGTTTTAACCTTCTCAAGGACCGGGCATAGCCACACTCGGTTCAACTAAAGTTGGAGAAACTGACACCCGGCAACCACCTGTGTGCAAAGCACGTCGGTACAACCAGTCTCGCGTAAGCGTACACGTAATGTCGGTCCGGGCCGCTTCATCCAACAATACCGCCGAACCAAAGTATGACATGCTGGTAAGAAGTATGACTTGTATCGCCCACAACTCACTTGTGTTCTACTCATGCATATAACATCTACGCATAAACTTGGCTCTGATACCACTATTCGGGAACGTAGTAATTTCAAAATTTTCCTACGCACACGCAAGATCATGGTGATGCATAGCAATGAGAGGGAAGAGTGTCTTCTACGTACCCTCATCGATCGTTAAGCGGAAGCGTTATAACAACGCGGTTGATGTAGTCATACGTCTTCACGATCGACCGATCCTCAACACCGAACGTACGGCACCTCCGCGTTCAGCACACGTTCAGCTCAGCGACGCCCCGCAAACTCATGATAGAGTAGAGCTTGAGGAAGAGTTTCGTCAGCACGACGGCATGGTGACGATGTTGATGAAGCTACCGGCGCAGGGCTTCGCCTAAGCACCACTACGATATAACCGAGGTGGATTATGGTGGAGGGGAGCACCGCACACGGCTAAGAAATCAACGGATCAATTGTTGTGTCTTTGGGGTGCCCCCCTGCCCTCGTATATAAAGGGGGAAGGAGGAGAGGTTCGGCCAAGGGAGAGGAGCGCCCAAGGGGGGGCAATCCTACTCCAAGTAGGTTTGTCCCCCCTTCCTATTCCAAGAAGGAGAAGGGGGAAGGAGGAGGTGGATAGAAGGAGAGGGGGCCACTGCCCCTTCCCCTTGTCCAATTCGGATTGGGGCAAGGGGGGCCACGCGCCACCTCCTGGCTGCCCTCTCTCTTCTCCACTAAGGCCCATAAGGCCCAATAGCTTCTCGGGGGGGGGGGGGGTCCGGTAACCCCCGGTACTCTAGTATATGTCTGAAACCTTCCGGAACCCTTCCGGTGTCCGAACATAGTCATCCAATATATCGATCTTTACATCTCGACCATTTCGAGACTCCTCGTCATGTCCGTGATCATATCCGGGACTCCGAACTACCATCGGTGCATCAAAACACAAAAACTCATAATACTGATCGTCACAGAACTTTAAGTGTGCGGACCCTACGGGTTCGAGAAATATGTAGACATGACCGAGACACATCTCTGGTTAATAACCAATAGCAGAACCTGGATGCTCATATTGGTTCCTACATATTCTACGAAGATCTTTATCGGTCAAAACCGCATAACAACATACGTTGTTCCCTTTGTCATCGATATGTTACTTTCCCGAGATTCGATCTTCAGTATCTCAATACCTAACTCAATCTCGTTACCAGCAAGTCTCTTTACTCGTTCTGTAATGCATCATCCTGCAACTAACTCATTAGTTGCATTGCTTGCAAGGCTTATAGTGATGTGCATTACCGAGAGGGCCCAGAGATACCTCTCCGACAATCGGAGTGACCAATCCTAGTCTCGATCTATGCCAACTCAACAAGTACCATTGGAGACACCTGTAGAGCACCTTTATAATCACCCAATTACGTTGTGACGTTTTGTAGCACACAAAGTGTTCCTCCGGTAATCGGGAGTTGCATAATCTCATAGTCATAGGAACATGTATAAGTCATGAAGAAAGAAATAGCAGTAAACTAAACGATCATGTGCTAAGCTAACAGAATGGGTCATGTCAAACACATCATTCTCTAATGATGTGATCCCGTTAATCAAATGACAACTCATGTCTATGGTTAGGAAACATAACCATCATTGATTCAACGAGCTAGTCAAGTAGAGGCATACTAATGACAATCTGTTTGTCTATGTATTCACACATGTATTATGTTTCCGGTTAATACAATTCTAGCATGAATAATAAACATTTATCATGAAATAAGGAAATAAATAATAACTTTATTATTGCCTCTAGGGCATATTTCCTTCAAGAACACGTCAACGAGAAAGAAGAACAAAACTGGTAACGGGAGCAATGGTATAGTGAGCATGGTGATGACTCTGGAGGATACCGATGCACACCGGGTTTTGTAAAGTATAGCGAAGAAAAGGGAACATCACATTATAACAAAAGGTTCACTCGAATAGCATTCATGTAATCATATGGGCCGTTATGGATGTCCACGGTTCCTCTATCAGTCATTGAACGAAGGGGTTTCGTTCATGTCTATGATTTACCAAACCTATGGGGTCACAAGCTTAAGATAATCACGGTTTGCTGAGTGTTAGTCATACGGGAGTGATGAGAATATATTCGTGAAATAGTTTCATCAATATCCGGAATAGTTCGGAGAGGTTCCAAAAACGTTTCGGGGTCACCGGAAGGGTTTCGGTGAATATCGGGTAATATCGGGCATTGCCGATTAATTATATATAGGTGGAAAATATTTCTAGGGATGTTAATATATATATATATATATTAATCTAAAAAATAAAGTATTTTATATATAATTAAAATATCAACGGGCCTTAAAAGGCCAAGAGGTGGAAGGCAACTTGGGCCAAAAAGGCCCAAGTGGGAAAGTGCCACCCTTCCCTAAGGAAGGGGGCCGAATTGGACTAGGGATGGGAGTCCTACTCCCACCCCCTTAGCCGGCGCACCAAGGGAGTCTTTCCTCCCTTGGTGGCGCCCTCTCCTCCCCTCCTAACCTATATATACTAGAGGTTTTCCACCCTATTAACACACAAGTTTTGGAGCCTCCTCTAGTTGATCTAGTTCTAGTTCTAGTTGGTCCAAGTTGACTAATTAGAGCTAGACCTAGCAATCTCTAATCCTCATAATTAGAAACCCAGTGTGGTTCTGATATCCTCCCTCTAATTCTCCGACAACGATTAGCTCTGGTCGGCGAAACGCTGCCAGATCATGAAGACCGTACTCTTGCAACCAAGTAGAGAGGTCGTGCTTTCGGTCTTCCGTTCGAGGGATCGTTTGAGGACGGTTCGTGGGATCGTCATCTGCATTCGAGGGACTTCAAGTACGATCTACACTAACTCACCTTCTTCCGCTGCACTCCGGAGTCAGTAACGATCATTGGTCCCAAACCATTTATGCATGTTCATATTGATCTTGGTGATCCTAGGTGTGATTTTTTTGTTTTCTACAACGTTTCCCAACACTTACATCTTTTCAATTGGAAAATGACAAGTGCCCCATAATGCCTTTCTTGTCCCTCTCCTCCTAGGAGTTGCATCAAGAAGGAAAGAGGGCAAAAGGAGCGCCCGGGTAGAAGCCCAACCCAACCCCATTCGGGCCCGCGGGACGCAGCCTGACAAGATCGGGAGGGCGCCTCCTCGGCAAGGAAGAAGAGGCTGAAGACGGGGGAAGCGGCTAGGCGATGCCCTGGTCACCCCCACGAGGACCAGAGGAAGGCTGCAGGAGGGACACCAGCAGGGAAGACAAAGCCGGACTCCACGAGGAAGCCTGCCGGGGTCCAGCTAGTGGAAGCGGAGTCAACCGGGCCAAGCACCCCCAGCAAATCGCTCTGCCGGGGGCCCAGCTGTAGATAGTGGTGCTGTCGGCGCGTAGTTGATGGTGACTATGCATCAGGCGCTCAGCCGGAGTCCAAGTCGTCAGCTTCATGCTAGATGGCCGGGGGCTCGACGTCGTCGTCTTCGCCATTAGTGTCCTCTTCGTCGCTGTCGCTCGGGGAGCTTTCTTCATCAATCGAGCTCTCCACGCAGCACCCTAAGCGAGCACCCGGACGCCTGAAGACCTTGATGGAGAGCAGATTAGCCTCCATTAGCTTAAAATGAAGGATGTGCCCCTCCGCCAAGCTATGGGCATGTGCAAAAGTTTTCTAGCCATGCTGGAGAAGCATGACATGAGGTGCGGGGAACTCGACGTCCACCCGCATGTTGCCATGACAACAACCCCTCATGTGCAACTTCAATCCATGCGGTTGTTCAACCTCCATCGCCCTTGCAAAAGGACCATGAAGCCGAAGACAGCTGCATGGTGGCTCACGCAACCTGACAATGAACTACAGCAGTGTGTCCCCGACATGTCCCTCCATTGGAGTCAGGGCGGCTGGGGGAGGGGCGACCGGAGCACCGCCGCGTCCTCCCCGGCCCCGAACACCGCACCGGCCATGATCACATCCTACATCACCACCTTGCACACTGGATCCTGCTCCTGCATCCCCAATAGGGGCAGGGATGCGATGCCTAGAGGAGGCCCTTGTCACCGCCGCCGGAGCTTGAGCGCACCCTCTTCCTCTCACCATGATGGGAGAAGGACGCGAGGAGAGCACGATAAGGATAAGATGCGTGGGTGAGCCCTTTAGTCCACCTCCGTGGCCCTTTTTATAGCAGAGCATGGCAGTGGGGCTGGCTCCCCACTATCTAGTGGCAACTACTCCGCTCCGCCAATCTGACGCATTTGCGCCACTTCTTGAGCTTGTGCTAGTTTTTCCCTTGAAGAGGAAAGGGTGATGTAGCAAAGTAGAGATAAGTATTTCCCTTAGTTTGAGAACCAAGGTATCAATCCAGTATGAGACAACGCACAAATCACCGAATACCTACACAAACAAACAAACAACTTGCACCCAACGCGATAAAGGGGTTGTCAATCCCTTCACGGTTACTTGCAAAAGTGAGATCTAATAGAGATAGATAAACGGTAAAGTAAATATTTTTGGTATTTTTGGTTTATAGATAGAAAAGTAAAAGATTGCAAAAAGAGTAAACCAGAAACTAATATTGTAGATCGAAAACTTATATGATGGAAAATAGACCCGGGGCCATAGGTTTCACTAGAGGCTTCTCTCAAGATAGTAAATAATACGATGGTGAACAAATTACCGTCAAGCAATTGATAGAAAAGCTCAAAGTTATGACGATATCTAAGGCAATGATCATGAATATAGGCATCACGTCCGTGTCAAGTAGACCGAAACAATTCTGCATCTACTACTATTACTCCACACATCGACCACTATCCAACATGCATCTAGAGTATTAAGTTCATAAAGAACGGAGTAACACATTAAGCAAGATGACATGATGTAGAGGAATTAACTCAAGCAATATGATGAAAACACCATATTTTTATCCTCGATGGCAACAATACAATACGTGCCTTGCTGCCCCTACTGTCACTACGAAAGGACACTGCAAGATCCAACCCAAAGCTAAGCACTTCTCCCATTGCAAGAAAAACCAATCTAGTTGGCCAAACCAAACCGATAGTTCGAAGAGAATTACAAAGATATCAAATCAAGCATACAAGAATTTAGAGGAGATTCAGATAATATTCATAGATAAGTTGATCATAAATCCACAATTCATTGGATCTTGGCAAACACACTGCAAAAAGTGTTACATCAAATAGATCTCCAAGAACATCGAGGAGAACATGGTATTGAGAATCAAAGAGAGAGAAGAAGCCATCTAGCTACTAGCTATGGACCCGTGGGTCTGAAATAAACTACTCACGCTTCATCGAAAGGGCAATATAGTTGATGTAGAAGCCCTCCATTATTGAACCCCCCTCCAGCAGGACGCCAGAAAAGGCCCCTAGATGGGATCTCACACATACAGAAGGTTCGGCGGTGGAAAAGTGTTTTCGTGGATTGTTCTGGTGGTTTGGGGATATAAGAGTATATATAGGCGAAAGAATTAGGTCAGGGAGTGCATGAGGGGCCCACAAGGGAGGGGCGCGCCCTCCATCCTTGTGGCCGCCTCGTGGCTCCTCCGACTTCATCTCCAAGTCTCCTAGTTGTCTTCTGGTCCAAGAAAATCATCACAAAGGTTTTATTCTGTTTGGACTTTGTTTGGTATTCCTTTCCTGCAAAACACAATAACAGGGAAAAAACAGGAACTGACATTGAGCTCTAGGTTAATAGGTTAGTCCCAAAAATAATATAAAATAGCATATTAATGCATATAAAACATCCGACAGATAATATAATAGCATGGAACAATAAAAAATTATAGATACGTTGGAGACGTATCAGGCGCCTAGATTTGCGGACCGCCTTCCCGCGCCAATCCGAGGCACCATGCTTTCTGCCATGGCGCTTATTCCCGCACCCTACCTGTCTGCCACCTACCCTGTGCAATGCATGCAGCATACATGGCGGAAATGGCAGGCGTGGTGGGAAGAGTGAAATGGCAGTTCCCCCTCCACTGGGGTCGTGCGCGGGCACTTCACTGAACTCCCCGCGAACGTGGGGAGTCGTCTGGCCCGTTACATGGATAGACCCACGCCGTCTGACATCACACAACTCGCGGAGAACCCGTGATTGATTCAATCTTGGGTTAATGAAGAAGCAAGGAAAATCTCAGAGGCTTGGATCCCGCCACGGCAAGGTCATCTTGCCTACCTCTGCAATGTTAGGGCCTACCCAACCGATGCCCAGCAGCACGTGTGGGCCAGGCCCGTGGGCTCCTGTTGGTGCAACAAACATCCATGTTTGGTGACCGAACCATGCATAGGCATGGCGACAATCGCATATTCAATCTCCAAGGCATGGCATCAAGCCAATCGAGAAAATCCGCTCTTCATGAGATCAAGGAGAGCATTAAGAAGAACAAAATAGTTGTGAGCCAGCTTGGGAGGGCCTCCCTTGCCGGGCAAGAAAACCTGGCCAGGTCAAGGCCGCCCCAAGAACAAGGTCAGGTCCGCCCTGGTAGGCTTGCCGGGGCCGCCAAGATCAAACCCCGCCAGGCTCCTTCAAAGGATCATCACCAAGATGCCACCACTCCACCCCATCACACCCAAGTCACTTGTCAGTGTGGTGTCAAGGTGCTAAGCAACAAGGAGGATCCTATCAGGCACGTGGCAGCATCAAAGAGAAGAGCTTTGCTTTATTCACACCCGTCCAGGAGGCGTGTCAAGATGATGAGAAGAGGCGGATTAGTGACGCAACAGGCATGCCGAGATTCGCCCTCGACACGACACCAACTATGAATTTAATGCACCTTTCCTAACTATCAGAGTTAGGTATGATAGCACTATTAGATATCTAATCACATCCAAATGATTTTTTTGCCACTGTGGTCACCCCTTAACCTATAAAAGGAGGCCGAGGAAACCTAGCATAGGGTGTGAACACTTCGACCCCCTGTGCTCGTAAGCTCATGTCGCTCTCCCTGAGGCACCCTTGCCGGGCCAGAGCGCGTCGAGCCTTTGTCCACCTCCAAATCAATCCACCAAAGCAGGAGTAGGGTTTTACGCTGCAAAGCGGCCCGAACCTGGGTAAAAATCAAGATGTCCATCGTCGTGCCATCCCCTATTACTTCTTCTCTTTGTGCAACATGGTCGTCCCCATGCCGAAGCACAAAGGGGCACCCCTGCCCCATTGGTGATCGTGCTTCCACGCCAACACCATTGTATGCGAACGTAGAGTCTATCACACTCGATCATCATGTGGTGCTTCGAAACGATGAACTTTCGCAATGGTGCACACTTGGGGAGAACACAATTTTATCTTGAAATTTTAGTAAATCAAAATTTGCCACAAAACACGATGGTGACCAGTCTACCTCCGTCCTGGTTTATTAGTCCCCATTGCAATCTATGCCAAATTTTGCGCATGTTGAAAGACTTGTTAGATGACGTGGCACTAGTACTTTGAGCATGGTTAATAGTATAGACAACAATCGGCTATATGGAGTTGCCATGTCATATATAGTCAACCTAATAGCTAATGTGTATAGTATAGCTAGTTGCTAAGCAGTACTACTTTATTAATGCATGGGCCACTATACACTGTCACCATGTTTCTTAGAGTCTGTGTTGTAGACGGATGTTAATCTAAAACCCACTTCCCTTCTCTCTTCTCTTCTCTCTCATCCAACTCAACACAAATATAATTGTTTATTCATTATAGCCTGCTGACTGTAACTTATTATACTTGCTCTTCCAGTACATGCAAAGCAAGTAGGAAATAAAATACTAGGAAGTTTTTGTTTCGGGAGATGTATCTTTTTCCAGTCAATATATTTTTGAATAAAATGATGGGGGAGCTCAATGAAGCCACATGGCACATGTGGAGGTGTTGTTTGCCAGCTTCTTGCGTCGATTGATCACACTAACATGTTGATGCTTCCAGAAGAACGTAGACACTGTTGGGTACAATGAGGTTACTGTAGACGCGATCCTAGCCATTCCTAGGCACTTAGACCGTTGGATCAACATCAATGAATGGCTAATATCATGCCACACATGAAATTGAGAATTTCTAAACTGATTATAGAAATAGCCAGCAGCGGGCTACTCATTTTTTGCTCTGAGAGGTTGCGGGCGTTTGGCACCACCACGATGGCCTTTGAGAACGCGGGCCCATGTATGCGTCCAAGAAACGTATGTAATGAGGATTTCTAGTGACCGACTCTTTAAGGAGGCAAATCACATGTTACCCTTTACAAATTAAGTTAGGCGGTAAACTTACAGCCCGTCACAATGGCGTCGCCCCAACACACAGTCGGTGCGGCCTGCCGCTCACCAAAGGGACAGGCATCGGCTTGGTGTGTCACTGACATGTGCGACTGCATGTAAGAAGTAGCACCAACACACGGTCGATCTGCCACTTAGCATGAACATACAGTTTGTCCGGCCCGCTGCTCACCGAAGCGACGTGCATCAGCTTGGTACATCACTTATGTTCGACCACATGTGAGTTGTAGCAAACCGACAGGCCAAGCTCACTCACCTACTGTGTGCCTAAAGCCTGGCCTTTTATTGTAGATCCCTTTAAAAAACTGAATATTTCACATAGGAGTGGACCATGGAAGTTGTGAACACTCGAGTGGTAGTTTCATGGGTAGGGGAGGGGCGTCGTGTGCCAGTTTTGTAATATGCCACGACACTTCTTTTTCTACTGTTGTGTACATGCAATAACTGGCACCGTCGGATACATATCTTAGTTATTGGGGCGTTCGCCAGGAATAGCCTCGTGGTGAGATATTGACTAGTGTTTTTTCACACGCATTACATCGACACATATCATCTCTCTCCCTCTTTCCCACGCACACACCTAGCCTCTTGGGACTTCTCGCACGCACCATCTCTAGCTATCTAGGTCGATGCCACCCACATACACTTGTACTCTATGTTTAGTATGTTGTACATGAAGAGAAGAGGTGCACGCATGCACTCGTCCTCTCTCACACACGCATTTGTAGCTACAAATTGTAGTGTTCTCAACCATCTGATTGGATCTATCATAGGTTCACGTTGCTCCTTGGCCTTAAGATTGAGAAGTTTAAAATGCGGAGGCTCAAGTGGAGGTGTGATGTTTTGGTTTAACGTGTGGGCCGCACACGGCACCAACACAACACGAGCTTGGTCTGCCTGGTGCGCAGTCGGGTGAGTACTACTAGTAGTAGTACTAGCATAGGTTGTTGGTGCATATAGTTGAGCCTAGATTATTTAGGTTTTGTGTGCGATAAATTAAATGCTAGTTTTGTTCCGCTTTTATTCAAGCCTGAACCACCATTGTTTCGAAAACCAGCCATTTCACCCCCCATCTAGGCGATATCCACGTCCTTTCACATTAGCAAGGTCTTACTTCTACCAAGCAATATTGAATTGTGGTTCATGGTAGGCTCCCCTCACGGTGCTCTAGCTCGAAGAACACCCGGTGCCCCTCAAAAGATAGTTCCTCATCATCTCCATTTTTTGATATTTTTTCAACATCTCAAGAAAAGTTAACAAAACCTAAAACAAATGGTAGTAGCTAGAGGAAAAACTAATTGGACCAATGTAGAAGTCACATACAAGGAGAAATCCCTCCAAATAAATGCAAAAATGGAGTTCAAAGCAAAGAGAGTGAAAACCGTTCGCAAAGGAGCAAGAAATCATGCTGAAACTTTTTGTGAATTTTTTCTAGACGTAGGAGAAGGTAGGGCACTAGCATCGCTTGAGAGGGGCAATGTGGGCCCCACATGCCCCATGGTACGCCCTAAGAGGGTGCGCTACTTGGGCGTGTGGAGGCCTGATGGCCCCCTGAGTTGTCTGAGGTACCAATTTTTTATAGAAAAAATCTCCTAATTTTTTAGGTCATTTCAAGAACTTTTTTACGCCTTTTTATTTGTACGAAAGTCGGAATCTGGGCAGAACTGGCTATTCTAAAAGCATTTAAACATTAACATAACTAAATAGATGGCAAAATAAAAATGATAGAAAGTTGTGCTTATAGAATTCATCGATGATATGCTTTTCAAAAACAATCTATTTACAAGGTTGATCAAGTCTTATTAACAAACTATTTTCGAGTAATATAAACCGAAGAATTTATAATACACTAAGTTACCTCAACATGAATAAACATGGTGCCAATCATAATAGTTAGATTTTTGTTTCAGGAACCAGAATAGGGAATTCAAAGTCTCCAATAGTGATAGTCATAATTTTTTCAAGTGGAGTTGAGATTGCATCCCTTGTTTGCTTTCTTGGGCAAATAAACTGTATGCTCATTGACATTGACATGAAAAGTTTGGTCTTATTACAATCAATAACAGTCCCTGCAGTGTTAAGAAAGGGTCTATTAAGTATGACAAAGCCAGTTAACATCATAACTGTAGGAATGAAGTATCTGCACGAGACGGTGGTGAATGGGAGTTTTAAAATTTCTTCAGAAATATCAAAACTCTCGGAACCCAGTAGCAAAGCGAATGTAAACTAACAAACGGAAACTAGAAGCATGCATGAAGGCAAATCACATGATAGATACATTTCGAATGTAAAGAGGAGAAGCAGAGGTAACAAGTGATGCTCTATGGCGACAAGGAATTTGGTAGACTAGTTCGTCCTTCTGCACAAGGACTACGTCTAGTTAGAGGGGTTGTGACTTAACACGGAAGATAAACTCTCTTCGCCCTATTCTCCCCGACAATTGGTTCGTCAACCAATGCCGATCACTCATGGTAGATACTTGAGACGATCTCCAAACCTTTACGGCCTTCTTTGAGAACCCTAATTACTCTTGGTATCTGAAGAAAATGACACCTAACTGTCTAGAGAGTTTGCAGCTCTCAAGAGTAATAGGCGGAGCGTATTGGACATAGATCTGAGTGATGTTGAACCACTATCTAATTTTTTGGCTCTATGTTTTTCTCTCGGTGGATTTTAAACTCAAATCACTCTGGAGTGGGGGTTGCTCAACAATCTTCTCACAATCAAACGGAGCAGCCACCGAACAACATTGGTGCAGGGTGGCTATTTATAGCCACAGGCTTCCTTAGTGGGAAATGACCATTTTGGACACGTGGTCTAGCCAATGGCCAACCGACACGTTTACAATGGTCAGATTGTAAGAGCAACGGTAACATTGCTTGCGGAACAAGTAATGCTAACTCCTCGGTCTGAGACAAATCTCTCACAGCAAAGAAGGTCACAGTCTCTTGGTGGCAAGTATTTGCTCGGAACACAAAGAGATTTCTCTCGCAACTTTCATATGACTTGGATTTAGCATGAGAGAATCAAAGTTTCAAATTCTACACCCCTCTTAATAGTATAGTGGTCCGGTGACTCAATAAAGAGAAGAGAAACAACAAAATAAATGCTACGTCTTTACTTTGTCTTCAATCTCCTCGGTCATAGTCACTTCCTTCAGACAAGCACCGAACCAATTGCTTCGCGTCAGCAATTTTTGAAGGGTCACTCTTGTTATCATAATCTTCATTGATAACCTACTTCAGATGAGTACTCATGGTTGCTTTGTTACCTATTTACCCCCATACCTGGTTGTTGTGATCAGAAGATGGATCCCAGGAGCCAGATGCCGCCACCGACGACTACTACTACACCGAGGGTGCCTACTACTACGTGGAGGCCGCCGACGACTAGGAGTAGTTAGGAGGCTCCCGGGTATGAGGCCTTGCCTTTTTGATCATTGTTGATGTTTGTGCTAGCCTTCTTAAGGTAGACTTGTTTAACTTATGTCTGTACTCAAATATTGTTGCTTCCGCTGACTCATTTGTACCGAGCACATGTATTCAAGCCCTCGAGGACCCTGGCTTGTAATATGAATCTAGTATGACTTTAATTTGTGCTTAGAGTTGTGTTGTGATATCTTCCCGTGAGTCTATGATCTTAATCGCACTACAAAAAACCACTTCCGTGATGATACGTGTTTGTTACAGTAGGTCACGTTTTCTGTCATGCATGTACATCCATGACAATTTTTGTAACGCCCTCGATGCGGCTATATCTCCTACGTGTCGAAGCACGACTTAGAGGCATAACCGCATTGAAAGCAATGTTGCAAGTAAGGTAATCTTCACAACAACCCATGTAAATAGATCAAAGGGGAAAATATACATAGTTGGCTTACACTCGCCACGTCACACAAATACATGAATAACATTACAATCATCCAATACACGCATGGTCCGACTACGGTACCAAAATAAAGATCAACCCCCACATGCAACACGGTCCCCGATCGCCCCAACTGGGCACCACTACTGATCATTTGGGAAAGACACATAGTAACGGCGAGAGTCTTCATCGAACTCCCACTTGAGCTCAAGCGCATCGTCTGGAACGGTATCATCGGTCCCTGCATCTGATTTTGGAAGTAAACTGTGAGTCACGGGGACTCAGCAATCTCACACCCTCGCGATCAAGACTATTTAAGCTTATAGGTAAGGCAAAGGTATGAGGTGGAGCTGCAGCAAGCGACTAGCATTTATGGTGGCTAACCTGTTCGCAAAAGAGAGCAAGAAGAGAAGGCAAAAGCACGGTCGAACAACTATGATCAAGAAGTCATCCTAGAACAACCTACGTCAAGCATTACTCCAACACCGTGTTCACTTCTCGGACTCCGCCGAGAAGAGACCATCACGGTTACACACGCGGTTGATTCATTTTAATTAAGTTAAGTTTCATGTTATCTACAACCGGACATTAACAAATACCCATCTGCCCATAACCGCGGGCACGGCTTTTGAAAGTTCAAATCCCTGCAGGGGAGTCCCAACTTAGCCCATCACAATCTCTCACGGTCAACGAAGGATATTCCTTATCCCGAGACATTCCGATCAGACTCGGCATCTCGGTTACAAGACATCCTCGACAATGGTAAAACAAGTCCAGCAACACCGCACGAATGTGCCGACAAATCCCGATAGGAGCTGCACATATCTCGTTCTCAGGGCACACTCAGATGAGCACTCCATACAACTAAAACCAAACCTCGAGTTTCCCCGACGGGGCGCTGCACAGGGCTCTAGTTTGGACCAACACTCAGAGGAGCACTGGCCTGGGGGGTTTAAATAAAGATGACCCTCGGGCTCCCGAAACCCAAGGGAAAAAGAGGCTAGGTGGCAAATGGTAAAACCAAGGTTGGGCATTGCTGGAGGAGTTTTATTCAAGGCGAACTATCAAGGGGTTCCCATTATAACCCAACCGCATAAGGAACGCAAAATCCGGGAACATAACACCGATATGACGGAAACTAGGGCGGCAAGAGTGGAACAAAACACTAGGCAAAAGGCCGAGCCTTCCACCCTTTACCAAGTATATAGGTGCATTAAGATAAACAAGATAATATGGTGATATCCCAACAATAAACAATGTTCCAACAAGGAACGATCTCCAATCTTCACCTACAACTAGCAATGCTATAAGAGGGGCTGAGCAAAGCGGTAACATAGTCAATCAACAGTTTGCTAGGACATGGTGGGTTAGAGATTTGACATGGCAATTTGGGAGGCATGATAAGCAAGTGGTAGGTATCGTAGCATAGGCATAGCAAAAGAGCGAGCATCTAGCAAGCAAAGATAGAAGTGATTTCGAGGGTATGGTCATCTTGCCTGCAAAGTTCTCAGAGTTGACTTGATCCTCGTAAGCGAACTCAACGGGCTCCTCGTTCATGAACTCGTCTCCCGGCTCTACCCAAACAAGAACAACAAGCAAACTGAACACAATCAACCACGTGCAATGCTCAAACAACATGATGCAAACATGGTATGATATGCGGGATGCGATATGCGATGCATATGCAAGATTTGACAAGGAATGATTGAACCTGGCCTCAACTTGGAAATCCAAGAGTGCCACTAGAAAGGTGAGGTGATTTCGGTTGAAATCGATATAAAGATCACCGGAATCGGATGCACGGTTTGGAAATGGCAAGCAAAACAAATATGGCACCCGTCTGCGATAATCAGCAAATGACCAACTAAATGCATCAAGATAAATATGCTACAGCACTCAAACATGACAACAAAATACATGGCAAGGATCCACTCATGAAGCTTGACAAAAGATGAACACTGAGCTACGGCTAATTCATCCACTAACAGGTTCAAACAAGCATGGCAAAAGTGCAAATGATAACATGTTTCAGACTTAGTGAAATTAACACAAGTCTGGAATTTATCATCAGGAAGCACACTTTAGAGCATGAAAACTACATGCTACAGGAACTTAACATGGCAAATCAAGGCATGGCATGAAGCTACTCAAAGCGCTTAACAAAAGTCCCTTAGTGACCTTGCGCCAAAAGGGATCAGAAAATACAATTGCAAGCATGTGAACATGGCAAAAACACAAACAGATCTCAGACTTAGTGAAACACTGGAGCATGCAAATCAGTTAACGGGTAGGCATGTTTACGAGCTCGATGCACTCACTACAGAGCATGGCATGGTAAATTAAGCATACACCCATCAAGAATACATGGCATAGAAGCTAGACATGGCAAGAACAACAACATAGCATGCACGGATCAATAGCAACATCCTCGGCAAAATCGCTAAACATGTCAACAATCTGCCAGGATTCACTTTATAGCAAAATTAGAGCTTGATTGACTCAAGATAGGGTGCTCCATAAATGCAAACAAAGACATGGATGTATAGAGCACCACAATGTTAACAAAACATCCTTACTGATCATCCTCAAAAGAGGCACGGATCACTAGGAAACAACATGAACATATGGCCTAACGACAAAATCAGGACAAGGACTTAGTGAAATTCTAAGTCCCTAAAATCAGCATTACCGATTACGCTACTTTGCAAGCTTGTGCTAGTCACCACAAATATCACAAAAATACATGGTAAGCACCTCTGTAAAGATGGCATGGCATATAACAAAACTCATGTAGAGCTCAGGATCATAGCATGCACACATTAATCATGGCAAAAATGACAAAATGCCATTTGCTGAAACAGATCTGACAAATTCATCACATAGCCCTCTTCCAACAGCATTTCGGGCATCAAGATGAGCTCAAATAAAAATGATGCAATGAGATAAAATTATGTACTCGTTGAGGCGAACATTTTGATATGATACACGCACGAATCAGAGCTACGGAGAGGAAGTTATGGCATGCCAAAGTTTGCAAAAAGACTAGGGTTAAGGGATAAAAGTCAACCCTCGTTTGAAAATGGATCTGGATCCAGATCCGGTACTGTAGCAGCGCAGATGCCGAGGTTCTCCGGGGACGAAGAACGCGGCAGCCGGAGTGGAGGGGCTCGCAGGGGTGCGCTGGCGACGGAGAGGAGGACGGCGGCGTCGGGCGCGGTGGTCGGTGGCGGCGCCGGAAGCGGATGGCGGCGGGGCTCGGCGCCGGACTTGGAGCGGATGGCGGCGGCGGGCGGCACCGGCATCGAGGCGCATCGGTGGCGGAGGGGGAGGCCGGCGCGGGCGGCGCGGCTCCCTCGCGCGGGGCGCAGGCGGCGGGAAGGCGCGGGCCGGGGAGGGCCTGCCCCGGGCCCGAGCGGGCTGCGGTGGCGGCGGTCGGAGTGGAGCCACTTGGCAGCTCCTGATTGGCGCGGACGGTGGCGGCGGACGCGTCCGGTCCGCTCCGGACGTGTCTGGCGCGGCGAAGGAGCGGGGAGCTAGGGTAGGGTTGGAAATGACCCGAAATTTCGGGGGAGTGTCTATATTTATAGGTAGAAGGAGCTAGGAGGCTCCAAATTGAGCACGGTTTTCGGCCACGCGATCGCGATCGAACGCTCTAGGTTATGGAGAGGGTTTTGGTGGGTTTTGGGCCAAATTGGAAAGGGTGTTGGGCTGCAACACAAACGAGGCCTTCTCGGTCCCTCGGTTAACCGTTGGAGTATCAAACGAAGTCCAAATGGCGCGAAACTTGATAGGCGGTCTACCGGTAGTAAACCAAGGCCGCATGACAAGTCTCGGTCTAATCCAGAAATGTTTAACCCCCACACATGAAAAGAGGTAGAAAGGACCACCGGAGGGCATAGGAGCGCCGGAATGCAAAACGGACAACGGGGAAAATGCTCGAACGCATGAGACGGACACGTATGCAAATGCAATGCACATGATGACATGATATGAGATGCATGACAAAGGCAACAACACACGGAGACAAAAACCCGACACCGAGAAAATAAAATAACTTAGGCCAGAAACGGCAAGAGTTGGAGTACAGATAAGGTAAATTACACCCGGGGTGTTACAGTTTTATGATAGAATCAAGATAGTCATACATGTGTTGTCGTAGAAGTGTTCCATGACAATACCAAAATTATCATCACAGATGTGTCCACTTCCATGACGATAAATCACGTGTCATGGAAGTGTTTTCGTCAAGGGTAACTGACACGTGGCATCCACCATAAGGGTTGCCGTTAAGATATCGGGTTTCGGTTTGGATATGATAACCCGTTAACAACCCTGACCAATGGGGATTTTCCACGTGTAAATTTCTCATTCATCGGAGTATCCACGTGTCGGGATAGATGTCATCCAGCGAATGGACCGGATGCGCCTACGATATGTCGACACGTGGCTCGGGCCAACAGTGGCCCAGTCAGGTCAAAAGGCCGACCTGTTTGACTTGGTCAAAAGGTAGCGGCTCGAACCATAGAAAGCATGTTAATGGCATGTTCGCATATAGCCCATTTACAGCCTGCTAACTCACGGCCCGTTATAACCTATCTGAATTAGGCCCAGTAGCGTCATATGGACCATCCAATATGATTCCATCTCATTGTAACTTCCGGCCCATGTATGGCCCATGACTTGTTTCGGTCCATATGAGGCCCTTTGTAACTCTTGGCCCATAAATGGCCCGTGGTGAAATTGGCCCAAAGTGAATAGTATATCACTTTATACCATTAACGACCCATTATGCCATTCGGACGTTTCTAGCCCATGTTATCTTTCGGCCTTCTAAGGGCGCATTTATTATTGGGCTCATTTCCGGGATTCGGTTACTTACGGTCCATTACTGGCTGGTTCCACTAGTGGGCCAAATTCAGCCCATGGTTAAAGTCGGCCCGTCCGTGGTCCGTTAATCCATTGGGTCGTTTTCATAGAATCATCAAATATGGCCCATTAACGATCTGTTATGCATGCCGACGGAATTAAGCACGTTGTACACATCCGCCTATTAACGGCATGTTATGGTCGGCCCATAAAAAGACGATTCCCATTCTAGCTCGTTTACGGCCCATATTACGGTCCGTTAATGGTCCACGAAAGTACGGCCCATGTTTGGCCAATCGATCATACGGCCCATAGAAGGCCCATTGAATTTGCAGGCCATAGAAGACCCATGGATACTACGGACCTTAGGAGGCCCGCTACAATAGGCAGCAGGACCATGATTACAACAGTCCTTATGTTGCCCATGGTTATTGTAGCCTAGTTCTAAATAAAAAGGTTACCACGGAAAAAGAACTGCAATGACTACAAAGAAAAAAATAAACAAGACAGTAAGGAAATAAATAAGCAAGAAAAATGTTTTCTTGGAGTTTGACATTTTTTGGACGGATTAAAAGAGGGGGATGGTTCCATGTTCAGCATGCTAGAGGCATGTGACAGATGAACGGATTGCATAAATGGATTCATTGGACTTTTTTGAGCAACTTTCATATATAAATTATTTTCATCTAAGTTATAGATTATTTTATATGTTTTTTCAAAGTTTTAAATTATTTTTGAATTTATTGACTAAATTTAATTCGAAAAACATTTAACTGATAAATGCTATGGGTGCACAGAAGTGTACCCATAGATGTGCATGTGTGTGGCTGACATGTGGGGCCAGGGGGCTGAGTCAGTAGGTCAACCTTTGACTTGTTGACTGGTCAACTGGGTCAACAGGGACCCATATGTCAACCATTGTTAGCTTTTAATAAATCTTAACCACTTAAACGGTAGAACGGGCCCACATGTCATTCTCAAGTTAGCTATCAAGGCTATATTTTTAATAAGGTTATTAGGGCCGGCGGGGCTCGGTGTTAGGGAGGTTTAGTGGCGGGTTAGAGGCTAAACTAGCGAGGCCCACGAGTCAGTGACCCCGGGTGTGATACGCCTCCAACGTATCTATAATTTTTGATTTCTCCATGCTATTATATTATCTATTTTGGATGTTAATGGGCTTTATTTTACACTTTTATATCATTTTTGGGACTAACCTGCTAACTGGAGGCCCAGCCCAAATTGTTGTTTTTTTGCCTATTTTAGGGTTTCGAAGAAAAGGAATATCAAATGGAGTCCAAACGGAATGAAACCTTCGGGAACGTGATTTTCTCAACAAACGTGATCCAGGAGACTTGGAGTGTGCGTCAAGAAATGATCGAGGAGGGCACGAGGCAGGGGGGCACGCCTACCCCCTGGGCGCGCCCTCCACCCTCGTGGGCCCCTCGTTGCTCCACCGACGCACTTCTTCCTCCTATATATATCCACGTACCCCCAAACATCCAGGAGCACCACGAAAACCTAATTCCACCGCCGCAACCTTCTGTACCCGAGAGGTCCCATCTTGGGGCCTTTTCCGGAGCTCCACCGGAGGGGGCATTGATCACGGTGGGCCTCTACATCAACTCCATGGCCTCTCCGGTGATGTGTGAGCAGTTTACTTTAGACCTTCGGGTTCATAGTTATTAGCTAGATGGCTTCTTCTCTCTCGTTGGATCTTAATACAAAGTTCTCCTCGATCTTCTTGGATATCTATTCGATGTAATCTTCTTTTGCGGTCTGTTTGTCGAGATCCGATGAATTGTTGGTTTATGATCTAGATTATCTATGAACAATATTTGATTATCCTCTAAATTCTTTTATGTATGATTGGTTTATCTTTGCAAGTCTCTTCGAATTATCAGTTTGGTTTGGCCTACTAGATTGATCTTTCTTGCAATGGGAGAAGTGCTTAGCTTTGGGTTCAATCTTGCGGTGCTCGATCCTAGTGACAGAAAGGGAACCGGCACATATTGTATTGTTGCCATCGAGGATAAAAAGTTGGGGTTTATATCATATTGCATGAGTTTATCCCTCTACATCATGTCATCTTCCTTGAAGCATTACTCTGTTCTTATGAAATTAATACTCTAGATGCATGCTAGATAGCGGTCGATGTGTGGAGTAATAGTAGTAGATGCAGAATCGTTTCGGTCTACTTGTCTCCGACATGATGCCTATATACATGATTATACCTAGATATTCTCATAACTATGCTCAATTCTATCAATTGCTCGACAGTAATTCGTTTACCCACCGTAATACTTATGCTCTTGAGAGAAGCCACTAGTGAAACCTATGGCCCCCGGGTCTATCTTCCATCATATTAATCTTCCAATACTTTGTTATTTCTATTGCCGTTTATTTTAATTTGCATCTTTATTTCTCTTTATCATAAAAATACCAAAAATATTGTCTTATCATATCTACCAGATCTCACTCTCGTAAGTGACCGTGAAGGGATTGACAACCCCTTTATCGCGTTGGTTGCGAGGTTCTTATTTGTTTGTGTAGGTGCATGGGACTCGAGCGTGATCTCCTACTGGATTGATACCTTGGTTCTAAAAAACTGAGGGAAATACTTACGCTACTTTACTGCATCACCCTTTCCTCTTCAAGGGAAAACCAACGCAGTGCTCAAGAGGAAGTAAGAAGGATTTCTGGCGCCGTTGTCGGGGAGATTCACGCCAAGTCAAGTCAAGATTTGACTCCCAACGACGATCCATTACTGGCACCGTTGTTGGGGAGTCTACACACAAGTCAAGACATACCAAGTACCCATCACAAACTCTTATCCCTCGCATTACATTATTTTCCATTTGCCTCTCGTTTTCCTCTCCCCCACTTCACCCTTGTCGTTTTATTCACCCTCTTTTCCTCTCTCCCTCTCTTTACGTTCTCCTTCTCTTTTTCTATTTGCCCTTTTGCCTGTTTCTTGTTTGCTTGTGTGTTGGATTTCTTGCTCGTCACGATGGCTCAAGATAATACTAAATTGTGTGACTTTGCCAATACCAACAATAATGATTTTATTGGCACTCTGATTGCTCCTCTTATCGATGCTGAATCTTGTGAAATTAATACTACTTTGTTGAATCTTGTCATGAAAGATCCGTTTTCTGGCCTTCCTAGTGAAGATGCCGCTACCCATCTAAACAACTTTGTTGATTTGTGTGATATGCAAAAGAAGAAAGATGTGGATAATGATATTGTTAAATTGAAGCTATTTCCGTTTTCGCTTAGAGATCGTGCTAAAACTTGGTTTTCGTCTTTGCCTAAAAAAAGTATTGATTCATGGAATAAGTGCAAAGATGCTTTTATCTCTAAGTATTTTCCTCCCGCTAAGATCATCTCTCTTAGAAACGATATTATGAATTTTAAGCAACTTGATCATGAACATGTTTCACAATCTTGGGAGAGGATGAAATCAATGATACGTTTGCCCATCACATGGTTTGAATTTATGGATGATTATACAGAATTTTTGTGCCGGACTGAATTTTGCTTCCAGAAATCTTTTAGATTCGGCCGCGGGAGGCACTTTTATGGAAATCACTTTACGAGAAGCTACCAAACTCCTAGATAATATTATGGTTAATTATTCTCAATGGCACACTGAAAGATCTACTAGTAAAAAAGTTCATGCAATTGAAGAGATTAATGTTTTGAGTGGAAAGATGGATGAACTTATGAAATTGCTTGCTAATAAGAGTGCTCCTACTGATCCTAATGATATGCCTTTGTCTACTTTGATTGAGAATAATAATGAATCTATGGATGTGAATTTTGTTGGTAGGAACAATTTGGTAACAACGCGTATAGAGGTAATTTTAATTCTAGGCCGTTTCCTAGTAATTCCTCTAATAATTACGGCAATTCCTACAACAATTCTTATGTAAATTTTAATAAGATGCCCTCTGGTTTTTAATCTAATATTAAAGAGTTTATTAGTTCGCAAAAGAGTTTCAATGCTTTGATTGAAGAAAAATTGCTTAAGATTGATGAGTTGGCAGGAACGTTGATAGAATTTCTCTTGATGTTGATTCTTTGAAACTTAGATATATTCCACCTAATAATGATATCAATGAGTCTCTCAAAGCCATGAGAATTTCCATTGATGAGTGCAAAGAAAGAACCGCTAGGATGCATGCTAAGAAAGATTGCTTTGTGAAAGCGTGTTCTTCTAGTTTTCATGATAATAAGGATGAAGATCTAAAAGTTATTGATGTGTCCCCTATTAAATCTTTCTTTTGCAATATGAATCTTGATAATGATGGGACTGAAGATGATCCACCTTTACCTAGAAGGCGTTCCAAAAATTCGGAGTCTTTAGATCTTGATGCAAAAATTGTTAAAAGTGGGATTGAAGAGATTAAAAATTTAAATTGCAATGAACCCACTATCTTGGATTTCAAGGAATTTAATTATGATAATTGCTCTTTGATAGATTGTATTTCCTTGTTGAGATCCATGCTAAATTCTCCTCATGCTTATAGTCAAAATAAAGCTTTTACTAAACATATCGTTGATGCTTTGATGCAATCTTATGAAGAAAAACTTGAGTTGGAAGTTTCTATCCCTAGAAAACTTTATGATGAGTGGGAACCTACTATTAAAATTAAAATTAAATATCATGAATGATATGCTTTGTGTGATTTGGGTGCTAGTGTTTCCACGATTCCAAAAACTTTGTGTGATTTGCTAGGTTTCCGTGATTTTGATGATTGTTCTTTAAACTTGCACCTTGCAGATTCCACTATTAAGAAACCTATGGGAAGAATTAATTATGTTCTTATTGTTGCAAATAGGAACTATGTGCCCATAGATTTCATTGTTCTTGACATAGATTGCAATCCTTCATGTCCTATTATTCTTGGTAGACCTTTCCTTAGAACGATCGGTGCAATTATCGATATGAAGGAAGGGAATATTAAATTCCAATTTATGTTAAGGAAAGGCATGGAACACTTCCCTAGAAAGAAAATTAAATTACGATATGAATCTATTATGAGAGCCACTTATGGATTGCCTATCAAAGATAGCAATACCTAGATCTATCTTCGCTTTTATGCCTAGCTAGGGGCGTTAAACAATAGCGCTTGTTGGGAGGCACCCCAATTTTATTTTTATTCCTTTCTTTTTTTCTCATGTTTAGTAATTAATAATTTATCTAGCCTCTGTTTTGGTTGTGTTTTTTGTGTTTAATTAGTGTTTGTTCCAAGTAGAACCGTTGGGAAGACTTGGGGAAAGTCTTTTTGATCTTGCTGTAAAAAACAGAAACTTTAGCGCTCACGAGAATTGCTGCCATTTTTATTTGGAGAGTGCTATTTAGTTAATTATTTTTGCAGATGATTAATAGATAAATTCCTCACGTCCATAAATTTATTTTAGAATATTTGGGGTTCCAGAAGTTGCGTTAGCTACAGATTACTACAGACTGTTATGTTTTTGACAGATTCTGTTTTCCGTGTGTTGTTTGCTTATTTTGGTGAATCTATGGCTAGTAAAAGAGTTTAAAAACCATAGATAAGTTGGAATGCAGTAGTTTTAACACCAATATAAATCAAGAATGAGTTCAATACAGTACCTTGAAATGGTGTTTTGTTTTCTTTCGCTAATGGAGTTCACGAGATTTTCTAGTTTGAGTTTTGTGTTGTGAAGTTTTCAAGTTTTGGGTAAAGATTTGATGGATTATGGAACAAGGAGTGGCAAGAGCCTAAGCTTGGGGATTCCCATGGCACCCAAAGGTAAAATTGAAGGACACCAAAAAGCCTAAGCTTGGGGATGCCCCGGAAGGCATCCCCTCTTTCGTGTTCGTCTATCGGTAACTTTACTTGAAGCTATATTTTTATTCACCACATGATATGTGTTTTGTTTGGAGCGTCTTGTATGATTTGAGTCTTTGATTTTTATTTTACCACAATCATACTTGCTGTACACACCTTTTGAGAGAGACTCACATGATTGGGAATTTATTAGAATACTCTATGTGCTTCACTTATATCTTTTGAGCTATATAGTTTTTGCTCTAGTGCTTCACTTATATCTTTTAGAGCACGGTGGTGGTTTTATTTTATAGAAATAATTGATCTCTCATGCTTAACTTATATTATTTTGAGAGTCCTTTAGAACAACATGGCAATAATAAGAACTTTCATACAAGTGCATTGAATACTATGAGAAGTTTGATACTTGATAATTGTTTTGAGATATGGAGATGGTGATATTAGAGTCATGCTAGTTGAGTAGTTGTGAATGAGAAATACTTGTGTTAGAGTTTGTGATTACCATAGCATGCACGTATGGTGAACCGTTATGTGATGAAGTTGGAACATGATTTATTTATTGATTGTTTCCTTATGAGTGGCAGTCGGGGAAGAGCGATGGTCTTTTCCTACCAATCTATCCCCCTAGGAGCATGCGCGTAATACTTTGTTTCGATAACTAATAGATTTTTGCAATAAGTATGTGAGTTCTTTATGACTAATGTTGAGTCCATGGATTATATGCACTCTCACCCTTCCACCATTGCTAGCCTCTCTAGTATCGCGCAACTTTCTCCGGTACCATAAACCCACCATATACCTTCCTCAAAACAGCCACCATACCTACCTATTATGGCATTCCCATAGCCATTCCGAGATATGTTGCCATGCAACTTTCCATTGTTCCGTTATTATGACACGCTTCATCATTGTCATATTGCTTGCATGATCATGTAGTTGACATCGTATTTGTGGCAAAGCCACCATTCATAATTTTCATACATTTTGCTCATGCATCATTGCACATCCCGGTACACCGCCGGAGGCATTCACATAGAGTCATATCTTGTTCTAAGTATCGAGTTGTAATTCTTGAGTTGTAAGTAAATAAAGTGTGATTATCATCATTATTAGAGCATTGTCCTAGTGAGGAAAGGATGATGGAGACTATGATTCCCCCACAAGTCGGGATGAGACTCCGGACGAAAAAAGAGGCCAAAAAGAAATAAATGAGAGAAGAAGAGAGAAGGGACAATGCTACTATCCTTTTTCCACACTTGTGCTTCAAAGTAGCACCATGATCTTCATGATAGTGAGTCTCCTATGTTATCACTTTCATATACTAGTGGGAATTTTTCATTATAGAACTTGGCTTATATATTCCAATGATGGGCTTCCTCAAAATTTCCCTAGGTCTTCATGAGCAAGCAAGTTGGATGCACACCCACTTAGTTCTTTTGTTGAGCTTTCATACACTTATAGCTCTAGTGCATCCGTTGCATGGCAATCCCTATTCACTCACATTGATATCTATTAATGGGCATCTCCATAGCCCGTTGATACGCCTAGTTGATGTGAGACTATCTTCTCCTTTTTGTCTTCTCCACAACCACCATTATATTCCACATATAGTGTTATATCCATGGCTCACGCTCATATATTGCGTGAAGATTGAAGAAGTTTGAGAACATCAAAAGTATCAAACAATTGCTTAGCTTGTCATCGGGGTTGTGCATGATTTAAATATTTTGTGTGGTGAAGATAGAGCATAGCCAGACTATATGATTTTGTAGGGATAACTTTCTTTCGCCATGTTATTTTGAGAAGACATGATTGCTTAGTTAGTATGCTTGAAGTATTATTATTTCTATGTCAATATTAAACTTTTGTCTTGAATCTGATGGACCTGAACATTCATGCCACAATAAAGAAAAATTACATTGAGAAATATGTTAGAAAGCATTCCACATCAAAAATTCTTCTTTTATCATTTACCTACTCGAGGACGAGCAGGAATTAAGCTTGGGGATGCTTGATACGTCTCCAATGTATCTATAATTTTGGATTGCTCCATGCTATTATATTATCTATTTTGGATTTTAATGGGCTTTATTTTACATTTTTATATCATTTTTGGGACTAACCTACTAACCGGAGGCCCAACCCAAATTGCTATTTTTGCCTATTTTAGGGTTTCGAAGAAAAGGAATATCAAACGGAGTCCAAACAGAATGAAACCTTCGGGAACGTGATTTTCTCAACAAACGTGATCCAGGAGACTTGGAGTGTGTGTCAAGAAACAATCGAGGAGGGCACAAGGCAGGGGGCACGCCTACCCCCCTGGACGCGCCCTCCACCCTCGTGGCCCCCTCATTGCTCCACCGACGTACTTCTTCCTCCTATATATATCCACGTACCCCCAAACATCCAGGAGCACCACGAAAACCCAATTCCACCGCCGCAACCTTCTGTACCCGAGAGATCCCATCTTGGGGCCTTTTTCGGAGCTCCACCGCAGGGGGCATTGATCACGGTGGGCCTCTACATCAACTCCATGGCCTCTCCGGTGATGTGTGAGCAGTTTACTTCAGACCTTTGGGTCCATAGTTATTAGCTAGATGGCTTCTTCTCTCTCTTTGGATCTCAATACAAAGTTCTCCTCGATCTTCTTGGAGATCTATTCGATGTAATCTTCTTTTGCGGTCTGTTTGTCGAGATCCGATGAATTGTGGGTTTATGATCCAGATTATCTATGAACAATATTTGATTCTCCTCTGAATTCTTTTATGTATGATTGGTTTATCTTTGCAAGTCTCTTCGAATTATCAGTTTGGTTTGGCCTACTAGATTGATCTTTCTTGCAATGGGAGAAGTGCTTAGCTTTGGGTTCAATCTTGCGGTGCTCGATCCCAGTGATAGAAATGGAACCGACACGTATTGTATTGTTGCCATCAAGGATAAAAAGATGGGGTTTATATCATATTGCATGAGTTTATCCCTCTACATCATGTCATTTTCCTTAAAGCATTACTCTGTTCTTATGAACTTAATACTCTAGATGCATGCTGGATAGCGGTCGATGTGTGGAGTAATAGTAGTAGATGCAGAATCGTTTCGGTCTACTTGTCTCCGACGTGATGCCTATATACATGATCATACCTAGATATTCTCATAACTATGCTCAATTCTATCAATTGCTCGACAGTAATTCGTTTACCCACCGTAATACTTATGCTCTTGAGAGAGCCACTAGTGAAACCTATGGCCCCTGTGACTAATAGAGCAACGGTAGCAGAAGCTAGCGGCTATAGTAGGAGGAGTGGTCAGCATAAGGGGAGGTGCGGGCAGTGGCGGGTGACACGTCAGCCAACAGAGGCGGGTAAGGCGGGAGCATGCCGAGGCAAAGGCGGGGCACGCATGGGGGCCAGCAGGCGCGGCCAGAGCACAGCGCGGGGTGTGGCCGTGTTGGCTTCTACGGTAGGGTGCGTCGACTGCAAATTAAAATTTTCCTATGCGCAGAACAACCAAGAACATGCTACGGAAGATGGATCACAAATCATTACCACTAGACACGCAATGCCGTGCAGCGGAAGAAGAGTTGTGGCAACGCGTCCGCGTGGATCGTCTCCTCATCATCCGATCTCCCTCGAACAGCCGGTCGCCGTATCTCACGTACAAGTTCTTCGGAGTGGCAGAGGTGCACTGCCTCTAACAGTATTCACGCGTGCAGGAGGAACGTCGTGCAGTGGACTGCTAGGTCCGATCACACAACCAGCAGCGAGTGGAGTTGTCTATTCACAACAGATGCAAACCCTAGTGACATCGCCATAGTGATCAACCGCATGAGTGTGCCGCACCCCACTTTATATAGGCGTCCATCGTGGGCTCAACACTTGGGCCTCGCACGGACCCTAAAGCCCATAAGTCTACTCGGCCACAATCCGAATACAGCTCGGATCACATCCAACCAGTGTCCCCGGATCCAACCTCATAGGTTCCTTCCCTTAAGCGCGCGACCCCTTAGGTTCAAGCCGGCTTGGTCGTAGATCGGATCACCTCCGAACTGCATGGTTGGTAGCGGCCCCTAGCTGGGCATGCCGAACACCAAGCAGACTATGAAGCTGGTTAGGCAAACCCGTACATCATGCTTTTGTTCCCTTTGCCACACAATACATGTTGTCAGGCTCAAGGCGAGTATGTCATCCTTGTGCTAGCCCGACCTCTTTCTCGTTCCAGTGATGCCGACCACAAACCGGATTATCTCATAATCCATGTCGCATGGCCATGCTTATCTTGGTCGGATCACACGAGGGGCCCATAGTATATCTCTCCTAATCGGAGGGGCAAATCCCATCTTGCTCGACCATGTCTCGCAGCATGGGTATGGACAAGCCCGAAACCTACCTTTGTAACTACCCAGTCACGGAGTAGCATTTGGTTGGCCCAAAGCAAGTCTGTCACCATCCCGAGTACATGCGCCAGCTCAGGTCTTAGGACATAGAACGTATGTTGTACTAGAGACTCACAGATGACATATCGTTGTGTCTCATAGTTGGGTCTGTCCGACTCGGACCTTATCTCGACTTGGATCCGACTACGTCGAATCCGACCAGATCCTTCCAAGTCCATATTATCCGGTTAGCATCCAATGCTCCATGGCTAGTGAGACCAAGCCATTGACCGTGTCATATTCTAGTCTAGTCGGTTGCGCGTCCACACAACCCTTTCGACTAGGGACCTTTTAGGACAGTCATCATACAATGCATAGTCCCACAAACAAGTCACGTACTTCCTGATACACATCATTGATAATGTCCAAGGACTATCTTTATTCATAGACACATAGGACATATCATCATACATGATTTGCTCTAGGGCATATCTCCAACAGTCTCCCACTTGCACTAGAGTCAATCGAATAGACATCGAATGCCCATAGCTCTAACGTGCCCCTCATGCTTGGATTGTGGAAGCGGCTTAGTCAATGGATCTACAACATTTGCATCTGTGTGAATTTTGCATAACTCAACATCACCATTCTTTACGATCTTTTGTATCAGGTGATATTTCTGATCTATGTGTCTGGTCTTGTGGTGATCCCTCGGCTCCTTGGCTTGTGCGATGGCACCAGAATTAACACAATAAAGGTCCAACGATTTTACCAAGGCTGGGAAAATATCAAGATCATCCAGAAAGTTCCGAATCCAAACACCTTCCTTTGCAGCTTCACAAGTTGCAATGTATTCGGCTTCTGTGGTAGAATCGGCCACCGTATCTTGCTTGGAACTCATCCAGCTCACTGCTCCTCCGTTCATGACATACATGAAGCCAGACTGCGATCGACAATCATCTATGTCAGTTTGGAAACTAGCATCGGCGTAACCCCTTACGGCGAGCTTTTCCTCACCTCCATTCATTGAGACGACATCAAATGAACTGTGGTTTAGCAAGAAACCTAAGTTGTCGTTTCGTAAAGTTTGGGGTTGCGATGCTTATGTGAGAAAGCTTCAACCTGGTAAGCTCAAACCCAAATCGGAGAAATGTGTCTTCATAGGATACCCAAAGGAGACTATTGGGTACACCTTCTATCACAGATCCGAAGGCAAGATATCGTTGCTAAGAATGGATCTTTTCTAGAGAAGGAGTTTCTCTCAAAAGAAGTGAGTGGGAGGAAAGTAGAACTTGATGAGGTAATTGTACCTTCACCCGAATTGGAAAGTAGTTCGTCACAGAAATCAGTTCTAGTGATTCCTGCACCAATTAGTGAGGAAGCTAATGATGACTACGATGAGTTCAAGGAGTTGACTACGATGAGACCTTCTCACCCGTAGCGATGCTTAAGTCTTTCCGAATCATGTTAGCAATTGTCGCATTTTATGACTATGAAATTTGGCAAATGGATGTCAAAACTGCATTCCTTAATGGATATCTTAAAGAAGAGTTGTATATTATGCAACCAGAAGGTTTTGTCGATCCTAAAGGTGCTAACAAAGTGTACAAGCTCTAGTGATCCATTTATGGACTGGTGCAAGCCTCTCGGAGTTGGAATATACGCTTTGACAGTGTGATCAAAGCATATGGTTTTATACAGACTTTTGGAGAAGCATGTATTTACAAGAAAGTGAGTGGGAGCTCTGTAGCATTTCTAATATTATATGTGGATGACATATTCTTGATTAATACAGAATTTCTGGATAGCATAAAAGGATACTTGAATAAGTATTTTTCAATGAAAGACCTCGGTGAAGCTGCTTATATATTGGGCATTAAAATCTAAAGAGATAGATCAAGACACTTAATTGGACTTTCACAAAGCACATACCTTGAAAAAGTTTTGAAGAAGTTCAAAATGGATCAGTCAATGAAAGGGTTCTTGCCTGTGTTACAAGGTGTGAAGTTGAGTCAGACTCAATGCCCGACCATTGTAGAAGATAGAGAGAAAATGGAAGTCATTCCCTATGCCTCAGTCATAGGTTCTATCATGTATGCAATGTTGCGTACCAGACCTGATGTGTGCCTTGCTATAAGTTTAAAAAGGAGGTACCAAAGTAATCCAGGAGTGGATCACTGGACAGTAGTCAAGAACATCCTGAAATACCTGAAAAGGAGTAAGGATATATTTCTCGTTTATGGAGGTGACAAAGAGCTCGTCGTAAATAGTTATGTCGATGCGAGCTTTGACACTGATCCAGATGACTCTAAGTCACAAACCAGATACATATTTTTATTGAATGGTGGAGTTGTCAGTTGGTGCAGTTCCAAGCAAAGCATCATGGCGGGATCTACGTGTGAAGCGGAGTACATAGCTGCTTCGGAAGCAGCAAATGAAGGAGTCTGGATGAAGGAGTTCATATCTGATCTAGGTGTCATACCTAGTGCATCGGGTCCAATGAAAATCTTTTGTGACAATACTGGTGCAATTGCCTTGGCAAAGGAATCCAAATTTCACAAGAGAACCAAGCACATCAAGAGACGCTTCAATTCCATCTGCGATCAAGTCAAGGAGGGAGACATAGAGATTTGCAAGACACATACGGATCTGAATGTTCTAGATCCATTGACTAAGCCTCTCTCACGATCAAAACATGATCAGCACCAAGACTCCATGGGTGTTAGAATCATTACTGTAATCTAGATTATTGACTCTAGTGCAAGTGGGAGACTGAAGGAAATATGCCCTAGAGGCAATAATGAAGTTTTTATTTGTATTTCCTTATATCATGATAAATGTTTATTATTCATGCTAGAATTGTATTAACTGGAAACTTAGTACATGTGTGAATACATAGACAAACAGAGTGTCACTAGTATGCCTCTACTTGACTAGCTCATTAATCAAAGATGGTTAAGTTTCCTAACCATAGACATGAGTTGACATTTGATGAACGGGATCACATCATTAGAGAATGGTGTGATTGACTTGACCCATCCGTTAGCTTAGGACTATGATCGTTTAGTTTATTGCTATTGCTTTATCCATAACTTATACATGTTCCTGTGACTATGAGGTTATGCAACTCCCGAATACCGGAGGAACACTTAGTGTGCTATCAAACGTCACAACGTAACTGGGTGACTATAAAGATGCTCTACAGATGTCTCCAATGGTGTTTGTTGACTTGGCATAGATCGAGATTAGGATTTGTCACTCCGATTGTCGGAGAGGCATCTCTAGGCCCTCTCGGTAATGCACATCACTATAAGCCTTGCAAGCAATGTGACTAATGAGTTAGTTGAGGGATGATGCATTACGGAACAAGTAAAGAGACTTGTCGGTAACGAGATTGAACTAGGTATTGAGATACCGACGATCGAATCTCGGGCAAGTAACATACCGATGAAAAAGGGAACAACGTATGTTGTTATGTGGTTTAACCGATAAAGAACTTCGTAGAATATGTGGGAACCAATATGAGCATCCAGGTTTCACTATTGGTTATTGACCAGAAGTGAGTCTCGGTCATGTCTACATAGTTCTCGAACTTGTAGGGTCCGCATGCTTAATGTTCGATGACGAACGGTATTATGAGTTTATGGTTTTTGATGAACCGAAGGTAGTTCGGGGTCCTGAATATGATCACGGACATGACGAGGCGTCTCAGAATGGTCGAGACATGAAGATTGATATATTGGAAGGTTATGTTTGGACACCGGAAAGGTTTCAGATGAGTTCAGGCATATACCGGAGTATCGGGGGCTTACCGAAATCCCCCGGGGCTATATGGGCCTACATGGGCTTTAGTGGGAGAGAGAGGAGGCAGCCAAGAGGTGCCCCCCAAGCTCAATCCGAATTGGGAGGGGGGACGTCCCCCCCTTTCCTTCCTCTCCTCTTCCCCTTCCTTCCCCCACCTATTAGGACTAGGAAAGGGGGGAAACCTACTCCTAGTAGGAGTAGGAATCCCCCCTTGGGGCGCACCATGAAGGGCCGGCCGGCCCCCTCCTCCCTTCCTTTATATACGGGGGAGGGGGCACCCCATAGACACACAAGTTGATTGTTTAGCCGTGTGCGGTGCCCCCCTCCATAGAATTCCACCTCGGTCATATCGTTGTAGTGCTTAGGCGAAGCCCTGCGTCGGTAACTTCATCATCACCGTCATCACGCCGTCGTGCTGACGAAAATCTCCCTCGGCCTCAGCTGGATCATGAGTACGAGGGACGTCACCGAGCTGAACGTGTGCAGATCGCGGAGGTGTCGTGCGTTCGATACTTGATCGGTTGGATCGCGAAGACGTTCGACTACATCAACCGTGTTTCATAACACTTCCGCTTTCGGTCTATGAGGGTACGTAGACATACTCTCCCCCTGTCGTTGCTATGCATCTCCTAGATAGATCTTGCATGATCGTAGGAATTTTTTTGAAATAATGTGTTCCCCAACAGTGGCATCCGAACCAAGTCTATGCTTGGATGTTATATGCATGAGTAGAACACAAAGGAGTTGTGGGTGTGGGTATATACATATTGCTTGTCGTCACTAGTTGATTCTTGATTTAGTGGTATTGTTGGATGAAGCGGCTCAGACCGACATTACGTGTATGCTTACGCGAGACTGGTTCTACCGACATACTTCGCACACGGGTGGCTAGTGGGTGTCTGTTTCTCCAACTTTAGTTGAATCAGATTCAATAAACAGGGTTCTTTCTGAAGATAAAAAAGCAATCACTATACCGCGTTGTGTTTTTTGATGCGTAGGTAAGAACGGTTCTTGCTAAGCCCGTAGCAACCACGTAAAACTTGCAACAACAAAGTAGAGGACGTCTAACTTGTTTTTGTAGAGCATGTTGTGATGTGATATGGTCAAGACGTGATTGTATAAATTGTTGTATGAGATGATCATGTTTTATAACACAGTTATCGGCAACTGGTAGGAGCCATATGGTTGTCGCTTTATTGTATGAAATGCAATCGCCATGTAATTGCTTTACTTTATCACTAAGTGGTAGCGATAGTCGTAGAAGCAATAGTTGGCGAGACAACAACGATGCTACGATGGAGATCAAGGTGTCAAGCCAGTGACGATGGTGATCATGACGGTGCTTTGGAGATGGAGATCAAAGGCACAAGATGATGATGGCCATATCATATCACTTATATTGATTGCATGTGATGTTTACCTTGATGCATCTTATTTTGCTTAGTACGACAGTAGCATTATAAGATGATCTCTCACTAAATTTCAAGGTATAAGTGTTCTCCCTGAGTATGCACCGTTGCTATAGTTCGTCGTGCCGAGACACCACGTGATGATCGGGTGTGATAAGCTCTACGTTCACATACAACGGGTGCAAGCCAGTTTTGCACAAGCAGAATACTCGGGTTAAACTTGACGAGCGTAGCATATGCAGATATGGCCTCGGAACACTGAGACCGAAAGGTCGAGCGTGAATCATATAGTAGATATGATCAACATAGTGATGTTCACCATTGAAAACTACTCCATCTCACGTGATGATCGGACATGGTTTAGTTGATATGGATCACGTGATCACTTAGATGATTAGAGGGATGTCTATCTAAGTGGGAGTTCTTAAGTAATATGATTAAATGAACTTTAATTTATCATGAACTTAGTACCTGATAGTATTTTGCATGTCTATGTTGTTGTAGATATATGGCCCGTGTTGTTGTTCCATTCAATTTTAATGTGTTCCTAGAGAAAGCTAAGTTGAAAGATGACGGTAGCAATTACACGGACTGGGTCCGTAACTTGAGGATTATCCTCATTGCTGCACAGAAGAATTACGTCCTAGAAGCACCGCTGGGTGACAAGCCTGCTGCAGATGCTGCTGACAATGCTAAGAACGTCTCGTAGAGCAAAGCTGATGACTACTCGATAGTTCAGTGTGCCATGCTTTACGGCTTAGAACCGGGACTTCAAGGACGTTTTGAACATCATGAAGCATATGAGATGTTCCAGGAGTTGAAGTTAATATTTCGAGCAAATGCCGGATTGAGAGATATGAAGTCTCCAATAAGTTCTACAGCTGCAAAATGGAGGGGAATAGTTCTGTCAGTGAACATATACTCAGAATGTCTGGGTACCAAACCACTTGACTCAACTGGGAGTTAATCTTCCTGATGATAGTGTCATTGACAAAGTTCTTCAATTACTGCCACCATGCTACAAGAGCTTTGTGATGAACTATAATATGCAAGGGATGGATAAGACAATTCCCGAGCTCTTCGCAATGCTAAAGGCTGCGGAGGTAGAAATCAAGAAGGAGCATCAAGTGTTGATGGTCAACAAGACCACCAGTCTCAAGAAGAAGGGCAAAGGGAAGAAGGGGAACTTCAAGAAGAATAGAAAGCAAGTTGCTGCTCAAGTGAAGAAGCCCAAGTGTGGACCTAAGCATGAGACTGAGTGCTTCCACTGCAAAGGGACTGGTCACTGGAAGCGGAACTACCCCAAGTATTTGGCGGAGAAGAAGGATGGCAAAGTGAAAGGTATATTTGATATACATGTTATTGATGTGTACCTTACTAATGCTCGCAGTAGCGCATGGCTATTTGATATTGGTTCTATTTCTAATATTTGCAACTCGAAACAGGGGCTACGGATTAAGCGAAGATTGGCTAAGTATGAGGTGACGATGCGCGTGGGAAATGGTTCCAAAGTCGATGTGATCGTCGTCGGCACGCTACCTCTACATCTACCTTCTGGATTAGTTTTAGACCTGAATAATTGTTATTTGGTGCCACGTTAAGCATGGACATTATATCTGGATCCTGTATGATGCAAGACGGCTATTCATTTAAATCAGAGAATAATGGTTGTTCTATTTATATGAATAATATCTTTTATGGTCAAGCACCCTTGATGAGTGGTCTATTTTTACTAAATCTTGATAGTAGTGATACACATGTTCATAGTATTGAAGCCAAAAGATATAAGTTAATAATGATAGTGCAACTTATTTGTGGAACTGCCGTTTAGGTCATATTGGTGTAAAGCGCATGAAGAAACTCCATGCTGATGGTCTTTTGGAATCACTTGATTCTTGCGAACCATGCCTCATGGGCAAGATGACTAAGACTTCGTTCTCCGGAACAATGGAGCGAGCAGCAGACTTGTTGTAAATAATACATACCGATGTATGCGGTCCGATGAGTGTTGATGCTCATGGCGGGTATCGTTATTTTCTTACCTTCATAGATGATTTGAGCAGATATGGGTATATCTACTTAATGAAACATAAGTTTGAAACATTTGAAAAGTTCAAATAATTTGAGAGTGAAGTGGAAAATCATCGTAACAAGAAAATTAAGTTTCTATGATCTGATCGTGGAGGAGAATATTTGAGTTACGAGTTTGGTCTTCATTCGAAACAATGTGGAATAGTTTTGCAACTCACGCCACCCGGAACACCATAGCGTAATAACCCAAGTTGTCGTTTCTTAAAATTTGGGGTTGTGAAGCTTATGTGAAAAAGCTTCAACCTGATAAGCTCAAACCCAAATCGGAGAAATGTGTCTTCATAGGATACCCAAAAGAGACTATTGGGTACACCTTCTATCACAGATCCGAAGGAAAAACATTCGTTGCTAAGAATGGATCCTTTCTAGAGAAGGAGTTTCTCTCGAAAGAAGTGAGTGGGAGGAAAGTAGAACTTGATGAGGTAACTGTACTTGCTCCCTTATTGGAAAGTAGTTCATCACAGAAATCAGTTCCAGTGATCCCTACACTAGTAAGTGAGGAAATTAATGATGATGATTATGAAACTTCTGATCAAGTTACTACCGAACCTCGTAGGTCAACCAGAGTAAGATCCGCACCAGAGTGGTACAGTAATCCTGTTCTGGAGGTCATGTTACTTGACCATGACGAACCTACAAACTATGAGGAAGCAATGATGAGCCCAGATTCCGCGAAATGGCTTGAAGCCATAAAATCTGAGATGGGATCCATGTATGAGAACAAAGTGTGGACTTTGGTTGACTTGCCTGATGATCGGCAAGCCATAAAGAATAAATGGATCTTCAAGAAGAAGACAGACACTGACGTTAATATTACTGTCTACAAAGCTTGACTTGTTGCGAAAGGTTTTTTACAAGTTCAAGGAGTTGACTACGATGAGACCTTCTCACCCATAACGATGCTTAAGTCCGTCTGAATCATGTTAGCAATTGCCGCATTTTATGATTATGACATTTGGCAAATGGATGTCAAAACTGCATTCCTTAATGGATATCTTAAAGAAGAGTTGTATATGATGCAACCAGAAGGTTTTGTCGATCCAAAAGGTGCTAACAAAGTGCAAGCTCCAGCAATCCATTTATGGACTGGTGCAAGCCTCTCAGAGTTGGAATATACGCTTTGATAGTGTGATCAAAGCATATGGTTTTATACAGACTTTTGGAGAAGCATGTATTTACAAGAAAGTGAGTGGGAGCTCTATAGCATTTCTGATATTATATGTGGATGACTTATTGTTGATCTGAAATGATACTGAATTTCTGAATAGCATAAAAGGATACTTGAATAAGAATTTTTCAATGAAAGACCTCGGTGAAGCTACTTATATATTGGGCATCAATATCTATAGAGATAGATCAAGACGCTTAATTAGACTTTCACAAAGAACATACCTTGATAAAGTTTTGAAGAAGTTCAAAATGGATCAAGCAAAGAAAGGGTTCTTGCCTGTGTTACAAGGTGTGAAGTTGAGTCAGACTCAATGCCTGACCACTGTAGAAGACAAAGAGAAAATGGAAGTCATTCCTTATGCTTCAGCCATAGGTTCTATCATGTATGCAATGTTGTGTACCAGACATGATGTGTGCCTTCCTATTAGCTTAGCAGGGAGGTACCAAAGGAATCCAGGAGTGGATCACTGGACAGCACTGTCAAGAACATCTTGAAATACCTGAAAAGGACTAAGGATATGTTTCTCGTTTATGGAGGTGAGAAAGAGCTCATCGTAAATGGTTACGTCGATGCAAGCTTTGACACTGATCCGGATGACTCTAAGTCACAAACCAGATACGTATTTTTATTGAATGGTGGAGTTGTCAGTTGGTGTAGTTCCAAGCAAAGCGTCGTGGCGGGATCTACGTGTGAAGCGGAGTACATAGCTGCTTCGGAAGCAGCAAATGAAGGAGTCTGGATGAAGGAGTTCATATCCGATCTAGGTGTCATACCTAGTGCATCGGGTCCAATGAAAATCTTTTGTGACAATACTGGTGCAATTGCCTTGGCAAAGGAATCCAAATTTCACAAGAGAACCAACCACATCAAGAGACGCTTCAATTCCATCCGTGATCAAGTCAAGGAGGGAGACATAGAAATTTGCAAGATACATACATATCTGAATGTTGCAGACCATTTGACTAAGCCTCTCTCACGAGCAAAACATGATCGGCACCAAGACTCCATGGGTGTTAGAATCATTACTGTAATCTAGATTATTGACTCTAGTGCAAGTGGGAGACTGAAGGAAATATGCCCTAGAGGCAATAATAAAGTTGTTATTTATGTTTCTTTATATCATGATAAATGTTTATTATTCTTGCTAGAATTGTATTAACCAGAAACTTAGTACATGTGTGAATACATAGACAAACAGAGTGCCACTAGTATGTCTCTACTTCACTAGCTCGTTAATCAAAGATGGTTAAGTTTCCTAACCATAGACATGAGTTGTCATTTGATGAACATGATCACATCATTAGAGAATGATGTGATTGACTTGACCCATCCGTTAGCTTAGCACTATGATCGTTTAGTTTATTGCTATTGCTTTCTCCATAACTTATACATGTTCCTATGACTATGAGGTTATGCAACTCCTGAATACCGGAGGAACACTTAGTGTGCTATCAAACGTCACAACATAACTGGGTGACTATAAAGATGCTCTACAGGTGTCTCCAATAGTGTTTGTTGACTTGGCATAGATCGAGATTAGGATTTGTCACTCCGATTGTCGGAGAGGTATCTCTGGGCCCTCTCGATAATGCACGTCACTATAAGCCTTGCAAGCAATGTGACTAATGAGTTAGTTGTGGGATGATGCATTACGGAACGAGTAAAGAGACTTGTCGGTAACGAGATTGAACTAGGTATTGAGATACCGGCGATCGAATCTCGGGCAAGTAACATACCGATGACAAAGGAAACAACGTATGTTGTTATGTGGTTTGACTGATAAAGATCTTTGTAGAATATGTGGGAACCAATATGAGCATCCAGGTTCCGCTATTGGTTATTGACCGGAAGTGAGTCTCGGTCATGTCTACATAGTTCGCGAACCAGTAGGGTCCGCACGCTTAACGTTCGATGATGATCGATATTATGAGTTTATGGTTTTTGATGAACTGAAGTTAGTTCGGAGTCTCGGATATGATCACGGACATGACGAGGAGTTTAGGAATGGTCGAGACATGAAGATTGATATATTGGAAGGTTATGTTTGGACACCGAAAAGGTTTCCGATGAGTTCGGGCATATACCGGAGTACCGGGGGGTTAACGGAACCCCCCGGGGGCTATATGGGCCTACATGGGCTTTAGTGGGAGAGAGAGGAGGCGGCCAAGAGGTGGGGGCGCACCCCCCAAGCCCAATCCGAATTGGGAGGGGGGCTGGCCCCCCTTTCCTTCCTCTCCTCTTCCCCTTCCTTCCCCCTCCTATTAGGACTAGGAAAGGGGGAAACCTACTCCTAGTAGGAGTAGGAACCCCCCCCCTTGGGGCGCACCATGGAGGGCCGGCCGGCCCCCTCCTCCCCTCCTTTATATACGGGGGAGGGGGCACCCCATAGACACACAAATTGATTGTTTAGCCGTGTGCGGTGCCCCCCTCCACAGAATTCCACCTAGGTCATATCGTTGTAGTGCTTAGGTGAAGCCCTGCGTCGGTAACTTCATCATCACCATCATCACGCCGTCGTGCTGACGAAACTCTCCCTCGGCCTCAGCTGGATCAAGAGTACGAGGGACGTCACCGAGCTGAACGTGTGCAGATTGTGGATGTGTCATGCGTTCGGTACTTGATCGGTTGGATCGCGAAGACGTGTGACTACATCAACCGCGTTTCATAACGCTTCCGCTTTTGGTCTACGAGGGTATGTAGACATACTCTCCCCCTCTCGTTGCTATGCATCTCCTAGATATATCTTGAGTGATCGTAGGAATTTTTTTGAAATACTGCGTTCCCCAACAGATGCATTACGGAACGAGTAAAGAGACTTGCCGGTAATGAGATTGAACTAGGTATGATGATACCGATGATCGAATCTCGGGCAAGTAACATACCGATGACAAAGGGAATAATGTATGTTGTTATGCAGTTTGACCGATAGAGATCGTAGTACAATATGTAGGATCCAATATGAGCATCTAGGTTCCGCTATTTGTTATTGACCGGAGATGTTTCTCGGTCATGTCTACATAGTTCTCGAACCCGTAGGGTCCGCACGCTTAACGTTCGATGACGATTTGTATTATGAGTTATGTGTTTTGGTGACCAAAGTTTGTTCGGGGTCCCGGATGAGATCACGAACATGATGAGGAGTCTCGGAATGATCGAGAGGTAAAGATTCATATATTGGATGGTTGTATTCAGACATCGGAATGGTTCCAAGTGATTCAGGTATTTTACCGGAGCACCGAGGGGTTACCGGACCCCCCCCCTCCCCCGGGGGGGGGGGGATATTTGGCCTACATGGGCCATAGGGAGAGGGCAGGCAGCCCACAAGGGGTAGCCGCGCCCCCTCCCTTGTCACACCCTGCATTTTGTAACACTTCATTTGCATTAATAAAGCATGAAAATTTGGACCAACAAAAACTTTTGCATTATTTGGCTTTTGTATTGGAGTTGGATTTCTCTGTGTGGTTTTTCTAGTGCTCTTTAAAGTCAACTACTCCACCTTCTGTACTTCATCTCCTTGCCCCAAACTTCTGCCCATTGATCATGCCATGTGTATAGTACAATATAGCATTTTCTTACAAAAATAATTTGGCCAAATAGTATTTTCAAAAATTAGTTTTCCAAAAACCCCTGGATTGAGGTTTGCACTGCAAGTACCTGATTTGGGGTATGAAAAATATTTCAAAAGGTATATTTGAAACCTATTAGATATAGGATTCCCATAAACCCCAAAAATATAATTTTAAAAAGTTATTTTCCTATTTTATTTAAAAGCTTTTTCTAAAGGCCAGAAATGGTCTTTAATAGGGAAAAATTATTTTATTATTTCAAAAATATTTGAGAAAAATCAGGGAAACTCAGTGGCATATATTTTCCATATATATGAGTTTCAACACATGGTTATGATCAAAATATTGGTCAAATCCCTCAAAACCCCTTTCTGGATACTTCAAGCTTTTGAAATATTTCTACAGGAAATATTTTCATAAAAATCCAGGAAAATTCTAGCAAGTCACATATGCATAATGTGATGATCTTGCAAAGTTTCATATCAATCAAAACAAGTTTGGTTCACAAAAGTGCCCCAAAACCCTTTCTGTCCAGAACCAAATTTGAACAACTCTACATTGCCAAGTGTGTCCTTTTAATCTGAATTTTTGTGGACATGTTCAAATCCCCAAATGATGACACTACACCAAGTGGTGCATCAAGGAGAATGGTTTTGCATGACTAGATCTTGGAAAACCCATTTCTGTTGATTTCTAGGGTTTACCAAAGTTACACTCGCAACTTTTCCCAAATGAGCTGAAATTTGGTGGCACACCCTATTTCTAAGTGTCATTCCATCCTGTTAAGTATAATGGCAATTCGAGTTCATTTTCTTTCCCAAACCAACAACAAACACCTTCTGCCATTTTTCCAAAAACACCATTTTGACCCCTTCCACTAATCTCCTTGAGCTCAACTTTTTACCATAGCCCCTCCTAGACCTCCTCTACCTCGAGTAACAATGGCTGCACCTTAGCTCAATAATTGAGGGGTGAAACCACTTCATTTACCCCTCTGGACAGCCCTGTACCCCTCTTCCTCACCTCCCTCCTCACTCCAGTGGGCATCCATGGCATCCAATGCCCCCCTTTCTTTACTCACCCTAGACCTGCACACAGACGCGCCACCATGCATAAAAATGCCATGCCGGCCATTTGGGCGCTCTGGAGCGCTACAGTGCGCTCCCGCACTGTAGCCCCCCTTCCAACCACCTCCGGCCACCTCGGGCCTCCCCGCGCGCCTGCCGATGCGCCTCGGCGTCCGCAACACGCTACGCGGTCGGCCCCCTCCTCTCTCCTCCTCCCGCGCCTCCGCGCTAGCAAACAGGCCGCCCGAGCGCGCCAATGGGCGGCTCACACGCGCGCGCCTCTGACCTCTCCCCACTCCCTCTCTCTATCTCTCCCGCGTAGTCGACGTCCAGGAACACCCCAGACACCACGCGCCCTGACCCCAGCAACGCAGCAACCTCGCCGGCGCACGGGTCATGGGACCGTGCTCGCCTATTTAAAGGCCTCCCCGAGCCCCTCTCCTCACCACTCGCTCTCTCACCCCAAACACCCCCTACACCCCACCCCTCTCCAGACAAGTCCGAGCTCGAGATCGAGCTCGAGCTCCGCCGCCTCGGGTCGCCGTCGATCCACGGTACAGGCCTCCCCTGCTCCTCCTCTGCCTCGATATGGAACCCCCGAGCACCCCTGACCATTTCCCCCATCTCCCCCGCCTCTTTTGCAGCCGGAAACGGCCAGAGCCATTGACGCCCGAAGCCTCTCCGCCGCGGGACCTCGTCGCCGTCGAGCCAGGCAACTCCGGTGACGTCCACCACCTCCACCCGAACGGCGACTCGACACTGAGTCCAGCCGTACCCTCGCCCGACCTCGCCGTGGCCTACATCATCGCCGGTGAGCTCGCCGCCCTCTCTGACCCAGGGTTGACGACAACGGCCATGGGGCCCGTCCGTCAGCCTCACGCCCTGACGCCTGGGCCCCGCCCGTCAGGTTTGAACCTGGCGCGCGCGCGTGCACCAGTGCGCTGGGCCGCCTCTCTGGCTGGGCCTGCTGCCCTGCGGCTGTTCTGGCCCAGCAGGCACAGGGCCCTTTCCTTTTCCTTTTTCTGGAAATTGCAAAAATTCCACAGGGTTAAATATAATCCGAATGCAATAATCCAACTCCATATTTTCTAAAAATTCCACCTATTTAATGGGTGCAACTTCCATTCAAATCCAACCAACTTTTATTACTGTTCAAATTTAAATTCAAATTTGAAGCAGTTTAATCTGCTTTGGAAATCCATATCCCCTCTTATGTAACTCCAAATCCAAAACTAGGAATTTTCCCCTTCTTAGATTTCCACCTAGTATTTTAACAAAAATAAGTTGACATTTTTCTAAGCACTTTGGTTTTTCTGTTTTATTATTGCCTTATTTTTCTCGTATTATTTTGCAACGATAGATTGCGTTGCTGACGAAGGAGTTGGACCAGAAGACTTTGAAGACCCAGAAGACTTGTTGAGCCAGGCAAGCAGCCCTTTGACCATGTCTATGAAACCCTTTTTATGCATTCATATTGGCACTTTATTATTGTTGCAATCGGAATCATGATGAGGGTAACCACTTTGGTGGGTTGCCTCGTTACTTCCTCGTTGATACTTGCATTGTGCATGACCCTACCTCCTTATGAGGGTTATGCCGGTGGGAGTAGATAGGATGCTAAAGTAGTGCTACGCAAAAAGGGACGGGAATATGCATGGTGATGGAGGCAAAGTATTTCAAAGGACTTTTCGAAAACCCCGTCGGGTGCCACTTATGCCCGAGGGAGATGATGAGTTGGGTAACCACTTGATGACGAAGTGGTGTACCGAGGCAAGTGTGTGTGTTGTTTTCGAAAACGGATTGGTTTAAGTTGCGACCTTATTCCAACCTTACATGCGCAACCACTCTACCCTTATATGGGAAAGGGCATTATTGATTACCTAGGCCGATACTAGCTTGGAGCCCGCATTACTAGTGACGGGGGAGAGTTGGTGCTCTCTCTCGGGACGGGGTCGTGCCAGGTAGGGCGGCCATGACTGTTTTCACAGGGCACCGGATACACCGTTGTGTCCCCTCTCGGATGTTACGATCTCGAGTGAGTCTCGTATGATGTACATCGTGAGGATACGGAACAACGAGTGGACTCCTTGTTAGTGTCGTCTAGGGAAAGATAGTGATCGGGTGCTTACCCGGGTACTTGAGGTACCGCGGGTCGTGGATGACACGGAAGTTCCCCGGATCTTGTGGGTAAAGTGTGCAACCTCTGCAGAGTGTAAAACTATTCGAATAGCCGTGTCCACGGTCAAGGACAGTTGGGCGGTGCTGCTTAAACTACGTCCACATGTTTACAAACCAGTGTGGTGTTTGGATAAGTGGGAAGAACTACTTGGGTCAAGTCAAAGGACTTGACATGATTGAGTTGGGTTGATGCCCACTCTATTTATGTTGATATCTGTAACCTGTCCTCATGGTTAATTGAATTCTCCTGATGCATGTCTTACAAGTTGTTGAACATGTCATTGCACTCAAAACTAGCTTTCCGCAAAAATTTACCTATATCATGCATTTTGTACCTTGAACCAAAACATGGGTTGCTTGCGAGTACATTCAAAGTACTCATTGGCTTGCCACTGGTTATTTAATTGGCCAGGCATGGAAGAACAGGAGTTCGAAGAAGAGTTCTTTGGAGACGAACATGCGAACTAGGACGTTTCCCAGTCAGAATGCCTGTAGGGTTAAGGCAGATGGCATGGGTTCTACTTATCGACGAAGATTTCCGCTGCTTGTGTTTCATTTGATGTTCAGCCCTTAAGGCTTTATCAATGTAAGACTTGACCATAATGGTCATAATTTGTGTAAGACGGTATGTATGGATGTAAGACTCTTGTTATTCAGCTTCTGTGTGTTCAGTGAGCATTGATCTCTGGGATCACTGTACACGTGCATTCGGTGATCTCGACTTATGAGTCGGGGTCCCCACAGAGCTGGTATCAGAGCCATCCTGACTGTAGGAAGCCTTAGTTAGCATGGGCGTTAGTTAGCTTGAGACCATCTAAACTTCTCTTCTTTTCTAAAGCTTACCCAACCCAAGATATATTTCCCTTATTGACCTCCCCCATTCAACCTTTGTAGATGGCTGCCGTACCTGAAGACTTCCTGACCACAGGATTTCCCGTGCTTCTCGAGGATAGCCTCAAGAAGTGCCAGTTCCACCGAGCCCCCATTTTCACCTACCATGAGCATTGGATCAATGACACCGAGACGGAGTATCATGTGGAAGTGATCGTGAAGGCCAATGACTCTCCAACAAGCTGGTTCTTCGAGGGACCCCAGATGGCAACACTAGTTCTTGCCGTCGAGACGGCAACCCTCAAGGCTCTCACCCGCCTCCGAGACCTTCTTCCAGAGATGACAGACGAGTTAGCAACCCGTTTCTTGCCTTATCGGAAGGAAGGTGAGGATGAGAGCAGTGCACCAGCTCCACCATTAGAAGAAGGACTTCCACTCCGATTCCAGACCTACTTCAGCCTTTGTGCCGATAGTTTGGCACAACACTTGGCCTCGGAATCAATGGAACTCCGAAAGGAACTTCATGAGACCAAGGCACTTCTTCTTCAAGCACAAGGGAAGACGGATAGGATCAAGAAGGAAGGTGCTCCCCCTGGACAACCCGCAATCGCATACAGAGGCGGAAGACCCCCAAAGGATGGAGAACCACCACAGCAACACCGCATGAGCGCAAAGGAATACCGCAAGCTCTTCGCACCACCGGCAAAGCAACGCCGTGTTGAGCTCCTCCACTCCCCCACCCCTTCAAGTGAAGAGGAAAGTCAGGCCACCGATGACGAGGAGGAAGACCCAGAAGAGCCAGACTACGCGACCGAGCATTCCACCACTTAGGCATCATTCGCAACCCGGATATGCCCGTTAGTAACCCCTACGGTAGGATAGGTCGTGTACCCCTATGCGAAGTCGAGTCCTTGTAATGGTTCATATGAAACCATGTAGTATTGTGTTTGCTTTTGATGTGTTTGATGGACGTCGTACTTTCCTTCGGGAACTTGTAAGCGACTACATCACCCATTTAATGAATGTGTTTGGCCTTTTTGGCCCTTGCATGAAAACAATTAGTGTCATACCAACCCCCTTACTAGGCATCCCATCTATATTGCTTTCCCCATCTTTCCCAATCATGAGACCTTGACCGCTCCAACAGGATGCCTATTGTAACTCGTACTGGTACCTCTACCCAGCAGTAAGAAGCCGGAGAAGGAGCCAGTCAGGACCAAACCCAAGGACAAGCTCCACCACCGCCACCACCTCCAAACATGGACATGGCTCAGCTTCTCCAAGCCTTCCGAGAGGAACGCCAAGCCAACACTGCAGCCCTCCAGATGATTGCTCAAGCTGTCAACCGCCAGCCGGCGGGAAACGGCAATGGACGTTCCACGTTGGTGGAGTTCAAGAAGCATGCACCACCCACCTTCATCGAGACTGCTGAACCCCTGGATGCAGACGACTGGGTCCGCACCATTGAGGATCTGCTGGAACTAGTCGGATGCACTGAGGACTGTGAGAAGGTGGCGTATGCTGCTCACTGTCTCGGGGGAACTGCTAGAGCTTGGTGGGATGGATTCAAGGCCATGCATGCTGAGCAAAACATCACTTGGAATGACTTCAAGGCAGAATTCCGCAAGGCCCACATTCCTTCCGGAATCATGGCCATCAAGAAGCGTGAGTTCCGAGCCCTGAAGCAAGGTAGTAGCACTGTCAAGGAGTACATGCAGAAGTTTAGTGTTCTCTCAAGGTATGCCCCTGAAGATGTCAGCACTGATGCTGCCAAAAGGGAGCGCTTCATGGAAGGCCTTAACCAGACTCTGCAGTACTCGCTTGTTGTGTGTGACTGCCCGACCTTTCCTGATCTGGTGAACAAGGCACTCATGCTTGAGGACAAGCGACGTGCTTTGGATGATACCCGTAAGCGCAAGATGATCAGCAAGGGTAGCTCCAGCAACCAGAAGCCTCGCCCGTGGCAGCCAGCCCCGGTCAAGCCAACCTATCAGCAGCCAAGAGCTCCTGCACCCCGCACCAACTATCCACCTCAGCAGTATGCCAACCCCAGGCCAGCTTACAACAACCCCAATAACAATGCCGGCAAGAGCAGCAACCCCAACCAAGTCACTTGCTTTGGATGTGGTCAGCCAGGACACTACTCCAAGAATTGCCCCAACAAGAAGCCCGACGCCCCGCGCCCCAATGCGCAGAACCCAGGACAAGGCCGTGGAATGCCACCAAGGAACCAAGCTCCCCGCAACCCGCCCAACAACGGCAAGGGTCGTGTGAATCATGTCACTGCAGAAGAAGCCCAGGAAGACCCGGACGTCGTGCTGGGTACGTTCCTTGTCAACTCAACACCTGCAACTGTCTTGTTTGATTCTGGAGCCACGCATTCATTTGTCACCCAAAAGTTTGCATTAAAAAGTGGCATGACCCCTACACCCCTGAATAACCCTATGGTGGTACAAACCCCCGGAGCAGAGATGAGAGCCAATATAGGATGTAAAGGAGTCGGGATTGTCATTAATGGGGTAGACTTCCTAGCAGACCTTATCATCTTAAGATCACAAGGCTTGGATGTGATCTTAGGAATGAATTGGCTCATCAAGCACCAAGGCTTGTTAGATTGTGCCAACCGGACTGTCACTGTGACCAATGACCAAGGAGTCGAAGTTAAATTTGCCTCCAACCCCTCCTCTGCTCAAGCCAACCAAGTCAACTGTCTGTCAGAAGTTGGATTGGAGCAAGTGCCGGTAGTATGCGAATACCCCGATGTCTTTCCTGATGAGCTACCGGGAATGCCTCCTGACCGAGACATTGAGTTCATCATCGAGCTCATACCCGGAGCAGGACCCATCTATAAGAAGCCTTATAGAATGGGATCGGAAGAGTTAGCAGAGTTGAAGAAGCAACTGGAAGAGCAGTTGAGGAAGGGATTTATCCGCCCTAGTGCCTCCCCTTGGGGATCACCTGTTCTGTTTGTGGCAAAGAAGGACGGTACCATCCGCTTATGCATTGACTACCGCTCCCTCAATGAAGTTACAATCAAGAACAAGTATCCACTTCCCAAGATTGAAGATCTGTTTGATCAACTCAATGGGGCCAAGGTGTTCTCCAAGATTGACCTCAGATCTGGGTACTACCAGCTGAAAATCAGACCCCAAGATATTCCGAAGACGGCATTTGTAACCAGATATGGCCTGTATGAGTGCACGGTCATGTCCTTTGGATTGACCAATGCCCCAGCTTACTTCATGTATCTCATGAATAAGGTCTTCATGGAATATTTGGACAAGTTTGTCGTTGTCTTCATTGATGACATTCTTGTCTTCTCGAAGACGGAAGAAGAGCACGAGCAACACTTGAGGATGGTCCTAGACAAGCTTCGAGAGCACCAACTGTATGCCAAGTTCAGCAAGTGCGAATTTTGGCTGCGTGAAGTTGGATTCTTGGGTCATGTTTTGACTGAAGAAGGATTGTCGGTCGATCCCACTAAGATTGAAGCCGTGACTGAATGGCAATCCCCAAGCAATGTGAAGGAAGTCAGAAGCTTCCTCGGACTCGCGGGATATTACCGCAAGTTCGTTGAAGGATTCTCAAGCATTGCCCGACCCATGACTCAGCTCTTGAAGAAGGACAAGAAGTTTGAATGGACGCCGAAGTGTGAAGAGAGCTTCCAGGAGCTGAAGAAGAGACTGACCACCGCCCCAGTTCTGGCCACACCAGATATACACAAGGAGTTTGTGATATATTGTGATGCGTCAAGAACCGGACTGGGAGGTGTTCTGATGCAAGAGGGCAGAGTCGTAGCTTACCTTTCAAGGCAACTACGGCCTCATGAAGAGAACTATGCTACTCATGACCTTGAGTTGGCAGCTGTAGTTCATGCCCTGAAAACATGGCGACATTACCTCCTAGGGAAGCGGTGTGAGATATACACGGATCACAAAAGTCTGAAGTATATTTTCACTCAGAAGGAATTGAACATGAGGCAGAGAAGGTGGCTAGAGTTGATCAAGGATTATGACCTCAGTGTTCAATACCACCCTGGAAGGCTAATGTGGTAGCAGATGCATTAAGCAGGAAGGCTTGTTCCTTGAATGCTATGCTTAAGGAAAGGCTACCCGCCTTGTATGAAGAACTTGAAAGCTTCGGGTTGGAACTGGTTGCACCAGGATTCTTAGCCAACCTTGAAGTCAAGCCTACCCTGATGGATGATATTAAGGAAGCTCAGAAGGGACACGAAAGTATTGAAGGCATCAAGAGGAAGATCAAGGCAGGCAAGGCCCCAGGATTCTCAGAGGATGAGCAAGGAATTGTGTGGTTTGGGAATCGCATTTGCGTACCCAACAAGATTGAGCTCAAGAATTTGATCTTGCAAGAAGCTCATGACACCCCGTATTCCATCCACCCCGGAGGAACCAAGATGTATCAAGACCTGAAGGAAAGATTCTGGTGGCATGGCATGAAGAGAGAGATAGCCACTTTCGTCGCTAAGTGTGACATATGCCAAAGGGTCAAAGCTGAACATCAGCGACCCGCTGGATTGTTACAGCCTCTCAAGGTGCCTGAATGGAAATGGGATAAAGTCGGAATGGACTTCATCACTGGATTACCCAGGTCAAATAAGGGACATGACTCCATCTGGGTCATAGTCGACCATTTGACCAAAGTAGCCCATTTCATTCCTGTCAAAACGACTTACAAGGGAAACCAGCTAGCCAGCCTCTACATTAACAGAATCGTAAGCCTTCATGGTGTTCCCAAGGAGATTGTGTCAGACCGAGGAACCCAGTTTACCTCAAGGTTTTGGAAGAAGTTCCAAGAGGCCATGGGGACCAAGTTGTCCTTCAGCACTACTTTCCACCCACAGACCGGAGGTCAGACAGAACGAGTGAATCAGATACTCGAAGACATGCTCCGAGCCTGTGTCTTAGCATATGGAGCAAGGTGGGAAGATTGCCTCCCTTTCGCCGAGTTCTCCTACAACAACAATTATCAGTCAAGCCTCCAGATGGCACCATTTGAGGTGTTGTATGGACGCAAGTGTCGCACACCCCTCAATTGGTCAGAGACCGGAGAAGGACTAGTCTTTGGGCCCGATATCCTCCGTGAAGCAGAAGAGCAAGTCCAGCTTGTCAGAGAGCGTTTGAAGACTGCCAAGTCAAGGCAGAAGAGCTACGTTGACTCACGTCGGAGAGACATGACCTTCCAAGTTGGAGACCATGTCTATCTCCGGGTCACACCTCTCAAGGGAACCCAGCGTTTCCATGTCAAAGGAAAGCTCGCCCCAAGGTACATCGGCCCCTTCAAGATCACTACCGACAAGGAGAAATGGCTTACCAGTTGGAACTGCCACCTGAACTATCCGATGTGCACAACGTATTCCACGTGTCACAACTCCGGAAGTGTCTCCAAGTCCCAGACAAGCCTGATCTTTACAAGGACGTAAATCACCAAGCCATTGACCTCCAGCCTGATTTGACTTACCGTGAGAGGCCCATCTACATTCTGGATGAGGCTGAGCGACGCACTCGAAGCCGCACGATCAAGTACTTCGAGGTCTAGTGGAGCAACCACACTGAAGCATAAGCAACTTGGGAACGTGAAGACTACCTTAGATCCGAGTTTCCGTATCTCTTTAAAGCCTAGTTTAGGAATCTCAGGGACGAGATTCTTGTAAGGGGGTAGGTCTGTCACACCTTGCATTTTGTAACACTTCATTTGCATTAATAAAGCATGAAAATTTGGACCAACAAAAACTTTTGCATTATTTGGCTTTTATTTGGAGTTGGTTTTCTCTCTGTGTTTTTCAAGTGCTCTTTAAAGTCAACTACTCCACCTTCTATACTTCATCTCCTTGCCCCAAACTTCTGCCCAATGATCATGCCATGTGTATAGTACAATATAGTATTTTCTTACAAAAATAATTTGGCCAAATAGTATTTTCAAAAATTAGTTTTCCAAAAACCCCTGGATTGAGGTTTGCACTGCAAGTACCTGATTTGGGGTATGAAAAATATTTCAAAAGGTATATTTGAAACCTATTAGATATAGGATTCCCATAAACCACAAAAATATAATTTTAAAAGTTATTTTCCTATTTTATTTAAAGGCTTTTTATTAAGGCCAGAAATGGTCTTTAATAGGTTAAAATTATTTTAATGTTTCAAAAATATTTGAGAAAATTTAGGGAAACTCAGTGGACATATATTTCCATATATAAGAGTTTCAACACATGGTCATGTTCAAAATATTGGACAAAACCTCCCAAAACCATTTCTGCCATTTCAAGGATTTGAAATATTTCTACAGGAAATATTTTCATAAAAATCCAAGAAAAATCCAGCAAGTCACAAATGCATATTGTGATGATCTTGCAAAGCCTCATGTCAATCAAGGTCATTTTGGTCACCAAAATGCCCCATAACCCTTTCTGTTCAGAACCAAATTTGAGCAAGTTTGTACTACCAACTTTCTCTCCTTGACCCCAACTTTTGTGAGCATGTTCATATGACCAAATGAGGCCACTACACCAAGTGGTGCATCAAGGAGAAGTGTTTTGCATGACTAGATCTTGGAAAACCCATTTCTGTTGATTTCTAGGGTTTACCAAAGTTACACTGGCAACTTTTCCCAAATGAGCTGAAATTTGGTGACACACCCTATTTCTAAGTGTCATTCCATCCTGTTAAGTATCATGGCAATTGGAGTTCATTTTCTTTCCCAAACCAACAACAAACACCTTCTGCCATTTTTCCAAAAACACCATTTTGACCCCTTCCACTAATCTCCTTGAGCTCAACTTTTTACCATAGCCCCTCCTAGACCTCCTCTACCTCCAGTAACAATGGCTGCACCTCAGCTCAATAATTGAGGGGTGAAACCACTTCATTTACCCCTCTGGACAGCCCATGTACCCCTCTTCCTCACCTCCCTCCTCACTCCAGTGGGCATCCATGGCATCCAATGCACCACCCCATTTCTTTACTCACTCCTAGACCTGCCAGACACCAAAAGACGCGCTCACAATGCATAAAGAATGGCCATGCCGGCCATTTGGGCGCTCTGGAGCGCGCTACAGTGTGCTCCCGCACTGTAGCCGCCCCCTTCCAACCACCTCCGGCCACCTCGGGCCTCCCCCGCGCGCCTGACGATGCACCTCGGCGTCCGCAACACGCTATGCGGTCGACCCCCTCCTCTCTCCTCCTCCCCGCGCCTCCGCGCTAGCAAACAGAGGCCACCCGAGCGCACCAATGGTGCGGATCACACGCGCGCGCCCCTGACCTCTCCCCACTCCCTCTCTCTATCTCTCCCGACGTAGTCGACGTCCAGGAACACCCCAGACATGGCCACGCGCGTCCCCGTGACCCACAGAAACGGCAACAACCTCGCCGGCGCATGGGTCTATGGTGAGCCGTGGCTCGCCTACTTAAAGGCCTCCCCGAGCCCCCCTCTCCTCACCACTTGCTCTCTCACTCCCCTAAACACCCCCTTACACCACTCACCCCTCTCTAGACGAGCCCAAGCTCGAGATCGAGCTCGAGCTCCGCCGCCTCGGGTCACCGTCGATCCCACGGTACAGGCCTCCCCTGCTCCTCCTCTGCCTCGATCTGGAACCCCCGAGCACCCCTGACCATTTCCCCCTTCTTCCCCGCCTCTTTTGCAGCCGGAAATGGCCGAAGCCATCGACGCCTGAAGCCTCTCCGTCGCGGGACCTCGTCGCCGGCGAGCCAGGCAACTCCGGTGACGTCCACCACCTCCACCCAAATGGCGACTCGACGCTAAGTCCAGCCGTACCCTTGCCCGACCTCGCCGTTGCCTACATCGTCGCCGGTAAGCTCGCCGCCCTCTCTGACCCAGGGTTGACAACGACGGCCGTGGGGCCCGTCCGTCAGCCTCACGCCCTGACGCCTGGGCCCCGCCCGTCAGGTTTGAACCTGGCGCGCGCGCGTGCACCAGTGCGCTAGGCCGCCTCTCTGGCTGGGCCTGCTGCCCTGCGGCTGTTCTGGCCCAGCAGGCACAGGGCCTTTTCTTTTTCTTTTTCTGTCACTTTTTCCAAAATTCCACAGGGTAAAATATATGTCCAAACAAATTAATTCCAATTCCTAAATTCCCAAAATATCCACCTATTTAATGGTGCAACTTTCATTCAAATCCAACAACTTTTCTTCACTGTTAAATATTTAAATGTAATTTTAAGCATTTAAATATGCCTTTGAAATCCATTTCTCCTATTCTGCTACTCCAAATCCAAAACTAGGAATTTTCCCCTTCTTAGTTTTCAACCTAGTATTTACAAAAATGAGTTGACATTTTTCTGAGCACTTTGGTTTTTCTGTTTTATTATTGCCTTATTTTCTCGTTATTATTTTGCGACGATAGATTGCGTTGCTGACGAAGGAGTTGGACCAGAAGACTTTGAAGACCCAGAAGACTTTGTTGAGCCAGGCAAGCAGCCCTTTGACCATGTCTATGAAACCCTTTTTATGCATGTCATATAGCACTTATTAGTTGTTGCAACGGAATCATGATGAGAGGGTAACCACTTTGGTGGGTTGCCTCTGTTACTTCCTCGTTGATACTTGCATTGTGCATGACCCTACCTCCTTATGAGGGTTATGCCGGTGGGAGTAGATAGGATGCTAAGTAGTGCTACGCAAAAGGGACGGGAATATGCATGGTGATGGAGACAAAGTATTTCAAAGGACTTTTCGAAAACCCCGTCGGGTGCCACTTATGCCCGAGGGAGATGATGAGTTGGGTAGCCACTTGATGACGAAGTGGTGTACCGAGGCAAGTGTGTGTGTTGTTTTCAAAACGGATTGGTTTAAGTTGCGACCGTTATTCCAACCTTACATGCGCAACCACTCTACCCTTATATGGGAAAGGGCATTATTGATTACCTAGGCCGATACTAGCTTGGAGCCCGCATTACTAGTGACGGGGGAGAGTTGGTGCTCTCTCTCGGGACGGGGTCGTGCCAGGTAGGGCGGCCATGACTGTTTTCACAGGGCACCGGATACACCGTTGTGTCCCCTCTCGGATGTTACGATCTCGAGTGAGTCTCGTATGATGTACATCGTGAGGATACGGAACAACGAGTGGACTCCATGTTAGTGTCGTCTAGGGAAAGATAGTGATCGGGTGCTTACCCCGGGTATTTGAGGTACCGCGGGTCGTGGATGACGCGGAAGTTCCCCGGATCTTGTGGGTAAAGTGTGCAACCTCTGCAGAGTGTAAAACTATTCGAATAGCCATGTCCACGGTCAAGGACAGTTGGGTAACCGCTCTTGGGCTACGTCCACATGTTTACAAACTAGTGTGTGTGTGGATAAGTGGGGAGAACTACTTGGGTCAAGTCAAAGGACTTGACATGATTGAGTTGGGTTGGTGCCCACTCTTTTTATGTTGATATCTGTAACCTGTCCTCATGGTTAATTGAATTCTCCTGATGCATGTCTTACAAGTTGTTGAACATGTCATTGCACTCAAAACTAGCTTTCCGCAAAAATTTACCTATATCATGCATTTTTGTACCTTGAACCAAAACATGGGTTGCTTGCGAGTACATTCAAAGTACTCATTGGCTTGCCACTGGTTATTTAATTGGCCAAGCATGGAAGAACAGGAGTTCGACGAAGAGTTCTTTGGAGATGAACATGCGAACTAGGACGTTTCCCAGTCAGAATGCCTGTAGGGTTAAGGCAGATGTCATGGGTTCTACTTATTGACGAAGATTTCCGCTGCTTGTGTTTCATTTGATGTTCAGCCTTAAGGCTTTATCAATGTAAGACTTGACCATAATGGTCATAATTTGTGTAAGACGGTATGTATGGATGTAAGACTCTTGTTATTCAGCTTCTGTGTGTTCAGTGAGCATTGATCTCTGGGATCACTATACACGTGCATTCGGTGATCTCGACTTATGAGTCGGGGTCCCCACATCCCTATAGGGAGTCCAAATTGGACTAGGGAGGTGGGGCGCCCCCCTTTCCTTCTCCTCTTCCTCTGCCTTCCCTCTTTCCCCCTCCGGAAAAGGAAAGGGAGTCCAACTAGGATTGGGAGTCCTAGTTGGACGCCCCCCTTTGGCATGCCCCCTAGGTCGGCCACCTCCTCCCCTCCTCCTTTATATATGGGGGCGGGAGGCACCCCAAAGACACATCAATTGTTCTTTAGCCGTGTGTGGTGCCCCCCTCCACAGTTTACCACCTCGGTCATATTGTCGTAGTGCTTAGGTGAAGCCCTGTGAGGATCACATCACCAACACCTTCGTCATGCCGTCGTGCTGGCGGAACTCTCCCTTGACCCTCTACTGGATCAAGAGCTCGAGGGACGTCATCGTGCTGAACATGTGCTAAACACGGAGGTGCCGTACATTCGGTACTTGGATCAGTTGGATCGTGAAGATGTTCGACTACATCAACCGTGTTACATACCGCTTTCGCTTTCGGTCTACGAGGGTACGTGGACACACTCTTCCATCTCGTTTCTATGCTTCTCCTAGAGAGATCTTGCGTGATCATAGGAATTTTTTTGAATTACTATGTTTCCAACACATACATGTTAGGATATTTTGATGCATTCCATACTTTGCATGATTCCCATGATAGTGTACACCATATGCATTCCATGAATCACAATGCTCTAGATGTTACTAGGGATGCATTACACAATTGAGTCTCCATTATGTTATACATAACAACAAACCTATCATGATGGATGACATGTTTTTATATCACACATCTCATTTATTTGAGCATTGGATATTTGGTGCTAACCAACAAAAGCATGTGCGCATCATAATGGACGATGTGTACATATACCACACACGCACAATTTTCCCTTTGTATTTGTTTTGTGTAGGTACTTATGAACACTCGTCAACCTCACAATCCCATGAGTTGACGAAACGGGCTCTTGAGAGCAACGAAGATTTGGGATTCCATGGATTATCCTTACCACCGCTCTCTTCGCGCAATGACTTCGTGCATTCCTTTTACTTGGCTCTCACACGGCTATGGGCTATATATTACTTTTCACATTATGCCCATTTTACCATGTTCAGTTTGCATGTTATGCTTGCTTCTATGCTTTTGCCATGCAATTGTGACCCTTGCTTGCACTTACCCATGATTCACCATTATACTACTCCTATGTCTATTTGCATGCTTGGTGGAGATACTTGTTGTTATTGCCATGTTATATACATGCTCTATGCTATTGTTGATTCTTGTGTTGGGAGATTCATGATGTTCCATTGCTATTTACATAGGACTTCTTGCCAATACAATGAACTTACTTTGCTCATATCTTGCTTTCATGCTTGTGCTATGTCATGTGAATTATTCATGCCCACTATTTGCACACATGACATGATTGCCATGATTACCTCTAGTACATTGCATCTTCGCACTACTAGCTTGGACCACTTGATCGCTATGATTGTTTTCCTTGTCGCATCACCCATGTTCCATTCTTACTCGCTTTCTTGGGTTGATGACATATATGTGCATGCCTCTCACATGATATATCTTGATCATTGTCGCTTGTCTCCATTAGTTGCAACTCTCATATCCACTTGTAGTGAGTGCAACCATGCTATGCTTATTGATCTTGGAGACTTTGGCGCCTTACTTGTGATGCATGCTTGTTTTATTGAGCCTATTGTATTTGGTTGTTCTCGCATCATATGCCTCCATACTATGAAATGCTCCCTTGTCCTTTCTTATGATGAGCATGATGCATACACTTGTTGGGTATCTTACCACATGAATCATAGGTTTTGCACTCCCGCTAACCTCATTTGTTTTTCTGAGTGTTTGTCATGTTCTTTCGGTTTCACTAGGCGGTACCATCACAAGACAACTTTGTCATGTGAAGGCATACACGATGTGTGACACCAACATTTTCGACATTCTCATAAAGGTGAACTCCTTCCCTTTGAGCCATCCTCAAATACACATATTGGATGAGTCATTCTTTCATTGTTGTTTCCTTCTTGTTGTCTACATGATACATCTCGCTAATGGAGGAGTGACATTGGAGATGGACTCTATGGACCTTCAAGTTGAGGAGCGCTCGGACTTATTGGATGCACCTTCGAACCTCCACTCATGCCACAACATCGAGCATTGGGACATCAACACTCCTTTGGCACATTGCACCAACACCCCCATATTTGTTGATTGTGCTCACACATGTCATGCTCGATGGACATATCATACTCGCCACAAGTTTGCACCCATGCATGGATTGACTCACATTATGCTTGCCTTGTTGCATCTTGTATTCCCATGTCATCCATGATATATGAGCTTGTACATTTCCTTAGCAAATTTGTTGTGATCTTCCTTGATGACATATTCATACATAATGATCACATTGCCCGCTATCAATTGCATGATAACATAATAGCATTGAGCACCAATTACCATGTTCATGCTTTTGATACACCATCCCATTATGACATCATTTTGCACAATGGTAGAATATGTAGCTTTTGTGCACCATACCAGTGAGTGCACGCTGAATGAATTTGCTCTGATGAATACATTACATATCATTCTACATCTTTTGGATAAGCATCATGTGTCTTGCCACGCACAATCTTGCCGAATGGACTCATACTTACATGATGGACACTTTGTGTGCGCTAACCATTGTATTTCCAAGTGTACTTTGTGTTTGCTCATTTTGCATGTACCACATACCGGAGACACCTTGGAATACTTGGATTGCGCAATATCTTCATCTACGTTCAACTACAAGTTTGTCCACGACAACCATTTCCATGGTGATGACGATCACGATCCGAGGTCAGATCTTTCCCAAGGGGGGGAGATGATGCGGAGCATCCTATGGTCATCCCCATGTACACTATGTCTACTCTTCAAGCCCCAAAAGGACATAAGACGAGACCTCAAGTATACGCCATTGGACACAAGGTTAATTCGCTCCTCTTCGAACCTTCACTTTCCACATGTGAGACATGTCTACTACCTCAAACATATGTGCTATGCTTGACTAGGAACCAAGAGGAAGACCATGAAGCGGCTAGGAGCATTCGACAAGACGGCGAGGAGTCAGAGCAAGAGAAGGAGCTGCCTGCAAGCTACAGCTCTCTGACATCTGATAGCCACCGGACGATCGGTCCATACCAGACATCCGACACATGGAGTTTCCACCTGCCAGAACACCCATGGCTGCTAAAGTCTACAGTGTCTGGACGACCGACCATGGCCGGACGTCCGACGACCATCAGCCACCAGACGACCGACATTGTTCAGAAATCTGGCGCCACCTCATCCGAGCCGAAACGTCAGAAGTCCAGCCTCCTCCGAACGACCAGACGCCGGCGAGCGACCGGACGATCGACACCCGTCAGACGTCCGACGTCTGTCTGCGCATAGTGTATCAGAGCCGAGGCCCATGTACCCCTTCGCCCCTCACTTACCCCTTCGTAGCCCTAGACTATATATACTCCTCCACCTCCTCCATTTTAGGGGCAGCAAAGGATTAGCTCATTTGAGAAATAGAGCTTTGCTCATCCACTTGGTTACTTCTCCATTGGAGTTCACGACCTCTTTGGAGAAGATCCCCCAAGCAGATTCAAGACCCCTCACGAGAAGACCCCCTCAAGGCCTCCGCACAGAGATGAACTAGTTACCCTATGTATCGTCCTTTGTTGACTTTGGATTGTGTATCTCTTTGTGTTTCTAGGATCTAGCACATGTGTAATGAAATCTTGTTGGTTTGAGTGATTTCTCGCGTGTTTCTCTTCGTGTTCTTCGTAGGATCCACTCCATTTCGTGAAAGATCGGGCATCTAGGGTTCTACCCTACATCAAGAATGTTCCACGTTTGCTATGTTGGAGGCATGTGACAGGTATGTGGATAGCATATTCGGATTCTTCTTATATTTCTGATCATTTTTCATATATAAATTATTTTCATCCGAGTTACAGATTATTTTATATGTTCTTTCAAAGTTTTAAACAATTTCTAGAATTCCTGGATTATTCTAAATTTGAAATTAAAATAGAATATACATTTTATACCCACTGTGGGCTACCCATAGTGGATGGCAGGTGGGCCACCGCTTAGTTAGCAACCTAGTCAGCAGTCCAATGGGTTGACTGTTGACCTGGTCACACTTACAAGCGGGGCCCCACTTGTGACGCCCCCGATTTGACCGTACACTAATCATACACGCAAACATGTATGATCAAGATCAGGGACTCACGGGAAGATATCACAACACAACTCTACAAATAAAATAAGTCATACAAGCATCATATTACAAGCCAGGGGCCTCGAAGGCTCGAATACAAGAGCTCGATCATAGACGAGTCAGCAGAAGCAACAATATCTGAGTACAGACATAAGTTAAACAAGTTTGCCTTAAGAAGGCTAACACAAACTGGGATACAGATCGAAAGAGTCGTAGGCCTCCTGCCTGGGATCCTCCTAACTACTCCTGGTCGTCGTCAGCGGGCAGCACGTAGAAGTAGGCACCTCCGGTGTCGTAGGAGTCGTCGTCAACGGTGGCGTCTGGCTCCTGGGCTCCAGCATCTGGTTGCGACAACCAGGTAGAAAGGATAGAGGGAAGGGAAGGAGAAAGTAACCGTGAGTACTCATCCAAAGTACTCGCAAGCAAGGAGCTACACTACATATGTATGCATTGGTATCAACTGGAATAAGGCTATTATATGTGGACTGAACTGCAGAAAGCCGGGATAAGGGGGGATAGCTAGTCCTTTCGAAGACTATGCTTCTGGCAGCCTCGTCTTGCAGCATGTAGAAGAGAGTAGACTGAAGACCTCCAAGTAGCATCGTATAGCATAAACCCTAACCGATGATCCTCCCCTCGTCGCCCTGTGAGAGAGCGATCACCGGTTGTATCTGGCTCTTGAAAGGGTGTGTTTTATTAAGTATCCGGTTCTAGTTGTCATAAGGTCAAGGTACAACTCCAAGTCGTCCTATTACCGAAGATCACGGCTATTCGAATAGATTAACTTCCCTGCAGGGGTGCACCACATAACCCAACACGCTCGATCCCATTTGGCCGGACACACTTTTCTGAGTCATGCCCGGCCTCGGAAGATCAACACGTCGCAGCCCCACCTAGACCAACAGAGAGGTCAGCACGCTGGTCTAAACCTAAGCGCCCAGGGGTCTGGGCCCATCGCCCTTAGCACACCTGCACGTTGCGTGGGCGGCCGGAAGCAGACCTAGCCTAGTAGGTGTTCCAGTCCAATCCAGCGCGCGCCGCTCCGTTGCTGATGTCACGAAGGCTTCGGCTGATACCACGACGTCGAGTGCCCATAATTGTCCCTGCGTAGATGGTTAGTGCGTATATGCCAGTAGCCAGACTCAGATCAAATACCAAGATCTAGTTAAACGTGTTAAGTATCTGCGAACGCCGACCAGGGCCGGGCCCACCTCTCTCCTAGGTGGTCTCATCCTGCCCTGTCGCTCCGCCTCAAAGTAACAGTCGGGGGTCGTCGGGAACCCAGGCCCACCTCTACCGGGATGGAGCCACCTGCCCCTTCAGCCCCCAACTCCGAACAGTACCACAGGTAATGTAATAGTATAAAGTGTATAGTATATGCCCATGATCACTTCCCGAAGTGATCACGGCCCAGTAGTATAGCATGGCAGACGGACAAGAGTGTAGGGCCACTGATGGAACGCTAGCATCCTATACTAAGCAGTAGGATAGCAGGTAATGGTAACAACAGTAGTAGCAAGGACAGGCTATGCATCAGAATAGGATTAACGGAAAGCAGTAACATGCTACACTACTCTAATGCAAGCAATAGAGAAAAGAGTAGGCGATATCTGGTGATCAAAGGGGGGGCTTACCTGGTTGCTCTGGCAAGAGAGAGGGGTCGTCTTCGATGTAGTCGAACACACGGACATCGGCAGCGGTCTCGGAGTCTACCGGAAAGGAGTAACGGAGGGGGAACACAATAAATAACAAAGCAATCAAATGTAACACAAAGCAAGACGCGGCAATACGTTGTAATAGGGGTGACCTAACATAGGGATAGGCGATACCGGCGAAGGGGGGAAACATCCGGGGAAGTATTCCCATTGTTTCGCGTTTTCGGGCAGATGAACCGAAGAGGGAAAGTTGCGTGTTCGCTATGCTAGGGACGTGTGACGGACGAACGGATTGCGCATCCGAATTCGTCTCGTCGTTCTGAGCAACTTTCATGTACAAAGTTTTTTCATCCGAGGTACGATTTATTTTATTTTAATTTTTAAAGCTTTAAATGATTTTTTTAATTCTGAATTTATTATAATTCGAAAATAAAAACAGGATATACTTTCTATACCCATCGTGGGCTAGCCACAATGGATGACAGGTGGGACCAAAGGGTCCAGTTGACATAGTCAACAGTCTAGTCAACAGTCAATTGTTTGACTGTTGACTGGTCAAAACTGCAGATCGGGTCCAGGCGTCATTGACACATATTCAACATTTTCTTTTAAGTGGATAATTAGAGGGGGTCCACCTGTCATTGTCTAGTATTTTAATAGGTTTATTTAACTAGTTAATTTAGAAGCGGGGATCCACATGTCATCTACTATTAGACTAATTAACTAGTACTCCTACTAATTAAACTACTTCTAACTAGCATGACCGGCCACACACGGCTGTGGCACAGCTGGCCACACACACCACACACACTCCCGCACACACACATCACGTAGCTAGGAGTTGATTCTATTATCTAAACATAGCATTTTGCGATTTTTATATGATTTAATCTAGGCATCGAAGAGATTTGGTCCAGTGGGATAAAATAGAGTTCATCATGCAAACTTTCTACTCATACTATTTTTGCTCATGTTAGTAGTTGGTTAACCACCATTTAGAGACAGTTTAGAGGGTTAGTCATTGTAAAAATAAGAAAGCTAGCTAGTAGCATCTACAGTAGCAAGCACCGGGCAAGAGCAGCGGCGGCTAGAAATAGCAGGAGCAGTAAAAAAAGTAGCGCAGCAGCATGCATCAGTAGCAAGCAGCGGCCAGTCGGGGCGAGGGTGCTACCGGCGAGCGGGCGGCGCGGGCTGGCGGCCAACGCCGGGCGCGGTGACGCACGACCTGGAGGGCGTGCGGCGAAGGAAGCAGGGCGCGGCCGCGGTCGGCGCGGCCAGGCGGGCGCAGCAAATAGCAATGGCAGCGGCAAGCCGGCAATAGGCAGCGGCATAGTAGCGTCAGCAACAGAGCAGTAGTAGCGGGCACAAGTAGAGCAGCAGCAGCAAGAAGCAGAGCAGCAGTATGCAGGGGGGTGCGGCCTTTGGCGTACGCGCACGCGCGAGGACGCCGGCCTCAGGCGGGCAGAGGCGCTGGGAGCGCGCCCGGTGTGGCTACGGCAGGGTCTGGCCATGGCGAACTCAGGTGGGGGCGGGTCTACGGCGCCGATTCCAAGGGAAGAAACAAAGGGAACGGGAGGAGGGCCTCACAGTGGAGGACGCATGCGAGCTCGAGGGGTCGGGGAGGCCGGCGGCTGTCGGAGACGACCGAATCGAAGGCGGCGAGCTCGGGGCAGAGCTTGAAGATGATGTCGAGCTTGGCAGCGCCCCGGCTTGAAGTTGAGGGCGGGGACGACGTGGAGGAGTCCGGCGGAGCTCCTGGGCGGGCAGAGACGGCGAGAAGAGGCGGTTGACCGCGGCAATGGCGACGAGGTGGCCTCGGGGGCAACGAGCGAAACGCAGAGGAGCGAGGGGCGCCCAGATCCATTGAGGAGGGGGGGGGAGTGAGGGGAGAGAGCTAGGGTTTGGCCCGGGGCGAGGCCTTATAGGAGTGCGGGTGCCGGCGGATGGCCGCCACGGCGACGACCGGTGCTGTGGCAGGCATCGGCCATGGTCACGGGGTGGTTCGTGAACAGCGGAGGAGAGGAAGGGTGCGCCTGGGCCGGTGGTCCAGTTGGGCCAGGGAGGTGGGGGGTTTCCTTTATTTTTGTTTTTATGTTCTTTTGTTTATTTTCTTTCTGTTTTATTTTAGTTTCACATTGCTATAGTTTAGATAAAATACCAAACTAGTTCCTAATTTAGTTTCATAAATATGTCACAGCCCCATTAGTTTGGGCAATTAAATAAATTAGTTTAATATTTTATTAATTGAATAGGGCATTTAATTATCTGTTTCTGCTACTGTTTTATTTATCTCAAAATATTTAAACAATTTGTAAAAGTGCGGTTACTTCACCAAAATAATTTAGGGATTATTTTCCGCAAACCGAACATTTTAGTTTTACGTTTGAAAACTTTTGATGTTTGCCATTAATCTCAAATTTGAATTTGATTCGTTTTGAACTAACACGAGATTAGCAACAATAACCATCGTGACGTGGCATCATTAATAGACGTTTACTGTACCTTAACTACCCGGGCGTCAAATTCTCCTCCACTACCAGAAATCTCGTCCCGAGATTTTTAGGAGGGGAGTAAGGGAAAGACGTGGCTACGAAATTCTATCGAGTCTTCTCGGTCTTGATTGCTCTTCTCGGAGAGGTTGATCCCTTTCGTTGATGTCTTCATTTTCTCTGCTTTAAGTCACCATGATCAAGTCGGCATCCTTTCTTCGGAACTCCAACGTACTTACGAATAGGTAAGAGACAACTTGGCTATGTCAGAATGTTTATGAGGGAAACAATCTGGGGTTAACCCATGAATGAGCATAAGACTACCTCTCGAGTTGAACAAATGAAACACATCGAGAGCAAAGTAAGACGGTGCAATAAGAAGTTTCGAGCGGATAGGCAATCGTTCATTGCCTGAATCAGAGTGTAAAAGGGGTTCAGAGCAACGGGAATAAGTATTGTGTCCGATACCAGAAGTGATCACTAGGAATGTGGCTCGCAAATTACATACGAAACAAAGCGTAAGGGATAACTTCGAAACAAAGATGTACAGGAGAGTCAGGTTTCGATCATGTGGAACTGTGGGTTATGGGCCCACCATGTGGTTCAAAGTAGGAAAAGCGTTGATATCTTGCACGGTCATGATAGCAAGACATGTCAGAGGGTAGCCTATCAGTTATGTTGGCAACAATGTCGATACCAAGGGCGAGGGACGAAGAGAACCATTTTCCTGCTCGTTGAAGGAGGCGAGCCATTAGGCAAAGTTCTCATCCATCGGTGGCTACCAAAATGTCATCAATTATAGTAATAGGGTCTTACTGGCAGAGTTGTACCACGAGGTGCTTACCTAAGCAGGGAATTACCACGGCTCAGTTAAGTAGATTATAAGAAAGTTTGAACAAAATAATGGAAAGGAAAATGTGTTTAAACACATATATCAGGGGTATACCCTTCCTAAAGTCAAGCAGAGGATGATATCCAAGACAGGATATAAAGTAGAAAATCATTTAGGTAAAGGGAGAGCAATTTCATGACATTACCCAAACAATGGTGTTTGGATAATTGAGCAAGAAGCATTCAGCATTGGGCTAAAAATGTTCTTGCTGAAAATCGGAGTACCATAGACATGCTTCGAGATAGCATTGACATGGTATTCAAGCAAAGGTCGGACTTTGGATAAACGAAGGATTCATCAGGAACAACTTGTAGAATAAGTCTTACAATTTCCTCATGGAAGAATGGATAACCTCGCATAAAAGGAAACTATAACAATAGGTCCTCCGGTCAGATGTGCTAGGCATGACATCACCTTACCAGGTCATAAAAGACCAGTGTTATAACTCTTGGAAAAATGTCCCAACCATCATATCTGACCGAGATTCATATCTAATCGGTGTTAGGATACCTCAGACTCAGGATGCCTGAGAAGAAAATGTGCCAAACAATTTGTCGAGACGACAATGTAAGATCTTCGAGAAATGAACTATGGGAGCGAGTTTCGACACAAGAGTTCATCATTAAACCAAGAAGAGGATGAGGAGGTAGCTGATAAACTCAGCGACAATTCATCGAGACTTCCAAAAGATGGGTTTCCACAATTATGTGAACAAGGAGATAACATTAGTCAGATCAAATGATATACTGATGTATGCTCGAGGAAAACATACTCGGTTAAACATTGGTTGAGAGGTGCACCCGAAATATGGGCTTAAGTAGCATGATCAATGTTAGTATGGTGGTTTGATAACCAATGGTCTAAGAATGAAATATCGACCATTTACTTGAAAGCAATAGGGTGCTAGAGACACGAACACGTTTGTGTTGAACGGAAGGCAATAAAGTGGTCGATGATAACACAAATCATCAAGGACAAGGAGGGTACTTCTCATCATGAATTCAATTAATATCTTGGAAGGGGTCAAAATGTTGATGATGATCATGACAAATCTTGTCGAGAGGTTTCATGAAGATGTAATCAGTCGGCGATGACATCAAGTCAAATGTTGATGCAGCGAAAGCCAAATAATACTTGAAGAAGAACTCATAAGAAGTTATGCAGTTCCGTGATAATCTCGAGATACCAGAGGGGGTAATACTCGATGACATATCAAAGTAGAGGTTGGACTGGGGTATTGCTCTACAGAAGACAAGCGCTTAAACTTGCACGCGAAATGGTATTTAAAGGAGAACATGGTCGGAACCACGATTGCAAAAGGCCAGATCCCGGATATAAGATGAACTTATACCAAAGGAATAATTTAATTTAAGAGAAGCTTTAATGATAAGATCTACATCGTGTCCATGGGCATGAACACAAAGTTCAAGGTCGACTCCCACTCCTCTAATGCATAACCTTTCATTCACTTCTCACTTTCGAAGAAGTTGTAGTGTTGAAATTTTATTTGGCAAAATACCAGAAGTGTATGACTCGTGAAAACTTTTGAGTTCACACAGTTTAGAGAAGGCATATGTTCAACCCATAGGGGCTTCTTAGAAACATATACCACAAGTTTCGAGAGTAAATATCACAAGCTCGAAAGTAGAGTAAGGTTGAGAATGTAGATGATACCATTTACCAAAGGCATTATGTATCTAAGGAAAGGCTCACAAGGTTATTGAATATGAAGGACGCTGCCGGATAAAGTCCATTAAAGGATCTGTCGGTCCATAACAGAGCTGACGTGAGCATCGGCACACAACCAGAGGAAGTAACAATGCAAAGGCATTGGATTATGGAAACAACTGACTAATCCAGAGCTCAAATGCAAAGGAATTATGATTTTCAAATCAAGGGATCAGAAGCAGTGTTCTGATTAGGGACGAATAAGTTAAATAGCCTTAGGGGTACAATCGACGGCAATTGGATTTGTTGAGAACCAGCTCATGTTTAAAATGACGTCTGAGCCGGAAAGATAATTTAGAAGGATCAACTGATGATTGCGTGCATTCGCACTCATGTTGAATCAAAGGGATCAAAATGACGGTGTCTAAGGATACTAACGAATATTGCCAGACACATGGAAAGCATCCATCATGCAAGCAGGCAAGTATTGCAGAGCAATAAGCTACTAAGGATTTTTGGAGGATCGAATAGTATTTCGATGACCATTGTGAAACACATGAACAACTAATGAGCAGATACTCGATAAGTGCGAGAATTATCCGTAGGGGTATTCAGGTGACAAAGAACAGCAAGGCAGTAAGCTCAAAGGATTATCGAAACAACGACGAGTATTTTGGGGTATCTTGTAATAACAAGACCAACTCGAAATAAAAGTAAGAACGACACGTGTAAGTATTTATCCATAGGGATTTTTCGGTGGTAGGGAATTGCAAAAGCAATGGCACAAAGTTTCGGGAGAACATCGGAGAGTATTATCAGAATCTTCTGTTGAAGCAGTCGATCATCTATAATGAAGGGCTCTCCGGGAGAAAGTGATAACGAGATCCTAATGTTAGATTTAGCAAAATTCATTTAACCCGAATAGAAGAGAGTTCAGAGTCCCAGAGTAAGGATCGAGGAGTAAAAGATCCTAATACCACCCAGATGGCGACATGGGCCCGTAAGCCACACAACCATGTTAGTAAAAGTTTTTCAATGACTAGACTCGACTTCGGCCAAGGAGTTGGAAAGGGGGATTCCTACAGGCAGTCGGCTCTGATACCAACTTGTGACGCCCCCGATTTGACCGTACACTAATCATACACGCAAACGTGTACGATCAAGATCAGGGACTCACGGGAAGATATCACAACACAACTCTACAAATAAAATAAGTCATACAAGCATCATATTACAAGCCAGGGGCCTCGAAGGCTCGAATACAAGAGCTCGATCATAGACGAGTCAGCGGAAGCAACAATATCTGAGTACAGACATAAGTTAAACAAGTTCGCCTTAAGAAGGCTAACACAAATTGGGATACAGATCGAAAGAGGCGCAGGCATCCTGCCTGGGATCCTCCTAACTACTCCTGGTCGTCGTCAGCGGGCAGCACGTAGTAGTAGGCACCTCCGGTGTGGTAGGAGTCGTCGTCGACGGTGGCGTCTAGCTCCTGGGCTCCAGCATCTGGTTGCGACAACCAGGTAGAAAGGATAGAGGGAAGGGAAGGAGAAAGCAACCGTGAGTACTCATCCAAAGTACTCGCAAGCAAGGAGCTACACTATATATGTATGCATTGGTATCAACTGGAATAAGGCTATTATATGTGGACTGAACTGCAGAAAGCCGGGATAAGGGGGGATAGCTAGTCCTTTCGAAGACTACGCTTCTGGCAGCCTCGTCTTGCAGCATGTAGAAGAGAGTAGACTGAAGACCTCCAAGTAGCATCGTATAGCATAAACCCTAACCGATGATCCTCCCCTCGTCGCCCTGTGACAGAGCGATCACCGGTTGTATCTGGCACTTGGAAGGGTGTGTTTTATTAAGTATCCGGTTCTAGTTGTCATAAGGTCAAGGTACAACTCCAAGTCGTCCTATTACCGAAGATCACCGCTATTCGAATAGATTAACTTCCCTGCAGGGGTGCACCACATAACCCAACACGCTCGATCCCATTTGACCGGACACACTTTTCTGGGTCATGCCCGGCCTCGGAAGATCAACACGTCGCAGCCCCACTTAGACCAACAGAGAGGTCAGCACGCCGGTCTAAACCTAAGCGCCCAGGGGTCTGGGCCCATCGCCCTTAGCACACCTGCACGTTGCGTGGGCGGCCGGAAGCAGACCTAGCCTAGTAGGCGTTCTAGTCCAATCCAGCGCGCGCCGCTCCGTTGCTGACGTCACGAAGGCTTCGGCTGATACCACAACGTCGAGTGCCCATAACTGTCCCCGCGTAGATGGTTAGTGTGTATAGGCCAGTAGCCAGACTCAGATCAAATACCAAGATCTCGTTAAACGTGTTAAGTATCTACGAACGCCGACCAGGGCCAGGCCCACCTCTCTCCTAGGTGGTCTCATCCTGCCCTGTCGCTCCGCCTCAAAGTAACAGTCGGGGGTCGTCGGGAACCCAGGCCCACCTCTACCGGGATGGAGCCACCTGCCCCTTCAGCCCCCAACTCCGAACAGTACCACAGGTAATGTAATAGTATAAAGTGTATAGTATATGCCCATGATCACTTCCCGAAGTGATCACGGCCCAGTAGTATAGCATGGAAGACGGACAAGAGTGTAGGGCCACTGATGGAACGCTAGCATCCTATACTAAGCAGTAGGATAGCAGGTAATGGTAACAACAGTAGTAACAAGGACAGGCTATGCATCAGAATAGGATTAACGGAAAGCAGTAACATACTACACTACTCTAATGCAAGCAGTAGAGGAAGAGTAGGCGATATCTGGTGATCAAGGGGGGGCTTGCCTGGTTGCTCTGGCAAGAGAGAGGGGTCATCTTCGATGTAGTCGAACACACGGACATCGGCAGCGGTCTCGGAGTCTACCGGAAAGGAGTAACGGAGGGGGAACACAATAAATAACAAAGCAATCAAATGTAACACAAAGCAAGACGCGGCAATACGTTGTAATAGGGGTGACCTAACATAGGGATGGGCGATACCGGCGAAGGGGGGAAACATCCGGGGAAGTATTCCCATTGTTTCGCGTTTTCGGGCAGATGAACCGGAGAGGGAAAGTTGCGTGTTCGCTATGCTAGGGACGTGTGATGGACGAACGGGTTGCGTATCCGGATTCGTCTCGTCGTTCTGAGCAACTTTCATGTATAAAGTTTTTTCATCCGAGGTACGATTTATTTTATTTTAATTTTTAAAGCTTTAAATGATTTTTTAATTCTGAATTTATTATAATTCGAAAATAAAAACAGGATATACTTTCTATACCCATCGTGGGCTAGCCACAATGGATGATAGGTGGGACCAAAGGGTCCAGTTGACATAGTCAACAGTCTAGTCAACAGTCAATTGTTTGACTGTTGACTAGTCAAAACTGCAGATCGGGCCCAGGCGTCATTGACACATATTCAACATTTTCTTTTAAGTGGATAATTAGAGGGGGTCCACCTGTCATTGACTAGTATTTTAATAGGTTTATTTAACTAGTTAATTTAGAAGCGGGGATCCACATGTCATCTACTATTAGACTAATTAACTAGTACTCCTACTAATTAAACTACTTCTAACTAGCATGACCGGCCACACACGGCTGTGGCACAGCTGGCCACACACACCACACACACTCCCGCACACACACATCACGTAGCTAGGAGTTGATTCTATTATCTGAACATAGCATTTTGCGATTTTTATATGATTTAATCCAGGCATCGAAGAGATTTGGTCCAGTGGGATAAAATGGAGTTCGTCATGCAAACTTTCTACTCATACTATTTTTGCTCATGTTAGTAGTTGGTTAACCACCATTTAGAGACAGTTTAGAGGGTTAGTCATTGTAAAAATAAGAAAGCTAGCTAGTAGCATCTACAGTAGCAAGCACTCGGCAAGAGCAGCGGCGGCTAGAAATAGCAGAAGCAGTAAAAAAAGTAGCGCAGCAGCATGCATCAGTAGCAAGCAGCGGCCAGTCGGGGCGAGGGTGCTACCGGCGAGCGGGCGGCGCGGGCTGGCGGCCAACGCCGGGCGCGGTGATGCACGACCTGGAGGGCGTGCGGCGAAGGAAGCAGGGCGCGGCCGCGGTCGGCGCGGCCAGGCGGGCGCAGCAAATAGCAATGGCAGCGGCAAGCCGGCAATAGGCAGCGGCATAGTAGCGTCAGCAACAGAGCAGTAGCAGCGGGCACAAGTAGAGCAGCAGCAGCAAGAAGCAGAGCAGCAGTATGTAGGGGGGTGCGGCCTCGGGCGTACGCGCACGCGCGAGGACGCCGGCCTCAGGTGGGCAGAGGCGCTGGGAGCGTGCCCGGTGTGGCTACGGCAGGGTCTGGCCATGGCGAACTCAGGTGGGGGCGGGTCTACGGCGCCGATTCCAAGGGGAGAAACAAGGGGAACGGGAGGAGGGCCTCACAGTGGAGGACGCATGCGAGCTCAAGGGGTCGGGGAGGCCGGCGGCTGTCGGAGACGACCGAATCGAAGGCGGCGAGCTCGGGGCAGAGCTTGAAGATGATGTCGAGCTTGGCAGCGCCCCGGCTTGAAGTTGAGGGAGGGGACGACGTGGAGGAGTCCGGCGGAGCTCCTGGGCGGGCAGAGACGACGAGAAGAGGCGGTTGACCGCGGCAATGGCGACGAGGTGGCCTCGGGGGCAACAAGCGGAACACAGAGGGGCGAGGGGCGCCTAGATCCATTGAGGAGGGGGGAGTGAGGGGAGAGAGCTAGGGTTTGGCCCGGGGCGAGGCCTTATAGGAGTCGGGGTGCCGGCGGATGGCCGCCACGGCGACGACCGGTGCCGTGGCAGGCATCGGCCATGGCCACGGGGTGGTTCGTGAACAGGGGAGGAGAGGAGGGGTGCGCCTGGGCCGGTGGTCCAGTTGGGCCAGGGAGGTGAGGGTTTCCTTTATTTTTGTTTTTGTGTTCTTTTATTTATTTTCTTTCTGTTTTATTTTAGTTTCACATTGCTATAGTTTAGATAAAATACCAAACTAGTTCCTAATTTAGTTTCATAAATATGTCACTGCCCCATTAGTTCGGGCAATTAAATAAATTAGTTTAATATTTCATTAATTGAATAGGGCATTTAATTATCTGTTTCTGCTACTGTTTTATTTATCTCAAAGTATTTAAACAATTTGTAAAAGTGTGGTTACTTCACCAAAATAATTTAGGGATTATTTTCCGCAAACCGAACATTTTAGTTTTACGTTTGAAAACTTTTGATGTTTGCCATTAATCTCAAATTTGAATTTGATTCGTTTTGAACTAACGCGAGATTAGCAACAGTAACCATCGTGACGTGGCATCATTAATAGAGGTTTACTGTACCTTAACTACCCGGGCGTCACACCACTGCAAGTGACTCAATTAGTAAAACAAGGTTTATCTAGTTCATTAATTAGGTTAATTAGGGGTGGTCCCCGTAGTCATTGCAACATTTTAAAATGAAAGGGTTATTTAGTCGGTGGGGGGTCCACCTATCAGTGAAAGTTTAGGGGGGTACTTAGGCTTAGCCTAATCTTTTGTTAGGCCAGGCCCGCCGACACGTGGGCCAGCCAGCCGGTTTAAACATGCACGCACATAGCGTACGCCGGCGGTGAGCCCGACACGGTGGCGGGTCACCGAATTCGCTCACAGTGACCAAAATGGACAATGGCGACAGTTAAGCGCATGCACACGAAGCGACACATCCACTGATGCTTGTAGGGTAAGCCGGGGACAATGGAAACGACGGTGGTGACCCCGCTTGACGATGGCCGGAGCACATGAAGACGAACTACATAGTTGAAGCTCGGAATCGAGCTTGAACCTTAGGGGAAAGATGCACTGGCTCACTTTGAGGGGGGAGATGAGCTCGGGGAGGTCCGGGGAGAACGAGGCGGCGTAGACCAGCGGCGCGAAGTCCGATGGAAAGACCCGTCGATGTAGTCGTGGTGGTGCAGCCCTGGGTAAACGGGGACTCGGAGGAGAAGCGGTGGTCGATGGTGGTCCTCCCGGACAAGCTCCGGAGGCGTAGGGAGGCTGGTGGCTACCCGGGCGAGTAGGCAATGGCGGCGGCACACTCTCAGACGGTTGCGGGGGCACAAGAAGAGGAGGGGAGAGAGAGTTGCGAGAGAGGAAAGTTTGGGAGGCGGCTAGGGTTCGTCTAGGGTCTCTAGGAGATGATTGAAGGCAATCTTGTCCACACCCATGGTGGTGCAGTGCGAGGGTCACAGCATGGCACTCGGGCGACCTTTGCCCAGGCGGCGGCGGGAGGTAAGGGAAGGTCGGCTTCCGCGGGCTAGGCTGAAGTGTAGTTGCTTAGGACCCAACTGTAGAGTAGGTTTCCCCCTTTTTCCTTCTTCTTTTCTGCTTCCTATTTTAGCCACTATTTTGCATTTTATTTTGCCATCAAATGATTTTTGTAAAATGTGAAACTTGTCACATAATTATATTGTATTATTCTGGATTGGTACAAATTGTTTGGGGCCAATATAAATCCACATAAATTATGTTTTTAAATAAATGGTGTGGTTAAGTACTGTTGATCCACTATTTTAATAACTAGTGCACGAAATAATAGAGCGTTCGAGGAGTTTTTCAACTTGTAACATTGTTCATGGGTTTAGGAGCTCGAATGTTGATGAGGACATGACTACCTTGGATACGACCAAAAATATTTCATACATGTATATTTGTGAGGTGGATTCTAATGCAAACTATGCAATAATTTATTTATATCATCGAGGACAAAAATATTTCACGGACTTTTGTGAAATGTCTAATTGCAGGTGTATGGGACATTTGCGCATCAAAAGATCAGACCCCTCGCCTCTATCAAGTGGTATCAGTTTTCAGGTTGCTTGGTGAGAATTTCCAACTTTCCCTAGATTATATTTATTTTCTTCCTTATTGTCCAAGAAAAAGCCACAAAAAGAAGTTAGATCTATTCATCCTTTGTCCAAACCAGTCCGAGCCTTTGCGAATTTCTTTTCATTGTTTGCACTATTGAATTCTCGGTTGCATCGTCGTGTCGAGTTGTTGGTCTTAGTGTCTAGTTCTTTTAGAGTTTCAAGTTTTGTTCACATTAGTCACGTCGCCACTGCATCATTTTCCCTTCCACTGTCCACCATCCCATCCATCAACTTCCGCCACGTGCTACCCACTGTTCATTGTCATAATCATAGTTGAGATCGTTCACATCTTCCTTGATCCAATCTGCATCTTATCTAGTTGTTTTGGAAAGGGGGGAGAAAAAAGAGAGAGAGAGAGAGAGAGAAAAGTTTAAAAAAGACAGAGAAAAAAAGAGAGAAAGAAAAAGAAAAAAGTGTAAGAAAAAAGGAGAGAAGAAAGAAAAACAAAATTCAGATCTATCTAGACTCAATCTTGTACCTGAATTCGGATTGGAATCTGTTTTGTGCACTGTTCGGTAAAACATGTATAACTTCCTCATACAAAGTCCATTTTGGCTCCGTGGGTACTCAAATTAAAGCTAGTGACGAGCCGCATCTAAGTAGGTTTATAAGCTAGTTCAATATTTGACACCTCAAAATCGGCTTCTAAATAGGTCTTTTTTCCCTCTGAAGTTCGCAAACACAGCTTGTTCCAGTTTTTCAGACCAGTTTAAAAAAAATTGACTCCTCATATCAACTCAGAATTGAGTGATTATCTTTGCGTTTGAAAGCTTGAGTCAGTTCCATTCTTGAGAAAAATTATCAGAAAATTGACACAGACTTTTCTAGAGGAAAGTTGGAGAGAAAGGTGTTGGTATATCCTGCTTGGCAGTTGTTTCACATGATTATCTTTACTGTCGTTGTTATCTTCACTTATATCTTGTTGTGCAGAGCTATTTGTATCCTTTCTTGATGCTAGTTGTGCTACATCGTGGCCTCATTAGTGTTCTAGGCTCGCGTCTCTAGTCCGGTCTAGCCTAGGACCAGCACAGTATCGTCGTTGAGCGTTTATTCAACATTGCATCTCTGAATTGATTAGTGCTAATCTTTTGCTACCATATACTTAAGCATTCCAAGCTCCACATATTTCTACACCGGGTATACGTACGTTTCCCTGGCAATCGCTATACTCAATCTTCGGAGTTATTTGACACCGTTGATTGCCTGTCACCGCCTGGTGCATGGTAAGAACTTGTAAGATATTGATATTCACTATACTGTGAGCGTTTTACCACCACATCCTAGAAGTTCATAGGAACATTATTCTCGGATTTTGTTTCTTGTTTTCTACTAACTATGGCAGGTTCCGGAGTTGTTAGTTCTTGGGCTTCATCGATCGTGGGAGATTTGCCATCACCTAAGAAAATACAACAACTGTCACAAGAGGAGCAACAACATCAGAATGCACATAATCAGGTTAATGTTTCTATGCCACCATTTACTGGTCGTTTAAGCCTGATTTATATATTGAATGGGAGTAAGAAATAAATGCTATATTTTCTTCTCATAATTTTGACGAGCATGGAAAATTTCAAGCTGCATTTATTACTTTGAGTAGCTTTGCTTTAGTTTGGTGGAGCGAATATTGTCGGTTAAATCCTGATTTTATACCTACTACTCGGGATGATTTAAGACTTGTCATGAGAGATAGATTCGTTGATGTTTATTATACTCGTGGCATGATTAAAAAATTACAACATTTAAAACAAGGCACTGACACGGTAACAAAATATTATGATGATTTACAAACTACATTGTTGCACTCATTTTTAGAAGAAAGTGAAGAAGATTTTATGGATAGATTTTGGAGAGGATTAAACCGAGATATTCAAGAGATACTAATTCATGATGAGTGTTATCCTATGGATCATTTGTTTTGTCTTGCTTGCAAAGCTGAACAGGAAATAAAACGACGTGTTTCCCATGAGGAGAACAAGCGCGCGGTGCATATTCCAAGAGTTGATATAGATGTTTCTTCAGCTACTAGGCGTACTACGACAACCGCATCCGTTGTTGCGAGGACTACATCATCTCCACCATGTGACACATCACCACCAAGAGTGCCTACATCGTCTGAGTTGATCATAAGAGGTAATGAAAAAGGCACAGATTTTCCACTTTCACATGAGAATGATGCATGCCTAGTTAACTTGAATACATCATGTGTTGAGTTACCTATTGATTTGAGCACACCAGCTATTTTAGAGAATCATGTTACTATCATGAATGTGTCATGTGATCAAACAGCTGAAATACCAACAATTTTGAGTGCACCCATTGAATTAACTGTTGATGCAAAAGAACCAATGTTTAATCATTTCGATATGACCTCTAATCTTGGTGATGATTCTGTCTCAAATGACTTATTGCATGTTTGCTTATTTAAGCATGTTGTAGCATGTAAATTTGATGCTAGTAAGGTTTATTCACCAATGTTGGGATGGTTTAATGATGAACATTGTCAATCCTTTGATATGAATAAGAGCTTCACTTATATGTGCAAATTGAGTTGCAATATTTTCATGCCTTCTAATACTTGTGATAATATTTTGGCTTTACATTTTATGAACTATGAAAGTTACTCATGTATACATGTGTCATATGTGCAAAAATTAAGGGAATTAAAAATGGATGACATATACATATAAAACATATACACCTTGTCTCTTTTGTTAGCCACATTTCAAGATTAAGCAACGCCGAGGACGGCTTTATTTTCAATAAGAGGAGGATGACGAGCACATGACTACCTTGGATATGACCAAAAATATTGCATACATGTATATTTGTGAGGTGATTTCTAATGCAAACTATGCAATACTTTATTTATGTCATCCACAACAAAAATACTTCACAGACTTTTGTGCCATGTCTAATTGCAGGTGTATGGGACATTTGTGCAATCCACATATGAAGATAAGGGAAAGAGAGAAGTTTATATGTTGTTCAAAAATTCCTCTCACGTCACTTTTGGGCAAAGAGAAGATAGAGTCCAAGTCTCTCACGCCGTCAGGGAAAAAGTCAAGGTTTTCTTCCCCGACTCGCCTCCCACCCCCCTCCCCCCCGCGCCCTCGGCCGCTAGTAGCTATATCCCGGCGCCGCCCGCCGCCTTTCACCACTAGATAGCCATTCCACGCCAGAAAAATAGCAGAGCTTCGCCGCGGCAGCCCCTCCAACAGCAGCTGGGCGTTTCCGGCCGCGGAGGGGCAGTTTAGCGGTGGGTACACGCCCACCGGGTGCAAGGTGTTCGGCGATTTTCCTGCCTCGGGGATGGAGTCGGATGACGAGGAAGCACTCGTCGCGCTGCTGGAGGAGGAAGTCGAGGCCGACGCCTAGGAAGAAGAGCATCTCATGGTGCTCGTCACCCTCGCCCAGCTGCTGGCGAGCAATGAAAAGCCGCGGCGAGGTGGCTCGGCGCCAGGGCGGGTGAAAGCAAAGAATCGACATCGTCTCGAAGGCTACTGCATGCTCTACTCCGACTACTTCATCGATGCTCCACTTCATGGCGAGAAAACATTTCGGTGTCGTTATCGGATGAGCCGAAAGTTCTTCCTCGGGATTGTGAATTCCATCCGGGAGTTCGACAACTACTTCAAGTGCAAGATGGATTGCACCGGCGCCCTTGGATTCACCTCCATCCAGAAGTGCACGACAGCGATGAGGATGCTTGCATACGGAGCTCCCGGTGATTCACTCGACGACTATGGGCGCATGGCCGAGTCCACCAGCATAGAGTGTTTCTACAAGTTCTGTCGGGCAGTGGTGGCTGTGTTTGGACCGCAATACTTGAGAACACCCAATGCGGAAGACACTACTCAGATCCTAGAACAGAATGCAACAAGAGGATTTCCTGGGATGCTTGGAAGCATCGACTACATGCATCGGAAATGGAAGAATTGCCCATTTGCTTGGAAGGGGATGTACAAAGGCGCCAAAGGCGGTTGCAGTGTGGTACTTGAGGCGGTGGCCACACAGGACCTCTGGATTTGGCACTCCTTCTTTGGTATGCCAGGAACTCACAATGACATCAACGTGCTGCAATGCTCTCCTGTCTTTGCCAAGCTTGTTGAAGGTCATTCTCCTCCGGTGAATTTCGAGATCAATGGGCGGCACTACAACAAGGGGTACTATCTAGCTGATGGCATCTATCCGAGATGGTCGACATTTGTGAAGACTATCTCAAACCCTGTGCCAGGAGGCAAGAACACCTGGTTTGCGAAGGTTCGGGAGGCTTGCAGGAAGGATGTCGAGCGGGCATTTGGTGTGCTCCAATCTTGATTTGTTGTTGTCCGCTACCCCGCTCAGACCTGGTCGAAAAATCAAAAGTGGGAGATTATGACTTGTTGTGCCATCTTGCACAACATAATCATTGAGAGCGAGCAAGAAGACCTAGTGTTTGACACTGAACCATACTACAGGCAGGGTCCTCTAGCCGAAGTTGATCACCAGCTACCGGCAACCTGGACTGCCTACCTCAGTATGCGTCAGGAGATCCGAGACCCACAGGTGCATCATCAACTGCAGCAAGATCTGATAGAGCATCTATGGAGGCTCAAGGGCGACGTCGGGCGCGACATGTGATGAAATATGAGTTTTTATTTGTTGAACTATATAATTTGTATTGAACTATTTGTTGTTGTACTATTTTGTTGAAGTATTTGATATTTCTGTGATGAAATATGTGCATAATTGAACGACGAACAACGGCGAACCACGCCGAATATGGGCCTATTGTCGCCCATATGGGCCCTTTATTCGCCGAAATGGGGCTGAAAAGTGTGTCAATATCGACGCCTGGGGGCGACGACTGGGCGCGAAACCGCCTCTAGCATCGATTGTATCGCCAGCTCGCCCCCAGGGGCAATTTTTATGCGTCAGGGGGGGGGGGGCGAACGGCTGGAGATGCTCTATGCTTTGACCCTTGGGTTTGGCTGCCATGTCTGGTTAGGCCAACCAGGGGAAATTCTTTTCATAGTTGTAAACGCTCTGGAAGGTTAATAAAGCTTAGCAAGAGTGTCTCAAAAAAACTTTTTTCATTTTTGTTTATATTTTCAAATATTATACATACATACATACATACATATATAGAGAGAAAATGCATCCTACTACCGGATGTAGCTACACCCATTTATCATATACTACCATGTGGTAGTATATAGTCTACTTCATTATTTTTATTATGTTCACATACTATATCTAAGATACTTTAAAGTAAGTTATATAAAAAAATTACAAGTGAGCTCATGGTTTTATTGTATTTGTGAAATACATACATATTTGTATGCGAAATAGAGTATGCATAAAATATGATGCATACTACCAAAAAAGTAGTATATATACTACCTAAACATTCTTATATACTACATACTACACGTACATACTCTCCGATATGATAAATACTATCTAGAACATATGCAACAAAAGTAGGAGTAACTACACCCGGTAGTAGAAAAAATTTGTATGTATATATATAGGGTCGCGCTATTCGTCACCCTGGGTGAGTAATAGTTATTCTTCATCCCCCTCTATTTTACCATCAATACACCTTAATTTTACGTTCCGTAAGTTTTGTCTTATTTCCGACGCAAAAAGGAACCGTAAGAAAATATATAATCACCGTAAAAAATATGTTATGTTATGTAAAATTACAAACGTAATAATATAGTCTAAAATACACATAAACTGCAAATTTTCTTGTCTTATGACCTATATTTTTATTTTTTATGTCAAATTTTACGTAATTAATCAATAGGAATGTAACTATTTGAATTCAAAATGTAATTTAATTATGAAATGATCACCCAGGGTGCAGCATAGGTTATTCTTCACCCGAATTAATCTTACGATCATTTCATAATTAAATTATGTTTCGAATTCAAATAGTTACATTCCTATTGATTAATTACGTAAAATTTGATATAAAAAATAAAAATATAGGTCATAAGACAAGAAAATTTGCAGTTTATGTGTATTTTAGATTATGTTTTTACGTTTGTAATTTTACATAACATAAAATATTTTTTACGGCGATTATATATGTTTTCTTACGGTCCCTTTTTACGTCGGAAATAAAATAAAACTTACGGAACGTAAAATTACGGTGCATTGATAGTAAAATAGAGGAGGATGAAGAATAACTATTCCTCACCCAGGGTAACGAATAACGCGACCCTATATATATATATATATATATATATATATATATATATAGGACGCCATTTTGGGACACCTAGGTGCCTGGGCACCTTGCCTATCCATCGTTAGATCATGTTCAGTGACAGATTTGGAAACCAATGTAAATGATTTAATTACTAGTTAATTTGGCAGGCTTTAATTCTTTAACTGTCTCATGCATGCATGTCACATCATAGAAAAGGAAGGTGATTAAAATATCATAGTGAATAAAAATCAACATTTATTACCTCCTTATATACCACTTATTGATTCGTAGAATAAATCACTGTGTATGTAAAATACACATGTATGTTACGTAACTTCAGCAGTAGTTATACACATACCCATCATCTAATTGGGTATACACATATACATACCCGTACATGTACCTTTTTTCAAGGCAGGCACATATATACATAATTTTGTTAGTTGATATATGCATAACCGCGTATATACATAATTTCATTAGGGATATATGCATACCCGCATATGTACATAATTTCTTTGGTAGGTATACGCATACCCGCATATGTATATAATTTCTTTTTTTACAGAGGTATGTATATAATTTTGTTCGTAGGTATATGTATACCCATGAATGTACATAATTTCGTTAGTAAGTATATACATATCCGCTACGTATATAATTTTTTAATACCTAAAAACCTAGAATAAATCATTAGATATATACGTACCCGTGTATGTACATAATTTCATTAGTAGGTATATATACCATGGGTATATTTATATTATTTGGAGTCGGCGCACAATTTGTTGATATAGATAATAAAAATATTTTGTCATGAATATCTCAAAATGGTATCAACTTTTATGTATACATTTATTCATCTGTGTGTAGAAAAAATCCACAGGCCGACGAGTCACATTGTGCGTACATACTATATCTGTTTTCTTTTTATTCTGACATTCTCTCTTCATCAATTAATGTGTGTTTTAATTCTATTCAAATCAATAAATACAAATGGGTGGACATATGAGCTATTAAATGCTAGGTGCCCCAAACAATTTTATATATATATATATATATATATATATATATATATATATATATATATATATATATTTAAAAGCTTGGTTAATATTTGTTTCGAATGTTTTATGTATGTATGTATGTATGTATGTGTGTGTGTGTCTATATATATACCAAAATGAAAAAGGTTATATATAAAGAAAATGTTTCTTATGTATATAAAATGTACAATATGTATGAAAAAGTTGATCATGTCTTAAGAAACAATGATGATCAAGTATTTAAAAATTGTTAAATGTGTATAAAACTTAAAAGAATAATAGCTATTATCTTGGAAATCGTCAATACTGGAAAAGTCCATAAAATTTAGGAACATTAGAATTTTCATTAAAATAGACTTTGTCAGTATATGGAAATATATACAAAATATAAAATGTGTATTTTTTTTAAAGATGTATAAAAAAAGTTCCGGGTGTATATGAAAAAAATAAATCATACATTAAATAAAAGTAGACATCAAACAACATATATTTTAAAAATTGAATTATTTATTTGCAAAATTTAAACATGTATGTAAAAAAATCCTGATGTATATGAAAAAGGTACTTTGTGTGTGAAAAAAATTGTTTGTTACAAATTAAAAATGTTCACTGTGTATTGACAAAATGTTGACCCTATATTTAAAAATATTAATCTTATATTTAAGAATGTTAAACATATATTAAAAATGTATTGTATATATACCAAAAATGTATTGTATGAAAAAGATAGATAAACAATTGTTTTCAAAAAATCTTACTCATGTGTTCCAAAATGATAAGCATGTATAACAAGTGTTTATGATGTGTAAGAAAATTGAATGTATACTGAAAAAGGTTGACATGTGTTGAAAAAAAGCAACCGATGAAAATCACCAAAAAATAGAAAAATGAAGAAACTCAATAAAAGGAGAAAAATATAAAATTAAAACCGATAATAATTAATGGAAAAGAATGGAAACAATGAAAACCGGGAAAGAAAGAAAAACAAATAAAGCTGAGAAAATCAAGCAAGTAATGAAGAAAAATGAAGAAGGATATAAAAGCAAAAGGAGGAAAACCAAGAAAGAAAAAACTAGTTAAAGCCGTGAAAGAAACGAAGGAAAACTGGTAAAACGAACAAAAAGATGAAAAAGGACATCTGTAAAAACAAAAACAAATGAAAAGGAAGTCGAAGCGATCGAGCGAAAGCGAACGAATCGTTAGAAATAGAGGAAAAGAAGACGGAAATGTGATGTCCCGTAGCTACACATGGAGGAAACCCTTCAGGGTAAAGCGAGATATAGTCGTCGAGCGCCTCCCTGTCTCACTTTACACGAGACAGAGGGAGGCCTCGCGTGGAGGGAGGCATGAGATGGGCCAGCTCAGGCGCACAGGAGGCCGCGCTTAATTTTTTGTTTGTTTTTGTTTTTCTTTATTACTTATTTTTTACTTTTGTTTATATTTCCAAATATTCTAAATGAATATATTACAAAAAACACTTTACATAAAACATTTGAAAAATATTAATCAAGTATTTAAAAAATGTTAAATGCGTATAGAGAAAATGTTTCTCATGTATACAAAAAATACAATATGTATGAAAAAATATGATCATGTATTTAAAAAAATCAAACATTTGAAGAAATATTAAACAAGTATTTGAAAATGTTAATTAAGCATTTGAAAATGTTAAACGTGTATATAAAAAATGTTGACCATGTATTAAAAATATATTAATAAAGCATTTTAGAAATGTGTATAGAAAAAATATTGATCATGTATTGGAAAAACTGTTAATCTTGTTTTCGAATAATGTTAATGAAGCATTTGAAAATGCTAAATGTGTATCTGTCGATGTATTAAAAAATGTTAATCTTGCATTATAAAAATGTAAATTAAGCATTTGAAAATGTTAAAAATATGTATAGAAAAAATATTGACCATGTATACAAAAAATATTAAATGTATATTTGAAAAATGTATTACTCCTAGATATATACAGGAAATGTACAATGTTTATAGAAAAAAGTAGACATAAAAAATATAAGATTTCAGAAAATATTAATCATGTATTTTGAAATGTTATAATATGTTTCTGATGTATATAAATAATGTTAAATGCGTACTGAAAACCAAGAAAACTGGAAAAAAAAAGTAAACAAAGAACAAGAAAAACCGAAGACAACCGAGAAAGAAACAGAAAAAGTATAGAGAAATAGAAAGAAAAAAACCAATAAAAACCGGGAAGAACCAAAGAAAACCGGTAGAAACAATTAAAAATGATCAAAATGATGAAAAGAAAAAAGAAAACCGAGAAACGTAAAGATAAATAGAAGAAAACAAAAAAAAACTCTACTACTTAAAAAGAACGTAAGATTCCCATTTTATCTTTCTTCGCACCGCCCCTTGGTCTAATCTTTCATGTAATATGATAATTAATCACCTTAATTTACTTACATTCTAAATCAATTCCGATTTACTTACCAAACTTCTAATCAAAATATAAGGTAATTCACAATTAGAATATTATGAACATTTATTTACACAATTGTATTATTACTGACAGGTAAATCGCAAGCTAACATATTAGAATATTTATATCCCGTTGCAACACACATTGTTCCGGTCCTTCAAAAATATTATAGAAGCCTTGGAAAGTTGTCTGCACCTGGATGACCTATCTAGGAATCACGAGTGAATCACAAGAAACCACTACATCGAAAGCTAGGTTAGCAAAAAAGCACAACCATACATATTTTTTTGGCAAAAAATACCATGTCTATCGTAATCTATCTCTATCTCTTCTCTACCATCTCTATACCATTTAAAAAAGAACGTAAGGTTCCCATTTCATCTTTCTTTCCACTACCCCTTCGTCCAACCTTCCATGTATCTCTACTCCTAATGTCTCGGTTGGTAGTCCGCGTTCCGGGTTTTATTCTCGTCCTACCTCACCCGGTCTTTTTTGGTACTTCTTTGGTACTTGCTCCCACCTCCCGCTCAGCCCTGAAAAACCGAAGAAAACCCCGCGATCGAGTGCCAAACACTCCCAACCTCCCATCGCAATTGTACCACCTCGTTCAAAAAAACCATCGAAAACAAACCAACGAAAAATAACCAGCGACAAAAAAACGCCCGAATCTGCGTCCGCCTGCGCCCTTCGATCGAGGTCTCTTGTTCCTCGTGCGAGGAACAGTGGCCTGACTCTACCCTCCTTCGCCCGCCGCCGCCTTTTGATCCTTCACCGCCACCGCTCCATCCCTGCGTCACCGCACGTCAAAACCACCGGACTCCACGAATCCGGCGTTGGTCCCGTTCAGGACCCTCCGCTGAACGCTTACAGGATCCGGCGCCGATCCCTAAGAGGACCCGTCGCCGAAGGCGTCAAGGATCCGCCGCAAAACACCGCAAGGATCCGGCGCTGATCCTGGACCAGATACGCCGCCGGCCTCCGTCTCGAACACGTCCGGGATCCAATATACAGGTATTATTAGATACAACAGTCACATGTCATACATCATTCACATCTCATACATCTCACATCTCGTACATCCATCGCATGTCGTACAGCCATGGCATTATCATTTTACTCCTCATGCGAGTGCTTTCACAGAGATGCTTTCACATAGTAGATGCAAATTTCATGGCTTCCATAAGTACTTTATCTCTAATCACCACTTGAAGACATCCAAAAGCTTGTGCTTCTGCCATACCAAACGAAATCGGTTAGAAATCTTCCAGCTTGTTAAGAAACACTGCAATACTGCAAGTTTATTTTCTGTTCTACACATCTTAGGGTTTGGAATTGGCAATTAGGGTTGTTTTTCGTGATTTGTGACACACTGGGGCACAAGCCAATTTGTTCAACAATAAATGGCACAGAAGCAAACACAAACAATAACTCACCTTGTCTGCAACAAGTATTGCATGGTGCTAATCGTGTGAGATATGAATTCCTGGGACTAAACCTTTGTCGACTTCCACCTGTGCATACTAAAGAGATCCTATTGTCAATACATTTTTGCAACTTAACTATATACAGTATGTCAAATAGCCTATCTTTAGTTACATAGTACAGCAAAATAATACAATGCAAACGCAGTTACCTATAATGCATGAAGCAAGCCAAGCACTCCATGGGAATATGAGAAAGGACCCTGCAGATGAAATGGTGCATAAGCAACCGTGACTAGGAACAAAATGATAAATTGTGAAAGCATTCAAGTAATTTACCATATTGTGCATACGCCATTTCTCTTGCTTTCATCTTGAATCTACTATCTCCATCCGAGTCAGGTTTCCTTTATGTGTCTTCCAGGCCTCAAGACGGAGGTAGCAGTCATTCTAGTTGCGAAGGGGTAATGCAAAAAGCAAAGCCGGTGAACATCAAAAAGAAGAGGACGTAGCTACAGGTATTAAGCATTGCACCAGTTTTACATGCATTTCTGACAGTAACAAGCTTTTTGCATAAGAATGTATAGGTCAAGCAAGTGAACAAAATGTAGAATACAGTCCAACCTTGAAACCCTTTGATGAGAAACATGAAGCTATTTACGCGACGCAACATGGTATATAACTGTATGAAATAAACTGGCTGGTATTGCCTGACATGCATATCTAACAATGTCATGCATCATGCTTAATGTTTCGCGGACGAGACAAATCTGGAAGAATATAATCAAAGGAACGTAACCGTGGCTGCAATTGTTGACCAAATATACACGACCGAAACAGGTAGCTACTTCATAAGTTAGCTACTTCATTGAAGATATAATTTTTTTCTCCATGCATACGAGGCATACATTGGTTTTGTAATCATGCTGACTCGAGCTCTACATATGGATCAGAATGGGTAATGCCTGGACAACATGATGCAGACAACACAGCTTCTGTAAAGGCTGAAACTGGATCTTTAATTAATGAATGTAAAAAATACGCTGAGGAAGCAAGGGAGCAGTACAATGCATGGAAGCGTGCTGCTTATCGGAAGAAAAAAGATAATGATATTGTCAACTTACAAGATAAGAATCAGCCTGATATATATATATATATATATATATATATATATATATATATATATATATATATATATATATATATATATATATATGAACATCAAACTAAGAGCAGCCAGCAACATCACGTTAATCAACTCACTAGACATGATACGTTGTATTAACCTACATCCTTGATTAGAGATGATATGATACTAATACTATGTTGCACATCAGATCATAGGGATCTTATCAACGCTCGTAGGCGGGCGGCTTATCGCAATATCAAGCCAGGTTGTTTGGATAAACATAGTTTCAATGGGCAGTCAGCCCGTTGCCAATCTCTATGTGATATCACAAATGTTCTCGAAGACAGGGAGATAAGTAAACCCAGACGAGATTATCATGGTTGGTAAATTGATCCACGTCCCGTCTGTGCTGTGTTTGCACGAAGGTAGTCACTTTTTACACAACTTAAATAATTATTACGGACCTAGCTTGTTGAATCATATAATTCAGCTAGCTCGGACTATACCTCAGTCTCGCCTAATGATGCAACATACCCTCATGAAGCTACGGGCGCATCTGATGCCCGTTGTGCGAGAGATAAAGAAGGTAATATGATATCATAATCTCCATGTTCATTAGATGCAAAGTCTTTGTTTTCTCATTTGGCTTTAGAGATAATGACATGAATGGCATCGTTATGTGACTTTAATGGCACCAAACTATATACGCGAATGACAGAAGTTTTTTGCAAAATAGACCAAATAAACGCACTGGAAATGGCTTTCAGTCGGCGTAAAAAACATCCTAATGTCCGAGATGAAAATGCACATGCCCTTCATTCATCAGGTGAGGTTATATTGTTTTAACATGAGGGTCCGTACCATCTAAAGCGTTAAGCTGACATATGATTGGACATCCGCGTTTAACCAGACAACCCAACTAGCTCTAACTATACATCAATCTCGCATGACGCGTCAACATTTCCTGGTACAACTACGGTCACTTCTAGTCTCATTAATGACATAGAGCTACAAGGTAAACATATTTTGCCTACTCATTCAGCAATGCCTCTCATGTATCTGTTATATTATCTAATATTGGGGTTTGCCCTATATGACACCAGATGCAAATGTAGTCTTGAATGAGACCAGACGTACAGAGCATAAAACGGAAGAAGAGCGCAAGAGAGACCATAGAAACGCATTGAGGAGGGCTTGATATCGGCGGAAGAAACAACCCAATGTGCGAGATGAAAATGCACTGACCCTTCTTTTATCAGGTAATTTTAAAATGTTAAAACATTGTACTCAGTACCGTCTTAACCACTAAACATTAATATGTTTTGTAATATCTGGTTCACCAGACAACCCAACCAGCACTACAACATTTCCGAGTTCAAATGTTGTCTCATCTGGACTAATCAATGACAACGAGCTTCAAGGTAAACATTGCTTGCATGTATCTGTTTTATTATCTAATTTTCGGGAATGTTCTGAATGACACCAGATATGAGTGTAATCTTGCCTGACACCACAGAAACAGAGCAACAAACGGAAGAAGAACGCAAGAGAGACCATAGGAACGCTTTGAGGAGGGCTTCCTATCGGCGGAAGAAACAACATAATGTCCAAGTTGAACATGCACAAACCCTTAATTTATCAGGTAAGCTTATTATGATTTAACCAGTATGGTCAGAACCGTCTTACTAATTTAGCATTAATATGTTTGGATTAATTTGGTTCAACAGACAACCCCACTAGCTCTAATTATACCTCAATCAAGTATGAGGCGTCAGAATTTCCTGATACAACTACGGTATCATCTGGGATCTTTAATTACAACAATCTACATGGTAATCAATCTTTTTCCTACTAAAACAGCAATTGCGAAAATTTGATTGGTATGATCACTAATTTTCGGGATTGTGTGAAATGTATCCAGATGTGAATTTGAATGACACACAAGTAACAGAGCAGAAAACAGAAGACGAATGCAAGAGAGATCATAGAAACGCCCTGCGGCGAGCTGCTTATTGGAGGAACAAGGCTAAGCGTATCGAAGATCAAAACAAACGTCCATCTGATACTTCAGGTATACGCTTACATTCAGTATCCCTTTCATTGTCAGGCCCTACTAATCAAGATGGCACTCCTCAGAGCCGATAAATCAAACTGGTCTAACTATGTTTTGAAAAATATGATTGAACCAGACGATATGAAAAGCTCTAGTGTTACATAATCAATGAATGAGGGAGCAACATGTCCCCCTTCAACTGTAGACACGTCTGTCATTCAGGACACTATTCTAGCAAGGAGGCAAAGAGACAATGAGCGGAAACGTAACTTAACAAACAAGCAAAGGGAGCAGAAAAACGCAAGTAGCAGAGCATGCCATCAGAAGAAAAATGACGATTTAACGGTGGAGGTCAGAGAAACAATGAATGAAAATATACGAGTGAAGCGCATGCAGCGCCGCAAAAGCATGTCGGTGATTGAGAAGGGGGAGTCAAGTGCACATAGGAAGGCCAATTATGAAAGAAGGAAAAAACACCGTGCAAAGAATGCATCGCAATCCCCCTTACAGGCCTAGCAAACTCAACCTCTGAATGTCCCACTTCCCCAATCCGCGCATCACCCGTCTCCCGGGCCGCACTAGATGATTCATCTGATGGTGATCCCGGGACGAACATGCCGAGATACACTGCCGGTGCTGATGGTATGAAATTGCGATTGTCAGTTTCTTATGCTCTTTCTCACCATGTCGTTCTAACATGATCCTGTCTTTTGCCGCATTCTGTACGATGACAATGTAGAAGAAGTTGATGCATTCCAACGCGGCACCATGGGCGATGAGCAGGAAACACACGACGTGATTGATGAGGAGTACTACATGTTTTGCAATGAAGGTATTGCCAACTCTACGCCATGACACTGTGTAGATTTATTGTTGTGTCCTGTATTATTTGTTACTGTTTTCAACGTGATTTTTTAACAATTGCCCGTAGGATCTGATAATGACATGTTGGATGATGACGAGGAAGCGAGCATGTCTAGCGCTAAACCTAGCGAGATTGATCCATTTGACACTGTCTACTCAAACATTCCAGACCGCACTCACATCCTAAAACTTGACGAAGATTGCAAACACTGCAATGCCATGAAGTTTGAGTCTGAGACTGACGGCTTCTGCCGTCGCAATGGCCAGATCCAGCTTAAGTAGCCGGAACCAATCCCAGAGCTTATGAGGCTATGGTCCAGCATGGATGCAGATTCTAGACATTTTTGGGATAACATACGGTTCTTCAATGGGCATTTCGCCTTCACAACCCTTGGCGTCAGCCTAGATGAAAACTACACGAACATGAAGTCTGGGGTGTACACATTCCGAGCACACGGTACCATCTACCACAATGTCCATTCTTTCGGGCCTAGCTCCCGTCCAGAACATCTACAGTTGTACTTCTATGACGACGACCCTAACCTAAATCATCGTAAGGCGGCCACCAAGCAATTAGACCAGGATGTCGTCAAGAGGTTAGTAGACATACTCAAAGAAAACCCATACTCCCAGCAATTTAGGAGTTTGGGTTCACACAAGGACAACCTTGATGATTATAGGATAGACCTAAACACCGATAAGAGGCTTGACCAAAGAAGATATAATAGACCGGTGTCATCTGAGGTCGCTGCTATTTGGGTTGAGGGCACTGACCTAGCAAAAAGGTTTGACCGCGGGATAACACTTTGTGGTAACAACAACAAAAGGCATAGTATACGTGTGACCTCAGGGGCATATGACCCGTTGTCTTATCCATTATTCTATCCAATGGGGGAGCTAGGTTGGCATCCGAAGCTACCTAAACTAATGTTTCTTGGGAGCTTGTACAAAATCATGGCTTGTGTCATGATGATGAGGATGATGTAGGTATGTCTTTTGTGTATCAATTTGTTACAAATATTTTCTTGTTTCTAAAAATAATGCTCACGCGATGGCACTCAAACTTGTGCAGAGGGGAATAGCAGGTTATGCGTCTCCGTGAGATACTACTACTGTTACATGCTGCAAACACGGCCTGCGATCTTCAATCCAATACTCTGTGGAGCACGCCTACTGCAGCAATGGGCGGTTGACATGTACATCAAGATTGAGAGCTGTCGGTTGAGGTGGTACAGGAAGAACTAGACGCAGATCCGTGCCGATTTGTATAAAGGAGTTGTTGATGCGATCACATTGGGGGAGACGCGAGCAAGCGCTGTTGGGGTGAGAATAGTGCTCCCTGGAACTTACCCTGGTGGCGACCGCGACATGAAGAAGAGACATATGGATGCCATGGCAATTGTCCATACATACGGGAAGCCTGACATCTTCTTGACCATGACTTGCAACCCTAAATGGGAAGAGATAACAAATGAGTTGCTTCCTGGACAGACGGCGCAAGACCGACCTGATATTGTGGCTCGCGTGTTCTATGGCAAACTAGAGGCTATGAAAGACTTGTTGCTCAAGAAGATGGTCCTGGGTGTTGTTGTTGCTTATGTTTACGTAGTCGAGTTCTAGAAGAGAGGCCTCCCCCACGCACATTTTTTGTTGATCATGGATTCAAATTATAAGCTTCTTGTCCCAGAGCAGTATGACCGGCTCATTTCCGTAGAGCTCCCAGACAAACAGAAGTATCCGGAATTGTATGCAATGGTGGTAAAACATATGATGCACGGACCATGCGGTGCTCTTAACCCGAAGAATGTTTGCATGCAAGATAATGAATGCAAGTGCAAATACCCGCGGCCGTTCAATGAGAACACGATACAAGGCAAGGACTCATACCCAGTTTATCGGCGTAGAGACGATGGTAGACGTGCTAAGGTTCGAGGGAAAATGTTGGACAACCGATGGATTGTGCCATATAACCCTTACCTTCTGCGGATGTTTAATTGCCACATCAACGTCGAGGTCTGCTCTAGCATAAAGGCTGTAAAATACATTTATAAGTACATTTATAAGGGACATGATAAGGCTTCTTTCAGCATCGACCAGCCAGACGCTGATGGCAACATTGATGAGATCAAGAGATACGTTGACGCAAGATGGGTCACCCCTCCGGAGGCTATGTGGAGGATATTTGGTTTCCCACTGTGTGCCAATTACCCGCCTGTCTTGCAGTTGCCTCTTCATCTCTCGAATATGCACAGGGTTGCATTCAATGCACGGGCTGACTTGAAGAATGTTGTATCCTTCGAGAATGCTTCAAAATCCATGTTAACGGAGTATTTCAAGGCAAACGAAGAACACCCTTGGGCAAGGCATATATTGTACAAGGATTTCCCCGGAAGCTTCACGTGGGAGAAGAAAAAGAAGTTCTGGAAGAGGCGGGTGGAGCGTTTTCAAATAGGTCATATCGTGTCTGCCAATCCAGCCGAGGGGGAGCGATACTACCTTCGTGTGTTATTGAACCATGTTCCGGGGAAAACATCATTTGAGGACTTGCTCACCGTCGACGGCGTGGTATGTGGGAGCTTTAGAGAGGCTGGTGAAAGGTTGGGACTCATCGAGGCAGACAACACGCTCGACGACTGTCTTACTGAGGCGGAGCAGTGGGCTATGCCATGTTCTCTTAGGAGGCTCTTTGCAACTGTTAGGGAACGTAGCAAAAATTCAAAATTTTCCTACGTGTCACCAAGATCTGTCTATGGAGAAACCAACAACGAGGGGAAGGAGAGTGCATCTACATACCCTTGTAGATCTCTATGCGGAAGCGTTCAAGAGAATGGGGTTGAAGGAGTCGTACTCGTCGTGATCCAAATCACCGGAGATCCTAGTGCCGAACGGACGGCACCTTCGCGTTCAACACATGTACAGCCCGGTGACGTCTCCCATGCCTTGATCCAGCAAGGAGAGAGGGAGACGTTGAGGAAGACTCCATCCAGCAACAGCACAACGGCATGGTGATGGTGGAAGAGCGTGGTACTCCAGCAGGGCTTCGCCAAGCACCGCAAGAGACGAGGAGGAGAGAGGTAGGGCTGCGCCTGGGAGAGATCAAATCGCGTGTGTTGCAGCCCCCTAACCTCAAGTATATATAGGGGAAGGGGAGGAGGGTGTGCCCCCTCTAGGGTTCCCACCCCTAGGGGGGCGGCAGCCCTAGATGGGATGGAGGGGGGCGGCCAAGAGGGGGAGAGGGGGGCGCGCCCTAGGGTGGGCCTTAGGCCCATCTGCGCCTAGGGTTTCCCCTTTCTCCTCCTAGCTGCGCCTTGGGCCTTGTGGGAGGCGCACCAGCCCACTCAGGGGCTGGTCCCTTCCCACTCTTGGCCCATGCAGCCCTCCGGGGCTGGTGGCCCCACTTGGTGGACCCCGGGACCCTCCCGGTGGTCCCGGTACGTTACCGATAAAACCCGAAACTTTTCCGGTGACCAAAATAGGACTTCCCATATATAAATCTTTACCTCCGGACCATTCCGGAACTCCTCGTGATGTCCGGGATCTCATCCGGGACTCCGAACAACATTCGGTAACCACATACAAACTTCCTTTATAACCCTAGCGTCATCGAACCTTAAGTGTGTAGACCCTACGGGTTCGGGAACCATGCAGACATGACCGAGACGTTCTCCGGCCAATAACCAACAGCGGGATCTGGATACCCATGTTGGTTCCCACATGTTCCATGATGATCTCATCGGATGAACCACGATGTCGAGGATTCGATCAATCCCGTATACAATTCCCTTTGTCTATCGGTACGATACTTGCCCGAGATTCGATCGTCGGTATCCCGATACCTTGTTCAATCTCGTTACCGACAAGTCTCTTTACTCATTCCATAACACATCATCCCGTGATCAACTCCTTGATCACATTGTGCACATTATGATGATGTCCTACCGAGTGGGCCCAGAGATACCTCTCCGTCACACGGAGTGACAAATCCCAGTCTCAATTTGTGCCAACCCAACAGACACTTTCGGAGATACCTGTAGTGTGCCTTTATAGCCTCCCAGTTACGTTGTGACGTTTGGCACACCCAAAGTATTCCTACGGTATCCGGGAGTTGCACAATCTCATGGTCTGAGGAAATGATACTTGACATTTGAAAGTGCGTTATATCGACTAGAGGGGGGGTGAATAGGCGATTTTTATGAAAGTCTTCAGAACATGGAAGTTTTGAAGACAAACGGTAAAATTAAACCTATTACCATGCAGCGGAAGGTAGACTACACTAGGCAAACCATAGTCAAGTATTCAATGAAGTGAAAGCACAAAGACTAATAGCAGCTAGGTAGTAAGGATCAGGTAGGAAGATATTGTGAAGCCAAACAGAACACGCAGTCACTCAGTGAAGACAAATGATAGAGCAAACATACAATGACTTCACAAGGAGTAACAGAAAGTAAAGTGAAGTGAAGATGAAACCAGTGACTCGTTGAAGACAATGATTTGTTGAACCAGTTCCAGTTGCTGTGACAACTGTACGTCTGGTTGGAGCGGCTAGGTATTTAAACCTTAGGACACACAGTCCCGGACACCCAGTCCTGAACACGCAGCTCAGGACACCCAGTCCTCACCGTATTCTCCTTGAGCTAAGGTCACATAGACCTCGCCCAATCACTCTGGTAAGTCTTCAAGGTAGACTCCCAAACCTTCACAGACTTCGTTCACTGGCAATCCACAATGTCTCTTGGATGCTCAGAACGCGACGCCTAACCGGCTGGAGGATGCACAGTCCTCAAGTGTAATAAGTCTTCAGATCACATAGACAAGAAGACTTAAGTGATGCCCAATTCTCTCTGGCTCTGGTGGTTAGGGCTTTATCCTCGCAAGGAATTCTCTCTCAAAGGCTTCGAGGTGGGTTGCTCTCAAACGACAAAAGCCGTGCTTTCAATCTGAGCAGCCAACCATTTATGGTTGTAGGGGGTGGGCTATTTATAGCCACTTGGCAACCCGACCTGATTTGTCCGAAATGACCCTGGGTCACTAAGGAACTGACACGTGTTCCAACGGTCAGATTTCAAACTCACACGGCAACTTTACTTGGGCTACAAGCAAAGCTGACTTGTCCGACTCTGGACAAGATTCGCTCTCATAGTCTTCACTCGAAGACATAGGTTTTTGGTTTAGGCATCACTTCAGTCATTCTGACTGGTTCTCTTGGACCCCACTTAACAGTACGGTGGTTCCTATGACTCAACACAAAAGAAAAAGAACTACGAAAGATCTAAGTCTTCGAGCTCCATAGGCTTCATATAGTGTCTTCTCTTGTCATAGTCTTCAATGTGAATATCTTCATATACCACCTTTGACTTCAATGTCTTCATACATTTTTAGGGGTCATCTCTGGTAGTAAAACCGAATCAATGAGGGACTTCTACCTGTGTTATCCTGCAATTCTCACAAACACATTAGTCCCTCAACTAGGTTTGTCGTCAATACTCCAAAACCAACTAGGGGTGGCACTAGATGCACTTACAATCTCCCCCTTTTTGGTGATTGATGACAAACTAGTTGAAGTTTTCAACGGGGAATATAATCTGTGAAATTGTAAAGGATAAGGAATTGTCTTCATAAGTTGCAAGGGCTCCCCCTGAAGATGTGCATATAAGTTAATTTGCTTTTGGAATGCAAATGCACATGGCAGGTTGTACTTGTGGAGATCCACTTCAACTTATGATGACAATCCACTATGCATGTGAAAGTATATGAAGATAATGACATGCATAATGGAAAATGGACGTCTGCAGAATGAGCTAAGTGCGGAATTTATCGTCGCACATGCGGAATTTATCTTCGCAAAACAAGGTGGCAAATAAGTAGCAGACGACCATCTAGTTTAAGTGTTACAACTCATAAGAACCAAATGTAGCAAAAACGAGAGTTGTAAGCACGAAGCAAAATATAAAGCACCCGCCCATATGGACCCGCTTGAAGACTATCAATCTCATATGCTTCTCCCCCTTTTGTCAGTAATGACCAAAAAGGTTTGAAGACATAGAGCCTCTACTCGTTCCCATGAGGAGTAGGTGAAGTAGCAGGGTTGTTGGTGTTGTTTGGCGGTGCAGAAGAGCTTGGAGGTGCTGAAGGAGGTGGCGGTGAAGTAGCATCGTCTTCTTCCTCAATAATTCTGGCAGTCACTGTGGCAGCAGAGGAAGAGAACTCAGAGTCTTCAAGGGATGGAGTTCCTAGCAGCACAACCCTTCGAGGAGGTGTGGAGTCAAACTTGAATCTCTCAGAGAAGCCATCCTCTTGAAGATCAGCTTCAGAACACATCATCGTGAGCCCTTTCCATGTGCGGCGACAGGTTTCATGGGCAACGAAAGCATTCTTGGTGGCAAGATTTCGAGTGCGATTAACATCCACCAAGAGGCTTTTCATCTGACGCTTCAGCCAGTCATGATGCCTATCCTGTTTCTGATGTAGAGCCACAAGAAGCTCTCGGTCGTTGAGAACACGAGTGCGCTTCTTGGGTCTTGGAGCAGTGGCACTGTCAGTGGCTTCAGTGGAAGCAGGGTGTGGTGCACGTGTAGTGCCAGCCAAAGGATACACCCGAGAAACTGCTTCAACGCCTTCAACGTTCTGAGTAAAACTCTGATGGTCTGCATTCTGAAGACTTAGAGGTTGCTTGGCAGGCTCAGAATATATGGCTTCAGTAGACATGTCCACGTCAGGCAAGAAGATCCGATGGTTGCGGGCTGAGGGCTGATACGAGATGGCGGAGTGTAGCTTGATCAGCCGCATGACCCAAGGGGCGTAGAACTTCAAACCAAACAGATCAATGCCTGATGCAGCAAGTTGGCGTATGAAGAAGTCCTGTGCATTGAAGCATTTGCCATGAAGTATATAGAAGACCAAAGTCTTCATTGCACCCTGAAGCTTGGCATTTGGAGAGTGCCCTTTGATAGGCCAGAGAGTTCGCCTGATGATGTGATAGATGGTTCTGGGCAGGTACTCAAGGTCTTCAACGAAGAACTCTGTGGGATAAGCAACATCTTGGGGCAATGGCTTCATCATGCTGAGCATTTGACTCATATCAGGTTCTGGCCGCTGAAAGATGCTCTCAATAGCTTCAGCATGCAGCTGACAGCCTTGCTCGAAGAGATCGCCAGGAGTGGGCAAGCCAGTGAGCTCAATGATGTCAAATGCATTGGCTTCGTGATGAACGTTGCCAGTCATCCACTCCAGGACCCAAGTCTTCGGATCTCTGCTGTACCCTTTGATGTGAAGTGTGGCATAGAATTGTAGCAGCAGCTCTTCATTCCAATGCTCTTCATCAGTAACAAACTGCAGCAGACCCACTTGCTTGAAGCAATCCAACGCTTCTTCTAGACAGGGCAGACCAGCTATAGATTCAACGTCAAGGCGCTTGTGTGGGAAGATGCGACCTTGGTTGTAAAGAATGCAAGAGTAATAGCTTCGCTGAGGATAGCTCCAGAACCGATCAGATGATATCCTTTCCCTTGAGTAGGGGTTCCTGGAGCTATTGAAGAACGTGTTGTCTGCCCTGAAGCCATTGATGTTGAAGGAGCCAGGTGCTGATGCAGGACCTGGAAACCTTGGCAGTCTTGGGATTGGCTTCTGGACCTGAGGCCTGTGCTCAACATGATAGTTGAATTGGGGACCGGCAGCAGACTCAGGAACAGAAGTGGCGGGATCAGTGGCTTCGCTGTCTTCTGAAGCTTTTGCTGGGGAGGGCTCCACATTAGCTTCATTGGTGGTTGTGGCAGCCTCACGATTTTCATCCTCCACTTGACTAGCTGGAGGGTCGGTCACAAGCACATTCTCCTGGAGAACTACTTCTTGGTGGAACAGGGGAGTGGGATCTTGTGGTACTTCTTCTTCTGCGGCTGATGCAGCCGGAATGTCTTCAGCAGAGACTTGAGGCCTTGGACCTTTGCGAAGCCTGCGGAGCGCAGACGACGCCTGTGGAGTTGGAGTGGGCTGGGCCTCATAGTCTTCTTCCTCTTGTGGGCGATCCGCCCATGAAGCATCCTGTGCAATTGGCGTCAGTGGACGACCAATGCTGATGAGTTTGTTGTTTTCAAACTGAGGAAGGACTGCATCATCTTCTACATTGTCATGATGACCAATGTCTTCAGCAGCGATGGGATCAGCTGCTGGAATGTCTTCAGCTTCAGGAGCCTCTGTGGAAGCAGGCTCATGAACTGTCAGTTGACGTTCTGCGTCAGGATGAACCATAGAAATGGGTTCAACTATCAAGGGTTCTGTGGAAGCAGCCCGAGCTTTCTTGGTCTTCCTCTTCTTCTTGGAGGGGGCAGTAGGAGAGGCTTCAGAGTGTTTCCTCTTCCTGGCTTCAGCCTCAGCAGTCCTTGTCTTCTTGAGCTCTGAAGCTGTTGACCGGCTTTTTGGCTTCGAGCCAGTCAGTCTAGTTGGGAAGACAATCGGAACTGCTTCTTGCCTTGGTGCATCAGGTTCAGCCGTAGCAGGCTTCTTCTTCTTCTTTGCGGCCATCCTGGGGTCGATGCCAGGACGCCCAAGTGCCTTGCGCTTCTCAGCCTCATTATAGGCTTGCACACATCTGTCAGCCAGAGTCTTCATGCGCTCACGCGAACCCTGAGCTTCTGCACGCTTCTTCACAAAGGCTTCCTTGAGCTCGTGCATCATTGTCTTGAAGTTCTTCACTTCTTGCACGCTGAGCTTGGCCATATGCTTCTTGAACTGAGCCTTTTCATAGTCAATCTTCTGCTTCAGTTCAACAATGCGCTGGGCAATAGCAAGTTCTGAAGCAATGGCGCCTTGGAAGGCGACACTGAGGCCAATGGGTAGCTGCAGATCTTCAAAGCTGATGTTTGGCGTGTCAAACCACTCGTCAATGAAGTTGTGGATGATGGTGACATCAAAGAGAGGCAGATCATTGAAGATTTCTGCTTCTTCTTTGCTCTTGATGAGTTGCTCAAGAGCGTCATCTGCAAGATCTTCATCACTTGACAGATCAATGTCGTCGTTGCGCAGAATGGCAGCAGCTGTTAGCTCTTTGCCAGTGTGAGACAGAGGCATCTTGGCCTTCTGGGGCTTGGAGACGCGTGATAAGTCTTCAGACTGCACACTGTCTTCAGGAGGTGCAGTTGCCAATGGCTTCGCCCTTGAGATTTTTGGTGAAGGGGCCGGCTTTGAAGCTTTTGGCTTCTTCAACTGCTTTGGCTTCGGCACTGCAGGCGCGTCATCAGACTCAGTGTCAGCTGCAGGCTCATTCACTGCAGTCCCTTGAACCAAGATGTAGGTGATGAGGCCTTCAAGGTTGGCGAAAGGACCGATGACATTGGGTTCTGCATGTCGTGTGCCATCTGCCCTTGGAGATGAGGGACCAGGGTTGAAGTCTAACCCAAAAGTCTTCTTGTTCTGCTTCGCTGAGTTCTGAGCAAACTGGAAGTTGCGCTTGAACAGATTGTCGTCACGACACCATAGCAGTGACGACGAGTGTGCATCAGCAGGCTGTGGTCCACGGACCATGCATGGATAGAAGCCTTGAGCAATGGCTTCATCTCTGGACCTGGGTAGAAGATTCTTGAATAGGATGTCTCCCCACGGTCTCTTGATGGCGTTTTTCTCAGCATACTCCTGGGTCACAAATCTGTATTTGAACCATTGTTCTGCCCAATATCTTCGAATCCATTGGATTCGGGTCTTGCGCTGACTGTAATCCTCTTCAGGATCTGTCTTGTACATTTCTGAGAGTTCATCTGGCAGATCTCTGGAGGTCTCACCACGACGCTTTCTGCCACCCTTCCTTGCTGCTTTCTCTGAAGCCATAAACTTTAACTTGAAAGGCTTCAAGACGTTCAAAGGCTTCAAAGGTTTTCGTTTGCTGGACCAACAGGAACTGGCTTCGGGAGAATTTATGTGATGCTGTAAGAATTCTGCAAATGAATGCAGACTATGAGAACCAAAGGATTCTCCCACGGACATGTACCTGTGACAGCATTAAGGTGCGAGGGAAGGGGAAGAGGTCATATGCATTCTCAGAAGATTTTGAAGATAAATCAGTTTAGAAGACATTGACCTCATCGTGCGAAGACATTCACTCATAGATAAGAAGTTGGTTCCAGATTTGTACGAATCCACAGATCAGTACAAGTGAGGAATCTAACTACTTTGTGAAGCACAAGTGAATATACTAGGCATGTTATGAGATGCAGTATGAGAGAGATCTAGCTTGTGTGAACAGAAACTGCTTGTGGTAGAAAGTGGCAGATCAATAGGATCAACGGTGCTGTAAAAAGGAGTTTTATTTACCACACTGAGAACTGCTAGACGGAGTGGGAGATGAGGCCGAGCAGTTCACTCTTCCGTGCCCTAACTTGGCGACGGAGGACACCTACGGCGACGGCGGAGAGGACGATGTCCGCGGTCGGCGTGAAGACGGCGTCGGAGAGGTTGCGGCAGCGAAGCGCTTCATCGCCGGCGTCGTCGAGAGCTAGCGGTGGCGCTAGGGTTCGTGCGAGGGTGGAAGAAGAGATAATGACCGCTGTGAGTGTGTATTTATAGGCACAAGGGCGGCACTGTGCTATTACACAGGTGCCCCTGGCGATTCGCATCTGAGGAACACGTGGCCATTATGCGGAATATTGGGGTTTGTTCCACGTCCCACGCACGCCTGGATTGTCGGGTGGTCGTTCCTACTTCTCCGGATTTCATGTGGAGGAATGAGCATTGAAAACGGACTTAATGGTTGTCTCTGTATCTTCTGCTGACAAGGACGCAGAGAAGACATTCGACAGTTTCAATAGAATGCATATGACTTGGAGAGATAGAGTTTGAGATAGAAAGCATAGAGAGGTTAGGGTCCGATCACATTCACTTAGTTTAAAAGATTCAACACGAAGACATAGCTATAAGTGAATGCTGTAGAGGACAGAACACTAGTATATATATATATATATATCTATAATCAACATAGTGAAGATAATCATGAAAATATGTTGAGATCGAAGCCAAACCAAATGTGAAGACATTGCAAGGTAACGCCATGAGTGAAACACTTCAAAATAGAAAGTTTGGTGGTGGCGTTACCCACCGTATAGGAAGTATTAGACCCAGACACAGCGCACAATTATCGTGGCGCTCCGAAGTCAAATTCCACATTAATGTATTCACACTTAGAATGTATGTCTTCATTGATTGAAGATATACTTCACTTTGTGTGTTGCACATCTAAGTCATCAATATGCATAAGGGTTAGGATGTGTGCCTGATCACAGGACATTTGAGGATTCCAGGATATTTAGCTCACATCGTAACTTGCAAAACCTCTTCTCATCCAAGGGCTTGGTGAAGATATCTGCCAATTGCTCTTCAGTGTTGACGTGTATGATATCAATGTCTTCCTTCACAACATGATCTCTGAGAAAGTGATGACGAATTTCAATGTGCTTTGTCTTCGAGTGCTGAACTGGGTTGTTGGCAATCTTGATGGCGCTTTCGTTGTCGCAGTAAAGTGGCACTTGCTTCAGATGAATGCCATAGTCCTTGAGTGTTTGCTTCATCCACAGAAGCTGAGCGCAGCAAGATCCAGCAGCAATGTATTCAGATTCAGCAGTGGAGAGAGATACACAGTTCTGCTTCTTTGAAGACCAACATACAAGTGATCGTCCCAGAAAGTGACATGTGCCTGATGTAGACTTGCGATCAACTTTGTCACCAGCATAATCAGCATCCGAGAATCCAACCAGATCAAACTCTGAGCCCTTTGGATACCATAATCCTAGAGTTGGGGTGTGAGCCAAATATCGAAGAATTCGCTTCACAGCTAAGTGATGCGACTCCTTTGGTGCCGCTTGAAATCGAGCACACATGCAAACACTAAGCATAATATCTGGCCTAGATGCACATAGATAAAGTAAAGAACCAATCATGGAGCGGTATACCTTTTGATCGAACTCTTTACCATTGTCGTCAGGACCCAGATGATGTTTGGCTGGCATTGGTGTTGTGAAGCCTTTGCAGTCTTGCATACCGAACTTCTTCAGGCAATCTTTGAGATACTTCTCTTGAGATATGAAGATGCCATTGCGTTGTTGTCGTATTTGAAGACCGAGGAAGAACTTCAGCTCCCCCATCATGGACATCTGATATTGCTCTTGCATCATATATCCAAACTCTTCACTGTACTTCTGATTGGTGCAGCCGAAGATAATGTCATCCACATATATTTGGCACACAAACAGTTCACCATCATATGTCTTCGTGAAAAGAGTGGGATCTAGGGAACCAGGTATGAAGCCTTTGCTCTTCAGGAAGTATTTGAGTGTGTCATACCAGGCCCGAGGGGCTTGTTTGAGGCCATACAGTGCCTTGTTGAGCTTGTATACCATGTCAGGATGTTTTGGATCTTCAAAGCCAGGCGGTTGTGCAACATACACTTCTTCTTCAATCTTGCCATTGAGAAAGGCACTCTTCACATCCATTTGATATAGAAGTATGTTATGATGATTTGCATAGGCCAGCAGTATGCGTATGGCTTCAAGTCTAGCCACAGGAGCAAATGTTTCATCGAAGTCAATGCCTTCCACTTGAGTATATCCTTGAGCAACGAGACGAGCTTTGTTTCTGACAACTTGACCATGCTCATCTTGCTTGTTGCGGTATATCCATTTGGTGCCTATTATATTGTGCTTCCGTGGATCAGGACGCTTAACCAGTTCCCATACATTATTCAGCTCAAACTGTTGAAGCTCTTCTTGCATAGCTTGAATCCATTCAGGTTCCATGAAGGCTTCTTCAACTTTCTTGGGTTCTGCTATTGAGACGAATGCGAAGTGCCCACAGAAATTTGCTAGCTGAGTTGCCCTTGAACGAGTGAGTGGACCAGGTGCATTGATGCTATCAATTATTCTTTCAATCTGCACTTCATTGGCAACGCGAGGATGTACAGGGCGAAGACTTTGCTCTTGCTGTTCATTGTCGTTGTTGGAAGGAATGTCTTCAGGCTGAGCATTGTCTTCATGTTGATCAGGTGCTGAAATGATAAGTTCTTCTTCAGGATGAGCTTCAGAAGGTATAATTTCTCCAGTTCCCATTAGCTTGATTGATTCACTGGATGGAACTTCATCTAGCACATTTGGCAGCTGCTCTCTTTGTGAACCGTTGGTCTCATCGAACCGCACATCCACTGTTTCAACCACTTTGTAATGAAAGAGATTGAAGACTCTGTAGGAGTGCGAATCCTTTCCATATCCAAGCATAAAACCCTCATGTGCTTTTGGTGCAAATTTTGAGGTGTGATGTGGGTCCTTGATCCAGCACCTTGCGCCAAATACTCTGAAGTAACTGACATTTGGCTTCTTGCCAGTAAGGAGCTCATAAGATGTCTTGTTCAGTAGCTTGTGAAGATAAACACGATTGATTGTATGGCATGCAGTATCAATGGCTTCGGGCCAGAATTTTCTTGGGGTCTTGTATTCATCTAGCATCGTTCTGGCCATCTCAATTAGTGTTCTGTTCTTGCGTTCGACGACGCCATTCTGCTGTGGCGTGTACGGGGCTGAGAATTCATGTGTGATGCCCAAGGTATCAAGATATGTATCAAGGCCAGTGTTCTTGAATTCAGTGCCATTGTCACTTCTGATGTGCTTTATCTTGGCGCCAAAATTGTTCATAGCTCGATTGGCGAAGCGTCTGAAGACATCCTGCACTTCAGTCTTGTAAAGGATTATGTGCACCCAAGTATATCTAGAATAATCATCAACAATAACGAAGCCATAGAGGCAAGCAGTAGTAGTTAGAGTTGAGTAATGAGTGGGACCGAAAAGATCCATGTGAAGCAGTTCGAAGGGTCGAGTAGTGGTCATGATTGTCTTCGAGGGATGTTTGGCCCTCGTCATCTTCCCTGCTTCACAGGCACCGCATAAGTGGTCTTTCTTGAACTTGACGCCCTCGATGCCTATGACATGCTTCTTCTTCGCAAGGGTGTGGAGGTTCCTCATGCCAGCATGTCCAAGCCTCCGATGCCAGAGCCAGCATTCTGAAGCCTTTGCTAGAAGACATACTGCAAGCTGTGGCCCTGCTGAGAAATCTACCACGTACAAATCATCTTTTCGATACCCTTCAAACACTAGAGACTTGTCAGATTCCATTAGTACAAGGCAACGATATTTTCCAAACATTACGATCATGTTCAAATCGCAAAGCATTGAGACAGACATTAAGTTGAAGCCAAGGGATTCAACAAGCATGACTTTATCCATGTGTTGATCCCTTGAGATTGCAACTCTACCTAGACCCAATACCTTACTTTTACCAGTGTCAGCAAATGTGATGTGGCTCTTGTCGGATGGACGTAAGGTTGAGTCCATAAGAAGACTTCTTTTGCCAGTCATGTGATTTGTACACCCACTGTCAATAATCCATTCTGAAGACGCTGGTGTCGTACCCTACAGTGCAGTTAGGGGGATAGGCTTCACCAAGAGCATTGTGAAGCAAAAACATTTGACGAACCAGTGGGTTATGAAAGCTTAGATCCAGGTTAGGACTAATAGGGAGAGTAGCAAGCGATTCAGGTACGAAGTACATAGTAAGACCATTTGGGCATTTGATCTTGCGCCCTACAAGATGTTTAAGGTCCCCAGCAATAGCGTCAGACGATTTTGGTTTTCTGCTGGAGACCTTTCCCTGCAAAAGAGAGTTAAGCTTTCTTAGCCACCCACATCTTCAAGGGTGGCTTAGAAGCAATAAGTCTAAGTGCAGCATCTGAGAATTTTGGCTTTGAAGCCCTAGCAAACAGTCTTGCAGGCGGACAATAGTACTCATAAGAATAAGCAGAATAGTTCTTGGTCTTATGAACATGGCGGTTTGATGAACCGCTCTCATATTCATATGCCTGAGTATGGTTTCCCTGCAAAACATTTGCGTTAGTGCGACTCAGGTGAGTCCTCTGTCTGTATGAAGCCTTTGGACCGTATGAAGCCTTTGGTCTGAGGTTTGTCTTCTTCACGTGAGGTGTCATGATGACATTCACAGGAAGATTCTCCAGACACCTTTTCGGAACCCAGATCTTCTTCATAGGCGGTCCATTCCTGCAGTTAGTACCAATGTACCTGGCAAACACTTCACCATTCTGATTCTTAAACAGTATATAGTTTGCATCAAAGGATTCATCAATGATAATGGGGTTAGCACAAGTGAAGCCAGATAGATTGGATGGATCTGCTGAAGGTTCCTTTGCAGCAACCCACATGGTTTTGGGGTACTGCTCAGGTTTCCAGTAAGAGCCATCTGCATTCATTTTCCTTACGAACCCAACACCCTCTTTCCTAGGGTTTCGGTTCAGAATCTGCTTTTTGAGGACATCACATAGTGTCTGATGCCCTTGAAGACTTTTGTACATCCCTGTTTCAAGCAATGTCTTCAACCTAGCATTCTCATCAGCAATAGCGGTGGTATCCTCAGCAGAGGGGTTAGTTACCACATCAACAGTTGAAGATATTGCAACAGCAGTAGCAGTAGAACATTCAGCAACAGAAGTAGCATTATCACGCTCAATGCATTTAAGACATGGTGGTTCAAATCCTTCCTGAGCGGGACTGATCTGTTTGGCGCGAAGTGACTCGTTTTCCGTTTGAAGATCTTCATGAACCGCTCTCAATTTCTCAAGATCTTGCTTCCTTTGAAGATAATCATAGGAAAGCTTTTCATGAGTTGTTGAGAGAGTTTCATGACGACTTTCAAGTTCCTGATACTTAACGTGAAGATTTTTTATGTCTTCAATTAAGGATTCAGATCGAGTCATTTCAGCACCTAACAGATCATCGCTTCTGTCTAACAGTTTTTGAATATGTTCCATAGCTTTCTGTTGTTCAGTTGCAATTTTAGCAAGTGTTTTGTAGCTAGGTTTTGAACCACAATCAGAGTCATCGTCACTAGATGTTTGATAGTGAGTAGTGCGTGTGTTTACCTTGGCACCGCGTGCCATGAAGCAGTAGGTAGAAGCGGAGTAGTCCTTGTCATTTGCATCGGTGTCGGTGATGAAGTCATTGTCTTCAGTGTTGAAGATGGACTTGGCAACGTATGCTGTAGCCAGACTTGCGACGCCTGAGTCGGATTCCTCCTCAGACTCCACCTCCGCCTCCTCAGAAGCAGACTCCTCCTCTGAATCCATTTCCTTGCCAACAAACGCACGTGCCTTGCCAGATGAGCTCTTCTTGTGTGATGAAGACTTTGAGGAAGACTTGGAAGAAGACTTTGAGTATTTCTTCTTCTTCTTCTTGTCGTCAGAGTCATATTCCTTGCTCTTCTTCTTCTTTTTGTTCTCATTGTCCCACTGTGGACACTCAGAGATGAAGTGGCCAAGTTTCTTGCACTTGTGACATGTTTTCTTCTTGTAGTCATGAGCAGGAGCTTCATCATTCCTTGAACTTGATCGGGAAGACTTTCTGAAGCCTTTCTTCTTGGTGAATTTTTGGAACTTCTTGACAAGCATAGCAAGTTCCCTTCCAATGTCTTCAGGATCATCAGAACTGCTGTCAGATTCTTCTTCAGATGAGGAGACAGCTTTTGCCTTCAAGGCACGAGTTCGCCCATAGTTTGGACCGTAGATATCTCTTTTCTCCGAAAGCTGAAACTCATGTGTGTTGAGCCTCTCAAGTATGTCAGACGGATCGAGTGTCTTGAAATCAGGACGTTCTTGAATCATCAGGGCCAGGATGTCAAACGAACTATCAAGTGATCTCAGCAGCGTCTTGACGACTTCGTGTTTGGTAATCTCAGTGGCGCCGAGGGCTTGAAGCTCATTTGTGATGTCAGTGAGTCGGTCAAATGTGTGCTGGACATTCTCATTGTCATTTCGCTTGAAGCGGTTGAAGAGGTTGCGAAGGACACTGATTCTCTGATCTCTCTGGGTTGAGATGCCTTCATTGACCTTGGAGAGCCAGTCCCAGACCAGCTTGGATGTCTTCAAAGCACTCACACGGCCATACTGTCCTTTGGTCAGATGACCACAGATGATATTCTTGGCAGTAGAGTCCAGTTGAACGAATTTCTTGACATCAGCAGCAGTGACACCTTCTCCAGCCTTGGGAACGCCGTTCTCGACGACATACCATAGGTCGACGTCAATGGCTTCAAGATGCATGCGCATCTTATTCTTCCAGTAGGGATATTCAGTTCCATCGAAGACGGGGCACGCAGCGGAGACTTTAATTATCCCTGCAGTCGACATAGCTAAAACTCCAGGTGGTTAAACCGAATCACACAGAACAAGGGAGCACCTTGCTCTGATACCAATTGAAAGTGCGTTATATCGACTAGAGGGGGGGTGAATAGGCGATTTTTATGAAAGTCTTCAGAACATGGGAGTTTTGAAGACAAACGATAAAATTAAACCTATTACCATGCAGCGGAAGGTAGACTACACTAGGCAAACCATAGTCAAGTATTCAATGAAGTGAAAGCACAAAGACTAATAGCAGCTAGGTAGTAAGGATCAGGTAGGAAGATATTGTGAAGCCAAACAGAACACGCAGTCACTCAGTGAAGACAAATGATAGAGCAAACATACAATGACTTCACAAGGAGTAACAGTAAGTAAAGTGAAGTGAAGATGAAACCAGTGACTCGTTGAAGACAATGATTTGTTGGACCAGTTCCAGTTGCTGTGACAACTGTACGTCTGGTTGGAGCGGCTAGGTATTTAAACCTTAGGACACACAGTCCCGGACACCCAGTCCTGAACACGCAGCTCAGGACACCCAGTCCTCACCGTATTCTCCTTGAGCTAAGGTCACATAGACCTCGCCCAATCACTCTGGTAAGTCTTCAAGGTAGACTCCCAAACCTTCACAGACTTCGTTCACCGGCAATCCACAATGTCTCTTGGATGCTCAGAACGCGACGCCTAACCGGCTGGAGGATGCACAGTCCTCAAGTGTAATAAGTCTTCAGATCACACAGACAAGAAGACTTAAGTGATGCCCAATTCTCTCTGGCTCTGGTGGTTAGGGCTTTATCCTCGCAAGGAATTCTCTCTCAAAGGCTTCGAGGTGGGTTGCTCTCAAACGACAAAAGCCGTACTTTCAATCTGAGCAGCCAACCGTTTATGGTTGTAGGGGGTGGGCTATTTATAGCCACTTGGCAACCCGACCTGATTTGTCCGAAATGACCCTGGGTCACTAAGGAACTGACACGTGTTCCAACGGTCAGATTTCAAACTCACACGGCAACTTTACTTGGGCTACAAGCAAAGCTGACTTGTCCGACTCTGGACAAGATTCGCTCTCATAGTCTTCACTCGAAGACATAGGTTTTTGGTTTAGGCATCACTTCAGTCATTCTGACTGGTTCTCTTGGACCCCACTTAACAGTACGGTGGTTCCTATGACTCAACACAAAAGAAAAAGAACTACGAAAGATCTAAGTCTTCGAGCTCCATAGGCTTCATATAGTGTCTTCTCTTGTCATAGTCTTCAATGTGAATATCTTCATATACCACCTTTGACTTCAATGTCTTCATACATTTTTAGGGGTCATCTCTGGTAGTAAAACCGAATCAATGAGGGACTTCTACCTGTGTTATCCTGCAATTCTCACAAACACATTAGTCCCTCAACTAGGTTTGTCGTCAATACTCCAAAACCAACTAGGGGTGGCACTAGATGCACTTACAATCTCCCCCTTTTTGGTGATTGATGACAAACTAGTTGAAGTTTTCAACGGGGAATATAATCTGTGAAATTGTAAAGGATAAGGAATTGTCTTCATAAGTTGCAAGGGCTCCCCCTGAAGATGTGCATATAAGTTAATTTGCTTTTGGAATGCAAATGCACATGGCAGGTTGTACTTGTGGAGATCCACTTCAACTTATGATGACAATCCACTATGCATGTGAAAGTATATGAAGATAATGACATGCATAATGGAAAATGGACGTCTGCAGAATGAGCTAAGTGCGGAATTTATCGTCGCACATGCGGAATTTATCTTCGCAAAACAAGGTGGCAAATAAGTAGCAGACGACCATCTAGTTTAAGTGTTACAACTCATAAGAACCAAATGTAGCAAAAACGAGAGTTGTAAGCACGAAGCAAAATATAAAGCACCCGCCCATATGGACCCGCTTGAAGACTATCAATCTCATATGCTTCTCCCCCTTTTGTCAGTAATGACCAAAAAGGTTTGAAGACATAGAGCCTCTACTCGTTCCCATGAGGAGTAGGTGAAGTAGCAGGGTTGTTGGTGTTGTTTGGCGGTGCAGAAGAGCTTGGAGGTGCTGAAGGAGGTGGCGGTGAAGTAGCATCGTCTTCTTCCTCAATAATTCTGGCAGTCACTGTGGCAGCAGAGGAAGAGAACTCAGAGTCTTCAAGGGATGGAGTTCCTAGCAGCACAGCCCTTCGAGGAGGTGTGGAGTCAAACTTGAATCTCTCAGTGAAGCCATCCTCTTGAAGATCAGCTTCAGAACACATCATCGTGAGCCCTTTCCATGTGCGGCGACAGGTTTCATGGGCAACGAAAGCATTCTTGGTGGCAAGATTTCGAGTGCGATTAACATCCACCAAGAGGCTTTTCATCTGACGCTTCAGCCAGTCATGATGCCTATCCTGTTTCTGATGTAGAGCCACAAGAAGCTCTCGGTCGTTGAGAACACGAGTGCGCTTCTTGGGTCTTGGAGCAGTGGCACTGTCAGTGGCTTCAGTGGAAGCAGGGTGTGGTGCACGTGTAGTGCCAGCCAAAGGATACACCCGAGAAACTGCTTCAACGCCTTCAACGTTCTGAGTAAAACTCTGATGTTCTGCATTCTGAAGACTTAGAGGTTGCTTGGCAGGCTCAGAATATATGGCTTCAGTAGACATGTCCACGTCAGGCAAGAAGATCCGATGGTTGCGGGCTGAGGGCTGATACGAGATGGCGGAGTGTAGCTTGATCAGCCGCATGACCCAAGGGGCGTAGAACTTCAAACCAAACAGATCAATGCCTGATGCAGCAAGTTGGCGTATGAAGAAGTCCTGTGCATTGAAGCATTTGCCATGAAGTATATAGAAGACCAAAGTCTTCATTGCACCCTGAAGCTTGGCATTTGGAGAGTGCCCTTTGATAGGCCAGAGAGTTCGCCTGATGATGTGATAGATGGTTCTGGGCAGGTACTCAAGGTCTTCAACGAAGAACTCTGTGGGATAAGCAGCATCTTGGGGCAATGGCTTCATCATGCTGAGCATTTGACTCATATCAGGTTCTGGCCGCTGAAAGATGCTCTCAATAGCTTCAGCATGCAGCTGACAGCCTTGCTCGAAGAGATCGCCAGGAGTGGGCAAGCCAGTGAGCTCAATGATGTCAAATGCATTGGCTTCATGATGAACGTTGCCAGTCATCCACTCCAGGACCCAAGTCTTCGGATCTCTGCTGTACCCTTTGATGTGAAGTGTGGCATAGAATTGTAGCAGCAGCTCTTCATTCCAATGCTCTTCATCAGTAACAAACTGCAGCAGACCCACTTGCTTGAAGCAATCCAACGCTTCTTCTAGACAGGGCAGACCAGCTATAGCTTCAACGTCAAGGCGCTTGTGTGGGAAGATGCGACCTTGGTTGTAAAGAATGCAAGAGTAATAGCTTCGCTGAGGATAGCTCCAGAACCGATCAGATGATATCCTTTCCCTTGAGTAGGGGTTCCTGGAGCTATTGAAGAACGTGTTGTCTGCCCTGAAGCCATTGATGTTGAAGGAGCCAGGTGCTGATGCAGGACCTGGAAACCTTGGCAGTCTTGGGATTGGCTTCTGGACCTGAGGCCTGTGCTCAACATGATAGTTGAATTGGGGACCGGCAGCAGACTCAGGAACAGAAGTGGCGGGATCAGTGGCTTCGCTGTCTTCTGAAGCTTTTGCTGGGGAGGGCTCCACATTAGCTTCATTGGTGGTTGTGGCAGCCTCACGATTTTCATCCTCCACTTGACTAGCTGGAGGGTCGGTCACAAGCACATTCTCCTGGAGAACTGCTTCTTGGTGGGACAGGGGAGTGGGATCTTGTGGTACTTCTTCTTCTGCGGCTGATGCAGCCGGAATGTCTTCAGCAGAGACTTGAGGCCTTGGACCTTTGCGAAGCCTGCGGAGCGCAGACGACGCCTGTGGAGTTGGAGTGGGCTGGGCCTCATAGTCTTCTTCCTCTTGTGGGCGATCCGCCCATGAAGCATCCTGTGCAATTGGCGTCAGTGGACGACCAATGCTGATGAGTTCGTTGTTTTCAACCTGAGGAAGGACTGCATCATCTTCTACATTGTCATGATGACCAATATCTTCAGCAGCGATGGGATCAGCTGCTGGAATGTCTTCAGCTTCAGGAGCCTCTATGGAAGCAGGCTCATGAACTGTCAGTTGACGTTTTGCGTCAGGATGAACCATAGAAATGGGTTCAACTATCAAGGGCTCTGTGGAAGCAGCCCGAGCTTTCTTGGTCTTCCTCTTCTTCTTGGAGGGGGTAGTAGGAGAGGCTTCAGAGTGTTTCCTCTTCCTGGCTTCAGCCTCAGCAGTCCTTGTCTTCTTGAGCTCTGAAGTTGTTGACCGGCTTTTTGGCTTCGAGCCAGTCAGTCTAGTTGAGAAGACAATCAAAACTGCTTCTTGCCTTGGTGCATCAGGTTCAGCCGTAGCAGGCTTCTTCTTCTTCTTTGCGGCCATCCTGGGGTCGATGCCAAGACGCCCAAGTGCCTTGCGCTTCTCAGCCTCATTATAGGCTTGCACACATCTGTCAGCCAGAGTCTTCATGCGCTCACGCGAACCCTGAGCTTCTGCATGCTTCTTCACAAAGGCTTCCTTGAGCTCATGCATCATTGTCTTGAAGTTCTTCACTTCTTGCACGCTGAGCTTGGCCATATGCTTCTTGAACTGAGCCTTTTCATAGTCAATCTTCTGCTTCAGTTCAACAATGCGCTGGGCAATAGCAAGTTCTGAAGCAATGGCGCCTTGGAAGGCGACACTGAGGCCAATGGGTAGCTTCAGATCAAAGCTGATGTTTGGCGTGTCAAACCACTCGTCAATGAAGTTGTGGATGATGGTGACATCAAAGAGAGGCAGATCATTGAAGATTTCTGCTTCTTCTTTGCTCTTGATGAGTTGCTCAAGAGCATCATCTGCAAGATCTTCATCACTTGACAGTCAATGTCGTCGTTGCGCAGAATGGGAGCAGCTATTAGCTCTTTGCCAGTGAGAGACAGAGGCATCTTGGCCTTCTGGGGCTTGGAGACGCGTGATAAGTCTTTAGACTGCACACTGTCTTCAGGAGGTGCAGTTGCCAATGGCTTCTCCCTTGAGATTTTTGGTGAAGGGGCTGGCTTTGAAGCTTTTGGCTTCTTCAACTACTTTGGCTTCGGCACTACAGGTGTGTCATCAGACTCAGTGTCAGCTGCAGGCTCATTTACTGCAGTCCCTTGAACCAAGATGTAGGTGATGAGGCCTTCAAGGTTGGCAAAAGGACCGATGACATTGGGTTCTGCATGTCGTGTGCCATCTGCCCTTGGAGATGAGGGACCAGGGTTGAAGTCTAACCCAAAAGTCTTCTTGTTCTGCTTCGCTGAGTTCTGAGCAAACTGGAAGTTGCGCTTGAACAAATTGTCGTCACGACACCATAGCAGTGACGACGAGTGTGCATCAGCAGGCTGTGGTCCATGGACCATGCATGGATAGAAGCCTTGAGCAATGGCTTCATCTCTGGACCTGGGTAGAAGATTCTTGAATAGGATGTCACCCCACGGTCTCTTGATGGCATTTTTCTCAGCATACTCCTGGGTCACAAATCTGTATTTGAACCATTGTTCTGCCCAATATCTTCGAATCCATTGGATTCGGGTCTTGCGCTGACTGTAATCCTCTTCAGGATCTGTCTTGTACATTTCTGAGAGTTCATCTGGCAGATCTCTGGAGGTCTCACCACGATGCTTTCTGCCACCCTTCCTTGCTGCTTTCTCTGAAGCCATAAACTTTAACTTGAAAGGCTTCAAGACGTTCAAAGGCTTCAAAGGTTTTCGTTTGCTGGACCAACAGGAACTGGCTTCGGGAGAATTTATGTGGTGCTGTAAGAATTCTGCAAATGAATGCAGACTATGAGAACCAAAGGATTCTCCCACGGACATGTACCTGTGACAGCATTATCCCACGGATTCTCCCACGGACATGTACCAATTCTCTCTGGCTCTGGTGGTTAGGGCTTTATCCTCCCAAGGAATTCTCTCTCAAAGGCTTCGAGGTGGGTTGCTCTCAAACGACAAAAGCCGTGCTTTCAATCTGAGCAGCCAACCGTTTATGGTTGTAGGGGGTGGGCTATTTATAGCCACTTGGCAACCCGACCTGATTTATCCGAAATGACCCTGGGTCACTAAGGAACTGACACATGTTCCAACGGTCAGATTTCAAACTCACACGACAACTTTACTTGGGCTACAAGCAAAGCTGACTTGTCCGACTCTGGACAAGATTCGCTCTCATAGTCTTCACTCGAAGACATAGGTTTTTGGTTTAGGCATCACCTCAGTCATTCTGACTGGTTCAATTGGACCCCACTTAACAGTACGGTGGTTCCTATGACTCAACACAAAAGAAAAAGAACTGCGAAAGATCTAAGTCTTCAAGCTCCATAGGCTTCATATAGTGTCTTCTCTTGTCATAGTCTTCAATGTGAATATCTTCATATACCACCTTTGACTTCAATGTCTTCATACATTTTTAGGGGTCATCTCTGGTAGTAAAACCAAATCAATGAGGGACTTCTACCTGTGTTATCCTGCAATTCTCACAAACACATTAGTCCCTCAACTAGGTTTGTCGTCAATACTCCAAAACCAACTAGGGGTGGCACTAGATGCACTTACAACATTAGAAATGCTTTAGCAAACGAACTACACGATCTATGTGCTAGGCTTAGGGTTGGGTCTTGTCCATCACATCATTCTCCCAATGATGTGATCCTGTTATCAACGACATCCAATGTCCATGGTCAGGAAACCGTAACCATCTATTGATCAACGAGCTAGTTAACTAGATGCTTACTAGGGACATGGTGTTGTCTATGTATCCACACATGTATCTGAGTTTCCTATCAATACAATTCTAGCATGGATAATAAACGATTATCATGAACAAGGAAATATAATAATAATCAATTTATTATTGCCTCTAGGGCATATTTCCAACAGTCTCCCACTTGCACTAGAGTCAATAATCTAGTTCACATCACCATGTGATTAACACTCACAGGTCACATCATCATGTGACCAGCATCCAAAGAGTTTACTAGTGTCACTAAACTAGTTCACATCATCATGTGATTAAGACTCAATGAGTTCTGGGGTTTGATCATGTTTTGCTTGTGAGAGAGGTTTTAGTCAACGGGTCCGCAACAATCAGATTTGTATGTACTTTGCAAATCTCTAGGTCATATTATAAATGCTGCTTCCACGCTCCACTTGGAGCTATTCCAAATGGTTGCTCCACTATACGTATCCGGTTTGCTACTCAGAGTCATTCGGATAGGTGTTAAAGCTTGCATCGATGTAACCCTTTACGCTGAACTCTTTATCACCTCCATAATCGAGAAACATGTCCTTATTACTCCAAGGACAATTTTGACCGCTATCTAGTGATCCACTCCTGGATCACCTTTGTACCCTCTTGCCAGACATGTGGCAAGGCACACATCAGGTGCGGTACTCAGCATGGCATACCGTATAGAGCCTATGACAAAAGCATAGGGGACGACATTCGTCCTTTCTCTTTCTTCTGCCGTGGTCGAGCTTTAAGTCTTAACTTCATACCTTACAACTCAGGCAAGAACTCCTTCTTTGACTGATCCATCTTGAGCACCTTCAAGATCATGTCAGGGTATGTGCTCATTTGAAAGTACCATTAAGCGTTTTGATCTATCCTTATAGATCTTGATGCTCAACGTTCAAGTAGCTTAATCCAGGCTTTCCATTGAAAAACACTTTTCAAATAACTCTACATGCTTTCTAGAAATTCTACATCATTTCCTATCAACAATATGTTAACAACACACACTCATCGGAAATTCTATAGTGCTCCCACTCACTTTTTTGGAAATACAAGTTTCTCATAAACTTTGTATACACCCAAAAATTTTGATCATCTCATCAAAGCATACATTCCAACTCCGAGATGCTTACTCCAGTCCTTAGAGGGATTGCTGGAGCTTTGCATACTTATTAGCATCTTTCAGGATTGACAAAACCTTCCGGTTGTATCACATACAACCTTTCCTCAAGAAAATCGTTGAGGAAACAATGTTTTGACATCCTATCTGCAAGATTTCATAAATAATGTAGTAATCGCTAATATAATTCCAACAGACTCTTAGCATCGCTACGAGTGAGAAAGTCTCATCATAGTCAACTCCTTGAACTTGTCGAAAAAATCTTAACGACAAGTCGAGCTTTCTTAATGGTGATACTTACCATCATTGTTTGTCTTCCTTTTAAAATCCATCTATACTCAATAGCCTTACGACCATCGAGCCGTTCTGCCAAAGTCTACACTTTGTTTTCATACATGGATCCTCTCTCGGATTTTATGGCCTCGAGCCATTTATCGGAATTCGGGCCCACCATCGCTTCTCCATAGCTCGTAGGTTCATTATTGTCTAGCAACATGACTTCCAAGACAGGATTACGTACCACTCTGAAGTAGTACGCATCCTTGTCATCCTACGAGGTTTGGGAGTGACTTGATCCGAAGTCTCATGATCAATGTCATAAGCTTCCACTCCAATTGGTGTAGGTGCTACAGGAACAACTCCTTGTGCCCTGCTATACACTAGTTGAAGTGACGGTTCAATAACCTCATCAAGTCTCCACCATCCTCCCACTCAATTCTTTCGAGAGAAACTTTTCCTCGAGAAAGGACCCGATTCTAGAAACAATCCCTTATTGCTTTCTGATCTGAGACAGGAGGTATACCCAACTGTTTTGGGTGTCCTATGAAGATGCATTTATCCGCTTTGGGTTCGAGCTTATCATCCTGAAACCTTTTCACATAAGCGTCGTAGCCCCAAACTTTTAAGAAATGACAGCTTAGGTTTCTCTAAACCATAGTTCATACGGTGTCATCTCATCGGAATTACATGGTGCCCTATTTAAAGTGAATGTGGTTGTCTCTAATGCCTAACCCATAAACTATCGTGGTAATTCGATAAGAGACATCATGGTATGCATCATATCCAATAGGGTGCGGTTATGATGTTCGGACACACCATCACACTATGGTGTTCCAGGCTGTATCAGTTGTGAAACAATTTCCACAATGTCTTAATTCTGTGCCAAACTCGTAATTTAGATATTCATCTCTATGATCATATCATAGATCTTTTATCCTCTTGTCATGGCGATCTTTCAACTTCACCCTGAAATTACTTGAACCTTTCAATAATTCAGGCTCATGATTCATCAAGTAAATATACTCAACATCTACTCAAATCATATGTGGAGTAAGAACATAATGATATCCACTACATGCCTCAGCACTCATTGGACTGCACACATCAAAATGTATTACTTCCAACAAGTTGCTTTCTAGTTCCATTTTACTGAAAACGAGGCTTTCAGTCATCTTGCCCATGTGGTATGATTTGCATGTCTCAAGTGATTCAAAATCAAGTGAGTCCAGACGGTCCATTTGCATGGAGTTTTTTCATGCATATCTACCAACAAACATGGTTCACATGTCTCAATCCTTTCAAAATGAGTGAGTCCAAAGATCCATCAACATGGAGCTTCTTCATGCGTTTTATACCAATATGACTCAAATTGTAGTGCCACGTTTGTGTGGTACTATCATTACTATCCTATACCTTTGGCATGAAAATGTGTATCACTACGATCGGGATGGTATTATTCAAATAAACAGAGTAACCATTATTCTCCTTAAATGAATAACCGTATCGCGATAGACATAATCCAATCATGTCTATGCTCAATGCAAACACCAAATAACAATTATTTAGGTTTTAATACCAATCTTGATGGTAGAGGGAGCGTATGATATTTGATCAACCTTGGAAATACCTCCAACACATATCGTCATCTCACCTTTTAGCTAGTCTCCGTAGCTTTTATTTCGAGTTACTAACACTTAGTAACCAAACCGGTATCTAATACCCTGGTGCTACTAGGAGTACTAGTAAAGTACACATTAACACAATGTATATCCAATATACTTCTACCGACCTTGCCAGCCTTCTCATCTACCAAGTATCTAGGGTATTTTGCTCCAGTGGCTGTTCCCCTTATTACAGAAGCACTTAGTCTCGAGTTTGGGTTCAACTTTGGGTTTCTTCATTAGAGCAGCAGATGATTTGCCGTTTCATGCAGCATCCCTTTTTGCCCTTGCCCTTCTTGAAACTAGTGGTTTCAACAACCATCAACAATTGATGCTCCTTCTTGATTTCTACTTTTGCGGTGTCAAACATCACAAATATTTCAAGGATCGTCATATATGTCCCTGATATATTATAGTTCATCACGAAGCTCTAGCAGCTTGGTGGCAATGACTTCAGAGAAATATCACCATCTCATCTGGAAGATCAACTCCCACTCGATTCAAATGATTGTTGTACTCAGACAATCTGAGCACAAGCTCAACAATTGAGCTTTTCTCCTTAGTTTGCAGGCTAAGAAAATCGTCGGAGGTCTCATACCTCTTGACGTGGGCACGAGCCTGAAATCCCAATTTCAGCCCTCGAAACATCTCATATGTTTCGCGACGTTTCAAAACGTCTTCAGTGCCTCAACTTTAAACCGTTTAACTGAACTATCATGTAGTTATCAAAATGTGTATGTCAGATGTTCGCAACATCCACAGACGATGTTCGAGGTTCAGCACACTGAGCGGTGCATTAAGGACATAAGCCTTCTATGAAGCAATGAGGACAATCCTCAGTTTACGGACCTAGTCCGCATAATTGCTACTATCAACTTTCAACTAAATTTTCTCTAGGAACATATCTAAACAGTAGAACTAAAGCGCGAGCTACGACATAATTTGCGAAGACCTTTTGACTATGTTTAGGATAATTAAGTTCATCTTATGAACTCCCACTCAGATAGACATCCCTCTAGTCATCTAAGTGATTACATGATCCGAGTCAACTAGGTCGTGTCCGATCATCACGTGAGACGGACTAGTCATCATAGGTGAACATCTTCATGTTGATCGTATCTACCATACGACTCATGCTCGACCTTTCGGTCTCTTGTGTTCCAAGGCCATGTCTGTACATGCTAGGCTCGTCAAGTCAACCTAAGTGTTTCACGTGTGTAAATTTGTCTTACACCCGTTGTATGTGAACGTTAGAATCTATCACACCCGATCATCATGTGGTGCTTCGAAACAACGAACTGTCGCAACGCTGCACAATTAGGGGGAACACTTTCTTAAAATTATTATGAGGGATCATCTTATTTACTACCGTCGTTCTAAGTAAACAAGATGCAAAAACATGATAAACATCACATGCAATCAAATAATAGTGACATGATATGGCCGATATCATATAGCTCCTTTGATCTCCATCTTGGGGCTCCATGATCATCTTGTCACCGGCATGATACCATGATCTCCATCATCGTGTCTCCATGAAGTTGCTCGCCAACTATTACTTCTACTACTATGGCTACCGGTTAGCAATAAAGTAAAGTAATTACATGGCGTTGTTCAATGACACGCAGGTCATACAATAAATAAAGACAACTCCTATGGCTCCTGCCGGTTGTCATACTCATCGACATGCAAGTCGTGATTCCTATTACAAGAACATGATCAATCTCATACATCACATATATCATTCATCACATCCTTTTGGCCATATCACATCACATAGCATACCCTGCAAAAACAAGTTAGACGTCCTCTAATTGTTGTTTGCATGTTTTACGTGGCTGCTATGGGTTTCTAGCAAGAACGTTTCTTACCTACACAAAAACCACAATGTGATATGCCAATTGCTATTTACCCTTCATAAGGACCCTTTTCATCGAATCCGATCCGACTAAAGTGGGAGAGACAGACACCCGCTAGCCACCTTATGCAACTAGTGCATGTCAGTCGGTGGAACCAGTCTCACGTAAGAGTACGTGTAAGGTCGGTCCGGGCCGCTTCATCCCACGATGCCGTCGAATCAAGATAAGACTAGTAATGGCAAGCAAATTGACAAAATCGACGCCCACAACAACTTGTGTTCTACTCGTGCATAGAAACTACGCATAGACCTAGCTCATGATGCCACTGTTGGTGGAACGTAGCAGAAATTCAAAATTTTCCTACGTGTCACCAAGATCTGTCTATGGAGAAACCAGCAACAAGGGAAAGGAGAGTGCATCTACATACCCTTGTAGATTGCTATGCGGAAGCGTTCAAGAGAACGGGGTTGAAGGAGTCGTACTCGTCGTGATCCAAATCACCGGAGATCCTAGTGCCGAACGGACGGCACCTCCGCGTTCAACACATGTACAGCCCGGTGACGTCTCCCATACCTTGATCCAGCAAGGAGAGAGGGAGAGGTTGAGGAAGACTCCATCCAGCAGTAGCACAACAGCGTGATGATGGTGGAGGAGCATGGTACTCCAGCAGGGCTTCGCCAAGCATCGCAAGAGACGAGGAGGATAGAGGTAGGGCTGCGCCTGGGAGAGATCAAATCGCGTGTGTTGCAGCCCCCTAACCTCAAGTATATATAGGGGAAGGGGAGGAGGGTGCGCCCCCTCTAGGGTTCCCACCCCTAGGGGGCGGAAGCCCTAGATGGGATGGAGGGGGGGCGGCCAAGAGGGGGAGAGGGGGGCGCGCCCTAGGGTGGGCCTTAGGCCCATCTGCGCCTAGGGTTTCCCCTTTCTCCTCCTAGCTGCGCCTTGGGCCTTGTGGGAGGCGCACCAACCCACTCAAGGGCTGGTCCCTTCCCACTCTTGGCCCATGCAGCCCTCCGGGGCTGGTGGCCCCACTTGGTGGACCCCGGGACCCTCCCGGTGGTCCCGGTACATTACCGATAAAACCCGAAACTTTTCTGTGACCAAAACAGGACTTCCCATATATAAATCTTTACCTCCGGACCATTTCGGAACTCCTAGTGACGTCCGGGATCTCATCCGGGACTCCGAACAACATTCGGTAACCACATACAAACTTCCTTTATAACCCTAGCGTCACCGAACCTTAAGTGTGTAGACCCTACGGGTTCGGGAACCATGCAGACATGACCGAGACGTTCTCCGGTCAATAACCAACAACGGGATCTGGATACCCATGTTGGTTCCCACATGTTCCATGATGATCTCATCGGATGAACCACGATGTCGAGGATTCGATCAATCCCGTATACAATTCCCTTTGTCTATCGGTACGATACTTGCCCGAGATTCGATCGTCGGTATCCCGATACCTTGTTCAATCTCGTTACCGGCAAGTCTCTTTACTCGTTCCGTAACACATCATCCCGTGATCAACTCCTTGATCACATTGTGCACATTATGATGATGTCCTACCGAGTGGGCCCAGAGATACCTCCCCGTCACACGGAGTGACAAATCCCAGTCTCGATTCGTGCCAACCCAACAGACACTTTCGGAGATACCTGTAGTGTGCCTTTATAGCCTCCCAGTTACGTTGTGACGTTTGGCACACCCAAGATATTCCTACGGTATCCGGGAGTTGCACAATCTCATGGTCTGAGGAAATGATACTTGACATTAGAAAAGCTTTAGCAAACGAACTACACGATCTATGTGATAGGCTTAGGGTTGGGTCTTGTCCATCACATCATTCTCCCAATGATGTGATCTCGTTATCAACGACATCCAATGTTCATGGTCAGGAAACCGTAACCATCTATTGATCAACGAGCTAGTTAACTAGAGGCTTACTAGGGACATGGTGTTGTCTATGTATCCACACATGTATCTGAGTTTCCTATCAATACAATTCTAGCATGGATAATAAACGATTATCATGAACAAGGAAATATAATAATAATCAATTTATTATTGCCTCTAGGGCATATTTCCAACAGTAACAATATTGGTGCACTGTGAGCCAGGCGACGTGCGCGGTTTATGGGATAGACACCTCGAGCCTATGTCCGATGACTACCGTCGGACACGCACGTCCCCGAACGAGGTGGAGCAGATGGTGTTGCTTGACATTAGGGGTATGTTGCAGTCTATGGGTAAAGACATTATTGATTTCGCTCTTCCAACGATCGATGATGCGTTTGACCCAACCGAGGGCGAGGCCAGAGAGATCATCGAGGAATCAACTGTTGAGTTTGATGAAAGTGACACTAAATTGTCATCTTCCTTGAATTTTGAGCAAAGGGCTGCATACGACGAAATACTAGCGGCTGTTGAACGCGGTGATGGGGGTATATTCTTTGTTGATGGCCATGGAGGTACGGGGAAGACCTTCCTCTACAGGGCGATGCTCGCCAAGGTGAGGCGCGAGGGCAAGATTGCTATCGCTACCGCGACGTCGGGCGTCGCTGCTTCTATCATGCCTGGCGGCAGGACTGCCTACTCAAGGTTCAAAATCCCATTGAGTTGTGATGATGGAGCGTCGTGCAGCTTCACCAAGCAAAGTGGGACCGCCAAGCTGCTAAGGATGGCCTCATTGATACTATGGGACGAGGCCAGCATGACTAAGCGACAAGCGGTTGAGGCATTAGATAATAGCATGCGCGACATCATGGGAATACGCGACCGACCCTTTGGAGGAAAGACTGTTGTTTTTGGCAGGGACTTTAGGCAGGTGCTTCCGGTCGTCAGAAGGGGGTCATGCGGCCAGATAATTGATGCAAGCCTCCGAAGTTCTCATCTATGGAAGAGTATGCGACAGCTTCGGCTGATCACCAACATGAGGGCTGGTAATGACACGTGGTTTGCAGATTACTTGCTCAGGGTCGGTAATGGCACTGAGGAAGCCGACGACCAAGGCAACATACTACTCCCTGATGATATTTGTCTGCCATCTACAGGCGAGGTTGACGACCTGGAGAAGCTGATTGACCACATGTTTCCAAGTCTAGATGACAACATGGCAGATTCGAGTTACATGACATCTCGCACAATCCTTTCCACGACAAATGACAACGTCGACAAGATGAACATCCACATGATAGAGCGTTTCCAAGGAGATGAAGTAATCTACCATAGCTTTGACAGTGCGGAGGACGACCCATATGGCTACTATGCTCCTGAGTTTCTAAACGGATTGACTCCCAATGGTCTTCCTCCGCATGCACTCAAACTAAAGCTGAACTGCCCTATGATACTTCTAAGGAACATTGATCCAGCTAACGATCTGTGTAACGGGACTAGGCTTGTTGTTAGAGGTTTTGAGAGGAACACCATTGATGCAGAAATCGTGATTGGACAACACGCTGGTAGGAGGATCTTCCTTCCTCGAATACCTCTATGCCCATCTGACAACGACATGTTTCCTTTCAAGTTTAAGAGGAAGCAATTTCCTATAAGGCTTAGCTTTGCTATGACAATTAACAAGGCTCAAGGGCAGACCATCCCAATTGTTGGTGTGTATCTACCTAATATAGTGTTCTCTCATGGTCAACTCTATGTTGCTTTGTCTCGAGCCACCGCGAAGAGAAACATTAAAATACTTATTCAGAAGGAGAAGCCAAAGGATAAGGCCAAGAAGCAACTTAACAACCCGAAGAAGCGTAAAAGACCGACCGTGTCCTTGCTGACCTCAATGAAGAACATCGTCTACAAGGAAGTACTTACAGGCTGAAGTCTGTTCTTATAAGACCTGTTGTATTTATATATGCAATTTACTCTTCCGATGGTCAAGAATTGCTGTAATTCGGTTCTATGTCATATTTTTTCATTTGGTATCTTGGTTGTTAGAGGTATACACCAATCAGTTCAAGTAATAATTGCATTTCAATAAATGTATACTGTGCTATGTGTAATCTGACATTGTACATGTCACACAGCGTACTGTGTTGTGTGTAATACTAGAATCAGAAATAATGATTGTCTTCATGAAGATCTGCATCATGTTTAATTATTTTTTTACCTTTATCACTGTTATTTGCTTTCCACTATCGCAATGTTTTCGGCAATGTACATGTCACACAGCATACCGTGTTATTTGTAATCTGAGATTCCGAAATAATGTGTGGCTTCATATAGAGCATATTCCGAAATAATGTTTTAGTACATACAGGATTAGGTCATAACAATGTATTTTTAATGATCATACCTTTAAATGTCACATGAAAATAGAACATATCCTAACTTCTCTAACCATTTTCTATTATTTGCTTGAGGAACAAGCAACATGAATATTTGTATTCAAGCTCCCAACAAAGTTACTACTGTTGTCAGAAATATAGTTCTGTTGTATGTATACTTAATTTCCCAAGATGTAGATTTTATTCTTATCTTACATGTTATTTTTTTTTCTTTTTCTGCTTGTGAAAAAACTCAGTTTAAAAAAAATAGGTCCTCATTCTAAAGGAGTAACTTCTTGAACCAGCAGTAGATATTGTGTCAGGAAGGACGAGGAGCAGGAGCATTGGTTCAGATTTTCTCTGATGGCCTTGTGTTTGTTTACCGATTATTGGCTTGACATGAAGATTGATCAGGTGCGTGGATGTCATGTGCATGTTCTTCTTAGTTTCAATACACTTTAATTGGATTATACTTCAAGTACTCCGAGTACTTGCTCTTGTAAACTGACAACTATGTTTTTGTTTGCATTTTAACCCTTGTTAGTATGTTTTCCAAGCTACATGGCATGTTGCAACGCTTTTCGGAGTCAAACCCTTGGGATGGTCCCTCAAACATGATGGGTCTAGCTATTACAAATTAACCAAGATCAGCAGGACTAAGAAAATACATGTTTGACACTATTTGAGATGGTCCCTCAAACAGCCACGCCGCCACACCTGCCGACCCCTGCGCAGCACACCCACCCCTGCGCTTGGCCACCGTGGTGGCGGCGGCCCGGCTCTAGCGCGCCGGCGGCCGCGGTGGAGGCCCCGGAGGCGGTCGTCGGGGCGGGCGGCGCGAGGTGGGAGCCGATGGGCGCGCGGGAGTACTACGACTACCGGCGGCCATCTACGGCAACATCACGCACAAGGCCATCCTCGTCGACGCCCCCGGCACCATCCTCGCCCCCACCGAGTCCATGGCCCCATGTTCCTCTGTTTGTTCCACTCGATTCTGCTGGCCGTTCCCATGGTTGACGGAGGCTTGCATGTTTTCTATGCGGTGCACACGCTGAGACAATGTGTGGCGTTTGGATCGACCTGATCCGTGCTCCCATAGCCCGTTCCGTTCGTGTATGTTCGTAGATTCGGGTTGTGAGAACCTGGGCAGATATGTTTCTGCTATTCATTTCTGGGTTGTGTGGATTTGTTTCTCCATGCATAACGAATTACTGATAAAAATCTCCCTTTCCTCTGTTAATTGGGTATGCATATGGTGGTTTGATTAATATGGCTTGTGTTCTAAATGTTAATTCAGGTGTACAGAACAGTAGGCGAAAAGTATGGGGTGAAGTACTCGGAGGACGAGATCTTGATGAGGACCTCGAGGCCTCGGAGAGCCCCTCCGAACAAGACATGCACGGGAGCTCTGCCTTGATGGGGAAAGTAGCGGAGTTGGTGCAGTGGCGAATGTGGGCGGGGTCGGCCGTGGAGGGAGACTTACTGGTCGGAGCAGTAGGAGCAAGAAGGTTGAGGCGGTTCAGGTTTGTCTCTATCTTCCTCCCCCTCTCTTTCCCCCCTTGTCTCATGGATGAGGTCATTGGTGCACGCAGGGAGTGGGTTGAACGCGAATCATAGCAAGAGCAAGGAGCTGGACGTGGTTCATGGTTTGCCTTTAGTTCCTCTCTCTCTAGATCTCTTGACATGGGTCTTTTTGTCCATATAATGAGCCATGAAGTTGTAAGTTCATGTTCTTTATATTTGTACAGATATTTAACTGCATTAGTGAATGTTCTGGGTCTGATACAATAGCTAAGCTTAGGTGATTCCTCATGTTCTATGTGGATCACATAGAAAATAGAAATCCTAATTTCTGAAAATAGACTGAATCATGTATATATTTGCAGGGCAAGACAAGAACATTTAGTTGGATCCAGAGTATTGAGATTGCAGAGGACTCAACAAAGGGTCTGCACTTATTCTATAAATTCAGTATCACGTTAGTGCCTCTATTTAGTGATTATATAGAACTACCTTTTGAACTTGCAGAAATTGAATGCATATAAGAATCGAGGACCTTTACAGTGGATGCATGATGATGATCATCCACCGAGCAGCACATCATCTTGGAAAAGCAGATGCGAATTTCTGCTAGGTTTGCTTCTCCGGTTGTCCCTCCCATCAACTCTCTCAGCTCCCAAACCATTAACCCCGTCCTGGTTGTTCCTATATTTTCTTTTTGTTTTGTTTTTACCAATGCACTTTTCTTGACATGTTTTAGTGTGTTCCTTCCTACGGCCATCTCGACCATTTGCTCCGCAGGGAGTTTTTAGCTCAGAAGGAGCAAATAATTTGAGAATGCATTGGTCTTTTCTGCAATCTGTTGTTCCTAAGTCATAACTTGTTCCTTTTCTTTTTCTTAGTTGCATGTTTTCATCCAAGTCAAAAAATTTATGTGCACTTGATAACTAACCATGCTTGTACAGAGACATATAATACATCACATTCGTTCCATAGGTAGGTGTAGGGTTAACCAATAATAATTGCCTCCATTTTATTTTCTAAAACTTACATTCAAAATATGTCCCTTTAGGGGATCCCCTAGAGTGTTCAACATACCAGTATGCAAGGACTAATCAGTAGTCTTGTATGCTTTTTTTGTGCTTACATGTCTAAAATTTGTTAAGGTGGATGTCAAGCATGCTTTAGTTGTAGATTCCCTAAGTTCATTGTTTGATTGTCGTAAAGCGTCCATGTATAATAAGTTTTGTGTGGTATAACCCTTCAGCTTATTAGTTGACCGTTTACATGTTCGAATAACCTTACCTCATGCTAAAGCCGAAAAGGTGGTCAGGTAGAGAGTCTCAACTCACCATTGGATCAAAACTATTTAGTAAGCTATTGTTCTCTATTTTCTCAGCGAATGAGCACAAATTCAGAAGGGTACACAAAAGAACCCATGTACAAAGTCTCTACTCTTTTACTAGGCTATCCACCGTCTACACAGCAGGATTCACAAAGGATGCTAGCAAAGTGATAAAATTTGGATGTTTTTGGAACTATAGCATCACAAGCCCAATAAGAGAAAAAGCAAACATCATGAAGAATGCATTAGGATAATGATTTTACCTTGGGGTTATACTCTGCATTGCGTGCCTGGAGAGCTATTGCTTCCAGTTCCAATTTACAGACCAGGTTGACCGTCGACACAATATTCTTGTCATCAGATCAGACACCCGAAAGTAGAGTATACCCAGGAGAAATCAGACCAGTAAATAGCTCCGGCTCATACTGTCAAGCAACCATATAAAATATCAGTTCCAAAACAAGGAAAGAGACAATTTCTTGGAAAGAAAGAAAAAATATCATACATGATAAAATAGTGCTGACATAACAGATTTCAACTTAGTAACTTACAGAGTTACACTTCAGAAAGCGTCGTGAGAATATGTGAGGCCCTGAAGCCTGATAGCCAGTTTCAAATAACGTAAGATCTCAGTGCTCCAGTTTTAATGTGAAAAGGGTACTGATATGCTTTTATATACTAGAAAAGCTAGGTATGAGATGCCTCTGGTATCTACGTACCACTGTGTAACTCTGGAGTGAGGCAATTGTAATCATATAGTAGATCACTACATTTTAGGCTTAGGGTGTGTTTCAGAGAGCTCCACCCCACCCTCGACTTCAGTTAACTTCCAAACTCCACTCTACCTCTAAAGTTCTAAACTCTCAAGCTACGTATGCTCCAGATTCACATTACATGGAACGTTTTTGTTTTAGTACCAATTACCCTTCTTTTTAATTTTTTTATAGGTGGTTGCTCTAGGGCCTTCACTACTGCTATTTTCTGTTCTCTAAGAGACAAATTACGAAGCAAATCAAACAGTACAAATATATTAGAGGTTGTATTCATTAGTTCATGTATATCCAAAAATTAATAATTATCACCCTAAGAGAAATTAGTAGTTATAGCTATCAGCAAGAATTCATGAAACCAACGGAAATCAAATATCATGTAGGAGTATATTGTTTTCAGTTTTCCTGTCGAACAACATTTATTAATAGTTCACCATGTATCACTCAGTTGATTTGGTACTACACACTGGACCGCTTGAACGTCTGAACAAGCACGAGGATAGCTTTTGAGTGTGGACCAATTGTCTGAATCAATTACTAAGTAATTGATGCTGCCTGAACTCTGAATAAAAATGCATAGACGCTCATGTAGCCTGAATTTTCATCAGGTAATTCCCCCATTCATTCATTCAGATCCATTCAACATCAACCGAATTTAAGAACACAAATTATATACAACCTGAACGAACACCACAAAAAACGAAGAAATAGACAACCAAACAGTAATCAGGAATCCACCATGTCAGAATATGGAAACTCACCAGTAGTAGACTGCTTTGTAGCCTCACTGGAACAGCTCGAGCGACATGAGGAAGGAGGCAGAGCTGTGGCTGGATGCAAATGAGAAGGGCGACCGGGGAGATGAGGCCACCATGCGACGAGCAGGAGAGTCAGCAGCGCCACAGCGGAGCGCGGCGGCCGGGGAGTGGGGCATGCGGCCGGCGGGAGCAGCTGACCTGCGGCGGCGGCAGGCCGCAAGATGCGTGACAACTTCTCCCACGACCAGCTCTAAGGGAGGTAGTGCCACCTAGATCCAGACAGCGCGCTCTTCCGCCCATCCAAGTCGAATCTGACTGCCGAGGATCGCGGATCTACGAGCGCGTGGGCTCGGTGCCTAGCAGTGGCGCGAGATGATAGAGGCGAGGGTCCCGATCTTTCGATGAGATGATAACTATCGATTTGGTGGAGACGACTTTGACGATCCGACTACAAACGTGCACGACATTGCGCCTTAGCAATCGCTAAACCAATCTCCTGAGGTTACTGACGATGCTGGAAGCACGGTCAGCCTAACCACGAAGGTCTATTCCTGCAAGCAATCGAAGAACGAGCAAGAATATGATAAAGCAATCTGAATATTGCAAATATATATGAAGTATTGATAATGGTGGGGATCCGGAAGCGGTCTTGGTCTGGTCGTTGGACACAAACGAAGTACACGAAGTTGCAATGGCTAATTTTTAACTAAACAAATCCCCAGGAAAAAGCTACTAGATGGATCTACTTATATAGGAGCAAGGGGTGGCGGCCAAGGAGGTGGGAGGACGTCCCAAGGCAGCCTAAAACTAACCCTAGCTCGTACAAGGCTCATGGGCCCAAGTGGAGGTGATGCAACACCTTTGGGCTTCTAGTTTGACTCGGATTCTGCTGCAACGTCAGATTGTTTCGTCCGTAACTCAACGCTCCGGACGACTTTGAAGGTGAATCCAATTGGGATGGAAAGAGCACGAAATCTAGTTTCCAACAAAAAAAGAATCACCCAATTCGGAGTCCGTATGAAAAAGTTGTTAGCATTTTGAGTCAGGTATGTCTGTGCAGTCCGAATCTGAATCCAGAACGTGAGAGACTTGGACTCTATCTTCTCTTGGCCCAAAAGTGACGTGAGAGGACTTTTTGAACACAACATAAACATCTCCTTTTCCCTTATCTTCATATGTGGATTGTACAAATGTCCCATACACCTGCAATTAGACAAAACACAAAAGTGTGTGAAGTATTTTTGTTCTGGATAACATAAATAGACTATTGAATAGTTTGCATTAGAAATCACCTGACAAATATGCATATATGTAATATTTTTGGTCGTATCCAAGGTAGTCATGTCCTCATCATCCTCCCCTTTTTGAAAACAAAGCCGTCCTCGGTATTGCTTAATCTGAAATGTGGCTAACAAAAGAGACAAGGTGTACATGTTGTAAATGTATATGTCATCCATTTTAACTTCCCTTGATTTTTGCACATATGTCACATGTATACATGAGTAACTTTCATTGTTCATAAAATTTAAAACCAAAAAATTATCACAAGAATTAGAAGGCATAAAAATATTGCAACTCAGTTTGCACATATAAGTGAAGCTCTTATTCACTTCAAAAGATTGGCAATGTTCATCATTAAACCATCCTAACTTCGATGAATAAACCTTACTTGCATCAAATTTACATGCTACAACATGCTTAAATAAGCAAACATGCAATAAGTCATTGGACACAGAATCATCATCAAGATTAGAGGTCATATCAAAATGATTAAATATTGGTTCTTTTGCATCAACAGTTAATTCAATGGGTGCACTCAAAATTGTTGATATTTCAGTTGTTTGATCACATGACGCATTCATGACAGTAAAAAGAGTCTCTAAAATAGGTGGTGTGCTCAAATCAACAGGTAACTCAACACATGATGCATTCAAGTTAACTAGGCATACTTCATTCTCATGTGAAGTTATATCATCAAGACCTTTACTGTTACCTCGCAGAGATGTAGCTGATGTAGGTACGGACGTTGACAATGTACCATACTCTTGAGATGATATCGCGCTCACAGTCCGAGGTGCGGCTGCTCTAGTAGGTGCAATAGTGGAGTAACCAACCGGCGGTGGTGAGCATGAACTGGAATAGTAGTTGTTGTAGTCACCCAATGCATCCTCCTGTATTTGTCTCTCAAAGGCACAAGCACGGACATACATACCAGTAATGCAACGAGGAATATACTGAAATCTTGCCTGAATATCATGGTTCAAACCACCAAAAAATCTATTCATTGTATCATCCTCAGATTCTTCTATGTCACAATGATGCATATAAGATTTGAACTCTTGGTAGTAAGCATGAACAGTGTTACTGCCTTGTTTTAATTGCTCCAATTTGCGACGCAATTCACGACGAAAGTAAGGAGGAAAAAATTGTTGTCTCATTACAGCTTTCAAAACTTTCCAAGTTGTGGGTTGGTTATCAATGTTTTTCTTACAATGTACACTCCATCAAACAGAAGCAAAACCAGTAAATGCTCTAATGGTAGCTCGTACTCTCTCAAGTTCAGAAAAATCATGGTGACTAAAAACTTGTTCTACTTCAAGCTCCCAAGCTAGATAAATAGCAGGATCAAATCTACCATCAAATGATGGTAAAGAGATAACCTGACCATATGCTTGTGTGTGTTGTCCCAACTCTCGTGATGGTGAAGATGTGTCCGTCATCCAAGAACTTCTATCTCTGGAACCTGTCATGATTAGTAGAAACAAGAACCAAATTTCGAGAATAATGTTCCTATGAACTACTAGGATGTGGTTGTAAAGTGCTCACAGTAAAGCAAATATCAATATCTTACAGGTTCTTACCATGCGGCAGGTGGTGACAGGCAACCAGCAGTGTCAAATAACTCCGAAGATTGTGTAAAATGATTGCCAGGGGAACGTACATATACACGGTGTAGAAATATGTGGAGCTGGGTTGGCTATATATGGTAGCAAAAGATTAGCAATAATCAATTCAGAGATGCAATGTTGAATAAACGCTCAACGACGGTACTGTGCTGGTCCTAGGCTAGACCAAACTAGAGACGCGAGCCTAGAACACTAATGAGGTCACGTCGTAGCACAACTAGCATCAATAAAGGATATGAAGTAGCTCTGGACAGCAAGATATAAGTGAAGATCACAATAGCAGTAGACCTATTTAGAAGCTGATGTTGAGGTGCCAAATACTGAACTAGCTTCTGCAACTATTTAGATGCGGCTCGTCGCTAGCTTTCATTTGAGTACTCGCGGAGCCAAAACAGACTTCATATGAAGAAGTTATGCCTGTTTTACTGAACAGTGCACAAAACAGATTCCAATCCGAATCCAACTACGAGATTGAGTCTAGATAGATCCAAATTTTGTTTTTTTCCTCCTCTTTTTTTTTTCTCACACTTTTTTTCTTTCCCTTTCTTTTTTTTCTCTGACTTTTTTTTACTTTTTTTCTCTCTCGTTTTTTTTCTCTATCTTTTTTTTCTCTCTCCCTCTTTCCAAAACAAACTAGATAAGATGTAGATTGGATCAAGCGAAAATGGGAATGATCTCAACTATGATTATGACAATGAACGGTGTGTAGCACGTGGAGGAAATTGATGGATGGGTGGTGGACAGCGAAAGGGATAATGATGCAGCGGCGACGTGACTAATGTGAACAGAACTCGAAACTCTAAACGACCTAGACACTAAGACCAGCAACTCGACACGACGATGCAACCGATAATTCAACTATGCAAGCAATGAAAAGAAAATTGCAAAGGCTCAGACTGGCTTGGACAAAAGATGAATAGATCTAACTCTTTTTTGTGGATTTTTCTTGGACAATAGGTAAGAAAATAAATCTAATCTAGGAAAATTTGAAATTCTCACCGAGCAACCTGAAAACTGATACCACTTGATAGAGGCGAGGGTCCCGATCTTTCGATGAGATGATAACTATCGATTTGGTGGAGACGACTTTGACGATCCGACTACAAACGTGCACGAGTTGCGCCTTAGTAATCGCTAAACCAATCTCCTGAGGTTACTGACGATGCTGGAAGCACGGTCAGCCTAACCACGAAGGTCTATTCCTGCAAGCAATCGAAGAACGAGCAAGAATATGATAAAGCAATCTGAATATTGCAAATATATATGAAGTATTGATAATGGTGGGGATCCGAAAGCGGTCTTGGTCTGGTCGTTGGACACAAACGAAATACACGAAGTTGCAATGGCTAACTTTTAACTAAACAAATCCCCAGGAAAAAGCTACTAGATGGATCTACTTATATAGGAGCAAGGGGTGGCGGCCAAGGAGGTGGGAGGACGTCCCAAGGCAGCCTAAAACTAACCCTAGGTCGTACAAGGCTCATGGGCCCAAGTGGAGGTGATGCAACACCTTTGGGCTTCTAGTTTGACTCGGATTCTGCTGCAACGTTAGATTGTTTCGTCCGTAACTCAACGCTCCGGACGACTTTGAAGGTGAATCCAATTGGGATGGAAAGAGCACGAAATCTAGTTTCCAATAAAAAAAGAATCACCCAATTCGGAGTCCGTATGAAAAAGTTGTTAGCGTTTTGAGTCAGGTATGTCTGTGCAGTCCGAATCTGAATCCAGAACGTGAGAGACTTGGACTCTATCTTCTCTTGTCCCAAAAGTGACGTGAGAGGACTTTTTGAACACAACCTAAACATCTCCTTTTCCCTTATCTTCATATGTGGATTGTACAAATGTCCCATACACCTGCAATTAGACAAAACACAAAAGTGTGTGAAGTATTTTTGTTCTGGATAACATAAATAGACTATTGAATAGTTTGCATTAGAAATCACCTGATAAATATGCATGTATGCAATATTTTTGGTCGTATCCAAGGTAGTCATGTCCTCATCACGAGAGGTCATACGGCGGCGGAGGGATCGAACCACCGGGTGACGGCGCCGAGAGAGCGTTCGGCGAGATGAGAGAGGAAGAGAGTGAGGCAGTGACAGGAGTCTGCGTGAGTTTGCTTTTTCTTTTTCTAGAAACTTTTTTAACATACTGTGCAGCAGCGCCGTATCCGAACCATCCGGTGCATCGCACACAAACACACAAGCCGTCGTCAAACAAGGAAAAAAATCTCTTTCGCATGCTGTGCATTCTGATGTTCATTTTGCACCCCTCGCTGCAGTCTACTACGACTATGCTTTGCAAGATTGTTGCGAGGCTTGCCTCTCTTTGCTTATTAGCATCATCATGTTATCGGTAGTAGGCCATCAATTTGCTTATTTATGCCAGTCAGTCCTATAAGCATCCATCACCACATAAATAACATTTTAGGGCATGTACGTGTTATCATATCATCAGTTCAAGCTCTCAAGGATGGCCTGATTTTGGCGGGTACCGTTGGCTGCCATAACATAATTCTTGAAGCTGATTGTATGGAGTTGATTGACGTAATGGTCAATGGGGGTAATTTGCTAGGACCAGCAACGGCCATCTATGAAGAATGTTCCTTTCTTAGTTGAAATTTTTCTTCTATTACTTTTAATCATTGTCATAGAGAGGCCAACATGGCGGCGGACATTTTAGCTAGCAAGGTGGGGTGCGATCGATCCATTGTTTGGCAATCGGAGCCTCCGGATTTCTTGTTGATGTTTTGGAAAACGATGCATCCATATTTGAGCCTGAAATATAAAACACCATGTTGGTGTATTGCCCTATCATAAGTTTACTTCTGTTGTTTATATAATGATCAAATGTTAGGAGCACTTACCCAATTGTTTGAAACAATTGCCACTTTTTCCTACATAGCTAATGTATTACTTTGAAGGGTATCTTTCTTTTAGAAAGAAAAGGGCACCATATTGTTTAGGATAACTGTAATTTTTTCATTGTATAACAAATTATTTCGAGAAAACGTTATCGCCTTTTTAAGAAACAATTGCCATATTTTGTTTACACAGCCACCGCACACAGAGATGGTGGTGTGCACATCTTCCTATGAGAACTTCCGAACATTTTTTAGAATATTTTTTATATAATAGATTTCTTTGAACTGTTTTATATAACAGATTGGGAGCCTGTGTATGTTTGCTATATTCCAGTTTCCCGCTGAAGCCCAAACTAAAGCATTGTAATATTGTTTTTAAAGGTCATCCCACGAGGTACTTAATTTCACTGTGGTTATGATCATTTCATTTTTATTGGTTGTAGTTAATTTGACTCACGCGTGATAGATTATGCCTGCGCCCTTGAAGCTACATTTATATGGTCACGTAAATTACTGGTTGGTATTATAAAGATATTAACTTCGACATGTAAATCATTGGTTGGCATTCCAACGAGCCAGGACAGTTGAATACTTGAAAATCATTACTTGTATTATTTCTTTGTAATAACATCAAAGATAATGATCAGTGATAGTGTATTCATCTACCTAATTGCTTCATCCATTTTGCACGGTGAGTATTTTATAATGCATATTCTTACATATTGCACATAATAGCCTCATGCTAACGACATATATTGCTCGTGTGGGATAGTTACAATCTTTGTACACTTGCTTAAATACCATGTGAATTACGCCAAAGACAACATATCTAAGTTATACATGAATTTCTTAAACGTGTCAAAGTAGATATGTTACATTACTTAGCATTGTTTTCTATACTTTATACAAGTACGGCCTGTTATAACATTTTGGCCATCGCGGGTGGCCCAAATTTTGGGGAGCTTGAGCTGGTTGCATGGTTAGATTTTGCGGAGTCTATTGGGCGCCGCTTGGATGTATGAGTGACAAACACCGTGGGAATGAAGCTAAAGACAACTTTCCTGATATTGTTAAAGAATTTCTTAAGTGCATCATCTAGATATTGATAATTTTGTAATAGATGTTTAGATAAAACATCGCTCAGCTTGTTACATGGACATGTCGTTAGTCTTTCTTTTTGTTATCAATTTTCATTACAAAATGGACTTCAATTGTTCAGTAATTGTGTTTGTGTTATATTGTTTATGCATGTGAAATTTAACATGTAACTCTTGTAAATTTTGTCAAGAGCCCGTGGCAACGCATGGGCACTCTACTAGTATATGATAATCAATCACTTTAATTTACTTACTTTCTGAATCAATTCCACTTTAATTTACTTACCAAACTTTTAATCACAATATAAGGTAAAAATTGATGAATATTTATTTACACAATCGTATTATTATTGAGAGGTAAATCACAATCTAACGTAGTAGAATATTTATATCCCGTTGCAATGCATGGACATTGTTCTAGTTTTTTTTTGAAGGGGGCGGACATTGTTCTAGTACTAATAAAAAACTGGGGCAAACCGACCCAGTGGACGGAAAAAACAGTATATGGGCCGGGCCAGTTTCTACAGGTGGGAGGGAATCTTCAGGCGAGACTTTCTTCCGTCTCGCTTTGAGCCAGATATAGCTCTCGCGATAGTCGCCGCGCTAAACCACCACAGGGGGAGAGAGAGACAGGCTTTGGACTGGGCCAATAGAGTCTGCACTCTTTTCCTTCACGCGTCGAAAGGAAACAAAATTTCCAACAAAAGAGGTTGGGGTCGTCGCGTCGGCGTTGCCCAATCCTCTCCCATCTCCCCCACCTCTCCTACTCCGCGCCGGTTGCCGATCTGGCCTCCAGTCAACTCCGGCGAGGTAAGAATATTTGTTCGTCCAAATTCGTCTAGTCTAGGGTTTGTGCGGAATTGTTCTTATGCTTTCTGTCCCAAACTACCTACTCAGATTGGATTTGATTGGATTGAAGTTTACTGGACTGGAGCCGATCCGATCCGATCTGATCGGACTCTGCTGGCGTCTAGAGAAGCTTGAGGAGGGGTCGCTTGCTGTCGCAGGCCACAGATCTGCCGCGTCCGCCATGGACGGCAACAAGGACGACGCTGTCAAGGCCATGCGCATCGGCAAGAACGCCCTCGACGCCGGCGATACCGCCCGCGCCCTCAAGTTTCTGTCTAAGGCCAAGCGGCTGGACCCCTTGCTCCCCATCGACCACCTCCTCAACCCCCTCCTCAACAAGGATGACCCGTCCTCCTCACCGGCCTCGTCATCATCGTCATCTGCCCCACATCCCCCACCGCCTCCGCCATCGCGAGCTGCATCATCAGCAGCCGGTGCTGACGGCTTGAGGGAAAGGAAGCAGAAGAGCAAGAAGAAGGATGGGGAGGAGGGTGGCGGTGATACTGCTGGGGTGAGGACGTACACGGAGGAGCAGCTGGAGGTGGTCCACCAGATCAAGAAGCACGCTAGGGATTACTACAAGATCCTGGGCCTCGAAAAGGACTGCACTGTCGAGGACGTGCGCAAAGCCTACCGCAAGCTCTCTCTCAAGGTGCACCCTGACAAGAACAAGGCCCCTGGTGCCGAGGATGCCTTTAAGGCTGTCTCCAAGGCCTTCCAGTGCCTCAGCGATGCAGAGAGCCGCAAGCACTTCGATCTTGTTGGTTCTGATGACCCGCCGGCATACAACAGGAGGGCGGCATCCACTGCCCGTTCATACAATGGGTTCTACGAAGATGACATTGACCCGGATGAGATATTCAGGAACTTCTTCTTTGGTGGGATGGCTCCTGCCACCACCAGGCAGTTTGGGCAGTTTGGGACGTTTCATTTCAGGACTGGCAGGATGCATCATGCTCATGGTGCGCAGCAGGGTTCTGGTGGCTCCACTGTCCGTATGCTTGTTCAGCTGTTGCCTGTCCTGCTGCTTCTGTTGCTCAACTTCCTGCCATCCTCTGAGCCAGTCTACTCCCTATCCCGCTCCTACCCTTATGAGCACAAATTTCAAACTCAACGTGGAGTAACATACTATGTCAAGCTGCCTAATTTTGAGGATCAGTATCCACACCAGAGCACTGAGCGTACAACACTGGAGCGGCATGTTGAGAGGGATTACTACTCGATAATAACACAAAATTGTAGGGTTGAGCTGCAGCGTCGCCAATGGGGGCTAGCCTACCAGACACCACACTGTGATATGCTTCAGAAGTTTGAGGCAACAGCACAGTAATTCCTCCGATGTCGCAAGGTGTGGATTGACTCTCCATGCACATTATTTTGCTGTACCAAACTAGCAATATACTACTACATCTTTAATACTCCTTTGGTGCTTTGCAACCTTATGTGCCTTGTATCTTGATATTTTTACTGCTCTGATGTAATAACCAACACTTTAAGGCCTTCTTTCCTACTTCTATTCAGTCCTTGTTATGGGTGCACACACATGGCAAGCGAGTTCTATGCTTTTCACCTGAATGTCAAATTCAGTCTTGATTGTGAAAGAGATATAGTGGAAGATGTTATTTCATGCTAGTTAATGGACATCTCCGTCCAACACATTAAGTATCTACTGAGTACTTGGCAGTACATAATTACGTAGCTACACAACTGAGTAACTGTAATTTGTTCTGACAGCTAGCAGCTTGTATGGCGGATCGATAGATCATCGAACAATCATATACACATCCGGTTTATATGGTTTAGATTAGTTGTTCTGATACTATTATATGGATTTCAGTATGAAACTTATAGCCAGGCTAAGCCATGTAAGCTGCACTAGTACTAATGAATGCCTGCCACTTTTCCTAGTTTTGAAGAGTTACCGAAGTTCTGCAGATTCTTAGATTTGTTTGTCATAACCGTCCTGGCTAGATTAATTGATCTTCCTATGCTTGGTTTTGTAACCAGTGGCGTGCCCATACGAAGCTGTCAGTTCTAGATTTTCAGTCTAGCCATGTAACCAGTGGCATTCCCATACGTTCTTGATATTTGTTAAGCCTCTTGTTCTGGCTGTATTTTTTGATTTTTTTATTACCTTTATGTGCGGGATGGTACATTTGAGTGTGTGCATTGGACAGTTGCCTATGGACGTAACCCCAACACTAGGCGTGTGTAGTGTCATTAATGAATTCAACAGGCATGTTGTAGCAATGCATTAAGTGTTGGTGTATACATGCCTCGATTCTTTTGCTATTGAGTTTTAAGAAGTGATTGAATTATATTTCTCTGTTACAAAATTGACATGGCTAGTGATTGCAGAATAATGAATGGGGTTACGCCTAGGCGGGGGACCAAATGCCTAGGCGAGAGGTTAATAACTCCTTGAATCGTGATTTAACAAATAGAAGATCCTATGTTTCAAAGCGGTTTTGTAGCCTTTTTCAGTAAGCTGGCTGACGGGATATCTGCTACTAGTAGGACCTTGAGCTATGCAATCCTTGTTACACTCCTAGATTTAGATTATTGATGAGTTGATCCCAAGGATGATGTAAGGTAGCTTGGCTAAGTTAAATACCTTATGCCCTATTTGTTTGCATAATAAACAAGCAATGCTGATATAAAAATGGTGAACATAGCTCAGTTCATGAACTACATGAAATTAATGTGCAGACGAGCATTCTTTCCAAGCACCACACCCTAAAAACAGCTCGATGCACTTACCTTTTTGTAGCTATCACAGGTTTTCATATACTATGTTATTTCTAGTCAACAGCAATTTGTATATTTTGTTTTTCTATATGTTGACAAAAATATCAAGTAATGTTTGATGCTTTGATCATGAATATAAGTTGCAGTGAACATAATTTGGATAGAAATCCATGGGTGATATATCATCAACAACAATACATGAGAAATGCAATTTTTAGTTTTTGCTCCCTTAGGTTCCCACTTCCTTGTCTGTGGGAAGTAGAAAACCAAATGCACTAAACTCAGTTGGATTCACCATGTTTCATTGTCTGTTGGTGAGCCGGCTGGTTATAGCCATGGGGTCACACTTCAATGGTTACCTTCTGACATGGACGATGTGACCCATTACCTCATACTGTCTACTAATTATTATTTTTACCAGTATTGCTCATTAATTTGTTGCTGTACATTTACTCTCACTTGCTCATTTGGATTAGTAAGTTTGCACGTGCATTGCATGTTGTGTTAATGGGAGGTGGCCTCTTGCTAATTGGATTAGTAAGTCTGCACAGGCATTGCATGTTGTGTTAGTGAGGTGGTCTGGTTACTTCTTACTCAGCTTGATTTGTAAAGGAAAAAAAATCTAAAGTAAACCGCATGTTATTTGAGAATAGTTGGGTGTATTTGATCAAAAACTGTCATGAGCTGTTCATAACAGAAAAATCAGCGACAAACCCTAGTATAGTTTTGGACGGCTTGTTCCTGAATATTTAATGGATAGGAGTATGTGCTAGTGGCACTATGCATTTTTCTTTAAAATTACTCGGAAGCATTGTTTCTTTTATATTTTGTTACGTGACAGTTTGCTGATACTCCATTTTATAGGGTCGCGGCGAAACAGGAACTTTGGTCATGGTGTAAAGGTTTTCCAATACTGCTCCGTTGATTATCTGTTTCAAATTGGAGGCGGAACAAGTTAGTTTGGACTAGTAGTAAATTTTGTGGAATAAGTGCATTCGATGACTATACTCACCGCCTTGATGTATCTTAACAGTGTTAAGGCGTATGCAGCCGTAACTACTTGAAATGATATGCAATTTGTTAGTACGTTTCTTAGGGGCTGAACACAGTGCAGACATGCATATGTATATGAATCATCTATATTTCTTCTTCTGATGTTATTGAAGAATATATACCTGACCTAGCAGGCTGTTTTGTTTTTTTGTTTTTTTGAAGAGTACTCAACTTTTTTCCTGAAATCCCTGCAAAAGAAGAAATTATACCTCTTTCTATAAGATTTAATGAAAATTGATAAATCATTTAATGTAATTGCTATGTTTAGTGTGTGACTCGTTATTTTTTTTCTTTTTTTTAAGAAAAAAACAACTACTTACAATAGCTTTATATATATAGAAGAAAAAAGAGACGTATGTTATAATCACGACGGATGAGAAGATAACACCCCTCACAGATCGCATTGACTCTCCAGCTAAAGCCCTATCTTTTTTTTGAGGGAAAGCTAAAGCCCCATCTTAAGCTCTTGCGTAATGAGATTGACGAGCTCAACTTCATTAACATAATTCACCTGATGTTCCACATGATGTCATATCATCGCACAACATGCATGAAAAAAAGCTTACTCCCACTACCATATGTCTCTCAATATACGAGCATGTCGCTTCATCATGACATGCATGAAAAAAACCCGTCTCAGCGTGTAAACATATGAGGATTTTCATTTTATTATGCTATATTTACTCATATGTGTAAACATATGAGTAGTAATCAAGCATAATAAATTATATGTATTTTTAGTTTTAGTTTTTTATATTATTACTTCAAACATTCCTGTTTCATACTATGAATCACATTCAAATATGCTGTAGAATATTCTCGCAACAACATGCGGGGTATCATCTAGTTGTTTAAAACCCTTCTGTCTGGCTTTGGGCATTAATTTACTGGCATATCACCATATTTTTATAGAAGATAGAAGTTGAATTACAAGACACTATAACTTGATGCGAGCAACAAGTATAGCAAAGACTTCACACGCGAGCTAATCAACATATTAGCCACCATGATAATTGCAAACACAACGCAAAAGGTCCTGCCCTAAACCAATCATCTAGCTGCGCCACAATAAACGCCGATCACCACAAGAGCAAATAACTTTAGCCAGACTTTCTTTGTCAACGCACTACCCACCCTTGAATGCCTAAGATGAGACGACGAGCGGATAGCCCTTGGATGCCTAAGAGGAGACGACGAGCGAATAGCGGGACTCGGTCGGACTTGAGAAAGCCAACGTCTTGGGGCATTGACACCCGCGTACTTAGCGCCTGTGAAGATCAATTCGGACTAGCGGCAAGCACCGGAGAACCGCATCATAGGACCTCCAAGCCAAGTCTCTGCTTGTGATGCTCTGAACAGAGTAATGACACCAAGACGCCGCCATCGCCGGTCCTACAACGGACCAAGGCTTTTGGCCGAAGACCACAACTCAATCAAGAAGGGAAGATGCCGACAACCTTGGCGTCGCTTCCAAGGAGGGAAACGACGCCCACGGGCGCGTCGTCACGAGCTCCGACCAAAGCCAAGCAGGATTTTCATCCACACCATCGCACACCTCCCACCCCTACCATCAGGTTTGGCCGAACTCAGTGGCAGAGCTACACCCCAGGCCTGGGGGGCCTTGGCCCGAGTCGTGGCAGGAGTAGCCTTTGTTGATTGTAGTAGAAATGGTATTGTTAGTCACTGTACATCACTGTAGCAATGAAGCAGGCCTGGGGCCCAACTCTAGCCTAGCTCCGCCCCTGGCCGAACTATCGGGGTCACGCCATCGTTGCCGCAGTACCTCACCGTCATGATCAAACCGTCGTGGAAGAACGGCCCTCACACGACCGAGAGCACTCAAACTAACACCTAGCTCCTGCACGGTCGAAGAAGACAGGCTCCAAACCACTCACAACCAACATCGCTCAGATCCGCCGACACCACAAGCGGGGGTTGGACACGCCACCTCCTGACAGCCAGCCAAGCTGTGGCAGTGACCCAGGGCCTTGCACGCGAGAGGTAGCGTGCCGCGCCAACCGCACGTGGGTGACCGCCCCTAACGGCATACCCGGCCGCAAAGCGCTGGACCGAGCTTCCAAAGCCACCCTGGGCAGTCACCCACACCCCAAAGTGCCACCTTCCATGTCCACTCCGGCGACATCAGTAGTCGCACCGTGCACCCTAGCCTCCGCAATGGCTTCTGGCCGCCTCTCCCGACCACCCCATCCTGGTCGAGATCTGCTGCCACCAAGGCCCATCCACACCGCGACCTCCAGCTCCAACACCGCCGCCCCGAGAAGACCACATCTCCTCCCTTCTCGGCCGCGCTTTGCCTCTTCCCGCACTCCCCTCATGCGCCGCAACACCAGAGACAGACACCTCACCGCCCGCTTGATGAGCCTCCCCGCGCGAAGGAGGCTGATATGTTTCAAACATATCTATAACTTTTACTATTAAATGCGATTATATTATCATTCTTACATACTTTGGCCATAATTATATTTTTTTTACTAACATATTAATCCAGTGTCCAGCGCCAACTGTTGCTTTCCGCTTGTTTTTGGTTCTACACAAAATCGATACCTACGAAGGTCCAAACACGACAAAACTTTTTAACACTTTTTTCTGAAACATAAGAAACCCCAGAAGCTCTGGGGAGAGACCAGAAGATCCACGAGGGGGCCACAAGCCCAGAGGGTGCGCCCTGGGGGTAGGGGGCACCACCCTGGCTTGTGGGTCCCCTGATGCTTCGCTTACCATAATCTCCGGCCTATAAATTTACATATATTTTGAAAACCTCGGAGCGAGACCTGAAACAATTTTATCGCCGCCAAGGTCTGTGTTCCGACGCGGTCCCATCAAGAGCCCTGTTCTGGCACTCTGTTGGAGGGGGGGGGGGGTCATTGGGGAGGCCATCTTCATCAACCTTCCCACGTTCAAAATGATGCGTGTGTAGTTCTTTCAGGACCTACAAGTCCATAGTAGTAGCTATCTCTCTCTCTCTCTCTCTTGATCTTCAATACAATGATCTCTCCAGATATCCATCTGATGTAGTTCTTGTTGTGTGTTTGTTGGGGTCTGATGAATTGTGGATTTATGATCAAATTGTTCATTGAATTTATATGAATCTTTTGAAGTTTCTTTGTTGCGTAATTCTATAGCTTTGTATTTCTCTTCGATCTTTCCATCTGCTTTGGCCAAGTGTGAATGATTTATCTTTAGTGGGAGAGGTGCTATGTAGTGGGTTCAATCTGGCAGTGACTTCTATATGTTGGGAAACGTAGTAGAAAACAAATAAATCGCGCCTACGCACACCCAAGATCAATATGAAGATGTGTAACAGGATGAGATCACGATCGTTATCATCACCGAGTTGCAGCGGAAGAAGAACGTGTCGTTGTAGATCATACTTGGAGTCCCTCAAACCATCAATGAACGATCCCGCAAACCACCCATGAATAATCCCTCAAACCGAAGACCGAAAGCACGACCTCTTTACTTGGTTGCAAGCATGCAACCTTCACAATCCGGTAGCGCTTCGTCGTCCAGAGCTAACGTAACACTCCTGATAATTGTGTTTAAACACATTTTCCTTTCCATTGTTCTGATTAATATACTAATCATATTTTCCTTTCCATTCTTTTGTTTAACCTTTCTAGTAAACTAACTTATCTCAGTAGAGATAATTTCCTGCTTAGGTAAACACCTCGGTGTACAACTCTGTCAGTGTGACCCTGATACTATTGCTGACAACATCCTGGTAACCCCCGAAGGACGAGAACTTTGCCTATTGGTCCGCCTCGTTCAACGAGTAGGAAAATGGTTCTCTTCGTCCCTCGCCCTTGGTACCAACGTTGTTTCCAACATAACTGACAAGTTATCCTCTGCCATGCCTTGGTACCATAACCGTGCAATATGTCGGCGTCCTTCCTACTTTTGAACCACATGGTGGGCCCATAACCCATAGTTCTACAGGATCGAAATCTGACTCATGTACATCCTTGATTCCGAAGTATCCTTTTTCACTTGACTTCGTATGTAATTCATGAGCCACCTTCCTAGTGATCTATTCTAGTATCTAACGCAATAATTTTTGTTGTTGTTGCTCTGAACCCCTTTCACCTTTTGATTAGGCATCGAATGATTGCCTGCCCGTTAAAACTTCTCATGGTACCTTCATACTTTGCTCTTGACGTTTATTAAGTTTCAACTCGAGAGATACTTCTGCCTCATTCCCTGCATTGTTCACCAGACAATTAACCCTATATGGGTCAGTTCTCCCGAAGTTACTCTTTACTTCCCCACTTAAATTTTGGGACGAGATTTCTTGTAGTGGAGGAGATTTGTAACACCCCCAGTGTCATGCTACAGTACTCCCCTGTTAATGGTGCCAGGTCACCATGCTCAGTGAGCTAATTATCACTTGATGAAAATTCAAATTCAAATTCAAATTCAAATTCTGAGTAAAATTCAAAATTTCTCAAACATGAAAACTAAAATGTTCTTCATGTGCCAAATAATCCATAACTAATATTGGTAGTGAACCAACATTTTTGCAAATGTCTAAATGCCCTAAACCACTTTAAAACAGTGGCTAAAACTATAGTTTAAATGCCTTTTTAAATTATGAAGGTTGCAAACTATTTCTAAAGCCTCACAATCTTTTGTGGCAGTGCCAAGTACTACAATGTAATTATGTGGCCCAGTCCCACACTTTACAAAATCCTTTTGGCAACTCAAATATTTCATAGCCTTTCCCTATAAAAATAAAAGAGCATTAGAAATAAAATAAAAAGGAAAAAAGGGGCCAGGCTGCACTGTGCACTTGGCCCAGCCGCGCAACAGTGCATCCCGGCCCACCTAACCCTGCCGTCCCCTACCTCTGTTCACCAGGGGCTGGGTGGACGCGCGCGCCGTCCATGGCCGTCGATGACCACAAGGCGGCCATCCGGTGGCTCCTCGGCGCCTACTAGGTCGCCCCTGCCCCGGACGAACCCTAGCGTCCTTCCCCACTTGCCTCCTCTCCGCCCCAGATCCACCCCGCTCTCCCTCTGGCCTCTTCCCCCACGTCGTCTGCTGTCATCGCCATTCTTCTCGCACTGCCATGGCGACCGGTGAACCCAAGCTTCACCAACGCCTCCACGAGCTCCGACGTTCTCCGCTCCTTTGTCTCCGACCATCAACAGGAGCTGGTAGGCTCCGCTGAGGGCATTCTTCTCCGCCCCCTTCCGCCTCTGTCACCGACGATCCTCATCATCTCCGACGAACCCGACAGCTACTAATCCGTCGAGGGCTTTTCTTGGCCGCTCGGTGAGCTCCTCTCTCCCTCCTTTCCTTCTTCCCGCAGCCACGTTCGTCCCTAGCTAGTTTGCCGCCATTGCCGTGCCTTTGCTTCCGCCGGCGTGCTCGTAGCCGTGTCGTTAGTGCCCGTCGAGCTCAGATGATCTCGGGATCGTGCTCAGCATGTCCGTGCGGGCCCGTTGCACCCCTCCCTCGCGCTTTGTCGAGCCCCATAGCGCCGACCCCGTGCTCCGACCGGATGTGCCTCCGCGTAGCTCATCGCCGGCGTCGTTCTGGCGACCTTTTGGTCTTTTGCTCGCGCCCACCTTGCTCGCGCGTGCACATAGGCCTCGCCCCGCTCTCTGGATAGCCCGAACTCGCGCCGTACCACCGTTGTCATTGCTCACCCAAAGCACCTCGCCGCCGGTGAGATCGAAGCACTCGCCCCCGTCCGTTCCAGCCACTCCGGCCACCTCCATTCGATGCGCGACGCCAAGCCGTGTCGAACGTGCCCAGCCAGAACCCCGCAGACCCCCTGTGCGCGAAATCCGCGACCCTCCCGAGCCGCGCCGCTGCGTTTGGCTCGCCGGAGTCAACTCCGGCACGTCTCCGACCGGTGTTCGACGTGGCACCCAGGTGGCACCGCTTGGGCCACTGACTGGTGGGCCCAGGGCCCCCCTTTGACATGTTGACTTGGGTTAACTTGGGTCAACACTGACGTGGCCGCACCCAGTACCACTGACATGTGGGCCCTGCACTAATTAAACAGGTTTTATAAGTAGATAAAACGTTAATTAATCTGTTAATTAGTTTTAATCACTAATTAGTCACTGACTAACGGGGCCCACACCCCTAACTAGTACTGTTAGTCAAATTAATCCACTGATTAACCCACAGAGGCTGACATGTGGGTCCCGGTGGCCCCACTAGTCAGGTTTGACCTGGTCAGTGCGACTGTTGACTGCTGACGTCATCTTCATGTCATGCTGACGTCATATTCCTTTTCTGTTGTTTCTATTAATTTAAATAATTCCAGAAAATGTTTAAATCTTTAAAAAATCATATAAACTAAACTGTAACTCGGATGAAAATGTTTTCTACATGAACGTTGCTCAGAAAAATCCAACGAATCTGAATACGCGGTCCGTTCATCTGTCACATGCCCCTATCTATCTGAACATGGAACATTCCCTCTCCGGTCATCTGTCTGACACAGGTCCAGAACCGGGAAAACATTCCCGGTTGAATTCCCCCTTCACCTATATCATGTAGCCATATGTTAAGTCACACCCGGCACATCATCGTGCCACGTTATGCTTTGTGATGCTATGTTTGCCTTTTATTTACTATTTCTTCCCCCTCTTCTCTCCGGTAGACCCCGAGACTGATGCTGCCCCTGTGATCGACTACGTCGACGACGACCCCCTCCTTGCCAGAGCAACCAGGCAAGCAAACCCCCCTTGAGCATTCTGATATCGCCCATTTCTTTCCCTCTCATGCTTGCATTAGAACTACTACTGCTTTATGTATGATCCTACTCTGATACATAGCATGTTTTTGTTACCTGCTTTCATACCTTACCTGCTTATTCTAAACAGCTTAGTATAGGTTGGTTAGTGATCCATCAATGACCCCCACCTTGTCCCAGTTGCCACGCTTTATGTTTGATGACTCGATCAACGTGATTGACGTCCAGGCCTCGACACTTCACATCACCCCCTAGTGAACGACTCTGCAGAGTTACCATCGAGTGCCGAGGGTGGAACCTCTTACATCACTCCTGATGAGATCTCTATAGTGTAGCTATTTAGTCGTGGTCATCGAGGGTGATTTCCTCCTTAACCACTTCCGATACGGCTCTGTCGTGCAACCCCTCAAGTGTGAACCTCGAGGGTGGATCCTCTTATGTTCACCTTGATGACAACATCAAGTGGAATTCATCGGGGGTGATTCCTCGGGTTTTCCCCTTGGTGTTAGACACACAGTTACTATGGTTACTATGACTTTGCACTAAGCCATGTTACTAAAGACGGGTCGGCCCCGAGGGGTACCCACACGAGCTTAATAGCAAGTGATGTGGAGTTGGGTTGATCTGGGAGGTGCCCGCGAGATACTTACGAGGCGTGGCCGGGCAATCTTAGCCCTTGCTGCAAGTACTCGAGATGGGGCGACGGGGCCACATCGATCGTGAGTCTCTGCTCGTTACCGCGTGCTCCTAATCCACTACGATTTGGATATTTGATCCGAGGGGCCTCTGGCCTGATAGCACTAACCATCACGTGGGCATAGTATGGGCGTTCTGCATCGTATACATCCGCCGAAGCTTAATATACGTTAGCGACTAAGCGGCGCGCGCCTGGTTGGACTGGTAAACACCTGCCTTTTTGAAGGAGGTAGCTAGGTCTGCTCACCGACCGCGTATGCAACATGCAGGAGTTCCCGAGGAGATGGCCCATGACCCCTGGGGGCATAGGTTTAGTCCGGCGTGCTGACCTCTCTATTAAGCCTAGGTCGGGTTGCGGCGTATTGCTTGGCCGAGGCCGGGCATGACCCAGGAAAGTGCATGGTGGGTAAGTTGGTGCACCCCTGCAAGGAAGAAAACATCTATCGATAGCCTGCCCTACGGTAACGGACACTTGGAGTTGTATCCCGATCGATATAGCTAGAACTAGATACCTGAGATGAGAAATGGAAATGAGAACTGGATAGTATGGCTCTGGGATTGCTTTCTCGCTAGGAATCGAGAAAGGATCTCTGGCCGAGGTTGATAACACCACTACTACTTTACATTATGTTGATCTGTACTCTTCTATATGCTGCAAGATGCTTGAAGATGCTTGAAGATGCTAGTCCTCGATAGGCTAGGCTTTTCCCCTTCTTTTCCGGCATTCTGCAGTTTAGTCCATAGATACAACCCATTCCTTTGATACAGATGCATACTTAGTTTAGATCTGATGTAAGTCTTGCGAGTACTTTGGATGAGTACTCACGGTTGCTTTGCTACCTCTTTTTCCCCCATACCCGATTGTTGCGACCAAATGACGGATCCCAGGAGCCAGACGACGCCACTGATGACTACTACTACCCCGAGGGTGCCTACTACTACGTGAAGACCACCGGCGACCAGGAGTAGTTAGGAGGCTCCCAGGCAGGAGGCCTTGCCTTTTCGATCAATGTTGCTTTTGTGCTAGCCTTCTTAAGGCAAACTTGTTTAACTTATTTCTGTACTCAGATATTGTTGCTTCCGCTGACTCTTGTGTATTCGAGCTTATGTATTTGAGCCCTTGAGGCCCCTGGATTGTACTATAAAGCTTGTATTATTTTAATTTGAGTCTAGAGTTGTGTTGTGATATATCTTCCCGTGAGTCCTTGATCTTGATCGTACACATTTGCGTGTATGATTAGTGTACGGTCAAATTGGGGGCGTTAAAGCTAATCGTCCTTGAAGAATTAGAGGAGATTAGAACCACACATGGCTTCTAATTAATTATGAGGATTAATCTAGTTCTGATTAGTTAATTAGGACCAGCAAGAACTAGAACTAGAAAAACTAGAGGAGGCTCCAGAACTTGTACTGCCTTCTTCCGAATTACTCGTCGCAGAAATGGATGTATCTAGAAAATACATCAAGATACATCCATTTCTGCGACGAGTAATTTGGAACGGAGGGAGTATATCAAAAGGGTGGAAATCCTCTAGTATATATAGGTTGGAGGGGAGAGAAGGGGCGCCACATGGGGACGGAGGCACCTCCCCACTTGGGCCTTTGTGGCCCAAGTTGTGTGACGCCCTGACTTAATCGTGCACTAATCATACACGCAAATATGCACGATCAAGATCAGAGACTCACGGGAAGATATCACAACACAACTCTAGACACAAATTAAAATATACAAGCTTTATATTACAAGCCAGGGGCCTCGAGGGCTCGAATACACATGAGTTAGTGGAAGCCACAATATATGAGTACAGATATAAGGTAAACAAGTCTGTCTTAAGAAGGCTAGCAAAAAATAACAACAACGATTGAAAAGGCAAGGCCTCCTGCTTGGGAGCCTCCTAACTACTCCTGGTCGCCGGCAGCCTCCACGTAGTAGTAGGCTCCATTGGGGTAGTAGTAATCGTCGTTGGTGGTGTCATCTGGCTCCTGGGATCTGTCATTTGATCGCATCAATCGGATATAGGGGAAAAAGGGGGGTAGCAAAGCAACCATGAGTACTCATCCAAAGTACTCGCAAGACTTACATCAGAACTATGCTAAGTATGCATTGGTATCAAAGGAATGGGGCTATATCTTTGGACTAGACTACATAAATGCCAGAAGAGAAGGGAAAGCCTAGCCTATCAAAGAGTAGCATTTGGAAGCATCTTGCAGCATTAGAAGAGTGAAGATTAGCATAATATATAGTAGTAAGTAAGTCGTAGCATCCACGCCCAGAGATCCTTCCTCGACTCCCTGTGAGAAAGCAATCCCGGAGCCAACATATCCTTTTCACGCCTCGAGTATCCAGTTCTAGTTGTATAGATCGGGATACAACTCTGAGCGCCCGTTACCGTGGAGACGACTATTCAAATAGATTAACTTCCCTTCAAGGGTGCACAAAACTTACCCAACATGCTTGATTAACTCAGGCCGAACACACTTTCCTGGGTCATGCCCGGCCTCGGCTGATCGACACGCTGTAGTCCTACCTAGGCTCAATAGAGAGGCCATCACACTGGTCTACACCCTAAGCGCACAGGGGTCTTGGGCCCATCTCCCTTTGCACTCCTGCATGTTGCGTACGCGGCCTGGAGCAGACCCACCCTTCTATACAAGTGCAGGTGGTTACCGTCCAACCGGGCACACGCCGCTCAATCACTGACGTATGAAGAGCTTTTGAAGAATCACACAACGTCGAATGCCCATACTTATTCCCGTGTGGTCGTCAGTGCAAAAAGGCCAGAGGCCTACTCACATATCCAAACTGCTAGTGTCTTAGGAGCGCGCGGAGATGATCAATGATCCACGATATGTAGTCCTGTCACCCCATCTCACGTACTTACGATAAGGCCAAGGAATGCCCTGCCGTGCCGCATAATCATCTCGTGGGTACCCTCCTGGTCAAGCCAACTCCACATCACTCTCGCGGGTACCCATCGGGGCCGACCCGACTTCAACATGGTTCTAGGTAAATTCAAAGTAACCATGTGTCCATAACATCAAGGGGGAACCTCGAGGAATCACCCTCGATGTAACTGTCAAGGTGAACTTGGAGGAATCACCCTCGAGGGGTTCACACTTGTGGTGTTGCATGACAGAGTCATTATTAGGAGTGGTGAAAGAGGAATCACCCTCTGTAGACCACGACCGATTAGCTACACTACAGAGATCTCATCAGAAGTGCTAAACGAGGTATCACCCTCGACACTCGATAGTAGCTCTGCAGAGTCGTACAACTAAAGGGGTGTGAGGTGATGTGTCGGGCTTTGGACATCGATCACGTTGTTCGAGTCATCTGGTAAACCAACGGGGTAACAAGGACAAGGTGAGGGGTCACTGATGGATCATTAACCAACCTATACTAAGCATATAAGATAAGCAGGTAAGGTACAATAGCAGGTTACAAAAGCAGGCTATGCATTAGATAGGAGCAATCAATTACAATAGCAAAATCTAATGCAAGCATGAGAGAGAATGGAATGGGCAATATAGGAATTATCAAGGGGGGTATGCTTGCTGGGAAGCTCTGCTGAGAGTGGCTGAACATCAAGGGTGTAGTCGTACTCGGCAGCATCATCGGTCTCGGTGTCTACCGGAGGGAGGAGGGGGAAGAAACAATAAATATAAAGCAAACAGATGCATCACTATGCATGACATGGCAATATGCAGTGCTAGAGGTGACCTAACACATTGCTACACGAGACAGATGAAGCGGGAAAACATCTGGGAATGTTTTCCCGATGTTTGGCATTTTTCAAACAGATGAATCAGAGGGGAAGGATCCATGTTCATCATGCTAGAGGCATGTGACAGATGAACGGAAAGCATATTTGGATTCTTTACATTTTACTGAGCAACTTTCATGTATAAATTATTTTCATCTGACTTACAGATTAATTTATATGAATTTTCAAATATTAAAACATTTCCAAAATTATTACTATTTCAAATAATTCGAAAATTAGATTTATTCTGTCAGCAGTCAACATAGTCAGTTGACTGGTCAAACAGACAAGTGGGACCCCACTGTCAGTGACTCAACTAAATTAACAGGTTTAATTTTAACTAAATTAGTTAATTAACTAGAAGGGCCCACATGTCAGTGTCTAATTAGGTTAAATTAATTAGTTTAGTTAATTAAATTAGCGGTGGGGCCACACATCAGTGACTGGACCCACTCCAGTCAGCATGTTGACTAGTCAACATGGTCAACATGACCCACTAGGGCACTAGCAGTGACCCAGGGTGGATCCCGAGCAGTGCCATGTCAGTGGTGGCGTTGGTGCGCTGGCAGAGGAGCTCTGACATCTCAAAATGTGGTGGAGTGCACGGGACTTCATCGAAAAAGTGCTAGGGGGGGGTCTTTTGGTGCACGGGAGGCACCATTCGGACGCGTGCTCGAATCCACGTCGGATGGTGGTGGTGACCGGAGCTAGGGCTGCTGGAAACGGCACCGGCGACGAGCTATGGAGGCGTCGGTGTTCGGCCATGGTTGGGCTCGTGGCTAGAGGGCATAGTTTTGGGACCGGCCAGGTGCGTTCGAACGCACGCGTTGGCGCGCTTCAAGTGGGGGCAATGTCACAGGTTGAAGTGGCCGGGAACAGCACTGGCGATGAGCAGAGGCAGCGGCGGTGTTCGGGAGCTCGGCGAGATGGTGCTAGGGTGCATAGGAGGAGGAACCGGATGTGGCGTTGGCCTCCTAGGAGATCCAGGAGCGTGTCTGTGGGCTCAGACACGGGTGACAACAGCGGTGAGCGCGGCGACGATGGAGATCGGCCTCACGGAGAGCTAGCTAGAGGGGACGCGCACGACAGCCAGAGAGAGGAGGAGGATCAGGGCTCACTAGCATTGCAGAGAAGGCCCAAGGACGACTCGAGGTGGCCGGAGTCGACGATGGCGCTTGTTGGGGCCAAGGAAGAAGACGAGGATGGAGCGGGCGATGCGATGGCTCCCGGCTCGAGCTCGTAGTCGCAGACGGCGTAGCGGAACACGGCGGAGGTCCTAGACATGCTAGTGGGGTTCGGGGGTGCCGGTGAGCACGAGGGCGACAGTGGCCATGGCGATGTGGCATCGGGCACTAGAGGATATGGAAAGCGAGGGGCAAGAGGCGTGGAGAGGGCGAGTAGGGGGCTAGGGTTTCGGTCAGGGTCACGGGCGAGTTAAGTAGGACGCTGAGGGGCGTCGAGGTGGTGGCGGATGGCCGACGCGTGGCCATCCGTGCCATGGACGCGGACGCGTCGTCCACCGCGACAGTGAATAGGGCGATGAAGGGGAAGGCTCGGGGCTGGGCCAAATGGGCTGACACTATGCACAATGCCCCTTTTCCTTTTCTTATTTGTTTTCGTTTTCTTTTTTGTTTTTCTTTTATGTAACTATGGTTTTCTTTTTGTTTTCAATGTTATTTTAGTTTTATAAAATAAAAAACTTGCTCCACAATTAGAGTTATAAACTAATCCACCGTCACAAAAAGTTCGGGATTTAAATAAAATAGTTTGTATTTTCATAAATTTGAAAAGGCATGTTAAATAATGATTTGACCCCCTTTTTAATTATTTTAGGGCACTTAACCACTTCATAAAATGTTGGTTCCACCATGACATTTATCCAGTGATTATTTGCAACACTTTGAATTTTTTTTCATGTTTTGTGAATTTCTTTATTTCACTTATAATTTGAATTTTGATCAAGTGACAAATGGATTAGCAAAGAGGTGATGACATGGCACCATTAGGGGGAGATTACTGTAGCATGATTATCGGGATGTTACAATTTGCCTTCCACCTCTTGTCCTTTCAAGGCCCGTTGATATTTAATTAAATATAAAATAGTTCTAAATACTTTTAGACCATTATATATATAATTTAACATCTCCAGAAGCATTTTCCACACACACACACACATATATTTATCGGTAATATCTGGTATTACCTGATATTCATCGAAACCCTTCCGGTGACCTCGTAACGCTTCTGGGTCCTCTTGGAACTATTCAGAATATTAATGAAACAATTCCACAAATATATTGGCCTACTAACATTTAGGAGATCTTGATTACCTTAAACTTGTGACCCCGTAGGTTCGGTAACTCATAGACATGAACAAAACCCCTTCGTTCAATGATGTACAATGGAACCGAGGACATCCAGATCGGTCCCTATTAGCACACAAATGATATTTGAGTGAACCTTTGGTTATCATGTTATGTTCCCTTTGCTTCGTGATACTTCACAAAACCCGGGATGTACCAGTATCCTCCTGACTCATCACCATGCTCACTATACAGTTATCCTCGTTACCGGTTTTGTTCTTGTTTCTCGTTGTCATGTTCCAGCATCCCCGTGATGAAGTCACCTGTGTCTGGCCAGGCGATGATGGATGCCGTCACACCGAGAGGGCCCTAAGAATATCTCTCCGTCATCGGAGGAGCAAAACCCACTCTCGAGCTATCCAACCACTTGTCAAACTTTCCGATGAACCTGTAAGTTTTCATTATGATCACCATGTTACATGTGACGTTTGAGCAACCTCAAAGCCCACCGTGTAGTAAGAAGCGACCACAATACTCTCATGGTCTAGGGAGCAAGATCACATGTCAACACTCCGTGTTATTACAATTGATTATAGACGATATTATCTCAATTCATAACTGCTACTTGTGAACTGTGTTGGGATTTCCCCAAAGAGGAGGGGTGAAGTAGTAAAGTAGAGATAAGTATTTCCCTCAGTGAGAACCAAGGTTATCAAACCAATAGAAGAACCAAGCAAACCCCCTTTGACGACACCTACATACACAAAAGCAAATACTTGCACCCATTGCAGGCAAGAGGGTTGTCAATCCCCTTGAACTTGTTACTTGCAAAGATTAATTCCGATAGTGATAGATAGATAAGTAAATTGCAAAACAAAATAAAATAAATAAATTGCAGCAAGGTATTTTTGGTTTTAATAATATGTAAAAGTAGACCTGGGGCCCATAGTTTTCACTAGAGGCTTCTCACTCGAACACATAGCATATAGTGGGTGAACAAATTATTGTTGGGCAATTAATAGAAAAGTTCATAGTTATGATGTTATTCATGGAAATGATCATGTATATAGGCATCCCATATGTGAGAAGTAGACCGACTCCTACGTGCATCTACTACTATTAATCCACCAATCGACTGCTATCCAGCAGCATCTATGGTATTAAGTTCATGACAAACAGAGTAACACCTTAAGCAAGATAACATGATGTAGAAAAAGTAAACCCAATCAATATGAATAAACCCCGTCGTTTTACACTTAATGGCAACAACACTATACATTCCTCGCCACCCTTTTTGTCACTAGGTGAGGGCACCGCAGGATTGAACCCATCACAAAGCACCCTCCCACTGAAGATAATTCAATCTAGTTGGCCAAACCAAACGGATAGATCGGAGAGGACTACAAAGCTATAACAATCATGCATAATAAAGTTTAGAAAAGACTCAGTTACTTTCAATCAATAATCTGATCATAAACCCATAATTCATCAGATCCCAACAAACACACCGCAAAAGAACATTACATTTGATATAACTCCAAGAAGATCAAGGAGAACATGGTATTGAAGATCAAAGAGAGAGAAGAAGCCATCTAGATACTAGATATGGACCCGTAGGTCTGTGATAAACTACTCACGCATCATCGGAAGGCAGAAAGGATGATGTATAAGCCCTCCTTGATCAATTCCCCCTTTGGCAGAGTACCGGAAAAGGCCTCTAGATGGAATCACAGAAGAACAGAAGCTTGCGGCATCGTAAAAAGTGTTTCGGGTGGATTTCTATAGGTTTGGGAATATTTGGGAATGTATAGAAGTGGTTTTAGGTCAAACCGAGTTGCGTGGAGCCCAGGAGCTTAGGGGGCACACCTACCCCCCTGGGACGCGCCTTGTGAGCTCGCGGCTCTCCCATAGCTCTTCTGGCCTCCTCCCGAACAATAAAGTTTCATCGTGTTTGAACTTCATTTGGTATTGATTTTCTAAAAATCCAAAAACAAGCAGAAAGCAACAACTGGCTCTGGGCACTGGGTTAATAGGTTAATCCAAAAAGTGCCTACGTACTGATCATGTCATGAATAACATCATAACTATGCACTTTTCTATCAATAGCCTAGCAGTAATTTGGGCACCCACCATTTGCTAGGATCTTTAGAGAGATGCTGATGCGGCTTGAAACTGCGTCAGTATTTCCTCAAAGAGAAAGGGATGATGCAGTACAACTACGGTAGGTACTTCCCTCAGTTGTGAAACCAAGGTATCAATCCAGTAGGAGAACCAAGCAACACTATGTAAACGGCACCTGCACACAAAGAACAAATACTTGCAACCCTACGCATAAGAGGGGTTGTCAATCCCTCCATGGTAAAATGATAAATTGTTTTGTATGAGTTTGGATAAATAGATCTTGATAAAATGCAAAATAAAATAAGTAAAGAAAAAGTGCAGCAAGGTATTTTTGGGTTTTTGGAAACATAGATATTAAAATAAATATGGCAAAAGATAAAATAGAAAGCAAATATGATAAAGAATAGACCTGGTGGCCGTAGATTTCACTAGTGGCTTCTCTCGAGGAAATAGCACACGGTGGGTAAACAAATTACTGCTGGGAAATTGATAGAAGAATAAATAATTATGATGATATCCAAGGCAATGATCATGAATATAGGCATCACGTCCAATATTAGTGGACCGACTCCTACCTACATCTACTACTATTACTTCACACATCGACCGCTATCCAGCATGCATCTAGTGTATTAAGTTCTTGGAGAAATGGAGTAATGCAATAAGAACGATGACATGATGTAGAAAAGATCTATTCATGTAGGAATAGACCCCATCTTTTTATGCTTAATAGCAACGATACATGAGTGCCTTGCTACCCCTTCTGTCATTGGGTGAGGACACCACAAGATCGAACCCATCACAAAGCACCTCTTCCAATTGCAAGAAAAATCAATCTAGTTGGCCTAACTAAACCAAAGATTATGAGAATAAATACGAGGCTATAAATAATCATGCATATAAGAGATCAGAGAAGACTCAAATAATATTCATGGATATAGATCTGAGCATAAACACGAACTTCATCGGATCCCAACAAACACACTGCAAAAAGTCATTTCATCAAATAGATCTCCAAGAGACCATTGTATTGAGAATCAAAAAGGGAGAAGAAGCCATCTACCTACTTCCTATGGACCCGTAGGTCTATGGTGAACTACTCACGCATCATTAGAGAGGCACCAATGAGGATGATGAACCCCTTCGTGATCGTGTTCCCCTCCGCCGGAATGCCGGAATAGGGCTCTAGATTGGATCTCGTGGTTCTGGAAGTTCCGATGGCTGGAATTGTGTTTCGTCGACTCCCCTAGGGTTTTTGGAATATTTGGGTATTTATAGAGCTAAGAGGTGGTGGAGGAGCCCACTGTGGGCCCCACAACCCATCAGGGCACCCCATGGGCCTCTGGCGTGCCCTGGTGTCTCGTCCCCCCCAAGTGCTTCCTTGGCTCCCAAGTTGTCTTCTGGTCCAAAAAAATCTCCAAAAAAGTTTTGCTGCGTTTGGATTCCGTTTGGTAGGGATATTATGTGAAGTAAAAAACAAGCAAAAAATAGCAACTGGCACTCGGCACTATGTCAGTAGGCTAGTCCCAAAAAATGATATAAAGTTGCTATAAAATGATTGTAAAACATCCAAGATTGATAATATAACAACATGGAACAATAAAAAAATTATAGATACGTTGGAGATGTATCAGCATTCCCAAGCTTAATTCCTGCTCGTCCTCGAGTAGGTAAATGATAAAAACAGTATTTTTGATGTGGCATGTTGCCTAACACATTCATAACATATTCTTTTCTGTTGTAGCATGGACATTTGGACTTTTAGATGGTTCAAAGCAATAGTCAATTTTGACATGAAGACTGCAATACTCAATGATGTAGGGTGGAACCCTAGGGGCTGATCTTTCACAATTTGGAGGGGATCCCGCGAAGAACACGAAGAACACGAGAGGGAAAACGCGAGGGGAAATGAGAGGAAGCACTCGAATCAATGAGAAACAGTCACACATGTGCTAGATCCATGAACACAACGAGACATACACGATCCAAAAACAACAAAGGGCGATACAAATGGTAGCTAGTTCATCTCCGTGAGGAGGCCTTCAGTCCACGAGGGATCTTCCCGTGAGGGGTCTTGAATCAAAGCATGGATATTCTCCGTAGAGGCTGCGGTCTCTCGATGGAGTAGAACCACAAGGATGAGCAAAGCTCTATCTCTCAAATGAGCTAAACCTATGCTAACCCTAAAAATGGGGAGGAGGAGGTCTACTTATATTCTAAGCCACGAAGGGGTAAGTGAGGGGGCGAAATGGGTACATGGGCCTCGGCCCAAGATGTTGCATGTAGGCAAGGCCGGACGATCTGGACGGGGGTCTAGATGATCCGGGCATCTTCCAGATGATTCGGGACCTGGTCCAGATGATCCGGCTTTGCCGAGGGGATTATGTAAGCTTCAGGTCTCGAGGCTGGGGGTTTACCCGGATGATCCGGGGGGTCGTCCGGATGATCCGGCTCTTCGTCCGGATGTCTAGCTCTAGCTGAGCAGCCGCGATGCCTTCTTCTCCTTTCTTTTGTCTTCTCTTCCATGCTTCCTGTGACGCCCTCGATTCAATCATACACTAATCATACACGCAATGTATACGATCAAGATCAAGGACTCACGGGAAGACATCAGAACACAACTCTAAACACAAATTAAAATAATACAAGCTTTACATTACAAGCCAGGGGTCCCGAGGGCTTGAATACACAAGAGTCAGTAGAAGCAACACTATCTTAGTACAAACATAACTTAAACAAGTCTGCCTTCAGAAGGCTAGCACGAAAGCAACAACAATCGAAAAGGCACGGCCTCCTGCCTGGGATCCTCCTAACTACTCCAAGTCGTCAGCGGCCGTAACATAGTAGTAGGCACCCTCGGGGTAGTAGTAGTCATCAGTGGTGTTGTCTGGCTCCTGGGATCCGTCATCTAGTCGCAACAATCGGGTATGGGGAAAAAGAGGTAGCAAAGCAATCGTGAGTACTCATCCAAAGTACTCGCAAGACTTACATCAGATCTAAACTAAATATGCATCTGTATCAAAGAAATGGGATGTATCTGTGGACTAAACTTCATAATGCCAAAAGAGAAGGGGAAAGTCTAGCCTATCGAAGACTAGCATCTTCAAGCATCTTCAAGCATCTTGCAGCATTTAGAAGAGTACATATCAACATAAGGTAAAGGTAGTAGTAGTGTTATCAACCTCGCCCAGAGATCCTTCCTCGACCCCCTGCGAGGAAGCAATCCCAGAGCCATACTACCCAGTTATCACCTCAAGTATCCAGTTCTAGTTGTATCGATCGGGATACAACTCCAAGTGTCCGTTATCATAAGATAGGCTATCGATAGATGTTTTCTTCCCTGCAGGGGTGCACCAACTTACCCACCACGCTCGCTTAACTCCGGCCGGACACACTTTACTGGGTCATGCCCGGCCTTGGCCAAACAATACGCCGCAACCTGACCTAGGCTTAATAGAGAGGTCAGCATGCCGGACTAAACCTATGCCCCCGGGGGTCTTGGGCCATCGCTCCGGGAACTCCTGCACATTGCGTGGGCGGCCGATTAGCAGACCTAGCTACCTCCTTAAAAAGGAAGGTGCTTACGCAGTCCAACCCGGCGCGCGCCGCTCAGTCGCATGACGTCTATTAAGGTTCGGCTGATGCATACGACGTAGAACGCCCATACTATGCCCATGTGATGGTTAGTGCTATCAGGCCAGAGGCCCCTTGGATCAAATATCCAAATCGTAGTGGATTAGGAGCACGCGGTAACGAGCAGAGACTCATGATCGATGTGACCCCGTCGCCCCGTCACGAGTACTTGCGGCAAGGGCTAAGAATGCCTGGCCACACCTCGTAAGTATCTCGCGGGCACCTTCCAGGTCGACCCGACTCCACATCACTCGCAATTAAGCTCGCACGGGTACCCCTCAGGGCTGACCCGTCTTTAGTAACCTGGTTCAGGGTAAAGTCATAGTAACCATAGTAACCGTGTGTCTAACACCAAGGGGAACCCTGAGGAACCACCCTCGATGGATTCCACTCGATGTAATCATCACGGTGAACGTAAGAGGAACCACCCTCGAGGTTCACACTTGAGGGGTTGCACGACGGAGTCGTATCAGAAGTGGTTAAGGAGGAAATCACCCTCGATGACCACGACCGAATAGCTACACTACAGAGATCTCATCAGGAGTGATGTTTGAGGTGTCACCATCGGCACTCGATAATAACTCTGCAGAGTTGTACAACTAAGGGGGTGATGTGCGGTGTCGGGGCTTGGACGTTGATCACGTTGATCGAGTCATGAAACATAAAGTGGGGCAACAAGGACATGGTGGGGGTCACTGATGGATCACTAACCAACCTATACTAAGCAGTTTAGGATAAGCAGGTAGGTAACAATAAGCAGGTTACAAAAACATGCCATGCATCAGAATAGGATCATACAAAAAGCAGTAGCAGTTCTAATGCAAGCATAATAGAGAAGGGAATGGGCTATATCAGAATTCTCAAGGGGGATTTGCTTGCCTGGAAGCTCTGCTAAAAAGGAAGAAGTGTTGTCGTCGACGAGGTAGTCGATCACAGGGGTAGCATGAGTCTCGGGGTCTACCAGAGAGAAGAGGGGGAAGAAACATTAAATACAGAGCAAACAGATGCATCACTAAACATTACATGACGATAGGCAAAGCTAGGGTTGTCCTAACGTAGTACTACATGTTGCCGGCAGAGGGGATAAACATCTGAGGATGAATTCCCGGCGTTAGATGGATCTCGGATAGGTGGAAGAGAGGGGACAGTTCCATGTTCAGCATGCTAGGGGCATGTGACAGGTGAACGGACCGTGTATTCGGATTCGTCTCATTTTTCTGAGCAACTTTCATCTAGAAAACATTTTCATCTGAGCTACAGTTTATTTTTTACGATTTTTCAAAGTTTTAAACATTTCTTGAATTAATTAAATTAACGGATAAGAAATACTACGTCAGCATGACAACACTGTGACGTCAGCAGTCAACAGGACGGCTGACCAGGTCAAACTGACCAGTGGGTCCCACCTGTCATAGACAGAGGGGCTAACAGAGGTTTATTTTAATTAAACAGAGTTAATTAACATCTGGGCCCCACATGTCAGTGACTCACTAAACTAACTAATTAAGTTTATTTAGAAATTGTTTTAATTTGACTAATTAAGCGGTGGGGCCCGCACGTCAGTGGCACAGGAGTGCCCAGTCAGCTGTTGACTGGGTCAAACCAGTCAATAGGACCCACCGGGCCCACACGTCAGCGTCACAGGCAGCGCCACGTCGGATGCCAGCGACGGAGTGGCGCCGGCGACCAAAGTAACATCGGTGACTCCCTGGAGTTGGCCGGAGCCACGCTATAGGGGGCCTCCGGTCCTGTGCCTTGGACCTACGGGCGCGGCCTGGCGTCGCGCACGCGATAGAGACGATGATAGGCGTCAGGGATGATCCTAGCATCGCCGGCGTCGAGGTTTGGCGGCGGCGGCTTGCGGGTGAAAGTGGGCGCGGGGCTGCGGTGCACGGCGAACGACACAGAGGGGCGCATTGGACTCCTTGGGGATCCAGGAGCACAACGGCGGCCACAGACGGGCGTGGCAGCAACGGTAGCTATGGCCGCGAGCTCCACGGCGGCAACGCATGCACGACGTCACGGCAGGGCGGCTAATGAGTGCTGGCGACCCAAAGGGGAGGAGGTGAGGGGAGGTGGCTTACTGCCACTACAGAGAAGGCACGGGGATGACTCGAGGTGCTTGGGGCGGCATGGATCGACGGCGAGTTCGGGCGCGTCCGAAGGTGGAAGACAACAGTGGAGCGAGTGCTGCCGTGCTTCCTGACTCGGGCTCGTGGTCGGGGAAGGCGTTGGGGACGACGGCAGACCTCATAGACGTGTCGGCGGGGTGCAGGGGGCGGTGATGGCCGCGGTGGAGTGCGGTGAGCGGCGACAGAGAAGCACGACTGAGGTGGATTTGGAGGGGAGAGAGCACAAGCGAGAGAGAGAGAGAGAGAGAGAGAGAGAATGAGGGGGGCAGGTGAGTGGGAGAGGCGATCGAGGAGGCGGGGAGGCGCGGGGGCCTTATCCCCTCGCCGATGACGGCGAGTGGGTTCGGCGGGGCTACGCCCCTGTTCCGACCCCGGTCAGGGGAACAGGGAAGGGGACGGGCAGGGGGATCTGGGCTGGCTCGGGTGGGGCACATGGGCCAGCCTAGGTGGGTTAGGTCCAGTTTTCATGTTTGAGCAATTTTGAATTTCACTCAGAATTTGAAATTGAATTCAACTGGAATTTGAAGGAGATAGGAGACAATGATGATCAACCACTTGTTTAGCAAAAGGATTAACTTGACCCCAGACATTACTGTAGCATCATTACACCGAGGTGTTACAACTCTCCTCCTCTAAAAGAAATTCTCGTCCTGAGAATTAAGAGGTAGAAGGGAACAGGTCGGGGTATTCAGCCCGTAGGTTATCTTCGCGTTCCCAAGTGGCTTCATCTTTAGTATGATTCGACCATTGCACCTTGAGGAACTTGGTAACCTTCTAGCGTGTTTGACGTTCAGCTTCTTCAAGAATGCGGATCGGATGCTCTTCGTAAGTGAGATCATCTTGAACTTCAATTAGTTCCGGATCCTTGAAGCATCGACGAAGTTGCGACACGTGGAAGACGTCATGGACGTGGGAGAACTGAGGTGGCAACTCCAGTTGATAAGCCACCAGTCCATGACGAGCGAGAATACGGAAGGGACCAATGTATTGAGGAGCTAGGTTGGCCTTCACTCCGAACCGATGGGTGCCTCCCAATGGAGTGACACGCAGATACGCTTGTTCACCAGGTTGATAAGTTGAACCCCAGCATTTATGATTATAATTGCTCTTCTAGCGGTACTGGGCCGCCTTGAGATTATCCCAAACAATGCGAACCTGCTCTTCAGCTTGTTGAATAATGCCTAGACCAATGAGCGTCCGTTCCCCATTTTTTGACCAATTTAGAGGGGTTCAACACTTACGTCCATAAAGCACTTCGAAGGGTGCCATCTTCAAGCTAGCTTGATAACTCTTGTTATAAGAGAATTCCACATAAGGGAGAGATTCTTCCCACTTCTTGCCGAAAGAAATAACACAAGCCCGAAGCATGTCTTGAAGAATTTGATTGACTGGTTCGACTTGGCCTTGGGATTGAGGATGATAAGCAGTGCTCCAGGTAATATGAGGTCCCATTGCCTCTTGGAAACTATCCCAGAACTTTGAAGTGAAAATACTGCCGCGGTCTGAACTGATCTCCTTAGGAATGCCGTGGAGTGACAAAATTCGGGAGATATACAAGTTTGCTAATTGACTAGCAGTGATAGTCTCCTTGACTGGCAAAAAGTGAGCAACTTATGAGAATTGGTCGATGACGACAAATATAACATCGTTGCCTTTCTGAGATTTGGGAAGGCCAGTGACGAAATCCATTTGGATCTTATCCCACTTCCATTCAAGAATCGGAAGCGGTTGTAGAAGTCCAACCGGTTTCTGATGTTCTGCTTTGACGCAACGGCAAATGTCACATTCTTCAATATATCGAGCAATGTCTTTCTTCATCTTGGACCACCAATACTTCTGAAGAATGTCTAAGTACATCTTGGTACTTCCCATATGAATAGAGAGAGAGAGGGGTGTCATGTGCTACTTTAATCACCTTCTCTGTCATAAGCTCGAACCGGGGTACTACAATACGATCTCTGAAGTATAAGGTTCCATCTTCACCAAGTGAAAAATCTATGGATTTCTCTAAGGCAAGATCCTTTTTCATCAGATCGACATGAGCATCTTTGGCTTGAGCAAACTTGATTGCTTTCAGAAGAGTTGGTTCTAGGACAAGGTTATTCAGAGAACCCTGTGGAACTAGTTGAAGGTTCAGCTTGCAAAGTTCTTCATAAAGGCGGGGTTGAGCTTTGTAGACCATGTGATTATTGCAATAAGACTTGCGGCTCAGGGCATCGGCCATTACATTAGCCTTACCAGGGGTATAGGATATAATGAGTTGTAGTCAGCAATAGCTTCCATCCATCGCTGCTAACGGAGATTTAGATCCGGCTAAGTAAACAAGCACTTCAGACTCTGATGATCAGTGAAGATCTCGCAACGATTACCGAGAAGGTATTGTCGCCATAGCTTCAGTGCATGGATAACCACAACAAGCTCAAGGTCGTGAACTGGGTAATTCTCTTCGTGAGGATGCATTTGATGGGAGGCATAAGCAATCACCCTGCGCTCTTGCATTAGGACACATCCTAATCCTTGCCGTGAAACGTCGCAATAGATGACGAAGTCCTTGCGAGAATCAGGGGGAGCAAGTACTGGGGCAGATGTCAGCTTGTCCTTGAGTGCCTGGAAACTTTCCTGACACTTATCAGTCCAATCAAACTTAATGCCCTTGTGTAGCAAATTGTTCAGTGGCTTGGCGATCTTGGCCTTGGGATTGAGGATGATAAGCAGTGCTCCAAGTAATATGAGCTCCCATTGCCTCTTGGAAACTATCCCAGAACTTTGAAGTGAAAATACTGCCGCGGTCTGAACTGATCTCCTTCGGAATGCCGTGGAGTGACACAATCCGGGAGATATACAAGTTTGCTAATTGACTAGCAGTGATAGTCTCCTTGACTGGCAAAAAGTGAGCAACTTTTGAGAATTGGTCGATGACGACGAAGATATCATCGTTGCCTTTCTGAGACTTGGGATGGCCAGTGGCGAAATCCATTTGGATCTTATCCCACTTCCATTCAGGAATAGGGAGAGGTTGCAGAAGTCCAGCCGGTTTCTGATGTTCTGCTTTGATGCGACGGCAAACATCACATTCTTGGATATATCGAGCAATGTCTTGCTTCATCTTGGACCACCAATAATTATGACGAATGTCTAAGTACATCTTGGTACTTCCCGGATGAATAGAGAGAGGGGTGTCATGTGCTTCTTTCATCACCTTCTCTGTCATAAGCTCGAACCAGGGTACTACAATACGATTTCTGAAGTATAAGGTTCGATCTTCACCAATTGGAAAACCACTGGATTTATCTAAGGCAAGATCCTTTTTCATCAGATCGACATGAGCATCTTTGGCTTGAGCAGACTCGATTGATTTTATAAGAGTTGGTTCCAAGACAAGGTTATTCAGAGAACCCTGTGGAACTAGTTGAAGGTTCAGCTTGCAAAGTTCTTCATAAAGGCGGGGTTGAGCTTTGTAGACCATGTGATTATTGCAATAAGACTTGCGGCTCAGAGCATCGGCCATTACATTAGCCTTACCAGGGGTATAGGATATACCGCAGTTGTAGTCAGCAATAGCTTCCATCCATCGCTATTGACGGAGGTTCAGATCCGGCTGAGTAAACAAGTACTTCAGACTCTGATGATCAGTGAAGGTCTCGCAACGATTACCGATAAGGTATTGTCGCCATAGCTTCAGTGCATAGATCACCGCAGCAAGCTCAAGGTCGTGAACTGGGTAGTTCTCTTCGTGAGGACGCACTTGACGTGGGGCATAAGCAATCACCCTACGCTCTTGCATTAGGACACATCCTAATCCTTGTAGTGAAGCGTCGCAATAGATGACAAAGTCCTTGCGAGAATCAGGGGAGCAAGCACTGGGCCAGATGTCAGCTTGTCCTTGAGTGCCTGGAAACTTTCCTGACACTTATCAGTCCAATCAAACTTAATGCCTTTGTGTAGCAGATTGGTCAGTGGCTTGGCGATCTTGGAGAAGTTTGTAACAGCCTGGCTTTTGGCCCTTTTCTTTTTCTTCTGATTTATTTGGTTTTTGCTCTATTTTTCTTTTTGGAGTGGTTCTGGGGCCTTGCCACCTGGGAAATCATCCTCATTCCCCTCCCATGTGGCTCATCATTCTCAAAACTTTCCCAAGATCATTCCATTTCCATTCTGGCCCAAACCCTAAAATTATTTTTAGGAATATTCCTTTTTTATTAAAGGAATAACCATGTCTGCCCTAGGTTGTGAAGCAACCTATATTTCCGTCGCTCCCAAAAATCCCAATTAATTCTCATAATTTCTTTGGGTCATATGTTGCTCAAATATGCCCAAACTTTCCTGCCCTAGCCCAAGAATAATTCCTCAATAATTATTCTTCTTTTCTGTCCAGTGTGGCTTTCTGTGAAGGAAGTGCCACCTATCCCTTCCTGATTGCTCCCAAACCTTTTGGGAATTATCTTATGTCCAAATAACTTCCTCATGACGAAATTCAACTTTATTTGCCTAGCCAATCTTCCTCAGAATTGTTTTCAAACTTTCTGTCAGATAGAAGGCATTATGAAGGAAGTAATAGCTAGGAGTTTCCAAATGAGTTGAAATTTGGCACACTCCTTAATGTGCTCATATCATCACACGCCTCCAAATGTCAGCCCCATCCAATCAACTATGTGAGCACATGATCAAATATTTGATTCTGTTAATATTTTCAGGTTGTGAAGCAAGTATATTTTATATTGCTTCTTTAATTCTGAGAAATTGCCAGATTGTGTTCCTGCCCAAATAATATCTCTCCACCAAATTTGGGACCAATTAATCAAGCAAATGTTCCTCTAGAATTTTTGCAATTTTCTGGACAGAGAGAATAGCTGTGAAGGAAGTACCATTTTGGTGAATCCAATTGGTATGAAATTTTTACAGCACCTCTATCTGTCCAAATCATCAAGCCTTGCAAAATTTCAGCCCAAGTGGAATCACCATTTGAGTGCATCATCTTAATCTCATTTCTGGACCATTTTGGTCAGTTGCAAAGCAACTACATTAAACCTTGATCCAAATCTTCTCAAAGTTAACAGTATTATAGTCCTTCCTAAGCTGATCACCCCAGACAAACTCTTTGCTCTAATAAAGTCCCTGTTGATCACCAGTGCACGACCAAGTTTACTGTAGTAAACTTCAGATGATGATTACCATTCAACCGTAGCACCCCAAATCCAGCCATGGCATCATAAATGCTCCATCTTGGAAGGACATAACTCTAGACACCATTTACTTGCCTCTCGTGAGCTCCCTGTGCATTGTCCCGTGGTGACCATGCAGATGGCAAGCCTGTGTGCGCGCTCTGTGCGCAGTGGCCGTGTCCAGCGCGCCATTTCTGCTTCGTCCGCTCCCTTCTCGTCGTCTTCGCGCGCGTGAGTGTGCCCCTTGGCTTCACCTCAACATCGCCGTTCCCCTGGACCCCTCTCCCCCTTCGTCCGCTTCCTCACCGACGCAAGCCGCCGCGCGCCCACGGGCGAACATTGGCGGTTTGGCTCGGAGCTCGTCGTCTTCTTCCTCCCCGCGCTCCCTTGGCCGCCTCTTCCCCGTGAGCTCTCCCTCCTGTTCCCTCTCGTTACCTAACCCCAAGCTCATGCGCGTGCACACGCGTCTGCGGTGCCGGCCACGCATCCGCGGCAACGCCAGCTCAGCCTCCTCCTCCCCTGCCTATATAAGGCCGTCCCGGGCGTGTTTCTCCTCACCACTCGACCTCACTCACTCCAAGAAGCCTCCCCGACCCCTTCCCTGAGCTCCAAGAGCTCCCGAGCCCTCCGATGGTCGCCTCAGCCGCCGATGGCCTCTGCTCGAATCCGAGCGAGTCGAGATCTCTCCCTCCGTTCTATCACCACAAGAGGCCTCATCATCCACCCTAGATCCACCCCAGTGCCCCCATTCCTTCTTCGGTGGCCTCTGGCCACGAGTTCCCCGGAGCCCGGAGAGCCCCGTCTGCCGCGACCATGGTCCCACCTTGCCCGATGCTCCCTGACGTTTGGGTGGTGGAGGGACAGGTGCACCTCGCCGTCCTGAGCACTCTGGCAGTTCAAGCTCCGCCGGAGGTGGCCCGAGTGGCCGGAACGAGCGCTGGCGCCGGCGGCCTCTCCTCTGCTCTGTGTGCGGTGTCGGGGGAAGAAGAAGGAGGCGGGAGGAGAGAGTTGACCGTGCATGGACCTCGCGGCCCCATGCTTCAGAGACCCAAGCCCCGGCCCCGCACCATGCTGACTAGATTAAGTGGAGGCGCAAACCCGTGAGTACGTTTTCGCTTTTAGGAAGCGCATTTTATCTCTCCTTCAGCCAAAGTACGTTTTCCTTTTCTGAAAGCGTATTTTATCTCTATTGCAGCGAGGAATAAGTTTTCCAGAGAAGGCGTATTTCTGTAGACTACGCTTTCTGTTTTTTTGTCCAGGCCCAGTTTGTGAAGTTTTTCTTTGCAAATAGGTCCCTGGAAGAAAACACTTCATAACTTTTTGATCCCAACTCCGAATGAGGTGATTCCAAAGCCCACTTCTTCATTTCATCGAGCCCATTCCGGTAGAGTCATTTTCACCATGTGTTCACATTCTGAAAATGACCATTTTTCCCTTGCGCTAAATCAGCACCCTTCGAGAGTGAACGTTTTCCGGCGATTCTTTCCGCGAGCTTCCTGCACTTCTTCCCGGTGAATCCTTCCACCCCAGGCAATCCACACCCTCCATTTGCATGATTGCAATGCAGTGACATGGTTTATTTATTTGAACTTGTTTAAAATATTGCATTAGCTATGTATGATTTGTTCATGGCATTCTTGGAGTATTGTTTTGATCTTGATATTGCCATGATATTGCTTAGAGTTCTAGGACTTATGTTTTGATGATTATGTGGATGACATGTGCCTTTGGATTCTTAGTGGCTATTATGATTATTTTCATGATTGTATCTGGTATTATTTTGGAGTATTACTTTGTATATCATGTTGCCTTTGGATTATTAGTGGCTAGTGTTATTTTCATCATGATGCTAGATGATATTATGTTTTGGAGTATGATGTTGGAGATGATGCTTGCATGTGGATCATAGATGGATAGTTAGTTCTTGATATTTGAGTAGTAGTATTATCGTTCTTGCATTCATCATGATAGTAGTGTTATACTGTCCTCGGAGTATTTTGGTAAGACGATATTAAGCTTTGGATTATTTGTTGGATATTGCTATGACTTGGATCATAGGTTGATAAATGATATCATAGTATCAGTCATTACTGTTATATTTTGGGGATAAATTCCCTCATTAAGTTGGTCAGGTGCCACCGAACCGGGCTTTTTCTAGTGCAACCACATTTGCCTTTTATGGGAAGGCCCTAATGCGGTCTATTGTCGTGCCTCTCACCGGTGCCTCCAACGAGGGAAGGTTATGGGCGTGCAGTACCCTGGCCCGGTAAGAAGACATAACCTTGTGTGCCCATAGTTGTTGTTATGCGCCTTTTTGTCCCTGTTTGGGACTATATTTGTTTTGCCATGACGATGGCCGTTGGTGCCTTTGGTAGGCATGGGGCCACCCAGGACTGAACCCAAAAGGGGTGTTGGTCAGAGTGGCCGGGAGAGTGTCATGGCAGTAGATCGGTTTTGTCGGATTGTCGTTGGTCCACCCAAATGGGAGTGCGAGGCCATGGATTCCGTGGTGTGGGTAAATTGCACTACCCCTGCAGAGTGTGTGTGTGTGTGTGTGTGTGTTTAATCTATCGGTAGCCATGTCCTCGGTCATGGGCATAAGTTTGTATTAGGTCACAACGTTCGATCAACACTCACATGACAGAATGACTTATAGGTGATTTATTGTTGATGTACTTTGAGCAGTAATAGTTTGGCAGGATGTTGATGATGATGTTGGGATGATCTTGAGGATGATCATTCAGTTTGTGATGTGGTCACGAGGTGATCATGTGGATGTTCCATTTGTGATCTGTGAATGATCACCGTTTGGTTACAAGGCAACCCGTTGAACCAAGTGTGGTTCCGATTGTGATCCGTGAGAGATCACCGTTTGGTTTTGATCACGAGGTGATCGAGATGGTATATTACTTGGCCGGTTAGCCAAGAGTGATATGGTTATGGAGATCTGAGATGTTGGTTTATCACTATGATAGTAGTTTCATACCATGCTTAGTAGTTGCTTCTTCATAGTTGTTAATATAATTAACCTGTTTAATGCTATGTTATTGTCTTGCCTTGATGTTTATGGTTGTTGTGAGCTTGCAAGTACATTCAATGTACTAACATGGCGTGTCATGCCAGATTGCAGGTGATGCCATGATTGCTTGATTTCTTGTCGAGGTTTATGTGCGTGCGAGCTAGATTGTGTCCCAGTTAGAGTCCCTGCGGAGTGGAGTTCACCACCTTCGTCGTTGTTCCGCTGCTAGAAGTATTCCGCTGCTACGAGTTGTTTCGCTGCTAGCATAGAGCAAGTGGAGTATCGCAGGCGTAGTGTCACCGTGCTGATGTGCCTCTTTGTAACAACAGACCCTTGTATTATTATTCTTGTAATAAGAGCTGATTTGTTCTATGTCAATCAGTGTCGTATTCCAGAGACTTCTCCTCGATCTCTGGGCTGGAATACGGGGAGTTCCGGTTTCTCTGAGCCGGGGTGCCACAAAGTTCTTAACAAAGCGGCGACAATAGCTGGCTAGTACGAGAAAGCTTCTGACTTGCTTGACAGTCTTCGGAGGGGTCCAATCAAGAATAGCCTGAACGCGCTCTGGGTTGACGACAATACCATCCTTGGAGATGACATGACCAAGGTAGGTGACTTCGGGTAACCAGAATTCGCACTTGGAATACTTTGCATAAAGTTGATGTTCTCGAAGCTTCTCTAGAACAAGTCGAAGATGTTCAACATGTTCTTATTTGTTCTTTGAATATACCAGGATATCATCCAGATAGACTATGATGAACTTGTCGAGGTAATCCATGAATATGTAGTTCATCAAACGAGAAAATGTGGATGGAGCATTGGTCAAGCCAAAATACAAGACGGTGTACTCGTAAGAACCATAACGAGTCACGAATGCGGTCTTTGGAATATCCTCTTCACGAACATGGATCTGGTGGTAACCCAACCTCAAGTCGAGTTTAGAGAATATCGATGAACCAACCAATTGATCATACAGATCATTGATTCGAGGAAGTGGATATTTGTTCTGAATTGTAGCTTGGTTGATAGGACGGTAGTCTTGGACCAAACAGTTCGTCCCGTCCTTCTTCTTGATGAAGAGGGAAGGTGCTCCCCAAACAAAGGAACTTGGACGAATGAAACCCTTGCAAAGAGATTTGTCGATTTCCTCCTTAAGTTCAAGGAGCTCATGAGGCGGCATCTTGTAGGGTCGTTTGGCGATAGGGACGGTGCCTGGTTTCAAGTCGATGACGAACTCGACAGCCCGAGCAGGGGGTATTCCTAGAAGTTCTTACGGAAAGATGTCTAGGAAGTCGCGGACAACTGGAATCTTTTCAATTCCCTCAAGAGGTGATGCGTTCAACGCATTCAAGACATAAAGCTGTGCTTCAGCATTTTGAACAATCTGAGCATGGTAGCTTACTATCTCATCAGAAGGATGTAGGAGATGAACGACTTTGGTGGCACGAACGATAGAGGTAGTATGTGCTTTCAACCATTCCATCCCCAGAATGATGTCAATGTTGGAAGACTCCAGAATAATGGGAGAAACATGACATTCCAACCCTTCGATTTCAATGTGGACGTCGCGACCAATCATGGTAGTTCGACACTGACCCGCAGGGGTGCGTGCCACAATCGGAGTGTTCATGGGCTTGCATCGAATGTCGTGTGCATATGCAAAATTTTCTGACATGAATGAATGCGATGCTCTAGAATCAAATAAAACAAATGCTGGTACTGAATTAACAAGGAGAGTACCCATCACAGTGGCAAGCTGGTCTTGAGCTTCATTCAGATCAACATGATTAGCCTGACCACGACCATAAGGTCTGGCATTGTGGTTGCGGGGTTGATTGTTACCACAAGCATTAGAAGGCAGAGCCAGCTGATTCTGATTCTGAGGGCAGTTCCTGGAATGGTGACCCAGAAGGCCACACTTGAAGTAGATACCATCATTGGGGAGCAGGATCTTGGGGTGGTGCAGTCCGAAGAGGCTGCCTCGTTGGTGGAGGAGGCAGACGCGGAGCAGCATAGGACTATCTTGGTGTAGGTGTAGTTGGACGATACATGCTGTGGGGAATCCATATCCGGCGCTTCTGTGCTGACGGGTCCGATGATGAGCCAGCATCACGACTGCGCCTGAGGGATCCCTGGTGTTCCCGAAGACTAGTCTCAACCTGAATAGCCTTGTTCACCAAGGTGGCAAAGTCGGCAAAGTCATGAACGAGCAGTGCTAGCTTGATATCAGGGTGAAGTCCATCATGAAACTTCTCTTGCTTACGAGCATTAGTTCCAATGTCTTCTTCAGCATAACGTGCCAAGTCTAGAAATTCCCACTGATAAGCATCTACAGACTTGTTGCCTTGGGTGAGGTTGCGGAAATCTCGCTTCTTCCTGTCCATGATTCCCTGAGGAATGAAGAGGGCACGGAAAGCAGCTTGGAAATCCAGCCAAGTGATGATTGTTCTAGCCGGTAGAGTACGCCTGTGGCTGTCCCACCATTGAGAGGAGGGACCCTTGAGGAAGAGGGATGCGAAGGTGAAATAGCTTGCAGGGGCTACATCAGCAGACTCCATTTCATATGTGATGTTGCGGAGCCAGTCATCAGCATCAAGGGGTTGAGTTGAGCTGCGGTAAATAGTTGGGTTGAGGCGCATGAAGTCCTGTAGAGTTACTGGGGTTGGCTGTTGATTCATGTTCGAACAAGGAAACTGAGCCACATTCCGTCCATGAATTGGCGATTCAGCTCAAACTGTTGCATCATTCCGGCCATGAATTCAGGCGGTGGTGGAGTTGCCACCACGGCCACAACCAGTGGGTCTAACCATCCGGCTAACATGTAACACGGGTAGTTCAGCATCGAGCATTTGTAAATACAAAGTGAGGGGGTCCTGGACTAAGGGGTCCTCGGGCGTCCGACCTGTTATCCATGGACCAGACTGATGGGCTGTGAAGACATGAAGACCGAAGACCATACCTGTGTCCAGATTGGACTCTCCTTAGCATGGAAGGTAAGCTTGGCGACCGACTATGAAGATCCCTTCTTATGTAACCGACTCTATGTAAACCCTAGATCCCCTCGGTGTCTATGTAAACCGGAGGGGATAGTCCGGAAAGGACACATTCATTAGCATAGTCAAATAAGCTAAGCTTCTAGGGTTTAGCCATTATGATATCGTGGTAGATCAACTCTTGTAACACCCATATTCATCAATACCAATCAAGCAGGACGTAGGGTATCACCTCCATAGAGAGGACCCGAACCCGGGTAAACATTGTGTCCCTTGTCTTGTGTTACCATCGATCCTATACACACAGTTCAGGACACCCTACCCGAGATCCGCCGGTTTTGACACCGATATTGGTGCTTTCATTGAGAGTTCCACTGTGCCATCGACGAAAGGTTCTATGGCCCCTTCAATCGTCTATAGCGACGTTGTCCAAGGAGAAACCTTTCTCCCCGGACAGATCTTCATGTTCGGCAGCTTCGTACTACGGGCCAACTCGCTCGGCCATCTGGAGCGGATCGATAGCTATGCCCCTGGCCACCAGGCCAGATTTGGAAACTTGAACTACATTGCGGATATGCGTGGAGACTTGATATTTAATGGATTTGAGACCGCAGTGATCACCCTCCTCGCTCCAAAGTTGTAACACCCCGGTGTAATGATGCTACAGTAACCTCTGGGGTTAAGTTAATCATTTTGCTAAACAAGTGTTTGATCATCCTTGGTTCTCTCTCATTTCAAATTCCAGTTGATTTCAATTTCTAATTCTGAGTGAAATTCAAAATTGCTCAAACATGAAAACTAAAATGTTCATCATGTGCCAAATAATTCATAACTAATTATCTTTAGAAAAACAACATCACCTAAATTCATTATGTGACTCAAACAACATGAAACAGCATCAAAACATAAATTTAAAGTGCCATATCATTTATTAAAAATTCAAATGAAAACATTTTGTCTCCAAACCATTTTTTTGCAGTGGTAAATATTGCACTGTAATTGTTAAGCTAAGTCACATATTTTACAAAACTCTAATGGTGGCTAAGCAATTTGCAAAATAGGAATAAATCAAAAAAAAGAAAAGGAATAGAAAGCAGAGGGAAGAGAGAGAAAGCCCCTGCCCCACTGGGCCAAATGGCCCAGCTGGCCGTCGGCCCACACCAGCCGGCCCACTCCCCCTCCCTTGTCGTCTTCCCCTTTCTCCTGTTGGACCGAACCGCATGAGCGGTCGCCGTCCAACCCGCTCGTCACCACGCGCCTCGCCGAAGAGGGGATAAGGATCCCCTCCCTCCCTGTCGCCTCGATCCCCTCTCCCCCACTTGCACCTCTCCTCCCCCAGATCCACCTCTCCCTCTGCTTCGTTTTGGAAAGGAGACCGACACGGTCACCGCCGTTCTCCATCGTCACCGCGGCCACAGCCACCGCCTCGCTCCGCCGTCTTGTCGTGAAGCTCCGCCGGGGTCGACACCGTCGTCTGGTGCCCTCAGGTGGAGCTGGGAAGCACCGCTGACGTCGCACGACCTCGCCCCCTTCCGCCTCTGTCGCCGGCGAGATCCCTCGATTCCGGCTACCCCTGCAGCTACTAACCCGTCAACGGCCTGTCTTGCGCCGCACGGTGAGCTCCCTCGCTTCCCCTCTGTTTCCCAATTTGTTCGCTGCCCGTGTTACGCCCCGACGCTGTAGTCGTAGCTCACCGCCGCCCTGCTGCGTCACCGCCGTTGCCACCGCTGCCATGGCCCCCGTCCGAGCCCTCCGTCGTGCTCCTAGTGTTCCCAGGAGCCCGGCGAGCCCTTCCTCTCACCCTCTCATGCCCCCTAGCACATTCCCGACGTGACCCGAACGCCGCCGCCGATGGTTATTCTGTCCGTCCCCGGGCGAGCCACCACCACCACCCGACACGGCATCGTGCGCATGTTCGAATGGTGCCGACCGCACGCGAAACGGCCGCCCCTAGCACGTTTCCGACGAGGCCCGAGCGGCTCCGACGCGTCCTAGCATCGCCAGCGGCGAGGCGCCTGCCTCCGCCGACGTGGCTGGCCGGGCCCCACCCTTGGCTCACTACCAGTGGGCCCCACGGGCCCCAGTTGACTGGGTTGACCCAGTCAACTCCTGACTGGACAGCCCAGTGCGACTGACGTGCGGGTCCCACCGCTTAATCCTCTAATTAAAACATTTTAATAATTAAAACTAATTAGTTTAGTTAATTAGACACTAACAGGTGGGCCCAGTAGTTTTACTAACTAAATTTAGATTAGTTAGAACTCTGTTTAACCCACTGTCTATGACAGGTGGGTCCCCCATGTCAGTTTTGACCAGTCAACCGGACTGTTGACTGCTGACGTCATCAACACATCATGCCGACGTCATATTTCCTTTATGTTAATTTAATTAACTACAAAAATGCTTAAAACTTTGAAAATTCATAGAAAATAAACCGTAACTCCGATAAAAATGTTTTCTATATGAAAGTTGCTCATAAAAATCCCACAAATCCGAATGCGTGGTCCATTCCCCTGTCACATGCCCCTAGCATGCTGAGCATGGAACCGTCCCCTCTCTTCCACCTATCCGGAATTTGTCTAACGCCGGGAATTCATCCTCGGTTGTTTATCCCCTCCGTCTGCAACATGTAGTACTACGTTAGGACAACCCTAGCTCTGCCTATCGTCATGTAATGCTTAGTGATGCATCTGTTTGCTCTGTATTTACTGTTTCTTCCCACTCTTCTCTCTGGTAGACCCCGAGACCGATGCTTATTCTAAACTGCTTAGTATAGGTTGGTTAGTGATCCATCAGTGACCCCCACCTTGTCCCAGTTGCCCCGCTTTATGTTTGATGACTCGATCAACGTGATCGACGTCCAGGCCCCGACACCGCACATCACCCCCCTAGTTGTACGACTCTTCAGAGTTACCATCGAGTGCCGAGGGTGGAACCTCTTACATCACTCCTGATGTGATCTCTGTAGTGTAGCTACACGGTTGAGGTCATCGAGGGTGATTTCCTCCTTAACCACTTCCATTACGGCTCCGTCGTGCAACCCCTCAAGTGTGAACCTCGAGGGTGGATCCTCTTACGTTCACCTTGATGACAACATCGAGTGGAATTCACCGGGGGTGATTCCTCGGGGTTTCCCCTTGGTGTTAAACACACAGTTACTATGGTTACTATGACTTTGCACTGAGCCATGTTACTAAAGACGAGTCGGCCCTGAGGGGTACCCGTGTGAGCTTAATAGCGAGTGATGTGGAGTCGGGTTGGCCTGGAAGGTGCCCGCGAGATACTTACGAGGCGTGGCCGGGCATTCTTAGCCCTTGCCGCAAGTACTCAAGATGGGGCGACGGGGTCACATCTTTCGTGAGTCTCTGCTTGTTACCGCGTGCTCCTAATCCACTACGGTTTGGATATTTGATCCAAGGGGCCTCTGGCCTGATAGCACTAACCATCAGGTGGGCATAGTATGGGCGTTCTGCATCGTATGCATCAGCCGAAGCTTATTAGACGTAAGTGACTGAGCAGCGTGCACTGGGTTGGACTGGTAAGCACCTGCCTTTTTGAAGGAGGTAGCTAGGTCTGCTCACCGGTCGCCCACGCAACATGCAGGAGTTCCCGGGGCGATGGCCCAAGACCCCTGGGGGCATAGGTTTAGTACGACATGCTGACCTCTCTATTAAGCCTAGGTCGGGTTGCAGCGTATTGTTTGGCCGAGGCCGGGCATGACCCAGGAAAGTGTGTCCGGCCAGAGTTAATCGAGCATGATGGGTAAGTTGGTGCACCCTGCAGGGAAGAAAACATCTATCGATAGCCTGTCCTACGGTAACGGACACTTGGAGTTGTATCCCGATAGGTACAACTAGAACTGGATACTTGAGATGGGACATGGTTATGAGAAATGGATATGACAAATGGATAGTATGGCTCTGGGATTGCTTTCTCGCAGGGAGTCGAGAAAGGATCTTTGGCCGAGGTTGGTAACACTTCTACTACTTTAGATTATGTCGATCTGTACTCTTCTATGTGCTGTAAGATGCTTGAAGATGCTAGTCTTGGATAGGCTAGGCTTTCCCCTTCTCTTCTGGAAGTCTGCAATTTAGTCCACAGATACAGCCCATTTCCTTTTATACAGATGCATACTTAGTTTAGATCTAATGTAAGTCTTGCGAGTACTTTGGATGAGTACTCACGGTTGCTTTGCTACCTCTTTTTCTCCTATACCCGTTTGTTGCGACCAGATGACGGATCCCAGGAGCCAGATGACACCACTGATGATTACTACTACCCCGAGGGTGCCTACTACAACGTGACGGCCGCTGACGACTTGGAGTAGTTAGGAGGCTCCCAGGCAGGAGGCCTTGCCTGTTCGATCGTTGTTGCTTTTGTGCTAGCCTTCTTAAGGCAGACTTGTTTAACTTATGTCTGTACTCAGATATTGTTGCTTCCGCTGACTCTTGTGTATTCGAGCTTATGTATTCGAGCCCTCGAGGCCTCTGGCTTGTAATATAAAGCTTGTATTATTTCTATTTGTGTCTAGAGTTGTGTTGTGATATCTTCCTGTGAGTCCCTAATCTTGGTCATACACATTTGCGTGTATGATTAGTGTACGATCAAATCGGGGGCGTCACAAGTTGGTATCAGAGCCAACTGCCTGTAGGATCCCCCTTTCCAACTCCTTGGCCGAAGTCGAGTCTAGTCACTACGAAAACTTTTACTAACATGGATGTGTGTCTTACGGTCCCACGTCGCCATGCGGGTGGTATTAGGATCTTTTATTCCTCGTCTATACTCTGGGATTCTGATCTCTCTTCCATTCGGGTTAAACGAATTTACTAACTCTAACATTAGGATCCCATGACCACATTCACCCCAAAGTTGGATAAGACATAGTTCTTAGAATAGTATTATGAATAGTACACACACTATCGTGTTGACTACTAAGTGGTATCCATCGTACCTCTTTCTTTATGCAAGTTTCATTATGAATGATCCTTGTCTTTGCAAATGCTCAATGCTCAACTACCCCCTGTTACATGTTAGCAGGATGGTTAGGCCCGCTGGTCGTGGCCGTGGTGGCAACGCTCCATCACAACCCGAATTCTTTGCTGGAATGATGCAACAATTTGAGCTGAACCGCCAGTTCATGGAAGGAATGATGCCTCAGTTTCCTCGTCCGAACATGAATCAACAGCCAACCCCAGTAACTCTGTAGGACTTCATGCGTCTCAACCCAACTATTTACCGCAGCTCAACTCAACCCCTTGATGCTGATGACTGGCTCCGCGACATCACATATGAAATGGAGTCTGCTAGTGTGGCCCCTGCTAGCTATGTCACCTTTGCATCTTTCTTTCTGAAGGGTCCCGCTGCTCAATGGTGGGACAGCCACAGGCGTACCCTGCCTACTGGAACGGTCATCACTTGGCTGGATTTCCAAGCTGCCTTTCGTGCCCGCTTCATTCCTCAGGGAATCATGGACAGGAAGAAGCGAGATTTCCGCAACCTCACCCAAGGCAACAAGACTGTAGATGCTTATCAGCAGGAATTTCTAGACTTGGCACGTTATGCTGAAGAAGACATTCATGATGGACTTCACCCTGATATCAAGCTAGCACTGCTCATTCACAACTTTGCCGACTTTGCCACCTTGGTGAACAAGGCTATTCAGGTTGAGACTGGTCTTCAAGAACACCAGGGATCCCTTAGGCGCAGCCGTGACGCTGGCTCATCTTCGGGCCCGTCAGCGCAGAAGTGCCAGATATGGATCCCCCACAGCATGTACCGCCCAACTTCACCGGCACCAAGACAATCCTATGTTGCACTTCATCTGCCTCCTCCACCGCAGAGGCAGTCTCTGAGAGCTGTACCACCCCAAGCTCCTGCTACCAATCCCAATGATGGTTTGTGCTTCAGATGTGGCCATCCAGGTCACCTTGCCAAAGAGTGCAATCAGAAAAGGAACCAGCTGGTCGTGCCTTCAACTGGCCGTAACAATTAGCCCCATAACAACAATGCCAGACCTTATGGTCCTGGTCAGGCTAATCGTGTTGATCTAAATGAAGCTCAAGACCAGCCCGCCACTGTGATGAGTACTCGTCTCGTAAATTCAGTACCGGCTTCTGTTTTATTCGATTCAGGAGCATCACATTCATTCATGTTAGAAATTTTTTCTTACACACACGACATCCGATGCGAGCCCATGAACACTCTGATAGTGGTACGCACCCCTGCGGGTCAGTGTCGAACTACCATGATTGGTCGCGACGTCCCCGTTGAAATTGATGTGTTGGAATTTCTTGTTTCTCCCATTATTCTGGAGTCTTCCAACATTGACCTCATTCTGGGAATGGAATGGTTGAAAGCACATACTGCCTCTATCGTTTGTGCCACCAAAGTCGTTCATCTCCTACATCCTTCCGATGAGATAGTAAGCTACCATGCTCAGATTGTTCAAAACGCTGAAGCACAACTTTATGCTTTGAACGCGTTGAACGCAGCACCTCTTGAGGGAATTGAAAAGATTCCAGTTGTTCGCCACTTCCTCGATGTCTTCCCAGAAGAACTTCCAGGAATACCCCCTGCCCGGGCTGTCAAGTTCGTCATCAACTTGAAACCAGACACCGTTCCTATCGCCAAATGACCCTACAAGATGCCGCCTCACGAACTCCTTGAACTTAAGCAGGGAAATCGACAAATCTCTTCGCAGTGATTTCATTTGTCCCAGTTCCTCTGCTTGGGGAGCACCTTCTCTCTTTGTAAAGAAGAAGGATGGAACGAACTGTTTGGTCCAAGACTATCGTCCTATCAACCAAGCTACAATTCAGAACAAATATCCGCTTCCTCAGATCAATGATCTGTATGATCAACTGGCTGGTTCATCGATATTCTCTAAACTCGACTTGAGGTTGGATTACCACCAGATTCGTGTTCGTGAAGAGGTTATTCCAAAGACCACATTCGTCACTCATTATGGTTCTTACGAGTACACCGTCATGTCTTTTGGCTTGACCAATGCTCCAGCCACATTCTCCCGTCTGATGAACTACATATTCATGGATTACCTCGACAAGTTCGTCGTAGTCTATCTGGATGATATCCTGGTATATTCGAAGAACAAAGAAGAACATGCTGAACATCTTCGATTGTTCTAGAGAAGCTTCGAGAACATCAACTTTATGCTAAGTATTCCAAGTGTGAATTCTATTTACCCGAAGTCACCTACCTTGGTCATGTCATCTCCAAGGATGGTATTGCCGTCAACCTAGAGCGAGTGCAGGCTATTCTTGACTGGACCCCTCTGAAGACTGTCAAGCAAGTCAGAAGCTTTCTCGGTCTAGCCAGCTATTGTCGCCGCTTTGTTGAGAACTTCTCCAAGATCACCAAGCCACTGACCAATCTGCTTCACAAAGGCGTTAAGTTCGATTGGACAGAAAAATGTCAGGAAAGTTTCCAGGCACTCAAAGACAAGCTGACATCTGCCCCAGTGCTTGCTCCCCCTGATTCTCGCAAGGACTTCGTCATCTATTGCGACACCTCACGTCAAGGATTAGGCTGTGTCCTAATGCAAGAGCGCAGAGTGATTGCTTATGCCTCCTGTCAAGTACGTCCTCATGAAGAGAACTACCTAGTTCATGCCCTCGAGCTTGCTGCGGTTATCTATGCACTGAAGCTATGGCGACAATACCTTCTCGGTAATCATTGCGAGATCTTCACTGATCATCAGAGTCTGAAGTATTTGTTTACTCAGCCAGATCCGAACCTCCGTCAGCAGCGATGGATGGAAGCTATTGCTGACTACAACTGCGGTATATCCTATACCCCTGATAAGGCTAATGTAATGGTTGATGCCCTGAGCCGTAAGTCTTATTGCAATAATCACATGGTCTACAAAGCTCAACCCCGCCTTTATGAAGAACTATGCAAGCTGAACCTTCAACTAGTTCCACAGGGTTCTCCGAATAACCTTGTCTTGGAACCAACTCTTCTAAAAGCAATTAAGTCTGCGAGATGCTCATGTTGATTTGATGAAAAAGGATCTTGCCTTAGAGAAATCCAAAGATTTCTCACTTGGTGAAGATGGAACCTTATACTTCAGAGATCGTATTGTAGTACCTCGGTTTGAGCTTATGACAGAGAAGGTGATGAAAGAAGCGCATGACACCCCTCTCTCTATTGATCCGGGAAGTACCAAGATGTACTTAGACATTCGTTAGAAGTATTGGTGGTCCAAGATGAAGCAAGATATTGCTCGATATATCGAAGAATGTGATGTTTGTCGTCGCGTCAAAGCAGAACATCAGAAACCGACTGGACTTCTGCAACCTCTCCCTATTCCTGAATGGAAGTGGGATAAGATTCATATGGACTTCGTCACTAGCCTTCCCAAGTAACATAAAGGTAACGATGCTATCTTTGTCGTCATCGACCAATTCTCGAAGGTTGCTCACTTTCTGCCAGTCAAGGAGACTATCACTGCTAGTCAATTAGCAAACTTGTATATCTCCCGAATTGTGTCACTCCACGACATTCCGAAGGAGATCAGTTCAGACCGTGGCAGTATATTCACTTCAAAGTTCTGGGATAGTTTCCAAGAGGCAATGGGAACTCATATTACCTGGAGCACTGCTTATCATCCCCAATCCCAAGGCCAAGTCGAGTGAGTCAATCAAATTCTTGAAGACATGCTTCGGGCGTGTGTTATTTCTTTCGATAAGAAGTGGGAAGAATCTCTCCCTTATGCGGAGTTCTCTTATAATAGCAGCTATCAAGCCAGCTTGAAGATGGCACCCTTCGAAGTGCTTTATGAACGTAAGTGCCGAACCCCTCTGAATTGGTCAGAAACTGGGGAACGGACGCTCATCGGTCTAGACATTATTCAACAAGCTGAAGAGCAGGTTCGCATTGTTCGGGATAATCTCAAGGTGGCCCAGTCCCACCAGAAGAGTATCTATGACCGAAAACACTGGGTTCAACTTATCAACCTGGTGAACAAGCTTATTTACGTGTCACTCCTTTGAGAGGCACTCATCGGTTCGGAGTCAAGGACAAGCTAGCTCCGCGCTACATTGGTCACTTCCGCATCCTCGCCCGTCGTGGACTGGTGGCTTATCAATTGGAGTTGCCACCTCAGTTCTCTCACGTCCATGCCGTCTTCCACGTGTCGCAACTTCATCGATGCTTCAAGGATCCGGAACATGAAGTGGATCCGGAACTGATTGAAGTGCAAGATGATCTCACATACAAAGAGCATCCGATCTGCATTCTTGAAGAAGCTGAACGTCGAACCCGCCAGAAGGTTACCAAGTTCCTCAAGGTGCAATGGTCGAATCATACTAAAGATGAAGCCACTTGGGAACGCGAATATAACCTCTGGGCTGAATACCCCGACCTGTTCCCTTCTACCTCCTAATTCTCGGGACGAGAATTTCTTTTAGAGGAGGAGAGTTGTAACACCCCGGTGTAATGATGTTACAGTAACCTCTGGGTTAAGTTAATCATTTTGCTAAACAAGTGTTTGATCATCCTTGGTTCTCTCTCATTTCAAATTCCAGTTGATTTCAATTTCTAATTCTGAGTGAAATTCAAAATTGCTCAAACATGAAAACTAAAATGTTCATCATGTGCAAAATAATTCATAACTAATTATCTTCAGAAAAACAACATCACCTAAATTCATTATGTGACTCAAACAACATGAAACAACATCAAAACAGCCGGCCCACTCCCCCTCCCCTGCCGTCTTCCCCTTTCTCCTATTCGACTGAACCGCGCGAGCGGTCGCCGTCGAACCCGCTCGTCGCCACACGCCTCGCTAAAGAGGGGATAAGGATCCCCTCCCTCCCTGTCGCCTCGATCCCCTCCCCCCACTTGCACCTCTCCTCCCCCAGATCCACCTCTCCCTCTGCTTCGTTTTGGAGAGGAGACCGATGCGGTCACCGCCGTTCTCTGTCATCACCGCGGCCACAGCCACCGCCTCGCTCCGTCTCTTGTCGTGAAGCTCCGCCGGGGTCGACACCGTCGTCGGTGCCCTCAGGTGGAGCTGGGAAGCACCGCTGACGTCGCACGACCTCGCCCCCTTCCACCTCTATCGCCGGCGAGATCCCTCGACTCTGGCTACCCCTGCAGCTACTAACCCGTCAACAGCCTGTCTTGCGCCGCACGTTTAGCTCCCCCGCTTCCCCTCTGTTTTCCCCTTCATTCGCTGCCCGTGTTACGCCCCGCTGCCATAGTCGTAGCTCACCGCCGCCCCGCTGCGTCACCGCCGTGGCCACCGCTGCCATGGCCCCCGTCTGAGCCCTCCGTCGTGCTCCTGGCGTTCCCAGGAGCCTGGCGAGCCCTTCCTCTCGCCCTTTCGTGCCCCCTAGCCCATTCCCGATGTGACCCCGAACGCCGCCGCCGCCCATGCTCGCCACCGATGGTTATTCCAACCATCCCTGAGTGAGCCACCACCACCACCCGACACGGCGTCATGCGCGTGTTCGAACGGTGCCAACCGCACGCGAAAGGCCGCCCCTAGCACGTTTCCGACGAGGCCCGAGCGGCTCCGGCGCATCCTAGCGTCGCCGGCGGCGAGACGCCTGCCTCCGCCGATGTGGCTGGCTGGGCCCCACACCTGGCTCACTACCAGTGGGCCCCATGGGCCCCAGTTGACTGGGTTGACCCAGTCAAGTCCTGACTGGACAGCCCAGTGCGACTGACGTGCGGGTCCCACCGCTTAATCCTCTAATTAAAACATTCTAATAATTAGAACTAATTACTTTAGTTAATTAGACACTGACAGGTGGGCCCAGTAGTTTTACTAACGAAATTTAGATTAGTTTGAACTCTGTTTAACCCACTGTCTATGACAGGTGGGTCCCCCATGTCAGTTTTGACCAGTCAACCGGACTGTTGACTGCTGACGTCATCAACACGTCATGCTGACGTCATATTTCCTTTCTGTTAATTCAATTAACTACAAAAATGTTTAAAACTTTGAAAATTCATAGAAAATGAACTGTAACTCCGATAAACATGTTTTCTATAAGAAAGTTTCTCAGAAAAATCCTACGAATCCAAATGCGTGGTCCATTCCCCTGTCACATGCCCCTAGCATGCTGAACATGGAACCGTCCCCTCTCTTCCACATGTCCGGAATTCTTCTAACGCCGGGAATTCATCCTCGGATGCTTATCCCTTCCGTCTGCAACGTGTAGTACTACGTTAGGACAATCCTAGCTCTACCTATCGTCATGTAATGCTTAGTGATGCATCTTTTTGCTCTATATTTACTGTTTCTTCCCACTCTTCTCTCTGGTAGACCCCGAGACCGATGCCGCCCCTGTGATCGACTACGTCGACGATGACACTTCTTCCTTTTCAGCAGAGCTTCCAGGCAAGCAAACCCCCTTGAGAATTCTGATATCGCCCATTTCTTTCCCTCTCATGCTTGCATTAGAACTGCTACTGCTTTATGTATGATCCTACTCTGATGCATAGCCTGTTTTTGTTACCTGCTTTCATACCTTACCTACTTATCCTAAACTGCTTAGTATAGGTTGGTTAGTGATCCATCAGTGACCCCCACCTTGTCCCAGTTGCCCGGCTTTATGTTTGATGACTCGATCAACATGATAGACGTCCAGGCCCCAACACCGCACTTCACCCCCCTAGTTGTACGACTCTGTAGAGTTACCATCGAGTGCCGAGGGTGGAACCTCTTACATCACTCCTCATGAGATCTCTGTAGTGTAGCTATACGGTCGAGGTCATCGAGGGTGATTTCCTCCTTAACCACTTCCGTTACGGCTCCGTCGTGCAACCCCTCAAGTGTGAACCTCGAGGGTGGATCCTCTTACGTTCACCTTGATGACAACATCGAGTGGAATTCACCGGGGGTGATTCCTCGGGTTTTCCCCTTGGTGTTAGACACACAGTTACTATGGTTACTATGACTTTGCACTAAGCCATGTTACTAAAGACGGGTCGGCCCTGAGGGGTACCCGCGCGAGCATAATAGCGAGTGATGTGGAGTCGGGTTGACCTGGAAAGTGCCCTCGAGGTACTTACGAGGCGTGGCCGGGCATTCTTAGCCCTTGCCGCAAGGACTCGAGATGGGGCGACGGGGTCACATCTTTCGTGAGTCTCTGCTTGTTACCGCGTCCTCCTAATTCACTACAGTTTGGATGTTTGATCAAAGGGGCTCTGGCCTGATAGCACTAACCATCACGTGGGCATAGTATGGGCGTTCTGCGTCGTATGCATCAGCCGAAGCTTATTAGACGTCAGCGACCAAGCGGCGCGCGCCGGGTTGGACTGGTAAGCACCTGCCTTTTTGAAGGAGGTAGCTAGGTCTGCTCACCGGCCGCCCACGCAACATGCAGGAGTTCCCAGGGCGATGGCCCAAGACCCCTGGGGGCATAGGTTTAGTCCGGCGTGCTGACCTCTCTATTAAGCCTAGGTCGGGTTGCGGCGTATTGTTTGGCTGAGGCCGGGCATGACCCAGGAGTGTGTCCGACCGGAGATAATCGAGCGTGATGGGTAAGTTGGTGCACCCCTGCAGGGAAGAAAACATCTGTCGATAGCCTGTCCTACGGTAACAAACACTTGGAGTTGTATCCCGATCGATACAACTAGAAGTGGATACTTGAGATGGGACATGGTTATGAGAAATGGATATGACAAATGGATAGTATGGCTCTGGGATTGCTTTCTTGCAGGGAGTCGAGAAAGGATCTCTGGCCGAGGTTGATAACACTTCTACTACTTTAGATTATGCAGATCTGTACTCTTCTATGTGCTGCAAGATGCTTGAAGATGCTAGTCTTTGATAGGCTAGGCTTTCCCCTTCTCTTCTGGCAGTCTGCAATTTAGTCCACAGATACAGCCCATTTCCTTTGATACAGATGCATACTTAGTTTAGATCTGAACATGCAACGCCTAACCAAAACGGTTTGAAAAATCATATCTGTGTACTTGTGTGCAAGTTAATTCCATGTGCAGTAAATTAGAAGGAATTTTCAAACATATTGGTCTCACGACATGGACACATGCGGACGTATGCATGGAGTGAGATGGCATTTTAATTCCAAAATATTAAAAAATGATTAGAAAAACATGAAACCTTGGTTGATTTAATGTCATGCCAAAAAGATGATGTGGTAAAAAATTGGCCTGTTTGAGGAAAGTTTGGACACACACCCCTCACAAAGCGGTGCAACTCACTAGAAGGTTCGTGGTCTGAGAGGGAGCAATGCATGTTTGATGACGAATGGAAGATAGCTTCCTCTTATGATCTACAATTTTTTTCTATGTCTAACGTGCACAAATACAACTGCCATGTGAAATTTTTGAAAATTTCAAGAGTCATTTGACCTTTTAAAGACATTTAAGTGATTTTCTAACCATTTAATGACCGTAGTTAAAATTTCAACAACATCTACATGCAACGCCTAACCATAACGGTTTGAAAAATCATATTTGTGTACTTGTGTGCGACTTAATTCCTTGTGCAGTAAATTAGAAGGAATTTTCAAACATATTTGTGTCACGACATGGACACATGCATATGTACGCATGGAGTAACATGGAGTTTTAATTCCAAAAAATTAAAATAATATCAGAAACACATGAAACCTTTGTTGATGTGATGTCATCCCACCAAGATGATGTGGTAAAAAAATTGGCATGTTTGACGAAAGTTTGGACACACACCCCTCATAAACCGGAGCAACTCACTAGAAGGCTCGTGGTTCCGAGAGGGAACAATGCATGTTTGATGACGAACGGGAGATAGCTTCCTCTTACGGCCTTCAACATATTTCTACGTTTAACATGCACTACTACAACTGTAATGTGAATTTTTTGAAAATTCTAGGGGTCATTTGACCTTTTAAAATTTTTAAGTGATTTTCTAGCCACTTAATTACCGCAATTCAAATTCGAACTACATCTACATGCAACGCCTAACCAAAACTTTTTGAAAAATCATATCTGTGTACTGGTGTGCAAGTTAATTCCGTGTGCAGTAAATTAGACAGAATTCTCAAATATATTGGTCTGAAGGCATGGGCACACATGCATGGAGTAGCATGGCATTTTAATTCCAAAAAATTAAAAAATGATCAGAAAAACATGAAACCTTGCTTGATTTAATGTCATGCCACCAAGATGATGTGGTAAAAAAATTGGCATGTTTGACGAAAGTTGGACACACGCCCCTCACAAACCGGAGAAACTCACTTGAAGGCTCATGGTTCCAAGAGGGAACAATGCATGTTTGATGATGAACAGGAGATAGCTTCCTCTTACAGCCTTCAATTTTTTTATGATTAACGTACACTACTACAACTGTAATGTGAAGTTTTGGAAAATTCTTGGGGTCAACTGACATTTTAAAGACATTTAAGTGATTTTCTAGCCATTTAATTCAAATTTGAACTACATCTACATGCACTGCCTAACCAGAACGGTTTGAAAAATCATATTTGTGTACTTGTGTGCGACTTAATTCCATGTGCAATAAATTAGAAGGAATTTGCAAACATATTTGTCTCACGACATGGACACATGCATATGTATGCATGGAGTGACATGGCGTTTTAATTCCAAAAAACTAAAAAAATATTAGAAACACATGAAACCTAGGTTGATGTAATGTCATGCCACCAATATGATGTGGTAAAAAATTGGCTTGTTTGACGAAAGTTTGGACACACCCCCCTCACAAACCGGAGCAACTCACTAGAAAGCTCGTGGTTTCGAGAGGGAACAATGCATGTTTGATGGCGAACGGGAGATAGCTTCCTCTTACGGTCTTCAATGTTTTTGCTACGTCTAACATGCACTACTACAACTGTAATGTGAATTTTTTGAAAATTCTCGGGGTGATTTGACCTTTTAAAAAATTTAAGTGATTTTCTAGCCATTTAGTGACCATAATTCAAATTTGAACTATATCTACATGCAATGCCTAACCAAAACGGTTTGAAAAATCATATCTGTGTACTTGTGTGCAAGTTAATTCCATGTGCAGTAAATTAGAAGGAATTTTCAAACATATTGGTCTCACGACATGGACACATGCGGACGTATGCATGGAGTGAGATGGCATTTTAATTCCAAAATATTAAAAAATGATTAGAAAAACATGAAACCTTGGTTGATTTAATGTCATGCCAAAAAGATGATGTGGTAAAAAAATTGGCATGTTTGACAAAAGTTTGGACACACACCCCTCATAAACCGGAGCAACTCACTAGAAGGCTCGTGGTTCCGAGAGGGAACAATGCATGTTTGATGATGAACGGGAGATAGCTTCCTCTTACGGCCTTCAATATATTTCTACGTTTAACGTGCACTACTACAACTGTAATGTGAATTTTTTGAAAATTCTAGGGGTCATTTGACCTTTTAAAAATTTAAGTGATTTTCTAGCCACTTAATTACCGCAATTCAAATTCGAACTACATCTACATGCAACGCCTAACCAAAACTTTTTGAAAAATCATATCTGTGTACTGGTGTGCAAGTTAACTCCATGTGCAGTAAATTAGACAGAATTCTCAAACATATTGGTCTGAAGGCATGGGCACACATGCATGGAGTAGCATGGCACTTTAATTCCAAAAAATTAAAAAATGATCAGAAAAACATGAAACCTTGCTTGATTTAATGTCATGCCACCAAGATGATGTGGTAAAAAATTGGCCAGTTTGACGAAAGTTTGGACACACACCCCTCACAAACCGTGAAACTCACATGAATGCTCGTGGTTCCAAGAGGGAACAATGCATGTTTGATGACGAACTGGAGATAGCTTCCTCTTACAGCCTTCAACTTTTTTCTATGTTTAATGTGCACTACTACAACTGTAATGTGAAATTTTGGAAAATTCTAGTGGTCATTTGACATTTTAAAGACATTTAATTGATTTTCTAGCCATTTAATTCAAATTTGAACTACATCTACATCCAACGCCTAACCATAACGGTTTTCCAAATCATATTTGTGTACTTGTGTGTGACTTAATTCCATGTGCAATAAATTAGAAGGAATTTTCAAACATATTTGTCTCACGACATGGACACATGCATATGTATGCATGGAGTGACATGGCGTTTTAATTCCAAAAAATTTAAAAAATATTAGAAGCACATGAAACCTTGGTTGCTGTAATTCATGCCACCAAGATGATGTGGTAAAAAAATTGGTATGTTTGACGAAAGTTTGGACACACACCCCTCACAAACCGGAGCAACTCACTAGAAGGCTCGTGGTTCCGAGAGGGAACAATGCATGTTTGATGACGAACGGGAAATAGCTTCCTCATACAGCCTTCAATTTTTTACTACGTTTAACATGCACTACTACAACTGTAATGTGAAATTTTTGAAAATTCTAGGGGTCATTTGTCCTTTTAAAAAATTTAAGTTATTTTCTAGCCATTTAATGACCCTAATTCAAACTTGAACTACATCTACATGCAATGCCTAACCAAAACGGTTTGAAAAATCATATCTATGTACTTGTGTCAAGTTAATTGCATGTGCAGTAAATTAGAAGGAATTTTCAAACATATTGGTCTCATGACATGGACACATGCATACGTATGCATGGAGTGACATGGCATTTTCATGCCAAAAAATTTAAAAAATGACCAGAAAAACATGAAACCTTGGTTAATTTAATGTCATGCTACCAAGATGATGTGGTAAAAAAATTGGTCTGTCTGACAAAAGTTTGGACACACACCCCTCACAAACTAGAGCAACTCACTAGAAGGTTTGTGGTTCCGAGAGGGAACAATGCATGTTTGATGACGAAAGGGAGATAACTTCGTCTTACCGCCTTCAATTTTTTTCTATGTCTAAAGTGTACTAATAGAACTCTCATGTGAATTTTTTGAAAATTTCAGGGGTCATTTGACCTTTTAAAGACATTTAAGTGATTTTCTAACCATTTAATGACTGTAATTCAAATTTGAACTACATCTACTTGCAACACCTAACTATAACGGCTTGAAAAATCATATTTTTGTGCACTTGTGTGCGAGTTAATTCCATGTGCAGTAAATTAGAAGGAATTTTCAAACATATTGGTCTCAAGGCATGGGCACACATGCATGGAGTAGCGTGGCATTTTAATTCCAAAAAATTAGAAAACGATCAGAAAACATGAAACCTTGCTTGATTTAATGTCATGCCACCAAGATGATGTGGTAAAAAAATTGGCCTATTTGACAAAAGTTTGGGCACACACCCCTCACAAACCAGAGCAACTCACTAGAAGGTACAAGGTTCCGAGAGGGAACAATGCATGTTGGACGACGAACGAGAGATAGCTTCCTATTACAGCCTTCAATTTTATAGATTAACGTGCACTACTGCAACTGTAATGTGAAATTTTGGAAAAATCTTGGGGACATTTTACAGCCATTTAATTCAAATTTGAACTACATCTACATGCAACACCTAACCATAACGGTTTGATAGATCATATTTGTGTACTTGTGTGTGACTTAATTCCATGTGCAGTAAATTAGAAGGAATTTTCAAACATATTTGTCTCACAACATGGACACATGCATATGTATGCATGGAGTGACATGGCGTTTTAATTCCAAAAAATTTAAAAAATATCAGAAACACATGAAACCTTGTTTGATGTAATGTCATCCCACCAAGATGATGTGGTCAAACAATTGGCTTGTTTGATGACAGTTTGGACACACACCCCTCACAAACCGGAGAAACTCACTAGAAGGCTCGTGATTCGGAGAGGGAACAATGCATGTTTGATGACGAACGGGAGATAGCTTCCTCTTACGGCCTTCAATTTTGTTTCTACGTCCAACATGCACTACTAAATCTGTAATGTGAAATTTTTGAAAATTCTAGGGGTCATTTGTCCTTTTAAAAATTTTAAGTGATTTTCTAGCCATTTAATGACCGTAATTCAAATTTGAACTACATCTACATGCAACGCCTAACCATAGCGGTTTGAAAAATCATATTTTTGTGTTCTTGTGTGCAAGTTAATTCCATGTGCAGTAAATTAGAAGGAATTTTCAAACATATTGGTCTCAAGGAATGGGCGCACATGCATGGAGTAGCATGGCATTTTAATTCCAAAAAATTAAAAATTGATCAGAGAAATGAAACCATGCTTGATTTAATGTCATGCCACCAAGATGACGTGGTAAAAAAATTGGCCTGTTTACGAAAGTTTGGACACACACCCCTCACAAACCGGAGAAACTCACTAGCAGGCTCGTGGTTCCAAGAGGGAACAATGCATGTTTGATGACGAATGGGAGATAGCTTCCTCTTACAGCCTTTAATTTTTTTATATGATTAACATGCACTACTACAACTGTAATGTGAAATTTTGGAAAATTCTTGGTTTGATTTGACATTTTAAAGACATTTAAGTGATTTTCTAGCCATTTAATTCAAATTTGAACTACATCTACATGCAACGCCTAACCATAATGGTTTGACAAATCATATGTGTGTACTTGTGTGTGACTTAATTCCATGTGCAGTAAATTAGAAGGAATTTTCAAACATATTTGTCTCACGACATGGACACATGCATATGTATGCATGGAGTGACATGGCGTTTTAATTCCAAAAAATTTAGAAATATCACAAACACATGAAACTTTGGTTGATGTAATGTCATGCCACCAAGATGATGTGGTAAAAAAATTGGCATGTTTGACGAAAGTTTGGACACACACCCCTCACAAACCGGAGCAACTCACTAGAAGGCTCGTGGTTCTGAGAGGGAATAATGCATGTTTGATGAGGAACGGGAGATAACTTCCTCTTGCAGCCTTCAATTTTTTTCTATGTTTAACGTGCACTACTACAACTGTAATGTGAAATTTTTGAAAATTCTAGGGGTCATTTGTCCTTTTAAAAAATTTAAGTGATTTTCTAGCCATTTAATGACCGTAATTCAAATTTGAACTAAATCTACATCCAACGCCTAACCAAAACTGTTTAAAAAATCATATATTTGTACTTGTGTGCAAGTTAATTCCATGTGCAGTAAATTAGAAGGAATTTTCAAACATATTGGTCTCACGGCATGGGCACACATGCATGGAGTAGCATGGCATTTTAATTCAAAAATTTAAAAAATGATCAGAAAAACATGAAACCTTGTTTGATTTAATGTCATGCCACCAAGATGATGTGGTAAAAAATTGGCGAGTTTGACAAAATTTTGGACACACACCCTCACAAAATGGAGAAACTCACTTGAAGGCTCGTGGTTCCAAGAGGGAACAATGCATGTTTGATGACGAACAGGAGATAGCTTCCTCTTACAACCTTCAATTTTATTCTATGCTTAACGTGCACTACTACAACTGTAATGTGAAATTTTGGAAAATTCTTAGGGTCATTTGACATTTTAAAGACATTCAAGTGATTTTCTAGCCATTTAATTCAAATTTGTACTACATCTACATACAATGCCTAACCATAACGGTTTGAAAAATCACATTTGTGTACTTGTGTGCGACTTAATTCAATGTGCGGTAAATTAGAAGGAATTTTCAAACATATTTGTCACACGACATGGACACATGCATATGTATGCGTGGAGTGACATGGCGTTTTAATTCCAAAAAAATTAAAAAATATCAGAAACGCATGAAACCTAGGTTGATGTAATGTCATGCCACCAAAATGATGTGGTAAAAAAATTAGCATGTTTGATGAAAGTTTGGACACACACACACCTCACAAACCGGAGCAACTCACTAGAAGGCTCGCGGTTCTGAGAGGGGACAATGCATGTTTGATGACGAACGGAAGATAGCTTCCTCTTACGGCCTTCAATTTTTTTGCTACGTCTAACGTGCACTACTACAAGTGTAATGTGAAATTTTTGAAAATTCTTGGGGTCATTTGACCTTTTAAAAAATTTAAGTGATTTTCTAGCCATTTAATGACCGTAATTCAAATTTGAACTACATCTACATGCAACGCCTAACCAAAATGGTTTGAAAAATCATATCTGTGTACTTGTGTGCAAGTTAATTCTATGTGTAGTAAATTAGAGGGAATTTTCAAACATATTGGTCTCATGACATGGACACATGCATACATATGCATGGAGTGACATGGCATTTTAATTCCACAAAAAATTAAAAATGACCAGAAAAACATGAAACCTTGGTTAATTTAATGTCATGCTACCAAGGTGATGTGGTAAAAAAATTGGTCTGTTTGACGAAAGTTTGGACACACACCCCTCACAAACCGAAGCAACTCACTAGAAGGTTCGTGGTTCCGAGAGGGAACAATGCATGTTTGATGACGAAAGGGAGATAGGTTCCTCTTATGGCCTTTAATTTTTTTTCTACGTCTAACGTGCACTAATACAACTATCATGTGAATTTTTTGAAACTTTCAGGGGCTATTTGACCATTTAAAAACATTTAAGTGATTTTCTAACCATTTAATGACGGTAATTCAAATTTGAACTACATGTACATGCAACGCCTAACCATAACGGTTCGAAAAATCTTATTTTTGTATACTTGTGTCCGAGTTAATTCCATGTGCAGTAAATTAGAAGGAATTTTCAAACATATTAGTCTCAAGGCATGGGCTCACATGCATGGAGTAGCATGGCATTTTAGTTCCAAAAAGTTAAAAAATTATCAGAAAAACATGAAACCTTGCTTGATTTAATATCATGCCACCAAGATGATGTGGTAAAAAAATTGGCCTGTTTGACGAAAGTTTGGACAGACACCCTCACAAACTGGAGCAACTCACTAGAATGTTCGTGGTTCTAAGAGGGAACAATGCATGTTTGATGACGAACAGAAGATAGCTTCCTCTTACGGCCTTCAATTTTTTTTCTACGTCTAACGTGCACTAATACAACTCTCATGTGAAATTTTCAAATATTTCAAGGGTCATTTGACCTTTTAAAGACATTTAAGTGATTTTCTAGCCATTTAATTAAAATTTGAACTACATCTACATGCAACACCTCACCATAATGGTTTGACAAATCATATTTGTGTACTTGTGTGTGACTTAATTCCATGTCCAGGAAATTAGAAGGAATTTTCAAACATATTTGTCTGACGACATGGACACATGCATATATATGCATGGAGTGACGTGGCATTTTAATTCAAAAAAATTTCAAAAATTTAAGAAACACATGAAACCTTGGTTGATGTAATGTCATGCCACCAAGATGATGTGGTAAAAAAATTGGCATGTTTGACGAAAGTTTGGACACACACCCCTCACAAACCGGAGCAACTCACTAGAAGGCTCGTGGTTCCGAGAGGGAACAATGCATGTTTGATGACGAATGGGAGATAGCTTCCTCTTACGACCTTCAATTTTTTTCTATGTTTAACGTGCACTACAAAAACTGTAATGTGAAATTTTTGAAAATTCTAGGGGTCATTTGTCCTTTTAAAAATTTGAAGTTATTTTCTAGCTATTTAATGACCATAATTCAAATTTGAACTACATCTACATCCAACGCTTAACCAAAACGGTTTGAAAAATCATATATGTGTACTTGTGTGCAAGTTAATTCCATGTGCAGTAAATTAGAAGGAATATTCAAACATATTGGTCTCACGACATAGACACATGCATACGTATGCATGGAGTGACATGGCATTTTAATTCTAAAAAATTTAAAAAATGACCAGAAAAACATGAAACCTTGGTTAATTTAATGTCATACTACCAAGTTGATGTGGTAAAAAAATTTGTCTGTTTGACGAAAGTTTGGACACACACCCCTCACAAACCGAAGCAACTCAGTAGAAGGTTCGTGGTTCCGAGAGGGAACAATGCATGTTTGATGACGAAAGGGAGATAGGTTCCTCTTACGGCCTTCAATTTTGTTTCTATGTCTAACGTGCACTAATACAACTGTCGTGTGATTTTTTTGAAAATTTCAGGAGTTATTTGACCTTTTAAAGACATTTCAGTGATTTTCTAACCATTTAATGACCGTAATTCAAATTTGAACTACATGTACATGCAACGCCTAACCATAACGGTTTGAAAAATCATATTTTTGTGTACTTGTGTCCGTGTTAATTCCATGTGCAGTAAATTAGAAGGAATTTTCAAATGTATTGGTGTCAAGGCATGGGCACACATGCATGGAGTAGCATGGCATTTTAATTCCAAAAAACATAAAAACGATGAGAAAAAAATGAAACCTTGCTTGATTTAATGTCATGCCAGCAAGATGATGTGGTAAAAAAATTGGCCTGTTTGACGAAAGTTTGGACACACGCCCCTCACAAACCGGAGCAACTCACTAGAAGGCTCATGGTTCCAAGAGGGAACAATGCATGTTTAATGAGGAACGGGAGATAGCTTCCTCTTACAGCCTTCAATTTTTTTCTATGATTAACGTGCACTACTACAACTGTAATGTGAAATTTTGGAAAATTCTAGGTGTCATTTGACATTTCAAAGACATTTAAGTGATTTTCTAGCCATTTAATTCAAATTTGAACTACATCTACATGCAATGCCTAACCATAACGGTTTGAAAAATCACATTTGTGTACTTGTGTGCGACTTAATTCCATGTGCGGTAAAGTAGAAGGAATTTTCAAACATATTTGTCACACGACATGGACACATGCATATGTATGCGTGGAGTGACATGGCATTTTAATTCCAAAAAATTTAAAAAATATCAGAAATGCATTTAACCTAGGTTTATGTAATGTCATGCCACCAAAATGAGGTGATAAAAAAATTGGCATGTTTGACGAAAGTTTGGACACACACACACACACCTCACAAACCGGAGCAACTCACTAGAAGGCTTGCGGTTCCGAGAGGGGACAATGCATATTTGATGACGAACAGGAGATAGCTTCCTCTTACGTCCTTCAATTTTTTTGCTACGTCTAACATGCACTACTACAACTGTAATGTGAAATTTTTCAAAATTCTAGGGTTCATTTGACCTTTTAAAAAATTTAAGTGATTTTCTAGCCATTTAATGACCGTAATTCAAATTTGAACTACATCTACATGCAACGCCTAACCAAAACGGTTTGAAAAATCATATCTGTGTACTTGTGTGCAAGTTAATTCCATGTGTAGTAAATTAGAAGGAATTTTCAAACATATTGGTCTCACGACATGGACACATGCATATGTATGCATGGAGTGACATGGCATTTTAATTCCAAAATATTAAAATAATGATTAGAAAAACATGAAACCTTGGTTGATTTATTATCATGCCACCAAGATGATGTGGTAAAAAATTGGCCTGTTTCACAAAAGTTTGGACACACACCCCTCACAAACCGGAGCAACTCACTAGAAGGTTCGTGGTTCCGAGAGGCAACAATGCATGTTTGAGGACGAACGGGAGATAGCTTCCTCTTACGACCTTCAATTTTGTTTCTACGTCTAACATGCACTAATACAACTCTCATGTGAAACTTTCGACAATTTCAGGGGTCATTTGACCTTTTAAAGACATTTAAGTGATTATCTAACCATTTAATGACCGTAATTGTAAGTTAAACTACATCTACATGCAACGCCTAACCATAACGGTTTGAAAAATCATATTTTTGTGTACTTCTGTGCGAGTTAATTCCATGTGCAGTAAATTAGAAGGAATTTTCTAACATATTAGTCTCAAGGCATGGGCACACATGCATGGAGTAGCATGGCATTTTAATTCCAAAAGGTTAAAAAATGGTCAGAAAAACATGAAACCTTGCTTGATTTAATGTCATGCCACCAAGATGATGTGGTAAAAACTTTGGCCTGTTTGATGATAGTTTGGACACACACCCCTCACAAACTGGAGCAACTCACTAGAAGGTTCGTGGTTCCGAGAGGGAACAATGCATGTTTGATGACGAACGGAAGATAGCTTCCTCTGACGGCCTTCAATTTTCTTCTATGCCTAACGTGCACTAATACAACTCTCATGTGAAATTTTCGAATATTTCAGGGGTCATTTGACCTTTTAAAGACGTTTAAGTGATTTTCTAGCCATTTAATTAAAATTTGAACTACATCTACATGCAACACCTAACCATAATGGTTTGACAAATCATATTTGTGTACTTGTGTGTGACTTAATTCCATGTGCAGGAAATTAGAAGGAATTTTCAAACATATTTGTCTAACGACATGGACACATGCATATGTATGCATGGAGTGACCTGGCGTTTTAATTCGAAAAAATTTAAAAAATATCAGAAACACATGAAACCTCGGTTGATGTAATGTCATGCCACCAAGATGATGTGGTAAAAAAATTGGCCTGTTTGACGAAAGTTTGGACACACACCCCTCACAAACCGGAGCAACTCACTAGAAGGCTCGTGGTTCCGAGAGGGAACAATGCATGTTTGATGACGAACGGGAGATAGCTTCCTCTTACAGCCTTTAATGTTTTTGCTACGTCTAACATGCACTACTACAACTGTAGTGTGAATTTTTTTGAAACTTTCAGGGGTTATTTGACCATTTAAAGACATTTAAGTGATTTTCTAACCATTTAATGATCGTAATTCAAATTTGAACTACATCTACATGCAACACCTAACCAAAACGGTTTCTAAAATCATATCTGTGTACTTGTGTGCTCGTTAATTCCATGTGCAGTAAATTAGAAGGAATTTTCAAACATATTGGTCTCACAACATGGACACATGCATACGTATGCATGAAGTGACATGGCATTTTAATTCCAAAATAGTAAAAAAATGATTAGAAAAACATGAAACCTTGGTTGATTTAATGTCATGCCACCAAGAAGATGTGTTAAAAAATTGGCCTGTTTGACGAAAGTTTGGACACACACCCCTCACAAACTGGAGCAACTCCCTCGAAGGTTCGTGGTCCCGAGAGGGAATAATGCATGTTTGATGATGAAAGGGAGATAGCTTCCTCTTACGGCCTTCAATTTCTTTTCTACGTCTAACATGCACTAATACAACTGTCATGTGAAATTTCTAAAAATTTCAGGGGTCATTTGTCCTTTTAAAGACATTTAAGTGATTTTCTAACCATTTAATGACTGTAATTCAAATTTCAACTACATCTACATGCAACACCTAACCATAACGGTTTGAAAAATCATATTTTTCTGTACTTGTGTGCGAGTTAATTCCATGTGCAGTAAATTAGAAGGAATTTTCAAACATATTGGTCTCAAGGCATGGGCACACATGCATGGAGTAGCGTGGCATTTTAATTCCAAAAATTATAAAAACGATCAGAAAAACATGAAACCTTGCCTGATTTGATGTCATGCCACCAAGATGATGTGGTAGAAAAATTGGCCTGTTTGACGAAAGTTTGGACACACACCCCTCACAAACTGGAGAAACTCACTAGCAGGCTCGTGGTTCCAAGAGGGAACAATGCATGTTTGATGACGAACGGGAGATTGCTTCCTCTTACAACCTTCAATTTTTTCTATGATTAACATGCACTACTACAACTGTAATGTGAAATTTTGGAAAATTCTAGGGGTCATTTGACATTTTAAAGACATTTAAGTGATTTTCTAGCCATTTAATTCAAATTTGAACTACATCTACATGCAACGCCTAACCATTACGGTTTGACAAATCATATTTCTGTACTTTTGTGTGACTTAATTCCATGTGCAGTAAATTAGAAGGAATTTTCAAACATGATTGTCTCACGACATGGACACATGCATATGTATGCATGGAGTGACATGGCATTTTAATTCCAAAAGTTTTAAAAAATATCAGAAACACATGAAATCTTGGTTGATGTAATGTCATGCCACCAAGATGATGTGGTAAAAAAATTGGCATGTTTGACGAATGTTTGGACACACACCGCTCACAAACCGGAGCAACTCACTAGAAGGCTCGTGGTTCCGAGAGGGAAAAATGCATGTTTGATGACGAATGGGAGATAGCTTCCTCTTACGCCCTTTAATTTTTTTCTATGTTTAACGTGCACTACTACAACTGTAATGTGAAATTTTTGAAAATTCTAGGGGTCATTTGTCCTTTTAAAAAAATTAAGTGATTTTCTAGCCATTTAATGAACATAATTCAAATTTGAACTACATCTACATGCAACGCCTAACCAAAACGGTTTCTAAAATCATATCTATGTACTTGTGTGCTCGTTAATTCCCTGTGCAGTAAATTTGAAGGAATTTTCAAACATATTGGTCTCACGACATGGACACATGCATACATATGAATGGAGTGACATGGCATTTTAATTCCAAGAAAAATTAAAAAATGATCAGAAAAACATGAAACTTTGGTTAATTTTAATGTCGTGCTACCAAGATGATGTGGTAAAAAATTGGTCTGTTTGACAAAAGTTTGGACACACACCCCACACAAACAGGAGCAACTCATTAGAAGGTTCGTTGGTCCGAGAGGGAACAATGCATGTTTGATGACGAAAGGGAGATTGCTTCCTCTTACGGCCTTCAATTTTTTGTACATCTAGCGTGCACTAATACAACTGTCATGCGAAATTTTTGAAAATTTCAGGGGTCATTTGACCTTTTAAAGACATTTAAGTGATTTTCTAACCATTTAATGATCGTAATTCAAATTTGAACTACATCTACATGCAACGCCTAACCATAACGGTTTGAAAAATCATATTTTTGTGTACTTGTGTGCGAGTTAATTCCATGTGCAGTAAATTAGAAGGAATTTTCAAACATATTGGTCTCAAGGCATGGGCACACATGCATGGAGTAGCATGGCATTTTAATTCCAAAAAAATTAAAAAATGATCAGAAAAACATGAAACCTTGCTTGATTTAATGTCATGCCACCAAGATGATGTGGTAAAAAAATTGGCCTGTTTGACGAAAGTTTGGACACACACCCCTCACAAACTGGAGAAACTCACTAGAAGGCTCGTGGTTCCAAGAGGGAACAATGCATGTTTGATGATGAATGGGATATAGCTTCCTCTTACGTCCTTCAATTTCTTTCTATGTTTAATGTGCACTACTACAACTGTAATGTGCATGTTTGGAAAATTCTAGGGGTCATTTGACATTTTAAAGACATTTAAGTGATTTTCTAGCCATTTAATTCAAATTTCAACTACATCTACATGCAACGCCTAACCATAACGGTTTGACAAATGATATTTGTGGACTTGTGTGTGACTTAATTCCATGTGAAGTAAATTAGAAGGAATTTGCAAACATATTTGTCTCACGACATGGAAACATGCATATGTATGCATGGAGTAGCATGGCATTTTAATTCCAAAAATTTTAAAAATGATCAGAAAAACATGAAACCTTGCTTGATTTAATGTCATGACACCAAGATGATGTGGTATAAAAATTGGCCTGTTTGACAAAAGTTTGGACAGACACCCCTCACAAACCGGAGCAACTCACTAGAAGGTTCATGGTTCCGAGAGGGAACAATGCATGTTTGATGACGAACGGGAGATAGCTTCCTATTACGGCCTTCAATTTTTTTCTACGTTTAACGTCCACTAATACAACTGTCTTGTGAAAATTTGGAAAATTTCAGGGGTCATTTGACCTTCTAAAGACATTTAAGTGATTTTCAAACCATTTAATGACCATAATTCAAATTTGAACTACATCTACATGCAACGCCTAACCATAACGGTTTGAAAAATCATATTTTGTGTACTTGTGTGAGAGTTAAAAAATCATTAGACGATATAAATATCTGGTGTTCTAAAAAGGAAATGTAAAGATCTGGCAAGACAACCGGCCCCCACACGATCGACAGTCTATCTCGCGGCTCGAGGTTTGGTAGGTGAATGGCGGGGATTATTAATCAGACACGATTCTGCATTGGAAACCGTCAGCTATTATGTTCACACACGGATTTTGGCTATTATGTTCACACACAGATTTTGCTGCGGGAATCGTGTGTAATTCAAACTACAGTACTCATAAATTCCGGCAACCAGCGTTTGTACTGTCCCCGTCGATCTATATTCCGGCCGCCAATAAATACTACCTTGCTCATGTTGCCCCGCCTACATTCTCATCTACATCCTCTCCACGCTCGCCCTCTCTCTCTCTCTCTCAAATCTCTGCCATGGCGCCGCCGGTCTGGCCACGCGCCGACGAGGAGTCGCCCCCCGAGGATGCTCACTTGATTAGCAGTGACGAGGACCCCTACACGCCGCCTGACGAGGTTGCGCCGGACCCCCCAACTTTGGATTGGTTTTGGGGCCAGTACAATCTTTGTCTGTGGAAGTCGCTGCTGCCGGCTGAGAAAGCCAGGCAAGTGGCGTTCAAGAAGGAGATGGCGGAGGAGGAAGCCAGGTACCAGGTGGCCTGTGAAGCCCGTGATGCCGCCTGGAAAAAGGAGGCGGCGGAGCTTTGGGGCCGGGCGCGTCGTCCTGCCGAGGAGGTATACAAAGACGGGTACTTCGTGAGCAAGGTCATTGGCGCTGGGCACCTCGTTGCTGCATGGACGTGGGCCAATAAGCTCCAGCGTGCCACCGACGAGGAGCTTCGGTGGGCACCCAACAAAATGGCAAGATCGTCCGCGCGTCCGCCAGCAAGAGGCAGATCGGTATGTCAAGCGCTGCGAGGCGGAGGAGGCGAAGTACTGCCTCCGCACTGGGAAGACGCCGCGCACCAGGGAGCTGCTGGCGAGGGGCTGCCGGAATACTGGCCCCACAAGGGATTATTAGTTTTAGTATTGTTTGTTTTGAATTTTGTGCATTGTGCCTAGTAGTTAAGTACCATCACGTATATGTGATGATATTATATATATATATATTCTGTTATGAACTAATGAACATTTAATATATATATATATATTATGAATTCCATTTTCTATCTGTTTTTGTATACTAATTTGAATCTAGCTATTATCATCCACATATACAGAATAGAAAGTGTATATACACACATTGAAATAGAACATATAAGAATGGAAAACAGAGTACACACATTGAAACAGAGCAATAAATAGAGCAATACTATGATTGATGTGAATACATAGCTATCCACGTCGAAACGACTTTTCAAAATAAAACCCGTCCATGAGACCATGACCAGCAGCCCTTGCCTACGGTAGCTCTTGGCTCTGCCTGAACTCGTGCAGGCGTTCGTCCAAGCGGTCGACACGCCCGCGGTACATCTGGAGCGCGATCTCGAGCTCCAAGCTAGCTATTTCATCGGAGATCACCAGCTCGAGGATGCGACGACCATGTTCCTCTACTGCGCCCAGGTGGACACCTGGGCCAAGGACGCGGTCGAGACTACGGACCAACGCGTTGGCATCCAGCGGGCCGCGGACAAGGCGAACGGCGGCACCCGTGTGAACGGTGCGGCGGGCGTCTGACGCAAGTACGGCGCAGCCGGCCTCTGGTGCAAGTACGGCGCTGAGGGCCTCTGCCCACTTCTGGCGAGGAATGGGGGTACCGACCGTATGTGTACCCAGCTGCGACGTTGTGTCAACATCAGACAAGCGCCGATGGATTCGCTCTTGCTGTGCGGCGCGCCGCGCCTCTCGCTCTGCGGCGCTCCAACGGTCTTGCCGTGTGGCGAGCCGCAGCCTATCGACGCAGACGCGCCTAGCTTGCTCTGCAGCGCGCCATCGATCATGTTGTGCGGCAAGATGCAGCCCGTCGGCGCTGACATGCCTATCTTGATCTGCGGTGCTCAAGCGCCATGCGCCAAAGGTCTGCTCAACCCTGGCGATGACACACATCATGGTGTCGTCCATCGCGTTGCTGGGGAGCGCCTCGGCCTCGACGGGCCGTGGCACCTACTCATTTTCCTCGTCGATGAGGTTGATGGTAGAGGCGGCGCTTTGGTGGGTTGGCATGCTTGGAAAAGGTGGATGTGCTACAGGCTGCGCTTGTCGCCTCCGTGCGTCGCGCACCGCCTATGCGCAATATCGCTGGGTGGCGGGAAACAGGTGAGGAAATGGCAGGAAATGGTGGCGTGTTCATAAAACTCCATCAATTAATGGAAACTTAACATAGAATGAACATCGATCTAGCACAAGAAGGAGATGATGATCAGATGAACACGGACCACACTAGGGAACCGTTTATGTTATTATCGGTATTCGCACACATTTATGATTACAGACCTGTTTGCGGCTTATCACAAACATCTTGTTATATTGAACCATTTCTGTTCTCTTGCCTCAACGCAAACAGTTCATCCGAGTGAACCGCATGCCGTATATCGCACACACCTAATCACAAACAGTTCATCCGAGTGAATTGTATGATGTATGTCGCACACACCTTCATCTGGCTGCTCGTTTCTTTTTTTTCCTCATCACAAACGGTTAACTAAACTGAACCGTATGCCCTCAATCGCACACGCAACAAAAATCCGAACCGTGTTTGATGCATCCTCCATCGCAAATGTGTTGCACCTTTTTTTGACGGGTTTTTACACCACCGTTCGCGAGTATGGCATCGCACACAGTTCCGTCAAAGGGTCTCTGATCGTAGTGTCACATTAGCAACATCCTACAGTAGTGATTTGGTTCGCCGGGTAGGGGTGCACCGAGGTTTTCCTCCTCATCGATCGACCTGCTGTCACCCCGCGTCTCCGATGTCTGACGATCCAAGGACGCAGGCCGACCGCTTAGCGGCCTGGCCCGCTCGAGCACCTCCATCCGCTCAAGAAGACCTCAACTCCGCGCTCTAGGCGGCCCGCGCGCCACCCAATGCCCGCGGGCGGGCAGCTCGACGTCCTCCACCCTCACACTGCGGCGTGCGCGGGCCGCCGCAAGATCCGCAAGCTACGCAACAACGATGGTGCCACACACCCGACGGGAACAAGCGCACATGCAAGCCGCGCTCATGGTGGCGCGGGAGCTGCTGCGGTGCCGGCTGATGGAGAGCGGGCGCAACGCGTTGTTGGAGCGCGTCGCTGCGCTGCTGGATGCTGCAGCCAGGGGTACGCCGCCTTTCTGTTCCCTAGTTACATCTTAGGTTGTGGCCAGGTCACACAACGGGCCTCGATGCGCCCGCATGCTCCCAGGTGCACCAGAAGGGCTCGCCCGCGTCAGCATGACCGGTGGTGCCGGACGTCCAACCATGCCCTTGCCTCCCCCCGGGGGGCATAGGTGCGGGTGTTGCTCCTCATGGTCCCAATCGAGCGCCACCCTACAGCCAACAGGGAGGCGCATCGGGCTCGGTGGCGTGGGCCACAGGGCGCCTCGGCGGAAGTTCCGAAGAGGCAGCTCCGGAAGCCTATGTGCCCCGCATGGTGGATCAGGAGTACACGCCAGAGGACGACCCCTGCATGTTCCTTGAGTCGGGCTGGGAAGAAGAGATGCTGGAAGCCGAGGCTTTCCATGAGCCACCCAGGAGCCTCACCGACCCCGACAACGCAACCACCGTGGGGTACCACTGGTATCTCAGGAGCAGGCTTACGCTAACTATGGGTCGCAGGTGGACTAGGTCGCAGCAGCGGACGACGCCGCCAGCACGGCAGCCCCAATCCAGTCAAGGGCAGCACACTGGGGGCTGCATGGAAGGGGTCAGGATCAAGGCCCTCCCACATGTCATGCAGGGCAAGGCGTCGTCCGGAGGTAGGTCCTCTGCCGAGGAGGCGCCGACGAACCCTCCCCCCGGCAGAGGGCCCCTGGTCGCCGAGGACGCCGCTAGCGTCCCCTTTGCCCCTTGGCATCATCCTGGTTTCCTGACGCCCCAACGGTGGTCGAGGGTGGCGCAAGGGGGGGCCCTCGTCTGGCGATATGAAGCAAGGCTCGCGCCTGTGAAGGTCTCCGCCCGTGACACTCTCACGTAATAATGAGTGAGGTTGTACATGCCCCGGAGTCTCCGGAGAGCCGCCCTCGGGCCTCGGGGCTCCCACCCACATCCTAGTGGAAGCACCATGCTCAGCGCTGGCCGTCGACACAGTCCCCCAATGACTACACTCACGGCCGGTGAAAGCACTAGGCTCCGTGCTGGTGAGAAGACAAGAAGACTAGCTAGGTGCCGGACGCGGCCATTTTCTTTCAACCCCTTTTCTGTAACTTGATTTCCCGTCTTTTGGATTGGAACTCGCAGTTCTATTTTCATTGACAAAGCATGGGTGGCATCTTTTCTCGTTCACGCTGGTTTCTTGAGTTTTCTGGCTCCGTGCCTTGCTTCGATGCCAGCGCCTAGTGCCCCGCCCTTGCGAGCGCCTCATGAGCGAGGGCTGGGTGTGGTATGCGCGCGCATCTCATCATGATCTAATGGTTGCCTCTCGCAAGGCCCTCTCGGGCGGACCAGCGGGCTCCTCAGAAGCCCGAAACCTCGCGAGCCCGTGGAGGACTCCCCTCAGGAGAACTACACATCGACAACTACAAGGCCAGTCCGAGGCCCGCCTGGATTGAGGTAAGTTACTACAGCAAGCTCGCAGAGGAACTGGAGAACCCACAAAAGCACGCCTCGAGTCTGGCTCAGGAAGTAAAACAATATTATGATTACATGGGGGGCTCCTCCCCAAATGCACTTACATCTTCAGGGGCCATGCCCAAGCTTTTGTGCGCAGGTTCAAAACAAGGAGCACTAGCTCAATCGGACATGTCGCTCGCAGCATCTTCCGAATCGCCCCCGGACATGCTGCTGGCGTCGTCGCCAGCATAGTCTTCACCATCATCGACCATGTCGCCTTCATCCGCCACGACCACCACTGTGGCGTCATCAGTAGCGAAAGCTCTGACTAGAGCATCCACGTTATCATCCACCCAGCGTGCCAGGTTGCCCCGGATAGCTCCGGGCACTGGGGTGATGGCAGCATCGAAGTCGAAGTTGGTGTCGGCATTGTGAAGATGGCTGAAGACGCAGGAGAACGCGCGCCCAAGGAGGCCTCGGCTCTTTTCGTCCACAAGATTGTGAGCCCTCTCGGCCCGGTCCTCCAGGCATGTCACGACATCAGTGAAGAAGCGGAGGTGGCTGGCGTAGTCTTCTGCGTGGGGATGAGGGGCGTGTTTATCGCAAATGGCGCCCAGTGCCCGGTTGGCCCTCGTCCTGAGGTCTCGGAGCATGGGGGCGTGCTCGCGCTGCAACATCTACCGGCGGATCGCCTCCTTCCTACTCTACTGCGCGAGGGACTCAATAGTGGTAACTTGCTGCTGAAGCGGGGGCAACTCAGCACGGGCGGAGGCCAACTCGGCCTGCACAGAGACCAAGGCAGCTGTAGTGGCCTTCGCGCGCTGCTCCACCTCAGCCAACCTTGACCCGAGGGCGGTGGACCTGCCCTCAGCTTCGGCTTCCACGAGCTTCAACTTTAGGTCATACCTATTGGCAAGATCAGTGCGAGCCTCCGCCACCTGTGGTCTGCTTCCTCCTGGATCCTGGCCTTGCGCGCGCTGGCGGCATCTTCTGCCTGAGCAACCTGACACTCCCTCGTCTCCAACCGCTCAAGCTCGAGGCTCCTCTCTGTGGCCTCCAACATTAGTGCTTCCTCACACTTCAAGATCTCTTCCTCGTCGGACGGTGCCCCCTTCATCGACGCCAAGGTAGCTCTACGCGCCTCCACTTGCTACTCCAGGGAGGCATTTAGGGTCTGGAGCTCCTGCCTGCACTTCTCGGCGACCTCGCGGCGGTGGTGTGCCTCCCTGGCCTCCCCCAAGGCTCGGGCGCTGGACTCACATGAGGTCGCGAGGGATGCCTCGGCTTTCGCGTTGGCATGCTCACGCTGGAGGCGCCCGAGGTTGATGGTGTAGGATCGAAAGTATGTCTAGAGGGGGGTGATTAGACTACTTGACCAAATAAAAATCTAGCCTTTTGCCAATTTTATGTCTTGGCAGATTTTAGCAACTTAGCACTAGTCAAGTAAACAACCTACAGATGCAAGTCTAAGAGTATAGCAGCGGAATGTAAAACATTGCACATGAAGGTAAAATGGAGGAGTTTGGAGGGAGCAAACACAATGTAGACAAAGAGATTTTTGGCGTGGTTCCGATAGGTGGTGTTATCGTACATCCACGTTGATGGAGACTTCAACTCACGAAGCGTAACGGTTGCGCGAGTCCATGGAGGGCTCCACCCATGAAGGGTCCACGAAGAAGCAACCTTGTCTATCCCACCATGGCCATCGCCCACGAAGGACTTGCCTCACTAGGGTTGATCTTCATGAAGTAGGCAATCTCCTTGCCCGTACAAACACCTTGGTTCAATTCCACAATCTTGACGGAGGCTCCCAAGTGACACCTAACCAATCTAGGAGACACCAGTCTCCAAAAGGTAATAGATGGTGTGTTGATGATGAACTCCTTGCTCTTGTGCTTCAAATTATAGTCTCCCAAACACTCAACGCTCTCTCACATAGGATTGGATTTGGTGTAAAGATGATTTGAGTGGAAAGCAACTTGAGGAAGGCTAGATATCAAGATTTATGTGATTGGAATGGAATGTCTTGACCTCAACACAAGTGTAGGTGGTTCTCTCTCAGAAAATGTATGATGGAAGTGTAGGCATGTTCTAATGGCTCTCTCATCGAGTGAAGAGTGGGTGGAGGGGTATATATAGCCTCCACAGAAAATCTAACCATTACACACAATTTACCAAATTCGGTGGGACCGAATCAGAAAACTCGGTCAGACCGATTCAGTTCAAAATGTGAATGTTAGGATTATCGGTGGGACCAACATGTAAACTCGGCGGGACCGATTTCATTAAGGTTAGGGCATAACGTAATCTCGGTCAGACCGATTACACAAACTCGGTGGGACCGATTTTGGTAATAAGCAAATAGAGAGTTGGTCAGGCAAACTCGGTGGGACCAATTCGCTCATTTCGGTTGGACCGAAACTTTACGAAGGGGAAACAGAGAGTTTGCATCGCGAACTCGGTGGGACCGATCGCTCATCTAGGTTAGACTGAAAAGTTACGAAGGGAAACAGAGAGTTTGCAATCCCATCTCGGTGAGACCGAGACCCCTATCGGTGGGACCGAAGTGACTAGGGTTTTGTGGTAGTGGCTATGTCAACTGAACTCGGTGGTGCCGAATGGAAAGTTTCGGTGGGCAGAGTTTGACTTTTGGTTTGGGACATATGTGGATATGAGAAAGTGGTTGGGGGTTTTGGAGCATATCACTAAGCATTTTGAGCCAGAACCTCGTTAAGCAACACCTCATCCCCTTTTAATAGTATTGGCTTTTCCTATGGACTCAATGTGATCTTGGATCACTAAAAGGTAAAACGTAGAGTCTTGAGCTTTAGAGCTTGAGCCAATCTATCGTCCTTAGCATTTTGAGGGGTCCACATTTTTAATCCATGCCATGCCAATCATTGAGCTTTCCTAAAATATTTATCTTGAAATAGTATTAGCTCAATGAGTTATAAGTTGTTAGGAATTACCAAAACCACCCAGGGATAGTTGCACTTTCAATCTCCCCTTTTTTGATAATTGATGACAACATATAGATCAAAGCTTCGACAAATGATTATAAGATTGAAATACATCATCGCTTTGAGAAGTATGTGATAAGTAAGAGCTCCCCCTAAATTTGTGCATTAATTAAAATTTTCTTTTGAATGCAAATGCACAATCGATTAGGATCATGGGTCACTCTTCCATGTCACGTACATCTTGTTGGAGCGCTCAAAATGATATAACTTAAAAGCATGCACTCATCACCAAGCAAAGTGAATGATCTTATAGAGAAATAAAAGATAGTATCATCCAACCAAGCATTAAAGTAGCATATGATCAATCACATGATCACACAAGTATCTCACACAAGGACATAAAGTATCTCACACATGCATACAATAAAAAAAGTTCAACCAAAAGGCAAAGAAGAAAAACACTCTCTCGAAGCCTATGATCTATACATATTTCTCCCCCTTTGGCAACAAGTTACCAAAAAGTTCAAATATGCATAGTGCTATGCATCTCTCAGGCTTAGTCTTCGGGAGGTGGTGTAGAGAGAATTCCAAGGACGAAGGCATCCGTTGATGTAGTTGGAGCTGGTGGAGTGGCTGCTGGAGGTGGTACTGAGGATGTGGCTGCTGGTGCTGATGTTGTTGCTCGCGTATCAGGTACATGCACTACACCAGACCTCTGTCCTCTAGGCACTCGCTGAAATGCATCAGTAGTTGCCTTCCCTCTCTTCTCTTCCGCTTCCTCCTGGAGCTGCTCAACTACTGTTTGAATCTCAGTTACCTTCAGATCAAGATCATAAAATTTAGTTTCTACGATCCTCTCCAAGCTCTCATGATTTTGAGTCAGGGTGGCCAAGCCCTTCTCAATCCTCAGTGTAGACTGGATCAGATATGCAAGTTGATCTTGCTTGCTCTTCAGGAAAACTTGAGATGCCTCTTCAACACTTGGCATCTTGGCAGCTTTGTCAGCCTTTGCTTTGGCTCTCTTCTCTTGTGCTTGAACTGATGATGGTTCCTCCTCATTCATCACTAAAATGTTTTCTTCAAAATCAGGATATAAAGGTAGATGCTCCTTATCCAACAGATATGTTTATGTGCCCATCTTGGAGCTGATGAGCTCCTGAATGTGTGGACCATACACATAGCTTCTCTTCTGGTGAACGGCAGTCCTCTTGATTGTCTCTACAATCAGACTCATGACCTTGAACTTCTGAGGGACATCAAAAAGCTGTAGCATGTTGATAGAATGCCCTCTGACCATCTTGTGATCTACTGACTTGGGTAGCAATGTGTGCCTAAGGATCCAGTTGATGGTAGGCAGACCGGACAACAAGTAATGTACTGATCCAAGCTGGTGAGTGTCCAAAGCTTTATCTGGGATCTCCTTTTACATGTTTGCCATAGTGTTGTGGTCTTTCTTCTTCTTGGCATACACATCCAAGTCATCCTCGTGCTCCTTTGGGGCATTTATCAGCTTGGCCCATTCTTCAACAGTGGACTGGTACCTAGTACCTTCTGACATCCAAATGATCTTCCCATATAGGTAAAAGTGAGCAGTGGAGTAAAACTGCATGATCAGCTCATTATTCCATTTTGTGAGCTTCTGTCCAACAAACTCATCGACTCCACATGATTTGAAACTGTCATATACTCCTGGGAAATGATCTTCATTCTCCTTGATGAATTCCCAATCAACCCATCTCATGTCACACACAATGGGCTTCTTGTCAAGAAAAATAGTTTCATAGAAGTCTTGTTGTTCTTTTGTGTGGAACCTGTAGTCAACTGTAGTCCTTCTCCTCACAGCATAGGGATCCAACTGTCTCCACAATCTTAGTCCAACATCTTTTCTGATGTGCATGTCTTCAGCCACTGGATGAGTATCATTGTGGTCTAGGATCTTGGGTTTCAACTTTCTCAAAACAAGACTCATCATCCTCTTCTTAAGCTTCAGGCACTGGGGCCTTGTTCTTCTCTTCAGCAGGAATACTTTTGCTGTTCCTCTTAGGCTTAGGAGGCTTCTGAGCTTGAGCTTTTGGAGCAGCTTTGGGCTTTGATGTTGCAGCCCCCGACTTTATAGCATCTCCCATAAGCTTTTGAGCTTTGGGTGCTGGAGCATGCTCTTCTTCTTCATCTTCAGAGGGGTCTCTCATCATGGAGGGCTTGCCAATGACTTTGGCAATGGTCTTCTTGACCCTCTCCTTCCTCTTCTTGCCGTCTCCACCTTCTTTGGGTTCAAGAGTGAACTCCATTGTCTCTTGAGTGGAGGCTCTGGCCTTAGACATAGGAATCCTTCTTGCTGGAGCCTTCTTATTCATCCCTGGCTTAACTGTAGCAGTTGTTCCATACTCCTTTTCCAGCACCTTTTTCTTGGAGCTTACTTCCTCCTCAGTAGCCACATTGTCCTCATCCTCTGAATCTGAGGTTCTCTTCTTCCTAGATCTGGTGGCTGCCTTTGGAAATTTACTTGGAGTGCTCCTGCTGCCATTATCAGAAGTGCTTGAGGGATCTGAACCCTTACTCCGCTGCACATTTGTGATGCACAGTTCAAGATGTCTGATCAGAGTGATAGTCAGAACAGGTCTGAGGAAGGCAAATTTGCGATGCACAAAGCATGCTCACACAATAAGATGGCAAATGGAATATGTGACAAAGCATGCACAATCACTATAGCATCTATCAAGCAATTTGCGATGATTAGGTCATCTATATATGAGTATATTGACTGAGCAGTCAAATGAGAACATTTGATCGTAGGTCATACTCATCGTTTAAGCACAAGTGGGGTTGCCACTTTTACATAAAGCATTGTTGTGTTCACACCATTAGAGTTGCTTCAGCTTAGTTGATTAGAGTAAAGCTCCCCCTAGATGTGATATCCCTCCTAAGAGGGATGAACTAACCTTGGGTTTTGTCAATGATGACTTCATGTAGGTGTTGAAGATGTGGATGCTCAATGTTGATGTAGATCATTTGGAGCAATCAATTAGAGTGAGTTGCACTTTCAATACCTACACAGGTTAGTCCCACAAGGAACAAACAAGGATATCCATAGACATAGAGTGATGTTCACATAGGATGATGTCCATGAAAGCATTAGGTTACCTCGTCCATTGTCTTACCAACAAGAGGATTTGTGACTCCTTGAACTAGTTCAAGATGTGGAGGTTGTTTGCACTTGTCCTTGCCAAAATGATATGAGTGAAGTATGTTGGTGGAGTCACCCTAAAGAACTCTCTAGTTCTTCTTCTTCGGGATCCACACCATCTTGATGGGAATCCTTGGAGTTGCAGTCGTACTTGATGAAGTAGAACTTGATGTAGTCTTGGGAACCCACTTAACCAAAGCTTTGGGAGCTTCCTCAAATGCATCAATCTCCTCTTGAAGCTTGTCCTTGCCTTTTTTCTTGTGGTCTTGTGGTGGAAGATCATCTTGAGGTCGTGTTCCTTGGAAATAAGTAGGATCATAATTCTCTTGTTGATTCTCTGGAGCCCATCACTTTGGAATTATCCATTCTCAACCTTCAGCTCTCGTTGCCCAAATCTTGCCGGTGCATCGCTCAAGTGTTCCCTAGTTAGCTCGTGATCTCCTCATTCTCTTGTATCTAAATTTCCCCAAGTATCTTCATTTGTTTTCTAATTATTCCCGATGAATTGTGCCTTTGCTACGTTCATTTTCAATTCTTACGGTGGTTCGTTCAAGATTTCTCTTCCTTCATTATCGTATCAATTCATTCGTTGTTTCCAAATCCCACTGGTGGATCCATCAAGACCTTCTCATGTTTGCGCTATATCACTCCTCAACCCCTTTCAACGAGAATGAGTAGTATGCCAAATCCATTGGTCATCAATATAATTGATGGAGGATAAGCATAATGTAATTCTTATTCTTGTGTCATCGAGCAAATTCAATTCCTTATTCTGGAGGTTCATCAAAATTCTTGGTTTCAATTGTTCATCTTTCTTTTCTGGAGTTCCAAGCTCTCTAAGTTAACTCGCCATGAAGCTCCATCTAAATCATTGCAAGGCTTCATCTTATTGTTTTCAAGCTTCTTTTCTTTGCGACCATCTTTTTATCTATCCGGAGTTCTTCGAGAGTTTCTACATGGTGGTTCATGAAAGATTTAATTCATTCTCGAAGTCTTCATCAAGATTTTATTGGAGGAGCTCAAGCATTCTTCATCTTGCATTCCGAACTGCAATTCTTCTCCATTATCTTTTGAGGTGGTGTTACGTCATTCTTGATAATTTCCCTTTGTGTTTCATGATTCACAAGTTTTCAAGAGTGACATATTTTAAACCCATCATTTTCAATTCATTCACGAAATAATTTCTTCGTTGGTGTTATCTTGGTATAGATTTCACTTAAGGCCTTCCCTAAGGAATGTTGCTATTATGGTGTTTATCAATGATCCAAGTTTCCTCCTATTCTCGCAGTGAAAGAAGTTTTTCCATCTCTTCGTTTCTCTTAGCTAATCAATCTTTTGGTAGTGGCTGGTTGTCACCTCATAATTTTGAGATGATTTCCATAAGTCCATGGGAATCATATCTTTTTGTTGTCGATTTTACAACAACTCCGTTCAACCCTTCATAAGAGTGCTCTCTCAAGTTCAATTGTGAGAGATGTTGGTTCTCTCATCTCCGTTCTTTTCATTCTATTTTTCATTTGTTCCAGAGGCATTGTGTTATTGCTCTCATCGAGTATCATCCCATCTAATCAAGTTCATGTTCAATTCCTTCCGTTTTCAGTCGAGTGCTGTCCAAATTCTTTCATTCTTATCCCTTCTCTATCTTGTTTTAACCGGAGTGGTTTCAAAGCCTATCTTATCCCTTCAGCCTCTTTGTTCTCGTCATATTCCTTGTTCCTCTTGTCTAACGGAGCATTTTCAATTGGGAAATTTTGTTTTTGCCACTTTAGATTTTGCCAATTTTCCTTATGCCACTCTAGATTTTGACATTTCAGTATTGCCACTCTTAGCTTTTGAAAAATATCACAATTGCCATTATGGGGCATTAGCAAATTAATTTTATTTCACTTTTGCCACTCTAGCTTTTGACAATGTATCACAATTACTACTCTAATTTATTTTGTTTTTGCCACGAAATGGCAACTGTGATAATTGTCCAAAGCTAAGAGTGGCCGAACTGAAATGTCAAAATCTAGAGTGGCATAAGGAAAATTGGCAAAATCTAGAGTGGCAAAAAGAAAATTTTTCCTTTTCAATTTCATTATCTCTGTCGTGTCTTTTTCTTTAAGTTTCAACCTCTCAAGGTTCATGGTTTCACTCGTTCATCAAAGAAGCAACTTTGTCTTACCTCTTCCTCTTCCGTTTCTCCCCGGTGCCATCCTTAGATCCCAGGTCAAGATCTCTTGTAAGTGGAGGAGAGTTGTGACGCCCCAAGACCAGCGCTCCAGATGCCTTCCATGGATTCTGAGATTCGTCGTGTGATTTGTTTTGTTCGTTGCATTCATCTTTGCATCATGTGCATTGCATCATGTCATCTTGCACTCCTTATTAAAACTGAGCTAAATAAATTGTATGGGTCTTCTATCCATTTAAATCGAGGGAAATTCACATGGTGAAATTCTCTTTGAAACATATCCTCCCAATATTTAGGGAGCTATATTATAATATTCCATCATTTTGGAATTAACCATAACAAACTTGCATCTTAATTCCCTCTTGTTTTTAAATCTTTTAAATCCTTCATCTTCTCCAAATACTCATCCTCTAGTTGTGGAGCTTTGATATATCAAAGTAGCCACATGCCAAATGTTAGTACAATTCCTATTTATTTGGCTCTTCCAAATAAATATTTTGCTTCTCTGTTTTTTTCTATAATTAGTAGAAGAGACCTTTTTCTCTTAATCGAGGCTGGCCCATCTCTCATTTTGTTTTTTTCCTTTCTATGTGTTTTAGCCCATAGCCAGGCCGGCCCATTAGGCTAGCCCGCACCCCTATCTAACCCTAACCCTCTGCTCGGTCCCCTCTCTCCCCTTCGTTCCTCCTAGCACCGCTAGGAGAGCCCCATGCTCGATCCCAAACTCCCTCACTCCCTCGTCTCCCTTGACAGCGCCGTCCTCCCAGCGCTGCCGAGCCCTCATGCTGCTGAACGTCCTCTGCCGCCCGCCTCCATTCGCCGGTGCCCGTCGCCGCGGGAATTTTCCCTCGTGCCGCCGCCTCTGCTTCCCTGCTCCAGGCCGCGCCGCCGCCTGCGCGCTCCTACCCTGTCCGCCTCGTGTTCTTCTGGTTTCGGATGACGCAGAGCTCCCGGCCTCCTTCCTCTCCCTCACCGAAACCGCTCTTCCCTACCAGAGTCGAGGAGTTGCCCATATCCGGCGACACTCTTGTTCGCACAGCGCCGCGCCGCCTTGCCTTCTCCGCTGAGCGCCGCTCTTGCAGCTCCTCTGTCGGTCTCGCTCGCCATTCCCTGCTTCGACGGGCCTAGCCTTGGCTCCGTTCGACCCCCTGTGTATCTTCCTCGCTAAGGATCTGAGCTCCATCCTGACCGGTGCCCCTCGTGATTCTCTGGTTTGGACGGTTGTCCCGAGAAGTACCCTGATGAACGACGCCAGATCCTGAACCAAGATCGTCATACACCATCACAGGATTTTTGCCAAGTGCCAGAACTATCCAGCACCTCTTCTACCATCTACGAAATCGCCAAAACCGAACCCGAAGGACCAAGGATGCCCCAAGTACCTCAGTCGATACGTGTACGACTACCGTCGCTAAAGACCGTGAGTACAACTACTTCCACAATGCGTCGTGTACAACTACCATCGCCGTGGTTCCGACAAGACCAAGTGTACAACTACCGTCGACCTTGGATACGTCAAGTTCGACTACCGTCGCAAGAACGAGACCACCAAGACCAAAGACCCCAAGTACCACGACAACCCCATAGGGATTCGAATCATCAAGTTCCTCTTCGAAACATGAACCACTACTTCCCTCAACAAACTCGATCCACCCCAAAACGCATGTTTCAAAGGTATAGCTGCCGAGACGACGTCCGTGAACGAATGTTTGTGATGTATGAGTTGCTCATGTTTGAACCATGTCCGAATTGATCCTTGCACATTCCTTGTTATCCTTTCCACGAACCCGTGGGACCCCCGGTATCCGGGATCACCCCACCATCCTTGCATGACACGCTCACGCCCACTTTCTTTTGCACCGACATCTCGACGAGTTGTCGGATCATCGGAATGTTGCTGTGGCATCATTTCAGTTATCGTTGCTGTGGCACCCCTTTCGTTCCGCCACGGTGACAAATGCTTCATAACATGCTCATGTCAACGTTTTCATAAAAATGTATAAACTTGTATATGTCATCCGCATCATGATAACCACATTTAAAATGTTCAAAATTGGTGTTTGCATTAAATTGCTAAATGCACATGAGGATTTAGCGGAATTGTTGTTTGATGTTTTCAGACTCATTTAAACTTGCCTAAATAGTTAGTTTAGTTATGCTTCACCTCTTGCCATGTTTAACAACATTTAATATTGTTGGATACAAAAACGGAAGAGAACTAAATAAATGAATGTGGTGTTTCGTCAATATGCAACTCGCTGCATATTGAGATCCACTTAACTTGTAGTATTATTTGTTGCACTTTGTCATGCCATGCCTTATTAAATCGGACATGCATCATACTTGATTGTGCATCATGTCATGTTTATGTGATGGTTGTTTACCATGATGTTTGCTTCTTTATGGTTGCGCTTCTCCTTGATAGTCCCGGTTATGTTGCGATTGTGAGGATCCGTTTGACTATGTTGGCTTGACTTCTTCATGGACTCGTTCTTCTTTCTAGCGGGATTTCAGGCAAGATGATTGTTACTGTGGATACCACTACTATCTTTGCTTTGCTAGTTGTCTAGATGCTATCGCTATGTTGCGTCACCTACCACTTGTTTATCAAGCCTTCCAATATGCCATGAAACAACCTCTAACCTTTTTCATCATCCCAGCAAACCATTGTTTGGCTATGTTACCGCTTTGCTCAGCCCCTCTTATATCATTGCTAGTTGCAGGTGCAGTTGCAGTTGTTCCATGTTGGGACATGGATATCATGGGATATCATAATATCTCTTATTTAATTAATGCATCTATATACTTGGTAAAGGGTGGAAGGCTCGTCCTTTTGCTTAGTGTTTTGTTCCACTCTTGCCGCCCTAGTTTCCATCATACCGGTGTTATGTTCCTTGATTTTGCATCCCTAACACAACGAGGGTTTATGGACCCCTCTTGACAGTTCGCTTTGAATAAAACTCTTCTAGTAAGACCCAACATTGGTTTTACCATTTGCTCAACATAATAAATTAACATGATAATAAACTTGACGCATAAGGGGTTAGCGCTACCCGAGGTTTGTTATTCAACCTAATAAAAGGGGGCTAGTGCTGATGGTGTTGGTCCCAAACGGGTAGACTGTGGGGCCGCCTTGGGGAAACCCGAGGTATTTGGTATATACCTGTAGGATGACCCATCCGAATGTGGCCTGAGACGAGATACGCACGGCTACTATCACGGTGTCGGCATGCCGGGAGGTCTTGCTGGATTAGTTTTAGCATTGTCGAAATGTCTTGTGCACCGGGATTCCGAGTCTGATCGGAGGGTCCCGCGATGGAGTAATGTCTCCGCGAATCGTGAGCTTGTCATGGGCTAAGTTGGGACACCCTTGCAGGGTTTAAACTTTCGAGAGCCGTGCCCGTGGTTATGTGGCAGATGAGAATTTGTCAATATCCGGTTGTAGAGGACTTGAAGTAAACTCAATTAAAATATGCCAACCGCATGTGTGACCGTGAGTGTCTCTTTTCGGGTGCATTCCAGAAGAGAACACGATTGGGTTATGTTTGAACGTAAGTAGTTCAGGATCACTTCTTGATCATTACTAGTTTGTGACCGTTGCGTAGCTTCTCATCTTATTGTTGTACTCGCAAGTTAGCCACCATACATTGCTTAGCCGCTTGCTGCAACCGCATCACTTATCCTTTCCTTACCTATTAAGCTTTGCTAGTCCTGATACCCATGGTAATGGGATTGCTGAGTCCTCGTGGCTCATAGATTACTACAACAACAATTGCAGGTACAGGTAATGAGATGGTCTGACGTGAGTGTGATGCTTGCTTGTTTGGAGTTCTCCTTCTTCGATCAAGGGATAGGTTCCGGGTCGGGGAGCCTGGGCTAGCAGGGCGGATGTCGTTCTTCTTTCTGGTTTGATTTCATCCGTAGCCGGATGCTGCTCTTTTGCATGATGTTTGCTATGTATTGATGAACTGTTGTATTGATGTTGTATCTTGTGGCGAGTGTAAGACTTTATCTTGTATTCTCATCTATTCAGTACAGGGTATGTTGTAATGATATCCACCTTGCTATGCGCTCGAAATGCAATTGTGTCGCGATCATGAGTTCATCACGTGATTGGAATAGAATCGCATCTTGGGTGCTACACGTAGACACTGCCGCCGCCGTCCGCGCTGTGACTTTGGCTCCTGCAAGCCCCCCCCCCACGCGCCCGTGCCACTCGCTTCCATCGCCACCACCCCGTCCGAGCCTAACGCCTGGAAGCTCGCTTGCGCTCGCCACACCTCACCCGCAGCCACCGCGCCCGAGGCTCACCGAGCCCCACCTCGCCCGCCTCGCCCCGTAGTCGTCGTTGTCGGCCGCCCCTACTCGCCTCCCCCTGCTGCTCGCCGCTGCGAGCTGCTGCTGCCACCCACCGTCGCTCGCTCGCCCCAACTCGCCCCGACAGCATGCTGCCCCCACCCCGCCTCTGCTCCACCACCGCTGCCCTCTGCCACCCGCTCCCGACCATGGCTACTCTGCCCCCTCGCGCTCTGGTCCGCGTTCGCCCACTCCAACCGCAGCCACGCGCTTGCCGCGCCGTGGTCGCGCCTCTTGTGCCCGCGCCCGCGGCCCCTACTCGCGACTTTGCTGCCGTCGTGCTCGGCCGCTGCGGCCAGCCGGCCTCACCCATGACGGCGCCCCCTGGCTTGACCCGACGCTCCCTGGCCGCACTGGTCGGCGCTCTCCTCCGCCCTGGCAGGCGCCCGATGCCTGCCCCGCTATGCCCCTTTGGGTCAATGACAGTGGGGCCCCACGCCCCTGAATGTTATAAAAATATATAAATAAAAATAAAATTAATTAATTAACCATTTTAGCTAACTAATTAAACATAATTAACCTGCGAACTAATCTAATTAATCTATTAGTTAGTTAGTCAGTCAATGACGAACGGGTCCCACCTACCAAGGTTGACCTAGTCAACCTTTGGTCCTGTTGACATCATACTGATGTCACACTGACATCATAATTGCTTTTTCTAATTAAATTAATATGATAATTCCAAAAATGAATTAAAATTTTAAAAATTAATATAAAATAATCCATAACTCAGATGAAAAATACTTTGTACATGAAAGTTGCTTAGAACGACAAGATGAATCCGAATACGCAGTCCATTCGTGTGCCACACGTCCCTAGCATATTGAACATGCAACCACCCCCCTTCGGTTCATCTTTTCGAAAATGCCAAAACACCGGGAATGCTTTCCCGGATATTTTCCCCCTTCGCCGGTACCGCCTAGTACCGCGTTAGGGCACACCTAGCACCGCTAAATGTCATGTCATGCATTGTCATGCATCTATTTGCATTATATTCATTGTTTCATCCTCCTCTTCTCTCCGGTAGACTCCGAGACTGACGCCGCTGCTGCCTCGATCGACTACGGTGTTGACGACCCGTCCTTCTCTGCCGAGCTTCTAGGCAAGCAAACCCCCCTTGATCAACTAGACATCACCCACTCTCTTCTCTCTTATTCTTGCATTAGGTTTGCTACTATTGTTGATCCGATAGCTCCTGTTCTGTTGCATAGCCTGGCATTATTTCTACAATTGTTGATACTTTAGGATTGAAAGTAGGTCTAGAGGGGGGTGATTAGACTACTTGACCAAATAAAAATCTTACCTTTTCCGAATTTTAATTGTTGGCAGATTTTTAGCAACTAGTACAAGTCAAGCAATGAATCTACACATGCAATTCTAAGAGTGTAGCAGGGGAAAGTAAAACCTTGCATATGAAGGTAAAGGGAAGGGTTTGGAGAAGGCAAATGAAATATAGACACGGAGATTTTTGGCGTGGTTTCGGTAGGTGGTGCTATCGTACGACCACGTTGATGGAGACTTCAACCCACAAAGGGTAACGGTTGCGCGAGTCCACGGAGGGCTCCACCCACGAAGGGTCCACAAAGAAGCAACCTAGTCTATTCCACCATGGCCATCGCCCATGAAAGACTTGCCTCACTCGAGTAGATCTTCACAAAGTAGGCGGCCTTGCCCTTACAAACTTCTTGGTTCAACTCCACAATCTTGTCGGAGGCTCCCAAGCGACACCTAACCAATCTAGGAGACACCACTCTCCAAAAGGTAATTGATGGTGTGTTGATGATGAACTCCTTGCTCTTGTGCTTCAAATGATAGTCTCCCCAACACTCAACTCTCTCTCACAGATTTGGCTATGGTCGAAAGATGATTTGAGTGGAAAGCAACTTGGGGAAGGCTAGAGATCAAGATTCTTGTTGTAGGATTGGAATATGTTGGTCTCAACACAAGAGTAGGTGGTTCTCTCTCAGAAAATGAGTAGTGGAGGTGTAGGCACGTTCTGATAGCTCTCTCACATATGGAGAAGGGGGTGGAGGGTTATAAATAGCCTCCACACAAAATCCAACCGTTACACACATTTGACCCAACTCGGTCAGACCGAATAGAAGAACTCAGTGAGACCGATTTAGTTCAAAATGTGAACGTTAGGAATCTCGGTGGGACCGATGTGCTAGGGGTAGGGCAAAACCTCATCTCGATGAAGCCGATTGCTTGAACTCGGTGAGACCAATTTTAGCAAAGAGCAAACAGAGTTGGTCAAGAAAACACGGTGGGACAGATTGCACATTTCGATGAGACCGAAATAATTACAACAGGCAACAGAGAGTTTGCAGGGCCATCTCGGTGAGACCGAGATCCATATTGATGTAACCAAATTACTAGGATTTTTGGCAGTGGCTATGTCAACTGTGTCGACGTTCTGGGAACGGGGGTCCCTAGACTTGCCGCTTGCGTCGCTCCTCCAGCGGCCCCGTAAGGCCCATCTTCACCAGCAAACATTCAAGACCCTCACGAGGGGCCAAGCCTCGCAAGGCGGACGATGCAAGACCTCCTCAAGGGTGGCCTCACTAGGCTGGCTTGCGAGGGGCGGAGAGATCAAGGCAAGGCAAACCTCGCGAGGTTCCAATGACATAAGCCATGACGATCAAGACCAGGCGGGTGCCAGCAAGCACGGTGTCCTTGCTTCCTCTTTGGTGCTAAGGAGGCAAGCGCAGGCGAGGAGTTCCAAGGCATCAGGCAAAGGTTTCCATATCGGTGGAACAAGACCAAGACCAGTAGGACGGCAGGACAGAGGTCACCGTGGAGCCCAAGACGGCGTCACCACCAGAGCCTTTGGCAGGCGAAGACTAATTTTGTCTCGATAACTTGTACTAGTTGTCTCCCTTCAAATTCTCCGCTGTGGGATCCCTTCCCGCTCAATATTTGGGAAGAGGACCTGGGCCTCTATAAATAGGACTAGCCACCACCATAGTAGGGGGACAGGTCAAAGGAGGAGAGGATCCAGATCATCCTCAAACACACAAGTTCACCAAGCACAAGAACACCTCTCCTCAGGAGGTTGTTCTTCCCTTGTAACTGTTCATCCTCATCCCAAGAGGCAATCCACCACACCACACTGGAGTAGGGTATTACACCACAACGGTGGCCCGAACCAGTATAAATCTTGTGTCTCGTGTTCTTTGGGTCTGTGGAGCTAGGCCATAAGATCGTTGAGTGTGCGAGCTAGAGAGGGGGGAGATCTTCATGCGCACCCTAGTGTTCGAACCTCAAGGGTTTTGCCAGAACCCGAAATCCGACATTTGGCGCGCCAGGTAGGGGTGCGCCAAAGCTTTGCCCCTCGACGGCCTCGCCTCTCCGACCGACTCTCATGGACGTCGCCTCTTCCCCGACCGGATCGACGGGCGCCCTCCGCGGCGCCGGGGGGCTCCGGGCCTTCACCCCCGCCTTGCGGCGGGTGCAGTGGCCGCACAAGTTCAAGCCGAAGATGCCGCCCCATTACGATGGTGCGACGGATCCGACGGCCTTTCTGCTGATGTACGAGGAGGCTGTCTTGGAGGCTCGGAGGCGACGACAAGATCATGGCCAACTGGTTCCCGATGGCCCTCGTTGGCGTGCCACGCGCTTGGCTACTCCATCTGCCAAAATCTTCCGTGCCCTCTTGGGAGGAGCTGCGCGACCTCTTCATCGCGCGCTTCGGTGGACCAGCACCCCCGGTCGTCGCGGCTCTCCTCGGTGCTCGTAGGCGCCACCCTCGGACCGTCACGTCAATCCGTTCTTTCGCCATATCAGCACCGCCGCCACACGGCAGGGGGCTCCCCCGGGGTGGGCGGCGCCCAAGGCCGACCTGGTCTTCGACTTATGAGATCACCCGGTCAACACCGTCGGTTGGGGCATGTTGCCGATGCTTTGCACGCCGACCATCTGCAGTGTAGCCGTCACCAAGACCCTCATCGACGGTGGTGCCGGCCTCAACATGCTCTCTGTGGAGGCCTTTAGTCTCCTTCACGTACCGCTCGAGCGGCTCCACCCCAGCCGGTCCTTCTCCGGAGTTGGCAGCGGTACCTCCAACCCCCGGGGGCAAATCTGTCTCCCCGTGACTTTCGGCACGCGCGACAACTGCCGCACCGAGCTAATCGACTTCGACATCGCCCTGCATCAGTTTGCCGTATAATGCCATCCTCGAATTCCCAATGCTGGCCCAGTTCATGGTGGCGACCCATCCTTCCTACAACCTCATGAAGATGCCAGGAAGCAATGGCATCCTTACCATGGCCGGGGACAACAAGGAAGCTGTGGCGGCCCTCAAGCTAGCCTTCAGGGCCACAGCGGCAGCTTGCCCGGCTGACAAGGACATGCCCAAGGCCAAGGGGGCTGCGCCGACCAAGAAGAAGCAGCTATTCACTCAAGGTCAAGCCAAGACGAAGCATATACCAGTCAACATGGACGGGGCCTCTGGCGCTACCTTTATCATAGGCGCCGACCTTGCCCCAGCTCAAGAGAAGGAGTTGGTGGACTTCATGCGAGCGAACAAGGAAGTATTCGTCTGGGAGCCTAAGCAACTAGTTGGGGTCCCAAGAGGAGTAATCGAACATCATATGAGGGTGTGCCCCAATGTGCGCCCTGTTAAGCAGAAGGCGATGCGACAATCCACAGAGAAGCGGTCTTTCATCATTCAAGAAACCTATAAGATGGAGGCATCAGGTGTCATTCACGAGGTCCAGTACCCGGAGTGGCTGGCAAATCCAGTCGTTGTGCCGAAGAAAGGAGGAAAGGAACACATGTGTGTCGACTTCACCAACGTCAACAAGGCCTGCCCTCAGGACCCGTTTCCGCTGCCGTGCATCGACCAGATTGTTGACTCCACTGTGGAGTGTGACCTGCTGTGCTTCCTGGGTGCATTCTCAGGATACCACCAGATCAAGATGGCAGTGGAAGGTGTGGAAAAGACATCTTTCTTAACCCCATGCGGGGTATACTGCTACACTTGTATGCCATTCAGACTGCGCAACGCAGGAGCAACCTTCCAGTGGTTGATGCACATCTCCTTGGGGTGGCAGCTCGGGAGGAACGTTGAGGCCTACGTTGACGACATTGTGGTAAAATCTCGGGAGGCAAGAACTTTGATTCAGGACTTGGAGGAGACCTTCGCGAGCCTGCGCCAGGTGGAGCTGCAGCTCAATCCGGAGAAGTGCGTGTTTGGTGTCCCTTCCGGCAAGCTGCTAGGCTTCCTTGTATCCCATGGAGGGATCGAGGCCAACCCGGAGAAGGTCAAGGAAATCGAAGGCATGAGTCCACCACAAAACCTCAAAGAGATGCAGAAGCTTGCAGGCTGCGTGACTTTGCTGGGGCGCTTCATCTCCAAGCTGGGGGAGTGCGCCTTGCTCTTTTTCAAGCTGATGAAGAAGAAGGGTCCGTTCGAGTGGACCCCCAAGGCCGACCTAGCATTTCAAGACCTCAAGAAATACTTGACCAGCTCGCCGGTGATGTGGCGCCTCATCCTCGCGAGCCCTTGGTACTCTACCTGTCTGCTACACCCCATTCCGCTAGCGCGGCGTTGGTGGCCCTCAGAGAGGAGCCCCAAGTCAAGGGCTCGCCGAATGAAGCCGCCAAGTCGGATAAGGCTACACAACACCAAGACAATGTTCCTGAGGCAACGGCTGGACTGGCTAGTTGTCAAGCCATATGAGTTGGAGATCCACAGGAAATACCTCAGTCCCCAAGAGCCAGAAACTCTGTTAGCTCTCCCACCCTTGTCGAGCACCCAGTATACTTCGTCAGCACAGTGCTGTGAGATACGAGAGCGCGATACCCCATGCCCCAGAAGCTCTTGCTCATGCTCCTGGTTGCCTCGCGTAAGTTGCGCCACTACTTCCAGGGTCACCCCATCAAGGTCATCTCAGCCTACCCGTTGGAGAGAGTGCCCAGGAGTCCCAATGCCGCTAGGAGAGTTGCCGAGTGGAACATCGAGCTGCAAGCGTTTGACCTGGAGTTCAGCACAACTAGGGTCATCAAGGGGGCTGCGCTCACCGATTTTGTGGCAGAATGGACCGATACACCGGAGCTCGAAGCAGGCGAAAACCGATCCCTCTCACCAGGGAATGAAGTGCCGGACGGCTGGGTCATGTACTTCGACGGCGCATTCGTGCACCAGGGCGCGGGGACTGGAGCCGTACTCATCTCGCCCACATAGGACAAACTTTACTACACCGTGCAGCTCTGCTTCCAGCGGGGCGAGAAGGTCTCCAACAACATCGCAGAGTACAAGGGCATCATCGCCGGCCTCAAGGCAGCGGCGGCCCTGGGAGTGAAGCGCCTCACCGTCAAGGGAGACTCGCAGCTCCTCGTCAACTTCTCCAACAAGGTGTATGAGCCAAAGGACGAGCACATGGAGGCATATCTCGCGGAGGTACGCAAAATGGAGAAGCAGTTCTTGGGCCTGGAGCTGCAGCATGTGCCACGTGGCACCAACCAAGAGGCTGATGACATCACTAGAAGAGCATCCAAGCGGCTGCCCCAAGAGCCTGGCATCTTCGAGGAATGGCTCTTCAAGCCTTCAGCAACACCTCAGCCTGCGGAGCCAGCGCCACCTCAGGAGGAGCTCCCTTAGCCACCGGTCTCGGGAGCCCCCTCCTGCGGCCCAACCTCAGGAGCGCACCTCCTCTTGGCACTCGAGCCTTAGGAGGGGTGCTGGATCGAGGAGTTCAAGGCATACTTGACGCAGGGCACGTTGCCAGAGAAGGAGGAAGACACGGAGCGCGTGGCCCGGCAGGCTACGACGTACTGCATTCAGGACGGTGAGCTATACAGGAAGGAGCCAAATGATGTTTCTCTATGATGCATTTCCAGGGAACAGGGGAAGGAGTTGCTGGCTGATATACATGGCGGAGACTGCAGGCACCACTCGTCGTCGCGCACCTTGGTCGGCAAGGCTTTCCGCAGCGGGTTCTACTGGCCCACAGCGCTCAACGACGCGGCCGACCTGGTGAAGTCCTGCGAGGCTTGCCAATTCCACGCCAAGCAGATCCACCAGCCGCCTCAGGACCTCCAGACTATCCCTCTCTCATGGCCATTCGCGGTCTGGGGGCTGGATATCCTGGGTCCATTCCCTCGAGCGCCTGGAGGTTACCGCTACCTCTATGTCGCCATCGACAAGTTCACCAAGTGGGCGGAAGTGGAAGCCGTCCGCACCATCCCAGCTGGGTCAGCAGTCAAGTTCATCAAGGGCATTGTGAGCCGATTTGGGGTCCCTAATCGCATCATCACGACAACGGTTCTCAGTTCACTAGCAATCTCTTCAAAACATATTGTGCTAACCTTGGGACGCAGATCTGCTACGCCTCCGTGGCACGCCCCAGGAGCAACGACCAAGCCAAATGCGCCAATGCGGAATTCCTGAGGGGTCTCAAGACTAGGACCTTCAAGAAGAACTGTAGGATCTAAAGTATGTCTAGAGGGGGGGGGGTGATTAGACTACTTGACCAAATAAAAATCTAGCCTTTTCCCAATTTTAGTTCTTGGCAGATTTTAGCAACTTTGAACAAGTCAAGCAATCTTAACACAATTCAAGCAAGCATGAGTATATGAGCAGCGGAAAGTAAAGCATGCAACTTGCAAGAATGTAAAGGGAAGGGTTTGGAGGATTCAAATGCAATGGGAGACACAAATGTTTTTGTCGTGGTTCCGATAGGTGGTGCTATCGTACATCCACATTGATGGAGACTTCAACCCACGAAGGGTAATGGTTGCACGAGTCCACAGAGGGCTCCACCCACGAAGGGTCCACGAAGAAGCAACCTTGTCTATCCCACCATGGCCATCGCCCACGAAGGACTTGCCTCACTAGCGGTAGATCTTCACGAAGTAGGCGATCTCCTTGCCCTTACAAACTCCTTGGTTCAACTCCACAATCTTGTCGGAGGCTCCCAAGTGACACCTAGCCAATCTTGAAGACACCACTCTCCAAGAAGTAACAAATGGTGTGTTGATGATGAACTCCTTGCTCTTGTGCTTCAAATGATAGTCTCCCCAACACTCAACTCTCTCTTACAGGATATGGATTTGGTGGAAAGAAGATTTGAGTGGAAAGCAACTTGGGGAAGGCTAGAGATCAAGATTCATATGGTAGGAATGGAATATCTTGGTCTCAACACAAGTGTAGGTGGTTCTCTCTCAGAAAATATAGGTTGGAAGTGTAAGTTTGTTCTGATGGCTCTCTCCCTGAATGAAGAGGTGGTGGAGGAGTATATATAGCCTCCACACAAAATCTAACCGTTACACATAACTTTCCAAACTCGGTGGGACCGAATGGTTAAACTCGGTCTGACCGATTTAGCAAAGCTAGTGACTGTTAGGGTTTTCGGTGGGACCGACATGCAACTTGGTAGGACCAATATGATTAGGGTTAGGGCATAACATAATCTCGGTGAGACCGATTACACAAACTCGGTGAGACCGATTTTGGTAATAAGCTAACCGGAGAGTTAGTCACGTAAACTCGGTGGGACCGATCGCTCATTTCGATGAGATCGAAACGTTACGAAGGGAAAATAGAGAGTTTACATTGCAATCTCGGTGGGACCGATCGCTCATCTCAGTGAGACCAAAATGTTACGAAGGGAAACAGAGAGATTACAACCCCATCTCGGTGAGACCGAGATCCCTATCGGTGAGACCGATTTGCCTAGAGTTTGTGGCAGTGGCTATGACATTTGAAACTCGGTGGCGCCAGATAGAAAGAATCGGTGGGGCCGAGTTTCACTTTTGGTTTAGGTCATATGTGGATTTGAGAAAGTAGTTGATGGTTTTTGGAGCATATCACTAAGCATTTTGAGCAAGAACCTCATTAAGCAACACCTCATCCCTCCTTGGTAGTATTGGCTTTTCCTATAGACTCAATGTGATCTTGGATCACTAAAATGGAAAATGTAGAGTCTTGAGCTTTGAGCTTGAGCCAATCCTTTGTCCTTCGCATTTTGAGGGGTCCACTTTTCTCATCCATGCCATGCCAATCATTGAGTTTTCCTGAGATATTAATCTTGAAATAGCATTAGCTCAATGAGCTATATGTTGTTAGGAATTACCAAAACCACCTAGGGATAGTTGCACTTTCAATCTCCCCCTTTTTGGTAATTGATGACAACATATAGATCAAAGCTTCGACAAATGATAATAAGAGTGAAAAAACATTGTCGCTTTGAGAAGTATGTGAAAAGCAAGAGCTCCCCCTAAATTTGTGCATAGTTTAAGATTTGCTTTGGACTGCAAATGCACAAAGAGTTAGGATCATGAGTTACTCTTCCATGTCACATACATCTTGGTGGAGCGCTCAAAATGATAATAATTAAAATACATGCACTCATCACCAAGCAAAGTGAATGATCACATAAAAAGGATAATGTCATCCAACAAGCATTAAGGTAGCATATGATCAAACACATGATCATCCAAGTATCACAAAGTATAAAGTATCTCAACCAAGCAATAAACAAAGTTTAACCACCAAACAAAAAGAGAGAATAAAAAGCAACGCTCTCTCTCGAAGCCTATGATCTATACATTTTCTCCCCCTTTGGCAACAAGTTACCAAAACGTTCATAAAAAATGCATAGTGCTAGATCGACACTCAGGCTTGGTCTTCAGGTGGTGGTGTAGACAGAACTCCAAGAACGAAGGCATTAGTCGATGTAGATGGAGCTGGTGGAGTAGGTGCTGGAGCTGATGGCACTGAAGCTGTAGCTGGTGCAGATGAAGTAGCTCTGGTGTCTGGAATAGGCACTGCAGCAGACCTCTGACCTCTGGGCACTCTAGCAAAAGCATCAGTGGTTGTCTTGCCCTTCTTCTCCTGCACTTCATCCTGAAGTTTCTCAACGACTGACTGGATCTCAGTGACCTTCACATCTAGGTCATAGAACTTCTGCTCCACGATCCTCTCCAAGCTCTCCTGGTTTTGAGTCAAGGTAGCCAATCCCTTCTCAATCCTCAGAGTGGAGGCAATCAAGTAGCCAAGCTGATCTTGCTTGTTCTTCAGAAGATAGTGAGATGCTTCTTCAGTAGTTGGCATCCTTGCAGCCTTTTCAGCCTTTGCCTTCTCCTTCTTGGCTTGTGCGTGCACAGAAGATGGTTCATTTTCATCCATCACCATAGTGTTGTCCTCAAAGTCTGGGTAGATGGGCAGGTGCTCCTTGTCCAGCAGATATGTGCCAGTGCCCATCTTGGAGTTAATCAGCTCCTGGATCTGTGGGGCATAGCCACAACTCCTGTTCTGATCTGCAACTGTCCTCTTTATGGTTTCCACTATTAGGCTCATGACTTTGAACTTTTGTGGGACATCAAAGATGTGGAGCAAGTTAATTGCATGGCCTCTGATCATCTTGTGATCACCTGACTTTGGCAAGAGAGTGTGCCTGAGGATCCAGTTGATAGTTGGCAAGCCTGATAGAAGGTAATGTACAGATCCAAACTTGTGTGTCTCAAGAGCAGCATCTGGGATCTCCTTGTACATGTGTGCCATGGTGTTGTGATCCTTTTTCTTCTTGGCATAGACATCCAAGTCATCTTCATGTTCTTCTGGGGCATTGATCAACTTAGCCCATTCTGCAACTGTGGACTGGTACCTAGTACCTTCAGACATCCAGACGATCCTTCCATCTGGGTAGAAGTGAGCTGTGGAGTAGAACTGCATGATGAGCTCATCATTCCATTTTGTGAGCTTCTGAGCCACAAACTCATCAACTCCACAAGCCTTGAAGCTGTCATATACACCAGGGAAGTGATCATCATTTTCCTCAATGTATGTCCAATTGACCCATCTCATGTCACACACTATGGGCTTCTTGTCAAGCAAGATGGTCTCATAGAAGTTCTGTTGTTCCTTTGTATGGAACCTGTAGTCCACAACAGTCCTTCTCCTGGTGGCATATGGATCAGACTCTCTCCATAGCCTTAGACCAGAGTCCTTCCTGACTTTCATGTTCTTTGCAACTAGATAAGCATCATTATGATCTGGAATTTTTGGCTTCAATTTCCTCAAGACAACAGAATCATATTCTTCTTCTATTGCAGCTTTAGGCATTGGGGCCTTGTTCTTCTCTACTGCTGGGATGTTCCTGGTGCTCCTCTTGGGTGTAGTTTTGGGTTTTGGAGCAGCTGGCTTAGGAGTTCCTTTGGGCTTAGATGAAGCAGCCCCTGATCTTATGGCATCTCCCATAAGTTTCTGAGCTTTAGGTGCTAGTGCATCATCCTGTTCCTCTTCCTCTTCTTCAGAGTCTTTCATGATTGAAGATCTCCTAAGCACTTTGGCAGTGGTCTTCTTGACCCTTTCTTTTCTTTTCTGCCACAACATGCTCTTTGGGTGCAGATCCCAAAGTATCTTGAGTAGATGTTCTAACTTTTGACATTGGAGCTCTCTTGGCAGGAACCTTTTGCTTCATCCCTGGCCTTGTGGCAGCAGTTGTGCCATATTTCTTTTTCAGGACTTTCCTCTTTGAGGTGGTTTCTTCTTCCTCAGCCACATAGTCCTCATCCTCTGACTCTGAGGTTCTTTTCTTGCTGGCCCTTGTGGCAGCCTTTGGCAGATTGCTGGGTGTGCTCCTGCTTCCATCATCTGAGCTGCTAGAGGGACTAGTGCCGTCACTCATCTGAACCTGCTCCTCTGACTTATTCTGACTGTCACTCTGATCTGACATGATGCAAACACTGACAGCAGACCCTATGAATAGATTATAGATGAGGTAGAGTGGATGAGCATCACAAAGTACAGAGGTTTTTGCAAAAGAGTGAATTAAAAACTTGGTTTTAGTTTTCCATAGAAAGCATTTCAGATCTACCGACTTGCAAACTCGGTGATACCGAAGCATCTTTTGGAACCTAAACTAGTGAACTCGGTCAGACCAAGTCACAGTTCGGTGGCACCAAGACTGCTAGGGTTTCACAAAGTGCTGAACTCAGTCACACAGATTTGCAATTCTCGGTCAGACCGAGAATCACATGTGCAATGGCCTGAGCCAAATCGGTGGAACCGATTTCATCAACTCGGTCGGTCCGAGATGGTTTCGGCGGAAACCTAACCCTAAATTTTCAATTCACGACTAAACTACGGAGTGTTTCGATGGATAGAATGATCTCAATCGTGGAAAGATACATGGAAAACCAATGTGCTGGGGAATCGGAGTTAGAACGGCACAAAGTTCAAGTCCATACCCTAGTTCGGTGATGAACTTGCTACGGCGGCAACGGCGGAGATGATCCCGTTGACGGCGGCGGAGACGAGCGACAGGAGGCGGCTGGCGACGAGGAGGATGATTCGGAGACCCAGGGAGACAGAGCAGGCTAAGCGCGGGCGAGGAGGTTCGGAAAGTTTTCCAAAATTTGACCCGTGGATATATATATATATAGCCTGCCCCTGTCGGTGTGACCGAGTGGAACAACTCGGTGGCACCGAGATTCATAACTGCAAGCAGTTACTGAAACTCGGTGTGACCGAAAAGTTCAAATCGGTTGCACCGAGATTGAAAACCTAGATCGACTTAGTGATCTTGGTATGACCGAAATGGATGAATCGGTCAGACCGAAACGCATAAAGAAGTTTTGGATGTTTAAGTCTATGACGAATCGGGGACTCTGAGTGCTCCTCACACAGAGTGGTTCGAATCTGACTTGATCAAACTTTGTGATGCAGCATGAATAGAGTTTGAGACGAGAAAAGCATAGATAGTTAGAGAAGGTTCTTAGGCATTCTTGTCCATCCACTTGGCAAGAGAAAAAGAAACCAACCAATCAAAACAACAAGTGGATGTCCTCGAATGAGTAAATTATGCAACCAACATGCTCACACAATAAGATGACAAATGAAATATGTGGCAAAGCATGCACAAACAATTCTAGCATCTATCAAGCAATTGGCAATGACTAGGTCATCTATATATGAGTATATTGACTTAGGAGTCAAATGAGAACATTTGATCGTAGGTCATACTCATCGTTTAAGCACAAGTGGGGTTACCACTTTTACATAAAGCGTTGTTGTGTTCACACCATTAGAGTTGCTTTAACTCAATTGTTAGAGCAAAGCTCCCCCTAGATGTGAGATCCCCCTAAGAGGGATGAACCAACGTTGGGTTTTGTCGATGATGACTTCATGTAGGTGATGAAGATGTGGATGCTTGTAACGCCCTCGATGCGGCTATATCTCCCACGTGTCGAAGCACGACTTAGAGGCATAACCGCATTGAAAGCAATCTCGCAAGTGAGGTAATCTTCGCACAACCCATGTAATACATAAGGGAAAGAGATACATAGTTGGCTTACAATCGCCACTTCACACAATACAAGGATAAAGCATTACATCATCCAGATACAATCAAGGTCCGACTACGGAACCAAAATGAAAGAAGACTACCCCAAACCTAAAATATGGTTTAACATGGTGGCATTACTTTGCATGTTTAACAACTCTAAAATATGGTTTAGGGCAGAACAGTACCAAACCTAAGACATGCATATGGGGATTTTCCGGACTTGTTGCTTGTTGTTCCGGCCTCATTTAAACTTGCCTAGATAGGTAGTTTTCATATGCTTCACCTCTTGCCATGCTAACAAACATTTAATATTGTTGAGTACATAAACGGGAGAGAACTAAATAAGTCACGTGGTGTTTCGTCAATATGCAACTCCGTTGCATATTGAGCTCCACTTAATTTGTAGTATTACTTGTGCACTTTGCCATGCCATGCCTCATTAATCCGGACATGCATCATATTTGGTTGTGCATCATGTCATGCTTATGTGGTGGTTGTTTACTATGGTGTTTGCTTCTTTCCGGTGTTGCTTCTTCAGGTCGGTTCCGATAACGTCGTGTTTGTGAGGACCCGTTCGACTACGTCCATTTGTCTTCTTCATGGACTCGTTCTTCTTCCTTGCGGGATTTCAGGCAAGATGACCATACCCTCAAAATCACTTCTATCTTTGCTTGCTAGATGCTCGCTCTTTTGCTATGCTTATGCTACGATACCTACCACTTTCTTATCATGCCTCCCACATTGCCATGTCAAACCTCTAACCTACCTTGTCCTAGCAAACCGTTGTTTGGCTATGTTACCGCTTTGCTCAGCCCCTCTTATAGCGTTGTTAGTTGCAGATGAAGATTGGAGTTGTTCCTCGTTGGAACATGGATATTTTGTTGGGATATCACAATATCTCTTATTTAATTAATGCATCTATATACTTGGTAAAGGGTGGAAGGCTGGGCCTTATGCCTGGTGTTTTGTTCCACTCTTGCCGCCCTAGTTTCCGTCATATCGGTGTTATGTTCCCGGATTTTGCGTTCCTTACATGGTTGGGTTATAATGGGAACCCCTTGACAGTTCGCTTTGAATAAAACTCCTCCAGCAAGGCCCAACCTTGGTTTTACCATTCGCCACCTAGCCTTTTCTTTTCCCTTGGGAGTCGCGCTCCCGAGGGTCATCATTATTTTAACCCCTCCGGGCCAGTGCTCCTCTGAGTGTTGGTCCAACTTGTCAGCCGCCGGTGGCCACCAGGGGCAACTCTAGGCTGGCCTATCGGAAGTTTGGACAATCCGGTGTGCCCTGAGAACGAGATATGTGCTTTGCTGGACTTGTTTTACCATTGTCGAGGATGTCTTGTAACCGGGATGCCGAGTCTGATCAGATTGTCTTGGGAGAAGGAATATCATTCGTTGACCGTGAGAGCTTGTGATGGGCTAAGTTGGGACACCCCTGCAGGGATTTGAACTTTCAAAAGTCGTGCCCGCGGTTATGGGCAGATGGGAATTTGTTAATGTCCGGTTGTAGAAAACCTGAAGTTTATCTTAATTAAAATACATCAAGCGTGTGTGTAGCTGTGATGGTCTCTTCTCGGCGGGGTCCGGGAAGTGAACACGGTGTTGGAGTAATGTTTGACGTAGGTTGTTCTAGGATCACTTATTGATCATAGTTCATCGATCGTGCTTTGCCTTCTCTTCTCGCTCTCATTTGCGTATGTTAGCCACCATATATGATAGTCGCTTGCTGCAGCTCCACCTCATACCTTTTACCCTTCCTATAAGCTTAAATAGTCTGGATCGCGAGGGTGTGAGATTGCTGAGTCCCCGTGACTCACAGATACTTACAAAACTAGCTTGCAGGTGCCGTTGAACCGTGCAAGTGACGCAACCGAGTTCAAGGAGGAGCTCGATGAAGATCGTATTTGTTATGTTGTTCCATTTCCAGTTGATCAGTAGTGGAGCCCAGTTGGGACGATCGGGGATCTGTGTAGCATTTGGGGTAGTCTTCTTTCATTTTGGTTCCGTAGTCGGACCTTGATTGTATCTGGATGATGTAATGCTTTATCCTTGTATTGTGTGAAGTGGCGATTGTAATCCAACTATGTATCTCTTTCCCTTATGTATTACATGGGTTGTGCGAAGATTACCTCACTTGCAACATTGCTTTCAATGCGGTTATGCCTCTAAGTCGTGCTTCGACACGTGGGAGATATAGCCGCATCGAGGGCGTTACAATGCTCTAAGTTGATGTAGATCATTCGGAGCTATCCTTTAGAGTGAATTGCACTTTCAATACCTACACGGGTTAGTCCCACAAGGAACAAACAAGGATATCCATAGACATAGAGTGATTCACACACAATATGATGTCTATGAGAGCATTAGGTTACCTTGTCCCTTGTCTTACCAACTAGAGGGTTTGTGACTCCTTGAAGTAGTGCAAGATGTGGAAGTTGATTGCACTTGATCTTGCCAAAATGATAAGAGTGAAGTATGTTGGCGGAGTTACCCTCAAGAACTCTCTAGTTCTTCTTCTTCGGGATCCACACCATCTTGATGGGAATCCTCGGAGTTGTAGTTGTACTTGATAAGTGGAACTTGATGTAGTCTTGGGAACCCACTTGACCAAGGCCTTAGGAGCTTCTTCAAATGCATCAATTTCCTCTTGAAGCTTGTCCTTGCCTTTTTGCTTGTGGTCTTGTGGTGGAAGATCATCTTGAGCTTGTGTCCCTTTGAAAGAAGTAGGATCATACTTGTCTTGTTGAGGAACAAACTTCGTCTTGGGGTATTGATCTTCTTCCCACTCAACTCCATTGGCATTGAACTTTCATTCAAAACCAATGCCTTGATTCTTCCGGTGTCTTCCTTGCTTGCGTACAATTTCCTCGAATTGCTTACTCCCGGCAACGCTCTTGTAAACACCTTTCTCTATGATTCCCTTCAATAAGCTATTTTCTTGCTCAAGTGTAACTTGGCTAAGAGAATCATTAGTGGAATCAAGAAAACTACTAGAAGCAACAACATTGGATTTAGCATGATTATTGTTACTACTAAAGGAAGAATCCTTCTTGTTCTTGTTACTAGACTTGACTTGAGGCATGTAAGTGGATAAGAGTAAACGCTTGGCAATGTAAGAAGAACTTTTCTTGCGAAGATCATCATTGATTTCCTTTAAGAACTCATGCTCTTGCTCAAGATTGAGCTTCTCAAAACATAATTTCTCATGAGTCCTTAAAAGTTCTCGATGATCTCCTAAGATAGTTCCATGAGCTAACTTAAGAGTGTTTAATTCTTTAGTAAGAGACTCAATCTTTCCTTATCATTGTCATTCATTCCATCTTGATTAGCATGATTAATTGACGTTTCATCATAGTATTCATCACTAGAGTTGTCAACAAGTAAATCATCATCACCTAACAAGTCATCTTCATCACTATTGAAATCAACATACTCGGGGTGTGACACCTTTAGGCCTTTAGCCATGAAGCATCTTCCAATTCCTTCATTTGGTGAATCAAATATGTCGTAGGAGTTGGTTGACACAAGTGCTAGACCGGCAACACCTTCATCTTGAGTATATTCAGAGTCAGAGTGATAGCTTCTCTCGGAGTCATTGTCGGAGTCGGAGCCGGATACCCATTCACCAACATGAGCTTGATGTCTTCGTTTTGTGTAGCTCCTTGATGACTTGTCCTTCCTTTCTGAATCCTTGCTTCTCCGGGAGGGTCTTCGTTCATAATGATCATCCCTACTCCTTCTCTCCCTCGATGGTGATTCTTCTCTTCTACTTCTTCTTTTGGGAGAATCTTCTCTTCTCTTGTGGGGTGCCGTACATTCATTGGAATAGTGTCCGGGTCTTCCACAATTGTAGCAGTTTCGCTCTCGACTAGAAGATCTTTTGTCATTTTAGGACCTTGACTTCGAACTTCTCTCTTTTCTTCTATTCTTGTAGAACTTGTTGAAGTTCTTCACCATTAGGCTCAATTCTTCATTGAAGGTTTGTTTCTCACTTGATGATGTGGGAGCTTCACATGAGGCTTTGTAAGCACCACTTGACTTGTTATGGAGCTCCTCCTTATCCTTGAGTGACATCTCATGAGCAACAATTCTTCCAATGACTTCTGTTGGCTTGAGATCTTTGTAATTTGGCATCATTTGGATCAATGTGCATATGGTATCGTATTTTCCATCCAAGGCTCTTAGGATCTTCTTGATGATGAATTTGTCGGTCATCTCTTCACTTCCTAAGCCGGCAATCTCATTTGTGATAAGAGCAAGCCTAGAGTACATTTCAGTGACACCTTCACCATCCTTCATTTTGAACTTGTCAAGTTGACTTTGAAGCACATCCAACTTGGATTCCTTGACGGAGTCGGTACCTTCGTGCATATCAATCAAAGTATCCCAAATTTCCTTTGCATTCTCAAGACGGATGACTTTGTTGAATTCTTCGGGGCACAATCCGTTGAAGAGGATATCACAAGCTTGAGCATTGTATTGTAGCATATTCAACTCGTCCGCAGTAGCTTCACGATTCGGTTCTCTCCCATCAAAGAATTCACCTTGCAAGCCAATACACACAATAGCCCAAACGGCAGGGTTATGTCCAATAATATGCATTTTCATCTTATGCTTCCAACTAGCAAAATTAGTGCCATCAAAGTAAGGACCTCTATGGTGGTAATTTCCCTCGCTAGACGCCATACTCTCCTAGGTTGTGAAACCAAGGCTATGACTTCCAAAAGCTATGAAAATCAAAGCAAATGGAGACCAAAGCTCTGATACCACTTGTAGGATCGAAAGTATGTCTAGAGGGGGGTGATTAGACTACTTGACCAAATAAAAATCGAGCCTTTTCCCAATTTTAGTTCTTGGCAGATTTTAGCAACTTTGAACAAGTCAAGCAATCTTAACACAATTCAAGCAAGCATGCAAAGAGTATATGAGCAGCGGAAAGTAAAGCATGCAACTTGCAAGAATGTAAAGGGAAGGGTTTGGAGGATTCAAACGCAATGGGAGACACAGATGTTTTTGTCGTGGTTCCGATAGGTGGTGCTATCGTACATCCATGTTGATGGAGACTTCAACCCACGAAGGGTAACGGTTGCGCGAGTCCACGGAGGGCTCCACCCACGAAGGGTCCACGAAGAAGCAACCTTGTCTATCCCACCATGGCCATCGCCCACGAAGGACTTGCCTCACTAGCGGTAGATCTTCACGAAGTAGGCGATCTCCTTGCCCTTACAAACTCCTTGGTTCAACTCCACAATCTTGTCGGAGGCTCCCAAGTGACACCTAGCTAATCTAGGAGACACCACTCTCCAAGAAGTAACAAATGGTGTGTTGATGATGAACTCCTTGCTCTTGTGCTTAAAATGATAGTCTCCCCAACACTCAACTCTCTCTCACGGGATATGGATTTGGTGGAAAGAAGATTTGAGTGGAAAACAACTTGGGGAAGGCTAGAGATCAAGATTCATATGGTAGGAATGGAATATCTTGGTCTCAACACAAGTGTAGGTGGTTTTCTCTCAGAAAATATAGGTTGGAAGTTTAAGTTTGTTCTGATGGCTCTCTCCCTGAATGAAGAGGTGGTGGAGGGGTATATATAGCCTTCACACAAAATCTAACCGTTACACATAACTTTCCAAACTCAGTGGGACCGAATGGTTAAACTCGGTCTGACCGATTTAGCAAAGCTAGTGACCGTTAGGGTTTTCGGTGGGACCACATGCAACTCGGTAGGACCGATATGATTAGGGTTAGGGGATAACAAAATCTCGGTGAGACCGATTACACAAACTCGGTGAGACCGATTTTTATAATAAGCTAACCAGAGAGTTGGTCAGGTAAACTCGATGGGACCGATCGCTCATTTTGGTGAGACCGAAATGTTACAAAGGGAAAATAGAGAGTTTACATTGCAATCTCGGTGGGACCGATCGCTCATCTCAGCGAGACCAAAATGTTACGAAGGGAAACATAGAGATTACAACCCCATCTCGGTGAGACCGAGATCCCTATCGGTGAGACCGATTTGCCTAGGGTTTGTGGCAGTGGCTATGACATTTGAAACTCGGTGGCGCCGGATAGAAAGAATCGGTGGGGCCGAGTTTGACTTTTGGTTTAGGTCATATGTGGATGTGAGAAAGTTGTTGAGGGTTTTTGGAGCATATCACTAAGCATTTTGAGCAAGAACCTCATTAAGCAACACCTCATCCCTCCTTGATAGTATTGGCTTTTCCTATAGACTCAATGTGATCTTGGATCACTAAAATGGAAAATGTAGAGTCTTGAGCTTTGAGCTTGAGCCAATCCTTTATCCTTAGCATTTTGAGGGGTCCACTTTTCTCATCCATGCCATGCCAATCATTGAGCTTTCCTGAGATATTTATCTTGAAATAGCATTAACTCAGTGAGCTATATGTTGTTAGGAATTACCAAAACCACCTAGGGATAGTTGCACTTTCAAGAAGCTCGATGCCTGCTGCAGGGGCTGGCACGACGAGCTCCAGTCTGTGCTGTGGTCCATCTGCACCACCGCCACCAGGCCGACCGGAGAAACCCCGTTCTTCCTCGTCTATGGAGCAGAAGCGGTTCTCCCACATGAGGTCAAGCATCGCTCCGCGCGGGTCCTGGCATTTGATGAAACGCGGCAGGACGCCATGCGGGGGATGGATCTCGTGCTGGGGGAGGAATGCCGCCGTGAAGCCTCGCTCCGAGCTGCGAGGTACCAGCAGGCGCTGTGGCGGTACCACTGCCGCTGCGTCCGCTCCAGGACGCTCGAGGTGGGTGACCTTGTCCTAAGGTGGGTGCTCTCCAGGGAAGGGCTGCACAAGCTCTCGCCCATGTGGGAGGGCCCGTTTTGGGTCGCCCATGTCTCCAGGCCTGGCGCTACGCGCCTGGAGACGCAGGACGGGGTCCCCATCCAGAACGCCTGGAACATCCAGCACCTCAAGAAGTTCTACCCATGAAGCAAGGCCTGATGCTTGTGAAGCAAGGCCCAGTGGTTGTGAAGAATCTCTGCTCGTGACACTCTCACGTAATAATGAGTTGGGCTGTACATGCCCCGGAGTCTCAGGAGTGCCAACCTCGAGCCTCGGGGGCTCCCTCCCACGACTAGCGGCAGCACTTAGCTCCGCACTGGTGAGATGACAAGAAGACTAGACTAGGTGCCGGACACGGCTTTTCATTTGCTTTCTGCAGTTGGCTTGCCCCTCTTTAATCGAATTTTCCTTCCGATGTCACTTGCTGATCTTGTTCCTTCGATTTTGCCCTTGTTTCTGCCTTTGGTTCTTCGTTTGAACTATACCCTCTCTCACGTCCCTCGCGAGGGGGCTGGACAGGTACCCCTTGGGCCCTCGTGAGCGTTCTGTCTGTTTTTCACGAGGCACCCTAGTTCAAGCCGCAAGCTGGCGCACCCCCCTCGATCCATGCCCATCGGGTACCGTGATAGGAGGTGTTGGGTCGTAGCCATTCGCAGGTAACGAGTGCTAGCCAGCAGGCTACTACGACGTGGACCAGGTACGGATCTCCTAGCAAATTTTCGCAGTTCCTCCTCGTCAGGTACGGAGAAACACGCGTCTCGCTAAGCAGGATCTACTTCAGGCACATCAAGCTAAGTCATTCTATGCGCATGCATAGATCATAACGTTGCAACATAGCACAGGAATGATAAACACACCATAACAACCCGGAAATCATAGTTTGTTGCACGCCCCCACGGGGCCCCATACTTGTCTTTCTCTAATGCAGGAAGGAAAGGAAGAACAAAACAAAAGCAGGACGTGCTCCGACGGCAGGTCGCGAGGACGGGCTCGCGGATCTCTCCCGAGCTCAGTCGGACCCCTCCTCATGCTTCACCGGAGCATGGCAACGAGCCGACCCGCTGCCACCTTTGAAGCGGGCGCGGCGGCATGGCGGCTGGTCGTAGTCACCGCTGCTGGAGCTGCCACCGGAGGAAGAGTCGACGTAGCTGGACGAGACATGGCCGGGACCGCCTCCATCCTCGTCACAACCATCGCCAAGGCCGAGCACCTCGTCACCGTCATTGTCCTCGGGGCAGGACCCGGCACGGTGACCATCTTCCCCGAACACCCTCATGAAGAGGGTCGTGTCGCCGTCATACTTGAAGTGGAGGGCACACTGCCTGCCCAGCCTGCGCGCGCGAGCGAACTTCTGCCAGCCGCGTGCCAGGACCGTGTTGCACGCGGCGGAGATCTCCACTACGACCCATGAGGCCCTGCTGCAGCAATCGCCCGCCTGCAGCCAGAGACCACCTGGACCTGTGGACGGCAGTTCACTGACAAAGAACCGCGGGAGCTGAAGCCAGGTGCCAGCCGGGTTCTCCGACCACACGATGAACTCTGGCATCACCTCCACCGATTGGAAGCGTGGCCGGGGAGGCCGCGCAACCACGGCACACCTCACTTCCTCAACAGGGCTGCCGCGACCTAGGTGGCTGCCACCACACGAAGAGGCGCCACTGCGGCTATGAGGGGCCGCGGCGGGGGTTGCAATGTGCTTGCGAGGGCGACCGCGCCCCCTCTTGGGCGGCGGCAAGCCAGGCCCCTCCTGGCGAGCTTTCCCCTTCTCTGCGGCTGAGAGCCTCTTCACAGGCGCCATGAGCGTCACTGCAAGGAGTAGAGCAAGGAAGAAGAAGAGGCGGGAGAAGCGAGGAAGAGACGGGTGATTGGGGATCCGCCCCACTTCCCATTTATAGCCAAGGGGAGGCCAACCGCCGGCCTCCATGATCTAAGGTAATAATGATCTTTTTCCTAGATGCAGCTAAGACCCATCAAGTCGGCCAGTTGCCGAGGCTGCGTGGGGAAGCGGAGATACCCACGTCCAATCAGTCGCCACGCGTCGACCAAGGCCGTAGGCTGTTGGGGCCCGTGGCGCTCCGCACTTGCCCTTTGGCTTTGCCTCGAAGCCAAGCCCGAGCGCACCTTGGGCCCGGGGGCTACTATGGCGTTCTGGGAACGGGGGTCCCCAGACTTGCCTGCCTGCGGCCCGCAGCATGGCTCCTCCAGCGGCCCCATACGACCCATCTTCACGAGCAAACATTCAAGACCCTCGCGAGGGTCCAAGCCTCGCGATGCGGACGATGCAAGACCTCCTCAGGGGCGGCCTCACCAGGCTGGCTCGCGAGGGGCGGAGATATCAAGGCAAGGCAAACTTCGCGAGGTTCCAATGACGTAAGCCATGATGATCAAGACCAGGAGGGTGCCAGGCGGGCGCCAGCAAGCACGGTGTCCTTGCTTCCCCTTTGGTGCTAAGGAGGCAAGCACAGGCGAGGAGTTCCAAGGCATCAGGCAAAGGTTTCCATATCGGTGGAACAAGACCAAGACCAGCAGGACGGCAGGACGAAGGTCATCATGGACTGCCATATTGATGGTCAGTTCAAATAACACGCTTAATGAGATTGGGTATTTGAGATGAGTTGGTATTGACCTATACGCACTAACCGCCACATAGGAAAAGATATGGGCAACCGACGTCGTAGTATCAGCCGAAGCCTTCTAGACGTCAGTGACTAAGTCACGTGCGCTGGGTTGGACTGGAATGTTTGCTCTTATATAAGGGGGGCTAGGTCTGCTCACCGGCCGCGTTCGCAACATGCAGGAGTGCAAAGCGCGATGGGCCCAAGACCCCTGCATACTTAGGATTTAGATCGGCGTGCTGACCTCTCTGTTAGGCCTAGGTAGGGCTGCAACATGTTCATCTTCCGAGGCCGGGCATGACCCAAGAAAGTGTGTTCGACCAGAGGGATCGATCATGTCGGGTAATGTGGTGCACCCTAGCAGGGAAGATTGATCTATTCGAATTGCCGTGTCCACGGTAATAGGACGACCCGGAGTTGTATTCCGACCTCATGACAATTAGAACCGGATACTTAATAAAACACACCCTTTCAAGTGGCAGATACGACCCCGGTGATCGCTTTCCCATAGGGCGACGAGGGGAGGATTGCCGGGTAGGTTTATGCTATACGTTGCTACTTGGTGAACTTACCAGCTACTCTCTTCTATATGCTTCAAGATAGAGGCTGTCAGAAGCATAGTCTTCGATAGGACTAGCTTCTCCCCGTCTTATTCTGGCATTCTGCAGTTCGGTCCACAGATACTACCCATTTCATTGATACCAATGCATATGTAGTGTAGATCCTTGCTTGCGAGTACTTTGGATGAGTACTCACAGTTACTTTGCTTCCCCTTTTCCCCTTCATACTCGGTTGCTGCGATCAGATTGGAGCCCAGGAGCCAGATGCCACCATCAACGACGACCCCTACTACATGGGGGGTGCCTACTACTACGTTCAGGCCGCCGACAACCAGGAGTAGTTAGGAGGATCCCAGGCAGGGGTCATGCGCCTCTTTGATCTCTATCCCAGTTTGTGCTAGCCATCTTATGGCAACTTGTTTAAATTATGTCTGTACTCAGATATTATTGCTTCCGCTGACTCATTTATGTTTGAGCAATTGTATTTGAGCCCTCAAGGCCCTTGGCTTGTAATATGATGCTTGTATGACTTCTAATTGTGTTTAGAGTTGTGTTGTGATATCTTCTCATGAGTCCCTGATCTTGATTGTACACATTTGCATGTATGATTAGTGTACAATTGAATCAGGGGCGTCACAAGTTGGTATCAGAGTCGACTGCCTGTAGGAACCCCCCTTCCACACTCCTTGGCCGAAGTCAAGTCTAGACATTGCAAATTTTTTACTAACATGGTTGTGTGCCATACAGGCCCACATCGCCAGGGTGGTACTAGGATCTTTTACTTCTCGTCTATACTCTGGGACTCTGATCTCTCTTCCATTCAGTTTAATCGAATTTGCTAACTCTTAACATTAGGATCTTGTAACCGCATTCACCCCAAAGTTGGATAATCTAAAGATATTCCTTCGAAATGTGTTTTGAATAATACACACTTTGTCATTTGACATCCTGGAACATTTTTGCTTTTGGATGGATCCAATGAGGCAGGTCGTGTGCCACACGGCGACCATTGGAGCCTCAGGATCACCTACTGCGCTAGCTGACATGATGACCTACGCGGGTTATCGCTGGCACCCTGAGTACATCGTCTACGAGCAGTACCGGGACTTTAACCAGGAGCAATACCATGCCATCGTCTAGCTCTACTCTCGGGATGATAACTCATCTACTATGTTGCACACCGCTCATGGTGTTGGAGTGACCATCAATATGGCAGTCCATGATGTTGCCTATGCAGCTCTGACACATCTTCGTGGAGAGTATCGATCATTGGACACTTCCCCTTTTAGGCACATTTCCATCGCATCCAGCGATGGCGAGGAGCGATACTACACTGTTGTCTACTCCACTGTCACCCGGGAGCTCTTCCCCCACGAGAACTTTATCAGGCATGCTGATGGTCTAGATTGGGCTAACCGAGCACTTCTCCACGAGTTGTACACCACCCGTGTGCACCTGTACAACGCTTTGACGCAATTGCACCCCTTTGTCTGAGTTGGGCATTTGTTGAGTTCTGTGATCTACCCAGCCAGGACCATGATGCCCGGTGGTTTTGGTTGGCCATATGTTGGATGCTACACTCCTGCTCGTGGTCCTCTTTTGCCACCTGAGCATCGGGTTCTGCACCAAAGTATCCACGGACCGCAGCAGGCTGACGTGGAAGATTTCCCGATGTGTCACTACCAGCTGTCAGGCTACACGTACCTCCATAGTACCTTCTGCGACTGATGTAGTCTTTCTTATTAGTACTAGACGCATTCCTCGTGAGCCTGTGTGCCACTTGCTATGTCGCTAGTCCATGTACTGAACTCTATGCATGACCCCTTTTGTAAGATATGCGGACTACTGTGTACTATCTATCGTGTTCCTTTCATCATGCATGTTTCAACATGAACGATTCTTGTCTTTGCAAATTTCTCAAATGCTGAACTACCCCTGCTAAATATTAGCAGGATGGTTAGACCGGGTGGTCGTGGTGGCAATGCCCCACCACCGCCTGAGTACATGGCTGGTATGATCCAACAGTTCTAGCTGAATCACCGGTTCATGGAGAATATTGTCGGCGTCCTAGGAACGAGGGTACCCAGACTTGCCTGCCTACAGCCCACGGTGTGGCTCCGTCGATGACCCGGTACGGCCCAGCTTCAGCATCAACAACCCAAGACCCACGCGAGGGGCCAAGCCTCGCGAGGCAGACAACACCAAGACCTCCCTGGGGGGCGGCCACACTAGGCTGGCTCCCGAGGAGCAGAGATATCTATGCAAGGTGCACCTCGCGAGGTTCATATGACGTGAGCCATGACGACCAAGGCCAGGCGGACACTAGTGGGCGCACTGTACCAGTTTCCTCTTTGGTGCTAAGGAGGCAACCGCAGGCACGGGGTCCTAAGGAATCAAGCAAAGGTTTCCATATCAAGGCAACGAGACCAAGACCGCCAGGACGAAGGTCATCGCGAAGCCCACCATGGCGTCACCACTAGAGGCTTTTGCAGGCAAACACTACTTTTGTCAGGATACCTTGTACTAGTTGCCTCCCTTCAAATTTGGCCGTTGTGGGATCCCATGCCGCCTATATTTGGGAAGAGGACCAAGGCCCCTATAAATAGGGCTTAGCCACCACCATAGAGGGGATCGGATCCATTCCACCCTGACCAGCTCACCAGCTCATCGAGCGCAAGAACTCCTCACCTCCTGAGGCTGTTTGACCATTGTACTAGTTCATCCTCAGCCCCTTGAGGCAATCCACCACAAAGTTGGAGTAGGTTATTACACCGCAAGGTGGCCCGAACCAGGATAAACTGATGTGTCTCTTGTCCCTTGGGTTCGTCGAGCTAGGCCTTGGAACCGTTGGACAGGCAGACTGGGGAGGACGAGATCTTCGCACGCACCCCAGGGTTCAAATCTCTCAAGGGTTTGCAGAACCCCGAATCTGATATTTGGCGCGCCAGGTAGTGGTGCGTCGGAGCCTCTCTTCTACCGATCGACTCACCGCCGCTCCACCGCTTCCATGGCTGATGCTCGTCGAGCCCATGTTGAGCGTCGGGCCACTCTCGCCACTCGCGTCGCCCAGACAGCGCCCATCGGTGGGCCACCCCATCATTCCCATCACCTGCCGCCAATGCCACCACCGGCTCGGTGGGGCACGAGTAGCAAGCTTCATCGCTGCACCCCTTCGTGCGGTGTGATGGACCCACCACCCCGTCGCTGACTCCAGCTGGTTCTTCATCTCACACTCATCGCGGGCCGGCGGACGCACAGTCTGCGCTGCTCATGGCACGCTAGCTCTGGCGCTACTACATGGTCGAAGATTTCTATGAAGACTGGCTGGACTGCATTGCCGATCTTGTCAGCACCGCTGGGGGGGGGGGGCTCTCCTACGCCGTCCCTCTCGCTACCTCGCCCGCCGCCTGACGCGGGCGACATAGCCCATGGAGCGCCTCCGCCACCTCCCCGTCAAGACGTCACCCTCGGACCAAGGGGCGCGGCCCCACGACGTGACTCTCTGCGCAGGGCGCCCACACGTGAAGAAGAAAGCTGCCAGGAGGTCCAACGGCCGCAAGAAGATGCCCCAGTGCTCCCTGCACCACCACGTCAAGACCGCGCGCCACCTGCGGTGGTGGTGTGTGAGCGCCGAGATCAGGCTCCACCTCCACGCCGGGCTCCCGTGACCACCGCGGGCTGCTGAGCCTTCACTCCACAGCGTCGTCTGGCCGGGGAAGTTCAAGACTGAGCTGCCTCCACGCTATGATGGCACCCCCGACCCTACCAAGTTCCTACAGCTCTACGAGCTAAGCATCGAGGCGGCCAACGACAACGACAAAGTCATGGCGAACTAGTTTCACATGGCTCTCAAGGATGGCGCACGCTCGTGGCTCCTGAACCTACCCACGGGATCGATCTCCTCCTAGGGCGAGATGCGTGAGCATTTCGTCGCCAACTTCCAGGGCACTCGCGATCGCCCGCCTGCTGCGGGTGACCTATGATGCATCAAGCAGCAGCCAGGGGAAACCCTGCAGAAGTACATCCAGCGCTTCAACAGTGTTTGCCTCAAGATCCCCAAGGTGTCGAACGAAGCCATCATATCAGGATTCTCTGATGGCGTCCGCAATGTCAAGATGAAGGAGGAGCTCACCATACACGAGGACCTATGCACGGCTCTAGAGATGTTCAACATGGCGACCAAGTGCGCGAGAGCTGAGGAAGGACGCCTCTCCTTCCTTGAGTGTAACACCCCGGATGTAACTTTCCCAATTTGTACTCCAACTCTTGCCGTTTCCAGCGTTAAGTTATATTTATTTCCTCGGGTTCGGGTTTTGTCTCCGTGTGTTGTTGTCGTTGTCTTGCATCTCATATCATGTCATCATGTGCACTGCATTTGCATACGTGTTCATCTCATGCATTCGAGCATTTTCCCCGTTGTCCGTTTTGCATTCCGGCGCTTCGTTCTCCTCCGGTGGCCTTTTCTAGCTTTCTTTCGTGTGTGGGGATTAAACATTTTTGGATTGGACCGAGACTTGCCAAGCGGCCTTGGTTTACTACCGGTAGACCGCCTGTCAAGTTTCGTACCATTTGGACTTCGTTTGGTACTCCAACGGTTAACCGAGGGACCGAAAAGGCCTCGTGTGTGTTGCAGCCCAACACCCCTCCAATTTGGCCCAAAACCACCAAACTCTGCTCCATCATCTAGAGCGTTCGATCACGATCGCGTGGCCGAAAACCGCACCTCATTTGGACTCTCCTAGCTCCCTCTATGCCTATATATACACCCCCTCCAAAATTCGCGGATCCCCTCCTCTAACCCTAAAAAAACAAAATAGATCTCGCGCGCCGGACACGTCCGGACGCGCCGGACACATCCGCCGCTCTGCCCGGACCAACAGCCCGCCGCCACCTGTCCCGTGGGCGCCCCACTTCGCCGCCTCTGTCCCGCCGGCCCGCTCGGCCCGGCCGGGGCCCCCGAGGCCCGTTTGGCTCGCCCCGCCGCTTGGGAGCCACCGCGGCCGAGCCCGCCGTCTCTCCCATCTCCAGTCGCTGGACGCCGCCGCCGCCCGACGCCAAGCTCCGCCGCCGCCGACGCCAAGCTCCGCCACCTCGCCGGCAAGGAGCGCCGCCACCGCCCGGCGCCGGCGACCGCGCCCCGGCGCCCCCCCCTCACCGGCCTCGGATCCGGCCCTCTCCGGCGATCCCCGTCGTCTTTCCGGCGAACAGGAGTCAACCCCGGCGATCCTCATTTTGCGTGCCAGATCTGGATCTAAAATCCCCTCGGTTGACTTTCTCCTCCGAACCCTAATTTTTATGCAAACTTTGACCTGTGATATCTCCGCATCCATAGCTCTGATTTGGGCATATAGCATATCAAAATGTTCGCCTCAGAGAGTACATCATTTCATTCCATTGCATCATTTTCATTTGAGCTCATCTTGATGCCTGAAATGCTGTTAGAAGGAGGCTTCATGAGTTAATTGTCAGATCTGCTACTCCGTTTAGCACTTTTGTCATTTTTGCCATGATTATTGTGTGCATGCTATGCCTATGAGTCCTTCATATGTTTTGTTAAGGGTTTTGTCATCTATCCAGAGGTGCAACCCATGTATTTTTAGGATGTGTGTGGTGACTTGTGCAAGCTTGCAAAGTGGTGCACTTGCTAATTCTGTTTTCAGGGACTTAGTGATTTCACTAAGTCCTGGGATTGATTAGTTCATGATGCCCTATGTTCATGTTGTTTCCTAGTGATCCGTGCCTCTTTTGAGGATGATCAGTAAGGGAGTTTTGTTAATATTGTAGTGCTCTATCCATCCATATCTTCGTTTGCAATTATGGAGCACCATAGCTTGAGTCAATCGAGCTCTACTTTTGCTTCGTTGTGAATCCGGACAGATCGTCAACTTGTTTGCGATTTTGCCGATGTTATTGTAGTTGATCCGTGCATGTTATGCCATTGTTCTTGCCATTTCTAGCTTGTATTTTGTGCCTTATTTATGGGTGTATGCTTGTCTTGCCATGACTTGCACCGTGGTGAGTGCATCGAGCTCGTAAACATGCCTTCGTGAGTTATGTTTCAGCATGTCCCAGTTTTCACTAAGTCTGAAAACTGATTATGTTTTTGCTATGTTCGTGTGCTTGTTAGTATATTTGGTGATCCCTTTTGGCTCAAGGTCACTAAGGGACTTTTGTTAAGCTTGTTCAGTAGCTCCATGCCATGTCTTTCTTTGTCATGTTCAGGTCCTGTAGCATGTTGTTTTGTTGCTCCGAAGAGGGCTATATGATCTGAAATTCCAGACAAGTGTTAATTTCACTAAGTCTGAGATCTGTTTTACCATTTGCGTTTTTGCCATGCTTGTTTGAACCTGTTAATGGATGAATTGGCCGTAGCTCAGTGCTAGACTTTTGTTAAGCATCTTGTGTGCATCCCTGCCATGTATTTTGTTGTCATGTTTGGGTGCTGTAGCATGTTCATCTCATTGCATTTAGATGCCTACTTGCTGTAAATCGCAGACCGGTGTCATTTTTGAATCGCTTGCCATTTCCAAACCGTAACTCCGATTCCGGCGTTCTTTATATCGTTTTCAAGCGATTTCATCTCATATTTCCAGTGGCACCCTTGGAATTCCAAGTTGAGGCCAGGTTCATGCATTTTCCTGTCATATCTTGCATTTTTGCATCCCGCATAGCATATCATCTTTGCATCGTGTTGTTTGAGTTTGCACGTGGTTGATTTTGTCCTTGTTGCTTGTTTATCTTGTTTGGGTAGAGCCGGGAGACGAGTTCGCTAACGAGGAGCTCGTTGAGTTTGCTTTTGAGGATCCAGTCAACTCTGACAACTGTGCAGGCAAGATGATCATACCCTCGAAATCACTACTATCTTTGCTATGCTAGTTTGCTCGCTCTTGCTATGCCAATGCTACGATGCCTACCTTTTGCTTGTCAGCCTCCCAATTGCCATGTTGAACCTCTAACCCACCATGTCCTAGCAAACCATTGATTGGCTATGTTACCGCTTTGCTCAGCCCCTCTTATAGCGTTGCTAGTTGCAGGTGAAGATTGGAGTCGTTCCTTGTTGGAACATTTATTTACTTGTTGGGATATCATTATATTGCCATGTTATCTTAATGCACCTATATACCTCGTAAAGGGTGGAAGGCTCGACCTCTCGCCTAGTGTATTGTTCCACTCTTGCCGCCCTAGTTTCCGTCATATCAGTGTTATGTTCCCGGATTTTTGCGTTCCTTACGCGGTTGGGTTATAATGGGAACCCCTTGACAGTCCGCCTTAAATAAAACTCCTCCAGCAATGCCCAACCTTGGTTTTACCATTTGCCACCTATCCCCTTTTTCCCTTGGGTTTTGCGGACTCAAGGGTCATCTTATTTTAAACCCCCCGGGCCAGTGCTCCTCTGAGTGTTGGTCCAACCTAGAGCACCGTGCGGGGCCGTCCCTTGGCAAATTGGGTTACGTTGGCTCCCGTATGCTTAGCTTATCCGGTGTGCCCTGAGAACGAGATATGTGCAGCTCCTATCGGGATTTGTCGGCACAGCGGGTGGTGTTGCTGGACTTGTTTTACCATTGTCGGAGTTGTCTTGTTGTACCGGGATGCCGAGCCTGATCGGAATGTCTCGGGTGGAGGTCTATTCCTTCATTGACCGTGAGAGCTTGTCATGGGCTAAGTTGGGACTCTCCTGCAGGGATTGAACTTTCGAAAGCCGTGCCCGTGGTTATGGGCAGATGGGAATTTGTTAATGTCCGGTTGTAGATAACTTAAACCTTAATTTAATTAAAATGAATCAACCGTGTGTGTTACCATGATGGCCCCTTCTCGGCGGAGTCCGGGAAGTGGACACGGTGTTGGAGTAATGCTTGCGTAGGTTGTTCCTCTAGATTCTCGCTCGCGCTTTGCCTCCTCTTCTCGCTCTCTTTTGCGTATAAGTTAGCCACCATATATGCTAGTCGCTTGCTGCAGCTCCACATATTTTTGCCTTACCCCTTCCTATAAGCTTAAATAGTCTTAATCGCGAGGGTGCGAGATTGCTGAGTCCCTGTGGCTCACAGATTACTATTACACCAGATGCAGGGCCTGATGATTCTGCTCTAGGAGACGCGTATGAGCTCAAGTGGGAGTTCGACGAAGACTCTCAACGATACTACGTTTCCTTTCCCGATGATTAGTAGTGGTGCCCAGTTGGGGGTGATTGGGACCGTGTCGCATGTTGGGTTCTCTTTTATTTTGGCGCCGTAGTCGGGCCATGAGTGTATGCATGATGTAATGTTATTTATGTACTTGATTGACGTGGCGAGTGTAAGCCAACTATGTTATCTCCCCTTTTATCATTACATTACATGGGATGTTTGTGAAGATTGCCTAACTTGCGACATATGCCTTCAATGCGATTATGTCTCTAAGTCGTGCCTCAACACGTGGGAGCTATAGTCGCATCGAGGGTGTTACATTGAGCTCCCAGCGGCTGACCCAGAAGACAAGAAGGCCAAGGACGTGAAGCGCAAGGGGGCGGCCGTGCTCGCGGCTGAACCAGAGATGAAGCGCGGCTATGACCACCCAGAGTCATCCAAGGGCAGTCGTCCGTTCTGCGTCTTCCACAACGTACACGCCCACAACACCAATAAATGTGAAGAGATCAGGGCCATCCGCGATGGGCACCTCGGTTGTCGCGCCGAGCTCAATGATCGAGGTTACAGGAGTGGAGGAGGTCGAAGTGGAGGACGCTGGGATGACCGCGGCCCCCGCTAGGAGTGGCACGACCAGCCTTGTGAGGACAGCTCGCAGGGCCAGCCTCGTGAGGGCGCCTGGAGAGATCAGCCTCGTGAGGACCGTCCTCAGGGCAACGCTGGCCTCCCTCCGCTGCCACCACCACCAAGAAGGAACGACAACCACCAACAAGACGAGGGGGCTGGGGGCTTCCAGTAGCCTCGTGCCATTGCCTGCATCCTGGACGGCGCTCTGGCCCCAGCTTCTCATTGCATCTTCAAGAAGTTTGCCCGTGAGGTGAACACGACCCTCCCCAGGATCGAGGCCATGCGCCCGCTTAGGTTATCCAAGTGCACCGTCACCTTCAGCTCATCCGACCAGCTCAAGTGCACGGCAACTGCCGGCGCCCTCCGGATGCTTTGCTCGCCCGTCATCAACAATGTCCTCGTCACCAAGACCCTCATCGATGGCGGTGTGGGGCTCAATGTCCTTTCCATCGAGATGTTCGATCGCCTCCAAGTGCCCCATGATCAGCTGCAGCCCACCAAGCCTTTCTCAGGAGTGACTGACGGCTCCACCACCCCGATAGGGTAGATCTACCTCCCTGTCACCTTCGGCCAGCGCGACAACTACTGAATCGAGCTCATCGACTTCGACGTCGCCCACATGCACCTTCTGTACAATGGCATCCTTGGATATCCAGCCCTGGCCAAGTTCATGGTGGTGACTCATCATCGTTACGATGTCCTCAAGATGCCAGGGAACCGCGACGTCATCATGATCGCCTGCGAGGAGAAGGATGCAGTGTGCTCTCTCCAGCGCGCCTACCAGGCTGCAGCGGTCAAGGACCCACACAATGAAGGCACCATCTACCCTCCTTAGGCTATCCCCAAGAAGAAGAAGCAGTAGCTTCACCAAGAGCCTCAGGAGAGCGGTGTCTCCAGTGGCACCACCTCAGGACCTGCGCCCACGGATGGGGCGCCTCCCTCTTGCGCATAGGAAGGCGCGCCCAGCGCCCTCTTCGGGCTGGGCTCGGGGGCTCTCTTCTGGAGGGCCTCTAACTTAGCCAATGTCACGAGGGAGGCACTCGGGCACCACATGGAGGCGTGCTTTAGTGCATGTTTCCCTCACGAGGGCACAAGGCACGGGGTGCCAGCTGCTCAGGAGTTCATCACCAAGGCGATCGAGGATATTTAATAGGCAAGAGCAATGCGCGGCGACCGCTGCCCGCCGTCTGGCGCAACTCCTTGTCCTGGCGAGGACAACGAGCTACACGTCTACGTTAACATTCCAGGGCTCAACAGGGCCGCATCCCAGGAGTAATTCTGGCCATCGCACGTTGGTTGGTGTGAGGGTCCCCCTCACAGCTACATTCACATGCCCTTTGGCCTGCCGAGCACGGTTGTTACCTTCCAGTGCCGCCTATGGAGCATCATGGCAGCTCAAGAGGCCAGGCACCATGTGGTCCTGGCGGAGATAGCGACGGTTCTTCGCGAGCCCCCTGAGCACCCAGAGCCTCCTGAGGTTCAGGACCCACGTGGCTCGTGAGGAGCGACTTCTTCGGCATGCATCTTCAGCTACTCCAACATCTCTTCAAATGGTCCCAGGTGACATTTTCCAGTTTATTCTGTTGGGGGCGCCCATCAAGCTGCATTATCCCTAGATCGCATGGGCCTGTCCATGCGGCATGTATCTTTCTTGCATCTTCTAGTCGCTCTGTTGGGGGCGCCCCTCGGGCTGCACCATCCCCATGCCGTGTGGGTCTGTCCCTGTGGCATGTATCGTTCTTGCATCTATCAGAGCTAGCTTTACCTCCTTCCATGAGTCGCTTTATGATTATCATCTGCTTGTCCGTTACTTTGATGCCATGAACGTCGTGCGCCCTTGCAAGCCCACCCACGACCGCCTCATGATTAAGGACTGGCACGGCGTCTGTGCTTGGGTCCGTCCCTGCAGCGTCGCTTAACCCAAGAGGCTGACTTCTAGCTCGCGGGCCAGCCCCGTGTACTTCACCTCCCATGGACCTTGGTGCCTTGTTCTCGCATGAGCTAATCACGGGAGGACGAGCTAGGGCATGCGACACGGTGCCTCGCCACCACGGGAGTCGCACGCCGATTGTCTTTCTTCAGGATTTTCGCATGAGAAGACTGGGCACGACGTCTGTGCTCGGGTCCGTCCCTCCAGCATCGAGAAACCCAACGGCTGAGTTCTGTCTGGCGGGCCGGCCCCGTTCACGTCACCTCCTGAGGTCATTGGTGTTTGGCCTTCTCATGTGATAGCCTCAGGAGATTCATTCGGCGCAGGTTGTCTAACAATGTCGCAGGGTCATCACAAGTGTTCCACATCAAATTCAGGCACAACCCGCCTTGAGGTAGTGCCTCGTGAGTCCCGCGCTGGTTCACGAGTGCCCGGACACACCTCCTCTAGCCCTGCCGTGCAAGCCACGTGTCAGGGCGGGGCTGTACACGCCCCGGGGGCTCCACTCAGAGGGAGCCCCCACCCATGCACAAGTGGAAGCACCATGCTCCGTGCTGGCAGTCGACACGGTCAAGGAGCGGCTATGCCTGTGCAAGTGCGGAAGCGCCATGTTTCGCGCTGGTGATAAACAACTGGGGGTGGCCTCACGGCCGCATTAACCTCAGGGAGCCGCTAGGCTCGGTGTTCAGTTTCATCGCAACACTTTCCCTTTGGGAGAGTCACGCGAGGGGGCTGGGCACTGATAACCCACAAGTACAGGGATCGCAACAGTTTTCGAGGGTAGAGTATTCAACCCAAATTTATTGATTCGACACAAAGGGATCCAAAGAATATTCTCAAGTATTAGCAGCTGAGTTGTCAATGCAACCACACCTGGAAACTTAATATCTGCAGCAAGGTATTTACTAGCAAAGTAATATGATAGTAGTGGTAACGGTGGTAAAAGTAATATTTTTGGTTTTATAGTGATTGTAATAGTAGCAACGGAAAAGTAAATAAGCGAAGAACAATATATGAAAAGCTCATAGGCATTGGATCGGTGATGGAGAATTATGTCAGATGCGATCGATCATGCAACAGTTATAACATAGGGTGACACAGAACTAGCTCTAGTTCATCAATGTAATGTAGGCATGTATTCCGAATATAGTCATACGTGCTTATGGAAAAGAACCTGCATGACATCTTTTGTCCTACCCTCCCATGGCAGCGGGGTCCTATTGGAAACTAAGGGATATTAAGGCCTCCTTTTAATAGAGTATCAGACCAAAGCATTAACACATAGTGAATACATGAACTCATCAAACTACGATCATCACCGGTAATGGTTCCGATTATTGTCACTTCGGGGTTAACGGATCATAACACATAATAGGTGACTATAGACTTGCAAGATAGGATCAAGAACTCACATATATTCATGAAAACATAATAGGTTCAGATCTGAAATCATGGCACTCGAGCCCTAGTGACAAGCATCAAGCATAGCAAAGTCATAGCAACATCAATCTCAGAACATAGTGGATACTGGGGGTCAAACCCTAACAAAACTAACTCGATTACATGATAAATCTCATCCAACCCATCACCGTCCAGCAAGCCTACGATGGAATTACTCACGCACGGCGGTGAGCATCATGAAATTGGTGATGGAGGAAGGTTGATGATGACGATGGCGACAGATTCCCCTCTCCGGAGCCCCGAACAGACTCCAGATCAGCCCTCCCGAGAGAGTTGAGGGCTTGGCGGCAGCTCCGTATCGTAAAACACGATGAATCCTTCTCTTTGATTTTTTTCTCCCCAAACACGAATATATGGAGTTGGAGTTGAGGTCGGTGGAGCGTCAGGGGGCCCACGAGGAAGGGGGTAGGCACGCCCCCACCCTCGTGGACAGGGTGTGGGCCCCCTGACGTGGATTCTTCTTCCAGTATTTTTTATATATTCCAAAAATAATCTCCATTGATTTTCAGGTCATTCCGAGAACTTTTATTTCTGCACAAAAATAACATCATGGCAATTCTGCTGAAAACAGCATCAGTCCGGGTTAGTTCCATTCAAATCATGCAAGTTAGAGTCCAAACAAGGGCAAAAGTGTTTGGAAAAGTAGATACGACGAAGACGTATCAACTCCCCCCAGCTTAAACCTTTGCTTGTCCTCAAGCAATTCAGTTGATAAACTGGAAGTGATAAAGAAAAACTTTTACAAACTCTGTTTGCTCCTGTTGTTGCAAATATGTAAAGCCAGCATTCAAGTTTTCAGCAAAGATTGTGAACTAACCATATTCACAATAACACTTAGGTCTCATGTTTACTCATATCAATGGCATAATCAACTAGTGATCGATAATAATAAATCTCGGATGACAACATTTTCTTAAAACAATCATAATATGATATAACAATATGGTATCTCGCTAGCCCTTTCTGAGACCACAAAACATAAATGCAGAGCACCTTTAAAGATCAAGGACTGACTAGACATTGTAATTCATGGTAAAAGAGACACAGTCAGGTCATACTCAATGTAAACTAACAATAATGGATGCAAATGACAGCGGTGCTCTCCAACTGGTGCTTTTTAATAAGAGGATGATGACTCAACATAAAAGTAAATAGATATGCCCTTCGCAGAGGGAAGCAGGGATTTGTAGAGGTGCCAGAGCTCGATTTTGAAATAGACATGAACAATATTTTGAGCGGTATACTTTCATTGTCAACAAAACAACCAAGAGATCTCGATATCTTCCATGCTACACACATTATAGGCGGTTCCCAAGCAGAATGGTAAAGTTTATAATCCCCCACGACCAACAAGCATCAATCCATGGCTTGCCCGAAACAACGGGTGCCTCCAACTAACAACAATGCTGGGGGAGTTTTGTTTGCAATTATTTTGATTTGATCTAAGCATGGGACTGGGCATCTCGATGACCATCCATTTTCTCATGAGTGAGGAGCAGAGTCCACTCCTCTTGAGAATAACCCGCCTAGCATGGAGGATACAGACAGCCCTAGTTGATACACGAGCTATTCGAGCATACAAAACAGAATGTTTATTTGAAGGTTTAGAGTTTGGCACATAAAAATTTACTTGGAACCGCAGGTAGATATCGTATATAGGTAGGTATGGTGGATTCATATGGAATAACCTTTGGGGTTTATGGAATTGGATGCACAAGTGAAGGCTAGAAAAAGACTGGGAAGCGACTAGCTAGAGAGCGACAACAGTCATGATCATGCATTAAAATTAATCAACACCGAATGCAAGCATGAGTAGGATATAATTCACCATGAACATAAATATCGTAGAGGCTATGTTGATTTTGTTTCAACTACATGCGTGAACATGTGCCAAGTTAAGCCACTCGAATCGTTCAAAGGAGGATACCACCCCATCATACCACATCACAACCATTTTAATAGCATGTTGGCACACAAGGTAAACCATTATAAACTCCTAGCTAATTAAGCATGGCATAAGCAACTATAATCTCTAATTGTCATTGCAAACATGTTTCTTTCATAATAGGCTGAATCAGGAACAATGAACTAATCATATTTACAAAATCAAGAGAGGTCGAGTTCATACCAGCTTTTCTCATCTCAATAAGTTCATCATATATCGTCATTATTGCCTTTCACTTGCACAACCGAACGGTGTGGATAATAATAATAGTGCACGTGCATTGGACTAAACTGGAATCTGCAAGCATTCAATTCAAGAGAGAAGACTAAGGTAATATGGGCTCTTTGTTAGATCAGAAATAATGCATATAATAGCCACTCAACATTTTCATCATGGTCTTCTCCTCTTGACCCCAAAGGAAAGAAAAGAAACAAAACTATTTACACATGAAAGCTCCCAACAAGAAAAAGAAGAACGAGAAATCTTTTTGGGTTTTCTTTTTAATTACTACTGCTACAGGCATGGAAAGTAAACTAACTAAAAGCTACAACTATTTTTTTGGTTTTTCTTAAGGTTTTTCAAACACACAAGAAGAAAGCAAGAAAATGAAAATAAACTAGCATGGATGTTACAATGAAGAAGTATGAGCACCGACAACTGGCATGAGTGTGTGAACATGAATGTAATGTCGGTGAGAGATACATACTCCCCCAAGCTTAGGCTTTTGGCCTAAGTTCGTCTATGCTCATGGATCAAAGTTGTAGCTGGGGTCGTACTGAGATGCAGCGGCAATTGCCTGATGAGCTGCAGCTTGGAGGCGAGCTGCCTCCGCCCTCCTCTCGTACTCGGTCGCCTCCTCCCTGGTTATAACATGTCTCCCTTTTTCCTGAAAGTCAAAGAAAGGAGGAGCAGGGAGAGCAACGTGATAGGTGCGTCGTCTGTCGAAGATTAGTCGGTACTGGAGGAACTGATTGTTCCTCTCAACAAACTGATGACTTACCATGGCATTATAATCTAAATAAGCAGGAGGCAACTCAATATCATCTCCACATATGGGTATCTCAAGAAAGTCAGCTAAATGGGTTGCATAAATTCCACCAGAAATCTCCATCAGTACTATTATTATGCAACCTACATGCAACAATGGCCCCTAAGTTATATTGTGTATCTCCTAATACAGCACTCCTGAGAACACTAAGATTAGGAACACACATGTGACATGCCTCATCCTTACCATTTATGCATCTACCTATGAAGAGAGCAAAATAATGTATTGCAAGAAAATGAATGCTCCCTATGGTAGCTTGCGTGATTTCCCTTGATTCCCCCACAGTTATACTAGCAAGAAAGTCTTTATATTCAGATTTACGGGGTTCACTAACATTACCCCACTGTGGGAGTTTACAAGCAGTGTTAAAATCTTGTAAGTCCATGGTATATGATTTATCATAAAAATCAAATAGGACAGTGTGAAAATTGTGTGATGATGTAAATTTAAACCTTCTCACAAATGAATCACTTAAATAGAGGTACTGACGGCACTTATCTTCCACAAAGCTCTCAAGATCGGCATTACGCACATATGCTTCAAATTCCTCCTTGATTCCTGCTCGAACCATGAAGTCCTCTGACGACCATTCACAAGGCCGCACTTGAGCATCTCTTGGTAGTTCATTGTCCGGCTCGCGTATTGCAGACCTTGGTCCTTGCTTCCTTGAGGAACCATATTGGTACATTTTCCTAAACATATTTCTTCTTCTGAAAAATTTCTAAAATTTTTAGTAACTCAAAAATAAAAGTGAATCAAACTAAACAAGATTGATAGCAACTACTCCAACAAGTGCCTAGAGGCTATATCATGCATTAAAACTACTTTTGACCATATAAATTTGACATGCAAGCTCAAGAACAGGGTCACCTAAGCAGAAAAAATTTGCAATGAATAAAGCACTAGAACGAAAACTAATTGGACCATTGGAGGAGTCACATACCGAAGAACAATCCCCCAAAGCAGTTTTGTGAATGGAGCTTTGAGCAAGGATACCGAAAATGGCAGCAAGAGGAGCAAGAACTCGGGTTTGAGTTGTCTAGTGATTTTTTGGGGAGGAATAAGGAGTGTGTGGTGGCTCGAATAAGTGGAGGGGACGCATGTGGGGCCCACGAGGCAGGGGGCGCGCCCTAGGGGTGGGCGCGCCCTCCACCCTCGTGGGCACGTGGCTGCTCCCCTGTTGTGTTCTCAGTGCCAGATATTCTCAAATATTCTAGAAAAAACATATTTAATTTTCAAGGCATTTGGAGAACTTTTATTTTAGGGTATTTTTTATTGCAAGGATAATTCAGAAAACCGACATAAAATACTATTTTTGCTTTATTTAATATAAATAAGAGAAAGTAAAAAGGGGGTACAGAAGGTTGTGTTTTCTAAATTCATCCATCTCATGCTCATCAAAAGGAATCCACTAACAAGGTTGGTCAGGTCTTGTTAACAAACTCATTTTGAATAACATGAAACCGGAGAATTTTCGAATAATACTAGGTTACCTCAATGGGGATATGCACATCCCCAACAATAAGAATATCATATTACTTCTTGATAGTAGGAAAAGGAAATTCAAAACCTCCAATATTAATTGTTGATTTTTTTCCAATAGAATTGATATTGTGGACTTGAGGTTGTTTCCTCGGAAAGTTACCGTATGCTCATTACCATTAACATGAAAAGTGACATTGCCTTTATTGCAATCAATAACAGCCCTTGCAGTATTCAAAAAGGGTCTTCCAAGAATAATAGACATACTATCGTCCTCGGGAATATCAAGAATAACAAAGTCCGTTAAAATAGTAACGTTTGCAACCACAACAGGCACATCCTCACAAATAACGACTGGTATAGCAGTTGATTTATCAGCCATTTGTAAAGATATTTTAGTAGGTGTCAACTTATTCAAATCAAGTCCACGACATAAAGAGAGAGGCATAACACCGGCTCCAAGATCACATAAAGCAGTTTTAACATAGTTCCTTTTAATGGAGCATGGTATAGTTGGTACACCAGAATCTCCAAGTTTCTTTGGTATTCTACCCTTAAAAGTGTAATTAGCAAGCATGATGGAAATTTCAGCTTTCGGTATCTTTCTTTTATTTGTAACAATTTCCTTCATATATTTAGCATAAGGGTTCATTTTAAGCATACCAGTCAAACACATACGCAAAAAGATAGGTCTAATCATTTCAGCAAAGTGCTCAAAATCCTCATCATCCTTTTTCTTGGAAGGTTTAGAGGAAAAGGCATGGGTTTCTGAACCCATGGTTCTCTTTCCTTACCGTGCTTCCTAGCAACAAAGTCTCTCTTATCATAACGTTGATTCTTTGATCATGGGTTATCAAGATCAACAACAGGTTCAATCTCTACATCATTATCATTTCTAGGTTGAGCATCAATATGAACATCATCATTAACATTATCACTAGGTTCATGTTCATTACCAGATTGTGTTTCAGCATCAGAAATAGAAATAGCATTGGGATTCTCAAGTGTGTCAACAACAGGTTCACTAGAAGCATGCAAAATCTTATCAGTTTTCTTTTTCTTCCTCTTAGAAGGAATAGGTGCATCAATATTAGTTCTCTGAGAATCTTGCTCAATTCTCTTAGGATGGCCCTCAGGATACAAAGGTTCCCAAGTCATCTTACCACCTCTAGTCATAACTCTAACAACATTATCATTCTTCTTATTATTTAATTCATTAAGCAAATCATTCTGAGCCTTAAGTACTTGTTCTACTTGAGTGGTAACCATAGAAGCATGTTTACTAATAAGTTTAAGTTCACCTTTAACATTAGCCATATAATCACTCAAGTGTTCAAGCATATCAGCATTGTGTTTCAATTGTCTACCGACATAAGCATTGAAGTTTTCTTGTTTAACCATAAAGTCATCAAACTCATGCAAGCATTGGCTAGCAAACTTAGTAAATGGAATTTCACATTTATCAAATCTATAGAGAGAATTTACCTTCACTACATGTGTTGGGTTATCAAGACCATGGATTTCTTCAATAGGTGGTAAATTTTTAACATCTTCAGCTTTAATTCCTTTTTCTTTCATAGATTTCTTTGCCTCTTGCATATCTTCAGGACTGAGAAATAGAACACCCCTTTTCTTCGGAGTTGGCTTAGGAGTTGGTTCAGGAAGTGTCCAATTATTTTCATTAGTCAACATATTATTCAATAACAATTCAGCTTGATCAACAGTTCTTTCCCTGAAAACACAACCAGCACAACTATCCAGGTGGTCTCTAGAAGCATCGGTTAGTCCATTATAAAAGATATCAAATATTTCATTTTTCTTAAGAGGATGATCAGGCAAAGCATTAAGTAATCGGAGAAGCCTCCCCCAAGCTTGTGGGAGACTCTCTTCTTCAATTTGCACAAAATTATATATTTTCCTTAAGGCAGCTTGTTTCTAATGAGCAGGGAAATATTTAGCAGAGAAGTAATAAATCATATCCTGGGGACTACACACACAACCAGGATCAAGAGAATTAAACCATGTCTTAGCATCACCCTTTAATGAGAACGTAAACAACTTAAGGATAAAGTAATAGCGAGTTTTCTCATCATGTGTAAAGAGGGTGGCTATATCATTTAATTTAGTAAGATGTGCCACAACAGTTTTAGATTCATAGCCATAAAAAGGATCATATTCAACCAAAGTAATTAACTCAGGATCGATAGAGAAATCATAATCCTTATCAGTAATAAAGATGGGTGAAGTAGCAAAAGCAGGGTCATATTTCATTCTAGCATTCAAAGAATTTTCTTTACGCTTAGCTAATAATTTCTTAAGATCAGATCTATCATTGCAAGCTAAGAAGTCTCTAGCAGTTTCTTCATCCATAACATAACCTTCAGGAACAATAGGCAATTCATATCTAGGGGGAGAATCTTCATCATCACTTTCATCATATTATCAGTTTCAATAATTTCATCCTCTCTAGCCCTAGCAAGTTGTTCATCAAGAAATTCACCTAATGGCACAGTAGTATCAAGCATAGAAGTAGTTTCATCATAAGTATCATGCAAAGCAGAAGTGGCATCATCAATAACATGCGACCTATCGGAATCAATAGCATGTGTAGGTGTCACAAGTTTACTCAAAACAGAAGGTGAATCAAGTGCAGAGCTAGATGGCAGTTCCTTACCTCCCCTCATAGTTGAGGGAAAAATCTTGGTTCTTTGATCTTTCAAGTTCTTCATAGTGATAAGCAGATATAAATCCCAAGTGACTCAAAGAATAGAGCTATGCTCCCCGGCAACGGCGCCAGAAAATAGTCTTGATAACCCACAAGTATAGGGGATCGCAACAGTTTTTGAGGGTAGAGTATTCAACCCAAATTTATTGATTCGACACAAGGGGAGCCAAAGAATATTCTCAAGTATTAGCAGCTGAGTTGTCAATTCAACCACACCTGGAAACTTAATATCTGCAGCAAGGTATTTAGTAGCAAAGTAATATGATAGTAGTGGTAACGGTAGCAAAAGTAATATTTTTGGTTTTATAGTGATTGTAACAGTAGCAACGGAAAAGTAAATAAGCGAAGAACAATATATGAAAAGCTCGTATGCATTGGATCGGTGATGGAGAATTATGTCAGATGCGATCGATCATGCAACAGTTATAACATAGGGTGACACAGAACTAGCTCCAGTTCATCAATGTAATGTAGGCATGTATTCCGAATATAGTCATACGTGCTTATGGAAAAGAACTTGCATGACATCTTTTGTCCTACCCTCCCGTGGCAGCGGGGTCCTATTGGAAACTAAGGGATATTAAGGCCTCCTTTTAATAGAGTACCGGACCAAAGCATTAACACATAGTGAATACATGAACTCCTCAAACTACGGTCATCACCGGTAATGGTCCTCATTATTGTCACTTTGGGGTTAACGGATCATAACACATAATAGGTGACTATAGACTTGCAATATAGGATCAAGAACTCACATATATTCATGAAAACATAATAGGTTCAGATCTGAAATCATGGCACTCAGGCCCTAGTGACAAGCATTAATCATAGAAAAGTCATAGCAACATCAATCTCAGAACATAGTGGATACTGGGGATCAAACCCTAACAAAACTAACTCGATTACATGATAAATCTCATCCAACCCATCATAGTCCAACAAGCCTATGATGGAATTACTCACGCACGACGGTGAGCATCATGAAATTGGTGATGGAGGAAGGTTGATGATGATGATGGCAACGGATTCCCCTCTCCGGAGCCTCGAACGGACTCCAGATCAGCCCTCCCGAGAGAGTTTAGGGCTTGGCGGCGGCTCCGTATCGTAAAACGCGATGAATCCTTCTCTCTGATTTTTTTCTCCCCGAACACGAATATATAGACTTGGAGGTGGGATTGGTGGAGCGTTGGGGGGCCTATGAGGCAGGGGCGCGGCCAGGGGGGTAGGCACGCCCCCACCCTCGTGGACAGGGTGTGAGCCCCCTGACGTGGATTCTTCTTCCAGTATTTTTTATATATTCCAAAAGTAATCTCATTTATTTTCAGGTCATTCCAAGAACTTTTATTTCTGCACAAAATAACACCATGGCAATTCTGCTAAAAACATCATCAGTCCGGGTTAGTTCCATTCAAATCATGCAAGTTAGAGTCCAAAACTAGGGCAAAAGTGTTTGGAAAAGTAGATACGACGGAGACGTATCAGGCACGGGAGATACGCTCAGGCCTCACCTAGCATACGCCTCCCTGTCAGGTCCCTCGGACCTGGTCGTCACGCGCCCCTCCCGAGCGGGACCTCGGCGAGGAAAGGTATGGAGGTATGTTCGTACGTCAAGGGGGACGACTCAGGAGCCTAACTGGTCACGTAGCCCCTCACCCCTTGGTCTTGTCCTGGTGATCCGGATGACCCAACGGCGGCTGAGGTATGCGCAGGGCCAGGCCCTGCCGACACAGGACGCTAAGACCTACGCTCGCATCTCCTTCCCGAGGGTTGTTTGTACGTCAAGGGGAACTCCTGAGCATCGCGACTAAGGAGCCTAACTAGTCACGTAGCACCTCACCCCTTGGTCTCGTCCTGGTAATCTGAACAACCCAATGACGACTGAGGTATGCGCGGGGCCGGGCCCTGCCGACGTAGAACATTAATGCAAACGGGAAGGAAGACGTAAAATCCTAGCAAATTATTACAATACATACTGTCTATTAAAAGTGCCAAGCACATAAGTTCTTATGCCCCCACGAGGCACGATACATGTTGCTAGAGATAAGATGAAGGGGAGTGCCACCAGCAAGCTTCTTCTTCAGCCTTGGGCGTCACCATCGCCCGTGAGGGGTGCCCCGTCGTCGACAACATCGCCGTCGCCTATGCCGTCAGCTGTGGCTGTGGGCTCGACGGTGCCGTCACCGTGGGCGCGGGGTCGATGGCGAGAAACTTCCGCAACAAGGCCTCCACCTAGTCCTTCACGGCTTTACCAGCGGCGGTGCAGTGCTATAGGTCCATAGGCTCAAGCAGGGCCTCCAAGTCAAAGTTGGAGTCATGAAGATGGAGGTGGCTGAAGACGCGAGTCACGGCCGAGGCGGAGAGCGCGTGGGCTTCTCCTTCCACCATGGGGCCGACCCTAAGGACAACGCCCTCAAGCATCATGACAAGCTGGGGGGGGGGGGTAGCTCGGCGGGGCCTTCCTCAGCAATCACCAACGGCTCCTTCAACCCCATCCCGTAGAGATCTTGCAGTGCCTTGCAGAACCTCTCCTCAAGAGAATTGAAGGCGGCACGATCTTTGGGAAGAACTTTTGCCTTGGTCTCCAGCTGGGCCTTCTCCGCCTCCACCTCCTCCTTCAGCTTCACTAGGAAACCATGCTCCGCGGCCTGCTCCCATGCCGATCACTCTAGCTCGGTGTCACGATCGGTGACCGCATCTTCCCGAGCCTTCAGCTTCTCCTCTCGTGCCTCGCTCTGACGGGCCTTGACGACCTGTTGGCCGCAGAGGGCCTTCAATTCGGCCTCCGCCACCTGACAACGCTCCTCGGCATCCTTCACAGCCACGTCGCGGGTTGCCGCGGCTAGGCCAGCAGCCTGTTTGCCCTCTTCTGAGGCTGGCACGGCCTGGCTCCATGCCACCCTCACAGACGTGTCAGCTTGAAGCCATCCCGAGATCAGCTCCAGGCGCCCTCATGCCAGGCGCCGATCGGTGCCTTGAAGATCGCCATGAAGCTGGTTTAGCACAGAAAGAGCCTCCTCCAGAGCATCAGGCGGAGCCGAAGGGGCCGGGGGCTCTAGAGCCTTCAGGACTTCAGTAGGTGAGCTGAAGGCGAGCGCCTCCGGAGTCGGCTCCACCGCGGAGATCACCCCCTCATGAGGTCGGGCCTCCAGGCCTCGGAAGGATGACCTAGTTGCAGGAGCGCGTAGGTCAGCCCCATCCTTCTGCGGCAGAGGTGGTGCAACCACAACAAGCTGCCAGGCCACGGTGGTTCCGGCTGTCTCCTTCTTCTTCTTTGCCACTAGCATTGGCCTAGTCGTACAAGAGGGAGGCACCAAGTCACTATGGAAGAATAAGGAACAAAGACCAAGACGGCGCACTTACTGGTCCACGGTGGCATAGTCGCTCACCATATTCTAAAGCACCATGCCCACAGGCCTCGTGGACCAAGGCATTGGCACGCGAGCCCCAGCGGCAGACAAGGGCGTGGGGCCTAGGTCCGCGGCAGTCTCGGGCCCCGATGAGGCGGGGGCACCGCCTCGCGGGATCAGCGCCAACCTGCTCTTCTTTCTGGCACCCCTTGCCTCAGCTCCTTCGAAGGGGTGCCCTTGGACCTTGTGGAGACCCCGGCAGAGCGTGGCGACTCCCTGACAGGGTGCTCGTTGGCATCGTCATCATTGGAGAGGGTGCGGAGGAGATCGGTCTAGCGCGGGGGAGAGGTCTCCCCCGCCCCCTCCCAGGTCGCCTCTGAGTCCGCCCTCTCCTCCTGGTCAGACTCGCCGGAAGATACTGGCACCACCGGGCCTGGGAGCCGGGAAGTCTCCAAAGGAACGAGCCCGCGCTCGTCGAAGACATGCATGGCAGCGGCGATCTTCTCTCAGTCCAGGCGGCGGTACAGCGGAAGATGGGAGTCCGGGGGGCAACCCTGGTCCTTCCCTAGCAGGGTGCGCACAATCTGGTCCAGCTCCTCCTAGGACAAGTCATCCGGGCGGAGCCGGAGGTCATCTCCTGTGCCCTTGAACTTCCAGAGGGGGCGCAAGTGTGCCTGGAGTGGAGCCAGGCACTGCGTCAGGAATTCCTTGATGATCATGGCCCCCATCAGCTTCTACGCCTTCCGGTCGTCGGTCTTCAGGTCTGCCACCATCCTCTCTAGCAATGGCTCCACCCTGGGATCAGTGAGCTTCTCGTGAGTCCATCTGATGTAGGGTAGAACCCTAATCGGCCGGTCTTTCACGAAAGGAGCGGATCCCGTGACGAACACGAAGAACACGAGGAGGGAAACGAGGGAAAACACAAGGGAAACACAAGAGGAACACTCAAACTAACAAGAACAAGTGACACATGTGCTAGATCCTTGAGTACAAAGGGGAAGATACACGATCCAAAGTCAACAACGGACGATACACGGTAACCGGTCTTCTCCGTGAGGAGGTCTTGAGTTCTTCCCTAAAGAGGGGTCTTGAATCCGCTTGGGGGATCTTCTCCGGTGGAGGCTAGAATCTCCGGGGAGAAAGTAACCAAGTGGATGAGCAAAGCTCTCACACAAAATATGAGCTAATCCTTTGCTAACCCTAGCTAGAAGGAATAAGAGGTCTATATATAGTCTTGGTGCAAAAGAGGGGGCAAAGAGGTACATGGGCTGCGTCCCAACATGAAACAGCGCACATGCGTCGGACATCCGGGGGTCACCGATCGTCCGGAGGCTCGCGAGGGTCCGGACGTCCGGTGCCTGTCAGACGTTCATAGATTCGGCTCGGGTGGTCTTCTGTCGGACGTCCGGTCGGGGTTGGACGTCCGGGCGTTAGTCGTCCGTGGGGCGTTGGGTGTCTGTCTGTTTTATCTCGGGTGTAGAAGTGTCGGTTATCCGGAGGGGGTCGGACGTCCGGATCCTGGAGGTCGTCGGACGTCCGGGGTTCGTCAGTCGTCCGGAGCCTGGAGACTTTGAGCAGTTCTTCTACTTCGTCTCCGTCTTCACGTCCATCTTCTTCTTCTTCTTCTTCTCCTTGCTCCTTAGCTTCTCCCTGATACCTGAGTATGCACAATGTGTCCATATGAGGTAGTAGCCATGTCTCATGTGCATCGAAGTGGAAATCTAAGAGGAGTGATGTCACCTCGGTTTCAAGAGCTCTTGCACGTGCTCGTGTCATGGGTCCTCTATGCACTTGGTGAGGCGATGGTAGGTCCATGGGGATGACCTTGGGATGCTTCGCATCATCTTCCCTCCCTTGGGGAAGATCCATCCTCGGATCAAATTCTTCATCACCATGGTAGGGAGGGAGATCTTTGATGTTGAAGATGTCGCTCACAGAGTACTTGTCGCGTGGAATGTCGATCTTGTAGGCATTGTCGTTGTAGCGAGCAAGCACCTTGAAGGGTCCATCCACTCATGGTCGAAGCTTGGACTTGCGTTCTTGTGGAAAACGGTCCTTGCGAAGGTGTAGCCACACGAGATCACCAATGTTGAAGACCATAGGTTGCTTGTTGAAGTTGAGCTTGGTCGCAAGGCGTTGAACTTGGCGCTCGATGGTGTTTCTTGTATCTTCGTGCACCTTCTTGAGATGTGTCACACGTACACTTGCATCCAAATTGATGCGCTCTTGGAGTCATAGAGGGAGAATGTCCAAAGGGGACAAAGGGTTGAATCCATAGACGACCTCGAAGGGGGACTTGCCGGTTGTTGAGTGTCGTGCTCGGTTGTAGGCGAACTCGGTGATAAGTAGGCACTCCTCCCACTCCTTTATGTTCTTCTTGATGAGTACTCAAAGTAGAGCGGAGAGTGTGCGGTTGGTAACTTCCGTTTGGCCGTTGGTTTGTGGATGATACGCCGTGGAGAAAAGTAGCTTGATTCCGATCTTGGTGCATAGGGTCTTCCAAAAGTAGCTAAGGAACTTGATGTCGCGGTCCGAGACAATCGTCTTTGGCACTCTGTGTAGACGCAATATTTCCCTAAAAAAGAGAGTAGCAACATGTGAAGCATCGTCTATCTTGTTGCAAGGAATGAAATGTGCCATTTTTTGAGAAACGGTCCACAATGACAAATATCGAATGCTTCCCATTTCGAGTCCTAGGCAAAGTCCATGCTAATGTCTTCCCATGATTGATATGGAATTGGTAGAGGCATATAAAGGTCGTGGGATTGAGCTTTCGACTTAGCTTTGCGACATGTAGAGCATCCGTTGGTGAAGCGGTTGACGTCGCAAAACATCTTGGACCAAAAGTAGTTCTTCGAGAGCGTGGTGAATATCTTGTCTCGTCCAAAATGTCCCATTAAGCCTCCTCCATGAGATTCCTCCAAAAGAAACAAACGAAGAGAAGACTCGGGGATGCAAAGCTTGTTCCCAAGAGGTATGCGTCAAACACTTGGCATAAGGAGTAGCAAAGGTAGGATCATGCTCATACAAGTCTTTGATATGCTCAAAACCAATGACATACAATTCAAGTTGAGTGACAAGCATGCAAATGCGGGAAAGGGCATCCGCCACAATGTATTCCTTACCCTTAATGTACTTGATGACATAAGGAAAAGACTCACTAAATTCACTCCATTTAGCATGACGCTTGTTCAACTTGGTTTGGCCCTTAAGATACTTGAGCGTTTCATGATCGGTATGAATGATAAACTCATGAGGGCGAAGATAGTGTTCCGATTCATGCAAAACGCGAACTAAAGCATATAGCTCTTTGTCATAGATGGGATAATTGAGTTGCGCGCCGGAGAGTTTCTCACTAAAGTAAGCTATGGGGCGCTTCTCTTGTGTTAACACACCTCTTATATCGTTACCACTAGCATCGCAATGAATCTCAAAAGGTTTGTCGAAGTTGGGTAAAGCAAGCACGGGGGCATGAGTAAGCGAATTCTTAATCTCATTGAAAGCGGTATCTGGGATGGTCCCCCCAAAAAAGGCGCGTTCTTCTTGCTCAAAGCATGCAAAGGCGAAGCAATGGTGCTAAAATCTTTCACAAAGCGACGATAGAAACCCGCAAGGCCAAGAAAGTTACGCACTTGTTGCAAATTGGTTGGTTGTGGCCAAGTCTTAATAGCATTGATCTTGGACTCATCAACATGAACACCCTTAGAGGAAACAACAAAACCCAAGAAAACAAGATTGTCAATGCCAAAAAGGCATTTCTCCATATTAGCATAGAGATGCTCTTTTCGAAGAGTTTGCAAAACGGTTCGGACATGGGTGACATGCTCTTTGAGAGACTTGCTAAAAACGAGGATATCATCGAAGTAGACCGCAACAAACACACCAATGTAGGGGAGAAAAACATGATTCATAAGACGCATAAAAGTACCCGGTGCTTCCGATAGACCCATAGGCATGACTAACCACTCATACAAGCCAAACTTGGTTTTGAAGCGGTTTTCCATTCATCACCCTCTTGTATGCAGATTTGATAGTAACCACTCTTAAGATCAATTTTGGAAAAGATAGTGGCACCACTAAGTTCGCCAAGCATATCATCTAGGCATGGAATGGGATACCTATAATGAACGGTGATAGCATTGATAGGTCTACAATTAGAGCACATGTGAAAGCTATCGTCTCATTTTGGCACAAGAATGACTGGGACGGCACAAGGGCTCAAACTTTCACGCACATGTCCATGGTCTATGAGATGCTTTACTTGCCTTAGTATTTCTTTGGTTTCTTCGGGGTTGACGCGGTAGGGAGCTTTGTTCAGAAGCAGTGCTCCGGGGACGAGGTCGATGCGGTGCTCAATCCCTCGTAGTGGAGGTAGTCCCGGAGGTAGCTCGTCGGGGAAAACATCATGAAATTCCTGTAAAAGAGAAGACAACACTAGAGGAAGAGTGTGAGAAGTGTTAGTTTGTGGTGCATTGTCCTTGCACACAAGGACGTAGTGTAGGACACAAGATGGGTTCTCACACACTCCTCTTATCTCACTTTTGGTGGCAAATAGGACTAAGTTCTTCTTGTCGCTCATCATGGAGGTGTTCGATTTGGGCTTGTGGCGCTCACTCTATTTTTTGGTGGCTCACTCTCTCACTATGATCTCCATGATGGGTGGCTTGCTTATCGGCGACAACCTGGCTTGGAGACATGGGACGAAGTACGTACTCCTTGCCCTTCATCTTGAAGATGTAGTGGTTCGTTCGGCCATTGTGGATGGCTCCTCTATCAAATTGCCATGGGGGTCCAAGGAGAAGGTGGCAAACGGTCATTGGAACGACGTCGCACTCCAAGGTGTCTTCGTAGGTGCCAATTTTAAAGGAAACTTGTACTCTGTGCTCGACTTGGATAGTGCCGGAGTCGCTAAGCCATTGCACTTTGTATGGATGTGGGTGCCTCGTCTTGGGCAATTGGAGCTTGGAGCAAAGTTCTTCACTTGCGAGGTTATGACAACTCCCTCCATCGATGATGACTTTGACAGATCGTCCATTGATGCCGGCCTTGGTGTGGAATATGTGGAATCTTTGGTCTTCTTCTTGGTGATGCTGGAGAGTCAAGACCTTGGAGACAACAAGAGCGGGACTTGAATCTTCATCGCAAAAGACTTGTTCCTCTTCATCGTTCACTTGCCGGTGCATGGCGACTTGCTCAAGAGCGTCTATTTCTCCTTCACTCATCGAGTCGTAGGTGCCGTCGTCGTTGAGGATCATGGTCCGCTTGTTGGTGCACTCATAGGACTTGTGTCCTCGGCCTCCGCATGTGAAGCATTTGAAGGAACTTGTCTTAACGGTCTCATCGGTGGGTGTTGAGGATGATGAAGCTCTCGGCTTGAAGTTTCTCGTAGTAGGAGGATGACTTGGGGATGACGAAGCTTTCTTGGAACTCGACTTGTCGACGTTGCTTGTAGAAGGCTTGGTAGATGGTGTTGGAGTCGTTGAAGCCTGGTTGTTGGAGAAGCCGTATGACTTGGAAGAGAACTTAGCATACTTGAAGTCATCTTGCACTTGGCGTTCCGCTTTGGTAGCTTGATGCACTAGCTCGATGAGGTTCGAGTATGGTTGGAAGTCGGCGATCTTCTTGATAGGATGGTTGAGTCCATTCAAGAAACGTGCCATAGTTTTCTCATCATCTTCCGTGACATTGGCGCTTATCATGGCAATCTCCATCTCCTTGTAGTACTCTTCAACGCTCTTGGTTCCTTGCTTGAGTAGTTGGAGTTTCTTGAAGAGGTTGCGGTTGTAGTAGGTAGGCACAAAGCGTGCTCTCATGACATCCTTCATTTGCGCCCAAGTAGTGATAGGTGGTTCACCTCTTGCCTCTCGGCACTCGATAACTTGTTCCCACCAAATGAGGACATAGTCTTGGAACTCAAGGGATGCCATCGCGATCTTCTTCTCTTCGTCGTAGTTGTGCAAACAGAAGATTTTGTCGACCTTCAATGCCCATGAAAGGTACTCTTCGGGATCGTTGCTTCCATTGTACTTTGGCATGGTGAACTTGAGCTTTCCGTAGCGTTGCTCTTCATTGTGTTGGGGTCGGGGATGATGACGCCCATGTTGTTGATGATTGTCAAGCTCGTGTCGCTCTTGGTGAGGAGGGTTGTCAACCTCATGTTGCTCTTGGCATGGAGGATTTCCATTGTCGTCATGCTCTTGATGAACGTGGTGTTCTTGGAGAGCTTGTGGAGGAGCTTGTCGAGCTCGAGTAGGAGCTTGAGGAACTTGACGATGCATGTGACCTTGAAATCTCCGTTCTTCAATTTCTTTGCGAAGTGCTTCTTCTTGTTCTCGAGCTTGTCGGCCTTGTTGGCTACGGCTCTACTTGAATCTTGGAGGGCTTGTTGCGCCGCAAGTGCTTGAGCTTCACGGAGCTGTTGTTCTTGGCGTTGTGCCTCAGCATCTTGTGCAACTTGGTGTAGACACGCGCGCTCTTCCTCTTCATGTTGGCGTTGCTGTTGCCATTCTCGTGCTAGTGCAAAAGCCTCTTGTGTAACGCCCTCGATGCGGCTGTATCTCCCACGTGTCGAAGCACGACTTAGAGGCATAACCGCATTGAAAGCAATGTCGCAAGTGAGGTAATCTTCACAACAACCCATGTAATACATAAGGGAAAAGAGATAACATAGTTGGCTTACACTCGCCATGTCACACAATAGCATAAATATCATTACATTCATCCGGTTACACTCAAGGTCCGACTATGGAACCAAAATGAATATAAACCCCAAATGTAACATAGTCCCCTGCCCCAACCGGGCACCACTACTGATCGTCTGGGAAAGAAACATAGCATCGTCCTGAGTCCTCATCGAACTCCCACTTGAGCTCAGTTGAATCACCTGGAGCGGTATCATCGGTCCCTGCATCAAGGGGACTCAACAATCTCACACCCTCGCGATCAAGACTATTTAAGCTTATAGGAAGGGTAAAAGTATGAGGTGGAGCTACAGCAAGCGACTAGCATATTTGGTGGCTAACATACGCAACTGAGAGCGAGACGAGAAGGCAAAGGCACATCGAGAAACTATGATCAAGAAGTGATCCTAGAACAACCTACGTTCAAAAATAACTCGAGACCGTGTTCTCTTCCCGGACTCCGCCGACAAGAGACCATCACGGCCACACACTCTGTTCAATCATTTTAATTAAGTTAAGTTTAAGGTTATCTACAACCGGACATTAACAAATGCCCATCTGCCCATAACCGCGGGCACAGCTTTCGAAAGTTCAAATCCCTGCAGGGGTGTCCCAACTTAGCCCATCACAAGCTCTCACGGTCAACGAAGGATATTCCTTCTCCCAAGACAATCCGATCAGACTCGGCATCCCGGTTACAAGACATCTCGACAATGGTAAAACAAGTCCAGCAACACCGCCCAAATGTGCCGACAAATCCCGACAGGAGCTGCACATATCTCGTTCTCAGGGCACACTCAGATGAGCGCTCCGTACAACTAAAACTAGACCCCGAATTTCCTCGAGGGGGCGCTACAAAGGGCTCTAGTTTGGACCAACACTCAGAGGAGCACTAGCCCGGGGGGGGGGGGGTTTAAATAAAGATGGCCTTCGGGCTCCGGAAACCCAAGGGAAAAGAGGCTATGTGGCAAATGGTAAAACCAAGGTTGGGCATTGCAGGAGGAGTTTTATTCAAGGCGAACTGTCAAGGGGTTCCCATTATAACCCAACCGTGTAAGGAACGCAAAAATCAAGGAACATAGCACCGGTATGACGGAAACTAGGGCGGCAAGAGTGGAACAAAACACCAGGCATAAGGCCAAACCTTCCACCCTTTACCAAGTATATAGGTGCATTAAAATAGACAAGATATAATAATGATATCCCAATAATAAACAATGTTCCAACAAGGAACAAACTCCAATCTTCACCTACAACTAGCAACGCTATAAGAGGGGCTGAGCAAAGCGGTAACATAGCCAAACAACGGTTTGCTAGGACAAGGTGGGTTAGAGGTTTGACATGGCAATATGGGAGGCATGATAAGAAAGTGGTAGGTATCGTAGCATAGGCATAGCAAAAGAGTAAGCATCTAGCAAACAAAGATAGAAGTGATTTCGAGGGTATGGTAATCTTGCCTGCAAAGTTCTCCGAGTTGAGGTTAGCTTGATCCTCATAAACATACTCAATGGGCTCCTCGATCATGTACTCGTCTCCCGGCTCTACCCAAGCAAGAGCTACAAGCAAAGGGAGACACAATCAACCACGTGCAATGCACAAGCAACATGATACAAAACATGGCATGATATGCGGGATGTGATATGCGATGCATATGCATGATTTGGAAAGGAATGGTTGAACCTGGCCTCAACTTGGAAAACCAAGAGTGCCACTGGAAAGGTGAGTTGATTTCGGTCGAAAACGATATAAAGATCACCGGAATCGGATGCACGGTTTGGAAATGGCAAGCAAAATAAATATGGCACAAAGCTGTGATTAACAGCACGAGGCCATCAAAATGCATCAAGAACAACATGCTACAGCACTCTAACATAGCAACAAAATACATGGCAGGGATCCACTCAAGATGCTTGACAAAATAAGAACACTGAGCTATGGCTAATTCACTCAATAACAGGTTCAAACAAGCATGGCAAAAGTGCAAACGATTACAAGTTTCAGACTTAGTCAAGTCAGGAATTTAACATCAGGAAGCAATGTTTAGAGCACGATAACAACATGCTACAGGAACATATCATGGCAAATCAAGGCATGGCATGAAGCTACTCAAAGCATACAACAAAAGTCCCTTACTGACCATAAGCCAAAAGGGATCAGAAAATACAATTGCAACCACGTGAACATATAAATTATCGTTAACAGATTCAGACTTAGTGAAAAACTGGAACATGTCAAAACAGATATTGAGTAGGCATGTTTACGAGCTCGATGCACTCACTACAAGGCATTGCATGACAAACTAAGCTTACACCCAGCAAGTAGACATGGCATATAATCTAGACATGGCAAGAACAACAACATAGCATGCACGGATCAATTACAACAAGCTCGGCAAAATTGCTAAACATGTTAACAATCTGCCAGGAACATTTTATAGCAAAAGTAGAGCTTGATTGACTCAAGCTAGGGTGCTCCATAAATGCAAAAAAAGACATAGATGGATAGAGCACCACAATATCTACAAAACATCCTTACTGATCATGCTCAAAAGAGGCACGGATCACTTCGTAGCAACATGAACACATGGCATAAAAATAATGACAGGGCAATGACTTAGAATATTTCTAAGTCCCTGAAATCAGCAACATTAAGTAAGCTACTTTGCATGCTTGTGCTAGTCACCACAGAGATCACAAAAATACATGGCATACACCCCTGTAAAGATGGCATGGCATACTTCAAATCACAAGTAGAGCTCAAGATCATAGCATGCACACATTAATCATGGCAAAAATGATAAAAGTGCATTTGCTGATAATAATCTGAAACTAACATCACATAGCCCTCTTCCAAAAGCATTTAGGAGACCAGCTGGAGGAGACCAGCTGGTTGTTGGTGTTCTGCTTTCACTGTTCTGCAGACATCACATTCATTCACGAACTGAGCAATCTCGCGCTTCATTTGAGTCCACCAATACGACTGCTTGAGGTCATGGTACATCTTTGTACTTCCAGGGTGAATAGAGAGGAGTGAATTGTGAGCCTCGTTCATAATGACTTTACGAAGGTCACCTTTAGGCACAACAATGCGATCCTTGAAGAATAGAGTATCCTTGTCATCAAGGCGATAGCACTTGTGCTTGGGTTGACTCTTGGCAATCCCAATCTTCACCTTCTTCACCATAGCATCAAGAAGTTGAGCCTCACAAATCTAATCTTCCAAAGTAGGAGAGACTTGGAGGTTGGCTAGAAATCCTTGAGGAATAACTTGCAGACTGAGTTTGCGGAAAGCTCCACAAAGCTCCGGTTGGTAAGGCTTGAGAATCAAACTGTTGCAGTAAGCCTTCCTACTCAATGCGTCAGCAATTACATTGGCCTTGTGTGGAGTATATTCGATACTCGGATTATACTCTTGAATCATTTCGACCCAACGAGTCTGCCTGAGGTTGAGATTAGGCTGAGTGAAGATGTACTTGAGACTCTTATGATCAGTGAAGATGTCCACTTTTCATCCCAATAAGAGATGTCTCCAAGTTAAAAGAGCATGGACAACTACCGCCAACTCGAGGTCATGAGTGGGGTAGTTCTTTTCATTGGGCTTCAACTGGCAAGAGGTATAGGCCACAACTTTCTTCTCTTGCATCAACACTGCACCAAGACCTTGAAGGGAAGCATCACAGAAAACCTCGAACGGTTTGGATTCATCAGGAGGAGTCAGAACTGGAGCAGTGACTAACTTCTCTTTAAGGGTGTTGAAAGTGATGTCACATTCAGGCGACCAGACGTACTTCACATGCTTCTGGAGAAGGTTGGAAAGAGGCTTCGCGATCTTAGAGAAGTTCTCAACGAACCTTCGACAATAGCTTGCGAGCCCAAGGAAGCTGCGGAGTTGCTTCACATTCTGAGGTGGTTCCCAATTCACAATTGCAGACACCTTCTCAGGATTAACATCTATGCCCTTGGTGGAGATGATATGCCCAAGGTAGAGAACCTCATCGAGCCAAAACTCGCACTTTGAAAACTTTGCATAGAACTGATGTTCTCTGAGTTTATCCAGCACCAATCTCAAGTGTTTGGCATGATCCTCCTTGTTCTTGGAAAAGACCAAAATGTCATTGAGGTAGACCAAGATGAAGTCATTTGTGTAGGCGTTGAAGATGAAATTCATCATGCGAGAGAATGCTGGAGGAGCATTGACGAGGCCGAACGACATGACGGTGTATTCATATGAACCATAGCTTGTTCTGAAAGCTGTCTTAGGGATATCTTGTTCACGAATGTGTATCTGATGATAGCCCATACGGAGATCAAGCTTGGAGAAAACTTGAGCACCTTTGAGTTGTTCAAAAAGCTCATTGATGTTGGGAAGTGGGTACTTGTTCTTTATGGTCTTCTTGTTCAATGGACGGTAGTCGACACAAAGTCGGTCCGTTCCATCCTTCTTCTTGATGAAAAGAATGCCACAACCCCATGGAGAAGAACTTGGTCGGATGAGACCCATACGCTCTTGAATATCGAGTTGCTTCTTCAGCTCCTTCAACTCTTCAGGTCCAAGATTGTAAGGACGTTTGCAAACAGGTTCCGTGCCAGGCTCAAGATCGATGACGAATTCAACTGGCCGGTGCGGCGGCATTCCTCAAAGCTCTTCTGGAAAGACGTCTTGATACTCACAAACAACTGGAATCTGAGAGATGGCATCCAACTCGCCCTTCTCATTGAGAGAAAACTGTCGAATGGTATCATCACGAGCGACAAAGACGATTACATCCTCAGACGAGTGAGTCAATTGAATCGGCCTGGCAGCACAATCAAGGTGAGCCTTGTGCTTAGAAAGCCAGTCCATTCCGAGAATAAGATCAATATCTGAGTCGCCCAGAACAATAGGAGAAGCTAGAAATTTGTAGTCGCCCAACGTGATAGTAACATCCGGGACGTAGATATTAGTTGTCATTTGCTTGCCCGGGGACACGATTTGTAAAGATCTTTGCAAATACTGATAATCGCACTCATACTTTGATGCAAAGGGTTTAGATATGAAACAATGTGATGCACCAGTGTCAAAAAGAACTTTTGCACAAACATCGTTAACAGGAAGGTTACCCATGATGACATCTGATGAGTCCTCTGCCTGAGCTGCGTTCATCATGTTGACCTTGGCATGCTTGGGATTATGCTTGACCACTACGGTACAAGCAGATCTCATAGGAGGAGGAGGAAGACGCCTCTGATTGAAGCATTTGTTGGCATAGTGACCCTTCTGCTGACACTTGTTGCACGTGACCTCTGAGAGTGGACGGTGATACGAAGCACTTGATCTTGGAGCATGAGACGAAGTCTTGTTCTGAAAGCCTGGGTTGGGTGGGTGGGAGGATCCATTGCCACCTTTGCTCTTCTGCTGATAAGGCTGACGAAATGGAGGAGGAGGCAGCCAATACTTTTGCTGCTTAGCCACTTGAGTTGAGGAAGAAGGAGTTGCATCTCTGACTCGCTTCTTGGAAGCATCGCACTTGAGTTGAGCAGTCTCTTGTTTCAGTGCCATGTTGTAAAACTCGTCGTACTTCTGAGGCTCGAAAAGCACGAGAGCAAGTTGGAGATCTTCTCTGAGGCCACCCCTAAACTGATAAATCATGCTCCTCTCGTCGGGGACGTCCTGCTTGGCGAAACGAGCGAGCTTCTGGAACATGATGTTATACTAGTAAACAGACAAGTTGCCTTGCTTCAGGTTGCGGAATTCCTCACGCTTGCTCTCAACAACACTCTGAGGAATGTGGTGAGCTTTGATGTCTTGACGGAATTCATCCTGGGTAATCACACAACCTCCTCTGGAATCTTTGTATTGCTGAAACCATTCTGCAGCTTGGTCTTTGAGTTGGAAGGAGGCAAACTTGACAAAGTCCTCAGGCCTGACGTTGCTGCACTCGAAATGCTTGCAGATATCCACGAGCCAATCATCAGCGTCTATTGCCTCGACACAGTTGCTGAAGGTCTTTTGCTGGTTAGCGAGGAACTGGTTGAGTGTAGCAAACTGATTCTGATTGTTGCCATGGCCATGATTCCCTTGGTTGCGCTCTTGCAAAATTTGCATGATCAGCTGCGTGTTTGCATTGGTAGCGGCCATCACAGCTTGCCATGCCCCCGGAGGTGGAGGTGGTGGTGGCGGATCCGGATTCGGAGTCATACGCGTTGGAGGAGCCATCCTGGAGAGGGTGACATCCATTATCATCTTGATAGACATATATTCAAGCTGAATCAAACGGATTGAAATTGCAACATATAGTCTTAACATCCGAACAAAATGAACGAATGCATTCCAATTGAAATGGTCACACTTCCATAAATTGAGAAGCCACTTAGATAGAGGTAGAAGAATAAAACAACAAGGTACGGACATGAACAAATACTTAGTGAGGATTACCCAATCACAAACCAAATATCCATGGAAGAAATACTAGAGCTACATGAATTCCCACCTATGAAACTCCCGAACCTTTCCGGTTATGCAATCAAGTGTTGGGGGCACAGGGGAAGCATAACATCTCACCCAAAGCTAGCAAATCCTACATCCAGCTGTATCCATCCTTCAACACGTAACCAAGAAACCTTCGGAAATCGTTTACCTCAACCTTCGAAAAGCATCCGTTATACGAGTTATGGTAATACTCCCGAACTCCCGCCCCAGTACTAGGTGGCGTCGAGGTTATCTCACCAACAACTGCATAAAAGAGATTTTCGATGTCGGCGAAACTCAGGTATTCAAGAATTGCAACGATAAAATTGTGATGACAACACCTTAGAGCTCAACTCCCCGGGACACTGCCACAACCCCTAAATGGCAGGAGGCACCAAGAACAATGTTCTCGTCACAAAACCATCGGAACGATTCCAAGATACCCGCGTGATCCTAAATTTTTTTAGTGAAATTTGAGAAGAGAAGAGTCAAAACTCTACGTCAGGATGCCTCACCAGAGAAAGAAGGGACTGAGGAGTAAAAAGAATCCTACTCTCCGATATATATAATCCTAAATGACTCAAAACATTTTTCTAGACTCAACAACGCCAACGATTCGATCAAGCAGGGGGCTCCTAAGGTCGGGGAAGGCTCTGATTACCAACTTGTAACGCCCTCGATGCGGCTATATCTCCCACGTGTCGAAGCACGACTTAGAGGCATAACCGCATTGAAAGCAATGTCGCAAGTGAGGTAATCTTCACAACAACCCATGGAATACATAAGGGAAAAGAGATAACATAGTTGGCTTACACTCGCCACGTCAACAATAGCATAAATATCATTACATTCATCCAGTTACACTCAAGGTCCGACTACGGAACCAAAATGAAGATAAACCCCAAATGCAACATAGTCCCCGATCGCCCCAACTGGGCACCACTACTGATCATCTCGGAAAGAAATGTAGTATCGTCCTGAGTCCTATCGAACTCCCTTGAGCTCAGTTGAATCACCTGGAGCGGTATCATCGGTCCCTGCATCTGGTTTTGGAAGAATCTGCGAGTCACGGGGACTCAGCAATCTCACACCCTCGCGATCAAGACTATTTAAGCTTATAGGAAGGGTAAAAGTATGAGGTGGAGCTACAACAAGCGACTAGCATATTTGGTGGCTAACATATGCAAATGAGAGAGAGAAGAGAAGGAAAAGGCACGGTCGAGAAACTATGATCAAGAAGTGATCCTAGAACAACCTACGTTCAAACATAACTCGAGACCGTGTTCTCTTCCCGGACTCCGCCGACAAGAGACCATCACGGCCACACACTCTGTTCAATCATTTTAATTAAGTTAAGTTTAAGGTTATCTACAACCGGACATTAACAAATTCCCATCTGCCCATAACCGCGGGCACGGCTTTCAAAAGTTCAAATCCCTGCAGGGGTGTCCCAACTTAGCCCATCACAAGCTCTCACGGTCAACGAAGGATATTCCTTCTCCCAAGACAATCCGATCAGACTCGGCATCCCGGTTACAAGACATCTTGACAATGGTAAAACAAGTCCAGCAACACCGCCCGAATGTGCTGACAAATCCCGATAGGAGCTGCACATATCTCGTTCTCAGGGCACACTTAGATGAGAGCTCCGTACAACTAAAACCAGAACTCGAGTTTCCTCGAGGGGGCGCTGCAAAGGGCTCTAGTTTGGACCAACACTCAGAGGAGCACTGGCCCCGGGGGGGTTTAAATAAAGATGACCCTCGAGCTCCGAAAACCCAAGGGAATAGAGGCTAGGTGGCAAATGGTAAAACCAAGGTTGGGCATTGCTGGAGGAATTTTATTCAAGGCGAACTGTCAAGGGGTTCCCATTATAACCCAACCGTGTAAGGAACACAAAAATCAAGGAACATAACACCGGTATGACGGAAACTAGGGCGGCAAGAGTGGAACAAAACACCAGGCATAAGGCCGAACCTTCCACCTTTTACCAAGTATATAGGTGCATTAAAATAGACAAGATATAATAATGATATCCCAACAATAAACAATGTTCCAACAAGGAACAAACTCCAATCTTCACCTGCAACTAGCAACGCTATAAGAGGGGCTGAGCAAAGCGGTAACATAGCCAAACAATGGTTTGCTAGGACAAGGTGGGTTAGAGGTTTGACATGGCAATATGGGAGGCATGATAAGCAAGTGGTAGGTATCGTAGCATAGGCATAGCAAAAGAGCGAGCATCTAGCAAGCAAAGATAGAAGTGATTTCGAGGGTATGGTCATCTTGCCTGCAAAGTTCTCCGAGTTGATGGTAGCTTGATCTTCGTAAATGTACTCAACGGGCTCCTCGATCACGTACTCATCTCCTGGCTCCACCCAAGCAAGAGCTACAAGCAAAGGGAGACACAATCAACCAGGTGCAATGCACAAGCAACATGATGCAAAACATGGCATGATATGCGGGATGTGATATGCAATGCATATGCATGATTTGGAAAGGAATGATTGAACCTGGCCTCTAATTGGAAAATCAATAGTGCCATAGGAAAGGTGAGTTGATTTCGGTCAAAATCGATATAAAGATCACCGGAATCGGATGCACGGTTTGGAAATGGCAATCAAAACAAATATGGCACAAAGATGCGAATAACAGCATGAGGCCATCTAAATGCATCAAGAACAACATGCTACAGAACTCTAACATAGTAACAAAATACATGGCAGGGATCCACTCAAGATGCTTGACAAAATAAGAACACTGAGCTATGGCTAATTCACTCAATAACAAGTTCAAACAAGCATGGAAAAAGTGCAAAAGATTACAGGTTTCAGACTTAGTGAAAATAACAAGTCAGGAATTTAACATCAGGAAGCAATGTTTAGAGCATGATAACAACATGCTACAGGAACATATCATGGCAAATCAAGGCATGGCATGAAGCTACTCAGAGCATACAACAAAAGTCCCTTACTGACCATAAGCCAATAGGGATTAGAAAATACAATTGCAACCATGTGAACATAACAATTATCGTCAATAGATTCAGACTTAGTGAAAAACTGGAACATGGCAAAACAGATATTGAGTAGGCATGTTTACAAGCTCGATGCACTCACTACAAGGAATTTCATGACAAACTAAGCTTACACCCAGCAAGTATACATGGCACAGAAGCTAGACATGGCAAGAACAACAACATAGCATGCACGGATCAATTACAACAAGCTCGGCAAAATTGCTAAACATGTTAACAATCTACCAGGAACATTTTATAGCAAAAGTAGAGCTCGATTAACTCAAGCTAGGGTGCTCCATAAATGCAAACAAAGACATGGATGGATATAGCACCACAATATCTACAAAACATCCTTACTGATCATGCTCAAAAGAGGCACAGATCACTTGGTAGCAACATGAACACATGGCATAAAAATAATGACAGGGCAATGACTTAGAATATTTCTAAGTCCCTGAAATCAGCAACATTAAGTAAGCTACTTTGCATGCTTGTGCTAGCAACCACAGAGATCACAAAAATACATGGCATACACCCCTGTAAAGATGGCATGGCATACTTCAAATCACAAGTTGAGCTCAAGATCATAGCATGCACAAATTAATCATGGCAAAAATGACAAAAGTGCATTTGCTGATAATAATCTGAAACTAACATCACATAGCCCTCTTCCAACAGCATTTAGGGCATCAAGATGAGCTCAAATGAAAATGATGCAATGAGATGAAATGAAGTACTCGACGAGGCGAACATTTCGATATGCTACACGCATGAATCGGAGCAACGGTGATGAAGTTATGCCATGATGAATATCGCAAAAAAAATATCTAGGGTTTGGAGGGATAGTCAACCGAGTGGATATGGATCTGGATCCGGGTCACTGTAGCTGCGCGGATCTCGAAGATGGCCGGCCGAAGTCAAAGAACTCGCCGGAGCTCCTGTGCACCGGGGAAGAGCAGGGCGTCGCCGGATCCGGCACCGAGCGACGGTAGGCAGCGCGGACGGCGGTCGAGGCGGCGGCGGCGCTGGGCGGCGAGGAGGAGGAGGCGGGTGGTGGAGGCAGCCGTCGTTGGAGGCGCCGTGTGGCGGAGCAACTCCGGCGGCGGGCGGCACTCGACAGCTTGCGGGCGGCGCGGTGAGGGAGACAGGCGACGGCGTTGGGCGCGGGGGCGCCGCCCGGTCGATGGGCTTGGAGGGCCCGGAGCGGGCTTGCCCAGGCCGGCAGCGGGAGAGAGAAGGCGACGACAGGTGCCGGCTTCCGGTTGGCGGCGGCGGTTGTGTCTGGCCGGACCGAACGTGTCCGGCCGCGCGGATGTGCTGGGGCTAGGGTTAGGGGTGGAGGAGACCCGGAATTTCGAGGAGGAGGCCTTTATATAGAGGTAGAGGGAGCTAGGAGGCTCCAAATTGAGCACGGTTTGCAGCCACGCGATCGTGATCGAACGGCCTAGGTGATGGAGGAGGTTTAGGTGGGTTTTGGGCCACTTTGGAGAGGTGTTGGGCTGCAACACACACGAGGCCTTTTCGATCCCTCGGTTAACCGTTGGGGTATCAAACGAAGTCCAAATGGTACGAAACTTGACAGGCGGTCTACCGGTAGTAATCCAAGGCCGCTTGGCAAGTCTCGGTCCAATCCGAGAACGTTTAATACCCGCACATGAAAAGAGGTAGAAAGGGACACCGGAGGACATAGGAGCGCCGGAATGCAAAACGAACAACGGGGAAAATGCTCGAATGCATGAGACGAACACGTATGCAAATGTGATGCACATGATGACATGATATGAGATGCATGATAAATACAAAAGCACACAGAGACAAAAAACCTGACAACGAGGAAATATCATAACTTAGTGCCGGAAATGGCAAGAATTGGAATACAATTATGGCAAGTTACATACGGGGTGTTACATCTTGAGTTTGACGTTGTCGGCGCTCTTGGGAGTCGGTGTCGTGTAGAGGATTGAGGCTTGCTTGACGATCTTTGCGCGCGGCACGGCGTAGAGTGTTCGATGTCGGTGTACTTGAGCCGGAGAGGGTGAATTCGGAGTGTCATCTTGAGCGAGTCCTTGATGAAGACGAAGTGGAAGAAGAGCGGTTGAGCAACAAAGCGCGAATCTCGTCCATCCTTGCGTAATTTTCTTGCTTGTGATCGTCGAGCTTGTGGTCGAAGTAGTCCCTTGTATGTTGCTTGGAGAGTCGCAAGTCAGCGGCGAGGTTGTCGATGCGTTCACTCATAGCTTGTTGCTCTTGATGCAAAGCACGTTGTGCACCAAAGAGGTGGCTCTTGGTGACGTAGGAGTTCATGTTGTCGTCGTGCTCAATGAAGAATTGGTTGGTAGAAGTACTTGGCCTATCCATCATTCCAAGATACACAATGTGAGTGGTAGAAAGAGAAGAACGAATACCAAATGTACCTTGACCGAAGTTGAAAGTGGATCGATGATCACTCCAACGTAGGACAAGGAAATAACACAATTGGTACTAGCTCTTGTCGGTTTCTCACACCTACACAAGTAAAAGCTTATGGTGGAGCTTGGTTAGGATGGTGGCACAAAATTTGATGCAATTGTAAGTGAGGTTCAATAATGTTGGAAAATATTCGCAAGATGCAATGTAACAAGTAGACCAAGCATATAAGGTACACGGAAACACACACGCAAAAATATAGGTGGGGTTGTGCAACCAAGGGTGAGCCAAAATGTGGAATCCACAAAAATGCTCTTGTTGCACAACACTAGAGAGACACTAGCACGATTGCACAATAGGCGGATACAAAGAACATGTGCACAACCTACTTAGCAAAAATGCAAGGACTTCTATCCCAAGTATGCTCTATGCAAGTTGTTTCTATGCGATGATCCAAGATGATCGAGTATGACAATCTTAATGTTGTATTACGCTATGGTTCTTGCTTAAAATCTTTTTGCTTATCTTTACCTTTTGCTTAAAAGCTTCTTTGGCTCTTTGATGTTTGAGCTCTTTTCTCATGCAATGCTTGACGAACCAAGATAGCAATTGTGTATGTGATGACAACTTTGTGACAGAAGAGATGATACCAATATATGCAACGATGATGTATGTATGCTATGGGAAGTATGATCACTAATGTGCACAAGTCTCGTTGCCGGCAATACTCAATGGCTAGTCTCGATGGGTAAGCAACGCAAAAGAGTAAGGCTATGATGGCTATCAATGTAAAGGCAAGAATGATGTATCACGATACCAAGACGAGGTTACCGTTCTTGCTTACGGTACGGTGTCAAAATGGTGGACCGAATACCAAGATGTAGTCGAGGTTGTCGTTGCTGATGACGCATCCGTGGCGAAGATGAGCGGCGGTGATGTTGATGTCGAACCGTACCTAGATAGCCGGAACACAAAAGGATACGGAACCGCAACTCAAATTCTCAAAGCTTGAAGTGGCAACACGTGTCGGAGTGCAAAATGGGTAAGCAATGGTGGTGGTATGCGGAAGTGGTGATGTTGTATAGGTGGTAGGGGTGCGTATGTGGAAATGTGGGGCGGTGGTGGTGCAAAACTGGAAAAAAATTCAATTTTGTCAGGGTTCGTCGGACGTCCGGGCTGGGCCGATCGTCCGGTCGTCGGACGTCCGGTAGGGGTCGGACGTCCGGTGCCTGGGCGAAATTTGGGCACGGGATGAACAGCTAGGGTTCATGGTGGGGAGGTGGGAATTCATCAAATCTGGAGGATTTTGTGGATGGAAAGTGTGGAGACAAGGGGGAAAAGCTAGATCCACTCAAAACAAAGCAAATCCATGGATCCAAACCAACAAAATCTCAACACACTAACAAATCACAAAAAAAAATTGGGGCTATTTTTGTGGGGAATTTTCAAATTAGGACGAAAAACAACAAAAACTAGGCTAGAAACACAACGGGGAGGCTCCAAAATCGTGATCAACGTAGCTCATGATACCAAGATGATGTCGGGTAGAACCCTAATCGGCCGGTCTTTCATGAAAGGAGCAGATCCCGTGACGAACACGAAGAACACGAGGAGGGAAATGAGGGAAAACACAAGGGAAACACAAGAGGAACACTCAAACTAACAAGGACAAGTCACACATGTGCTAGATCCTCGAGTACAAAGGGGAAGATACAGGATCCAAAGTCAACAACGGACGATATACGGTAACCGGTCTTCTCCATGAGGAGGTCTTGAGTTCTTCCCCTAAAGAGGGGTCTTGAATCCGCTTGGGGGATCTTCTCCGGTGGAGGCTCGAATCTCCGAGGAGAAGGTAACCAAGTGGATGAGCAAAGGTCTCACACAAAATATGAGCTAATCCTTTGCTAACCCTAGCTAGAAGGAATAAGATGTCTATATATAGTCTTGGTGCAAAAGAGGGGGCGAAGGGGTACATGGGCTGCGGCCCAACATGAAATAGCGCACAGGCGTCGGACGTCCGGGGGTCACCGGCCGTCCGGAGGCTCGCGAGGGTCCGGACGTCCGGTGCCTGTCGGACATCCGTAGATTCGGCTCAGGTGGTCTTCTATCGGACGTCCGGGCGTCGATCGTCCATGGGGTGTCAGATGTCCGTCTGTTTTGGCTCGGGTGTGGAAGTGTCGGTCATCCGGAGGGGGCCGAACGTCCGGAGCCTGGAGGTCGTCGGACGTCCGGGGTTCGTCGGTTGTCCGGAGCCTGGAGACTTTGAGCGGTTCTTCTACTTCGTCTCCGTCTTCACGTTCATCTTCCTCTTCTTCTCATCTCTCCATAGCTTCTCCCTGATACCTGAGTATGCACAATGTGTCCATATGAGGTAGTAGCCATATCTCATGTGCATCGAAGTGGAAATCTGAGAGGAGTGATGTCATGTAACACCCCGGATGTAACTTTCCCAATGTGTACTCCAACTCTTGCCGTTTCCGGCGTTAAGTTAATTAATTTTCTCGGGTTCGGGTCTTTGTCTCCGTGTGTTGTTATCTTTGTCATGCATCTCATATCATGTCATCATGTGCATTGCATTTGCATACGTGTTCGTCTCATGCATTCGAGCATTTTCCCCGTTGTCCGTTTTGCATTCCGGCGCTTCGTTCTCCTCCGGTGGCCATTTCTAGCTTTCTTTCATGTGTGGGGATTAAACATTTCTGGATTGGACCGAGACTTGCCAAGCGGCCTTGGTTTACTACCGGTAGACCACCTGTCAAGTTTCGTACCATTTGGACTTCGTTTGATACTCCAACGGTTAACCGAAGGACCGAAAAGACCTCGTGTGTGTTGCAGCCCAACACCCCTCCAATTTGTCCCAAAAACCCACCTAACCCTGCTCCATCATCTAGAGCGTTCGATCACGATCGCGTGGCCGAAAACCGCACCTCATTTGGACTCTCCTAGCTCCCTCTATGCCTATTTAAACACCCCCCCCCCCGATTTTCGGATCTCCTTCCTCCCCGAAACCCTAGAAATCGTCCCCGCGCCACGCCGGACAAAAATCCTGCCGACGGACATGTCCGGGTGCTCCGCAACCGCTGCCCCGGGCCAATAGGCGCCCGCCACGTGGCCTCCCGCCGCCATTCACCGCGTCGGCCCGCTCGGGCCCAGATCCGGCCCCCGAGCCCGGCCGCCGCCTTCCCCGCGCCGCCCCGCTCTTCCTTCGTCGCGCCGCTGTCGCCCGCCACTCCGGCGCCGCGCCGCCGCCTGCTCCGCCCCGCCGCCGGCGAACACCGCCGCTGCCGCCCGGTCGCTGCTCCTCCCCGCCTCGCAACGCGCCGCCGCGCAAGCCGCCGCCTCCGCCGCCGTCCGGCCGCCGCCTCGCCTCCTCTCCGCCACCCGGCCTCTTCCTCCCGCTCCGGCCGCCGCACTGGCCATCGACGCCGGCGAGCTCAGATCCTGCCTCGGGCCGCGTGCCACCGGAACCCTAGATCTCGGGGTTGTTTTTTTCTAAGTCCCTGATAATTTCATTCCAAGTGCCCCTGTTCATAGCTCCATAACTTTGCATCCGTAGCTCCGATTCATGCATATAGCATATCAAAATGTTCGTCTCAGAGAGTATATCATTTCATTCCATTGCATCATTTTCATTTGAGCTCATCTTGATGCCCGAAATGCTGTTAGAAGAGGGCTACTTGAGTTAATTGTCAGATCTGCTACTCCTTTTAGCTTTTTGTCATTTTTGCCATGATTAATGTGTGCATGTTATGCCCGTGAGTTCTACATATGTTTTGTTAAGGGTTTTGCCATCTTTCCAGAGGTGCAACCCATGTATTTTTGTGATGTGTGTGGTGTCTTGTGCAAGCTTGCAAAGTGGTGCACTTGCTAATTCTGTTTTCAGGGACTTAGTAATTTCACTAAGTCCTGGAGTTGTTTATCTTATGATGCCATATGTTCATGTTGTTTCCTAGTGATCCGTGCCTCTTTTGAGGATGATCAGTAAGGATGTTTTGTTAATATTGTAGTGCTCTATCCATCCATGTCTTTGTTTGCAATTATGGAGCACCCTAGCTTGAGTCAATCGAGCTCTACTTTTGCTACTTTGTGAATCTGGGCAGATTGTCAACTTGTTTGCAATTTTGCCGATGATGTTGAAGTTGATCCGTGCATGCTATGCTATTGTTCTTGCCATGTCTAGCTTGCATTTTGTGCCTTCTTCATGGGTGTATGCTTTTCTTGCCATGACTTGCACCGTAGTGAGTGCATCGAGCTCGTAAACATGCCCACTTGAGTTATATTTCAGCATGTCAGTTTTTACCAAGTCTGAGAACTGATTATGTTTTTGCCATGTTCACATGCCTGCAATTGTATTTTCTGATCCCTTTTGGCTCAAGGTCACTAAGGGACTTTTGTTAAGATCTTTGAGTAGCTCCATGACATGCTTTACTTTTCCATGTTCAGATCCTGTAGCATGTAGTTTTGTTGCTCCGAAGAGGGCTACCTGATCTGAAATTCCAGACAAGTGTTAATTTCACTAAGTCTGAAATCTGTTTGTCATATGCATTTTTGCCATGCTTGTTTGAACCTGTTAATGGATGAATTGGTCGTAGCTCAGTGCTAGACTTTTGTTAAGCATCTTGTGTGCATCCCTGCCATGTATTTTTTTGTCATGTTTGGGTGCTGTAGCATGTTCATCTCATTGCATTTAGATGACTACTTGCTGTAAATCGCAGACCGGAGTCATTTTTGTATCGCTTGCCATTTCCAAACCGTAACTCCGATTCCGGCGTTCTTTATATCGTTTTCAAGCGATTTCATCTCATCTTTCCTGTGGCACACTTGGATTTCCAAGTTGAGGCCAGGTTCATGCATTTCCTGTCATATCTTGCTTTTTGCATCCCGCATCGCAACCCGCATAGCATATTATCATTGCATCATATTGCTTGATCCTTGCACGTGGTTGATTGTATCCTTGTTGCTTGTTTGTCTTGTTTGGGTAGAGCCGGGAGACGAGTTCGCTAACGAGGAGCCCATTGAGATTGCTTTCGAGGATCTAGTCAACTCTGACAACTGTGCAGGCAAGATGATCATACCCTCGAAATCACTACTATCTTTGCTATGCTAGTTTGCTCGCTCTTTTGCTATGCCAATGCTATGATGCCTACCATTTGTTTTCAAGCCTCCCAAATTGCCATGTCAAACCTCTAACCCACCATTATCCTAGAAAACCATTGATTGGCTATGTTACCGCTTTGCTCAGCCCCTCTTATAGCGTTGCTAGTTGCAGGTGAAGATTGGAGGTCGTTCCTTGTTGGAACATCTTTTATTTACTTGTTGGGATATCATTATATTATCTTGTTATCTTAATGCATCTATATACTTGGTAAAGGGTGGAAGGCTCGGCCTCTCGCCTAGTGTTTTGTTCCACTCTTGCCGCCCTAGTTTCCGTCATATCGGTGTTATGTTCCCGGATTTTGCGTTCCTTACGCGGTTGGGTTATAATGGGAACCCCTTGATAGTTCGCCTTGATTAAAGCTTTTCCAGCAATGCCCAACCTTGGTTTTACCTTTTGCCACCTAGCCTTTTCTTTCCCTTGGGTTCTGCAGACTCATGGGTCATCATTATTTTAACCCCCCCCCCCCCGAGCCAGTGCTCCTCTGAGTGTTGGTCCAAACTGTCAGCCGCCGGTGGCTACCAGGGGCAACTCTGGGCTGGCCTACCGGAAGTTTAAACAATCTGAGTGTGCCCTGAGAAAGAGATATGTGCAGCTCCTATCGGGATTTGCCGGCACATTCGGGCGGTGTTGCTGGTCTTGTTTTAACCTGTCGAAGTGTCTTGAATTACCGAGATACCGAGTCTGATCGGAACGTCTTGGGAGGAGGTCTATTCCTTCGTTGACCGTGAGAGCTTGTCATGGGCTAAGTTGGGACTCCCCTGCAGGGATTTGAACTTTCAAAAGCCGTGCCCGCGGTTATGGGCAGATGGGAATTTGTTAACGTCCGGTTGTAGATAACTTGAACCTTAACTTAATTAAAATGAATCAACTGAGTGTGTTACCGTGATGGCCTCTTCTCGGCGGAGTCCGGGAAGTGGACACGGTGTTGGAGTAATGTTTGTGCAGGTTGTTCTCTAGATTCTCGCTCGCGCTTTGCCTCCTCTTCTCGCTCTCTTTTGCGAATAAGTTAGCCACCATTTTGCTAGTCGCCTGCTGCAGCTCCACTCATATTTTACCTTGCCTTACCTATAAGCTTAAATAGTCTTGATCGCGAGGGTGCGAGATTGCTGAGTCCCTGTGGCTCACAGATTACTATTACACCAGATGCAGGGCCTGATGATTCCGCTCCAGGAGACGCGTATGAGCTCAAGTGGGAGTTCGACGAGGACTCTCAACGTTACTATGTTCCCTTTCCCGATGACCAGTAGTGGTGCCCAGTTGGGGGTGATTGGGACCGTGTCGCATGTTGGGTTCTCTTTTATTTTGGCGCCGTAGTCGGGCCATGCGTGTTTGGATGATGTAATGTTATTTATGTACTTGATTGACGTGGCGAGTGTAAGCCAACTATGTTATATCCCCTTTCATTATTATATTACATTGGATGTTGTAAAGATTGCCTAACTTGCGACATATGCCTTCAATGCGATTATGCCTCTAAGTTGTGCCTCGACACGTGGGAGATATAGTCGCATCGAGGGTGTTACAAGTCACCTCGGTTTCAAGAGCTCTTGCACGTGCTCGTGTCATGGGCCCGCTAGGCACTTGGTGAGGCGATGGTAGGTCCATGGGGATGACATTGGGATGCTCCACATCACCATCTTTCCTGGGGCATTGGCTGCAAGGTCGGTAGCACCAGCGAGGGGTGGATGCGCTTGGCACCCATGAAGATCCACATGTTCCTAAAGACCTCCACCTTCTTCCTGGCTAGCGAGATCGTGTTGCTGCCGTTCGCCGCGATGAAGTTGGCGCACCCCGAGCACTGGGTGCCATTGACCCGGAGGTAGAAGAGGTGGCGGAGCAGCGCCACATTGGGCATCACCCCCAGGAATGCCTCATAGTAAAAGGCAAAGATCGACAGGAGGAGGATGGAGTTGGGGTGAAGATGGAGGGTGTGGAGCTTGTATTGGCGAAGAACGGCGAAGAAGTCAGAGAAAGGAGGAACCAGCCCCGTGAAGATGCTGTGTTGAAAGAAGGGGTAGAAGGTGCCACCCAGGGTTTCTAGCTTAGCGGAGCCGACCTGGAGCGTCGTCTCTCCCCTTTCATTGTTGTTGTCGGCCGTCACCTAGAGTGCAGCGGCGAGGTGCTTCTCCTCGGCGATGGTGGACGCGCTCAAGGCTGGCTCGAACCAGGAGGCTTGACGCCCGGACGCGGTGGAGGACCCTGCCTTATCGGTGGCCATCGGTCGCTGATTCGGGATGAGGTTGGCGGATCTGGAGGTTTTTCGAGTAGAAGGGAAAGGGGATCTGGAACAAGGCGAAGGAAGGGCAATGAAGGCTTCACGGCAGATGCCAGCCTTTTTGTCAGTCAGGAACAGTTGCTGAGGCAGCGTGTGACTGGAGGCGCCCACGTCCCATCAGTCGCCATGCGTCGGCCAAGGCCGCAGGCGGTTAGGGCCCGCGGCGCTCTGCACTTGCCCTTTGGCTTCACCTTGAAGCCAAGTTTGAGCGCGCCTTGGGCCCGGGGGCTACTGTTGGCGTCCTGGAAACGGGGGTACCCAGACTTGCCTACCTGCGGCCCACGACATGGCTTTGTTGATGGCCCTGTACGACCCAGCTTCAGCATCAACAACCCAAGACCCTCACGAGGGGCCAAGCCTCGGGAGGCGGACGACACCAAGACCTCCCTAGAGGCGGCCACACCAGGCTGGCTCCCGAGGAGCGAAGATATCTATGCAAGGTCCACCTCACGAGGTTCATATGACGTGAGCCATAATGACCAAGGCCAGGCAGGCGCCAGCGGGCGCAGTGTACTAGTTTCCTCTTTGGTGCTAAGGAGGCAAGCGCAGGCGCCCAGTCCCAAGGAATCAAGAAAAGGTTTCCATATCGGTGCAACGAGACAAAGACCGCCAGGATGACAGGATGGAGGTCATCGCGGAGCCTACCGTGGCGTCACCACCAGAGGCTTTTGTAGGCAAAGACTACTTTTGTCAGGATAACTTGTACTAGGGAGGACAAGATCTTCACATGCACCCCAGAGTTCGAACCTCTCAAGGGTTTGCAGAACCCCGAATCTGACAAATATGATGGCTTTGTTTCCTTGCCCCAATATGAATGAGCAGCCAGCCCCAGTGAAAGTGCAAGACTTTGCACGTCTCAAACTAACCATCTACCGCAGCTCAACTCAGCCACTTGATGCTGATGACTGGCTCCATGACATCACCTTCGAGCTATAGTCTGGTGAAGTAGCCCCTGCTAGCTATGTCCCCTTCACGGCATACTACCTGAGGGGTCCCGCGACACAATGGTGGGACGTCCACGGGCGTTCCCTACCTGCTGGAACGGTCATCACTTGGGCGGATTTCCAAGCTGCTTTCCGTGCCCCCTTCATTCCTCAGAGAATCATGGACAGGAAGAAGCGTGAGTTCCACAACCTCACCCAAGGCAACAGAACTGTGGATGCTTATCATCGGGAGTTTCTGGACTTAGCCCGCTATGCTGAAGAGGACATTGCAACTGATGCTCACAGACAGGAGAAGTTCCACGAAGTCCTTCAAGCTGACATCAAGGTCGCACTTGTCGTGCGTGACTTTGCTGACTTCGCCACCTTGGTGAACAAAGCCATCCAGGTCAAAACTGGTCTGCAAGAACACCAGGGCTCTCACAAGCGCAACTGTGACACGGGCTCATCTTCAGGCCCGCCCTCGCAGCAGCGTAAGATCTGGATTCCCAATAGTATGTATCATCCAAATGCACGTGCTCCAAGGCAGCCTTATGATGCACCGCTTCTACCTCCACCATCGACTAGGCAACCAAGACTTCTAGCTGCACTACCCCAAGCCTCTACTCCCACTCCCAATGATGGTATGTGCTTCAGGTGTGGTCGTCCAGGTCACTGCGCCAGGGAATGCAATCAGAGCAAGAACCAACTCACACTTCTAGTAGCTGGTCGTGGAAACAATCAGCCCCGTAACAACAATGCTAGGCCTTATGATCGAGTTCATGCCAATCACGTTGATCTCAATGAAGCTCAAGACTAGCCTGCTATTGTGATGGGTACACTCCTCATAAATTCAGTACCATCATCCATTTTATGTGATACAGGATCATCGCTTTTGTTCATATTAGCTGAGTTTGCATTCATGCATGGCATTAAATACGAAGAGATGAACACTTCGCTAGTGGTACACATCCCTGTGGGCCAATGTCAAATCTCTATTGTTAATCACAACGTTCCCATAAAATCAAAGGGTTGGAATTCCTTGCATGTCCCACTGTCCTGAAATCTTGTAGCATTGATCTCATTCTGGGAATGGATTGGTTGAAAGCGCATACTGCTTCTATAGTTTGCACCACTAAGACCGTCCATCTGCTACACCCATCTGATGAAATAATAAGCTACAATGCTTGTCTGGTTCAGAATGTCGAGGCAAGACTATATGCCCTGAATGCATTGAACATTGCACCACTCAAGGGCATGGAAAACATTCTTGTCATTCGCGAATTCCATGACGTCTTTCCTGAAGAACTTCCATGGATTCCCCTTGCTAGAGCTGTGGATTTCATCATCGATTTGAAACCAGGCACCACTCCTATAGCCAAACAACCCTACAAGATGCTGCCACATGAACTCATTGCGTTTAAGGAGGAAATCGACAAATCTCTTCGCAGTGGTTTCATTCACCCAAGTTGCTCTCCTTGGGGAGCACCTTCTCTCTTTGTCAAGAAGAAGGATGGGACAAACCGATTGGTCTAAGATTATCATCATATTAACCAAGCCACTTTCCAGAACAAATATCCCCTTCCTCGGATCAATGATCTGTATGATCCACTAGCTAGTTCGCAGTCTTCTCTAAACTCGACTTGATGTTGGGTTACCACCAGATCAGTGTTCGTGAAGAGGATACCCCAAAGACCGCCTTTGTGGCTCGATATGGTTCATACGAGTACACCATCATGTCATTCGTCCTAACCAATGCTCTAGCTACATCCTCTCGCATGATGAACTATATATTCATGGAATGCCTCGACAAATTCATCGTGGATTATCTGGATGACATCCTTGTACACTCCAAGAATAAAGAAGAGCATGCTGAATATCTTAGTCTTGTCCTGGAAAAGCTTCGAGAGCATCAACTCTATGTTAAGTATTCCAAGTGTGAATTTTGGCTTCCCGAAGTAACCTATCTTGGGCATGTCATCTCCAAGGATGGTATTGCCGTCAAACCTGAGCAAGTTCAGGCTATTCTCGATTGGACTCCTCCTAAGAATGTCAAGAAAGTCAGAAGTTTTCTCTAACTCGCCAGATATTGCCATTGATTGATTGAGAACTTCTCCAAGATCGCCAGGCCTCTGACTGGCCTGCTTCAGAAAGGCGTCAAGTTCTAATGGACACACAAATGTCAGGAAAGCTTCCAGGCACTCAAAAAAAAGTTGACTTCTGCCCCAGTGCTTTCTCCTCCAGATATTAAGAAGGACTTTGTCATATACTGTGATGCCTCCCGTCAAGGATTCGACTGTGTCCTAATGAAAGAGCATAGAGTGATTGCTTATGCTTCTCGTCAATTGTGCCCTCACGAAGATAACTACCCAGTTCATGACCTTGAGCTTGTTGTTGTCATTCGTGCACTGAAATAGTGGCAACATTACCTTCTCAGAATCATTGCCAGATCTTCACCGACCACCAAAGTCTGACATATCTGTTTACTCAGCCAGACCTGAAGCTACGTCAGCATAGATGGATGGAAACTGTTGCAGACTTTGACTTGGGTATTTCGTATACACCAGGCAAGGCTAATGTAATGGCTGATGCCTTGAGCTGCAAGTCATATTGCAACCACCTCTAGGTTCGCAAAGTTCAGCCCTCACTTGTTGAAGAATTCAGAAAGTTGAACCTCCATATTGTTCCTCCTGGTGCACTCGCTCCCCCTCCTCCCGAGTGCCACAAACTTAACCTCCATGTAGTTTCTCAGGGTTCTCTCAATACTTTGGTTGCTAAACCAAATCTCATGGACTCCATCAAATGGCTACAGAAGGCTAACTGTGAAGTTGAGAGGATTAAACGCTATCTCGCAGAAGGAAGGCCCTCATTCCTCATTGTTGATGACGCTGGCACTTTGTTCTTCAAAGGCCGCCTAATTGTGCCAAGTAAGGAGAAAAACCTGGATATCACATAGGAGGTTATGGATGAAGCTCATGATACGCCTCTGTCTCTTCATCCCGGTAGTACCAAGATGTACCAAGACGTTCGTCAAAGATTCTAGTGGTCTAATATGAAGCAAGACATTGCTTGTTATGTTGTTGAATGTGACGTTTGCCGTCATATCAAAGCAGAACATCATAGGCCCACTAGAACTCTATAACCTATCCCTATTCCTGAATGGAAATGGGACCATGTTGAAATGGACTTCGTCACTGGATTTGCTAAGTCGCAGAAAGGTAATGATGATATTCTTGTCGTCATTGACCAGCTTTCCAAGGTTGCACACTTTGTGGCCGTCAAAGAAACGATCACTACTAGTCAGCTAGCAACCCTATACATGTCAAGAATTGTTTCACTTCACGGTATTCCAATGTTAATCAATTCAGACCATGGGAGCTTATTCACTTCAAGATTCTGGGCAATTTTCCAAGAAGCTATGGGGACTCATCTGTCTTTCAGCACTGCTTTTCATCCTCAGTCACAAGGGCAAGTTGAATGCGTCAACCAAGTTCTCAAAGACATGCTTCGAGCTTGTGTTATTTCCTTCGACAAGAAATGGGAGGAATCTCTCCCGTATGCTGAGTTCTCTTGTAATAATAACTATCAAGCTAGTCAGAAGATGGCCCCCTTCAAAGTGTTATATGGATAAAAGTGTCGAACCACTCTGAACTGGTCAGAAACTAGGGAATGTCCACTCTTCGGTCCGGATATTATCCAACACGCCGAAGAACAAGTCTGGGTCATTCGCGAGAATCTGAAGGCTTCTCAGTCACATCAAAAGAGTCAGTATGACCATCATCATAAATACATGGTCTATCAACCTCGCGAAAAGGCTTATCTTCGAGTTACACCAATGAAGGGTGCTCACCGCTTAGGGATCAAGGGCAAGCTAGCTCCTCGCTATATTGGTCCTTTCACTATTCTTGAGAAGCATGGAAAAGTGGCATATCAACTGGAGCTTCCACCGAACCTTTCTGAGGTTCACGGTGTGTTCCATGTGTCACTGCTCCGCCGCTGCTTCAGGGACCCAATCCGAGTAGTGGATCACGAAGTGCTTGAGTTGCAACAGGACCTCTCTTGTAAAGAGCATCCGGTCCACATTCTCAACCAAGCTGAGCGCCGCACACGTCAGAAGGCGATCAAATTCCTCAAGGTCCAGTGGTTGCACCATTCTGAAGATGAAGCCACTTGGGAACGCGAGGGTCACGTGCGTGAAAAATACCCTTCATTGTTTCCTTCTACCTCCTAAATCTCGGGACGAGATTTCTTGTAGTAGAGGAGAATTGTAACGCCTGGATAATTAAGCTAAAGTGAACCTCTGATAATGATGTCATGTCACCTCGATTACTGTTCTTAATCTCGCGTTAGTTCCAAAACCAATTCAAGTTAAAATTTGAATTAAAGGAAACAACAGAAGTTTTCAAACAATAAAACTAAAATGTTCGGGTTCTACCAGATAATGAATAGGTGATTATGGTGGAGAAACCACACTTTTATGAACTTTTTAAATACTCTAAAATGAATAAAACAGCAGGAAAACCAATTTAATAAATGATTTTTATTATTTATAAAATGTAAAACTATTTTATTTGGGGGTTTAAACTTTCTATAGAAGAGGTATAATTAGTGATACTAATTTAGATACAACTTTTATGTTTTATAAAACTAAAATAAAATAAAACAGTAAAAGGTAAAATAAATAAAAAGAGAAAGACAAAACAAAATTAAATAAAAAGAGAAAGAACCCCCTGGCCAACTGGGCCAGCCGGCCCAGCCGGCCACCACACTAACCTAGCCGGCCCGCCCCACTCCCCATTATCCCCAGGGCGACCGAACCCTACCCACCGACGCCCCCACTTCCCCCTCGCTCCCCATGTTCCCTCCTCCCTCGATCCAGCTTGGATCGGGGATGAAACACCGACGTCGCCGCCCGGAACCCCCTAGCCGGACCGCCGGCGGCTCCTCATCTCCTCCCCACGGGTCGCCCCCGAGCCTCGCCGCCCCCATTCTCACGACGCACGAGAGGCTCCCCCTCCTTCTCCTCTTCCCCCTGCCTGCGTGTGACCCTACCAGTCGACGCCACTGCCGCCTATCGTTGGCGCCGCCCACGCCACGACTTCGGCGCCCACCTGCCTCCCCGCGCGCCCGTGCTGTTCGCGGCCACCGCCACCACCCATACGAGCCCAGCGCCCGCGAGCTCGCTTGCACTCGTCGCGCCTCACCTGCAGCCACCGCGCTCGGGGCTCACAGAGCCCCACCGTTCCAGCCTCGCCCCGTAGTCGTCGTTCTCGGTCGTGCCTGCTTGCCTCCCCCTGCTGCTTGCCGCAGCGAGTTGCTACTGCCACCCACCGTCGCCCGCTCGCCCCACCTCACCCCGATAGCGCGCCGACCCCGCCCTGCCTCTGCACCACCGTCATTGCCCTCTGCCGCCCGCACCCGACCACCGCTGCTCCGCTCCCTTGCGCTCCGGTCCACGTCCGCCCGCTCCAGCCGTAGCCACGAGCTCGCCCCGCCATGGTCGCGCCTCTCGCACGTGCGCCTGCGTCACCTGTCGCGGCCCCTACTCGCCGCCTCGTTGCTGTCGCACTCGGCAGTTGCTGCCGCCCGGCCTCACCGACAATGGCGCCCCCTGGCTGTTTCCGGCACTCCCCGGCCACCCTGGCCGGCGCTCTCCTCCGCCCCGGCTGGCGCCCGGGGCCAACTGGGCTGTGCCCGCTCTAGGCATCTCTCGCCTGTTTGGGCTTCGCCTGATGCCCACCCCGCTATGCCCCTTTGGGCCAATGACAGTGGGGCCCCATGCCCAAAACGCTATAAAAAATAACAATAAAAATAAAAACTAATTAATTAATCCTATTTAGTTAACTAATTAAACGTAATTAACTTGCTAACTAATCTAATTAATCAGTTAGTTAGTTAGTCAGTCAATGGCGACCGGTCCCACCTGCCAGGGTTGACCTGTCAACCTTTGGTCCTGTTGACATCATACTAATGTCATGCTGACATAATAATTGCTTTTTCTAATTAAATTAATGTGATAATTCCAAAAATGAACTAAAACTTTAAAATTTAATATAAAATAATCCGTAACTCAGATGAAAACACTTTGTACATGAAAGTTGCTCAGAACGACGAGACGAATCCGAATATGCGGTCAGTTCATCTGCCACACGTCCCCCTCCGGTTCGTCTATGCGAAAATGCCAAAACACCGGGAATACTTTCCTGGATGTTTTCCCCCTTCGCTAGTACCACCTAGTACCGCGTTAGGGCACACCTAGCACCACTTAATGTCATGTCATGCAGTGTCATGCATCTGTTTGCATTGTATTCATTGTTTCTTCCCCCTCTTCTCTCCGATAGACTATGAGACTGACGTCGCTGCTGCCTGGTTGTCTACGGTGTTGATGACCCGTCCTTCTCTGCTGAGCTTCCAGGCAAGCAAACCCCCCTTGATCAACCAGATATCGCCCACTCTCTTCTATCTTATTCTTGCATTAGGTTTGCTACTATTTTTGATTCGATTGCTCCTTTCTGTTGCATAGCCTATCATTGTTTCTACAATTGTTGGTACCTTTACCTGCTATCCTAAATGCTTAGTATAGGATGCTAGTATTCGATCAGTGGCCCTACCTTCTTGTCCATATGCTATGTTATATTATCGGGCCGTGGTCACTTCGAGAGGTAATCACGGGTATATACATACTATACAGGTTACATGATGTGACTAAAGCCGGGTCGGCTCGCAGAGTACCCGCAAGTGATTCCGATGTGGGAGCTAAAAGGACAGGTGATAACCCACAAGTATAGGGGATCGCAACAGTTTTCGAGGGTAGAGTATTCAACCCAAATTTATAGATTCGACACAAGGGGAGCCAAAGAATATTTGAAGGTATTAGCAGCTGAGTTGTCAATTCAACCACACCTAGAGATTAATTATCTGCAGCAACATGATCAGTAGCAAAGTAAAATGATAGTTTGGATAATAGTGACAACAGTAACAGTAATAGTAATAGTGATAGCAATAGTTTCGTAGCAAGTGCAACAGTAATGATAGCAATAGTAACTTAGCAAGAACAATATAAGATAAATTCATAGGCATTGGATCGGTGACTTGTTGGATGATATCCATCATGAGACAGTTATAACCTAGGGTGATACGACACTAGCTCCAGTTCATAAATAGAATGTAGGCATGTATTCCGTAAATAGTCATACGTGCTTATGGAAAGAACTTGCATGACATCTTTTGTCCTACCCTCCCGTGGCAGCAGGGTCCTATTGGAAACTAAGGAATATTAAGGCCTCCTTTTAATAGAAAACTGGAACAAAGCATTAACACACGGTGAATACATGAACTCCTCAAACTACGGTCATCACCGTGAGTGGTCCCGACTATTGTCACTCCGGGGTTGCCAGATCATAACACGTAGTAGGTGACTATAACTTGCAAGATCGGATCTAGAACATGGATATAATGGTGATAACATAAATGGTTAAGATCTGAAATCTTAGAACATAGTGGATACTAGGGATCAAGCCCTAACAAAACTAACTCGATTACATGATGAATCTCATCCAACTCCTCACCGACCAGCGAGCCTACGAAGGAATTACTCACTCCCGGTGGGGAGAATCATGGAATTGGCGATGGAGAAGGGTTGGTGATGATGAAGAACGAAGATCCCCCTCTCCGGAGCCCCAAATGGACTCCAGATCTGGCCTCCCGATGAAGAACGGGAGGTGACGGCGGCTCCGTCTCGTGGATCGTGATAATTCTTTCTCCCTGATTTTTTCTGAAAAAATAGGATTTTATAGCGTCGGTTTCAGGGTTTGCGGGGCCACCAGGTGGGGACAACCTACCTGGGCGCCCCAGGAGGGGGGCGCGCCCTGGTGGGTTGTGCCCACCCTGGTGCCCCCCTTTGATGGATCTTGGCTACAAAAATTCTTGTTTATCGTATAAAAAATCCTTGCAAAGTTTCATTCCATTCCGAGAACTTTTATTTCTGCACAAAAACAACACCATGGTAGTTCTGCTGAAAACAACGTCAGTCCAGGGTTAGTTTCATTCAAATCATGCAAATTAGAGTCCAAAACAAGAGGAAAAGCATTAGGAAAATTAGATACGTTGGAGACATATCAACTCCCCCAAGCTTAAACCTTTGCTGCTCCTCAAGCAATTCAGTTGTTAAACTGAAAGTGAAAAAGAAAAACTTTTACGAACTCTTTTGCTTTTGTTTGCATAAATAAGCTTAAACAGCACCCAGGTTTTCAGCCAACATTATAACTAACCATGCCGACAATAACTCTTAAAGATTATATTAACTCATGTCAATGATATAATCAGCTAGCAAGCAATAATAAAATATCTCAAATGGAACACGTTGTCAAAACAACCATGATATAATATGACAATAGTTGTATCTCACTAGCCCTTTCTGAGACCGCAAAACATAAATGCAGAGCACCTCCAAAGTCCAAGCACTGACTAAACATTGTAATTCATGGTAGAAAAGATCCAGTCATGATGCACCCAACATTAGCTACACACAATGCATAAGCCATGACAGCAGTGCTCTCAGGTTCTGACGCTTGTTTTAGAAGGTGATAACACAACATAAAAGTAAATAGATAGTCCCTTCACAAAGGGAAGCAGTGATTTGTAGAGGTGCCACAGCTCAAGCTTTTAAACAGAGGTAAATGATATTTTGAGACATGCACCCTTCTCATTTACTTCACGACTATCAGTTATCAATATCTTCCATTCTAAGCACGCTAGTGGCGGTTCCCAAGCGATAAAAGTAAAGGTTTACTCCCCCTCCACAAGCAATCACACTCCACGACTTGTCTGAAACGACGGGTGCCGTCCAAACCAACAACCGTCTCGGGGAGTTTTGTTCAATTATTTGCATTTTTTAGTTCGGGACTGGGAATCCCTATTACCGCCCTTTTCTCATGCGATGGCGAGTGAATAAACACTCGACCTGAGAATAACCCGCTTAGCTTGGAAGATACCAACCACCTCTTGTCGTTCCATGAATGATCCAGGCACACAAAAAGGAAATTTATTAGAAGTTTTTAGAGGTGGCACATGCAAATTTACTTAGGACGGCAGGGTAGTACCGCATATAGGTAGGTATGGTGGACTCATCTAGAATAACTTTTGGTTCAAATTTTTTAGGTACAAGCAGAATTCCCACTTAGTACGGGCGTAGGCTAGCAATTAGATTGAGAAGCGACCAGCTAGAGAGCAACAACGGTCATGAACATGCATTATGCATAAGTAACATTGGACACTAGCATGAGTAGGATATGAACACCATGAACATAAATATAATAGAGGCTATGTTGGTTTTGATTCAACTACATGCATGAACATGTGCCAAGTCAAGCCACTCGAACATTCATAGGAGGACACCATATCATCACACTACATCACAATCATTTTAACGCAATGTTGATATCCAAGATAAATCATTATCCACTCCTAGCTACTTATGCATGGCATGAGAAACTATAATATCTAATTGTCATTGCAAACATGTTTAATCATAATGAGCTGAATCATGGATACTAGGTTAAACATATTTACACAAACAGAACAAGTCGAGTTCATACCCGTTTCCCTCTGCCACGGCCAGTTCATCGAATATCATCATTATTTCCTTTCACTTGCACGACCGAACGATATCAAAATAATAATAATAATAATAATAATAATAATAATAATAATAGTGCAAGAGTGTCGTGGGCTAAGCTGGAATCTGCAAAACATTTTATTCAATAGGAGAAGACAAGGTAAAATGGGCTATTTATTAGATCAATAGTTATTCATATGAGAGCCACCCAACATTTCCATCGTGGTCTTCTCCTCGGTACAACTCGAATAAAAAGAAAGAAATTCAGAGAACCACACTAATATTTTTTGAAGTTTTTGGTTTTCTTCAACAAGGAAATAAAAGGGAAAAGCAAAAACGAGAAAAACTATTTACACGGGAAAGCTCCCAACAAGCAAAAGAAGAACAAGGAAATCTTTTTGGGTTTTCTTTTTAGTATTACAACTAAGCATGCATAGAAAATAAACTAACTACAACTAATTTTTTTTGGTTTTTCTAAGATTTTTCAAACACACAAGAAGGCAAGAAAATAAATTAAGCATGGATGATACAATGAAAAACTATGAACACCAACAACTGGAATAAGTGGACATAAATGTAATGTCGATGAGAAACAAGTACTCCCCAAGCTTAGGCTTTTGGCCTAACTTGGTAATCGATCAGTAATCTGGATAATAGTCGGTGTAGTAGCTCACGGAGGCTCTCGGTACGGATGCCTCGGCCTACCATGCTGCCTCCACTGCCGCGTTGTGAGCTTGGGCCTTGCTCTCAAGAACAAAATATCTTCCTTTGTTGTGATAGTCAAAAAGAGCAGGCGCAGGAAAATATGTGTCCACAACAGATGTTTGGTTAAACAACAGATTGTAGGTGAAGTTATGAATTTTTCCTTTGAGGATCTTATGACTTTTTAAGGTGTCAAAATCTAAATACTGCGTGGGTAGGATAGGGTCAAAGGGCTAAGGTGAAACACCAAGCCCTCGTGCTAAACGCGTGGCATATATTCCACCATAGAAATAGCCACTATTAGCGTTATGCTGCAGTCTGCGTGCAACAATCGCTCCAAGATTATAACTCCTTTCACCGGTGAGAGCGGTGCGTATGAGGCTCAAGTCTGGAGCACAGAGCATGCTATAGTCTTGCTTTCCTACTATACATTTCCTGTTAAATAATGCAAAGTACTGAATTGAGGGAAAATTAATGCTCTTTATTCTACCTTGAGTCACTCCCCTCGTCTCACCGTAGCAAAGACTAGTCAAGAATGATTGGTACTCAGCCCTTGGCGGTTCGTCAAGCGAACCACGGAATAGGAGTTTGCAGTAGTGAGCAAAACTCTCTAGTGAGATGGTAAATGAATTTTCATAAAGCTTAAATGGCATCCTAGACTCACGGGGATGGAATTTAAATCCTTTGACAAATGATTCGGTAAGATTGTGGCGTTGCTCGCACTTATCTGAAAATTAGGGACCGAGATCGGCATTGTGAACATATTGCTCAAATTCCTCCTTAATGCCCACACACATCATATAATCATCGCAAGGCCATAAGCATGTTTTGGTGGGTGCATCTCAATGGAACTTTCACTTGGTTCGACATAAGACGGACAAGCGGAGTTGTCACTAGAAGATGCCCCCAAGGATCTCCTCCTCGAAGAAATCTTCCAAATATGTTCATCATGCTCATGTACAATTTTCTGAAAAATTTTGAGGGACAAAAATTTATCAACAAAACTTTATAAGACTGATAGCAACTACTCATAGGGTTACATAGAGGCCATAGCAAGCATTCAAACTACTTAGATCTCTAAGAATTCAACATGCAAGCTCATCTACAGCAGCACCAAGAGTAGCTAATTATTCAAAATATAAACCATTAAAACAAAAACAAATTGGACAAATGGTGGAGTCACATACCAAGCAACAATCCCCCGAAATAGTTTCAAAAACGCAGCTTCGAGCAAAGAGATCAAAATCCGCGGGTTTGAGAGCAAGAACACGGGAGAGAGAGCAATGGAGATTTTTTTCTGGAGGTAAGTGATGATGTGGTGTGAAGGGATAAGTGAGGGGGGCCACGTGGGGACCACAACCCACCAGGGCGCGCCTGGGGGTCTTGGCGCGCCCAGGTGGGTAGTGCCCACCCGGTGCACCTCCCTCTGATATTATTTGCACCAGAAATTCTTAAATATTCAGAAAAAAATTGTATTAAATTTCCAGAGCATTCTGAGAACTTTTATTTTTGGGTCATTTTTTATTGCACTAGAAATTTAGTAAACAGACAAAACATGGCATTTTATTTTATTTAACTAATAAAAACAGAAAACAAAAAGTAGGGACAGAAGGTAGTGCTTACTAAATTCATCAACTTCATACCTCTCAAAAATGATCCATTGATAAGGTTGATCAAGTCTTATTAACAACCACTTTCGATTAGCATGAAACCGAAGAACTTTCGTAAATCACTAATTTACCTCAATGGGGGTATGAATGTCCCCAACAATAAGCATTTCATATTTCATTTTGACAGTAGGTAAAGGTATTTGAAAACTTCCAATAGTGATTGCAGGAGATTTTTCAATAACATTAATACCATTCACTTGGAATTGTTTCTTTGGAAAGTGCACCGTATGCTCATTACCATTGATGTGAAAAGTGACCTTGCTTTTATTGCAATCAATAACAACCCTGCAGTATTCAAGAAGGGTCTACCAAGGATAATCGACATGTTGTCGTCCTCGGGCATCTCAAGTATAACAAAGTCAGTCAAAATAGTAACATTAGCAACAACAACGGGCACATCCTCACAGATACCGATAGGTATGGCAGTTGATTTGTCAGCCATTTCAATTATATTTCAGTAGGTGTGAGTTTATTCAAATCAAGTCTTTTATATAAAGAGAAAGGCATAACACTAACACCAGCTCCTAAATCACAAGAAGCAGTTTTCACATAATTCTTTTTGATAGAGCAAGGTATAGTTGGTATTCGCGGATCTCCAAGTTTTTTAGGTACTCCATCTTTATAAGTATAATTAGCAAGCATGGTGGAGATTTCAGCTTCCGGTATTTTTCTCTTATTAATGATGATGTCTTTCATATACTTTGTATAAGGGGCATTTTCAAGATATCAGTCAAGCGAGTACGCAAAAAAGACTGGCCTCGGCATTTCAGCAAAGCATTCAAATTCTTCATCATCATTCTTTTTAGTTGACTTAGGCGGAAAGGGCATAGGTTTTTGAACCCACGGTTCTCTTTCTTTACCGTGTTTTCTAGCCACAGAGTCACTATTATCATACCTTTTATTCTTAGGTTGTGGGTTATCAAAATGAACTAATGGTTCTATATCAACATCATTGCCTGGTGCTTTATCATTTGTTCGAGTATTTTCATGAACCTCATCATTATCATACCTTTTATTATTTGTTTGAGTATTTTCATGCACTGGGGCAGAAGTTTTCTCGGACTCACCGGCTATTGCCGTCCATTCATCGAGAACTTCTCCAAGATCACCAGGCCTCTGACTGGCCTGCTTCACAAAGGCGTCAAGTTCCAATGGATAGACAAATGTCAGGAATGTTTCCAGGCACTCAAAGACAAGTTGACTTCTGCCCCAGTGCTTGCTCCTCCATATACTAAGAAGGACTTCCTCATATATTGTGATGCCTCCTGTCAAGGATTAGGCTGTGTCCTATTGCAAGAGCGCAGAGTGATTGCTTATGCTTCTCGTCAATTGCGCCCTCATGAAGAGAACTACCCAGTTCATGACCTTGAGCTTGCTGCTGTCATTCATGCACTGAAACAGTGGCGTCATTACCTTCTCGGTAATCGCTGTGAGATCTTCACCGGCCACCAAAGTCTGAAGTATCAGTTTACTCAGCCAGACCTGAACATACGTCAACCGAGATGGATGGAGACTGTTGCAGACTTTGACTTGGGTATTTCATATACACCAGGCGAGGCTGATGTAATGGCTGATTTCTTGAGCCGCAAGTCATATTGCAACCACCTCTAGGTTCGCAAAGTTCATCCCTCACTTGTTGAAGAATTCAGAAAGCTGAACCTCCATATTGTTCCTCCTAGTGCACTCGCTCCCCCTCCTCCCGAGTGCCGCAAAATGAACTTCCATGTTGTTTCAAATGGTTCTCTCAATACTTTGGTTGCTAAACCAGATCTCATGGACTCCGTCAAATGGCTACAGAAGGCTAACAATGAAGTTGAGAGGATTAAATGCTATCTCACAGAAGGAAGGCCCTCATTATTCACTGTTGATGACGCTAGCACTTTGTTCTTCAAAGGTCGCCTAGTTGTGCCAAGTAAGGAGAAAAACCTGGATATGACTTAGGGGGGTATGGAAGAAGCTCATGATACACCTCTGTGCATTCATTCCAGTAGTACCAAGATGTACCAAGACATTCGTCAAAGATTCTGGTGGTCTAATATGAAGCAAGACATTGCTCGTTATGTTACTGAATGTGTCATTTGTCATCGTATCAAAGCAGAACATTGAAGGCCTGTTGGAACTCTACAACCTATGTCTATTCCTGAATAGAGATGGGACCATGTTGAAATGGACTTCATCACTGGATTTCCTAAATCGTAGAAAGGTAATGATGTTATTCTTGTCATCATTCACCAGCTTTCCAAAGTTGCACACTTTCTGGCCATCAAAGAAACGATCACTGCTAGTCAGCTGGCAACCCTCTACATGTCCAAAATTGTTTCACTTCACGGTATTCCACTAGTAATCAGTTTGGGCCGTGGCAACTTATTCACTTCAAGATTCTGGGCAAGTTTCCAAGAAGCTATGGGGACACATCTGCCTTTCAGCACTGCTTTTCATCCTCAGTCGCAAGGGCAAGTCGAATGCGTCAACCAAGTTCTCGAAGACATGCTTTGAGATTGTGTTACTTCCTTCGGCCAGAAATGGGAGGAATCTCTCCCGTATGCTGAGTTCTCTTATAATAATAGCTATCAAGCTAGTCTGAAGATGGCCCCCTTCGTTATATGGACGAAAGTGTCGAACCCATCTGAACTGGTCAAAAACTGGGGAATGTCCACTCTTCGATCCGGATATTATCCAACACGCCGAAGAACAAGTCCGAGTCATTCGCGAGAATCTGAAGACTGCTCAATCACGTCAAAAGAGTCAATATGATTGTCATCATAAAGACATGGTCTATCAACCTGGCGAAAAGGCTTATCTTCGAGTTACACCAATGAAGGGTGCTCACCGCTTCAGGGTCAAGGGCATGCTAGCTCCTCGCTATATGGTCCATTCACTATTCTCTAGAAGCATGGAAAAGTGGCATATCAACTAGAGATTCCGCCGAACCTTTCTTAGGTTCACGATGTGTTCCATGTGTCACAGCTCCGCCGCCGCTTCAAGGCCCAATCTGAGTAGTGGATCATGAAGTGCTCGAGTTGCAACAGGACCTCTCTTATAAAGAGCATCCAGTCCACATTCTCGACCAAGTTGAGCGCCGCACATGTCAGAAGGTGATCAAGTTCCTCAAGGTCTAGTGGTCGCACCATTCTGAAGATGAAGCCACTTGGGAACGCGAGGATCGCGTACGTGAAGAGTACCCTGCATTGTTTCCTTCTACCTCCTAAATCCCAGGATGAGATTTCTTGTAGTGGAGGAGAATTGTAACACCCAAATAATTAAGCTAAAGTGAACCTCTAATAATGATGTCACATCACCTCGGTTACTGTTGTTATCTCGCATTAGTTCCAAAACCGATTCAAGTTAAAATTTGAATTAAAGGCAACAACAAAAGTTTTCAAACAATAAAACTAAAATCTTCGGGTTGTACCAGATAATGCATAGGTGATTATGGTGGAGAAACCACACATTTATGAACTGTTTAAATACTCTAAAATGAATAAAAGAGCAGCATAACCAATTTAATAAATGCCCTTTATGATACGGGGCTAAGCCGGTGTAGGCCGATCTTTCACAATTGCAGTGGATTCCCTCGAAGAACATGAAGAACACGGGGAAGAACGGAGAGAGATCACAAGGGGAAACACTCAAGAACAAGTCCAATCACACATCCACTAGACAATCAAACACATAAGATCCACAAGGTACATGAACAACAAAGAGAAAGATACAAGGTAGAGTTCATCCCAAATCCAAGGGAGATGGGGGCTTGAATCCTAGAAGGATCTTCCCACGAAGGGGGCTTGAATCCCTCGGGATCTTCTCACATGGAGGTCTTGAACTCCATGGGAGTGGTCTCTCTCTCTCTCTCTCTCTCAAGAGGAGGAGGTAGGAGCAAAGCTCACATACAAATGAGCTATCACTTTGCTAACCCTAGAAAGGAGGTGGAGGTGGTCTATTTACAGTCTAAGCCACGAAGGGGTAAGTGGGAGAGGGATACAAGGCCAAAGGCCTGGCTGCGCATAGGTAGTGTCATTCGTCCGGTCGGGGTCAGACGCCCGGTCGCTCGCAGGGGTCCGGACGTCCGGAGGGCATCGGACTTCCGACGTTTTGGCTCTTGAAAGGTGGCGTCGGATTTTAGGGAGGCGTCGGTCGTCCGGTTGGTGGGACTTGTCGGACGTCCGGTGTGCGTCGGTCGTCCGGCCGCTGTAGCACGCGTCAGCAATAGCTCTTTTGGCTAGTGAAGTCTCGAGGCGTTGGACGTCCGGAGGTCGTCAATCATACGGAGGCCATCGGTCGTCCAAGAATTGTAGCTTGTCCCAGCTCTGTTTCTTTCGTCTTTGCTTCCACGCTTCCCTCGCGGATGGTGTAATTGTTCCTTGGCGCTTGCACTCCTCCTCGTTGTCCATAGAGTTCCAACAATACATATGTATGCACATGAGTGGAGTGTCAAGTAGTATACCATCCTCGAAGGGGTCAAGTGAATACATGTAAAGGAGATGATTTACCTTTATGTATGTGAAGTAGAGGTTGCGTGTGTCACTTGCCAAACAGATTCTTGACATGGTGATGTCTGTAGGATGCTCCGCATCATCTCCCCCCCTTGGGAAAGATGCGACCTCGGATCAAAAACCAAATCACTGTGGGAAAGAGATGGCTTCACCGTGTAGAAGTGGACGTTCACCAAGTACTCGTCATCTTGAAGCTCTAAATGGGCACTCTCCAATGTCGCACCATCTTGTGATTCCTTCAAAAGGAGTAAGGACAACAAATACTTGGACAAACAAATGTGGTTAGCATTAGTGCAAAACCAAGCATTCAAGAGGTGGTTCACCAAACAAGTATCGTCATCATTCAAAGCATATGGTTTGACAAAGGATTGTGACATGGCATGTAAGCACATAAATTGAGCACAAGCAAAGATATCATGGGGACAAGCATGTAAATGTGAGGTAGTGATTCAAATATGTGTGATTAGAGATTAAGCATCTACCTCAAGTTCTTAGCAAGCATTCACCAATTGCTCAATGAAAGGTCTATGGAAGGCATAAGAATCATTCACAACACCAAAAAAAATGAAGTGTCTAAACACATGGGTCAAGTGCAAGACAATCCAAGCATAGCGTGCATAGGGTGTAGTGAAGATAGTATGGCACTCAACATAATAGAAAGAGCAATTGTGCATCATGTGTGAGGCAATCAAGTCAAACATGTGACAAGCAATGGTACATGGCTGATACGTCTCCAACGTATCTATAATTTTTTATTGGTCCATGCTATTATATTATCTGTTTTGGATGTTTATTGGGCTTTAATATACCTTTTTATATTATTTTTGGGACTAACCTACTAACCAAAGGCCTAGTGCAAATTGCTATTTTTTTGCCTATTTCAGTGTTTCACAGAAAAGGAATATCAAACGGAATCCAAACGGAATGAAACCTTCGGGAGAGTTATTTTTGGAACAAATGCAATCCAAGATACTTGGAGTGGACGTCAAGGAAGCAACGAGGCGGCCACGAGGTAGGAGGGCGCGCCCAGGGGGTAGACACGCCCCCACCCTCGTGGGACCCTCGTGGCTCCGCCGACCTACTTCTTTCGCTTGTATATACTCATATACCCCAAAAACATCCAGGAGCACAGCGAAACCCTATTTCCACCGCCGCAACCTTCTATACCCGTGAGATCCCATCTTGGGGCCTTTTCCGGTGCTCCGCCAGAGGGGGAATCAATCACGGAGGGCTTCTACATCAACACCATAGCCTCTCCGATGATGTGTGAGTAGTTTACCACAGACCTTCGGGTCCATAGTTAGTAGCTAGATGGATTCTTCTCTCTCTTTGGATCTCAATACAAAGTTCTCCTTGATTCTCATGGAGATCTATTCGATGTAATTCTTTTTGCGGTGTGTTTGTCGAGATCCGATGAATTGTGGGTTTATGATCAAGATTATCTATGAACAATATTTGATTCTTTTCTGAATTCTTTTATGCATGATTTATTATCTTTGCAAGTCTCTTCCAATGATCAGTTTGGTTTGGCCTACTAGATTGATCTTTCTTGCAATGGGAGAAGTGCTTAGCTTTGGGTTCAATCTTGCGGTGTCCTTTCCCAGTGACAGCGGGGCCAGCAAGGCACGTATTGTATTGTTGCCATAGAGGATAAAAAGATGGGGTTTATATCATATTGCTTGAGTTTATCCCTATACATCATGTCATCTTTCCTAATGCGTTACTCTGTTCTTATGAACTTAATACTCTAGATGCATGTTGGATAGCGGTCGATGTGTGGAGTAATAGTTGTTGATGCAGAATCGTTTCAGTCTACTTGTCACGGATGTGATGCCTATATACATGATCATGCCTAGATATTCTCATAACTATGCACTTCTATATCAATTGCTCGACAGTAATTTGTTCACCCACCGTAGAATTTGCTATCTTGAGAGAAGCCACTAGTGAAACCTATGGCCCCCGGGTCTATCTTCCATCATATTATTTACTTGCTATTTCTGCTGCCTTTTTATTTTCCAATCTATAAAACAAAAATACCAAAAATATTTATCTTATTATCTCTATCAGATCTCACTTTCGTGAGTGACCATGAAGGGATTGACAACCCCTTTATCGCGTTAGTTGCGAGGTTCTTGTTTGTGTGTGCAGGTACTAGGGACTTGCGTGTTACCTCCTACTGGATTGATACCTTGGTTCTCAAAAACTGGGGGAAATACTTACGCTACTTTGTTGCATCACCCTTTCCTCTTCAAGGGAAAACCAACGCATGCTCAAGAGGTAGCAAGAAGGATTTCTGGCGCTGTTGCCAAGAGGTTGCACCAAGTCAAGTCAAGATTTGATCTCCCAGCAACTAGCCATTTCTGGCGCCGTTGTCGGGGAGATCTACACACAAGTCAAGACATACCAAGTACCCATCACAAACTCTTATCCCTCGTATTACATTATTTGCCATTTTCCTCTCGTTTTCCTCTCCCCCACTTCACCCTCGCCGTTTTATTCGCCCTCTTTTTCGTTCGCCTCTTTTCCGTCCGTCTCGTTTCGCTTGCTTCTTGTGTGCTTGTGTGTTGGATTGTTTCTCATGATGGCTCAAGACAATACTAAATTGAGTGACTTTTCCAGTACCAACAATAGTGATTTTATTATCACTCCGATTGCTCCTCTTACCGATGCTGAATCTTGTGAAATTAATACTGTCTTGCTGAACCTTGTTATGAAAGATCCATTTTCTGGCCTTCCTAGTGAAGATGCAGCTACCCATCTGAATAGCTTTGTTGATTTATGTGATATGAATAAGAAAGATGTGGATAATGATATTGTTAAATTGAAGCTATTTCCATTTTTGCTTAGAGATCGTGCTAAAACTTGGTTTTCATCTTTGCCTAAAAATAGTATTGATTCATGGAATAAGTGCAAAGATGCTTTTATCTCTAAGTATTTTCCTCCCGCTAAGATCATCTCTCTTAGAAACAATATTATGAATTTTAAGCAACTTGATCATGAGCATGTTGCACAATCTTGGGAGAGGATGAAATTAATGATACGTAATTGCCCTACTCATGGATTAAATTTATGGATGATCATACCAAATTTTTATGTTGGATTGAATTTTTCTTCTAGAAATCTTTTAGATTCTGACGCAGGAGGCACTTTTATGGAAATCACTTTAGGAGAAGCTACTAAACTCCTAGATAATATTATGGTTAATTATTCTCAATGGCACACCGAAAGTTCTACTAGTAAAGAGGTTCATGCTATAGAAGAAATTAATGTTTTAAGTGGAAAGATGGATGAACTTATGAAATTGTTTGCTAATAAGAGTGTTTCTTCTGATCCTAATGATATGTCTTTGTCTACTTTTATTGAGAATAATAATGAATCTATGGATGTGAATTTTGTTGGTAGGAACAATTTTGGTAACAACGCGTGTAGAGGGAACTTTAATCCTAGGCCATTTCCTAGTAATTCCTACAACAACTCTTATGGAAATTTTAATAATATGCCCTCTGATTTTGAGACTAGTGTTAAAGAATTTATGATTTTGCAAAAGAATTTAAATGCTTTGCTTGAAGAAAAATTGCCTAAGATTGATGTGTTGGCTAGGAACATGGATAGAATTTATCTTGATGTTGATTCTTTGAAACTTAGACCTATTCCACCTAAGCATGATATCAATGAGTCTCTCAAATCTATGAGAATTTCCATTGATGAGTGCAAAGAAAGAACCGCTTGGATGCGTGCTAAAAAAGATTGCCTTATAAAAGCGTGTTCTTCTAGTTTTCACGATAAGAAGGATGAAGATCTAAAAGTGATTGATGTGTATCCTATTAAATCTTTGTTTTGCAATATGAATCTTGATAATGATGGGACTGGAGATGAGTCAACTTTAGTTAAAAGGCGTCCCAATGATTCGGAGTTTTTAGATCTTGATGCAAAAATTGGTAAAAGTGGGATTGAAGAGGTCAAAACTTTACATAGCAATGAAGCCACTATTTTGGATTTCAAGGAATTTAATTATGATAATTTCTCTTTGATAGATTGTATTTCCTTGTTGCAATCCGTGCTAAATTCTCCTCATGCTTATGATCAAAATAAAGCTTTTACCAAACATATCGTTGATGCCTTAATGCAATCCTATGAAGAAAAGCTTGAATTAGAAGTTTCTATCCCTAGAAAACTTTATGATGAGTGGGAACCTACTATTAAAATTAAAATTAGACATCATGAATGCTATGCTTTATGTGATTTGGGTGCTAGTGTTTCCATGATTCCAAAAACTTTGTGTGATGTGTTAGGTTTCCATGAATTTAATGATTGTTCTTTAAATTTGCATCTTGCTGATTCCACCCTTAAGAAACCTATGGGAAGGATTAATGATGTTCTTATTGTTGCAAATAGGAATTATGTGCCCGTAAATTTCATTGCTCTTGATATAGATTGCAATCCTACATGTCCTATTATTCTTGGTAGACCTTTCGTTAGAACGATTGGTGCAATTATTGATATGAAAGAAGGAAATATTAGATTCCAATTTTCGTTATGGAAAGGCATGGAACACTTTCCTAGGAAGAAAATTAAATTACCTTATGAATCTATTATGAGATCCACTTATGGATTGCATACCAAAGATGACAATACCTAGATCTATTCTTGTTTTTATGCCTAGCTAGGGGCATTAAATGATAGCGCTTGTTGGGAGGCAACCCAATTTTTTTTTGTTTCTTGTTTTTTGTTCCTGTTTAGTAATAAATAATTCATATAGCTTCTGTTTAGATGTGGTTCTATGTTTTTCATTAGTGTTTGTGCCAAGTAGAACCTTTGGGAAGAGTTGGGGGGAGTCTTTGCGATCTTGCTGTAAAAACAGAAACTTTAGTGCTCACGAGATTAGCTGCCATTTTTTACTGGAGAGTGAGATTAGGTTGATTATTTTTGCAGATGATTAAGAGAAAAATTCCTCACATCCAAAAATTTATTTCAGAATTTTTGGGGTTACATAAGTATTCGAAACCTACAGATTACTACAGAATGTTCTGTTTTTGACAGATTCTGTTTTTCATGTGTTGTTTGCTCATTTTGATGAATCTATGGCTAGTACCGGGGGGTATGAACCATAGAGAAGTTGGACTACAGTAGGTTTAACACCAATATAAATAAAGAATGAGTTCATTACAGTACCTTGAAGTGGTGGTTTGTTTTCTTATACTAACGGAGCTCATCAGATTTTCTGTTGAGTTTTGTGTTGTGAAGTTTTCAAGTTTTGGGTAAAGATTTGATGGATTTTGGAACAAGGAGTGGCAAGAGCCTAAGATTGGGGATGCCCATGGCACCCCAAGGTAAAATTCAATGACAACCAAAAGCCTAAGCTTGGGGATTCCCCGGAAGGCATCCCCTCTTTCGTCTTCGTCTATCGGTAACTTTACTTGATGCTATATTTTTATTCACCACATGATATGTGTTTTGCTTGGAGCGTCTTGTATGATTTGAGTCTTTGCTTTTTTACCACAATCATCCTTGTTGTACACACCTTTTGGAGAGACACACATGAATCGGAATTTATTAGAATACTCTATGTGCTTCACTTATATCTTTTGAGCTTGATAATTTTGCTCTAGTGCTTCACTTATATCTTTAAGAGCACGGTGGTGGTTTTATTTTATAGAAATTATTGAACTCTCGTGCTTCACTTATATTATTTTGAGAGTCTTTTAGAACAGCATGGTAATTTGCTTTGGTTATAATTAGTCCTAATATGATAGGCATCCAAGATGGGTATAATAAAAACTTTCATAAAAAGTGCATTGAATACTATGAGAAGTTTCATACTTGATAATTGTTTTGAGATATGAAGATGGTGATATTAGAGTCATGCTAGTTGATTAGTTGTGAATTTGAGAGATACTTGTGTTAAATTTTATGATTCCCGTAGCATGCACGTATGGTGAACCGTTATGTGATGAAGTCGGAGCATGATTTATTTATTGATTGTCTTCCTTATGAGTGGCAGTTGGGGACGAGCGATGGTCTTTTCCTACCAATCTATCCCCCTAGGAGCATGCGCGTAGTACTTTGTTTCAATAACTAATAGATTTTTGCAATAAGTATGTGAGTTCTTTATGACTAATGTTGAGTCCATGGATTATACACACTCTCACCCTACCACCATTGCTAGCCTCTCTAATACCGTGTACCTTTTGCCGGTATCATACACCCACCATATACCTTCCTCAAAACAGCCACCATACCTACCTATTATGGCATTTCCATAGCCATTCCGAGATATATTGCCATGCAACTTACCATCGTTCCGTTTGTTATGACACGTTTCATTATTGTCATATTGCTTTGCATGATCATGTAGTTGACATCGTATTTCTGGCAAAGCCACCTTTATAATTCTTTCATACATGTCACTCTTGATTCATTGCATATCCCGGTACACCGCCGGAGGCATTCACATAGAGTCATATGTTGTTCCAGTATCGATTTGTAATTTTTGAGTAGTAAGTAAATAAAAGTGTGATGATCATCATTATTAGAGCATTGTCCCAAGTGAGGAAAGGATGATGGAGACTATGATTCCCCCACAAGTCGGGATGAGACTCCAGACGAAAAGAAAAAAAGAGGCCAAAAAAGGGAAAGGCCCAAATAAGAAAAAAGAGAAAAAAATGAGAGAAAAAGAGAGAAGGGACAATGTTACTATCCTTTTACCACACTTGTGCTTCAAAGTAGCACCATGATCTTCATGATAGAGAGTCTCCTATGTTGTCACTTTCATATACTAGTGGGAATTTTACATTATAGAACTTGGATTGTATATTCCAATCATGGGCTTCCTCAAAATGCCCTAGGTCTTCGTGAGCAAGCGAGTTGGTTGCACACCCACTTAGTTTCTTTTTGAGCTTTCATACACTTATAGCTCTAGTGCATCTGTTGCATGGAAATCCCTACTCACTCGCATTGATATCTATTGATGGGCATCTCCATAGCCCATTGATGCGCCTAGTTGATGTGAGACTATCTTCTCCTTTTTTGTCTTCTCCACAACCACGATTCGATTCCACATATAGTGCTATGTCCATGGCTCACGCTCATATATTGCGTGAAGATTGAAAAAGTTTGAGAACATCAAAAGTATGAAACAATTACTTGGCTTGTCATCGAGGTTGTGCATGATTAAATACTTTGTGTGATGAAGATAGAGCATAGCCAGACTATATAATTTTGTAGGGATAACTTTCTTTGGCCGTGTTACTTTGAAAAGACATGATTGCTTTGTTAGTATGCTTGAAGTATTGAATCTTTCGGATTTGAACATTCATGACACAATAAAGAAAATTACATTGAGAATTATGCTAGGTAGCATTCCACATCAAAAATTCTGTTTTTATCATTTACCTACTCGAGTACGAGCAGGAATTAAGCTTGGGGATGCTTGATACGTCTCCAACGTATCTATAATTTTCGATTGTTCCATGCTATTATATTATCTGTTTTGGATGTTTAATGGGCTTTAATATACCTTTTATATTATTTTTGGGACTAACCTACTAACCGAAGGCCCAGTGCAAATTGTTGTTTTTTTGCCTATATCAGTGTTTCGCAGAAAAGGAATATCAAACGAAATCCAAACGAAATGAAACCTTCGGGAGAGTTATTTTTGGAACAAACGCAATCCAGGAGACTTGGAGTGGACGTCAAGGAAGTAACGAGGCAGCCACGAGGTAGGAGGGCGCACCCAAGGGGCTAGGCGCGGCCCCACTCTTGTGGGCCCCTTGTGGCTCCGCCGACCTACTTCTTCTGCCTATATATACTCATATACCCCGAAAATATCCAGGAGCACCACGAAACCCTATTTCCACCGCTACAACCTTCTGTACCCGTGAGATCCCATCTTGGGGCCATTTTCGGCGCTCCGCCGAGGGGGGAATCGATCACGGAGGGCTTCTACATCAACACCATAGCCTCTTCGATGATGTGTGAGTAGTTTACCACAGACCTTCGGGTCCATAGTTATTAGCTAGATGGCTTCTTCTCTCTCTTTGTATCTCAATACAAAGTTCTCCTCGATTCTCTTGGAGATCTATTCGATGTAATTCTTTTTGTGGTGTGTTTGTCTGTAGCGACCCGACCTCAGACGGTCAAGCCTCTGTGTATCTGTGCCATCCCTGGATCGGTATGCTGGCACACACAGTACATCAATGTATATATCAAAGTGCAATCACATGTATAAATAACGTAAAACTGATATATATATATACCTCATATGTCTCAGCGGAAACAAACAATCGGGTGTGGAGTCCCATCAACGCCATCGACAAGTTGAGTGTAGACCGTAACCCTATGACGTAACTCTTACTCGTCGGAAGAAACATAGCTGCAACATGAGACGTTGCAGTCGTGTAGGTCAGTACATTGAATGTACCGGCAAGATCACTGTAAGAAAAAACAGATGATAAACTATACTATATGCAATATGGCTTTGTGGCTCTGTATCTGAGTTTTGTTTGCATAAAAGCTGGTTTTATTTTCCCTACATCAAAGGAATTATCCGGGGTCTGTACTACGGAGTTTCCTATCATGACATGGTTCCGCCAACCGATGTCTCATAGCCCAAATCATCATAAGTTACCCACAATTAATTTATCAGTCCGGTGTTGAGAGTTCCGAGATAGATCCAAGTCCAGAGGCTCAAATTGTCCATAACCGGGGACACGGCTAATCGATTAGGTTTTAACACTCTGCAGAGGTTTGTACACTTTACCCGCAAGATTCGATCCCTCTCTTTACATTCTCGCACTTCAGGGTGTTTGAGAACAAGATGACCGAAACATGGTCTTCCGAAGAGTTCCTCTGACCACTGTCCGGTGCTCATCCAATCCTACCGTAGTTCTACATCTGCTAGCATCGTCCCAGCCAGAGTCACAACTAAGGTCAACCAAGCCAGAGCCCATAGTGACTTGCGGTTGCACAAGTAAGCTTCCGGGCATGAAGTATTCTTCCGTCTCTTTGAGTCTGGGTGAAGCTTTCCGCAAGATGTCATGGCGCTTCTCCATGCATCCCGGCCAACCACTGGTTTCTCCAGGGTGCCCGTCAACCATCCTTCACCCAGTAGTGTGTATTGAATTCTTGTCTCGAGTCTCGAAATCTTGAGGAGTCCTTAAGATGCATTCCTTGCAGATGCCATCATGAAGTTGTCGTCTTTGACGTAAAGTCCTTCATTCTCACACCACTCCCGAGCACTCATACCAAACCCCGTCTACTACAGCATAGCATTAAAACTATATACGTCCCGGGCTTGGTAACAGGGAGGTGGGTTCCTACCTCATGCATTCTACTCAACTACAAGAATCAATATCACTACCGGAGAAGTTGTTGCAAGGATGACACTAAATGCAATAAAAATATAGGTATGAAAAATATGGTCAAAGTGAACTTGCCTGGTATTACTTGATGAAGATAATATCGCTCTCGCAAACTTGATAGCACTATACACAACTCTCCGATGAAAATCTATATAGTAAAATAGTATTCGCATAAGCAAACATACTAGCAACCAATTTCTAACACTCACAAACAAAATCAAAAAAAATAAAAATGCAATTCACAAAGAACACAAAATAATAAACCAATGAAAACTACACAAGAAAACTACTAAAGAAAAAATTCTAAGACATAACCCAAAATAGCTTTGTCCTAAGTAAAATTTATCAACAAATAAAATACTGAAAATAAACAGAAAATAAAATATAAAACAACTAATTTTAACAGAAAGTATTTTTCATAAACTTTTAATAGCAAAAAGAAACAAATAAAAAGCTTTTATGAAACACTAACTATGACCTAAACAAGTTTTCATACAAAACTAAGTAAAATAAGTTTTAAAAATAAAAACAAAACTTTCTTTTGTTGACTAACAGAAACAAAACTAAATTTTTCAAGAGTGACAAAAAGAAATAATGTAAAACTAATAAAAACAATAAAGAAAAGACTAAAACAAAACTATAACTAAAACAATACTGTTTTGCTAAAAACTTAATTTAAAATAAACTAAAAATAAATCACTATATTACTCTGGATAGACAAATCAATAACAAAACCGTAGCAAAAAGAATCAATCAAAAATATTTTATAAAACTCAAGATACGGCCAAATTAGTGATTTGAACAAATTTCATCACACTCAAAATTTAAACTACTCAAACTTTATATCTAAGGACACAAACAGAAACTTCAAGAAATTTTGAATCTAATGCAAAAAGAATCACTCAATTTGGATAAAGACACTAAAAGATATAAGCAATCTAAAATTGAAACTATTTCTGTTTTTTAAACAGAAATGAAAATAAACTAAAAAAACTGGCAGGTACTACGCGTTGGGCTGCTATTGGGCCTAAGCAGTGGGTGATCCAACGCTAAACCACGCTCGGGCAATATATAACTAAACCGTTAACGCGCGTAAGAAAAAAGGAAAACCAGTGAACTGGTTTAGATATAAACCGAACTAACCGTAAATAAACCGCACTAAAATCCGATCTAATAAAATAAAACCTAACCATAGAGAGATCTAATATAAGCCATTGAAAAAGGATCGGAGGTAGGAGAAGCTCACCGCGGCGGCGATGAACTCCGGCGAGGTGCTCCGACTTCGGTGGTCGACGGGGACGGCGCTCCGGTTGTCGGTGAGCTCGGTCAACTCGTCGGGAGGATGCAGCGGACGAAGGCGATCACGGTTGTGGCCTCGGTGGAGCTTGGGGACGTCGGAGGAGGACGGCGGCGAGCTCGGGGCGGCGGTGACGTTCGGGTGGTCGGCGACGGTGGTGTTCCAAGGGCGCAGGAGCTCGGGCGAGTCCTCGGGGAGGTGCGGTGGACGGGGTCGAGGCGATTGGTGGAGGTGGTGGGGCTTGGGGAAGACGGAGGGAGTGGCTAGGCCGACAATGGCGCGGTGGCGGAGGCGGAGCTCCGGCGAGCAATAGGCGGCGAGGGAGAGGGGTTCAGGGGTCAGGAAGGGGCGGAACGGGGTGAGGGGGGGGTATATATAGGGGGCGACCGACTTGGAGGAGGGGGCAGATCGGGGAGAAGATCCCGAACGATCCAGGATTCCGGCGGCGGCGCGACTTGGCGTGGGGAAGAAGAAGGTGGGCGCGAGGTTTCGGGCGGACAGGTGGGGCTCGCAAGTCAGCGTCGGTGAGAGAGAGAGGAGGTAGCGGGCGACCGGGGCGAAGGGATTTCTGGCGCGGGTGAGTTGCTGGGCCAGCCTGGCGCATGGGTGGGCCGAGGGAGAGAGAGAGAGAGAGTTGGGCCTCGTGGCTTCGGCAGTTTTAAAAAAAAGTTTTTCTTATTCTTTTTAAACACAGAACAAAAAGAAAGAAATAAACAAACTAAATAATAAATGTATATAGGCATATAATATATCAAAATGACCGCAAAAATAAATCCTACAACATGAACATTATTACAAAGTGAAATAAAATACACAAAAATTCTAATAAATAAAAAAGTACTTCTGATGCAATTAAAATTCAAAATAAAACTACTCTAAAATACCAAAATTATTTCAAACTTAATTTTCTCCATTTTTCTAATGTAGGGAATCATTTTACCCTATTTTCTATATATTTTAATTTTGGAGAAAATAATTTGAAATAAAACCAAATAACTCCAAATGGTTTTGAATTTAACAAAAAATTCAACCCATCTTCAAACCTTTCTTCATACTTCCAACTCATATTTCATATGTTTTGAAGAAGTCATTTTATCTTCTCTCATGAAAATCATTGAGTTGCATAAAGTTTATAAATTTGAAATACCTTCAAAATGAAATTCAAAAATCTTTCGAAACCCTTTTTGTTTCTGGAAGAAGTCATGTTTTCTTCACTCTAGGGTTGTGGTGATGAAATAAATTTGAATTTCATTGAGATCAAATGCAAGGATGAAAGTTTGGGAAGTCATTTCATTCCTTCTCATTCAACTTTCAAAAAGTTTCCAATTTCACTCAATTTCACACAATCAATCACTCACAATCAAACAAATAATCAAAGTGATTTATTTAATATAACATTCCAAAATTTAGAATTTTGGGATGTTACAAACCTACCACACTTAAAATGAATCTCGTCCTCGAGATTCGAAGAGGCTAGCAAGAAAAGGTTAGGGGTTGGGGGTCTTCTAGCAAATATTTTGGTCGGAAGGGTCTAGTGTGCTACCACACTTAAAAGCATGGGTATGGTTCAAATAAAACTCATGTACTCCATCGTTTTGGGTTGCTGGTGTCGGTGTTCTCATATACTCCGGAATAGCTCTTTCACGGGTGTTGTTCCGGTTGGGGCATAACCTTTTCCTCAAACATGTGTCCTTTCATCCTGGTGACGTTCTTCCGAGTCTGGGTCTTCTTAGCTGACTGGTCTGTCGCCAATACTAAATAACTATTGAATTTCTCATGGTGGTCAACCATGTATGGTTTCTCCTGCAGAAAAATGGGTTTGGTTGAATCTCACCGTCTATCCTACGATTGGCAACAGGTGCCTGGTACATGGATCAATCATCCTACCATTCTATGGTTTTATGGCTTGACGTGTCGACACTCTTCTAAGGTTTTCAAGGCTCTCTGATTTTCCATCAACATATGATAGCTCGTGATAGAAGTCTCCGGTTTGGGGGCCAATCCATCCCGTACTTGAACCATTACTACATATGCAGACATCGAATCACGTATTCTAACACTTGGGCATACTCACAAGCATTGCAGAATTTCTCTTGTCGACGAACTGAGTTCGAATAAATCCATTGTTTCTGCAAGCTGAACAAGACATCTAATGGTTCTTAACCTCTCTCGGGTTTTCGTATCCTCCTAAAAATGTCGGTTGATTAACTCAGAGTTTTCTTCCAAAATATCTTCCTTCAGCAAGAGTGTGCTTGCTTCTTATTAACTCCGGGGCCTGTGGGTTATGGCCCACTTCAACTCTTGTAAAATTTAACTCATCCTTTCGAGGATTATCATTCCGTATTCCAACATTACATCTCCTTTAAATCCAACAGTACTTCTTCCTTCATACCCTTGTGGTGACGATCATACAAAACTCCAACTTATTTGGTCCCGCTCCCCTCTATGGACCGTCATGAATAACACATTTCTTTCTTCATTGATCTTGTGGCTTTACGGAGTACTACCACACCAAAAAAATGCACTAGTTTATCCATAAATCATATTATTTTCATATCAAATCTTTTATTACATCCTTAACCATTTTTCGTAAATCCAAATTCCAAAAAGTACTTTATTACAAATGCTGCCACCCACATGGTTTGGTATGGTCAGGCATTACTTCCTACTTTATTCATTTTTCCTCCTTGAGGATTCTTCAGTCCCACTGGAATTGTGCGACATGCGCCTTGAAATCTTCAATCTTCTGTTTCATCGTGGTGGCCTTGAGCTTCATTTCCATCATCTCTGCATGCACTTCTCTTAGGTATTCCTGAGTATAACGGAGTCTTGCTTCAAGTATTTCTCCGATCTGGCGTATGGCTTCCATGGCTGCTTCACGAACAGCGTCGAAGAAAGTTGCTTGTGGTACACGTGAGATGAAAAAGTACTGCCCCATCATCTTTGGGCAAACTCCTTTCATACGGTGGAGGTGTACCTCCACATACCAAAGTTCCACTCCCTTTTGCATGAAGGGGTAGCCTTTGTAGACTGCATCTCCTTCAAGGTGAATATGCTTCATCATGTCCTTCAGGATCTTCGGGTAATCATGATCACTTGTCAGGGTCATGATCGTTTCCGGACCTTTAAGGAAAGACTCATAAAGGGTCGTCATCTGCAGTTGTAAAACAAAAATGGTGCTCAGAATAAGGTACATATCTCCTTGGGTACACATTCATATCATCCAAACAAAACTTCAAACTCAATTTCCAACATCCAGTTTATGCATCACAACTCATTTTCTTCCATGTTCACCCAGAATATTAATTTCCATGATAAAACATAACAACTCCTTAAAGCCTTTCAGCATATGACATATCAACTTTATTGAGTCATGAATTTTTACAATATCTGAGTAATCTATTACATAACTCAACCCCGCATTCTCATGAAAAAGTGTTTTCCTTACTACCCTTATTACTGATATCAACATCTCCACTACTCAGCTCCAGCTTTCTCATGATTTGAACAATCCCTAGCAAAATGTCCTGCTTCCTTGCAACGAAACAAATAACTTCCGGCATGTCTCGAGGCTTCTTGGTGATGGTGCCTGCTCCTTGAGTTCCTTGCTTCCTTTCGAGACAATCATTGGCATAATGCCCGACGTCCTTACATTCAAAACAGGTAATATGACTCTTGTCCCTCTTTGCAGAAATTGGGTTGTTCTGAGGGTGTCTTTGTTTTCTCTTCCTGGTTTTCTTTGTTCTGATCAAACGTTCTATTCCCTGTGGATCAAACTCCACTGCTTCTGTCGGGAAGTATCCCAGATACTCTTTTCTTTCCTTGGTGCAATACTGTGAAAAATGTCCTTCTTCTCCACATGAATAACAGGCATTGGAGTAAAATCTGTTGAGGCTTTCTCCATCAGGGTCTTCAACACTTTCCTTAATCACAGGTTCTTTCATAACTTCTCGGAGGGCTTCTTTCATTCCTTCTTCCTGCTTCTGAATAGTTTGTTGCACCGTGGGGTAAATGTGACACTGAGCTGGGTAGTGGGTGGTTCCTTCACACAAGAAACAAGTCACCTGACTAGTTGGGCATTCCTCAGCTGGGTGTTTCTCCTCACAATGAGGGCATCCATCCTTGTGTTTCTCCTGGGTGTGTCCTATTTCTCCGCAAATCTTGCAGGCACAAGGTTTATTTCTTGGGGTATCATGGTGCTTCCGGATAAGACGTGATCTTGTCAGAGTCTTCTTGAATTCTTCCCAAGTCCTTGCTCCATTCCATCCCTGTATAGCTTGATGCATCTTCCACCAGGTTGCAGCACTTCCTTCAAAGTACTGAAGAGCGTACGATACTTCATTCTTCCTTGAACCAAATTGCTCCCGAAGTGATTCTCCATGTTCTGAATCCATAGCTCTGCCTCCGGCTGGGTTTTTGGTCCAGAGAATACCAGTCCAACTTCATTCATCATCTACTGGGTCCAAGGGTTTTAGGGTGAGATAAGAGAGAGGTGGGGAGGATACACACAATACAAACAATAGTTTTGAAGAAATGAGTTTTATTTTGTGGCTGTCGGAAAAACATCAAACAAATGACAGCTCACAAATCGCTGCATCTAACGTAAGTATATAACATGGGTTTGGTCTTCTAAAGGTCAAATAATTCTTCAGATTCTTCAAGTCTTCGGAGTCTTCAACTGTTGTAGCTTTAACTCTTCTAATGCATGGTGAAATCCTCTTTACTCCGAAATGGTCATCGGTTGTCCGATATCTTGTCCATCTTGGAGCGGCTTTAGTCGATCCTCCGTGTGGTCAAAAGGGAAAGGGGTATATTCTAACTATTTGAAGTAAGAGAGGTTATTTGATAAAATCAGAAAAGACGAGAAGTAATATATTCTTTTGAAAATAAAGTTTCAGAGATTTCCTGTCCTAGGGCTTTCTGATTTCTAGGGTCACGTCCTACAGTCAACATGTGCTCTGATACCATGTCTGTAGCGACCCGACCTCAGACGGTCAAGCCTCTGTGTATCTGTGCCATCCCTGGGTCGGTATGCCGGAACACACAGTACATCAATGTATATATCAAAGTGCAATCACATGTATAAATAACGTAAAACTCATATATATACCTCATATGTCTCAGCGGAAACAAACAATCGGGTGTGGAGTCCCATCAACGCCATCGGCAAGTTGAGTGTAGACCGTAACCCGATGACGTAACTCTTACTCGTCGGAAGAAACATATCTGCAACATGAGACGTTGCAGCCGTGTAGGTCAGTACATTGAATGTACTGGCAAGATCACTGTAAGAAAAAACAGATGATAAACTATACTATATGCAATATGGCTTTGTGGCTCTGTATCTGAGTTTTGTTTGCATAAAAGCTGGTTTTATTTTCCCTACATCAAAGGAATTATTCGGGGTCTGTACTACGGAGTTTCCCATCATGACATGGTTCCGCCAACCGATGTCTCATAGCCCAAATCATCATAAGTTGCCCACAATTAATTTATCAGTCCGGTGTTGAGAGTTCCGAGATAGATCCAAGTCCAGAGGCTCAAATACTCTGCAGAGGTTTGTACACTTTACCCGCAAGATTCGATCCCTCTCTTTACATTCTCGCACTTCAGGGTGTTTGAGAACAAGATGAAAGAAACATGGTCTTCCGAAGAGTTCCCCTGACCACTGTCTGGTGCTCATCCAATCCTACCGTAGTTCTACATCTGCTAGCACCGTCCCAGCCAGAGTCACAACTAAGGTCAACCAAGCCAGAGCCCATAGTGACTTGCGGTTGCACAGGTAAGCTTCCGGGCATGAAGTATTCTTCTGTCTCTTTGAGTCTAGGTGAAGCTTTCCGCAAGATGTCATGGCGCTTCTCCATGCATCCCGGCCAACCACTGGTTTCTCTAGGGTGCCCGTCAACCGTCGTTCACCCGGTAGTGTGTATTGAATTCTTGTCTCGAGTCTCGAAATCTTGAGGAGTCCTGAAGATGCAGTCCTTTCAGATGCCATCATGAAGTTGTCGTCTTTGACGTAAAGTCCTTCATTCTCACACCACTCCCGAGCACTCATACCAAACCCCGTCTACTACAGCGTAGCATTAAAACTATATACGTCCCGGGCTTGGTAACAGGGAGGTGGGTTCCTACCTCATGCATTCTACTCAACTACAAGAATCAATATCACTACCGGAGAAGTTGTTGCAAGGATGACACTAAATGCAATAAAAATATAGGTATGAAAAACATGGTCAAAGTGAACTTGCCTGGTATTACTTGATGAAGATAATATCGCTCTCGCAAAACTTGATAGCACTATACACAACTCTCCGATGAAATCTATATAGTAAAACATAGTATTCGCATAAGCAAACATACTAGCAAGCAATTTCTAACACTCACAAACAAAATCAAAAAAATAAAAATGCAATTCACAAAGAACACAAAATAATAAACCAATGAAAACTACACAAGAAAACTACTAAAGAAAAATTCTAAGACATAACCCAAAATAGCTTTGTCCTAAGTAAAATTTATCAAAAAATAAAATACTGAAAATAAACAGAAAATGATATATAAAACAACTAATTTTAACAGAAAGTATATTTCATAAACTTTTAATAGCAAAAAGAAACAAATAAAAAGCTTTTATGAAACACTAACTATGACCTAAACAAGTTTTCATACAAAACTAAGTAAAATAAGTTTTAAAAATAAAAACAAAATTTCTTTTGTTGACTAACAGAAACAAAACTAAATTTTCAGGAGTGACAAAAAGAAATAATTTAAAACTAATAAAAACAATAAAGAAAAGACTAAAACAAAACTATAACTAAAACAATACTATTTTGCTAAAAACTTAATTTAAAATAACTAAAATAAATCACTATATTACTCTGGATAGACAAATTAATAACAAAACCGTAGCAAAAAGAATCAATCAAAAATATTTTATAAAACTCAAGATACGGCCAAATTAGTGATTTGAACAAATTTCATCAAACTCAAAATTTAAACTACTCAAACTTTATATCTAAGGACACAAACAGAAACTTCAAGAAATTTTGAATCTAATGCAAAAAGAATCACTCAATTTGGATAAAGACACTAAAAGATATAAGCAATCTAAAATTGAAACTATTTCTGTTTTTTAAACAGAAATGAAAATAAACTAAAAAAACTGGCAGGTACTACGCGTCGGGCTGCTATTGGGCCTAAGCAGTGGGCGATCCAACGCTAAACCATGCTCGGGCGATATATAACTAAACCGTTAACGCGCGTAAGAATAAAGGAAAACCAGTGAACCGGTTTAGATATAAACCGAACTAACCGTAAATAAACCGCACTAAAATCCGATCTAATAAAATAAAACCTAACCATAGAGAGATCTAATATAAGCCATTGAAAAAGGATCGGAGGGAGGAGAAGCTCACCGCGGCGGCGATGAACTCCGGTGAGGTGCTCCGGCTTCGGTGGTCGACGGGGACGGCGCTCCGGTTGTCGGTGAGCTCGGTCAACTCGTCGGGAGGATGCATCGGACGAAGGCGATCACGGTTGTGGCCTCGGTGGAGCTGGGGACGTCGGAGGAGGACGGCGGCGAGCTCGAGGCGGCGGTGACGTTCGGGTGGTCGGCGACGGTGGTGTTCCAAGGGCGCAGGAGCTCGGGCGAGTCCTCGGGGAGGTGCGGTGGACGGGGTCGAGGCGATTGGTGGAGGTGGTGGGGCTTGGGGAAGACGGAGGGAGTGGCTAGGGCGACAATGGAGCGGTGGCGGAGGCGGAGCTCCGGCGAGCAATAGGCGGCGAGGGAGAGGGGTTAAGGGGTCAGGAAGGGGCGGAACGGGGTGAGGGGAGGGTATATATAGGGGGCGACCGACTTGGAGGAGGGGCAGATCGGGGAGAAGATCCCGAACGATCCAGGATTCCGGCGGCGGCGCGACTTGGCGTGGGGAAGAAGAAGGTGGGCGCGAGGTTTCGGGCGGACAGGTGGGGCCCGCAAGTCAGCGTCGGTGAGAGAGAGAGGAGGTAGCGGGCGACCGGGGCGAAGGGATTTCTGGCGCGGGTGAGTTGCTGGGCCAGCCTGGCGCGTAGGTGGGCCGACGGAGAGAGAGAGAGAGAGTTGGGCCTCGTGGCTTCGGCCGTTTAAAAAAAAGGTTTTTCTTATTCTTTTTAAACACAGAACAAAAAGAAAGAAATAAACAAACTAAATAATAATGTATATAGGCATATAATATATCAAAATGACCGCAAAAATAAATCCTACAACATGAACATTTTTACAAAGTGAAATAAAATACACAAAAATTCCAATAAATAAAATAGTACTTCTGATGCAATTAAAATTCAAAATAAAACTACTCTAAAATACCAAAATTATTTCAAACTTAATTTTCTCCATTTTTCTAATGTAGGGAATCATTTTACCCTATTTTCTATATATTTTAATTTTGGAGAAAATAATTTGAAATAAAACCAAATAACTCCAAATGGTTTTGAATTTAACAAAAAAAATCAAACCATCTTCAAACCTTTATTCATACTTCCAACTCATATTTCATATGTTTTGAAGAAGTCATTTTATCTTCTCTCATGAAAATCATTGAGTTGCATAAAGTTTATAAATTTGAAATACCTTCAAAATGAAATTCAAAAATCTTTCGAAACCCTTTTTTGTTTCTGGAAGAAGTCATGTTTTCTTCACTCTAGGGTTGTGGTGATGAAATAAATTTGAATTTCATTGAGATCAAATGCAAGGATGAAAGTTTGGGAAGTCATTTCATTCCTTCTCATTCAACTTTCAAAAAGTTTCCAATTTCACTCAATTTCACACAATCAATCACTCACAATCAAACAAATAATCAAAGTGATTTATTTAATATAACATTCCAAAATTTAGAATTTTGGGATGTTACATTGTCGAGATCCGATGAATTGTGGGTTTATGAGCAAGATTATCTATGAACAATATTTGATTCTTCTCTGAATTCTTTTATCCATGATTTAATATCTTTGCAAGTCTCTTCAAATTATCAATTTGGTTTGGCCTACTAGATTGATCTTTCTTGCAATGGGAGAAGTGCTTAGCTTTGGGTTCAATCTTGCGGTGTCCTTTCCCAGTGACAGTAGGGGCAGCAAGGCAAGTATTGTATTGTTGCCATCGAGGATAAAAAGATGGGATTTATATCATATTGCTTGAGTTTATCCCTCTACATCATGTCATCTTGCCTAATGCATTACTCTGTTCTTATGAACTTAATACTCTAGATGCATGCTGGATAGCGGTCGATGTGTGGAGTAATAGTAGTAGATGAAGAATCGTTTCGGTCTACTTGTCGCGGACGTGATGCCTATATACATGATCATGCCTAGATATTCTCATAACTATGCGCTTTTCTATCATCTGCTCGACAGTAATTTGTTCACCCACCGTAGAATTTGCTATCTCGAGAGAAGCCACTAGTGAAACCTATGGCCCCCGGGTCTATCTTCCATCATATTATTTACTTGTTATTTCTGCCGCCTTTTTATTTTCCAACTATACAACAAAAATACCAAAAATATTTATCTTATTATCTATCTCTCTCAGATCTCACTTTCCTAAGTGACCGTGAAGGGATTGACAACCCCTTTATTGCGTTGGTAGCGAGGTTCTTGTTTGTTTGTGCAGGTACTAGGGACTTGCGTGTTACCTCCTACTGGATTGATACCTTGGTTCTCAAAAACTGAGGGAAATACTTACGCTACTTTGCTACATCACCCTTTCCTCTTCAAGGGAAAACCAACGCATGCTCAAGAGGTAGCAATGGCATATGTGAAGAAATGACATTGTTGCAATCAAGCATATCATAGGAGCAAGTAATACAAGAATTGGATGCAACACACAAGGCATATATATCATCATGCATGTAAATGTGAAAATGGCAAGTCAAAGCAAGATCTCTAATAGTGTGCAATCAGGTGGTCCAAGATGGCCAATAAGTCTCATGGTGCAAGCAACACAAGTAGTATGATCCGCAATATCCATGATCATGGTTTGAGGGTTCTCAAAAAAGAAGGATATCACCTTGAAAGCATGTCCTTGTGCGTCCTTCACAATGCCGAAGCACAAACAAGTACGATGTAGAATTGTCGTAGTAGAAGGTGGTTCGCTCTCAAGAGCTCAAATGGTCAAATCACATGAAGTCCAAGTATTCTACACATGCACACAAGAAGACAAAGAACGTATGTGCATGGTAGATAAACACATCATCCATCATGATGGTTATCTTCTCTTGCACATAACCATTAGAAGGACAAGTGCACGAATAATATGATGCAACAATGGCTATATTCATGGCACTAGGTATATGGTGCAAAGAGGTAAGACAAGCATGCTTCACAAGGAATATGTCGAAATCTCCAAATATATGCGAGAATGCTATGGGTGCAATTCATTAGCAAGAATAAAAGCATCGTTGCACTCAATACATGTCAAATCATCTAGCATGAGCGATGCAACACATGGAGATATATGACAAGACGGAATAATAATCATGTGCAAAGCATGTAGATGGTTGTCATCAACCACATGAAATGAGCAAGTATGAATCATCGGTGATGCAACATAAGCAGCATAGTAATCAAGTCGTGCAAACTAGTGGAGTGAAGATGCAACACACTAGAGTAAATCATGGCAATCATGTCATGTGAGCAAATAATAGGCATAGACAATGCACATGACGTATCGCAAGAACAAAAACAAATCAAGATCATAGTATCATCATAGGAATGGGTCACAAATGGAACATGGCAATAATGAGTGATAACTCCACCAAACTTGCAAAGACGCATACAAGTACTAGAATCAATCATCACGTGTAATGCAAAGCCTGGGTCACAAATCCATGGCAAAGGCATTGGAATGAGCATATCATGCAAAGTGAACATGGCAAGATGGGCATAGAATGTGTAATGGACAATAACCCATAGCCAAGTGAGGGCCATGTAGAAGAAATGCGCGAAGTCATGGTGCAATGGGAATGGTGTGAAAACCAATCCATGGGATCCCAAGTCATCGTTGCTCTCTAGAGCTCATTTTGTAAACTCATGGTATTGCGAGGTTGACAAGTATTCATGGGTACCTACACAAAAGAGACACGGACCAAAGAAAGTGTGTGTGTGGTAAATGTAGACATCATCCATCATGATGTGTATGTGCATGTGAGAGTTAGCACAAGATAAGCATCGCTCAAAGAAATTTGATGCATGGTATAAGAACATGTCATCCATCATGAAAGAACAGTTATTGTGTATAACACGATGGGGACACAAATTGAGCGGGAAAGTATGTGGCACAACAATACATGTTTATTCATGGGGAGCATATGGTGCACATAATTATTGGAATCAAGCAATGGATGGGATGGATCAAAATCTCCTAAAATGTATGAGGAAACTATGGGGGTCTCCTCATGAGCAATATTGGAAACATCATATGGAGAAAATGGACAACATCAAAAACAATGCATATCCGAAGCTAGGTGGTCATGGCATGGCATATGAGATAAATGATGCAAAGGGAGCATATCAATATCATCACAAGAAAAACAGATGCCAATAACCATGGGCTTGCCATCTATGCCATATGTGCAAATTGGGTTCATTTTAATGGCATATGCATAGTCACTACGATGAGATTGTAAATATGACATATGGCTGATCTCATGCATAGCATATGACAAGTCAAGGGAATTGTCAAACATGACGTGACCTAAAGAATTGTCACAAGAAATCCTATGTAACATAGCATCACAACTAATAGACTCCACATGGCAATCATCATACTCATCATAAATGGGCAATAAATCATCACATGGGGAAGTCGAACTAGCATGAAGCATGGTAATAGGTTGATCAACATCATGCAAGCAATCAATGTCAAGAATGTCCACCAGTGGGACTAGAGCATCACTATCACCTATGTTACCATTTTCATTCCACTCAAGTGGTGTAGGTGAGGTGGGAAAGACCAAATGGTGGTCATCTTCATCGTGATGGAACCATGTGGGGGTGCATCATATTCCACCATGGCCATCGTCTTGTCCAAAGGGAGGACGTAGTCATCGTGAATCGCGCGTCATCATATATGGGACCTAGCACCAAATGAGAAGACACAATAGAGGTAGAGGTCAAGTCGTTAGATATTATAGTGGCCTCACATGCCCTATCAACTATCTCACTCTCTACATGTGGTGGTTCACTAACACCATCAAAATAGGTGCACTCAAACTCACATATGGTGGAGTCACTCATCTCACTCAAGTGGTGGGGGTTGTGGCTCTCCTCACGTGGGAATTGGGGCAACTCGTCATATATGGGGCTAGTGGTGAAGTCAATCTCATCCTCAATATGGTGGCACAAGTCACTCAAGTCATCATACGTCGCTGTGGTCAAAGTGAAAATCCCATGCCCAACCATCTCGTCACAGTCGCCGTGGATGAAGGCCAAAGATGGCACGTCATCACTCTCGCCTCCTAAGATGGAAGCACCATCCTTGCTTGTCACCATGTCGTTCGCCTCCAAAGCATGTTCCTTGATTGGCTCCATAGTCTTAGTCGTCGCTGCACCTTCTTGAAAAAGAGTCAAAGTAGACTCGGCACCATCAATGCCACAAAGAGGGATGCAGTGAAGTCAAACTTGGGAGCATCGTCTTGGAGCTCATCGGGCTTGGACATAGTGGTGGTACTAGCCTCATGCTCGCTGTCTTGGAGCTTGGTCGTCGCGAAGTGTGCTTGGGGTGGAGAAGCCTTGGCCTTCATGAGTTCTTGTTCCGCCTTGAGAGCACCAATGTAGTTTTCGTCGAGGGACTTGTAGTTCTCGAGGAAGATCATCTTGGAGATGTCTTTGTGCAATCCCATCATGAAGTGGAACTTCATCAAAATGGTCCACGCCGGCTCGTCATAAGGCAATCTTCATCTCTTTGAATTACGCATCGATGGACTTGGATCCTTGGATGGTGTTCTCTAATTGGCGTAGAAGTTGTTCTATGTAGGTTGGAGGCATGAACTGTCGCTGCATAGCTCTCTTCGTCTTTGGCCAACTCATGTCGTAGCTCGCGGAAGGTGTGTGAAGCCACCATGTCGATGCGTAGTTGTGGAAGTTCCTTGTGGCGCACTTATTTGATCTTCGGGAGGAACTTGATGTAGCTTGAGGTAGTCGTTCATCAAGTGCTCCCACTAGAGATACTCCTCAGGTTCTAGAGTCCCATAGAAAGGAATCTCGTGGTCGGTTTCGATGTCGTAGTAGCTCGTGGAAGTCACGGACTTGAGCTTGGGGAGCTTCTCTTGAGTGTAGCCTTGAGGTTCTTGTTGGCGAAGATGTCAAATATGCGAAGGCAAAGATACCTTGAAGTCGCTTGGCAAAGATGCCAAGGGAGATGGTGAAGTCGTCGAGCGGTTGTTGGTGTTGACACTACAAAAAAATACACTTCCATGATGATACGTGTTTGTCACAGTAGGTCACGTTTTCTGTCATGCATGTACATCCATGACAATTTTATGACAAGATCAAGATAGTCATACATGTGTTGTCATAGAAGTGTTCCATCACATTACCAAAATTATCATCAGGGAAGTGTCCACTTCCATGATGATAAATTGCGCGTCATAGAAGTGCTTTCGTCAAGGGTGACCGACATGTGGCATCCACCGTAACGGGTCGCCTTTAAGCTATCGGGTTCCGGTTTAGATCCGATAACCCATTAATAGCCCCGACCAATGGCGATTTTCCACGTGTAAAATTCTCATTCACCGACGAACCACGTGTCAGCTCAGTGTTGGGACAGATGTCAACCATCCATTCGACAAGGATCGCCAATGAAACATTGACACGTGGACGGCCCAATAGAGGCCCATATAGGTCTAAAAGCCGGCCCGGTAACAGGCCCACAAGATTTTATCAGATCTAATGGGCCGACCCGTTAATAGCCTAACATTTTCTGGACCAAATTATAGCCCAAATCAGAGATGGGCCGTTAAATGACTGCAATATTCTGGGCCCAGTTTACGGCCCATGTCAGATCCAACCCGTTAACAGCCTACAATAGTTTGGGCCAAATTACGGTCCACACCTGATCCGGCCTGTTAACTGGCTTTTATTTCTTGGGCCAAATTACGGCCCATAACAGATACGACCCTTACAACAGCTAATGTTCCATTGGGCCCATTGGCGGCCTTATTTGCTCTCCGGCCTCTTAATGGCTCGTTTAACAGTTTAGCCCGGTACCAGTTTCGGTCTGTCAGCGGCCCTATCTATATATGGGCCTCTTTCGGCACGGTTTCACTTTCGGCCATTTAAAGGCCCGAGTTGCACCTGAGCCTAATTATGGCTCGTAGTCTTCATGGATACATTCTAGCCCAAACTGCCTATAGGCCTGTTAAAGGCCCTTGAGAGTGTTGGGCCTAATTTAGGCTTGTTATATATCCGGCATGCTTCCCGCCCGTCATGTAATTGGGTCGGCCAAGGCCCAAAAATATCCCAATATGTTAAAAGCCTATTCAATTTTCGGGCCCAATTAAGGCAAGCGGTTTACTCGGCCTTTTAAAGGCCCGAAACTAATAGTGGGCTAGATTAAGACTAGACCAAACTAATGGCCCTAATGATTGTAGGCCCATGGTTCGGCCCGTACTAGCAATTGGCGATCGGCCAGTTTTAGTCCAGAAATTATTATTTTATAAACCTAACCTATTGGTTCATTGCGCACCGATCGAATATTATGACCTTCTCTCAGAGAAACGACAGCGGAAATAGCAAATAAATCACAACATCGTGACAAAGAATAAACCTAGACTATACAACAAAGAAATTACAGCATATTACATCCCCTCGGCATCAAAGTTCACCACCGGTGATAATAAAGGGCAACCAGATAGTAAATTACATAAACTGGGCAGGTCACCACCAGTGGAAATTAACAGGCGGACAAAATAATAGACAGAACCGATAGCACTCCAAAACAGTTCAAGAAAGGTTAGCCCGACCCAGGAGCCACATCGCAAGCAACTGAGCAACCTGATGAGACTGCGCTTCTTTGGTGCTCATATCCACCAACTTAAGCTGCATAGCATCAATAAACGTCTTGTACTTACGGTTAATCTTGCATAGAGATTGGAGTTCCAGTCGGATTTGAGCGGAAGCATGTATTTCCGCTTGAATTTCAGACTGAAGAAGTCAAATAGATTCATGCGGCGACTTCATCGAGCTTGTGTCACTGAGTAAGTTTGACACTACATCAAGATGTGACTTCATGGTTGTAACACTACCCTCAAGATGTGTTGCCTTCTCCTCTGGAATATGTGTTAGAGGGACAAACAATGGTTTCATCTCACTGTCATTGTGGTAGTTCTTCTTAGCAGCAGTGTTGTCACCCTGAAAGAGAAACAAGTAGGTAGATAATAGGTTTTGCACATATAAGCATCAGCGCTGTCAATTCATCTCATTTCTTTGTGAGAAATAAAGAGACACGGTTTAAAATAGCATTAACATAATAGGCATTATTCATAGTTAAGACGGCAAGAAATGGCATTGTGCAGGAGCGGCCAGCTTCACCAGACCATTGTTCATAGTTTGAAGGCTCTAGGAGGACAAACTTAAATTAGTAGTGAAGACAGGCTCTATAAAACCCTTGTCCATATTGATGGGGGGCAATTCAAGAAGTTTACCGCACACTCTTCTTCAAGAGCATTGCCTTTATCCTACATTTTGTTAAGAGTAAATATAGATGTGAAAATATAGGAACAAATGGGGATTATTTAACTTAAGATGCAGAGTACAAATGTAAATATAGCATACAGGCAGAAGGCACTGACAATAGCAATGCGGAGCTAAACGTCTTCAGTAACATTGGTTCTATTCAATATTTTGGCAAGAGTAAATGTACATCTGATGTCTAGAAAAATCAAGGACAAGGGAAAATAAGCTGCAAAGTGTTCATGAAGAACTAGCTGACAAATATAAGTACAGTGATGAAGGACAGCATATACTTACAAGAACAATGCAGAACTAAATTTCTTCATAAGCATTGGGTTTATTCTACATTAATTTAAGCATTAATATAGATCTGATTATTTGGAGCGAACAATGGATAAGCAAGCTATAATGCACAATGATGTCACATAATCCACCAGGTATGAATGTAAGGACAGTGATAGGACAATAGGTACCGACAAGAGCAAAGCAGCTATCGGCATAGTTGCGATCTCCTAGGTTTTGTTGTGATGGTTCTATCGCCAGTATACATCGAGTGCTATGTGATTTCTCTAGTAGGATCACCTTTTTCAAGGACTTTGCTTGTACTCCTTCAGGTTCTGCAATCACCCTCTTCCTTTTGGATGTCTGAAACACAAGAACAGTATTTGAGTGGAAAAGCATGGTATGACGACAAATGGAATAGGTGTTGATAATTTATGGGCATGGCATCTTCACATATATCATGAGTAAACTAAGCAAATGGCGGTGCAATGAAGCAAAAGAAATGCAAGACACCTTATGCAAGATATGTGCAACCAATAAAACCTTGCCAAATTAGAACAGGCACCTTATTGGGTGAATAGGATAGGCCATCTGCCTTTGATTCCTTGAGCTCAGAATAGTCATTAGGATCATATTCCGAATACGAATCTATAGGTCGGGAGCATGTGGGTTTCATTGCATCCAAAATGGACCTCAATCCCTTAATGCCAAGTTTGTTACCCATTGAACTGTTCCACGATATTCTTCTAATGTGTGCATTCTTATATTCATTGTGATTACTTACAATATTTGTAAAGCATGAAAACACAAATAGTAGTGAGAATATCTTTGTAATGCAGAGGATATTGTAATATAATAGAGGCTCCCTGTAAACCCTTGTGCCCTATCACTCGATTCTGATGAGAGAGCCCATGTGTACTATAGTATGGTGAGTAGAATAATATAATCTGGCACAAGTACACAAAAAATAGGCTCCCTGTTGGGGGCCCCAAATGTATGGATAGTTGGCAGATCATAGGTTCACAATATACCGTATAGAAAGTTTATTGCCAAACCATGATAACGAGAGCGCAGAGCCAGTAGGCATCATAGTGTAGATAATAGGGGTACACCATAACCACCATAAATAAATCGGGAAAGCGGAACTGGCTGGAAAACATAGGGTTTTGCCGCTACTAATATGCAGCCTATCGATCACCTACAGGCCAGCTCTATTCATCTGAAGGCGCACAACTGTTACTATTAGTTTAGTCTATCAAAGACCACATGGCTCCCACCATTTCAAGGGTAGGCATACCAACTCGAAGTGCGAAATCATTTAGCAGAATCAGCCCAATAGAGTTGTCGACTGCAGATGTCCCTACTCCCCTTCCTGGCAAGGAACATACAGTGCTTACTAAAGAAGAACAGAAGAGGAACATATTAAAGAATAGAAGAGGAAGCATATTATTGAGATTCCCCTTCTTTCTATACAATGTTGGTTGCCCACCCATGATGAATCAGAGAGCCCAAAGAAATGCAATTCTACGATGTCTCTCTATATGTGGCCACATGCATTTGGAAACTAAATTGGGAGCATTAGCTAACCAATTAAATGTGTGTATGTTAGCTAATGTCGGTATCATATCACATTCGTATTTGAAGAACCTTAGGACGTATGATCGGTGTGTTGTTTAGCTTCAAGAGTGGACTACTGCTAGTGCGACACAAAGCAAGTACACAGATCATAGTGTAGATATAACGGGAAAATCATAAGCATCGGGAGTAAAATTAGGAAAGTGGAACTTGCTAGAATATATGTGCTAGTATTGCAGGTACGACTAGAAAGGCTTCGGATACCAGCTCTCTTCAACTGAAGGTGCGGTACTGTTAATATCAGTGTAACTCTCAAAGGCGACATAGCTCCCCGCATTTCCTTGCTAATCTTATAGGATTCAAGTGGGCAGGCCACTACAATTCATATTCCTATGTTTACAAAATCCTATGAATCAAAGAGGCCCGAAGATTTCAAAGTGTCCATCACAACCGACCGTATAGACCTCTAGACTGCAAATGTCCCTGCTCATGTTCACTACAAGGAACATACTGTACTACTATCATACTCCATCCATTCCAAAATATAAGTCTTTGTAGAGATTTCCACTATGGATCACATACAGATGTATACAGATACATCTTAGAGTGTAGATTCACTCATTTTGCTCCATATGTAGTCCATGGTGGAATCTATACAAAGACTTGTATTTAGGAACGTAGAGAGTACTTATTAAAGAAGAACGGAAGAGGAACATGCTAAAGAAGAGCAAGCAGATTTTGTATAATAAAATGTTCGTTGCGCAATGCCCACACATGATGAACCAAAGCGCATTAAGAATGCAACTCCCTGATGTCTCTTTATATGTGGTGCACGTGCTTTTCGAAAGTAAAGTAGGAACATTAGCTGACCAATTAAACGTTATTTGTTTTAGTAATATCAGCATCATATCAGATTCTTATTTGAGCAACAAGTTTGGAATTATGAGTGGCACGTTGTTTAGCTTGATGGATTCAGGAGCAGTGCTAAGCAGCTACGATGATGGTACTGAATATAAAGGCATGTCCGCATGCCAGTCGCGTGACTTTTGTCATTTGGGTCAGTCGACCTTTTCAGGCGGTTGGATGAAGATCCTACGTCTCCTAACACTTCTTCTACCTCGTCTCTGATTCTTCCCATACAGAACACCGCACAGGCCGCCGACCGAACCACCAGCCCCGACACCCCCCCTCCCCTGAATCGCCCCCACCGCCTGTGTTCCTCCGCCACCCCCACCCCCACCCGTGTCGAGTTTTCTTTGTTCGACGAGGCCCCACCACCGCCCCCATAACCACCATCCCCACCCAAGCCCCTTCCTTCACACCGGCGAACTCCGGCAAGCTCTCAAAAATCAACTGACCCAATTTTAAAATTTAGTCTATTGTCATTTAACTAGTGTGGAATATAAGAGGGGAAAACCATAAGCATTGCGAGTATAGTGTCGAGCGTGCCATGGCAGATCTGAAGGTGCAAACCGGACAAAGGCAACTTCGCAACCAATGTTTGCTTTCAACTAACAAGTAAGTGATGGACAAGAAATCAGAGTAAAGAAGTGGCGGTCTATTTTCTTGCTGCGATAAATAAGTTGAGCAGATACTAAAGAGTACCGCCTTTGGTGCGGCGCCGTGTATGCATCTGCTGAGAATTTGACGGTGCTGCGGTAGCGATGGCTGTCAGTGGCGTGGAAGCAGATCTAGGAGGGTAAAAGGTGGAGGCGAGGCGCAGTGGACGAGATGGTCGTAGGAGCGGCGCCAGCAAGGTGGACGGCGACGGGGATGAAGCGAGAGGACGGGATTCAAGGATCCTGGTCCGAAGCCGTGTATGAGAGAGGTCAATCTCTTGTAATGGACGACGACGACGGGGTATCGGCTCCGGCATGGTGGAGGAGGACGGTAGTGGACCGGGTGGCGGACGGAGGAGGCTGGGGTCGAGAGGGTGTTTTGGCGCCCACAGACTACGAATGGGGAAATGGAGGGAGAGAGGAAGGGGGAACCATGTCTTCAGGGTGTGCTTGTCTCCAATGCGAGGAAATTTACAAACTTAGCCCCTTTAAAATTTCCTACATCACAGCAATATTAGTTGGTTGGGGATAGGACGGTAATCTCGCATACACCGAATATTTGCCGACGAGAGTTTGTTTTGGCGCCCACCATGTATGAATCGGGGAGGTACTCGATTTCGGCCGAGGAGACATTGTGTTTTGGCACCCACCGTGTATGAATCCGGGTGAGAGGTGGTTATGTCACATTTGAGTGAAATTACAAACCTACCCCTATCGAAACCTATAGAAATCGAGCCGATAGGCTTTGCGTGTCAGGGATAGGCAGTAATTTCCATCTCGCAGATTTTGGTTTCAGGCAGTTACTGCAATTTCCCTGCTTCGTTCAAATTTTTGCACAACAAGAGTGCACGTTTACCGTGCCAACTCAATTCGAATCCAGTTTGTATTCTATTTTTGTTCGGGCAGGATCCATTTTTGATTGGAATAAAATTCTATATACATCATTTTTTATATATACTTTCAAAATCACAACACCCTTTATACATAAATATGGTTTACAAATGGCATGATCTCAGATTCATAAGGTTGTATCTATCTTAATTTGGATTTTCAAATATTTGAAACCACTTTATGTTGAAATCCAATGTATGCATTCCTCGCTAATTGTCTCCAATTAATGTGTGTTTCATGCGGGTTTTTTTTACTTCTCAAACATGTATAATGTGTTTCACACACGCAACATATAGTGTAATCCTGTTTAGACATTAATTGCATATAAACCATGCATTGTCTCTAATTAAAGAATCTATGGATCACTAATATTGATAAACTATGTAACATTACATGTCTCCCCAAATTCAAATGAATATGCATGTTTGATACACCAATTTGCGTTATGATATTATCGATGTCGTGATCTCCAGTTTAAATATTTGAATCCCCTTTAATCAAGATATTCGTCTCATATAGCTATCACTCATGCTTATATAGGAGTATTGAAAGATCGTGGATGTCGCCTAGAGGGGGGGGGGTGAATAGGCGTTTTAAAATAATTACGATTTAGGCTTGAACAAATGCGTAATAAACCTAGCGGTTAATTTGTCAATCACAAAACCTAAAACAACTAGGCTCACCTATGTGCACCAACAACTTATGCTAAGCAAGATAAGCAACTATGCGATAGCAAGATATATGACAAGAAACAATACGGCTATCACAAAGTAAAGTGCATAAGTAAAGAGCTCGGGTAAGAGAAAACCGAGGCATACAGAGACGACGATGTATCCCAAAGTTCACACCCTTGCGGATGCTAATCTCCGTTTGGAGCGGTGTGGAGGCACAATGCTCCCCAAGAAGCCACTAGGGCCACCGTAATCTCCTCACGCCCTCGCATAATGCAAGATGCCGTGATTCCACTAAGGGACCCTTTAGGGCGGTCACCGAACCCGTACAAATGGCAACCCTTGGGGCGGTCACCGAACCCGTACACTTTGGCAACCCTTGGGGGCGGTCACCGATACCCGTCAAATTGCTCGGGGCGATCTCCACAACCTAATTGGAGACCCCGACACTTGCTCGGAGCTTTACACCACAATGATTGAGCTCCGAACAACACCAACCGTCTAGGGCGCCAAGGCACCCAAGAGGAACAAGCTCTAGGGTGCCCAAACACCCAAGAGTAATAAGCTTCTCAAACTTCACTTCCACGTATCACCATGGAGAACTCAAACCGATGCACCAAATGCAATGGCAAGGGCACATGGAGTGCCCAAGTCCTTCTCTCTCAAATCCCACCGGAGCAACTAATGCTAGGGAGGAAAATGAGAGGAAGACCAAGAAGGAGAACACCAAGAACTCCAAGATCTAGATCCAAGGGGTTCCCCTCACATAGAGGAGAAAGTGATTGGTGGAAATGTGGATCTAGATCTCCTCTCTCTTTTCCCTCAAAAACTAGCAAGAATCCATGGAGGGATTGAGAGTTAGGAAGCTCAAAGAAGGTCAACAATGGGGGAAGAACACGAGCTCGAAAGGTTGAGGTCAAAGGGGAAGAAGACCCCCTTTTATAGGAGGGGGAAATCCAACCGTTATGTGCTCAGCCCGCACACGAGCGGTACTACCGCTCTTGGTCCCGGTACAACCGGGACTCACAGTATACGTGCAGAACCCTACCAGGCGGTACAACCGGGCGACCAGGCGGTAGCACCGGTTGAGAAGAACAACCGGACCAACCGCCCAGCCACCGCTCAACCACCGCATAGGAACAGAAGGGAGTCACCCTTGAGTGCGATAGTCTAGCGGTACCGGGCCGGTGCAATCGCATGGCCTTGAGCACTCAGGCGGCTAAGTCCTGAGCGGTAGAACCGCTCCGGACACCGGTGGTACCGGTATGACCGGACCAACCGGGCCACCACCGCCCGAGTACCGCATCAAAACAGAGGCCTGACTGGTACTTGGGCGGTGCCTGGCTGGAACAACCGCCCAAGACTTTGCTGAGCAAGTTGGTGGTACCACCGCCCGGAAGCAGCGGTACAACGGCTGAGAGCTCCAAGCGGTACTACCGCTGGGGCACGCGGTACTACCGCTGGGACCAGACAAAAACCACTCTCAAGAAAACCAGAACTGCCATAACTTCTGCATATGAGCTCCGAATTGAGCAAACTCAAGCTTGTTGGAAACAAGACGACGAGTAGCATCAAAACGGATATAGTAAGAAGAGGCAGGGGAGGTATGCCTAACAAATAGAGGAGTGAAACCTCCAATCGAGAAGAACCGGCAAAACCTCCAACATCGAAAACATCATAGAAGATGCATGCGAACTCCGTTTTCGATGAACTCAAGCTTGTCATCAAGATGACCATAAGCTCTAAGACTCACAAATGGAACCAAACAAGAACCAAGAAAGATGATGCAAGGATGCAATGGTTTGAGCTCTCAACTAATGATACGATCAAGCTACTCTCTAGAGAGCCCCCTTGATAGTACGACAATTGATCCTACAACCCGGTCTCCCAACTGCCACTATGAGACCGGTAAAATAGAAAACCTATCAAGGGCAAACCTTTGCCTTGCACATGGTACACTTGAGCTAGATGATGACGATCTTGACTCCCTCAAGTTGGACCACCTTTCTTGATTGTGTTGACTCGATGAAGACTAGTTGATTGCTCCCCCATACTCCACTATGGGTGAGCCACTCTTCCGCACATCTTCACAAGTCCATTATCACCACAAAGGATGGCAAGCTTCAAGCATTTGATCTCTTCGTGATGCTCCACTTGAACTTGCACACCGCAACCTAACCCCACAACGAACTCTCACGAAGACCATGTGTTAGTACACAAAGCGTAATTGACAATTCTTACCATACCATGGGATCACTTGATCCCTCTCGATACATCTTCTGTGCTTTGTGAGTTGATCAACTTGATTCACTCTTGACTTAGTCTTGATCAACCTTGAACCTTTCCAATTCTCTTCATTTGGATGATGTCTTGAAGGTAGACATGAATGATCACACAGTCTTCTTCTTCAAGACATGCTTGCAATAAGCTCAACTCTCACATGACCAATCTTTGGATAATTCCTTGAATAACACCTTGGTCGACACAAACTCTCCTTGAAATCAACACATGTACTCCAAGAAAAGCCTATGGACAAAACCTTCAAATATAACTCAAGGCAACCATTAGTCCATAGAGATTGTCATTAATTACCAAAACCAAACATGGGGGCACCGCATGTTCTTTCAAGTATCTCTCTAGACCTATACGCATTCATCGTCTCCCGGGTATCTCTCGTGCTACCTGTATGTCGACAATGATCTTTTATCTTTGTAACACACTGATGATACTCTCTCCCTCGACCTTCATCACTCTATCTCTCTCTAAGTATATCTCGCTCCCTGCTATGTGTCTCTAACTATGATTCTCCATGTGAAATCTCTTTCTCTCACACAAACACAAACTTCGTCTCCCGGGGTCTTATTTCTCTCTACTATTCCCCTGTGTGCAACTCGCACACCCCCTCTCACACAGAGATGGCTTTCGCTCCTTAGGTATGAGAAGCTACGACTCTTCCTCTTAAATATCTCTTTCTCACACACAAACACAAACTCTATCTCCCAGGGTCTCATATCTCTCCACCATTCTCTTATATGTCGCTCACACATACACTCTCTCCCTAGAGATATCTTGCGTTCCCTCATATGTGTCTCTAGCTATCACTCTTGTTGTGAAATATCTTTCTCTCTCGCAGACACAAAACTCCATCTCTCGGGATCTCATTTCTCTCTGATATTTGTTTGTATGTGACTCACATGCACCCTCTCACTATCTCTCTCACACCCACACACATAACTCAGCCTTCTGGTCCACTCGACTCCTATGTCTAACACACACTAGCTAGCATCTTTATCTTTCTATTTATCTGTTTCTCTGTCAACCTTCTTTCTCGCCCTCACTCTTGCTTCCTATCATGCACACTATATATGTTTCTCTCTACATGCAGTCATGTGCCCTCTTTTTATCTTTCTCTCTCACACACATAACTTCGCCCTCTGAACCACCCGGCGGTCATCTCCAACACTCAAACTAGCATATGTCCCTCTAGCTATCATCTCTATCTCTGTATATATCCGTAGTTACTCCATCAACATTTATTTCTCGCATGCACTCTTGCTTCCTATCACCCACACTATATATGTCTCTCCATACATGCATCTATAGGTTGATCTATTTTGCACAATCGTTGTGTCTCGCTCCCTCTGCTCACCATAGATGCATGCTCCAGCCCACACCACTATCTCTTAAATAAAAAAACACATGCTCAATTATCAGGCCTTCTTCCCTGCACTCTCACATGCATGCATATTGTCATACTGATCCGTCTCTCCCATGCCGTTGATCTTATGACTTATGTCTTCTTTCTTTTATCTCGGTCGTGCGCACGCACACACACACACACACATGTATACCTCTCACACATGCACGTTCAAGGTCTCCTATGTCTCCATATGTAGTTAATTACCCTCAGCGCTAACATCACATCGAATCATTCTCTTCTTGTGTGCACATAACTTCCGCTGGATGGGTAAAACACACACTCACACTTAACAATCTCCTTCTAGCTACCCCCTCTCACTCTTCCCCTATATCCCCGAAACCAATAAGACCATCCCTTCGTTTAACTCCTACCTACATGCACCATCGATATATACTAGTCTTCCTCGGTGTCTCTCGAACAAACACGTTCTCTCGATGTCGACTCCTCTCACGCGCACACGCCTTCTCTTCCCTATCTATGGGCCTTTTCTCTCTCACATCCCCCTCGTTGGTGGCCTTTGCCATACACATCACCTCTCTATGATGAAGCCACGCATACTTAAATTACATCCGCCACCGAGGAGCCCGTGTCACCCACACACACGCGCGCACACGCACACACCCACACACACACACTAATACTCCATCTCACACAAACATGCTCTAGGCAGAGCATTTGTTCCTACCACCCTTCGTCCAAACTTACCCGTATGATAAACATTCACCTTAATTTACTTGTATAACATGGAAAAATTCCACTTTACTTTAATAGTTAGCAAACTTATCATCTCAACTCTTATAAAAAACCGAGTTGGTGATGATGGTGTGCCTGCCATCTTGTAATATAAACCGTTCGATCTATATCTGATGGATAGAAAGCAAACTAAGGTGAGTGGCTATGATGATGGTGATGATGGTGTGTCTGCCATCTTGTAATATAGACCGTATGATCTATATTTGACGGATAGAAAGCAAACTATGACAGTTTTACAAAAGATATCCGCACCTCTCTCCACATTTACAGACAAGGCCTTGCCCCATTCATCCTTATCTCCCATAACCTCATTGTTGATCAATTAAAAAAAGAAGTCTCTGGAACAATCCAGCATGGTGGACGCTGCCCCCTGTCGGTGCCGTCCATCCCCATGCCTCCGCCCAGTCCGACGACTAGTCACCACCACGCTCCACTCCTCCTCACCTTATCTCTCATCTTTCATTTTTTCGATGAAATTATCGAGATACTAGTTTTCCAATAAAATTCTCGAGATATCATTAGTTTTTACACATGGGATTACTCCTGCATGGGTCAATCACAACAGGTGTTTTGTAAAAAAATGCATCTTGATGTTCCATACAATGCACGAGCATCTTGCTAGTAATTATATAACACAAATCACGAGCAGGAAGTGACATTATTTTTACACAACCACGTTAACATGGCCACGTAAATCACTAGCTAAAGTGTAATACCATTATACTTATATCCCGATGCAAAAGGTTGAGTACATGTCCGAATAGTAGAGTCGCACACACGCACTATGTCTCTCAGAATCACACACACACACAAGTTACGTGACGCACACTTAAGCAGACACGTATGTTACAATTTGTGCACCCGCGGGTACACGTGATGGTGTGCATTTATTTAAGCCGAACGGCGAACCCAAACAGTAGCCACATTCATTCCCCTCCCGCCGCCTCTTCTCTGGTCGCTGTCGCCCGGTAGCCATGGCCCGACCGAAGGTAACGACATACGCCATACTCCCGTCGGAGCGGCGCTTTAATCTGGAAATTTTAGTGGTCATGCATGCATCTTTTTGTGCTAGCACTCCTATATAAGGGTTGACCGGTCACTTCCCGCGGATGTGCGCGGCCGGTGCAAGAGGAAGGAGAAGGGAAGTGGGCTGTGGAGTAACCTTTTTTACCATAATTTCTTAGGAAACTGAGTGCAATAATTGAGTAGTTTTGCAAACTACTAGTACTACACCTGAAACGGTTCAAAACCAATACCACCACCACACCTGCATTTGACCGCCCTGGCCGACCTAACCCCCCTTCCTTGCCGACGTGCGCTTCCCGCGTGAAACAGTCAGCGTCGCCCACAAATAGTATGAACATGCGTGGCATATAGGCATTTGTCTCTTACTACCACTAAATGGTGTACGTGCAATGGACGGTGATGTTATGGAGTACGTGCCTAAGTACTCTACTACTACTATATTAATTGGAGGCACATATTAGGTTTTATATTTGTTTACTTATATGCCCCGAGACCTTCCAACTAGACATGTCTTTCTCTCCGGGTCGCACTTTGTATCGTTCATACCACTAGTACTACAACGAATGGTCTCCAACCCAGAAGTGGAAGAAGTGGAGATGCTCTACCATGTTGTTCATGTCCCACTCCTTTCGCCGACGTGTGGGACATCCAGCACATGCCATGTTTGGCACTCCTTGGTCGTAAGAGTTGAAACACTAGCAATCATCAAAAATAGAAAATAAAAACTCCAGCAGAGGCCTCCTTTGGTACATAGGATAGGAATTTTATAGGAATATGAAAATCATAGGAAGTGAGATGACATGCATCTCAATTCCTATAGAGAAAGAGATGCCATTTGATGCATATGATAGGAATTTTTCCATTGAGTCTAGGCTAATGTACTGTTAATTTGCTCTGAAAACTACAGTAGTAACTAGTACTGGTACATGCTCGTAATTAATTAAACAAACGTACGGGCGACACAGACACACACACTAACTACTAGTACTACTACTTCTCACATGCTGGCCAGACGCCGTCGTTCTCCTTCCTGGCTTTGTCGGCGACACCCCACCGTGCTTGGATCTTCGCCAACCTCTCTGCAGCCACGAGTGCGTCCTCTTCTTTCTTGTGGCGGCGGGCCTCTATTTTCTTGAGTCCTTTCTGACTTTTCCTCTCCCTATGTGAGGGTTTGGCCGCCTCTTGCTCTACCGCCCATTCAGCCTTGGCAGCTTCAAATTTGGCCCGCGTAGGTGTGAGGTCGCGAGCGGCGATGAACTCAGCACAGCGGGATGCCATAGCTTCCCTACCATTTTGTGTGCAGTCGTGGGCGGTGAGGAACTCGGCGCAGTGGGATGCCATCGCTTCCTTACCGGTTAGTGTGCGGCGCGGTGGCATGAATGACACTTGGTGACACCTCTGGGGTGGAGTGGCTGGACAACCGTACAGTGCATGGTTTGTCAAGAGCTCAAGGACAGAAGACGAAGGAAATTTGGATTCCCCTTCTGGTCATTTATTATCGAGTAAAATGCATTGGCGGTCATCGAACTTGTCTTGATAGCTCACTTTGATCATTATATACGAGATATGGTGATTATACGATCACTGGCTTAGCGTATAGCTCCGTATTTGTCTGGTTGACTAGTCAAATAGTCCGCATGCGCCTCATCAGCTTGTGTTCTTTATATATCTATCTATGCGGGCCTACCTGTCAGTCGAGAAAGAAATAAAACCAAAATTATGCATATGTGAGGAATCAAACCACAGACTCGTCGCTGCAACGCACACTCATCAGCCAAATGAAAATGAAATACTTTGTGTTAAATGCACAAACCGATTTTTTTATATTATACGTGATGCACACATTAGCACACACCGTCCATAGAGGCAAGTAGCATGTACGCGTGCAGACACTCACGCCCATGCTGTCAAACCATGCTAATGCATGCACGTCGCCCTCTCAATCAAAGTCATGCTCATGGCGCAATGCAAATGGCGAGCCCATCACCTGCACGCTCCGGCGGTGCTTGACATTACTGTTTAGACGTTTGCTGGAGGCCTCCGTGAACACCGAGCATGTATTCACCTAGCTCAACACCAACGGTCATACTCGTGACTCGGCACCTTGCTCATGTATATCGTCCATCACAACGACAATCTATAAAACATCCTAACTAGAGAGGGTACTATGGTACGGAGTATGTAGTATCGTGAGTGAACGATCATAGTGCCACTGCACACGAGTGTGTGTCTGATCGATTCGTCCATTATTCATAAGTTATGCATGGTTGTGTGGTGTCTAATGGTGGTCGTCGAAGGCTAGACGATGACAAGAGCGGTTGCATGGATGCATGGTTGTCAATACATGCCTCATATGCTTCAAAGACTCGTCATCCATGAGTTCACATTTTACCACCACGCCAGCGTCTGACCGCCCAGGCCTACGGAAACCCCTTCTATCGCTAGTGCGCACTTCCCGCCTGAAATGGTCAGCGCCTCCCCAGAACATCAATGCCGCATTCACCGGACTTAACTACAGGTGCAGTTGGTGTGTCACTGACATGCAGGCCAGATCCTGTTGGGCCCACATGTCAGTGACCCAATGCACCTGCAGTTAAGTCACTGAAGCAGCGTCCGCATTCACGCCCAACACGACCTCTCACAGGCGCCGACATTGCAGCTGCGCGATGGCCGAGAGAGCGCCACCCGCGTGGCATCCCGGTGCAAGCGACTGCTCCGCGTTAACGACACCATGCCCATCCTTCCATTTGCCGCCCACATTAATGACACGCGGCTGCTGACGAACCTACTCCGGCGCCAGCCATCCATCTGTCTGCCGCGGCTCATTGCCATTCGCCTGCTATATTAACTTGAGCCCCAACTCCCAGCCATAGCCAAAGACCCACACTCATTCTCCTCTGGTCCCTTCCTTCTGTCGGCACCACTCCAACCATGGCCTCCTAGCGCTCCAAAGCTCTCTTGGACATACTGTTGCAGGAGCATACGAAGGACATCGGCGGCTCCGCTCCGGGCGCACTCCAAAGCTCTCTTGGACGTACTGTCGCAGGAGCAGCTAAAGGAGATCGCCGGCTCCCCCCGGGCCGCCCTCCGCCGCCACGACCACGAAACCGGCGCGCGCGCACGGGCGCAGCCAGCAGCGAGGAAGAGTAGTACATGGTAGGTCACCGCCGCTCTGGTCCCAGGAAGGCCACCTCTCCTCCACTCAGTCAAAGCCAAGCTTTGTGGGATAAACATCGGCGGCCAATTAGCTGCTTGACGGTGACCTGGAGGCGGAAATCTTCAGAACCTTGTGCTCCGGAGGAGGAGGTTATCGAGACGGATGAGGAGGAGGAAAAGGCAATGGTCGACTTTCTCGGGTTCATGGTCAGACATGGTGGTCGGGTGCCGGTGATCGTTTAGATTAGGTTTACAGTAGGTTTTAGTACGGTTTGTGCGAAATATGTAATGAATTTCGTCTAGTTTATAGGAAAAGTTCTCAAAATGTAATCAATTTCATCCGGTTAATTTGAAATTTGCTTTGTTTGCACGAATTTTGCCCGGTTAGTTCCTATAGTTGTCGAAAGGTATACGAGCAGCATTGGATGGCATCCATCAGTGTCCGCAAACAGATGCCGGTGTAAATTTGTGGGCCAAGGCTGGAGATGCCCTAAGATCTCTTCTAGTGCAAAGGTGCTTAGATGAGGTGCTAAGTATATTAAATGCCTTAGCAACCAAAGTCCCCAATGCATAGGTGCTAAGCTTCATGCATTTAATCAGTTATAGAGTCAGAATTATGATTTCACCTAGGTACACGTTCTTAGCACCGTTTCTTCCTGAGGCCACCATACTACTCTCTCTCTTCCTAATTAGCATGCCACATCAGATTTTTTTTCTTAGTTGGGAACCTTAGCACCTGTACAAGGTGGAGCATTGGGAGAGGCCTAACTATCAAGCTATAATCGCTAACAGTGCTCCATTATTTCGCAGGGAATAGTTATCCCTCGATCAAAATCAGATCCACCGTGTTTCGCACTCCTCCCACGTAAGAGTGTAGATTCTTTATTACATAAAAATGGAGCAAGTGGACGGCACTATAGCACGTCATATCACTCAAACTAGCCCGCCTAACGCACGGGAAAGCACCGCCCTCATCATTTTGTTCAGGATTTCTATCGATCGATCGCACGAAAATGATACGCTTTGCAAGTTCAAAAGGAAAAGTTGGCACACTTACGACTCGTACGCGTCGCGTTCGCGTCGCACTCCCGACAGTCCGGCTCGCACACCGCTCACCAGAGGGGACACACGTTGTCTTGCATTTTCACTGACATGTGGGACTACAATTGAATAAATCATCGATAGCCAAAATCTAATCACTCGGCGGGCGTCAGCTGAGAAGAGAGAGACGGGGGAGGGAGAAGAGATCACCCGCCCGCCCTGCACGGACTCCAAGAAATATATGGTGATAATGTGAGGTGGGCCATGCGGGAGTCCGGACCACTTCCAAGCCCGCTTCTGACCGCCCTGGCCCACCAGAACCCCCCCCCCCCCACCTCCCACGCGCGCTCCCCCCTCATACGCCAGATGCCCGCATTCATAGCAAGTAGTACTAGTAAAATACTGGGTTATAAGCCCGCTTATGTGGAGGAGAGAGGGGCATTGACAAAGTCAAGGAGTGGGATCTGCAAGAGCCTGTCTCTACACGTGCTCCTAGGTATAAAAAACTAATTCTAAAAAAAGAGGCATAAAATAAAATTGTCCAAAAAAAGAAAGGTAAAAAACATTTGAGAGGAAATAGATAGCGAGAAAGTGAGAAAAAGGTGTAACCTTATAGCCAACCTTATAGTCAACACTATGGTAGTATTACATGAGGAAGGAGGGAGTGGTGCACACACTACTACAAGATGCTGCTAACGCGACACTACGATCAGAGACCCTTCGAGAAACTGTGTGCGATGCAATGATCGCAAACGGTGGTGTAGGAAAACCGTCAGAAATGTATAAAATGTTTGCGATGATGGATGCATCAAGCACGGTTCGGGTTTTAGTTGCGTGTGCAATGAAGGGCATACGGTTCAGTTCAATTAACAACTTGCGATGAGGAGGAACAAAAGAAATGGGCAGCCAGATGAAGGTGTGTGTGATGTACAGCATACGGTTCACTCGGATGAACTATTTATGATTAGGCAACACAAAAGAAACAGACAACCCGATCAAGGTGTGTGTGTGATGTACAGCATACGGTTCACTCGGATGAACTGTTTGTGATTAGGCAAGAGAACAGAAACGGTTCAATACAACAAGATGTGTGTGATACACGGCAAACAGGTCTGTAAACAACAATGTGTGTGAAGACCTATAATAACGCAGACGATTGCTTCTTATAAGATGTATGTGATATGCTCTGTCTACACAACATCTATTGGCCATTGTGGGATGGTGTGACGCCCCGAGACCGTTGCGCCAGGTGTCTTCCAGTTATTCGTTGTTGTTGCATTGTCATTTGCTTGCGTGTCGCATCTTGCCATGTCATCATGTGCATTGCATCATCAAGTTTTCAAAACTTGCATACGTCCGGGTTTCTCCAGTTCTTTCCGTTGTCCGTTCTGAGCCCAGACACACTGGCACGCGCCCGCGGCACGTCCGAAATAGTATTTTATAAGTGGCCGGGAAATGTTCTCGGAATGGTATGAAAGTTCGTGTGCGATGTTGTTTTGTTGTCAGTAGGTCGCCTGCCAAGTTTCATCACATTCGGAGTTCGTTTGACGCCCCAACGGATAACTATAGCGGCATTATGGCCGGTCTAACATCGGATGTTTTTTGTCTCCAAAACCGTCATCAGGCTGCACTCTTTCTCCTCTCTCCTCTCAGCCCAAGCCATCCTACACAGCCCTTTAGCCCACCTGCCTATCCCCTCCACTCCGGAGCCATCCGATGATGATCGAACGGTCCGAAAACAGATGAAAACCCCCTCATCTAGCCCTCCTTTTCCTATTTAAACACCCCCTAGTCCTTTTTTGGACTAATCCTAGTATAAACCCTACCCCTAGCCTCCCCTAACCCTCAGCCACCACCACCTCCCACCTCTGCCTCGTTTTCCGCACCGGCCAAGTCCTCCGCCGCCACTTGCCGTGCCTCCATTAGCCCCGCCGCCACATGACCGCGCCCTCCTCCAACCCGCGTGCACCACGCGTCCCGGCCAACCTCCCACCACCGCCAAGCCCGCCAGGACCCGCTTCGGGCCCTGGGAAGCCCATCGGGGCCCAAGCGCTCCACCGCGATTGCCCGAATGCTCCGCCTCCCCGTTCCTCCCTGAAGCTCGCCCGAAACCACCGCGTCGCCCTCGCCGGCCTCCTCCCGCCGGAGTCACCACCGGCGACCACCTCCGCTCAGGCCAGCCCCATCGCGCCCTCTCCATTCTTTCCCCATGCCCGAACTCACCCCGGGCTCATCCTCTCCCGCAGGAGCTCTGCCCCGCCGCCGCCAAACTCCGCCTCGCCGTTGGCCTGCTCTGGCCAGATCTGGGCCAGGCGCCCCGGATCCGGCGAGCCGCCGCCCCGATCTGCTTCCTCCATCCGTCCCTGACCTCATATCCGGCCGTCCCGCTCCTTGGACCTCGCCGGAGTCGCGCCAAACCGCCGCCGTAGTCCTGCCTCGTTCGGTGCTACATCGTCGCGCCTCCAGCGTCCCATTGACCGCGGCCCGGCCGCGTGGGCCAGCGCCTTCACCGCGGCCCAGCCAGCGCCTTCACCGCGGCCCAGCCAGCGCCCTGCTAGCCCAGCCTCCCCTCCAGCCGCGCGTGCTTCTGGCCTGTCGAGCCCTATGTGAGCAGCTTCCAGTCCCTCCAGATTTGGCCCATATTTTTTTTCCATGCCTGTGATTTTAGTTTTTTTCAGAGACTGCAGTTTTTACAGAAAAGCCCCTCATGTTCATGCATATCCTAACTCACAAACCGTGCATCGGTTTAAAATGATTTATATATGAAAAGTGCTTAGAATTTTGTGTAGGTTAACAATATCCAACTTTCATCCATGTTAAAAATGTTTAAAGTGTTGTTTTTTTATATTTGCTTAAATAACTTGTTAAAATGCTTTAATTCATAACTAATTAACCGTAGCTCCAAATCTAATAAACTTTATATGTAAATGGGGTAGAAAAATGCCTAGTTTAACTTGGTGCACTCGTCTTGCATGTTTAACAACTCTAAAATATGGTTTTGGGCCGAACAGTACCAAATCCATAATTTGCACATGAGGATTTTCCGGACTTGTTGCTTGTTGTTCCGCCTCATTTAAACTTGCCTAGATAGGTAGTTTTCATATGCTTCACCTCTTGCCATTATAACCAACATTTAATATTTTTGAGTACCTAAAGGAGAGAGAACTAAATAAGTCACGTGGTGTTTCGTCAATATGCAACGGAGTTGCATATTGAGCTCCACTTAATTTGTAGGATTGTTTGTGCAGCTTGCCATGCCATGCCTCATTAAACTGGACATGCATCATACTTGGTTGTGCATCATGCCATGATTATGTGATGGTTGTTTACTATGATGCTTGTTTCTTTCCGGGTTGCTTTTATCGTTAGCTTCGGTTTCGTTCCGAAGTTGTGAGGATCCGTTCGACTATGTTCGTTTGTCTTCTTCCTGGACTTGTTCTTCTTCCTTGCGGGATCTCAGGCAAGATGACCATACCCTCGAAATCACTTCTATCTTTGCTTGCTAGTTGTTCGCTCTATCGCTATGTCGCGCTACCTACCACTTGTCATGTCATGCCTCCCATATTCCATGTCAAGCCTCTAACCCACCTTTCCTAGCAAACCGTTATTTGGCTATGTTACCGCTTTTGCTCAGCCCCTCTTATAGCGTTGCTAGTTGCAAGTGAAGTTGAAGCTTGTTCTATGTTGGAACATGGATATTATTGGGATATCATTATTAAATCTTATTTAATTAATGCATCTATATACTTGGTAAAGGGTGGAAGGCTCGGCCTTATGCCTGGTGTTTTGTTCCACTCTTGCCGCCCTAGTTTCCGTCATACCAGTGTTATGTTCCTTGATTTTGCGATCCTAACGCAGTTGGGTGTTATGGGAAACCCTTGATAGTTCGCTTTGAATAAAACTCCTCCAGCAAGGCCTGGCCTTGGTTTTACCATTTGCCTCACCACCACCTACTTTTCCCATGGGAGTCACGCTCCTAAGGGTCATCTTTATTTTAACCCCCCGGGCCAGTGCTTCTCTAAGTGTTGGTCCGAAACAGAGCCACTTGCAGCGCCACCTTGGGGAAACTTGAGGGTTGGTTTTAGTTGTACGTAGTGTTCATCCGGTGTTGCCCTGAGAACGAGATATGTGCAGCTCCTATCAGGATGTCGACGCATCGGGCGGTCTTGCTGGTCTTGTTTTACCATTGTCGAGATGTCTTGTAACCGGGATTCCGAGTGTGATCGGGTCTTCTTGGGAGAAGGAATATCCTTCGTTGACCGTGAGAGCTTGTGATGGGCTAAGTTGGAACACCCCTGCAGGGTTTTGAACTTTCAAAAGCTGTGCCCGCGGTTATGTGGCAGATGGGAATTTGTTAATATCCGGTTGTAGAGAACTTGACACTTGAGATAATTAAAATACATCAACCGCGTGTGTAGTCGTGATGGTCTCTTCTCGGCGGAGTCCGGGAAGTGAACACGGTTCTTGTGTTTTGGTTGTGCGTAAGTAGATTCAGGATCACTTCTTGATCACTTCTAGTTCAAGACCGTTGCGTTGCTTCTCTTCCCGCTCTTATTTGTGTAAGTTCGCCACCATATAAGCTTAGTGCTTGTTGTAGCTCCACCTCACTACCCTTTCCTACCCATAAGCTTAAATAGTCTTGATCTCGCGGGTGTGAGATTGCTGAGTCCTCGTGACTCATAGATACTTCCAAACAGTTGCAAGTGCCAATGATACCAGCGCAGGGGACGCTACTGAGCTCAAGTGGGAGCTCGATGAAGATCATGTTAGTTGTGTTGTTTCGTTTCCTATTGATCAGTAGTGGAGCCTAGTTGGGACGATCGGGGATCTAGCATTTGGGGTTGTTTTATTTTATTTTGGTTCCCTAGCAGGACCTTTGATTGTACCTTGGATGATGTATGATATATTTATGTATTGTGTGAACTGGCAATTGTAAGCCAACTCTTTATCCCTTTCTTATTCAGTACATGGGATGTGTGAAGATTACCCCTCTTGCGCAAACCTACCATGCGGCTATGCCTCTAAGTCGTGCCCTGGCACGTGGGAGATATAGCCGCATTGTGGGTGTTACAAATTGGTATCAGAGCCTTCCCCAACTTAGAAGCCCCCTGCTTGATCGAATCGCTGACGTTGTTGAGTCTAGAACAAAATGTTTTGAGTCTTAGGATTATATATATCGGAGAGTAGGATTCTTTTTACTCCTCAGTCCCTTCATCGCTCTGGTGAGGCCTCCTGACGTAGAGTTTTGACTTCCCTCTCCTCAAATTTCACTAAAAAAATTTTAGGATCACGCGGGTATCTTGGAATTGTTCCAATAGTCTTGTGACGAGAACATTGTTCTTGGTGCCTCCTGACATTTAGGGGTTGTGGCAGTGTCCCGGGGAGTTGAGCTCTGAGGTGTTTTCGTCACAATTTTATCGTTGCAGTTCTGGAATACCTGAGTTCGCCGACATCGAAAATATCTTTTATGTAGTTGTTGGTGAGATAACCTCGACGCCACCCAGTACCGAGGCGGGAGTTCGGGAGTATTGCCATAACTCGTATAACAGATGCTTTTCGAAGGTTGAGGTAAATGATTTCCGAAGGTTTCTTGGTTATGTGTTGAAGGATGGATACAGCTGGATGTAGGATTTGCTGGTTTTGGGTGAAATATTATGCTTCCCCTGTATCCCCAACACCTGACTGCATAACCAGAAAGTTTCGGGAGTTTATAAGTGGTAATTCAAGTATATCGTAGGATACCCTTCCAACAGACACATGATACGATATGGGGTCTATCATATGTTTGTTTCCGGCTTATTTTCCTAAACCAATCCTTGTTTTTGTTTTGAGTTGTGGTATTCTAGTTGCTTCAATGCCAAGTGTTGATTCCATACCTTTCCTAAGCGGTGTTCTCATATTTCTATGTGAATCCTAATCCTTCATGATAATCGAGATTGTCATGTAAATCATTTTCAACCGGCGTGTTTCTCTTCAAGTGGATCCGATCATTTCAACATCCGCAAGATCAACACAAAGTCTTCTCAACGTTATTGGTTTCATCCGTCCCAAGTTACCTTTGTTTTCCCGCCCTCCCACCCTTTTTCTTCAAGAATTCAGATTTCTTAATCATGTATCCTTTTATTTGTGAGAAGTCTCTTCAGCCTTTCCTTTCAATGTTTTACCCGGTGTTTCTTATGAAGATGCTAAGGGAGCTTCAAGTTCGGCACTCTTCACTTGTTTTCTTCTCTGGTGGATTCAATTCAAGCTTTGTCGATCATATCTTTTCATCGTTGCTAATGCTTTCCCATGTCGGTGCACCTCTTAATCATTCACTTCTCACTATTCATTTGTTCTAGAGTGCTGAAGATATCTTAGAAGGCTCATTTTTTTCATTCAAGATCCGTTCAACCTATTTCGAGGTTGTTACCTCATTCAAGCCATTTAATTCAACCGGCGCAATCTCTCTTTTAAATCGTTCGATGACGTATATTTTGAGTGGACCCTAACCCACATGTATTTTCCCAGGATCGTACCTGACTCTTCTAAATTTTCCGGAGTTATTCTCATATTCTTTTTCAAAGTTTGACATAAGAATGAATTATCATTGGTCATATTCCTTCTCCAAGATCGCTTTCAAAACATTTTCATCGTTGGTTCAACATTTCTATTCTTCATTGTTCCAGAGTGTCTCGTCAATTGTCATGGTGGTTCTCATCATCATTCTCAACATTGGAATACCGAAGAAGAGTTTCTTTTAAAGCATGCTCCATTCTCTTCAAGATTCATGATTCTAGTTTGCTGCCATCCTCTCATAATTGTATTCGATTGTGAGAATTCTTTTCACCCATCCGGAGCATTTCAGGAGTTTTTTCAGTTTGATTCTCCGAAGGCCATCAATTCAGGTTTAATCATTCCAGCTTTCAGCTCTCGTTCTCCAAATCTTACCGGTGCATCGCTCAAATATCCTCTAATCAACTCGGTATCTCTTCGTTCTCTTGTATCAAATTCTCTCAAGTATCTTCTTTCATTTTCTAATTCCTCCTGGCGATGCGTTTGTTTTCTTCGCCCATTCTTTTAAATTCTTACGGCGGCTCGTTCAAGAATTCTCTTCCGTTGTTATTGTATCAATTCATTCGTTCTTTTTATATCCTACCGGTGGTTTGTCAAAGACTTTCTCAAGTTTACGCTATATCTCTCTTTAATCCTTGCAATGAGAATAAGTAGTATGCCAAATCCGTTGCTTGTCATCAATTTAAATTGGTGAAGGATATGCATAATATAATTCTTATTCTTATTTCACCCAAGTGATTAATTCCTTCCTTCGGAGTTTGTTCATGATGAATAAATTCTCGGTTCAAGTGCTTCATACTTTTCCCGGAGTAACAAGCTCTCTCAATTATATCATCGCGAAGATCCATCTGAATCATCACAAGGCTTCACCTTGTGTTTCAACTTCTCTTCCTTATATCATCCTTCTATTACCGGAGTTCTTCATGGAGGCTCAACATGGTGGATCATCAAGGATTCCTTTCATTCTTCATTTGTTCTCCAAGATTTTTCTCATGAAATTAAGATCCGCCAAGCTATACTCTGAAATAAACATGGTTCTCAACACATGTCTTGTTTTGAGGAGTTCAAGCATTCTTCATCTCGCATTCCGGAGTGCAAATATTTCATATCTATCCTTTTGAGGTGGTGTTATGTCACTCTTGACAATTTCCTTCATGTTTCATGATTCACAAGTTGTCAGGAATGAGATAATTAAATCCATTAATTACTTCATTGGAGTATCTTCGTATAGATTTCACCGAAAGCCTTCCATTGGGAATGTTGCTATTGTGGTGCTTACCAATGATCCAATCTTCTCCTTCCTCTCTCGGTGAAGAAGTTTTTCATCTCTTGTTTGTTCCCGATCAATCATTGCTTTCGGTGGCAGAATTTAATCTAAATTTTGAGAAGTTTTCCATAATCCCACTACAAGCTTATTCGTTTCATTGTTGGTTTTCAAACAACTCTGTTATAATTTTCTTGGAAGGGTGCTTTCCAAGCTCATTTGTGGCAGAAGTTGTCATTTTCTCCTCTGTTCTATTGTTTCAACGATCAACCTTCTATTCTTTCTTTCGGAGGCAGGTGATGTTGCTCTTTTCTCTCATCATCTCGAATGGTAAGGATTGTGTTCTTTTCATGCTTATCCTTTTAACTGGAGTGTCGTGTACTCTTTTCAAGTATCCTCTCATCTTGTCAAGATCATGTTCAATTCCTTCCATTTACAGTCAGAGTGCTGTCCAAATTATATCATTCTTATTCCTTCTCTATCTTGTTTTAACCGGAGTGTTGTCATATTTGATCCTTATCGTTCCTTGTACATCTCGTTTCATCCTGAGTGCTTGCATGTACTTCTTACCCATTGCAATCCTTTTCTTTTGTCTTTCAACCTACAAGGTTCTAGTAATGTTCCTTGTTCCTCTTTCCTAACGGAGTGTTTTCAACTTCGTTCATCTTTGTTATATTATTTCTTTCAATTTGTTCAACCTCGCAAGGTTCTTTGGTTTCACTCATTTGTCAAAGAAGCAACTTAGTTTTACCTCTTCTCTTCCTCTTCTGTTTCCCTCCGGTGCCATCCTAGATCTCGGGACGAGATCCTTTTGTAGTGGTGGAGTGTTGTGACGCCCCGAGACCGTTGCGTCAGGTGTCTTCCAGTTATTCATTGTTGTTGCCTTGTCATTTGCTTGCGTGTCGCATCTTGCCATGTCATCATGTGATTGCATCATCATGTTTTCAAAACTTGCATCCTTCCGGGTTTCTCCAGTTTTTCCGTTGTCCGTTCTGAGCCTAGACACACTAGCATGCGCCCGCGACACGTTCGAAATAGTATTTTGTAAGTGGCTGGGAAATGTTCTCGGAATGGGATGAAAGTTGGCGTGTGATGTTGTTTTGTTGTCAGTAGGCCGCCTGCCAAGTTTCATCGCATTCGGAGTCCGTTTGACGCCCCAACGGATAACTATAGCGGCATTATAGTCGGTCTAACGTCAGACGTTTTCAGTCTCCGAAAACCGTCATCAGGCTACACTCTTTCTCCTCTCTCCTCTCAGCCCAAGCCATCCTACACAGCCCTTTAGCCCACCTGCCTATCCCCTCCACTCCGGAGCCATCCGATGTTGATCGAACGGTCCGAACATAGATGAAAACTCCCTCCTCTAGCCCTCCTTTTCCTATTTAAACACCCCCTAGTCCATTTTTGGACTAATCCTAGTCTAAACCCTACCCCTAGCCTCCCCTAACCCTCAGCCGCTGCCACCTCCCACCTCTGCCTCATTTTCCGCGCCGGCCAAGTCCTCCGCCGCCACTTGTCGCGCCTCCATTAGCCCCGCCGCCACCTGACCGCGCCCTCCTCCAACCCGGGCGCGCCACGCGTCCCGGCCAACCTCCCACCACCGCCAAGCCCGCCAGGACCCGCTTTGGGCCCTAGGAAGCCCATCGGGGCCCAAGCGCTCCGCCACCGTCGCCCGAATGCTCTGCCTCCCCGCTGATCCCTGAAGCTCGCCCGCAACCACCGCATCGCCCTCGCCGGCCTCCTCCCGCCGGAGTCACCACCGGCGACCACCTCCACTCAGGCCAGCCCCGTCGCGCCCTCTCCCTTCTTCCCCCATGCCCGAACTCACCCCGGGCTCGTCCTCTCCCGGAGGTACTCCGCCCCGCCGCCGCCAAACTCCGCCTCGCCGTCGGCCTGCTCCGGCCAGATCCGGGCCAGGCGTCCCGGATCCGGTGAGCCGTCGCCCCGATCCGCTTCCTCCATCCGTCCCTGACCTCATCTCCGGCCGTCCCGCGCCTTGGACCTCGCCATAGTCGCACCAAACCGCCGCCATCGTCCTGCCTCATTCGGTGATGCATCGCCGCGCCTCCAGCATCCCGTTGACCGCGGCCCGCCCGCGTGGGCCAGCGCCTTCACCGCGGCCGAACCAGCGCCCTGCCATCCCAGCCTCCCCTCCAGCCGCGCGTGCTTCTGGCCTGTCGAGCCCTATGTGAGCAGCTCCCAGTCCCTCCAGATTCGACCCATATCTTTTTTTCCCTGCCTCTGATTTTAGTTTTTTCAGAGACTACAGTTTTTAAACAAAAGCCCCCCATGTTCATGCATATCCTAACTCACAAACCGTGCATCGGTTTAAAATAATTTATATATGAAAAGTGCTTAGAATTTTGTGTAGGTTAATAATATCCAACTTTCATCCATGTTAAAAATGTTTAAAGTGTTGTTCGTTTATATTTGCTTAAATAACTTGTTAAAATGCTTTAATTCATAACTAATTAACCGTAGCTCCAAATCTAATAAACTTTATATGTAAATGGGGTAGAAAAATGCCTAGTTTAACTTCGTGCACTCATCTTGCATGTTTAACAACTCCAAAATATGGTTTAGGGCAGAACAGTACCAAATCCATAATTTGCACATGAGGATTTTCCGGACTTGTTGCTTGTTGTTCCGGCCTCATTTAAACGTGCCAAGATAGGTAGTTTTCGTATGCTTCACCTCTTGCCATGCTAACCAACATTTAATATTGTTGAGTACCTAAACGAGAGAGAACTAAATAAGTCATGTGGTGTTTCGTCAATATGCAACGGAGTTGCATATTGAGCTCCACTTAATTTGTAGGATTGTTTGTGCATTTTGCCATGACATGCCTCATTAAACCGGACATGCATCATACTTGGTTGTGCATCATGCCATGCTTATGTGATGGTTGTTCACTATGATGCTTGTTTCTTTCCGGGTTGCTTCTCTCATTAGCTTCGGTTTCGTTCCGGAGTTGTGAGGATCCCTTCGACTACGTCCGTTTGTCTTCTTCATGGACTCGTTCTTCTTCCTTGCGGGATCTCAGGCAAGATGACCATACCCTTGAAATCACTTCTATCTTTGCTTCCTAATTGTTCGCTCTATCGCTATGTCGCGCTACCTACCACTTGTCATATCATGCCTCCCATATTGCCATGTCAAGCCTCTAACCCACCTTTCCTAGCAAACCGTTGTTTGGCTATGTTACCACTTTTGCTCAGCCCTCTTATAGCGTTGCTAGTTGCAGGTGAAGTTGAAGCTTGTTATATGTTGGAACATGGATATTGTTGGGATATCATTATTATATCTTATTTAATTAATGCATCTATATACTTGGTAAAGGGTGGAAGGCTCGGCCTTATGCCTGGTGTTTTGTTCCACTCTTGCCTCCCTAGTTTCCGTCATACCAGTGTTATGTTCCTTGATTTTGTGTTCCTAACGCGGTTGGGTGTTATGGGAACCCCTCGACAGTTCGCTTTGAATAAAACTCCTCCAGCAAGGCCCAACCTTGGTTTTACCATGTGCCTCACCACCACCTACTTTTCCCTTGGGAGTCGCGCTCCCGAGGGTCATCTTTATTTTACCCCCCGAGCCAGTGCTTCTCTAAGTGTTGGTCCGAAACAGAGCCACTTGCAGTGCCACCTCGGGGAAACTTGAGGGTTGGTTTTAGTTGTACGTAGTGTTCATCCAGTGTTGCCCTGAGAACGATATATGTGCAGCTCCTATCAGGATGTTGGCGCATCGGGCGGTCTTGCTGGTCTTGTTTTACCATTGTCAAAACGTCTTGTAACCAGGATTCCGAGTCTGAACTGGTCTTCCTAGGAGAAGGAATATCCTTCATTGACTGTGAGAGCTTGTGATGGGCTAAGTTGGGACACCCCTGCAGGGTTTTAAACTTTCGAAAGTCGTGCCCGCGGTTATGTGGCAGATGGGAATTTGTTAATATCCAGTTGTAGAGAACTTGACACTTGACTTAATTAAAATACATCAACCGCGTGTGTAGCCGTGATGGTCTCTTCTCGGCGGAGTCCGGAAAGTGAACACAGTTCTTGTGTTTTGGTTGTGCGTAAGTAGATTGTAACAACCATGATGCGGCTATATCTCCCACGTGTCGGAGCACGACTTAGAGGCATAACCGCATAGTAGGCATGTCGCAAGAGGGGTAATCTTTACACATCACATGTACTGAATAAGAATGGATAAAGAGTTGGCTTACAATCGCCTCTTCACACAATACATAAATATAACATGACATCATCCAGAATACAATCAAGGTCCGACCACGAAACAAATAAAGAAAGACTATCCCTATTGCTAGGTCCCCGATCAACCCAATTGGGCCCCACTACTGATCAACTAGAAACGAAACAACACAACGAACACGATCTTCATCGAGCTCCCACTTGAGCTCAGTTGCGTCATCTGCATTGGTATCATCGGCACTTGGAACTGTTTGGAAGTATCTGTGAGTCACGAGGACTCAGCAATCTCACACCCTCGCGATCAAGACTATTTAAGCTTATGGGTAGGAAAAGGTAGTGAGGTGGATCTACAGCAAGCACTAGAATATATGGTGGGTAACTTGCGCAAATGAGAGCGGGAAGAGAAGCAAAGCACGGTCGTGAACTAGAAGTGATCAAGAAGTGATCCTGAAAGCTACTTACGTCAAACATAACACAAGAACCGTGTTCACTTCCCGGACTCCACCGGAAAGAGACCATCACGGCTACACACGCGGTTGATTCATTTTAGTTAAAGTTAAGTGTCAAGTTCTCTACAACTGGACATTAACAAATTCCCATCTGCCCATAACCGCGGGCACGGCTTTCGAAAGATCAAACCCTGCAGGGGTGTCCCAACTTAGCCCATCACAAGCTCACATGGTCAATGAAGGATATTCCTTCTCCCGAGAAGACCCGATCAGCCTCGGAATCCCGGTTACAAGACATTTCGACAATGGTAAAACAAGACCAGCAAGACCGCCCGATGCACCGACATCCTGATAGGAGCTGCACATATCTCGTTCTCAGGGCAATACCGGATGAGCGCTCCGTACAACTAAAACCAGCCCTCAAGTTTCCCCGAGGTGGCACTTCAAAGGACTCTAGTACGGACCAACACTTAGACAAGCACTGGTCCGGGGGGGCTAAAATAAAGATGACCCTCGGGAGCGCGACTCCCAAGGGAAAAGGTAGGTCGTTGTGAGGCAAATGGTAAAACCAAGGTTGGGCCTTGCTGGAGGAGTTTTATTCAAAGTGAACTGTCAAGGGGTCCCCATAACACCCAACCGTGTAAGGAACGCAAAATCAAGGAACATAACGCCGGTATGACGGAAACTAGGGTGGCAAGAGTGGAACAAAACACTAGGCATACGGCCGAGCCTTCCACCCTTTACCAAGTATATAGATGCATTAAATTAAATAAGAGGTATTGTGATATCCCAACATATCCATGTTCCAAACAAGGAACATACTTCATCTTCACCTGCAACTAACAACGCTATAAGAGGGGCTGAGGAAAAGCGGTAACATAGCCAAACAACGGTTTGCTAGGAAAGGTGGGTTAGAGGCTTGACATGGCAATATGGGAGGCATGATATAGCAAGTGGTAGGTATCGCGGCATAGCAATAGATCGAGCAACTAGCAAGCAAAGATAGAAGTGATTTCGAGGGTATGGTCATCTTGCCTGAGATCCCGCAAGGAAGAAGAATGAGTCCATGAAGAAGACAAACGGACGTAGTCGAACGAATCCTCACAACACGACATTATTGGAACCAACCCGAAGAAGCACACCAGAAAGAAGCAAACAACATAGTAAACAACCATCACATCAACATGGCATGATGCACAACCAAGTATGATGCATGTCCGGTTTAATGAAGCATGGCATGGCAAAGTGCACAAACAACACTACAAGTTAAGTGGAGCTCAATATGCAACGAGTTGCATATTGACGGAACACCACATTCAAGTTATTTAGTTCGATCTTGTTTATGTACCCAACAATATTAAATGTTGATTAACATGGCAAGAGGTGAAGCATATGAAAAACTACCTATCTAGTCAAATTTAAATGAGGCCGAAAATAACAAACAACAAGTCCGGAAAATCCTCATATGCAAAAAATGGATTTGGTACTGATCTGCCCTAAACCATATTTTAGAGTTGTTAAACATGCAAAGCAAGTACACCATGTTAAACTAGGCATTTTTCTACCCCATTTACATATAAAATTTATTTAAAACCGAGCTACGGTTATTAAGTTATGAAATAAAGCATTTTAGCATGGCTTAGGAGAAAATTTAACCAAACGGCATCTTAAACATTTTAAACATGGATGAAAGTGGCATATTATGAAACTAGACGAAAAACCAAGCATTTTACATATTGTTTTAATCCGATGCACGGCCGATGAGTTGAGATATGCATGAAGTGTAAGGGCTTTCCTGTAAAACTGCAATACTCTTGAAAAACGACAAATTCGTCGATCTGAAAAAAAAACTAAATAGGCCGAGACTAACACTGGAGCAAGCCCAACAGAAGAAAAAAAAACAAAGGGGCGCTGCAGGGGTTTCTCACCATGGGCCAAGCCCAGTCGGTGGAAGAGGCAGGCCGACGGGCGCTGGCTGGGCCGGCAGGTGCCTTCAGCCGCGGCAGCCCACACAGACGAGCAGAGGAGGCTCGCGTGGGTGACGTGGAGCGGGTCCAAGCTGGATGTGCATGAAACGCACGCGGTCGTGGTCACCGCTCGAGGACGAGAGTGTTCGCCGTCTCCTCAACGAACCGGAGGCGGACGAGGCAGGGGTTGCGGGGAGACTGGCCGGAACTTGGCCACGGCGAGGCAAGCGAAGGCGGCGGCACCAAGTAGGATTTGGGCAGAGGCGAGGTCTCTGGTCAGCAGCTCTGGTGGCCGGAGGAAGCTGGTGCGCTCGGGCGCTCATGCAGAGGAGGGAGAGGTGGTCGGGGACGCGGGGTGCACGGCGGGAACCGGCCGGGGAAGCGGGTGATGCTCGACGTGGAACCGCGGCGGCGCAGCGGGTCCAGGCGGAAGGCGTGGAGCTGAATGGCAGGGGTCCTACGGGTCCTTGTTCTGACTTGCAGAAGAGCGAGCAGCGCCATGTCCCTCTCCGGCAACGGCGGCGGTGGCACTCGGGGCTCCGGCGTACGAGAGGCTCGGGCAGAGGAGGAGCGGATCCGAGCGTGGGGAGCTCGTTCCCGGCGACAGAGAAGGAGATCCGGCCGGTGAGCTCGAACGGTGGCGGCGAGGTTTCTTTGAGCGAAAATAGAGAGAGGGAGAGGAAGATGTGAGAGACGAGAGGGAGAAGGAGAGGAAAAATGGACGCGCGGAGGGGAGCATAGGGGCGGCCTGGTAGGTGGTCGTCGGAGGGCGAGGTCGCCGGCAGCAGGAAGGTCCGGTGAAGGAGAAGAACATGGTAGGGGCGGAGGTCTCCGGTGGCTTGCGTGCTCAGGGACGGGAGGACACAAGAGGCGGGGAAGCTGCGGGCGATCCGCGGGCGAGGTGGGTCGAGGGGATGCTGGTTGGGTGGCGCTGAAATTGATGAGAAAGGTGGGGATCAAGAGGTGGTGTCTGGTTGGTGCAAAGGGGATCCCGAGGTGGGAGAAAAACAGTGGCGGCGGAGGAGGATTTGATGGATGGGACATCTCCCTAGATTTTAGGGTTTGGTCCTCTTATATATAGCGGTGGGATTAAGTTTAGGGGCTATCTCGTCCCTCCGATCAAAATCGGACGGCCAGGAAAAATAGGCTAGGAAGTCCAAATAAGAAAATGGTGATGTTTTGTAGATGTTTGGGGATGATCCGGACCCAACAGTGACAATTGTCCGGGTCGGGTCCGGGGAAGTTTCGGACACGCACGCGAGGGGTCGGTTGGAATTGGTGGGCCGTGTAGAAGGGCTCGAACTGAGAGAAGAGAAGAGAGAGAGGCCCGACGACTGTTTCCGGAGACCGAAAACGTCCGACGTTAGACCGGCTATACTGCCGCTATAGTTATCCGTTGGGGTGTCTAACGAACTCCGAATGCGATGAAACTTGGCAGGCGGTCTACTGACAACATAACAACACCGCATGCCTACTTTCATCCCATTCCGAGAACATTTTCCGGCCACTTATAAAATAATATTTCAGACATGCCGCGGGCGCGTGCAAGTGTGTCTGGGATCAGAACAGAGAACGGAAGGAACGTGGAGAAACCCGGACAGATGCAAGTTTTGAAAAACATGATGATGCAATGCACATGATGACATGGCAAGAAGCGACACGCACGCAAAAGACAAGGCAACAACAACGAATAACTGGAAGACACCTGGCGCAATGGTCTTGGGGCGTTACATAGATTCAGGATCACTTCTTGATCACTTCTAGTTCACGACCGTTGTGTTTCTTCTCTTCTCGCTCTTATTTGCGTAAGTTAGCCACCATATATGCTTAGTGCTTGCTGCAGCTCCACCTCACTACCCTTTCCTACCCATAAGCTTAAATAGTCTTGATCTCACGGGTGTGAGATTGCTGAGTCCTCATGACTCACAGATACTTCCAAACAGTTGCAATTGTCGATGATACTAGTGCAGGGGACGCTACTGAGCTCAAGTGGGAGCTCGATGAAGATCGTGTTCATTGTGTTGTTTCATTTCCTATTGATCAGTAGTGGAGCCCAGTTGGGATGATCAGGGATCTAGCATTTGGGGTTGTCTTATTTTATTTTGGTTTCGTAGCCGGACCTTTGATTGTACCTTGGATGATGTATGATATATTTATGTATTGTGTGAAGTGGCGATTGTAAGCCAACTCTTTATCCATTTCTTATTTAGTACATGGGATGTGTGAAGATTACCCCTCTTGCGCAAACCTACGATGTGGCTATGCCTCTAAGTCGTGTCCCGACACGTGGGAGATATAGCCGCATTGTGGGTGTTACAGATGGGCGGTCATCCGGATACGCCATAAGGATGCGAAGAGGCATTCCTATTAGCAAGGAGTAGCTGTTCCACCAGTAGCTCATGTAAGAAAACTATCAAGTTAAGTGTGCTCAGGCTGGAGCAGCCATCGGATGGGTGACTGGATGGGAAATTGTGTCGATGTTAAATTAGGTGATGGGATGGGTCATTTCGGTCAAATGACCAAAATGGCCCATTCCCTCGGCTAATTTAACCTCGAGGTCCTTGTTTTTATTTTTTTTATTTTTTAACACATGTTAAAGAAGGTCTACCGCATTACTTTTTGACAATGTGCGATACATGGCATACAATTGATCCATCCGACCTATTTGTGATGGAATAGGCCATGTGTGTTGTGGGAAAACGCCTGCTAGTATTCAACCGTTTGGGATTGATGAATTCATCACCGATGGGATCTCTAGTGTGGTCCGTGTTCATCTGATCATCATCTACTTCTTGTGCTAGCTCGATGCTAAGTTTCCATTAATTGATGGCGTTTTATGAACAAGCCACCGTTTCCCGCCATTTCCTCACTTGTTTCCTGCCACCCTACTATATTGCGCATAGGGGGCGCGCGACGCACGGAGGCGACAAGCGCAGCCTGTAGCACATCCACCTTTTCCAAGCATGCCAACCCACCAAAGCATCGCCTCTTCCATCAACCTCGTCGACAAGGAAAACGAGCAGGCGCCACGGCCCATCAAGGCCGAGGCGCTCCCCAGCAACACGATGGACGACGCTGTGGTGCACGTCATCGCCAGGGTAGAGCAGACCTTTGGCGCATGGCGCATGAGCGCCGCGGATCAAGATAGGCATGTCAGCACCGACAGGCTGCATCTCGCCGCACAACATGATCGATGGCGCGCCACAGAGGAAGCTAGGCGCGTCAGCGCCGATAGGTTGCGGCTCGCCGCATGGCGAGACGTTGTTGTGCCGCAGAGTGAGAGGCGCGGCACGCCGCACAACAAGAGCGGATCCATCGGCGCTTGCCTGCTGTCGACACGGTGTCGCAGCTGGGTACATGTCCCATTAGTACCCCCATTCCTTGACAGGAGTGGGCAGAGGCCCTCAGCGTTGTACTTGCACCAGATGCCGGCCACGCTGTACTTGCACCGGACGCTCGCCATGCAGTTCGCATGGGTGCTGATGTTCGCCTTGTCCGCTGCTACGTCTTGAGCTTGCGTTGGTTTTCCCCGAAGAGGAAGGGATGATGCAGCAGAGTAGCGTAAGTATTTCCCTCAGTTTTGAGAACCAAGGTATCAATCTAGTAGGAGGCCACGCTCAAGTCCCTCGTACCTACACAAAACGATAGCTACTCGCAACCAACGCGATTAGGGGTTGTCAATCCCTTCACAGTCACTTACAAGAGTGAGATCTGATAGATATAATATTTTTGGTATTTTTGACATAAAGATGCAAAGTAAAAAGTAAAGGCAAAGTAAAAAGTAAAGCAAGATTAAAGTGATGGAGATTGATATGATGAGAATAGACCCGGGGGCCATAGGTTTCACTAGTGGCTTCTCTCAAGAGCATAAGTATTCTACGATGGGTGAACAAATTACTGTTGAGCAATTGACAGAATTGAGCATAGTTATGAGAATATCTAGGCATGATTATGTTGTATATAGGCATCACGTCTGTGACAAGTAGACCGAAACGATTCTGCATCTACTACTATTACTCCACTCATCGACCGCTATCCAGCATGCATCTAGAGTATTAAGTTAAAAACAGAGTAACGCCTTAAGCAAGATGACATGATGTAGAGAGATAAATTCATGCAATATGAAATAAACCCCATCTTGTTATCCTCGATGGCAATGATGCAATACGTGCCTTGCTGCCCCTTCTGTCACTGGGAAAGGACACCGCAAGATCGAACCCAAAGCTAAGCACTTCTCCCATGGCAAGAACTACCAATCTAGTTGGCCAAACCAAACGGATAATTCGAAGAGACTTGCAAAGATAACCAATCATACATAAAAGAATTCAGAGAAGATTCAAATATTATTCATAGATAGACTTGATCATAAACCCACAATTCATCGGTCTCAACAAACACACCGCAGAAAGAAGATTACATCAAATAGATCTCCACAAGAGAGGGGGAGAACTTTGTATTGAGATTCAAAGAGAGAGAAGAAGCCATCTAGCTACTAACTATGGACCCGAAGGTCTGAGGTAAACTACTCACACTTCATCGGAGAGGCTATGATGATGTAGAAGCCTTCCGTGATGACGGCCCTCTTTCGGCGAAGCTCCGGAATAGGCCCCAAGATGGGATCTCATGGATACAGAAAGTTGCGGCGGTGGAATTAGGTTTTTGGCTCCTGTTCTGATCGTTTGGGGGTACGTGTGTATATATAGGAGGAAGGAGTACGTTGGTTGAGCACCAAGGGGCCCACGAGGTAGGGAGCGCACCCTGGGGGGGGGGGGGCGCCCCCACCCTCGTGACCTCCTCTTTGATCCCTTGGAGTAGGGTCCAAGTCTCCTGGATCACGTTCGGTGAGAAAATCACGTTCTCGAAGATTTTATTCCGTTTGGACTCCGTTCGATATTCCGTTTCTTCGAAACACTGAAATAGGCAAAAAAAACAGCAATTCTGGGTTGGGCCTCCGGCTAATATGTTAGTCCCAAGAATAATATAAAAGTGGAAAATAAAGCCCAATATAGTCCAAAACAGTAGATAATATAGCATGGAGCAATCAAAAATTATAGATACGTTGGAGACGTATCAGGCATCCCCAAGCTTAATTCCTGCTCGTCCTCAAGTAGGTAAATGATAAAAAGAGAATTTTTGATGCGGAGTGCTACTTGGCATAATTTCAATGCAAATCTTCTTAATTGTGGTATGAATATTCAGATTAGAAAGATTCAAGAAAAAAGTTTATATTGACATAAAAATAATAATACTTCAAGCATACTAACAAAGCAAATATGTCTTCTCAAAATAACATGGCCAAAGAAAGTTATCCCTACAAAATCATATATTCTGGCTATGCTCTATCTTCACCACACAAAGTATTTAAATCATGCACAACCCTGATGACAAGCCAAGCAATTGTTTCATACTCTAACTTTTTCAAAACTTTTTCAATCTTCATGCAATACATGAGCGTGAGCCATGGACATAGCACTATAGGTGGAATAGAATGGTGGTTGTGGAGAAGACAAAAAGGAGAAGATAGTCTCACATCAACTAGGCATATCAACGGGCTTTGGAGATGCCCATCAATAGATATAATGTGAGTGAGTAGGGATTGCCATGCAACGGATGCACTAGAGCTATAAGTATATGAAATCTCAAAAAGAAACTAGGTGGGTGTGCATCCAACTTGCTTGCTCATGAATACCTAGGGAAATTTGAGGAAGCCCATCATTGGAATATACAAGCCAAGTTCTATAATGTAAAATTCCCACTAGTATATGAAAGTGATAACATGAGAGACTCTCTACTGTGAAGATCATGGTGCTACTTTGAAGCACAAGTGTGGTAAAAGGATAGTAGCATTGTCCCTTCTCTCTTTTTCTCTCATTTTTATGGCCTTTCTCTTTTTTATGGCCTTTCTCTTTTTATGGCCTTTCTCTTTTTTGGGCCTTCTCTTTTTTATGGCCTTTCTCTTTTTTTTTCATCCGGAGTCTCATCCCGACTTGTGGGGGAATCATAGTCTCCATCATTCTTTCCTCACTGGGACAATGCTCTAATAATGATGATCATCACACTTTTATTTTTCTTACAACTCAACAACTACAAATCGATACTTAGAACAAAATATGACTCTATATGAATTACTCCGGCGGTGTACCGGGATATGCAATATGACAATGATGGAGTGTGTCATAATAAACGGAACGGTGGAAAGTTGTATGGCAATATATCTCGGAATGGCTATGGAAATGCCATAATAGGTAGGTATGGTGGTTGTTTTGAGGAAGGTATATGGTAGGTGTATGATACCGGCGAAAGGTGCGTGGTATTAGAGAGGCTAGCAAAGGTGGAAGGGTGAGAGTGCGTATGATCCATGGACTCAACATTAGTCATAAAGAACTCATATACTTATTGCAAAAATCTAGAAGTTATCAAAGCAAAGTACTACGCGCATGCTCCTAGGGGGATAGATTGGTAGGAAAAGACCATCGCTCGTCCCTGACCGCCACTCATAAGGAAGACAATAAATAAATAAATCATGCTCCGACTTCATCACATAACGGCTCACCATATGTGCATGCTACGGGAATCACAAACTTCAACACAAGTATTCTTTAAATTCACAACTACTCAACTAGCATGACTTTAATATTATCACCTCCATATCTCAAAACAATTATCATGCTTCAATCTTTTCTTAGTATTCAACACAATCAAAAGAAAGTTTCACAAATCTTGAATACCAAGCATATTATTATTAAGCAAATTACCATGCTATTAAGAGACTCTCAAAATAATTTAAGTGAAGCATGAGAGATCAATAGTTTCTTTAAAACAAATCCACCACCGTGCTCTAAAAGATCTAAGTGAAGCACATAGAGCAAAATTATAATGCTCAAAAGATATAAGTGAAGCACATAGAGCAAAACTACTTAGCTCAAAAGATATAAGTGAAGCATATAGAGCAAAACTACTTAGCTCACAAGATATAAGTGAAGCACATAGAGTATTCTATCAAATTTTAATTCATGTATGGCTCTCTCAAAAGGTGTGTACAGCAAGGATGATTGTGGCATACTAACAAACAAAGACACAAATAATACAAGACGCTCCAGGCAAAACACATATCATGTTGGTGAATAAAAATATAGCTCCAAGTAAATTACCGATGGAAGTGGACGAAAGAGGGGATGCCTTCCGGGGCATCCCCAAGCTTTGACTTTTTGGTGTCCTTGGATTATCTTGGGGGTGCCATGGGCATCCCCAAGCTTAGGATCTTTCCACTCCTTGTTCCATAATCCATCACAAGAATTCACTCAAAACTTGAAAACTTCACAACACAAAACTCAAAATAGAAAACTCGTGAGCTCCGTTAGCGAAAGAAAACAAAAGACCACTTAATGGTACTGTAATGAACTCATTCTTTATTTATATTGGTGTTAAACCTACTGTATTCCAACTTCTCTATGGATTATAAACTATTTTACTAGCCACAGATTCATCAAAATAAGCAAACAACACACGAAAAACAGAATCTGTCAAAAACAAAACAGTCTGTAGTAATCTGTAGCTAGCGCAAGATCTGGAACCCCAAAAATTCTAAAATAAATTGCTGGACGTGAGGAATTTTTCTATTAATCATCTTCAAAAATAATTAACTAAATATCACTCTTCAAATAAAAATTACAGCAGTTCTCGTGAGCGCTAAAGTTTCTGTTTTTTACAGCAACTTCAACAAGACTTTCCCCAAGTCTTCCCAACGGTTCTACTTGGCACAAACACTAATTAAACACAAAAAAACACAACCATAATAGAGGCTAGATAATTTATTTATTACTAAACAGGAGCAAAAAGCAAGGAATAAAAATAAAATTGGGTTGCCTCCCAACAAGCGCTATCGTTTAACGCCCCTAGCTAGGCATAACAAGCAAGGATAGATCTAGGTATTGCCATCTTTGGTAGGCAATCCATAAGTGGCTCTCATGATAGTTTCATATGGCAATTTTATTTTATTTCTTGGAAAGTGTTCCATGCCCTTTTTTAATGGAAATTGAGATCTAATATTCCCTTCCTTCATATCAATAATCGCACCAACCGTTCTAAGGAAAGGTCTACCAAGAATAATAGGGCAAGAAGGATTGCAATCTATATCAAGAACAATGAAATCTATGGGAACATAATTCCTATTTTCAACAATAAGAACATCATTAATTCTTCCCATAGGTTTCTTAATAGTGGAATCCGCAAGATGCAAGTTTAGAGAGCAATCATCAAAATCGCGGAAATCTAGTAAATTACACAAAGTCTTGGGAATAGTAGAGACACTAGTACCTAAATCACACAAAGCATAAAACTCATGATCTTTAATTTTAATTTTAATAGTTGGTTCCCACTCATCATAGAGTTTTCTAGGGATAGAAACTTTCAACTCAAGTTTTTCTTCATAAGATTGCATCAAGGCATCAACAATATGTTCGGTGAAGGCTTTATTTCGACTATAAGCATGTGGAGAATTTAGCACGGATTGCAACAAGGAAATACAATCAACTAAAGAGCAACTTTCATAATTAAATTCCTTGAAATCCAATATAGTGGGTTTAGCAACATCTAGATTTTTATTTCTTTCACTCCCACTTCCATCAATTTCATCATTAAGATCTAAATACTCCGAAATTTTAGAGCGCCTTCTAGGTAAAGGAAGATCATATTCAGTTTCATCAAGATTCATATTGCAAAACAAAGATTTAATAGGAGACACATAAATAACTTTTAGATCTTCATCTTGATTTTCATAGGTATTCGGTTTAGCGGCCATCTTATTGACTAAGGTGGCTTGCATATCCGAAATTTCAGCAGTCATCTTCTCTAGAGGAGCAATCTAGGATCTTATACCCTCAAATTCTTTAGACATATCATCAAGCTCTTTATTCATATAACTCATAAAACTTTTTTGTTCCTTAAGCTCATTTCTAAAGAAATTATTATGCTCAAATTGCAAAACCATAAACTTCCTAACGTTGTTTTCGATCTCCTCTAACCTTTTGAGGTGAAGATCACCAAATCTTGGTTGAGCCATCGCGACAAACAAGCAAACAGACTAGCACACAAGCAGACAAGGGCAACCGGGCAAAAGAGGCAAACAGAGAGGGAGGATAGAGAGAGAGAGGGCGAATAAAATGGCAAGGGTGAGTGGGGGAGAGGAAAACAAGAGGCAAATGGCAAATAATGTAATGCGAGAGATAGGGATTGTGATGGGTACTTAGTATGTTGACTTTTTGCGTAGACTCCCCGACAATGGCGCCAAAAATCCTTCTTGCTACGTCTTGAGCTTGCGTTGGTTTTCCCCGAAGAGGAAGGGATGATGCAGCAGAGTAGCGTAAGTATTTCCCTCAGTTTTTGAGAACCAAGGTATCAATCCAGTAGGAGGCCACGCTCAAGTCACTCGTACCTGCACAAAACGATAGCTACTCGCAACCAACGCGATTAGGGGTTGTCAATCCCTTCACGGTCACTTACGAGAGTGAGATCTGATAGATATAATATTTTCGGTATTTTTGATATAAAGATGCAAAGTAAAAAGTAAAGGCAAAGTAAAAAAGTAAAGCAAGATTAAAGTGATGGAGATTGATATGATGAGAATAGACCCGGGGGCCATAGGTTTCACTAGTGGCTTCTCTCAAGAGCATAAGTATTCTACGGTGGGTGAACAAATTACTGTTGAGCAATTGACAGAATTGAGCATAGTTATGAGAATATCTAGGCATGATCATGTATATAGGCATCAAGTCCGTGACAAGTAGACCGAAACGACTCTGCATCTACTACTATTACTCCACTCATCGACCGCTATCCAGCATGCATCTAGAGTATTAAGTTAAAAACAGAGTAACGCCTTAAGCAAGATGACATGATGTAGAGAGATAAATTCATGCAATATGAAATAAACCCCATCGTGTTATCCTCGATGGCAACGATGCAATACGTGCCTTGGTGCCCCTTCTGTCACTGGGAAAGGACACCGCAAGATCGAACCCAAAGCTAAGCACTTCTCCCATGGCAAGAACTACCAATCTAGTTGGCCAAACCAAACGGATAATTTGAAGAGACTTGCAAACATAACCAATCATACATAAAAGAATTTAGAGAAGATTCAAATATTATTCATAGATACACTTGATCATAAACCCACAATTCATCGGTCTCAACAAACACCCCGCAAAAAGAAGATTACATCAAATAGATCTCCACAAGAGAGGGGGAGAACTTTGTATTGAGATTCAAAGAGAGGGAAGAAGCCATCTAGCTACTAACTATGGACCCGAAGGTCTGAGGTAAACTACTCACACTTCATCGGAGAGGCTATGATGATGTAGAAGCCCTCCGTGATGACGGCCCTCTTCCGGCGGAGCTCCGGAACAGGCCCCAAGATGGGATCTTGTGGATACAGAAAGTTGCGGTGGTGGAATTAGGTTTTTGGCTCCTGTTCTGATCGTTTGGGGGTACGTGTGTATATATAGGAGGAAGGAGTGTGTCAGTGGAGCACCGAGGGGTCCACGAGGCAGAGGGGCACGCCCTAGGGGGGGGGGGGCGCCCCCACCCTCGTGACCTCCTCTTTGATCCCTTGGAGTAGGGTCCAAGTCTCCTGGATCACGTTCGGTGAGAAAATCACGTTCCCAAAGATTTTATTCCGTTTGGACTCCGTTTGATATTCCGTTTCTTCGAAACACTGAAATAGGCAAAAAACAGCAATTCTGGGCTGGGCCTCCGGTTAATAGGTTAGTCCCAACAATAATATAAAAGTGGAAAATAAAGCCCAATATAGTCCAAAACAGTAGATAATATAGCAGGGAGCAATCAAAAATTATAGATACGTTGGAGACGTATCATCCGCGGCCCACTGGATGCCAACGCGCTGGTCCGTAGGCTCGACCGCCTCCTTGGCCCAGGTGTCCACCTGGGCGCAATAGAGGAACATGACCGTCGCATCCTCGAGCTGATGATCTCCGATGAAATAGCCAACTTAGAGCTCAAGATCGCGCTCCAGATGTACTGCGAGCGTGTCGATCGCTTGGACGAACGCCTGCATGAGTTCACGCAGAGCCAATTGCTACCCTAGGCAAGGGCTGCTGGTCATGGTCTCATGGACGCGTTTTATTTTGAAAAGTTGTTTCAATGTGGATAGCTTTGTATTCACAGCAATCATAGTATTGCTCTATTTATTGCTCTGTTTCAATGTGTGTACTCCGTTTTCCATTCTTATATGTTCTGTTTCAATTTGTGTATATACACTTTCCATTTTGTATATGTGGATGGTAATAGCTAGATTCAAATTAGTATACAAAAATAGATATAAAATGGAATTTCATAATATATATATATATATTAATTGTTCATTAGATCATCACAGAATATATATATATATATAATATCATCACATATACGTGATGATACTTAACTACTAGGTACAATGCATAAAATTGAAAACGAACAATACTAAAACTAATAATCCCCCCTCGGGCCAGTATTCCGGCAGCCCCTCACCAGCAGCTCCCTGGTGTGCGGAGTCTTCCCAGTGCGGAGGCAGTACTCTGACTCCCCCGCCTCACAGCGCTTGACGTACCGACCTGCCTCTTGCTAGCAAACGCGTGCGGCCGATCTTGCCATTTCATTGGGCACCCACCGGAGCTCCTCGTCGGTGGCACGCTAGAGCTTATCGGCCCACCTCCACGTAGTGACGAGGCGCCCAACGCCTATGACCTTCCTTGCGAAGTAACCGTCTTCGTACACCTCCTCGGCACGACGACACGCCCACCCCCAAAGCTCCGCCGCCTCCTTTTTCCAGGCGGCATCACGGGCTTCACATGCCGCCTTGTACATGGCTTCCTCCTCCGCCATCTCCTTCTTGAATGCCACCTGCCTGGCTTTCTCATCCGGTGGCAGCGACTTCCACAGACAAATAGTGTACTAGCCCCAAAACCAATCCAAAGTTGGGGGGTCTGGCACAACCACGTCAGGCGGCGCGAAGGGGTCCTCGTCGCTGCTAATCGAGTGAGAATCCTCGGGGGGCGGCGACTCCTTGTCGGTGCGTGGGCAGACAGGCGGCGCCATGGCAGAGATTTGAGAGAGAGAGAGGGGGGGGGGGCGAGCGAGGGGAGGATGTAGATGAGAATGCAGGCAGGACAATGTGAGCAAGGTAGTATTTATTGGTGGCCGGAATCTAGATCGACGGGGACAGTACACACGCCGGTTGCCGGAATTTACGAGTACTGTAGTTTGAATTACACACAATTCCCGCAACAAATATGTGTGTGAACATAATAGTTGACCGTTTCCAATATAGAACCATGTCTGATTAATGATCCCCGCCAATCACCTACCAAACCTCGAGCCGCGAGATAGAGTGCCAACCGAGTGGGGGCCGGTTGTCTTGCCAGATCTTTACATTTTCTTTTTTGAACACCAGATATTTACATCATCTGATGATTTTTTAACTCGCACACAAGTACACAAAAAATGATTTTTCAAACTGTTTAGGTTAGGCGTTGCATGTAGATGTAGTTCAAATTTGAATTACGGTCATTAAGTGGTTAGAAAATCACTTAAATGTCTTTAAAAGGTCAAATGACCCATGAAAATTTCCAAATTTTCACATCACAGTTGTATTAGTGCATGTTAAACGTAGGAAAAAATTTGAAGGCCGTAAGAGGAAGCTATCTCCCGTCCGTCGGTGAACATGCATTTGTTCCCTCTCGGAACCACGAACCTTCTAGTGAGTTGCTCCGGTTTGTGAGGGGTGTGTGTCCAAACTTTCGTCAAACGGGCCAATTTTGACCACATCATCTTGGTGGCATGACATTAAATGAAGCAAGGTTTCATGTTTTTCTGATCATTTTTAATTTTTTGGAATTAAAATGCCATGGCATACACTCCATGCATGTGCCCATGCCTTGACACCAATATGTTTGAAAATTCATTCGAATTTACTGCACATGGAATTAACTCGCACACAAGTACACAAAAATATGATTTTTCAAACTGTTTTGGTTAGGCGTTACATGTAGATGTAGTTCAAATTTGAATTATGGTCATTAAATGGTTAGAAAATAAATTAAATGTCTTTAGAAGGTCAAATGACCCCTGAAATTTACCAAATTTTCACATGATAGTTGTATTAGTGCACGTTAAACGTAGGAAAAAATTTGAAGCCGTAAGAGGAAGCTATCTCCCGTTCGTCATCAAACATGCATTGTTCCCTCTCGGAACGACGAACCTTCTAGCTAGTTGCTTTGGTTTGTGAGGGGCGTGTGTCCAAACGTTCGTCAAACATGCCAATTTCTTTACCACATCATCTTGGTGGCATGACATTAGATCAACCAAGGTTTCGTGCGTTTTTGATCATTTTTCTACTTTTTGAATTAAAATGCCAAGGCACTCCATGCATACATATGCATGTGTCCATGTCGTGAGACCAATATGTTTGAAAATTCCTTCGAATTTACTACACATGGAATTAACTCGCACACAAGTACACAAAAATATGACTTTTCAAACAGTTATGGTTAGGCGTTGCATGTAAATGTAGTTCAAATTTGAATTACAGTAATTAAATGGTTAGAAAATCACTTAAATGTCTTTAAAAGGTCAAATGACCCCTGAAATTTACCAAATTTTCACATGACAGTTGTATTAGTGCACGTTAAATGTAGGAAAAAATTTGAAGCCTGTAAGAAGCTATCTCCCGTTCATCATCAAACATGCATTGTTCCCTCTCGGAACCACGAACCTTCTAGCGGGTTGCTCCGGTTTGTGAGGGATGCGTGTCCAAACGTTCGTCAAACATGCCAATTTCTTTACCACATCATCTTGCTGGCATGACATTACATCAACCAAGGTTTCATGTGTTTCTCATCATTTTTCTATTTTTTGAATTAAAATGCCATGTCACTCCATGCATATGTATACATGTGTCCATGTCGTGAGAACAATATGTTTGAAAATTCCTTCCAATTTACTGCACATGGAATTAACTCGTACACAAGTACACATGTATGATTTTTCAAAACCTTTTGGTTAGGGGTTGCATGTAGATGTACTTCAAATTTGAATTACGGTCATTAAATGGTTATAAAATCACTTAAATGTCTTTAAAATGCCAAATGACCCCTAGAATTTTCCAAAATTTCACATTACAGTTGTAGTAGTGCACTCTAGACCTAGAAAAAAATTGAAGGCCGTAAGAGGAAGCCTCCCATTCGTCATCAAACATGCATTGTTCCCTCTCGAAACCACGAACCTTCTAGCGAGTTGCTCCAGTTTGTGAGGGGTGTGTGTCCAAACTTTTGTCAAACATGCCAATTTCTTTACCACATCATCTTGGTGGCCTGACATTACATCAACCAAGGTTTCAGGTGTTTCTAATTGTTTTTTTGGAATTAAAATTCCATGCCACTCCATGCATACGTATTCATGCATATGTGTCCATGTCGTGATACAAATATGTTTGAAAATTCCTTCTAGTTTACTACACATGGAATTAACTCGCACACAAGTACACAAATATGATTTTTCAAACCGTTTCGGTTACGCGTTGCATGTAGATGTAGTTCAAATTTGAATTACGGTCATTAAATGGCTAGAAAATCACCTAAATGTCTTTAAAAGGCCAAATGACCCTTAGAATTTTCAAAAAATTCACATTACAGTTGTAGTAGTGCACGTTAGACATAGAAAAAAATTTGAATGTCGTAAGAGGAAGCTATCTCCCGTTCGTCATCAAACATGCATTGTTCCCTCTCGGAACCACGAGCCTTCTAGTGAGTTGCTCCGGTTTGTGAGGGGTGTGTGTCCAAACTTTGGTCAAACACACGTACTCCCCCAAGCTTAGGCTTTTGGCCTAACTTGGTAGTCGATCAGAAATCTGGATGGTAGTAGGGGTACTAAGGAGCGGCCATCCACTGATCCCACTGCGGAGACTCTTCATGTGCTACCTCCGTAGCAGCATGAGCGTTCCGGTAGGCGATGATGTTTGTAGGCATGACCTTATATCCGCCCCTGGCAACAGAATCAAACAAGCAGGAGCAGGAAACAGAATAATATCACGAGTTTCAACATTGAAGACCAGGTTATAAGGAATAGGAATGTTAGGATAATCTCATGCAAGAAAATGATGGTGTTCCATGGCTACACGGTCTAGATAAACCTTGGTGAGAGGGTAATCGTGAAGGTGTATCCCAACATTAAAGTGGGCCGCCAAGCAAGTAGCATAAATCCCACCATGGATTTTACCCTGAGATTTATTAAGGTGGAGGCGACAAGCCACAATAGCTCCCAAGCTATATGTGTTGTCGCCCTCTAGTGGACGACGCAAAACAACAAGGCATGGTGAGCTGAGTGCTCCCACCTTCTCCCTAGCAAGCAAGCATTTTCCAATGGAAAGCGCAAAGTAATGAATAGCAGGAAAATGCGAGCCAGCGGCAGTGGTAGCTGACACCCTCTCTCATCTCCCACTGTCAAAGTGCGATAAAAGGCCTTGAACCCAGTCGGTCTTGGCTCGGCCAAACTCCCATCAGATGGGATCATGCATATGTCACAAAATTCAGTAAGTGGTATCTGATGGTTTTTAGCATATAAATCAAAGCTAACATCAGGAGGATTATTCCTAGGTAGGAAAGTAAAGCTCTGAACAAAGATGTTTGTGAGGATTTGGTGTTGTTCACACTCATCGGTGATGAAGTCGATGAGGCCGGCATTAGTAGCATATTGCATGAACTCCTGAAGGATTCCAGCCTCTTCCAGGAATGGGGTGTGCGACCACTCACACGGTCGTACCTCCGCCAACCTCGGAGGACGGAGATCACTATCAGATGACTCCCCAATAACACCCTTGGAGTTCTTCTTGGAGCCAAACTTCCTAAAGATATTCATGGTTTTCCAATGAACAAAATTCTGAAATTTATTAGCCCACAAAATTTTCTCAACAAAACTTCACAAAAATGATACCAACTACTCATAGGGATACATAGAGGCCAAAGCAGGCATTCAAACTACTTAGAACACTAAGAATTCAACATGCAAGCTCATCTACAGCAACACCAAGAGTAGCTAATTATTCAAAATATAAACCAATAAAACAAAAACTAATTGGACAAACGGTGGAGTCACATACCAAGCAACAATCCCCCGAAACAGTTTCGGAAACAGAGCTTCGAGCAAAGAGATCGAAATCCGCGGGTTTGAGAGCAAGAACATGGGAGAGAGAGCAATTGAGATTTTTTTCTGGAGGTAGGTGATGTTGTGGTATGAAGAGATAAGTGAGGGGACCCACGTGAGGACCACAACCCACCAGGGCGCGCCCAGGGGTCCTAGCGCGTCTAGGTGGGTTGTGCTCACCTGGTGCACTTCCCTCTGATGTTATTTGCACCAAAAATTCATAAATATTCAAAAAAAATCGTATTAAATTTTCAGGGCATTCTGAGAACTTTTATTTTTGGGTCATTTTTTATTGCACAAGAAAATCAGAAAACATAGAAAACATGGCATTTTATTTTATTTAACTAATAAAAATAGAGAATAATAAGTAGGAACATAAAGTAGTGCTTACTAAATTCATCAACTTCATACGCTAAAAAATGATCCATTAATAAGGTTGATCAAGTCTTATTAACAACCACTTTTGATGAGCATGAAATCGAAGAACTTTCGTAAATCACTAGGTTACCTCAATGGGGATATGAATGTCCCCAACAATAAGCATTTCATATTTCTTGTTGACAGTAGGTAAAGTAATTTAAAAACTTCCAATAGTGATTCTCGGAGATTTCTCAATAACATTAATACCATTCACTTCGGAAAGTGCACCGTATGCTCATTACCATTGATATGAAAAGTGACCTTGCTTTTATTGCAATCAATAACAGCCCCTGCAGTATTCAAGAAGGGTCTACCAAGGATAATCGACATGTTGTCGTCTGATACGTCTCCAACGTATCTATATTTTTTATTGTTCCATGCTATTATATTATCAATCTTGGATGTTTCATAATCATTTTATATCATTTTTTGGTACCAACCTATTGACATAGTGCCAAGTGCTAGTTCCTGTTTTTTCCGTGTTTTTTACATCGCAGAAAATCAATATCAAATAGAGTCCAAATGCCACAAAACTTTATGAAGATTTTTTATGGACCAGAAGGAACAAGTTGGCCCTGGTTGCACCTGGGGGAAGTCCCGAGGAGGGGACAATCCACCAGGGCGCGCCAGGAGGCCCAGATGCACCCTGGTGGGTTGTGCCCACCTCGGGTGCCCCCCAGACCGCATCTTTGCTCTATAAATACCCAAATATTCCAGAAACCACAGGGGAGTCAATGAAATATTCATCCAGCCGCCGCAAAGTCCAGAACAACCAGATCCAATCTAGACACCATCTCGGATGGGGTTCACCACCTCCATTGGTGCCTCTTCGATGATGCGTGAGTAGTTCTTTATAGACCTTCGGGTCCGTAGTTATTAGCTAGATGGTTTCATCTCTCTCTCTCTCTTGATTCTCAATACAATGGTCTCTTGGAGATCCATATGATGTAACTCTTTTTGCGGTGTGTTTGTTGGGATCTGATGAACTTTGAGTTTATGATCAGTCATATCTTTTTATATCCATGAAAGTTATTTGAGTTTCTTTGATCTCTTATAGCCTCGTATTTCTTCTCCGATATTTGGGTTTTGTTTGGCCAACTTGATATATTTATCTTGCAATGGGAAGATGTGCCTGGTAGTGGGTTCGATCTTACGGTGCTCGATCCTAGTGACAGAAAGGGAACCGACACGTATGTATCATTTCTACTAAGGATAAAAAGACGGGATCTATATCTACGCAATAGATAAACGGATCTTGTCTACATCATGTCGCCGTTTTTATTGCATTACTCCGTTTTTCCAAGAACTTAATACACTAGAAGCATGCTGGATAGCAGTCGTGTGTGGAGTAATAGTAGTAGATGCAGGCAAGAGTCGGTCTACTAATCTTGGACATGATGCCTATGTAATGATCATTGCCTGGATATCGTCGTAATTATTTGAGGTTCTATCAATTGCCTAACAGTAATTTTTTTACCCACCGTTTGCTATTTTTCTCGAGAGAAGCCACTAGTGAAACCTACGGCCCCCGGGTCTTCTTCCTCATATATTTGCTTGCGATCTACTTTTCCTTCGCATTTTTATTCAGATGTATTAAACCAAAAATACAAAAATACTTTGCTGCAATTTATTTTATTTGTGATCTATTATTTCAATCTACTACAATTTCCTGGCATCGTTACCCGAAAGGGATTGATAACCCCTTTAACACGTCGGGTTGAGAGGTGTTGTTATTTGTGTGCAGGTGATGTTTACGTTGTGTTGCTTGGTTCTCCTACTGGTTCGATAACCTTGGTTTCTTCACTGAGGGAAATACCTACTGTCAATGTGCTGCATCATCCCTTCCTCTTTGGGGAAATACCGACGTAGTCCTAGCAGACAGGAGCTTTTCTGGCGCTATAGTCAGAGAGCAATCATCGTCCTCGGGCATCTCAAGTATAACAAAGTCAGTCAAAATAGTAACATTAGCAACAACAATGGGCACATCCTCACAAATATAGAGAGGTATGGCAGTTGATTTATCAGTCATTTGCAAAGACATTTCAGTAGGTGTGAGTTTATGCAAATCAAGTCTTTTATATAAAGAGAAAGGCATAACACTAACACCAGCTCCTAAATCACACAAAGCAGTTTTCACATAATTCTTTTTGATGGAGCAAGGTATAGTTGGTATTCCCGGATCTCCAAGTTTTTTAGGTACTCCATCTTTAAAAGTATAATTAGCCAGCATCATGGAGATTTTAGCTTCCGGTATTTTTCTGTTATTTGTGATGATGTCTTTCATATGCTTTGCATAAGGAGACATTTTCAAGATATCACTCAAGTGAGTACGCAAAAAGACTGGCCTCAGCATTTCAGCAAAGCGTTCAAATTCGTCATCATCATTCTTTTTAGTTGGCTTAGGTGGAAAATACATAGGTTTTTGAACCCATGGTTCTCTTTCTTTACCGTGCTTTCTAGCAACAAAGACTCTTTTATCATACCTTTTATTCTTAGGTTGTGGGTTATCAAGATCAACAGGTGGTTCTATCTCAACATCATTGCCTAGTTCTTTATTATTTGGTTGAGTGTCTTCATGAACATCGACATATTTTTTTCATTATCACTAGGTAAGTGTTCATTACCATAATGGGTTTCAGCATCAGAGATACAAACTTCATTATCATTATCCGGAGGTTTCCCTATTTCAGGTTCACTAGGAGCATGAAAAGTCCTATCATTTTTCTTATTTTAGAAGACCTAGGTGCACTAGTGTTGGCTCTTTGTGAATCTTGTTCAATTCTTTTTGGGTGTACCTTAGGATAAAGTGGTTCCTGAGTCATTTTACCTCCTCTAGTTGCAACTCTAACAGCAAAGTCATGTATATTATTATTCATTTCATCAAGCAATTCTCTTTGAGATTTAGCAACTTATTCTAACTGAGTTTGAACCATAGAAGCATGCTTTCCAACACCTCTAACATCATTTGATATTCTAAATAACAAGTCACACAAGCGAGCAATCATATCAGAATTGTATTTCAATTGTTTCATAACATTTGCATTGAAGTGATCTTGTTTTCTAATATAGTTTTCAAACTCATAAAGGCATTGGCTAGGATGCATATTCTGAGGATTGTCATTATCATTGAACTTCATAAGATAATTTACCTCTACCATCTTAGGCAGTGGTGGTGTATTAATCCCATGTATTTCTTCAATAGGAGATAAATTTTTAACATCCTCAGCTTTAATACCTTTTTCCTTCATTGATTTCTTTGCCTCTTGCATATCTTCAGGACTAATATATAATACACCCCTCTTCTTCGGAGTGGGCTTAGGCGGTGCTTCAGGAAGAGTCCAATCATTATAATTTTTTAATATGTTATTCAATAATTCTTCAGCATGCCCAACAGTTCATTCCCTGAAAACACAACTAGCACAACTATCTAGGAAATCCCTAGAAGCATCGGTTAGTCCATTATAGAAGATATCAAGTATTTAATTTTTCTTAAGAGGATGATCAGGAAAAGAATTAAGTAATTGGCAAAGCATCCCCCAAGCTTGTGGGAGACTCTCTTCTTTAATTTGCACAAATTTAAATATTTCCTATAAGGCAGCTTATTTCTTATGAGTAGGAAAATATTTTTCAGAGAAGTAATAAATCATATCCTGGGGACTACGCACACAACCAGGAGCAAGAGTATTGTACCAAGCTTTAGCATCACCCTTTAATGAGAAAGGAAATAACTTGAGAATAAAGTAATAGCGAGTTTTCTCATCATGGATAAAAAGGGTGGCTATGTCATTCAACTTAGTGAGATGTGCCACAACAGTTTCAGTTTCAAAACCATGGAAAGGATCAGATTCAACCAAAGTAATTAACTCTGGGTCGATAGAGAATTCATAATCCTTATCATCAATAAAGATAGGTGAAGTAGCAAACTTAGGATCACATTTCGCTCTAGCATTCAGAGATTTTTCTTTATACTTGCATAATAATTTCTCTAGATCATCTCTATCTCTGCAAGCAAGAATATCTCTAGTTGTTTCTTTACTCATAACATAACATTCAGGTACCTTAGGCAATTCATATCTAAGAAGGCTAGTTCTAGTAGGTGTTTCGGGAGTTTCAGTTTCAAGCTCATCATCAGATTCAACAACATCATGTTGTACAACTCTAGCAATTTATTTATCAAGGAATTCACCAAGTGGCACATCATCATTAAGCAAGGTACTAGCATCATCATAAGCATTATCCATAGCAGAAGTAGCATCACCAATAACTTGCGACATATCAGAATTAATAGCATGTGGTGGTGTTGCAAGTTTACTTATAATAGAAGGTGAATGTAAAGCAGAACTGGATGGCAGTTCCTTACCTCCCCTCATCTTTGAGGGAAATATCTTAGTCTTAGCATCCTTCAGATTCTTCATAGTGATAATATGATAATAATCCCAAGTGACTCAACAAATATAGCTAAGCTCCCCAGCAATGGCGCCAGAAAAAGGTCTTGATAACCCACAAGTATAGGGGATCGCAACAGTTTTCGAGGGTAGAATGTTCAACCCAAATTTATAGATTCGACACAAGGGGAGCCAAAGAATATTTGAAGGTATTAGCAACTGAGTTGTCAATTCAAACCACACCTGGAGATTAATTATCTGTAGCAAAGTGATCATCAGCACAGGAGTATGATAGTTTTGACAATAGTAGCAGTAGTAACGGTAACGTAACAATGATAGCAATAGTTTTGTAGCAAGTGTAACAGTGATGATAACAGTAGTAACTTAGCAACAACAATATAAGATAAATTCATAGGCATTGGATTGGTGACTTGTTGGATGATATTCATCATGAGATAGTTATAACCTAGGGCAATACGGCACTAGCTCCAGTTCATCGATATAATGTAGGCATGTAATCCGTAAATAGTCATACGTGCTTATGGAAAGAACTTGCATGACATCTTTTGTCCTATCCTCCAGTGGTAGTGGCGTCCATATTGGAAACTAAGGGATATTAAGGCCTCCTTTTAATAAAGAACCAGAACAAAGCATATTAACACATAGTGAATACATGAACTCATCAAACTACGGTCATCACCAGGAGTGGGCCCGGCTATTGTCACTTCAGGGTTTCCGAATTATAACACGTAGTAGGTGGCTATAACTTGCAAGATCGAATCTAGAACATGGATATAATGGTGATAACATAAATGGTTCAGATCTGAAATCATGGCACCCGGGCCAAAGTGACAAGCATTAAGCATGGCAAAGTCATAGCAACATCATTCTAAGAACATAGTGGATACTACGGATCAAGCCCTAACAAAAACTAACTCGATTACATGATGAATCTCAACCAACTCCTCACCGACCAGCGAGCCTACGAAGGAATTACTCACTCCTGGTGGGGAGCATCATGGAATTGGCGATGGAGAAGGGTTGGTGATGACAAAGAACGAAGATCCCCCTCTCCGGAGCCCCAAACAGACTCCAGATATGCCCTCCCGAGGAAGAACAGGGCTTGGCGACGGCTCCGTCTTATGGATCGTGAGATAATTCTTTCTCCCTGATTTTTTTCTAGAAAAATAGGATTTTATAGCATTGGTTTTAGGGTCTGTGGGGCCACCAGGTGGGGACAACCCACTTGGGTGCGCTAGGAGAGGGGGCGCGCACTGGTGGGTTGTGCCCACCCAGGTGCCCCTCTCCGGTGGATCTTGGCTCCAAAAATTCTTATTTATTGTATAAAAAATCGTCGCAAAGTTTCGTTCCATTCCGAGAACTTTTATTTCTGCACAAAAACAACACCATGGTAGTTCTGCTGAAAACAGCATCAGTCCAGGGTTAGTTTCATTCAAATCATGCAAATTAGAGTCCAAAACAAGAGGAAAAGCATTAGGAAAAGTAGATATGTTGGAGACGTATCAGTCAACTATTGTCTGATCGGTCGCTAAGCCTACAATTTTAGGAGCTTGGGCTATTGGCCGATCGACGACGGATCAGTATAAGCGTACCACGAGCTCATCAGCCTAAACATTTCTCTTCGGTGAGTGTTTTGCAAGTACTATAGCTCACACATTAGCTAGCCTACTAACACGAAGAATCATCAAACAAGCCCTGCTAATATGATAAACAGTCAAACTTACATCTAAGCATGTCATATATTACATCAAAAGCTGGTGAGGATACATCTGTTTCCATAACTCGGAGAGGGTTCGCATGATTCACTATCAAACAAAAGTAGCAAGTACTGCCCACACAAGACAATGCACTAGCCCTAAGATGGTTTGATAACACGCATCATTCTGGTAATTAAACACAATGCAAACTACCCTGAAGGATTAGCGTGACCAACTATTTCTTGTCATCGATCTCTCGGGCAATGACCACAACACGGACAGCGGCATGGGAATCGATCTCTGGGGCGATGTCCACAGGACGGATCGCGACATCGGAATCGATCTCTGGGGCAATGTCCATAGGATGGACAGCGGCATCGGAATCAATCTCCGGGGCGGTGTCAATAGGACGGACCGCGACATCGAAAATGATCTCTCTGGCGTTGTCCACAAGACGGGCCGTGACATCGAAATCATCAAGGACGTCCACCGGCACCTGCACAACCCTAACATATTAGCAAGCACATTGCAAATAATCAAAAACCACAACTATGGTAAGCCATTATTTTTTACCTTGTGCAGCTCACCGGGGAATCCCATCCCTCCGGGGCCATCTCCTCGTCCTCGATGGGGGCCATCACCTTGCCAGGGGAATACTGCTTCTCCACGGCGACTATCTCCTCGAACTCGGCCTTGAGCCTCACATAGGTGGCCATTAGAGTTACTGGGGTAGGCACGGTGGGGCCCTTGCTGTTCTTCCAACTTTCTTCAAGGAGTTCGTCTGCCAACATCGTCAACTCTTTGGCCAATGCTTGTTTCTTGGAGTTCTTTGTCTCCATGGGTTGACCCGCCAACATGGTCAACTCGTTGGTCGGTGCTCGCTTCCTAGAGATCGCTGTCTCCAGTGGGTTGCCGCCAGCAACTCTTTTCCTAGTGCTCCAGGATCCATCAATGAACTGACAAACAAAAAGCAATCGAAAGGAAACCACAATCGCAATGAAAACAGGAAAAGAATAGGCTGTGAGAATCAGTCGGTGCTTCGCAAAAAGAAGATTCTTCGAATGAAAATATAGTAGCATCACTGATTCTCCCACCTTTCCTTCATCGGTACAGAAGAAAAATGGTAGAAGTGAGTAGCCTGGAGTGAGGTTTTCTTCAAGAAAGGGGAGAAAGGGCTTCAACGAGGGTTCCAGTGAAATGATGGTTGCTTCGTCCAGTCCAACTTCGAGGCCACTTTACCACTTCTGGTAAAGGTGTGGGTTTTGTGATATGACGGGTCATGACGGCCACACCGGGGTGACCGGTGAGTCTCGACTGTAGCACCTCGATGTGATTTGGTGGATGGCACACGGGCCCAGATGCTTTGATGTCCCGCATGTAGATAGAACGGCTAGTCATATAGGAGTACTCAATATTGTGCACCGCGACCAAGGCGGAGAGGAAAACGAGAGAACTACATATTTATTTATGGTGTAGATTCACTCATTTTGCTCCATATGTACTAATCATTTAGGGTGTAGTCTAGTCACTTGTTGAAATCTCTAGAAAGGCAAATGCTCCTTTCCAGTTTACAGGGCTATACTAGAAAGTAGTACTACAATAGTGGGCTCAAATAGCAATTTTGTCTCATGCAAGAGCCTAGCTATATGCATGCTCCAAGGCACCGCACCATGCCCCACCCCTACACAAAGACTGCCACGCGAGCGTTCGCAACTGCCATGTTCAGGTTGCACTTGGCTCTTCGCCTCTTCGAGAAGACGAACAATGATGTTACTACTACTGCTATAGTATCGAATCCACTACTGCATGTCCGTCCACCGCGTGCGGGAGGGATAGCTTGTTGTAGTATAAGCAAAAGCATGTCCTCGTCGCGAGCCACCGCGCGCGTGGGCGAGGGAGAAGGCGTGTAGTAGTAAAATCAAGCTTCTCCTCATTTTACAAGTTGACATGACACATCATAGCACTGGCCCCACATGCTTGCCTCTAAACTTGGCTGAAAGACCCGCAGTGTACAATATATTTGTTGCAACCTCTAACATTTACCCGAGCACATATATTCCTGCCTTGACCAGATGAGCATGCAAACTACAATCACCAGGATGACAGGTAGGCCCAGAAGATTATTTTAATCAAAAAAATGCTTCGAGGCGGCCTCATAGCATGGAGCCGACCCCAACGATTTTAAGCTTAGAGGCACGGTACATGCTATCCTAGACTACTCTACACATGAAACCGCCACATGAGCATCAGGGCTGCGCTTGGCTCTTCGCCTCTTCGGGAAGTCGAACAATGATGGAGTACTACTGCAGTGGAGGAGTACTACAGTATGCTTCTAGCCATCTGACACCAAATGAACTACTGCATGTCCACCGCGTGTGGGAGGGAGAGCGTGTAGCGAAAGCTTCTCCTAGTCCTACCAACCACCACGCTCATGGGCGAGGGAGGGACGCAGCTTCATTGACTCAGTGCTCCTGCCTTTGCGTGTATGATATGTGGGCCCAGCAGGTGGGTGGCCCACCTGTCATACAGCCAAAGGCAGGTGCAGTTAAGGCGCCGAAGCTTAGTCCGTGAGGGAGAGGGCGTTGTAGTAATCAAACTTCTCGTTGTTGTACGAGTTGACGCGACACATCATAGCACTGCACTCAATATATTTCAATAATTTGTGTTTACCGATGCATTAATTACAACGCATGCATGCCGTGACTCTCCTTTTGATACTTGCATGTGTTGAATTAATGCACCTTGCCAAATTTTGACTATAAATTTAATTAACCAAATGTTCATGCATGTCACAAAAAGACATCATTGAAAACTATGTTCAAATACGAACCAAACGACATAATTTTTGTTAACATGCACTAACATTTTGTCAGTTGAATCTTTGGTCAAAATTTAGCACCAATTACAAAGGGGCCCAATAAATATTGTACTCTCACATTTTGTTTTGAGGATACTACCACATAGAAAATATAAATAATAATGCATGTTGGGGCAGCTCACGTTTCTGATAATTTTAGTCGTGGGCTTGTACACAAATTTTACGAGGTAGTGGTTGTTCATTTAATGGAGTGTCTTGTACCAGACTTGAACGATACAAAGTGCGACCTGGCACACCGTAACACCACTTGGAATAAGAGGGTAGCTATCTCAAAAAACAATCAACAGCTCAAAAAACGGTGACCTCGCACGTACACAATTTTAAACGATTGTTTTGATGGAGTGAAAAAGGAAAACTACCCCACTACGTATATATAGGCCGGAGCCTCCGCGCTTGCTTGCTAGGGTTGCTCTATTCACACACTCTCATCCTCCAGATCTAAACAAGATAGCGGTGGTAACACTGTCTTTCTATCCTCACCGCTGGTTATAGATCCGGATGTATCCCCCTCTATCGATTAAGGGGAGGAGGGGCATCGTTTAGGCCGTCGTTGACAGCGAGGGAGGAGACCCACTACCGGCCGCACCGTTATCTATGGCCGAGCGCCGGCGCGGGAGGTCCTCCGATCCCTTCGTCGTTGCCCTAGTGTAGGTGAATCCGGCCTCCCGCCGCCGACCTATCCACATCCCGACGACCTTCAAGTATATCTTCCTTCGAAACCGCCCTAGCTCTACTTCCCCAGCTTGCTACATTGCTGCATGTGCATCATTTTCTACCTCTCAGCCCCTCTCGATCGGATGGTCCAACGTCGCCTATTTTTTTCTTCTATTGTTAGAGGTAAAGCTACTTCTTGGAGTCAAATCTTGTACTTGGTTCGAACAAGAAATAAAGTGGAGGTGGGGGAATTTAGTATGTACATCGAACTTGGTACAAACGGGAAGGAAAGGGGGTGAAAGTAGTACAGACTGGTCATCCAACCGGTCTCTTGGTCGAAAAGGGAAATATAGGGGAAATGTTGTACACAGTGGTATGACCAGGACTAGATTTGCTATCCACACATTGCAGTAGGTGGCTAGAGTGACCAAAAATGGGACCATCCCAGATATGTTTCTTGGATGTTTGTTTCTCGGGGAAACAAACTCTGAATCACCACTTTATGCCCCGGTTTAGGTACATGGTGCTAGACTGCTGGTGCACCCATTGTCCCATCCCTTGTACCAAATATTTAGTTGTTCTTAATCTAATGCCCTTGGTAAAATGAAGCCATGCCACTATTATAAGCCATGACAAGTTTAGCCAAATGTTTTTGCCTGTAATTGTTTGAGACTCTGACTGTATCCTCTATAGCTTTTTGTGCAAGCAGGGATATCCATTTCACCTGGTTGTTGTTTTGACCGTTTGGTGCACTGCACAAAAACACTTCTTAAAAGAAGTGACTTTTGTGTTGTTTAACTGGAATATCAGAATGGAACAGTTGGTTCATTTTGGTGGAATTGCACAAAGGGAGATCTATGTTCCAATCCTCATCATCCATATTGGCACCATAACCTTCCTTTAGGTAAGGACGATATTTAATGCATGTGTTCATCTCTATTTTGCAACTGCCATGAGAAAACAATGCTATTGTTTACTAGTACACTTGTACTCCCTCACTGACAAAACCAATTCTGAAATAGAAGGCCAATCATGTACTTGGTTTCACCAACTCGTGAGGAGAAAGAGAAATAGAGCATGAAGAGGAAGAAGAAGAAGAATAAACAGTGCCAAGGTGATCTTGCTGAAGTCTGAGGCCTCTGTCGAGGCCATTCAAGGGCTCCGACAACGGCTACCTTACATGTGAGATGACCGTCCAGGGAGCCCTTCCACTTCTGTTGTCTCTCGTGCAAGGTCACTTAATTAATTAGGAGTACTTAAGTACCACTAATTTATTGCTGCCTAATTTTCCCGTCGGAGTTAGACAAATCTTTAGTAGCACCCTATGTTGAATCATGTATGTGTGTATGTGTGTCTGTGGAGGTGAATCATGTGGTGGAGCAGGGAGGGAATCTAGGTAGTGTCCTGACATAATAGTGCTATTGTTTTGCATGTCAATTTATTGCCATTGGTTCAATGAGGCAATGTTTTGCGTATTGTCCATCATGAATTTGATGCTACTATTAGAGTAATACGCTAATGTCTTTCTATCCTTTCTCACTAAGATAATGAAGGTTTCACCTTGTTCCTACTTGTGCAAACAGGGATCATGTTGTGCCAATCATACATTTTAGTGGAACTACACATGACAATACAATGAACTGTATCCCAGCTAGTGCTTTAACTCTGCTGGAAGTTCTTGATAATCTTTCGATATAATCTCAGCACTGGTAAACAAGAGTGATTTCAACCATACATTTGAAGTGCACAAACAATATACTATTGAGTGATTCCCGTGAGTGATTTATCATCTCTTCTGGGACTACATGAATAAGCTTTTTTGCTCAGGTTGGTATCAGCCTAAGGCCTTCATCCATATTAGTCTGTAGTCATCTCTATTTGAATCATGCTACTATCATGAGAAACTCCTTTATCTTTGCACGTTAAAGTTTTGCAACCTATGATACATGGCAATGCTTTGAGTGTGGAGCTAATTGGCACTGATTAAATAAACTAATACCTCTCTTTAAGCAAGACTAGTATGTTGCTAACTTTACCCATTAAGATAATGAGGGTGCTTCTATTTGTTAGTGTATGTTTCATCAACTAGTCCCACTATTACAGTAATCTCACTCTCTGAATATATGTGCCAACAGGGATGCTCGATTTTGGTGGAACTGCACAAAAACTTTGGGTGCTTCATTGCCTCGACAGCTTCCTTCCTTTACTTTCAGTCGCTAATATGGGCTTGCTTCCTTCCTTTGCTGTCAGTCGCTTCGCTTATCTCGGCTTCCAGTCAAAGGAAATAGTAATTGATATGCTACCTCACACAGGTTGGTACTGGTCTTTATCCTAATTATTGTGCTTGTCATATGTATTGGTAATTTGGTATTGTGCTACTGTTTGCCGATTTCATAAAGGAGTAACTTGGAGCCTGAACTCGCAGGCAAATCATTACATTGGGAGATTTCAGTAGAACTACACAAAAAGATCAGATGGACATATACTTATGCTACTGCTACGTACTCCAAAGTTCACTTAGACAAGCATCGATGTTGATAAGAAGAAGTGCCTATATTCATTCGAGTATCAACCAGCGTCAACCATTCATCAAACCCCAAGTATTCAGAGAGTGAACGCCAAAAATATTGCTTGGCGCATAGCAGAGAAAAATGCAGTCCAGTCTTTGGTCCCAACTTGTGCCTTTTGGTTATCGGCACATATGGTAGCGAACTGTATGGCATGGAGTCTAAAGATTCCAGACAAGTTGGTTGACACATATATTCATCTGGCACTTTAATCAGTCTACACGCTAGGGATGATCCATTTCAGTTGATCTGCACAAAAAAATTGGGTGGTTCATTTTCTCAACCGCCTCCTTTCTTGACTGCAATGTAGAATTTTGGCGAGCTACAGGACCAAGATGATCTAGTAAACTAGTTGGATGAAAGTAGTGGCCAAGTTGCTCAAACCTCCCTCGGCACGATGCCACTATTTGTGGATAAACCTACAAGCAAAGTTCATATTGTCCGTGCTGCCTCTTATGTACTCCAAAGTTTACTCGTACAAGCATTAATTTTAGCAAGAAGTACCTCCGACTGAACACCATTTACCAGTCCGTACCCTAGGTAATTAAAGTTCATCCATGGATGATATTGGTTGTGATCTCAATCATTTGGATGCATAAACATACTGAACATGTGTATATATGAATCTTTTTTGTGAATTATCTATGAATATTGTCGTGTGATCTATCAATCATTTGGATGCATACACATGCTGAACTTGTGTATATATGAATCTTTTGAGTTGTTGATTGTGAATGTTGGCTATGAATATGAATGTGTCCTGTGAACCTGAGTTTGATATGAATGTTTACCTTTTCTATTGTGCTTGTGTGTGAACTTGTTAGTATGTCTACTGTGGGATTTGTGACGTGTGGGTGTCAACGGCACACCTTCTTCCCGAGAAGAATTGCACCTGCTTTGTTAGGGTAGCAATGACGCATCAGCTCTTTTTAATATTTTTGCTCTGTCTTCCCCCCTCCCCCGCTCAACCCCTGTCGTAATGTTTTCGGCCTCAAAACAAAAATAGTACTACGTTTTTTGGGGCTTGATGAAAAATCAAGTGCTGGTTTCTGTAGGTTAGCCCACCCAGCAAATGGGTTGCTGGTCCACCACGGACTAGGAGGCTAAAATTTCAAGTTGTATGGTGTAGAGACAAGTAAAAAACGCTATCGAGAGCCATCCACTGAAGAAAAAAATCGCGTCTGATGTGCACCTTCAGTCACGCCGCCGGCCCCCTATTTAATCCAGTTCGCTCGGGAATCTAGCTGGTATCATTTTTTCAAAGGGCAAACAAGTATTAGCTAGGCCTAGGTTTTGTTTTTTAACATGCGTAGCCCACGACATACAGAGATAGTGGTTTCAACTTATTTTTTGAGGTACATACTGGCCTATGGGCCTCCCAGCGTAGGTTTTACTTTTTCTTAAAGATCGGCAGCCCAATGTACAGCCCAATGTGTTTTTTTATAAAACGCAGATCTCTGTTCTATTTATCTATATATAAGAATAATAATGTTGTGTCCAATTTATGATTTCCCTTCTAACCACATTATATATATTGGAACACTAAGTAACCTAGGCCGACACCCCATCATCGACCGTCGGGGTCAGCGACCTTGCACGCTACATCGAGTTCCTGCGGGAGGAGGAGGAGCACCTTGTCGAGCATGCAAAGAGCCTTACCGCCACCATGGACGCGGCACGCGCCGCCTTAGAGGCGAGGAATCAGGAGATCTACAAGGAGAACCACCGCTTCGAGAGGGGTCGTCTGGAGCGGCAGAGGGCGTTCGAGGTGAGCGTCGCCGAAGCTGCAACAGCGACAGGCACCGTATTGCGGTTGCCCAGCTCATCGGTAGGCTCCTCCTCCTCCGCCTCTTACTGAGCGCGCTCGGGAGAGGAGAGGTGGCCAGAAGTAGTACAAAGCAGTACTACAAAGTAGTACAAAGCAGTACAAAGTAGTAGTAGTAGTAGTAGTAGTAGTAGTAGTAGTAGTAGTAGTAGTAGTAGTAGTAGTGGTGGTAGTAGTAGTAGTAGCAGTAGTAGTAGTAGTTGTAGCAGTAGCAGCAGCAGCAGCAGCAGCAGCAGTAGTAGTACTATTTAGGGGCTATTTTCTTCAGTTCATCTGACTATAGATGTGATGGAACTGTACAACGTACTTAAAATTAGCTAGTATATATAGTTGAACTAGCTATTTCAGTATGTGGTTAGCAACAATTGGGGAAAAGTTTGGTCAGTTCAGCTGTCGAGTTGAACTGTTTGTATAAATTAAGAACGACTACTTAATCTATGAATGAAATCTATGCTTAATTACTGAATTTTAGTTGCAAAAATTAGATATTGCTAGTGATTTTTAGCTTCATATTTTGACAAATTGCAGTGTTACAAGGTTGACAAATGGCAATGTTTCTAGATCAACAAATGTCAACCTTTCCAGATTGACAAATGGTAACATACCCAATATGACAGATGCAAATCGCACCAAATTGTTTGTAAGTGGTTGCACATGGGTCATCCAAAAGAAGCATTTGCGTTTAAGAGATGCACAAATCCTGCTCTCACTTCGCATCATGTCGTCCCGGGGTCGACGGGCGGGGCGCGGGAGGATGGCAGCTGGCGGTGCTGAGAGCTAGCGTTCGACGACGACTGCCCATGCCACTGAGGGGGGCACGCACACGGAGAGGAAGGCGGGTGGCCATGGAAGTCAAAGGGCTCGCTTCCCAGTGAGCCTATGCAGCGTACAGCTCGCATGCTTCCCGGTGAGCCTACGCATTCAAGGACAGCTTGCACGCCTCTCGGTCAGCCTGCGCACTGGACTGCGCTCGCACGCCTCCTGTTCAGTCAAGGTCAAGTAGTTGTCCACACGGCACCTCCTACATACATTAAAACCAAGACACGTGGCATCACGTGAATGGTTAACAGAACGCACATGGTTTGAATTATACAAACGTTTGAGATATTAAAGTAACAGCTATTTTTTCAAAATGCCTTTGTTAGCTGTCATTATTCGAGTGTGCCTTCTCTCAAAATGGACACAAAAAATACCACAACATGTCGGGTGCCATTCCTTGATAGAATGCCAAGTTTCATGAATCTCGGGCGAGTTTTGGATTTACTCGAATTTAAAAATAAAGTATCTCAACATTTTGTCGGCAATTAATGGTGCCCTGGTGTTTGAAATTCATTCCCATTTCTTGCATGGGACCTAAGCATGCACCAAAGGGCACAAATTGCATTCTTCAACCAATTTATATGCACTGGAGCATGTGCATGTAGTTCAAATTTGAATTATGCACATAAATGCATTGAAAACTCAGTTAATGCATAAAAATGTCCAAATGAACCCCGAAAAATCAAAAAAATTGACACAACACTCCTGTTGTTCTATGTTGACACAAGAAAAAAATTGAAAGCAATAAGAGGCAATGGATAAAGGTGGGACGTTCCCTATCGAAACCATCATGATTGTTGTGAGAAGCTCTCGTTTGTAAGAAGCATATACCCAAACCTGCCCCAAATGGGACAAAAAATTTACCACGGCATGTTGATGCCGCTCCATGATAGCATGCCAAGTTTCATGAATTTCAGACAAGTTTTGGATTTACTAGAATTTAAAAACCAGGCATCACAATATTTTGCCGGCAATCAACAGTGCCATGGTGTTTGAAATTCATTCCCATTTCTTGCATGGGACCTAAGCATGCACTCAAGGACACAGATTTGATTTTTAAACCAATTTATATGCACTGGAGCATGTGCATGTAGTTCAAATTTGAATTATACACATAAATGCATTGAAAACTCAGTTAATGCATAAAAATGTCCAACTGAACCCCGAAAAATCACAAAAATTGACACAACACTCCTATTGTTCTATGTTGACACAAGAAAAATATTGGAAGCAATAAGAGGCAATGGATATCGTTTCGTCCCCAAAGGTGGGACGTTCTCTACCAAAACCATCATGATTGTTGTGAGAAGCTCTGGTTTGTGAGAAGCATATACCCAAATCTGCCTGAAATTAAATGGGACAAAAAATTTACCACGACATGTTGACGCCACTCCATGATAGCATGCCAAGTTACATGAATTTCAGACAAGTTTTGGATTTACTCAAATTAAAAATCAGGCATCTCAATGTTTTGTCGGCAATCAACAGTGCCCTGGTGTTTGAAATTCATTCTCATTTCTTGCATGGGACCTAAGCATGCACCCGAGGAACCTAAGCATGCACCCGGGGACATAGATTTGATTTTTCAACCAATTGATATGCACTAGAGCATGTGCATGTAGTTCAAATTTGAATTATGCACATAAATGCATTGAAAACTCAGTTAATGCATAAAAATGTCCAAACGAACCCCCTAAAATCACAAAAATTGGCACAACACACCTATTGTTGTATGTTGACACAAGAAAAAAATTGAAAGCAATAAGAGGCAATGGATAAAGGTGGGACGTTCCCTACCGAAACCATCATGATTGTTGTGAGAAGCTCTCGTTTGTAAGAAGCATATACCAAAACCTGCCCCAAATGGGACAAAACTTTTACCACGGCATGTTGATGCTGCTCCTTGATAGCAAGCCAAGTTTCATGAATTTCAGACAAGTTTTGGATTCACTAGAAATTAAAAACCAGGCATCTCAATGTTTTGCCGGCAATCAATAGTGCCCTGGTGTTTGAAATTCATTCCCATTTCTTGCATGGGACCTAAGCATGCACCCAAGGACATGGATTTTATTTTTACACCAATTTATATGCACTGGAGCATGTGCATGAAGTTCAAATTCGAATTATGCACATAAATGCATTGAAAACTCAGTTAATGCATAAACATGTCCAAATGAACCCCGAAAAATCACAAAAATTGACACAACACTCCTGTTTTTCTATGTTGACACAAGAAAAAATTTTGAAAGCAATAAGAGGCAATGGATATCGTTTCGTCCCAAAAGTTGGCCTACCGAAACCATCATGCTTGTTGTGAGAAGCTCTAGTTTGTGAGAAGCATATACCAAAACCTACCCCAAATGGGACAAAACTTTTACCACGGCATGTTGATGTCGCTCCTTGATAGCAAGCCAAGTTTCATGAATTTCAGACAAGTTCTGGATTCACTAGAATTTAAAAACCAGGCATCTCAATGTTTTGCCGGGAATCAATAGTGCCCTGGTGTTTGAAATTAATTCCCATTTCTTGCATGGGACCTAAGCATGCACCCAAGGACACAAATTTGATTTTAAGCCAATTTATATGCACTGGAGCATGTGCATGAAGTTCAAATTTGAATTATGCACATAAATGCATTGAAAACTCAGTTAATGCATAAAATGTCCAAATGAACCCCGAAAAATCACAAAAATTGACACAACACTCCTGCTGTTCTATGTTGACACGAGAAAAAATTTGAATGCAATAAGAGGTAATGGATATCGTTTCGTCCCGAAAGTTGGGACGTTCCCTACCGAAACCATCATGCTTGTTGTGAGAAGCTCTGGTTTGTCAGAAGCATATACCCAAACCTGCCCCAAATGGGACAAAAATTTTACCATGGCATGTTGATGCCGCTCCATGATAGCATCCCAAGTTTCATGAATTTCAGACAAGTTTTGGATTTACTAGAATTTAAAAACCAGGCATCTCAATGTTTTACCGGCAATCAAGAGTGCCCTGGTGTTTGAAATTCATTCCCATTTATTGCATGGGACCTAAGCATGCATCCAAGGACACAGATCTGATTTTTCAACCAATTTATATGCACAGGAGCATGTGCGTGTAGTTCAAATTTGAATTATGCACATAAATGCATTGAAAACTCATTTAATGCATAAAAATGTCCAAACGAACCCCGAAAAATCACAAAAATTGACACAACACTCATGTTGTTATATGTTGACACGATAAAAAAAGTTGGAAGCAATAAGAGGCAATGGATATCGTTTCGTCCCAAAAGGTGGGATATTCGTTACCGAAACCATCATGATTGTTGTGAGAAGCTCTAGTTTGTGAGAATGTTGACACAAGAAACCATCATAAATGCATTGAAAACTCAGTTAATGCATAAAAATGTCCAAACGAACCCCGAAAAATCACAAAAATTGGCACAACACTCCCGTTGTTCTATGTTGACACAAGAAAAAATTTGAAAGCAATAAGAGGCAATCGATAAAGGTGGCATGTTCCCTACCGAAACCATCATGATTGTTGTGAGAAGCTCTCGTCTGTAAGAAGCACATACCCAAACCTGCCCCAAATGGGACAAAAATTTTACCACGGCATGTTGATGCCACTCCATGATAGCATGCCAAGTTTCATGAATTTCAGAAAAGTTTTGGATTTACTAGAATTCAAAAACCACGCATCTCAATGTTTTGTCAGCAATCAATAGTTCCCTGGTGTTTGAAATTCATTCCCATTTCTTGCATGGGACCTAAGCATGCACCCAAGGACATAGATTTGATTTTTCAACCAATTTATATGCACTGCAGCATGTGCATGTAGATCAAATTTGAATTATGCACATAAATGCATTGAAAACTCAGTTAATGCATAAAAATGTCCAACCGAACCCCGAAAATCACAAAAATTGACACAACACTCCTGTTGTTCTATGTTGACACGAGAAAAAAATTGGAAGAAATAAGAGGCAATGGATATTGTTTCGTGCCCAAAGGTGGGACGTTCCCTACTAAAACCATCATGATTGTTGTGAGAAGCTCTGGTTTGTGAGAAGCATATACCCAAACCTGCCCCAAATGGGACAAAAAAATTTCCACGACATGTTGATGCCGCTCCATGATAGCATGCCAAGTTTCATGAATTTCAGACAAGTTTTGGATTTACTAGAATTTACTAGAATTGCCTTTCAAACCACCTCTATGGTCAGGAGGCGAGGAAGGTTTTCATACAAAACCCACAGTTCAATATTGAAGTGTTCCTGAAGAGGACGAAGGACAGACAGTAAATCATCCACAGGCACTGGCCTAAAGTTGCAAAGACCTTCAACATGAATGAAGGCTCAATATTCGCCTTCCGCTTCAACAGTTTTCCAGATGAGATGCATCTGTCTATATACCGTCTATGATGCTAATGTCGAAAGGTTCTACATGTTGCATGTGAAACTTGGTGTAGGATCGAAAGTATGTCTAGAGGGGGGGTGATTAGACTACTTGACCAAATAAAAACTTAACCTTTTCCCAATTTTAGTTCTTGGCAGATTTTAGCTATTGTAGGACAGGTCAAGCAATCATCACACAATTCAAGCAAGCATGCAAAGAGTATATTGACAGCGGAAAGTAAAGCATGCAACTTGCAAGAATGTAAAGGGAAGGGTTTGGAGAATTCAAATGCAATTGGAGACACGGATGTTTTTCCCGTGGTTCGGATAGGTGGTGCTATCCTACATCCACGTTGATGGAGACTTCAACCCACGAAGGGTAACGGTTGCGCGAGTCCACGGAGGGCTCCACCCACGAAGGGTAATGGTTGCGCGAGTCCACGGAGGGCTCCACCCACGAAGGGTCCACGAAGAAGCAACCACCCACGAAGGGTCCACGAAGAAGCAACCTTGTCTATCCCACCATGGCCATCGCCCACGAAGGACTTGCCTCACTAGCGGTAGATCTTTATGAAGTAGGCGATCTCCTTGCCCTTACAAACTCCTTGGTTCAACTCCACAATCTTGTCGGAGGCTCCCAAGTAACACCTAGCCAATCTAGGAGACACCACTCTCCAAGAAGTAACAAATGGTGTGTAGGTAATGAACTCCTTGCTCTTGTGCTTCAAATGATAGTCTCCCCAACACTCAACTCTCTCTCATAGGATTTGGATCTGGTGGAAAGAAGATTTGAGTGGAAAGCAACTTGGGGAAGGCTAGAGATCAAGATTCATATGGTAGGAATGGAATATCTTGGTCTCAACACATGAGTAGGTGGTTCTCTCTCAGAACATATGAGTTGGAATTGTGTATGTGTTCTGATGGCTCTCTCCACGAATGAAGAGGAGGTGGAGGGGTATATATAGCCTCCACACAAAATCCAACCGTTACACACAGTTTTCCAATCTCGGTGGGACCGAATCAAAAAACTCGGTCGGACCGAAAAGGTAAACCTAGTGACCGTTAGAGATTTTCGGTGGGACTGACATGCAACTCGGTAGGACCGATATGGTTAGGGTTTGGGCATAACGTAATCTCGGTGAGACCGATTACACAAACTCGGTGAGACCGATTTTGGTAATTAGCTAACCAGAGAGTTGGTCAGGCAAACTCGGTGGGACCGATTTGCTCTTTCGGTGAGACCGAAAAGTTACAAAAAGGAAACACTGAATTTACATTGCAATCTCGGTGGGACCGATTCGCTCTTTCGGTGAGACCGAAAAGTTACGAAAGGGAAACAGAGAGTTTGCAATCCCATCTCGGTGAGACCGAGATCCCTATCGGTAGAACCGAATTGCTAGGGTTTGGCAGTGGCTTATGACAAGTGAAACTCGGTGGCGCCGGATAGAAAGAATCGGTAGGACCGAGTTTGGCTTAGGGTTTAGGTCATATGTGGATATGGGAAAGTAGTTGAGGGTTTTGGAGCATATCACTAAGCACATGAAGCAAGAGGCTCATTAAGCAACACCTCATCCCTCCTTGATAGTATTGGCTTTTCCTAAAGACTCAATGTGATCTTGGATCACTAAAATATAAAATGAAGAGTCTTGAGCTTTTGAGCTTGAGCCAATCCTTTGTCCTTAGCATTTTGAGGGTTCCACTTTCACATCCATGCCATGCCAATCATTGAGCTTTCCTGAAATAATCATCTTGGAATAGCATTAGCTCAATGAGCTATATGTTGTTATGAATTACCAAAACCACCTAGGGATAGTTGCACTTTCAATCTCCCCCTTTTTGGTAATTGATGACAACATATAGATCAAAGCTTCGACAAATGATAATAAGCATGAAATATATCGTCGCTTTGAGAAGTATGTGACAAGTAAGAGCTCCCCCTAAATTTGTGCATTTAATTGCTTTGGACTGCAAATGCACAAAGAGTTAGAGTCATGGGTTACTCTTCCATGTCACATACATCTTGGTGGAGCGCTTAAAATGATAAGAATGAAATACATGCACTCATCACCAAGAATAGTGAATGATCACATAAGATAGATAGATAATATTAAGCAAACATTAAGTGTAGCTTATGATCAAACACATGATCATCAATGTCTCACGAGCAAAGACATAGTATCTCACAAAGCAACAAAAGCAAACAAAGTTCGAAAAACCACCAAATAAAACAAGAGAGAATAAAAGCAACACTCTCTCTCGAAGCCTATGATCTATACATTTTCTCCCCCTTTGGCAACAAGTTACCAAAAAGTTCCTAGAAAATGCATAGTGCTAAGTCGACACTCGGGCTTGATCTTCAGGTGGTGGTGGAGTCCGGAGCACTCCAAGGACGAAGCCTTCTGTAGACGTGGTCGGAGTCGAGGCTGAAGTGGACGCTGGAGCTGGTGGAACTGAGGCTGTAGCTGGTGCAGACGTGGTGGCTCTGGGGTCAGCAACTGGCACTGCAGACGACCTCGGACCTCGTGGCACTCTGGCAAAGGCATCAGTTGTAGTCTTGCCTCTCCTCTCCTGCATGTCATCCTGGAGCTGCTCCACTGCAGTCTGAATCTCTGTCACTTTGACATCCAAGTCATAGAACTTTTGTTCCATGATCCTCTCTAAGCTTGCCTGGTTCTGAGTTAGGGTAGCTAGTCCTTGCTCAATCCGCAGGGTGGATGCAATCAAGTAACCAAGCTGATCTTGTTTGGTTTTCAGGAAATATTCAGATGCCTCCTCTTGAGTAGGCATCTTGGCAGCTTTCTCCTTCCTCGCCTTCTCCTTCTTGGCTTGTGCTTGGGCAGATGATGGCTCATTCTCAGTCATGACCACTTGATTATCTTCAACATCTAGACGGATGGGCAGGTGTTCCTTGTCCAATAAGTATATCCCCGTGCCCATCTTAGAGTTGATGAGCTCCTGAATCTGTGGGGCATATCCATAGCTCCTCTTCTGGTCTACTGCTGTCCTCTTGATTGTTTCAATCATAAGGCTCATGACTTTGAATTTCTGTGGCACGTCAAAGATATGAAGCAAGTTGATCGCGTGGCCCCTGATCATCTTGTGATCTCCAGACTTGGGCAATAGGGTGTGCCTAAGAATCCAGTTGATGGTTGGCAGCCCTGACAGAAGATAGTGTACTGAGCCAAACTTGAACGTATCAAGTGCTTCATTTGGAATCTCCTTGTACATGTTTGACATTGAGTTGTGGTCCATCTTCTTCTTGGCATAAATGTCCAAGTCATCGTTATGCTCTTCTGGGGCATTAATCAGCTGAGCCCATTCAGCAACTGTAGACTAGTACCTCGTACCCTCTGACATCCATACAATCCTGCCATCTGGATAGAAATGGGCTGTGGAGTAGAATTGCATGATGAGTTCCTCGTTCCACTTTGTGAGCTTCTGCCCAACAAAGTCCTCTACTCCACATGCCTTGAAGCTGTCTTGCACTCCAGGGTAGTACTCTTCGTGTCCTTGATGTATTGCCAATCAACCCATCTCATATCACAGACAATTGGCTTCTTGTCTAGCAGCACTGTCTCATAAAAGTCTTGCTGCTCCTTGGTGTGAAACCTGTAGTCAACTGCAGTCCTTCTCCTTGAAGCATACGGGTCTGCTTCTCTCCACTTCTGGAGCCCTGAATCTCTCCTGAGTTTCATATCCTCAGCCACAGGATGAGCATCGTTGTGGTCTGGGATCTTGGGCTTGAGGTTTCTAAGAACATTCTCTTCTTCTTCTTCTGCAGCTTCAGGCACTGGGGCCTTGTTCTTCTCAGTAGCTGGGATGCTTCTTGTGTTCCTCTTTGGCTTTGGCTTTGGAGCTGGCTTGGCCTTGGAAGCAGTTGCCCCTATTCTTATGGTATCACCCATCAACTTGGGTGCCTTAGGTGCTGGTGCAGCTACCTCTTCTTCTTCCTCCTCATCTTCCATGATGGAAGCCTTTCCAAGCACTCTGGCTACAGTTTTCTTCACCCTTTCTTTCCTCTTCTTGCCTTCAGCAGCAACTGGCTCAATGGGAGTGGGCTTCTCAGTTGAAGCTCTGGCCTTTGACATAGGCTGCCTGCCTGCTGGCCTTTTGATCTTCATCCCTGGTTTTATGCCCTGTGCTGGCTCAACTCTCATGGAAGTTGCTTCCTCTTCTGCCGCATAATCCTCATCTTCTGAGTCTGAGGTTCTCTTCTTCCTCTGTCTTGTGGCAGCTTTAGGCAGATTGCTAGGGGTGCTCCTGCTGCCATCATCTGAAGAGCTGGAGGGACTAGTGCCCTCACTCATCTGCACTTGCTGCTCTGACAAGTTCTGGCTGTCACTCTGATCAGACATGTTGCAAACTCTGACTACTGACCCTGTGAATAGGTTATAGATGAGATAGAGTGGATGAGCATCAAAAAATGCAGAGATTTTTGCAAAAGAATGACTCAAAAACTTAGTTTTAGTTTCCCACTGAAATCATCTCGGATCTACCGATTTTTAAACTCGGTGATACCGAAGCAGTTTTGGAACCTAAACTAGGGAACTCGGTCAGACCGAGTCACAGTTCGGTGGCACCGAGACTACTAGGGTTTCACAAAGTTCCAAAATCGGTCACACTAATAAGTAATTCTCGGTCAGACCGAGTCTCACTTGTGCAATGGCATAAGCCAAATCGGTGGGACCGAGTTTTTCAACTCGGTGGGTCCGAGATGGTTTCAGCGGAAACCTAACCCTAAAATTTTCGAATCAAAACTAATCTACAAACGCATTGACTGGACAGGAGTGTTTCAATCGTGGCAAGAATCATGATGATCACAATGTGCTAAGAATCAGATTGGGGAATAGCACAAAGATCGAGTCCATACCCTAGTTCGGCGGAGACTCGCTACGGCGGCAACGGCGGGGTAGAATTCCGTTGACGGCGATGGAGACCAGCGACTGGAGGCGGCTGGCGGCGAGGAGACGATCCGGAGACCAAGTTGGCAGAGCAGTCTATCGCGCGGGCGAAGGGGTTCGAAGAAATTTCCAAATTTTGCCCGTGACTATATATAGCCCGACCCTGTCGGTGTGACCGAGTGGAACGACTCGGTGGCACCGAGATGCAAAACTGTATACAGTTATTGCAACTCGGTGTGACCGAATGGTTCAAATCGGTTGCACCGAGATCGAAAACATAGATCAACTTAATGATCTCGGTAGGACCGAAAGTAGGGTATCGGTCAGACCGAGAATCATAAAGAGGTTTTGGAAGTTTAAGTCTATGACGAATCGGGGACTCCGAGCGCTCCTCACACAGAGTGGTTCGAATCTGACTTGATCAAATTTTGTGATGTAGCATGAATAGAGTTTGAGACGAGAAAAGCATAGATAGCTAGAGGAGGTTCTTAGGCATTCTTGTCCATCCACTTGGCAAAAGGAAATAAAACCGAACAATCAAAACAACAAGTGGATGTCCTCGAATGAGTAAAATATGCAACCAGCATGCTCACACAATAAGATGGCAAATGAAATATGTGACAAGGCATGCACAACCAATTCTAGCATCTATCAAGCAATTTGCGATGACAAGGTCATCTATATATGAGTATATTGACTTAGGAGTCAAGTGAGAACACTTGATCATAGGTCATACTCATCGTTTAAGCTCAAGTGGGGTTACCACTTTTACATAAAGCATTGTTGTGTTCACATCTTTAGAGTTGCTTTAGCTCAAGTCTTAGAGTAAAGCTCCCCCTAGATGTGATATCCCCCCTTAGAGGGATGAACTAACCTCGGGTTTTGTCGATGATGACTTCATGTAGATGTTGAAGATGTGGATGCTCAATGTTGATGTAGATCACTTGGAGCTATCCATTTGAGTGAATTGCACTTTCAATACCTACATGGGTTAGTCCCACAAGGAACAAACAAGGATATCCATAGACATAGAGTGATGCACACACAAGATGATGTCCATGAAAACTTTTAGGTTACCTTGTCCCTTGTCTTACCAACAAGAGGGTTTGTGACTCCTTGAACTAGTGCAAGATGTGGAAGTTGATTGCACTTGTTCTTGCCAAAATGATAAGAGTGAAGTATGTTGGCGGAGTCACCCTCAAGAACTCTCTAGTTCTTCTTCTTTTGGATCCACACCATCTTGATGGGAATCCTTGGAGTTGTAGTCGTACTTGATGAAGTGGAACTTGAAGTAGTCTTGGGAATCCACTTGACTAAGGTCTTAGGAGCTTCTTCAAATGCATCAATTTCCTCTTGAAGCTTGTCCTTGCCTTTTTGCTTGTAGTCTTGTGGTGGAAGATCATCTTGAGCTTGTGTCCCCTTGAAAGAAGTATCATACTTTTCTTGTTGAGGAACAAACTTTGTCTTGGGGTATTGATCTTCTTCCCACTCAACTCCATTGGCATTGAACTTTCGTTCAAAACCAACACCTTGATTCTTCCGGTGCATTCCTTGCTTGCGCACAATTTCCTCGAATTGCTTACTCCCGGCAAGGCTTTTGTACACTCCTTTCTCTATAATTCCCTTCAATAAGCTATTTTCTTGCTCAAGTGTAACTTGGCTAAGAGAATCATTAGTGGAATCAAGAGAACTACTAGAAGCAACAATATTGGATTTAGCATGATCATTGTTACTGCTAGAGGAAGAATCTTTCTTGTTCTTGTTACTAGACTTGACTTGAGGCATGTAAGTGGATAAGAGTAAACGCTTGGCAATGTAAGAAGAACTTTTCTTGCGGAGATCATCATTGATTGCTTTTAAGAACTCATGCTCTTGCTCAAGATTGAGCTTTTCAAAGCGTAATTTCTCATGAGCTCTTAAAAGTTCTCGATGATCTTCGAAGATAGTTTCATGAGCTAACTTAAGAGTGTTTAGTTCTTTAGTTAGAGCCTCAATCTTCTCCTTATCATTGTCATTCGTTTTATCTTGATTAGCATGATTAATTGACGTTTCATCATAGTATTCATCACTAGAGTTGTCAACAAGCAAATCATCACCTAACAAGTCATCTTCATCACTATTGAAATCAACATACTCGGGGTGTGTTACCTTAGGACCTTTGGTCATGAAGCATCTTCCAATTCCTTCATTTGGTGAGTCAAATATGTCGTAGGAGTTGGTTGACACAAGTGCTAGACCGGCAACACCTTCATCTTGAGTATCTTCGGAGTCGGAGTGATAACTTCTCTCGGAGTGGCTGTCGGAGTCGGAGCCGGATACCCATTCACCAACATGAGCTTGATGTCTTCGTTTTGTGTAGCTCCTTGATGATTTTTCCTTCCTTTCCGAATCCTTGCTTCTCCGTGAGTATCTTCGTTCATAACGATCATCTCTACTCCTTCTCTCTCTTGGTGGTGATTCTTTGCTTCTTCTTTTTGGAGAATCTTCTCTTCTCTTGTAGGGAGCCGTACACTCATTGGAATAGTGTCCGGGTCTTCCACAACTGTAGCAGTTTCGCTCTCGACTAGAAGATCTTTTGTCATTGTAGGACCTTGACTTGAAGCTTCTATCTTTGCTTCTACTCTTGTAGAACTTGTTGAAGTTCTTCACCATTAAGCTCAATTCTTCATTGAAGTTTTGTTTCTCACTTGATGATGTAGGGGCTTCACATGAGGCTTTGTAGGCACCACTTGATTTGTTGTGAAGTTCCTCTTTATCCTTAAGTGACATCTCATGAGCAACAATTCTTCCAATCACCTCCGTTGGCTTGAGATCTTTGTAATTGGGCATCATTTGGATCAATGTGCACACGGTATCATATTTTCCATCCAAGGCTCTTAGAATCTTCTTGATGATGAATCTATCGGTCATCTCTTCACTTCCTAAGCCGGCAATCTCATTTGTGATGAGAGCAAGCCTAGAGTACATTTCAGCGACACCTTCACCATCCTTCATTTTGAACTTGTCAAGTTGACTTTGAAGCACATCCAACTTGGATTCCTTGACGGAGTCGGTACCTTCGTGCATATCAATCAAAGTGTCCCAAATTTCCTTTGCATTCTCAAGACGGCTGATTTTGTTGAATTCTTCGGGGCACAATCCGTTGAAGAGAATATCACAAGCTTGAGCATTGTATTGCAACATCTTCAACTCATCCGCGGTAGCTTCACGGTTTGGTTCTTTCCCATCAAAGAAGTCACCTTGCAAACCAACACACACAATAGCCCAAACGGCGGGGTTATGTCCAAGAATATGCATTTTCATTTTATGCTTCCAACTAGCAAAATTAGTACCATCAAAGTAAGGACCTCTACGGTGATAATTTCCCTCGCTAGACGCCATACTCTCCTAGGTTGTGAAACCAAGGCTATGACCACCAAAAGCTATGGAGATCAAAGCAAATGGAGACCAAAGCTCTGATACCACTTGTAGGATCGAAAGTATGTCTAGAGGGGGGGTGATTAGACTACTTGACCAAATAAAAACTTAACCTTTTCCCAATTTTAGTTCTTGGCAGATTTTAGCTATTGTAGGACAAGTCAAGCAATCATCACACAATTCAAGCAAGCATGCAAAGAGTATATTGGCAGCGGAAAGTAAAGCATGCAACTTGCAAGAATGTAAAGGGAAGGGTTTGGAGAATTCAAACGCAATTGGAGACACGGATGTTTTTCCCGTGGTTCGGATAGGTGGTGCTATCCTACATCCACGTTGATGGAGACTTCAACCCACGAAGGGTAACGGTTGCGCGAGTCCACGGAGGGCTCCACCCACGAAGGGTAATGGTTGCGCGAGTCCACGGAGGGCTCCACCCACGAAGGGTCCACGAAGAAGCAACCACCCACGAAGGGTCCACGAAGAAGCAACCTTGTCTATCCCACCATGGCCATCGCCCACGAAGGACTTGCCTCACTAGCGGTAGATCTTCACGAAGTAGGCGATCTCCTTGCCCTTACAAACTCCTTGGTTCAACTCCACAATCTTGTCGGAGGCTCCCAAGTAACACCTAGCCAATCTAGGAGACACCACTCTCCAAGAAGTAACAAATGGTGTGTAGGTAATGAACTCCTTGCTCTTGTGCTTCAAATGATAGTCTCCCCAACACTCAACTCTCTCTCATAGGATTTGGATCTGGTGGAAAGAAGATTTGAGTGGAAAGCAACTTGGGGAAGGCTAGAGATCAAGATTCATATGGTAGGAATGGAATATCTTGGTCTCAACACATGAGTAGGTGGTTCTCTCTCAGAACATATGAGTTGGAATTGTGTATGTGTTCTGATGGCTCTCTCCACGAATGAAGAGGAGGTGGAGGGGTATATATAGCCTCCACACAAAATCCAACCGTTACACACAGTTTTCCAATCTCGGTGGGACCGAATCAAAAAACTCGGTCGGACCGAAAAGGTAAACCTAGTGACCGTTAGAGATTTTCGGTGGGACTGACATGCAACTCGGTAGGACCGATATGGTTAGGGTTTGGGCATAACGTAATCTCGGTGAGACCGATTACACAAACTCGGTGAGACCGATTTTGGTAATTAGCTAACCAGAGAGTTGGTCAGGCAAACTCGGTGGGACCGATTTGCTCTTTCGGTGAGACCGAAAAGTTACAAAAAGGAAACACTGAATTTACATTGCAATCTCGGTGGGACCGATTCGCTCTTTCGGTGAGACCGAAAAGTTACGAAAGGGAAACAGAGAGTTTGCAATCCCATCTCGGTGAGACCGAGATCCCTATCGGTAGAACCGAATTGCTAGGGTTTGGCAGTGGCTTATGACAAGTGAAACTCGGTGGCGCCGGATAGAAAGAATCGGTAGGACCGAGTTTGGCTTAGGGTTTAGGTCATATGTGGATATGGGAAAGTAGTTGAGGGTTTTGGAGCATATCACTAAGCACATGAAGCAAAAGGCTCATTAAGCAACACCTCATCCCTCCTTGATAGTATTGGCTTTTCCTAAAGACTCAATGTGATCTTGGATCACTAAAATATAAAATGAAGAGTCTTGAGCTTTTGAGCTTGAGCCAATCCTTTGTCCTTAGCATTTTGAGGGTTCCACTTTCACATCCATGCCATGCCAATCATTGAGCTTTCCTGAAATAATCATCTTGGAATAGCATTAGCTCAATGAGCTATATGTTGTTATGAATTACCAAAACCACCTAGGGATAGTTGCACTTTCACTTGGTGTTGGTGCAGTTGTGTAATGGGGTAGCTGAGTGCTGAAGCTATATCATGTTGTACTCTGATGTATGTCAATTATGAAATTTTGCTTCCTTAATATGGAAACTACAAGATGGTACTACGTATTATACCTTGCCTTTTTATTCATTTGCCCCATTTCCAACATAGAGAAGATATTTATGCACATCCTTGTTTTCAGGCCTTTCCAAAGCAGTTCACTGATGATTACCTCTCGAACCACCTCTATGGTTAGGAGGCGGGGAAGGTTTTCATACAACACCCACGGTTCAATATTGAAGTGTTCCTGAAGAGGACGAAGGACGGACAGTCAATCATCCACAGCACTGGCCTAAAGTTGCAAAGACCTTCAACATGAATGAAGGCTCAATATTCGCCTTCCGCTTCAGCAGTTTTCCAGATGAGATGCATCTGTCTATATACCGTCTATGATGCTAATGTCCAAAGGTTCTACATGTTGCATGTGAAACTTGGTGCTGGTGCAGTTGTGTAATGGGGTAGCTGAGTGCTGAAGCTATATTATGTTGTACTCTGATGTATTTCAATTATGAAATTTTGCTTCCTTAATATGGAAATGAAATATATTATGTGCTTAATATGAATGTCAATTAGATTCATAAATGGATTATTAATAATAGGGCAATTGGCCTGCTAATGGTGAATTAGCCTGCTAATTGGGTTTTGCTATTGCAAACGGTTATTGAAAAAATACCATGGGGGATGACCTCAGGCAACGCACACAGTTTCTAGGAATAAACCGTGTTGGATCAATGAACAATCACACATGACTTTCTCTTGAAAACTGTTTGTGTTAGGCCACCTTGCGCAAACGTTTACCACATAAAAACTGTGTGTGATGGATAGCCTTTGCCACACTGTTTCTTCTATGGACCGTGTGTAATACATTCAATAATGCAAATTATTTAACTGGAAAAATTGTGTGTGATGTACCTTGATACGTCCATTTTGCATCATGCTTTTATATCGATATTTATTGCATTATGGGCTGATATTACACATTATGTCACAATACTTATGCAAACTCTCTCTTATTTTACAAGGTTTACATAAAGAGGGAGAATACCGGTAGCTGGGATTCTGGGCTGGAAAGGAGCAAATATTAGAGACCTATTCTGCACAGCTCCAAAAGTCCTGAAACTTCACGGAAGTCATTTTTAGAATAAATAAAAAATACTGAGCGCAAGAAGTTCCATAGGGGGGCCACACCCTGGCCACGAGAGTGAGGGGTGCGCCCTACCCCTTGGGCGCGCCCCCTACCTCGTGGGCCCCCTGGTGGCCCTCCGATGCCCATCTTCTACTATATGGAGTCTTTCGTTGAGGAAAAAAATCATAAGGAAGCTTTCGGGACGAGACTCCGCCGCCACGAGGCGGAACCTTGGCGGAACCAATCTAGGGCTCTGGCAGGGCTGTTCTGCCAGGGAAACTTCCCTCCGGGAGGGGGGAATCATTGCCATCGTCATCACCAACGATCCTCTCATCGGGAGGGAGTCAATCTCCATCAACATCTTCACCAGCACCATCTCCTCTCAAACCCTAGTTCATCTCGTGTATCCAATTCTTGTCTCTAAGTCTGGGATTGGTACCTGTGGGTTGCTAGTAGTGTTGATTACTCCTTGTAGTTGATGCTAGTTGGTTTATTTGGTGGAAGATCATATGTTCAGATACTATATGCATATTAATACCCCTTTTATTATGAACATGCTAGTTACGTTTTTTCCTGAGGACATGGGAGAAGTCTTGCTATTAGTAGTCATGTGAATTTGGTATTCGTTCAATATTTTGATGAGATGTATGTTGTCTCTCCTCTAGTGGTGTTATGTGAACATCGACTACATGACACTTCACCATTATTTGGGCCTAGAGGAAGGCATTGGGAAGTAATAAGTAGATGATGGGTTGCTAGAGTGACAGAAGCTTAAACCCTAGTTTATGCGTTGCTTCGTAAGGGGATGATTTGGATCCATATGTTTCATGCTATGGTTAGGTTTACCTTAATACTTTTGTTGTAGTTGTGGATGCTTGCAATAGAGGTTAATAATAAGTGGGATGCTTGTCCAAGTAAGGACAACACCCAAGCACCGGTCCACCCACATATCAGATTATCAAAGTACCGAACGCGAATCATATGATCGTGATGAAACCTAGCTTGACGATAATTCCCATGTGTCCTCGGGAGCGCTTTTCTCTATATAAGAATTTGTCCAGGCTTGTCCTTTGCTACAAAAAGGATTGGGCCACCTTGCTGCACTTTATTTACTTTTGTTACTTGTTGCTCGTTACAAATTATCTTATCACAAAACTATCTATTACCTATAATTTCAGTGCTTGCAGAGAATACCTTGCTGAAAACCGCTTATCATTTCCTTCTGCTCCTCGTTGGGTTCGACACTCTTACTTATCGAAAGGACTACGATAGACCCCCTATACTTGTGGGTCATCAAGACTCTTTTCTGGCGCCGTTGCCGGGGAGTGAAGAGCCTTTGGTAGGTGGAATTTGGTAAGGAAAAATTTATATAGTGTGCTGAAATTTACTGTCACTTGTTACTATGGAAAGTAATCCTTTGAGGGGCTTGTTCGGGGTATCTTCACCCCGACCAGTAGAGCAAAGAGTTGCTCCTCAACCTACTGAACCTACTGAAAATGAAAATGTCTGCTTTGAAATTCCTGCGGGTATGATAGAAACACTGCTAGCTAATCCATTTGCAGGACATGGAACATTACATCCTGATGAGCACCTAATATATGTGGATGAAGTTTGTGGATTATTTAAGCTTGCAGGTATGCCCGATGATGTTATAAATAAGAAGGTCTTCCCTTTATCTTTGGAGAGAGAGGCATTGACATGGTATAGGATATGGGATGATATGGGATTATGGAACTACAAACGATTGAAATTGGAATTTCATCAGAAGTTTTATCCTATGCATCTTGTTCATCGTGATCGCAATTATATATATAATTTTTGGCCTCGCGAAGGAGAAAGCATCGCTCAAGCTTGGGGAGGCTTAAATCAATGTTATATTCATGCCCCAATCATGAGCTCTCAAGAGAAATGATTATTCAAAAATTTATGCTCGGCTTTCTGATAACAACCGCACCATGCTCGATACTTCTTGTGCTGGCTCTTTTATGATGAAGACTATTGAATTCAAATGGGATTTATTGGAAAGAATTAAACGCAACTCTGAAGATTGGGATCTCGACGAAGGTAAGGAGTCAGGTATGACACCTAAGTTTGATTGTGTTAAATCTTTTATGGATACCGATGTTTTCCGTAAATTTAGCACTAAATATGGACTTGACTCTGAAATAGTAGCTTCTTTCTGTGAATCTTTTGCTACTCATATTGATCTCCCTAAGAGAAGTGGTTTAAATATCATCCTCCCATAGAAGTAAAAGTAGTTGCACCTATTAAAGTTGAAGAAAAGACTATCACTTATAATGATCCTATTAGTTCCTACTGCTTATGTTGAGAAACCACCTTTTCCTGTTAGGATAAAAGATCATGCTAAAGCTTCAACTGTGGTTCGTAAAAGCAATATTAGAACCTATACACCTCCTGAGCAAGTTAAAGTTGAACCTAATATTGCTATTGTTAAGGATCTCTTGGCTGATAATATTTATGGGCATGTTATTTATGTCTGTGATGAAACTGCTAGAATTGCTAAACCTTGTGCTAAAGATAAACATAGACTTGTGGTAGGCATGCCTGTTATTTCTATTAAAATAGGATATCATTGTTATCATGGCTTGTGTGATATGGGTGCTAGTGCTAGTGCAATACCTATTGACTTGTACAACGAGATTATGCATGATATTGCACCTCCTGAGTTAGAAGATATTGATGTCACAATTAAACTTGCCAATAGAGATACTATTTCACCAATTGGGATTGTTAGAGATGTTGAAGTCTTGTGTGGGAAAACTAAATATCCTGCTGATTTTCTTGTTCTTGGTTCCCCACAAGATAGCTTTTTCCCCATTATATTTGGTAGACCCTTCTTAAACACTGTTAATGCTAGGATAGACTGCAAAAAGTATGTTATTACTATTGGTTTAGGTGATATGTCTCATGAGTTCAACTTTTCTAAATTTCGTAGACAACACCGTGAAGAAGAATTGCCTAGTAAAGATGAAATTATTGGTCTTGCTTCTATTGCCGTACCTCCTAGTGATCCTTTAGAACAATATTTGCTAGACCATGAAAATGATATGTATATGAATGAAAGAAGGGAAATAGATGAAGTGTTCTTTAAACAGGGACCTATTCTGAAACACAACTTGCCTGTTGAAATCTTAGGGGATCCTCCTCCACCCAAGGGTGATCCCATGTTTGAGCTTAAACCATTGCCTGATACTCTTAAATATGCTTATCTTGATGAAAAGAAGATATATCCTGTTATTATTAGTGCTAACCTTTCAGAGAAGGAGGAAGAAAAATTATTGAAAACTCTGAAGAAGCACCGTGCTGCTATTGGATATACTCTTGATGATCTTAAGGGCATTAGTCCCACTCTATGTCAACACAAAATAAATTTGGAAAAAGATGCCAAACCAGTTATTGATCACCAACGACGACTGAATCCTAAGATGAAAGAAGTGGTAAGAAAAGAAATACTAAAGCTCCTTGAGGCAGGTATAATTTATCCCGTTGCTGATAGTCAGTGGGTAAGTCATGTCCATTGTGTTCCTAAGAAGGGAGGTATTACTGTCGTTCCTAATGATAAAGATGAATTGATTCCGCAAAGAATTATTACAGGTTATAGGATGGTAATTGATTTCCGCAAATTAAATAAGGCTACTAAAAAGATCATTACCCCTTACCTTTTATTGATCAAATGCTAGAAAGATTATCCAAACATACACATTTTTGCTTTCTAGATGGTTATTCTGGTTTCTCCCAAATACCTGTGTCAGCTGATGATCAATCTAAGACCACTTTTACTTGCCCTTTCGGTACTTTTGCTTATAGACGTATGCCTTTTGGTTTATGTAATGCACCTGCTACCTTTCAAAGATGCATGATGGCTATATTTTCTGATTTTTGTGAAAAGATATGTGAGGTATTCATGGATGATTTCTCCGTTTATGGATCCTCTTTTGATGATTGCTTAAGCAACCTTGATCGAGTTTTGCAGAGATGTGAAGAAACTAACCTTGTCTTGAATTGGGAGAAATGCCACTTTATGGTTAATGAAGGTATTGTCTTGGGGCACAAAATTTCTGAAAGAGGCATTGAAGTTGATAAAGCTAAAGTTGATGCTATTGAAAAGATGTCGTGTCCCAAGGACATCAAAGGTATAAGAAGTTTCCTTGGTCATGCCGGTTTTATAGGAGGTTCATTAAGGACTTCTCAAAAATTTCTCGGCCTCTGACTAATTTATTACAAAAAGATATACCATTCGTCTTTGATGATGATTGTGTAGAAGCCTTTGAAATACTTAAGAAAGCATTAATCTCTGCACCTATTGTTCAGCCACCTGATTGGAATTTACCTTTTGAAATTATGTGTGATGCTAGTGATTATGCTGTAGGTGCTGTTCTAGGGCAAAGAGTTGATAAGAAATTAAATGTTATTCAATATGCTAGTAAAACTCTAGACAATGCCCAGAGAAATTATGCTACTACTGAAAAAGAATTCTTAGCAGTTGTATTTGCTTGTGATAAGTTCAGACCTTATATTGTTGATTCTAAAGTAACTATTCACACTGATCATGCTGCTATTAAATATCTGATGGAAAATAAAGATGCTAAACCTAGACTTATTAGATGGGTTCTCTTGCTACAAGAATTTGATTTGCATATTATTGATAGAAAGGGAGCTGAGAACCCCGTTGTAGACAACTTGTCTAGGTTAGAAAATGTTCTTGATGACCCACTACCTATTGATGATAGCTTTCCTGATGAACAATTAAATGTCATAAATGCTTCTCACACTGCTCCATGGTATGCTGATTATGCTAATTACATTGTTGCTAAGTTTATACCACCTAGTTTCACATACCAGCAAAAGAAAAAGTTCTTCTATGATTTAAGACATTACTTTTGGGATGACCCACATCTTTATAAAGAAGGAGTAGATGGTATTATTAGACGTTGTGTACCTGAGCATGAACAGGAACAGATCCTACGCAAGTGTCACTCCGAGGCTTATGGAGGACACCATGCTGGAGATAGAACTGCACATAAGGTATTGCAATCCGGTTTTTATTGGCCTACTCTCTTCAAGGATGCCCGTAAGTTTGTCTTATCTTGTGATGAATGTCAAAGAATTGGTAATATTAGTAGACGTCAAGAAATGCCTATGAATTATTCACTTGTTATTGAACCATTTGATGTTTGGGGCTTTGATTATATGGGACCGTTTCCTTCCTCTAATGGATATACACATATTTTAGTTGTTGTTGATTACGTTACTAAGTGGGTAGAAGCTATTCCAACTAGTAGTGCTGATCATAACACCTCTATTAAGATGCTTAAAGAAGTTATTTTTCCGAGGTTTGGAGTCCCTAGATATTTAATGACTGATGGTGGTTCACATTTTATTCATGGTGCTTTCCGTAAAATGCTTGCTAAGTATGATGTTAATCATAGAATTGCATCTCCTTATCACCCACAGTCTAGTGGTCAAGTAGAATTGAGTAATAGAGAACTCAAATTAATTTTGCAAAAGACTGTTAATAGATCTAGAAAGAATTGGTCCAAGAAACTTGATGATGCATTATGGGCCTATAGAACTGCATATAAAAATCCTATGGGTATGTCTCCGTATAAAATGGTTTATGGAAAAGCATGTCACTTACCTCTCGAACTAGAACATAAGGCTTATTGGGCTATTAAAGAGCTCAATTATGATTTCAAACTTGCCGGTGAGAAAAGGTTATTTGACATTAGCTCACTTGATGAATGGAGAACCCAAGCCTATGAGAATGCCAAATTGTTTAAAGAAAAGGTTAAAAGATGGCATGACAAAAGGATACAAAAGCGTGAGTTTAATGTAGGTGATTATGTATTGCTATACAACTCTCGTTTAAGATTTTTTGCAGGAAAGATTCTCTCTAAATGGGAAGATCCTTACGTTATCGAGGAGGTCTATCGTTCTGGTGCCATAAAAATCAACAACTTCGAAGGCACAAACCCGAAGGTGGTGAACGGTCAAAGAATCAAACATTATATCTCAGGTAATCCTATAAATGTTGAAACCAATGTTATTGAAACCGTAATCCTGGAGGAATACATAAGGGACACTTTCCGGAACGTTTCAGACTCTGAAAAGGAATAGGTATGTGGTACGGTAAGTAAACCGACTCCAAAACAGTTCTAGTGGCAATTTTTCTCCATTTTGGAATATTTAGAAAAATATAAAAATACGAAGCAGTCCGGGAAGGACACGAGGGCTCCACGAGGGTGGAGGGCACGCCCTACCCCCCTGGGCGCGCCCCCTTCCTCATGGGCACCTCGTGTGCTCTCCGGACTCCGTTTTCTTGCACGATACGTATTTTGGTCGGTAAAAAATTCATTATATAATCTCCCGGAGATTTTGACTCCCGTATCACGCAAATATCTCTCGTCTTTGTTTCGAGCTGTTTTTCTGACAAATCTAGGTCGTCATGTCGTCTTCAAGTGCCCCCAAGGACAAGTTCTTCGAGAAGGTCATCAACCCCTACCTCGCGGAGGTGCTGCAACACCCTCAAACCATTGAGATGCGTGAGGGGTTGTTGCACATCCGTGATGTTGATGGACCAAGGAAGACCGGAAGCACGGAGGCAAGGATCGAGGCATTGGAGCAAGAAGTTTTCAAGTGTCAGGAGATGGTGGAGCGTGGACTCGACTCCAATCACATTATGATCACGGAGTTCACCAACAACCACAAGCTAGACGTCAAGGACATTGGGGAGGCCATCTTCAAGCTTCATGAGAAAATCAAGCACCTCCAAGCCCAGATCTATGACCTGCAAAATCAAAACTCTGAGTATGAATATAGATTCAAAAGGATGAGTTTGGCTGCAGATTTGAGGACTCAGGAGACTCGATCATCCTTCTATGATGGTGAGCCTATGCCTTGGAAGAGGGACGACAAGCCTACATCATCAACAACTCCAACTCCTTCATCGGCAAAAGAGATATAATCACATGGGTATGGGCACTCCCCTTGGCAACTGCCAAGCTTGGGGGAGTGCCCCGGTATCGTATCACCATCACTTATATCTTTATCGTTTTTCTTAGTTCGATCCTTTTGGTAATATCTTGATCTAGTAGCATAAAGTTTTAGTATGATCTAGTTGTGAGTTTTGCTTTATGATCCTTCTATGTAATCGAGTCCGTGAGCTATATATAATAAAGATTAGTGTTGAGTCAAGGGCTTGATTATTTTGCCATAATATTGAGTGAATAAAAGAAAAGAGAAAGAAATAAAAGAGATCATATGGATCTTATGGAGATTAATGAGCTCACATAGAAAGAGTATGATGAATAAAAGTTGTTGAGAGTTGACAAACATAGTTTTGGTCATCGTTGCAATTAATAGGAAGTAATAAAGAAAGAGAGGTCTTCACTTATAAATACACTATCTTGGACATCTTTTATGATTGTAAGCACTCATTAAATATGACATGCTAAAGAGTTGATGTTGGACAAGGAAGACAACGTAATGGGTTATGTTTTCTTACATCTGAGATAAATTATATTGTCATAGATCATCCAACATGATTGAGCTTGCCTTTCCCCCTCATGCTAGCCAAATTCTTTGCACCAAGTAGAGATACTACTTGTGCTTCGAAACACCCTTAAACCAGTTTTGCCATGAGAGTCCACCATACCTACCTATGGATTGAGTAAGATCCCTCAAGTAAGTTGTCATTGGTGCAAGCAATAAAAATTGCCCTCTAAATATGTCTGACTTATTAGTGTGGGAGAAAATAAGCTTTATACAATCTTGTGATATGGAAGAAATAAAAGCGACGGACTGCATAATAAAGGTCCATATCACAAGTGGCAATATAAAGTGGCATTCTTTAGCATTAAGATTTTGTGCATCCAACCATAAAAGCGCATGACAACCTCTGCTTCCCTCTGCGAAGGGCCTATCTTTTACTTTTATCTCCTACCTTGCATAAGATTCATGGTGATCTTCACCCTTCCTTTTTACATTTTATCTTTTGGCAAGCACAACATGTTGGAAAGATCCTGGTATATATGGCTAATTGGATGTGAGTTTTCATGAACTATTATTGTTGACATTACCCTTGAGGTAAAACGTTGGGAGGCAAAACTATAAGCCCTATCTTTCTCTGTGTCCGATTAAAACTCCATACCCATAAGTATTGCGTGAGTGTTAGCAATTGTGAAAGACTATATGATAGTAGAGTATGTGGACTTGCTGAAAAGCTCTTATATTGATTCTTTCCTATGTTATGATAAATTGCAATTGCTCCAACGACTGAGATTATAGTTTGTTAGTTTTCAATGAAGTTTATGATTCATACTTGAAATTGTGATTGAATTGTTACTCTAGCATAAGAGATCATATGACAAGAATTATATAAGTTGTTGTTCTAAGAATGATCGTGATGCCCTCATGTCCGTATTTTATTTTTATCGACACCTCTATCTCTAAACATGTGGACATATTTTTTGATCTCGGCTTTCGCTTGAGGACAAGCGAGGTCTAAGCTTGGGGGAGTTGATACGTCCATTTTGCATCATGCTTTTATATCGATATTTATTGCATTATGGGCTGATATTACACATTATATCACAATACTTATGCCTATTCTCTCTTATTTTACAAGGTTTACATAAAGAGGGAGAATGCCGGACGCTGGGATTCTGGGCTAGAAAAGGAGCAAATATTAGAGACCTATTCTGCACAGCTCCAAAAGTCCTGAAACTTCACGGAAGTCATTTTAAGAATATATAAAAAATACTGAGCGCAAGAAGTTCCAGAGAGGGGCCACACCCTGGCCACGAGGGTGGGGGCGCGCCCTACCCCCTGGGCGCGCCCCCTGCCTCGTGGGCCCCCTGGTGGCTCTCTGATGCCCATCTTCTGCTATATGGAGTCTTTCGTTGAGGAAAAAAAATCATAAGGAAGCTTTCGGGACGAGACTCCGCCGCCACGAGGCGGAACCAATCTAGGGCTCTGGTGGAGCTGTTTTGCCGGGGAAACTTCCCTCCGGGAGGGGGAAATCATCGCCATCGTCATCACCAACGATCCTCTCATCGGGAGGGAGTCAATCTCCATCAACATCTTCATCAGCACCATCTCCTCTCAAACCCTAGTTCATCTCTTGTATCCAATTCTTGTCTTTAAGTCTGGGATTGGTACCTGTGGGTTGCTAGTAGTGTTGATTACTCCTTGTAGTTGATGCTAGTTGGTTTATTTGGTGGAAGATCATATGTTCAGATCCTATATGCCTATTAATACCCCTCTGATTATGAACATGAATATCCTTTGTGAGTAGTTACGTTTGTTCCTGAGGACATGGGAGAAGTCTTGCTATTAGTAGTCATGTGAATTTGGTATTCGTTTGATATTTTGATGAGATGTATGTTGTCTCTCCTCTAGTGGTGTTATGTGAACGTCGAATACATGACACTTCACCATTATTTGGGCCTAGAGGAAGGCATTGGGAAGTAATAAGTAGATGATGGGTTGCTAGAGTGACAGAAGCTTAAACCCTAGTTTATGCGTTGCTTCGTAAGGGGCTGATTTGGATCCATATGTTTCATGCTATGGTTAGGTTTACCTTAATACTTTTGTTGTAGTTGCGGATGCTTGAAATAGAGGTTAATCATAAGTGGGATGCTTGTCCAAGTAAGGACATCACCCAAGCACCGGTCCAGCCACATATCAGATTATCAAAGTACCGAACGTGAATCATATGATCGTGATGAAACCTAGCTTGATGATAATTCCCATGTGTCCTCGGGAGCGCTTTTCTCTATATAAGAATTTGTCCAGGCTTGTCCTTTGCTACAAAAAGGATTGGGCCACCTTGCTGCACTTTATTTACTTTTGTTACTTGTTGCTCGTTACAAATTATCTTATCACAAAACTATCTATTACCTATAATTTCAGTGCTTGCAGAGAATACCTTGCTGAAAACCGCTTATCATTTCATTCTGCTCCTCGTTGGGTTCGACACTCTTACTTATCGAAAGGACTACGATAGATCCCCTATACTTGTGGGTCATCATACCTATGAACTGAAATGTTTTCCTTGGAGCAATTGTGTGGGATGTACATACGAACGGAAACGTTTAGCGGGGACTAACTGTGTGGGATGTACTTGCGACCGAAAACAATTTCGCCTATATAATTGTATTTTTTAGCTCTACTATACGTATTTCCGTATCTGAGCGCTTGCCGGTTGCACACGACCTCATTTTGCTAAGCGTGTGTGCCTGGAGGGCATATCCCCGACATTTTCTTGGTCGTGTGGGAAGGACCCCCTATCGCCCACACTCACTAGGCGACGGTTCCAAATGTCGTCGCAGAAAGGGGTTTAAAACCGTTTGTATAGCACTGACGCGCACCAGTGCTACCTCCATGGCAGGAGATACATGTGGTCCAACGAGCAAAGCAACCCCACGCTAGTCAGGAACGATCGCGTGCTTTGCAACCCATCCTAGGCGACCATCAACCCCCACCACATGTTGTGATGCCTGGCCACGGCCGTGTTCGACCATTGCCCCCTCGTTGTGGACTATGCTCGGCGTAACCTTGGCAAACGTAGGTTCCACTTCGAGCGATACTGGCCAAAGCTTGATGGATTCCTCTCCAGGGTGGATGTTGCATGGAACTCTCTACCGCCGGACCCCGACCCGTTCAGGCGCATGTATGGCAAGATGAAGATCACAGCCCGCCGCCTCCAAAGCTGGGGGCGCGCACTACGGGCAACATCTCCCTGCAACTTCAGATCCCACGCGAGATCATCTACCGCCTCGACATGGCGCAAGACACTCGTCCTCTGTCCCCGGCTGAAATCTGGCTTCGCCGCAAGCTCAAGCGCACCTATCTCAGACTGGCCTCCCTCGAGCGCTCCATCCTCCGCCAATGCGTGTGCCTTGGCTGGCTCCGTGAAGGCGACACCAATGTGGCCATCTTCAAAATCCACGCCACTCACAGTGCGCAGAAAAACCACGTGGCCTCATTCCACGTGGGCTCACAGACCATGTCCGATGAGGGGGCGATGGCCAAGGCGGCCTACAACCACTTCTGCTCCATCCTGAGAAGTTCTACTGCCAGGGATCACTCCATCGATCTTGAGAGCATCGACCCCCGCCACTTCGACCTTGACGATCTTGAGCAACCCTTCACCGAGGAGGAAATCTGGGTCGTCGTCAAGCTTCTCCCCACCGGCAAGGCGCCCAGACCCGACGGGTTCACGGCCGAGTTCTTGCGCGCATGCTGGCCGACCATCAAGGTCGACATCTGCGCCGCATTCGACAAACTCTACGCCCTCAATGGTCGCGGCTTCCACAAGCTCAATGAGGCCCTTCTCATCCTCCTCCTCAAGAAGCCCGATGCGTGCACGCTCGCCGATTATAGGTCGATCAGCTTGATTCACCTGCTGGCCAAGCTATTTTCCAAAGTCCTCTCCCTGAGGCTTGCTCTAAAGATGGGGAGGCTCGTTTCCGCCAACCAGAGCACCTTCATCGCTGGCCGTAGCGTGCAAGACAACTTCCTCCTGGTCCAGCAAACTGCGCGCCTTCTTCACAACTTGATGGCCCCGAGAATTCTTTTCAAACTCGACATCGCGGAGGCATTTGATACCGTGTCCTGGCCCTTCCTCCTACAAACTATGCGACACCTCGGTTTTCGGCGCCGCTGGTGCGAGTGGGTGTGCATCCTCCTTTCCACGGCATCCAAGCGAGTCCTCATCAACGGCAACCAGGGCCGCCCATTGACCATGCATGCAGGCTGCGTCAGGGCGACCCTGTCTCGTTGCTGCTCTTCGCCATTGCGGTTGACATGCTGAACTCCCTGCTTCAGCACGCGTCGCGCGCCGGCATGCTCCAGCGCCTCACCAACCGACATGCCGCGTCAATCATATCACTGTTCATCGACGACGTGGTGATTTTCTGCCGCCCAACCAGCTTGGAGCTGGCCACGATCCGCGAGCTGCTGTAGGTGTTCGGTGACGCCTCCGGTCTCTACACCAACTTCCTCAAATGCTCAGCCAACCCCATCCGCTGCGACCATGAGGTGACCACTGCAATCGACTCCATGATTGGATGCGCTATTTATGATTTCCCCATCGTCTACTTGGGCCTCCCCTATCCATCCGCAAGACCCCCTCCTCGGCGTTGCTCCCCTTGGTGGACAAGCTTGCGAGAAAGCTCATGACTTGGAAGACTGTGCTTCTATCTCGCGGTGAGCGGCTTGCCCTTATGCGCCATGTGCTCACCGCCATGCCGATCCACATCCTCATGGCGATAGCTATCTGTCCGGCGATCCTCAAGAAAATTACGCACATCATCCGAGACTTCTTCTGGCATGGGCGTTGGGACACCAACTCGGGATGTTGCCTGGTTGCCTAGAAGCGCGTGTGCCTCCCTGTGGAGTTTGGCGGCCTTGGCGTATGGTATCTCCGCCTCACCGGTGTTTCGCTACGGTGTCGTTGGCTCTGGCTTAAGGCCATAGACCCTTTGCACCCATGGCACCACCTCCATCTCCCCCGCGATGATGAGGCAGGCTGATTCTTCTGCGCTTCTACCTCATGGCACCTTGGCTATGGTAGGACTTGCCACTTCAGGGACGATCACTGGCTTGATGGTCAATCTATCTTTGAGCTCGCCCCCACCCTTACCTCCCTTGTACCGCGTCGCCGGCGCCGCCGCACGCTGGTCTATGATGGGCTTGCCCATAACGCATGGATCGGGGACATCCACGGCACTCTTGGGCCCCTGGCGGTCACCGAGTATGTCAACTTGTGGCGCAAGTTGCAGCTCATCACCCTCTCAAACGAGCCCGGCCGCCTCTCTTGGAGATGGACAACTAATGGAGTCTATTCTGCCAGCTCATGCTACCCTGCGCTGTTTCACGGCTCCATGATTGATTGCTCCATGCTATATTACCTACTGTTTTGGACTATATTGGGCTTTATTTTCCACTTTTATATTATTTTTGGGACTAACCTATTAACTGGAGGCCCAGCCCAGAATTGTTGTTTTTTGCCAATTTCAGTGTCTCAAAGAAACGGAATATCAAACGGAGCCAAACGGAATGAAACCTTCGGGGCCGTGATTTTCTCACCGAACATGATCCAGGAGACTTGGACCCTATGCCAAGGCATCAGAGAGGCGGTCACGAGGGTGGGGGCGCCCCCCCTAGGGCGACCCCCCCTAGGGCACGCCCCCTGCCTCGTGGGCCCCTCGGAGCTCCACCGATGTACTTGTTCCTCCTATATATACCTACGTACCCCCAAACGAACAGAGAGAGAGAGCCAAAAACCTAATTCCACCGCCGCAACTTTCTGTATCCACGAGATCCCATCTTCGGGCCTATTCCGGAGCTCCGCCGGAGAGGGCCGTCATCACAGAGGGCTTCTACATCATCATAGCCCCTCCGACGAAGTGTGAGTAGTTTACCTCAGACCTTCGGGTCCATAGTTAGTAGCTAGATGGCTTCTTCTCTCTTTTTGGATCTCAATACAAAGTTCTCCCCCTCTCTTGTGGAGATCTATCCGATGTAATCTTCTTTTTGCGGTGTGTTTGTTGAGACTGATGAATTGTGAGTTTATGATCAAGTCTATCTATGAATAATATTTGAATCTTCTCTGAATTCTTTTATGTATGATTGGTTATCTTTGCAAGTCTCTTCGAGTTATCAGTTTGGTTTGGCCAACTAGATTGGTTTTTCTTGCCATGGGAGAAGTGCTTAGCTTTGGGTTCGATCTTGCGGTGTCCTTTCCCAGTGACAGAAGGGGCAGCAAGGCACGTATTGCATCGTTGCCATCGAGGATAACAAGATGGGGTTTATTTCATATTGCATGAATTTATCTCTCTACATCATGTCATCTTGCTTAAAGCGTTACTCTGTTTTTAACTTAATACTCTAGATGCATGCTAGATAGCGGTCGATGAGTGGAGTAATACTAGTAGATGCAGAATCGTTTTGGTCTACTTGTCACGGACGTGATGCCTATATACATGATCATGCCTAGATATTCTCATAACTATGCTCAATTCTATCAATTGCTCAACAGTAATTTGTTCACCCACCGTAGAATACTTATGCTCTTGAGAGAAGCCACTAGTGAAACCTATGGCCCCCGGGTCTATTCTCATCATATCAATCTCCATCACTTTAATCTTGCTTTGCTTTTTTACTTTGCCTTTTACTTTTCACTTTGCATATCTATACCAAAAATACCAAAAATATTATATTTATCAGATCTCACTCTCGTAAGTGACCGTGAAGGGATTGACAACCCCTAATCGCGTTGGTTGCGAGTAGCTATCATTTTGTGCAGGTACGAGGGACATGAGCATGCCTCCTACTGGATTGATACCTTGGTTCTCAAAAACTAAGGGAAATACTTACGCTACTCTGCTGCATCATCCTTTCCTCTTCGGGGAAATCCAATGCAAGCTCAAGAGGTAGCAAGAAGAATTTCAGGCTCCGTTGCCGGGGAGTCTACGCAAAAAGTCAACATACCAAGTACCCATCACAATCCCTATCTCTTGCATTACATTAGTTGCCATTTGCCTCTCGTTTTCCTCTCCCCCACTTCACCCTTGCCATTTTATTCGCCCTCTCTTTCCCAATCACCTTCTCCTTCTCTTTCTCCATTTGCCTTTTTTCCGCTTGCCTTTTTGTTTGCTCATGTGTTGGATTGCTTGTTTGTCGCGATGGCTCAACCGAGATTTGGTGATCTTCACCTTAAAAGGTTAGAGGAGATCGAAAACAACGTTAGGAAGTTTATGGTTTTGCAATTTGAGCATAATAATTTCTTTAGAAATGAGCTTAAGGAACAAAAAAGTTTTATGAGTTATATGAATAAAGAGCTTGATGATATGTCTAAAGAATTTGATGGTATAAGATCCCAAATTGCTCGTCTAGAAAAGATGAATGCTGAAATTTCGGATATGCAAGCCACCTTAGTCAATAAGATGGCCGCTAAACCGGATTCCTATGAAAATCAAGATGAAGATCTAAAAGTTATTGATGTGTCTCCTATCAAATCTTTGTTTTGCAATATGAATCTTGATGAAACTGAATATGATATTCCTTTACCTAGAAGGCGTTCTAAAAGTTCAGAGTATTTAGATGTTTATGATGAAATTGATGAAAGTGGGATTGAAAGAAATAAAAATCTAGATGTTGCTAAACCCACTATATTGGATTTCAAGGAATTTAATTATGAAAGTTTATCTTTAATTGATTGTATTTCCTTGTTGCAATCTGTGCTAAATTATCCACATGCTTATAGTCAAAAGAAAGCCTTCACCGAACATATTGTTGATGCCTTGATGCAATCTTATGAAGAAAAACTTGAGTTGAAAGTTTCTATCCCTAGAAAACTCTATGATGAGTGGGAACCAACTACTAAAATTAAATTAAAGATCATGAGTTTTATACTTTGTGTGATTTGGGTGCTAGTGTCTCCACTATCCCCAAAACTTTGTGTGATTTGCTAGATTTCCACGATTTTGATGATTGCTCTCTAAACTTGCATCTTGTGGATTCTACTATTAATAAACCTATGGGAAGGATTAATGATGTTCTTATTATTGCAAATAGGAATTATGTGCCCATAGATTTCATTGTTCTTGATATAGATTGCAATCCTTCTTGCCCTATTATTCTTGGTAGACCTTTCCTTAGAACAGTTGGTGCGATTATTGATATGAAGGAAGGGAATATTAGATTTCAATTTCCAATAAAAAAGGGCATGGAACACTTTCCAAGAAGGAAAATAAAATTTCCATATGAAACTATCATGAGAGCCACTTATGGATTGCCTACCAAAGATGGCAATACCTAGATCTAACCTCGCCTTTATGCTTAGCTAGGGGCGTTAAACGATAGCGCTTGTTGGGAGGCAACCCATTTTTATTTTTATTCCTTGCTTTTTGCTCCTGTTTAGTAATAAATAAATTATTTATCATCTGTTTTGGTTGTGTTTTTTGTGTTTAATTAGTGTTTGTGCCAAGTAGAACCGTTGGGAAGACTTGGGGAAAGTCTTGTTGAACTTGCTGTAAAAAAACAGAAACTTCAGCGCTCACGAGAACTGCTGTCATTTCTATTTGGAAAGTGATATTTAGTTAATTATTTTTGAAGATGATTAATAGATAAATTCCTCACGCCCAGAAATTTATTTTGGAATTTTTGGGGTTCCAGATCTTGCGCTAGCTACAGATTACTACAGATTGTTCTATTTTTGACAGATTCTGTTTTTCGTGTGTTGTTTGCTTATTTTGATGAATCTATGGCTAGTAAAATAGTTTATAATCCATAGAGAAGTTGGAATACAGTAGGTTTAACACCAATATAAATAAAGAATGAGTTCATTACCGTACCTTGAAGTGGTCTTTTGTTTTCTTTCGCTAACGGAGCTCACGAGTTTTCTACCTTAAGTTTTGTGTTGTGAAGTTTTCAAGTTTTGGGTAAGGATTTGATGGATTATGGAACAAGGAGTGGCAAGAGCCTAAGCTTGGGGATGCTCATGGCACCCCCAATATAATCTAAGGACACCTAAAAGCCAAAGCTTGGGGATGCCCCGGAAGGCATCCCCTCTTTCGTCTACTTCTATCGGTAACTTTACTTGGAGCTATATTTTTATTCACCACATGATATGTGTTTTGCTTGGAGCGTCTTGTATTATTTGTGTCTTTATTTGTTAGTGTGCCACAATCATCCTTGCTGTACACACCTTTTGAGAGAGCCATAAATGAATTGGAATTTGATAGAATACTCTATGTGCTTCACTTATATCTTTTGAGCGTTATAATTTTGCTCTATGTGCTTCACTTAGATCTTTCAGAGCACGGTGGTGGATTTGTTTTAAAGAAACTATTGATCTCTCATGCTTCACTTAGATTATTTTGAGAGTCTTAATAGCATGGTAATTTGCTTAATAATAATATGCTTGGTATTCAAGATTTGTGAAACTTTCTTTTGAGTGCGTTGAATACTACGAAAAGATTGAAGCATGATAATTGTTTTGAGATATGGAGGTGATAATATTAGAGTCATGCTAGTTGAGTAATTGTGAATTTAAAGAATACTTGTGTTAAAGTTTGTGATTCTCGTAGCATGCACGTATGGTGAACCGTTATGTGATGAAGTCGGAGCATGATTTATTTATTGATTGTCTTCCTTATGAGTGGCGGTCGGGGACGAGCGATGGTCTTTTCCTACCAATCTATCCCCCTAGTATCATGCGCGTAATACTTTGCTTTGATAACTTCTAGATTTTGGCAATAAGTATATGAGTTCATCATGACTAATGTTGAGTCCATGGATTATACACACTTTTTCCCATCCTTCCACCATTGCTAGCCTCTCTAATACCGCACACTTTTCGCTGGTATCATACACCCACCATATACCTCCCTCAAAACAGCCACCATACCTACCAATCATGGCATTTTCATAGCCATTCCGAGATATATTGCCATGCAACTTTCCACCATTCCGTTTATTATGACACGCTCCATCATTGTCATATTGCTAGCATGATCATGTAGTTGACATCGTATTTGTGGCAAAGCCACCATTCATAATTCTTTCATACATGTCACTCTTGATTCATTGCATATCCCGGTACACCGCCGGGGGCATTCATATAGAGTCATATTTTGTTCTAAGTATCGAGTTGTAATTGTTGAGTTGTAATAAAAATAAAAGTGTGATGATCATCATTTTTAGAACATTGTCCCAAGTGAGGAAAGGATGATGGAGACTATGATTCCCCCATAAGTCGGGATGAGACTCCAGACGAAAAAAAGAGGCCATAAAAAAAGAGAAGGCCCAAATAAAAAAATAAAAAAATAAAAATGAGAGAAAAAGAGAGAAGGGACAATGTTACTATCCTTTTACCACACTTGTGCTTCAAAGTAGCACCAAGATCTTCATGATAGAGAGTCTCTCGTTATGTCACTTTCATATACTAGTGGGAATTTTACATTATAGAACTTGGCTTGTATATTCCAATGATGGGCTTCCTCAAAATTACCCTAGGTCTTCGTGAGCAAACGAGTTGGATGCACACCCACTTAGTTTCTTTTGTTGAGCTTTCATATGCTTATAGCTCTAGTGCATCCGTTGCATGACAATCCCTACTCACTCACATTGATATCTATTGATGGGCATCTCCATAGCCCGTTGATACTCCTAGTTGATGTGAGACTATCTTCCCCTCTTTTTGTCTTCTCCACAACCACCACTCTATTCCACATATAGTGCTATATCCATGGCTCACGCTCATGTATTGCGTGAAGATTGAAAAAGTTTGAAAAAGTTAGAGTATGAAACAATTGCTTGGCTTGTCATCGGGGTTGTGCATGATTTAAATACTTTGTGTGGTGAAGATAGAGCATAGCCAGACTATATGATTTTGTAGGGATAACTTTCTTTGGACATGTTATTTTGAGAAGACATAATTGCTCTGTTAGTATGCTTGAAGTATTATTATTTTTATGTCAACATGAACTTTTGTCTTGAATCTTTCGAATCTGAACATTCATACCACAATTAAGAAGATTTGCATTGAAATTATGCCAAGTAGCACTCCGCATCAAAAATTCTCTTTTTATCATTTACCTACTCGAGGACGAGCATGAATTAAGCTTGGGGATGCCTGATACGTCTCCAATGTATCTATAATTTTTGATTGCTCCATGCTATATTATCTACTGTTTTGGACTATATTGGGCTTTATTTTCCACTTTTATATTATTTTTGGGACTAACCTATTAACCAGAGGCCCAGCCCAGAATTGCTGTTTTTTGCCTATTTCAGTGTTTCGAAGAAACGGAATATCAAACGGAGTCCAAACGGAATGAAACCTTCGGGAACGTGATTTTCTCACCGAACGTGATCCAGGAGACTTGGACCCTACGCCATTGCATCAGAGAGGCGGTCACGAGGGTGGGGGCGCCCCCCCTTAGGGCGCACCCCTGCCTTGTGGGCCCGTCGGAGCTCCACCAACGTACTTCTTCCTCCTATATATACCTACGTACCCCCAACAGAGAGAGAGCCAAAAACCTAATTCCACCGCCGCAACTTTCTATATCCACGAGATCCCATCTTGGGGCCTGTTCCGGAGCTCCGCCGGAGAGGGTCGTCATCACGGAGGGCTTCTACATCATCATAGCCCCTCCGATGAAGTGTGAGTAGTTTACCTCAGACCTTCTGGGTCCATAGTTAGTAGCTAGATGGCTTCTTCTCTCTTTTTGGATCTCAATACAAAGTTCTCCCCCTCTCTCGTGGAGATCTATCCGATGTAATCTTCTTTTTGTGGTGTGTTTGTTGAGACCGATGAATTGTGGGTTTATGATCAAGTCTATCTATGAATAATATTTGAATCTTCTCTGAATTCTTTTATGTATGATTGGTTATCTTTGCAAATCTCTTTGAATTATCAGTTTGGTTTGGCCTACTAGATTGGTTTTTCTTGCCATGGGAGAAGTGCTTAGCTTTGGGTTCGATCTTGCGGTGTCCTTTCCCAGTAACAAAAGGGGCAGCAAGGCACGTATTGCATCGTTGCCATCGAGGATAACAAGATGGGGTTTATTTCATATTGCCTGAATTTATCTCTCTACATCATGTCATCTTGCTTAAAGCGTTACTCTATTTTTAACTTAACACTCTAGATGCATGCTGGATATCGGTCGATGAGTGGAGTAATACTAGTAGATGCATAATCGTTTCGGTCTACTTGTCATGGACGTGATGCCTATATACATGATCATGCCTAGATATTATCATAACTATGCTCAATTCTGTCAATTGCTCAACAGTAATTTGTTCACCCACCGTAGAATACTTATGCTCTTGAGAGAAGCCACTAGTGAAACCTGTGGCCCCCGGGTCTATTCTCATCATATCAATCTCCATCACTTTAATCTTGCTTTGCTTTTTTACTTTGCCTTTTACTTTTCACTTTGCATCTCTATACCAAAAATACCAAAAATACTAAAAATATTATATCTATCAGATCTCACTCTCGTAAGTGACCGTGAAGGGATTGACAACCCCTAATCGCGTTGGTTGCGAGTAGCTATCGTTTTGTGCAGGTATGAGGGACTTGAGCGTGGCCTCCTACTGGATTGATACCTTGGTTCTCAAAAACTAAGGAAAATACTTATGCTGCTCTACTGCATCATCCTTTCCTCTTCGGGGAAATCCAACGCAAGCTCAAGAGGTAGCACTCCACCTCGCCACCATGCTGGAAACTTCTTTGGAAGAGCTAGGCCCCTCTCAACAATAAAGTTTTCCTCTGACTTTCCTACCTCGACCGATGCTGGACCGCCGAGCAGCGTGTGCGCCGTGGCATCTCCAATGATCCCGCTTGCATTCTTTGCGACCGGGAGGTGAAGTGTATTGATCACCTTCTCGCCGGCTGCGTGTGCTCTGACATCACCTGGCACGAGATACTTTCTTGGTGTCGCCTAGTCGCCCCCACGCTCGACGACACCACGAGCTTCTTCGCCTGGTGGTCTACGGCCGTAGAGGCCTCCCCTGGCTCATTGAGGAAAGGCCTCAACTCCATCATCGCGCTGACGACCTGAGCAATTTGGAAGCATCGCAACGCGGCTATCTTCGACGGCATACGCCCCTCCACTGAAGACATTATCAAGAGCATCAAGGACGATGCCCGCCTTTGGGAAAAGGCGGGCGCTACCAGGCTAGCTAGAATTATACCTGTAGCCTGACCTACTTGTTCTGAGGCTGAGCACCCTCCTCCCCTACTCACCGCTACACCCTCCCGGATCCCGACTAGCGTACGTCCGCGAGGCTGCACCCTGTAATTTCTCTGTAACAACTACTTCTTCTCCTCTATCAATGAAATGATACGCTGCTAAGCGTATTCACCAAAACATTATATATATATATATATATTTCTATTATTACTATTATCGTATATTTTATAGAGATTTATATATACTTTATAAAAACATCCCATGTGTTATTAACTTATAGAAGTAAATGTTTAACAGAAGTTGGCAAGGAAAATCCTGGTTGTTTTTTACTCACAGTCAAGGAAAATCTTGGTGATTGTGTACAAAAGCTTGCGAAGATTTTAAGGACCAATTTAATAATAACACGCTCATTTTTATTTTAAGCAATAACTCACTAATTTGTTAATTATATATATATATATATATATAATATGTTGCTTCGGTTTATTTTTTTGATATTAATTGCTCCTTCGAACCTAACATTATATATAGAACAATCCCAACTAATTCATGTATTTCAAGAAAGTGCAAGTGGGATGGGATTTCTTAGAAAATATTAAACGGGCCACATTGACGCAAAATTATTTGTTCACTCAGCCCAGCAAATGGACTATACATTCTAGAAAACATGGGTTAAATATATGCCACATTTTTGTAGGCTGACATGTGGGCCAATAGGTCGAAGCCTACGCAGGGCATCGTTAACTTGGTCAACAAATGATTATGACATCCACAACCATTGGATTTACATCCAACGGCTGGCATGCACCTTCAATCTCTCGTCTTCTTCCTCCAGCATCGTCGGGACCGCCTGGTCCGGCCTCCGGCGGCTAGTGGCTTTGCTTAGCACGCATCGCTGTGAAGCGCTACCCCACCGCCGGCCAGGCTATCCCTCCACACCTCCTGTTATTATCCACCGACTGTAGCCCCACGCCACACCAGAACCAGTTATAACCCTTGTACTCCTCTCAATTTGCGACTCCACTGCCGCGTCTTCCCATCTCCGGGTTGTTCCCGTCCGAGGCCTCGCTGTCGTCCACCGCCTTGCTGTGCTCGGTGCAGCGTGGTCAACAAACGAGAGTCATTGGAAGAGGACTATACGTGGAGAACCTGACGGCTAGGACCCACGAGGTCCATGGTCGCACGCAAGGAAAGTTCCTCCTTATTAAGCTGAAAAAAATGTTTCCTCCCCCTGACAGCTGGGACCGACCAGTTGTATCTTCGCACGGAAGGAAGTGCGTCCTTCTTATGCAAAAAAAACTATTCCCCCTGTTGACAGCTGGGACCCGTCAGATTTGGTGGCTGACTTGTGGGCCTACTAAGCGGATGTGTACCCAGGGCTTTGTCAACTTAGTCAACAAATGATTCTAGCAGCTGGACCGTTGGATGTTAATCCAACAGCCGTGCTCATTCTTCAACCTCTGTTCTTGCTCGTGTTTCCTGTGGGCGGCAGCGCGGCAGTGCTGTCGCACACCCGAACCAGTCAAGTTTCCCACTCCTCTCCATCTGCGACTCCACTGCTGCGTCTTCCCCATCTCCGGGTCATTCCAGTCTGGGGCCTCATTGTCATTCATCGGCCTTGGTGCGCTCAGCACGGTGTGGTCAACGTGGTCAACAAATGAGAGTCATCGGAAGATGACTGTACGTGAGAGGCTGACAGTGGGGATGCACCACGCCCATGGATGCATGCATGCAACTGCATCCTTTTTACCCTGGAAAGTAATGTTTTCTCCCCCTAACTGCTAGGATCCACCAGCTACATCTTCGCATGCAAGGAAGTGTGTCCTTATTACGGGCAAAAAATACCCCCCTGACAGCTAGGACCCAGCAGCTATATCTTCACACGTAAGGAAGTGCGTCCTTATCCTCCCTGGTAGCTGGAACCCACCCGGTTGAAGCATACGTACCGTTGTCTGTCTTGTCGGAACATGTACGTACATACTGGTCGATCGGTCGCTATGCAACAATGAACCGTGGCTGAGTAAGTAGCGGCACGTGTCATAGTAGAGCCCCCCACGTAGTGGTTCAGGCTGTCCCGTCTAAACCGTGTACACGTACATACATCCACACGTCAAAAAATATGGCCATGTACATACATATGGGTGGGGTCTCGAACACCTACTCGCGCATACGTACGACCAGGGCTCGTGTACATGGCTGGGTCGGAACAAAGAAATTGCATCATCGTCGTGTTCATCGGGAGGCAACGGAATGCGTCGTGTTCATTGGCAGGCAACGGAATACGTCGTGTTCATTGGGAGCCAACCGGCTTGGATGGAACAGCCGATCGAAATAAGGCCTGGCATACCGCAAAACAGAGGAAATGGCCTTGTGTTCGACCGGCCACGGTCGTAACGGGATCCTGTTCATCAGGAGAGGTCTGGCGTACCGCAAAACGGAGGAAATGGACTTTTCTTGGACCTCCTACGGTCAAAACGGGGTCCTGCTGATCGGGAGGGGTGTGGCGTACCGCAAAACAGAGGGAACAGACTTGTGTTGGAGGGATACGGTCGAAACGGGGGTCCTCTTCATCGGGAGGGGTGTGGCGTACCACAAAATGGGACTCCACGGGATACTGTTCATCTCCACCGTCGAATGCCTCCACGGGCTAATGTTCATCCACCGTCGACCTCCTCCATCCTCCACCTGCGACTGTTCATCCATGGGCCATTGTTCATCCAGCCTCCACCCCTCCTCCACTGGCTACTGTTCAACCAGCCCTCTCCACGGGGTCCTGTTCAACCACTCCTCCACGGGCTATTGTTCATCCAGCCCTCCACTGGCTACTGTTCAACCAGCCCTCCATGGGGTCATGTTCATCCAGCACTCCACGGGGTCCTGTTCATCCACCCCCAACCGGCTCGATTGGGGTCCTATTCATCCAGTGGCAACGGCCTCTACTACCACGGGGTCCTGTTCATCCAACCCCCCACCGGGAATTGTTCATCCAAACCCCCCAACAACGCTCACTGTTCATCAAGGGAAGGAGGCAGTAGGGTTCGACCAGCTTCAGTTAGCAGCAGTAGCAAAGGAATCGCTCGGGTTCAGTTAACAGCAAGGGATTGATCGGGGTTCAGTAACGTAGCTAGTTCAAACACTCGGGTTCAGTTAGAGCCCAACGCCTTGCTCGGATTCAGTTAGAGCACAACGCCTCGCACACACGCGCGTACATGTACGAGAGAAACGCGCAAACCTCCATGCATCGGTCGGCCCCGACCACCCACCGTAACCGGGAACTCCCCGATATTTTCCTCACCCTCGCTTCTACCACGTTTTTTCATCATGGACGGCCCAAAGAATGTCATGCAGCTGCGTCTCCGGCCCGCCCAGGACAAAAAGCCCATTTTCTGTCATGATTTTATGTCATAAAAGTAGGAGCCCACCACATCTATGATGATACCCGGTTTTATCACAATTATTGTCATAGAAGTGTCATAAGCATGACAGAAAAAATTCGTTCGGCCCAAAATGTCATGGATCTGTCTTTTTGTAGTGTGAGCTCTTGACCTTCACATTCTTGTTGGTGATGGTGTCAATGCCGATGTGATCTTGCCAGAGATGGTAGCTCGGAAGGATGTGATCTTGAGCGTCTTCTCGAAGATGAGGAAGATTGCTTTGTAGGCCTTGACGAGGGCTTTGATCTCCTCCATTTGAGCATCCATTTTGGCGTTCAAGTTGTTCATGGCATCGAACTCATCGTTGTTGTTGTAGACCGGAGGTGAAATGCTTTACCTATCAATCACAAGACTCGAGTAGAGGTGAGTAGGAAATGAGATCAACAATACCAAGTTACATTTTCCCAAAGTTGAGGGTGTATCCCGTTTCACTCAATGTGAAATTGAAAGAATAGTGGAATTGGTACCGGACTTGTTCACTCACACCTATCAAGTAAAGCTTATAGAGTAGCTTAGTGAGGATAGTGGCACAAAAATTTGATGCAAAATGTTAGCAAGAGTCAATCATGTTGAAAGAGATTCACAAATTCGCAAGTGAAATAAGTAGACCAATAGCAATATGTGGCACACAAAAACACACACACAGGTAGAAAAATGGGGTCGTGCAACCAAGGAATTAACACAAAATGTGGAATCCACGGAAAACGCTCATTTTGCACAACTCAAGAGAGACGCTAGCACGATTTCTCAATAGGCAGATACGACACTTGTGCATAACCTATAAGATGCAGAATGGATAAACTTTCTATCCCAAGTATGCTATGTATGTATGTTCCAGTGCTTTAGCACAAGATGGTCCAAGATGATCGAGTATGATACCATATGATATATTGTAATGCACTATGATACGATGCTATGGCTCTTGCTTACAAGCTTCTTTGTTTTCCTCTTTGCTTAAAATCATATTCTTTTTTTGATATGTCCACAATGCGAAATGCACAAACCAAGATAGCAATTGTGTATATGCAGGAACAATCTTGTGACACAAGAGATGATATGATACCAAGATGATACCAATATGATATGGTATGTATGCAATAGAAGGGCGGATAGATGATCACTAATGTGCACAAGTAACGTTGCCGGCAATACTCAAATGGCTAGTCTCGATAGGCAAGTAACGCAAAATGGGCTAGGGGTTATAAATGCAATTGCAAGGGGAATATACAATGGTGTCGTCGAGGTTACCGTCCTTATGTATGATGATGACCTTGTCGATGATGAGTGGCGGTATTCTCGATGTCAAACCATTCCTAATAAGCTGAAACACCTTAGGAAATGGAAAAAACCGCGAACTCAAAATCTCAAATGTCAAATGCCAAATGGTGGTAGTGGAAAGCGGTGGTGGTTTTGCGGAAGCTCAAAGGGATTTGCGGAAATGCAATGATGGGTTATGCGAGTAGGCAATGTGGAAGGGGAGGTTATGTTGGTGGACTATACACGGTGTCGGAGTTGAAATCACTGTCCCTAAGTAGCCGAAACACCTTAGGAGACACAACACACAACTCACACAAGCTCAAACAAAATTAGGTTAAGTTGAGGTGGCGGAAGTGTATGGTGGGCAAGCCTATGCGGAAGTGGTGGTGGTGGTTGATGAAGAAGCAACCATCCCTAAGTAGCCGAAACACCTTAGGAGACTCGAGTCACAAATCAAACAACCACATATGCTATGGGGAATAAAAATGGGTTAGGTTGCGAAAGTCGGTGGTGGTAATGCGGATGATGTGGTGAAGGCCCTAGGAAAAGATGCCAAAGTTTCAAAATTATGATGCAGTCAAATGATGTTAGAAGTATTTTTGTGGGATGGAGGATGTCAATAGCTTCAAAACGAGTTAAAGAATGTCATAATCAGAGTTCGGATGAATTAGTTATGGCCGAAACAAAAATCAGCCGAAGTTTGAATCTACAGGAGTCGGACGTCCGATGATTGTCGGCCTTCCGATGGCTGAGCGGAACGAACGTCCGGAAAATACCAGAAATCCAATGTTTTCGTTCTGTTGCAGGGGTGTCGGACGTCCGGTAAGTGTCGGTTGTCCGATGGTTCCGGGGAAGAACGGAGAGAAATCACAAGGGGAAACACTCAAGAGCAAGTCCAATCACACATCCACTAGACAATCAAACACATAAGATCCACAAGATACATGAACAACAAAGAGAAAGATACAAGGTAGAGTTCATCCTAAATTCAAGGGAGATGGGGCTTGAATCCTAGAAGGATCTTCCCACGAAGGGGGCTTCAAGCCCTCGAGATCTTCTCACATGGAGGTCTTGAACTCCATGGGAGTGGTCTCTCTCTCTCAAGAGGAGGAGGTAGGAGCAAAGCTCACATAAAAATGAGCTATCACTTTGCTAACCCTAGAAAGGAGGTGGAGGTGGTCTATTTATAGTCTAAGCCACGAAGGGGTAAGTGGGAGAGGGATACAAGGCCAAAGGCCCGGCTGCGCACAGGCAGTGTTGGACGTCCGGTCGCTCACGAGGGTCCAGACGTCCGGAGGGCGTCGGACTTCTGACGTTTTGGCTCTGGACAGGTGGCGTCGGATTTCCGGGAGGCGTCGATCGCCTGGTCACTGGGACTTGTTGGACGTCAGGTGTGCGTCGGTCGTCCAGCTGCTGTAGCACGTGTCAGCAGTAGCTCTTTTGGCTAGTGAAGTCTCCAGGCGTCGGACGTCCGGAGGTCGTCGGTCGTCCAGAGGTTGTCGGTCGTCCGAGAGCTATAGCTTGTAGCAGCTCCGTTTCTTCTATCTTTGCTTCCATGCTTCCCTCGCGGATGGTGTAGTTGTTCCTTGGCGCTTGCACTCCTCCTCGTCGTCAGTAGCGTTCCGACAATACCTATGTATGCACAAGAGTGGAGTGTCAAGTAGTATACCATCCTCGAAGGGGGCAAGTGAACATATGTAAAGGACATGATTCACCTTTATGTATGTGAAGTAGAGGTTGCGTGTGTCACTTGCCAAACGGACTCTTGATGTGGTGATGGCTGTAGGATGCTCCACGTCACTTTATTATTTATAAAATGTTAAACTATTTTATTTGGGGGTTTAAACTTTCTGTAGTAGAGGTATAATTAGTGATACTAGTCTAGGTACAAATTTTATGTTTTATAAAACTAAAATAAAATAAAATAGTAAAAGGTAAAATAAATAAAAAGAGAAAGACAAAACAAAATTAAATAAAAAGAGAAGGAACCCCCCCCCCCACGCCCAACTGGGCCAGACGGCCCAGCCGGCCAGCCCACTAACCTAGCTGGCCCACCGCACTCCCCCTTATCCCCTGGGCAACCGAACCCTACCCACTGATGACCGCACTCCCCCCTCGCTTCCCACGTCCCCCTCCCCCGATACAGGTCTACATCAGGGACGAAACACCGCTGCCGCCGCCCGGAACCCCCTCGCCAGACCTCCCCACCGGACCGCCAGTGCCTCCTCATCTCCTCCCCACAGGTCGCCCCCGAGCCTCGCCGCCCCCTTCTCACGATGCACGTGAGGCTCCCCCTCCTTCTCATCTTCCCCTCCGCCCGCGCGTGACTGCGCCCGTCGATGCCACTACCACTTGTCGCTCGCGTCGTCCACGCCGCGACTCCGGTGCCCGCCTGCCTCCCCGCTGATGTCGCTTGAAGCTACGTCGGTATTTACCCAAAGAGGAAGGGATGATGCAGCACAACGGCGGTAGGTATTTCCCTCATATATGAAACCAAGGTTATCGAACCAGTAGGAGAACCAAGCAACACAACGTAAGCAGCCCCTGCACACAGATAACAAATCCTCGCAACCTGACGTGTTAAAGGGGTTGTCAATCCCTTTCGGGTAACACTGCCAGAAATTGGTGTGTGACAGGAGAAAGTTGTAATAGATTGAATAAATAGATCGCAAATAAAATAAAGTGCAGCAAAGTCTTTTGCGTTTTTTGGATTAATAGATCTGAAAATAAAAGCAAAGAAAAATAGATCGCAAAGGAAAATAATATGAGAAAGAGACCCAGGGGCCGTAGGCTTCACTAGTGGCTTCTCTCGAGAAAAATAGCAAATGGTGGGTGAACAAATTACTGTTGGGCAATTGATAGAACTTAAAATACTCATGACGATATCCCGCAATGAGCATTATATAGGCATCACGTCCAAGATCAGTAGACCGACTCCTGCCTGCATCTACTACTATTACTCCACACGTCGACTGCTATCCAGCATGCATCTAGTGTATTAAGTTCATGGAAAATGGAGTAATGCAGTAAGAACAATGACATGATGTAGACAAGATCTATCTATGTAGAGATAGACCCCATCGTTTTATCCTTAGTAGCACCGATACATACGTGTCGGTTCCCCTTCTGTCATTGGGATCAAGCACCGTAAGATCGAACCCACTACAAAGCACATCTTCCCATTGCAAGATAAATAGATCAAGTTGGCCAAACAAAACCCAAATATCGGAGAAGAAATACGAGGCTATAAGCAATCATGCATAAAAGAGATCAAAGAAACTCAAATGCTTTCATGGATATAAAAGGATAGATCTAATCATAAACTCAAAGCTCATCGATCCCAACAAACACACCGCAAAAGAGTTACATCATATAGATCTCCAACATACCATTGTATTGAGAATCAAGAGAGAGAGAGATGAAGCCATCTAGCTACTAACTACGGACCCGAAGGTCTACAAAGAACTACTCATGCATCATCGGAGAGGCACCAATGGAGGTGGTGAACCCTATCTAAGATGGTGTCTAAATTGGATCTGGTGTTTCTGGACTCTGCGGCGGCTAGATGAATATTTCGTCAACTCCCCTAGGATTTTGGGAATATTGGGGTATTTGTAGAGCAAAGAGGCGGTCCGGGGGGCACCCGAGGTGGGCACAACCCACAAGGGCGCACCCTAGAGGGTTGTGCCTCCCTCGGGGCACCTCCCAGGCGCAGCCAGAGCCCGTTGTGTTCCTTTTGGCCCATAAAAATTCTTCGTAAAGTTTTGTGGCATTTGAACTCCGTTTGATATTGATTTTCTATGATGTAAAAAACATGAAAAAATAGCTACCGACACTTGGCACTATGCCAATAGGTTAGTACCAAAAAATGATATAAAATGATTATAAAACATCCAAGATTGATAATATAATAGCATGGAACAATCAAAAATTATAGATACGTTGGAGATGTATCAGCATCCCCAAGCTTAACTCCTACTCGTCCTCGAGTAGGGAAGTGATAAAAACATAATTTTTGACGTGGAATGCTGCCTAACATGTCATACCATATTTCTTTCTTTATTGCATGGACATTTGGACTTTTATATTGTTCAAAGCAATAGTCTAGTTTTGACATGATAATTTAAATACTCAAGCATATCAACAAGCAACCATGTCTTTCAAAATATCAACTAAAATAAGCTATCCCTAGCCCATCATGCTCAACCATTGATCCATTCATGAAACACACTCGCATATTAGCTACACCCAATACTCAAGTACAATCATATTGCCTCCTAGTTGGTGCTTTTATAAGAGAGGATGGAGACTCAAATTCAAAAATAAAAATTGCATAAAGTAAAATAAAGGTCTTCGCAGAGGGAAGTAGGGATTTGTAGAGGTGCCAGAGCTCAAAGCAAAAAACTTAGAGATAAAAACATTTTGGGAGGTGTATCCATCCCACCAACGAAAACGACTTAGAGTTCCCAACTTCCATGCTTAGATATATCATAGGCGGTTCCCAAATAGAAAATAAAGTTTATTCCTTTTTCCACCATACTTTCACTTTCCGTGGCTAGCCGTACCCACGGTTGCCCTCCATATCAACACTTTCCAAGGAATTTATTATTCAACAACATAAAGTAAATTCATTTTTTTACATTTCGGGACTGGGCATCCCTAATACATTTGTCTTACTCTCGTGCAATGACAAGTGAATAAACACTCATCTTGAGAATAACACATCTAGCATGGAAAATATTAGCCACTCCTCACCGCTCTGCGAGCGAAACAAACACACAAAAGAGAACTTTATTTTTGAAAATTAGAGATGCCACATGCAAATTTGCTTAGAAAGGCAAAAGAATACCGCATATAGGTAGATATAGTGGACTCATGTGGCAAAACTGGTTTAAAGGTTTTTGGATGCACAAGTAGTGATCATACTTAGAGCAAAATGAAGGCTAGCAAAAGATTGAGAAGCGACCAACCAAAAAACGAATAATCTCATAAGCGACCATTAAGCATAACTAACACCGAATAATGCACCATAAGTAGGATATAATTTCATTGCATAACTATTGACTTTCGTGCTTGCATAGGGAATCACGAACCTTAACACCAATATTCTTACTAAAGCATAATTACTCATCAAGATGACTCACATATCACATCATCATATCTCAAAACTATTACAAAGAATCAAGTTTATTTTTTCCGATGATCTTCATGAAAGTTTTTATTATATCCTTATTGGATATCTATCACTTTGGCACTAATTTTCATATGTTGCTTTTGACAAGCTCAAACAAATATAAGTGAAGATCATGAGCATAATATTTCTTTCTCTCAAATAAATTTAACTGAAGCAAGAGAGAATTACTTGAAAATTTTACTAACTATCAAATAAATATAAGTGAAGCAAGAGAGCATTTCTTCAAAAATACTAAGCACACCATGCTCAAAAAGATATAAGTGAAGCACTAGAGCAAGTCCAAAGCTCAAAAAAAATTGAAGTGAAGCATAGAGAGCAATTCTAACAAGTCATGACATAATGTTGGCTCTCTCAAATAGGTGTGTCCAGCAAGGAATCAAGACTTAAAACACAAAATAAAATAAGCAAAGAATCATATCATACAATACGCTCCAAGCAAAACACATAGTATGTGACGAATAAAAATATAGTTTTGAGTAAAATACCGATGGTAAGAGGGGATGCCACTCGGGGGCATCCCCAAGCTTAGTTGGTTGCTCATTTTTTGGATAATGGCTTGGGATGCCGGGCATCCCCAAACTTAGGCTCTTCTACTCCTTATTCCTTCATCCATCGTAAGATAACCCAAAACTTGAAAACTCCAATCACAAAAAACTCAACAAAACCTTTGTGAGATCCGTTAGTATAAGAATAATAAATCACTACTATAAGTGTTGTATCAAACCAATTCATATTTTGTTCTTGTATTATATCTACTGTATTTCAACTTTTCTATGGCAAAAACTCATCAAAGAAAACCATAGAGCCATCAAAATAAGCACACAACACAAAGAATACAGAATCTATCAAAACAGAACAGTCTGTAGCAACTTGACTATTTTGAATACTTCTGTAACTCCAAAAATTCTAAAAATATAGGACGACCTGAGAAATTTGTATATTGACCTACTTCAAGAGAAACGGGTATTTTATCGCTCTCTGGTAAAAAACGAAAATTATTTTCGTGACCCCAGAAGTTTCTATTTTCAGCAAGATCAAACAACTATCACCCAAGTAGATCCTAAAGTCTTCACTTGGCACAAACACAAATTAAAATATAAAAAACACAATCATAACAGTAGCATAATTTTGCTAACACTCAAAAAAGGAAGCAAAAAGCAAAACTAAATTTTATTCATTGGGTTGCCTCCCAACAAGCGTTATACTTTTACGCCCTTAGCTAGGCATAAAGCAAGGATCTAAGTTTTGTCCTCTTTGGTTCGAGTTCCATAAGATGTCTTCATGATTGATTCAGAAGGTGGCCTAATTCTTATTCTAGGAAAGTGTTACATACCCTTCCTCAAAGGAAATTGGAACTTAATGAAGGAAATATGCCCTAGAGGCAATAATAAAGTTGTTATTTATATTTCCTTATATCATGATAAATTTATATTATTCATGCTAGAATTGTATTAACCGGAAACTTAGTACATGTGTGAATACAAAGACAAACAGAGTGTCACTAGTATGCCTCTACTTCACTAGCTCGTTAATCAAAGATGGTTAAGTTTCCTAGCCATAGACATGAGTTGTCATTTGATGAATGGGATCACATCATTAGAGAATGATGTGACTGACTTGACCCATCCGTTAGCTTAGCACTATGATCGTTTAGTTTATTACTATTGCTTTCTCCATAACTTATACATGTTCCTATGACTATGAGATTATGCAACTCCCAAATACCGGAGGAACACTTAGTGTGCTATCCAACGTCACAATGTAACTGGGTGATTTTAAAGATGCTCTACAGGTGTCTTCGATGGTGTTTGTTGAGTTGGCATAGATCGAGATTAGGATTTGTCACTCTGATTGTCAGAGAGGTATCTCTGGGCCCTCTCCGTAATGCACATCACTATAAGCCTTACAAGCAATGTGACTAATGAGTTAGTTGCGGGATGTTGCATTACAAAACGAGTAAAGAGACTTGCCGGTAACGAGATTGAACTAGGTATGATGATACCGACGATCGAATCCCGGGCAAGTAACATACCGATGACAAAGGGAACAACGTATGTTGTTATGCGGTTTGACCGATAAAGATCTTCATAGAATATGTAGGAACAAATATGATCGTCTAGGTTCCGCTATTGGTTATTGACTGGAGATGAGTCTCGGTGATGAGGTATGTGAAGTAGAGTCCGCACGCTTAACGTTCGATGATGGTATGTATTATGAGTTATGTGATTTGATGTACCGAAGATAGTTCGTAGTCCCGGATGTGATCACGGACACAACGAGGAGTCTCGAAATGGTTGAGGCATAAATATTGATATATTGGAAGGCTATGTTTGGACATCGGAAAGGTTTCGGATAGGTTCGGGCATTTTCCGTAGTGCCGGGAGGTTACCGGAACCCCCCGGGGAGCTAATGGGCCTTAATGGGCCATGGTGGGAGAGAGGAGGAGGCGGACAAGTGGGAGGCGTGCGCCCCCAAGCCCAATCCGAATTGGGAGGGGAGCCGGCCCCCCTTGCCTTTTTCTCCCTCTCCCTCTTCCTTTTTCTCCTACTCCAACTAGGGAAGGGGGAAACCTACTCCTACTAGGAGTAGGAATCCCCCCTTGGGGCGCGCCATAGGAGGCTGGACCTCCCCTCCTCCAATCCTTTATATACGAGGGAGGGGGCACCTCATAGACACACAAGTTGATTTCTTAGCCGTGTGTGGTGCCCCCCTCCACAGATTTCCACCTCGGTCATATTGTCGTAGTGCTTAGGCGAAGCACTGCGTCGGCAACTTCATCATCACCGTCACCATATCATCATGCTAACAAAACTCTCCCTCGGCCTCAGCTGGATCTAGAGTTCGAGGGACATCACTGAGCTGAAGTGTGCAGATCGCGAAGGTGTCATGCGTTCGGTACTTGATCGGTTGGATCGCGAAGACATTCGACTACATCAACTACATTACTTAACACTTCCGCTTTTGGTCTATGAGGGTACGTAGACACGCTCTCCCCTCTCGTTGCTATGCATCCCTAGATAGATCTTTTATGATCATAGGATTTTTTTTGAAATATTGCGTTCCCCAAAAGTGGCATCCGAGCCAGGTCTATGCATAGATGTTATATGCACGAGTAGAACACAAAGGAGTTCTGGGCATGGGTATATACATATTGCTTGCTATCACTAGTTGTTTCTTGATTTGGCAGTATTGCTGGATGAAGCGGCCCGGACCGACATTACATGACCGCATTCATAAGACTGGTTCTACCGATGTGCTTTGCACACAGGTGGCTGGTGGGTGTCAGTTTCTCCAAATTTAGTTGAATCAGATTTAATGAACAGGGTTCTTTCTGAAGATCAAAAAACAATCACTATACCGCGTTGTGGTTTTTGATGCGTAGGTAAGAACGGTTCTTGCTAAGCCCGTAGCAGCCACGTAAAACTTGCAACAACAAAGTAGAGGACGTCTAACTTGTTTTTGCAGGGCATGTTGTGATGTGATATGGTCAAGACATGATTATATAAATTTTTGTATGAGATGATCATGTTTTCAAACACAGTTATCGGCAACTGGCAGGAGCCATATGGTTGTCGCTTTATTGTATGAAATGCAATCGCCATGTAATTACTTTACTTTATCACTAAGCGGTAGCGATAGTTGTAGAAGCAATAGTTGGCGAGACGACAATGATACTACGATGGAGATCAAGGTGTCAAGACGGTGACGATGGTGATCATGACGGTGCTTTGGAGATGGAGATCAAAAGCACAGGATGATGATGGCCATATCATATCACTTATATTGATTACATGTGATGTTTATCCTTTATGCATCTTACTTTTCTTAGTACGGCGGTAGCATTATAAGATGATCAGTCACTAAATTTCAAGGTATAAGTGGTCTCCCTGAGTATGTACCGTTGATATAGTTCGTTGTGCCGAGACACCACGTGATGATCGGGTGTGATAAGCTCTATGTTCACATACAACGGGTGCAAGCCAGTTTTGCACAAGCAGAATACTCGGGTTAAACTTGAGAGCCTAGCATATGCAGATATGGCCTCGAAACACTGAGATCGAAAGGTCAAGCATGAATCATATAGTATATATGATCAACATAGTGATGTTCACCATTGAAAACTACTCCATCTCACGTGATGATCGGACATGGTTTAGTTGATATGGATCACGTGATTACTTTGATGATTGGAGGGATGTCAATCTAAGTGGGAGTTCTTAAGTAATATGATTAATTGAACTTTAATTTATCATGAACTTAGTACCTGATAGTATTTTGCATGTCTATGTTGTTGTAGATAAATAGCCCGTGCTGTTGTTCCATTGAATTTTAATGCGTTCCTAGAGAAAGCAAGTTGAAAGATGATGGTAGCAACTACACAGACTGGGTCCATAACTTGAGGATTATCCTCATTGCTGCACAGAAGAATTACGTCCTGGAAGCACCGCTAGGTGCCAAACCCGCTGCAGGACCAACTCCAGATGTTATGAACACCTGGCAGAGCAAAGCTGATGACTACTCGATAGTTCAGTGTGCCATGCTTTACGACTTACAACCGTTACTTCAACGACGTTTTGAACGTCATGGAGCATATGAGATGTTCCAAGAGTTTAAGTTAATATTTCAAGCAAATGCCTGGATTGAGAGATATGAAGTCTCCAATAAGTTCTACAGCTGCAAAATGGAGAAGAATAGTTCTGTTAGTGAGCACATACTCAGAATGTCTGGGTACCACAATCACTTGACTCAGCTGGGAGTTAATCTTCCGGTTGATAGTGTCATTGAGGAAGTTCTTCAATCACTGCCACCAAGCTACAAAAGCTTCGTAATGAACTATAATATGCAAGGGATGGATAAAACAATTCCCGAGCTCTTCACAATGCTAAATGCTGTGGAGGTAGAAATCAAGAAGGAGCATCAAGTGCTGATGGTTAGCAAGACCACCAGTTTCAAGAAGAAGGGCGAAGGGAAGAAGGGGAACTTCAAGAAGAACAGCAAACAAGTTGCTTCTCAAGTGAAGAAGCCCAAGTCTGGACCTAAGCCTGAGATTGAGTGCTTCTACTTCAAAGGGACTGGTCATTGTAAGCGGAACTGCCCCAAGTATTTGGCAGATAAGAAGGATGGCAAAGTGAAAGGTATATTTGATATACATGTTATTGATGTGTACATTACTAATGCTCGCAGTAGCGCCTGGGTATTTGATACTGGTTCTCTTGCTAATATTTGCAACTCAAAACAGGGGCTATGGATTAAGGGGAGATTGGCTATGGACGAGGTGACGTTGCACGTGGGAAATGGTTCCAAAGTCGATGTGATCGCCGTCGGCACGCTACCTCTACATCTACCTTCGGGATTAGTTTTAGACCCGAATAATTGTTATTTGGTGCTAGCGTTAAGCATGAACATTATATCTGGATCTTGTTTGATGTGAGATGGTTATTCATTTAAATCAGAGAATAATGGTTGTTCTATTTATATGAGTAATATCTTTTATGATCATGCACCCATGATGAGTGGTCTATTTTTACTAAATCTTGATGGTAGTGATACACATATTAATAATATTGAAGCCAAAAGATATAAGTTTAATAATGATAGTGTAACTTATTTGTGGCACTGCCATTTCGGTCATATTGGTGTAAAGTGCATGAAGAAACTCCATGCTGATGGGCTTTTCAAATCACTTGATTATGAATCACTTGATGCTTGCGAACCATGCCTCATGGGCAAGATGACTAAGACTCCATTCTCCGGAACAATGGAAGGAGCAATATACTTATTGGAATAATACATACTGATGCATGCGGTCCGATGAGTGTTGATGCTCGTGGCGGGTATCGTTATTTTCCGACCTTCACAGATGATTTGAGCAGATATGGGTATGTCTACTTGATGAAACATAAATCTGAAACATTTAAAAAGTTCAAAGAATTTTAGAGTGAAGTGGAAAATCATCATAATAAGAAAATTAAGTTTCTACAATCTCATCGTGGAGGTGAATATTTGACTTATGAGTTTGGTCTTCATTGAAACAATGCGGAATAGTTTTGCAACTCACGCCACCTGGAACACCACAGCATAATGGTGTGTTCGAACGTCGTAACCACACTTTATTAGATATGGTGCGATGTATGATGTCTCTTACTGATTTACAACTATCATTTTGGGGTTATGCTTTAGAGATGGCTGCATTCACGTTAAATAGGGCACCATCGAAATCCGTTGAGACGACACCATATGAACTGTGGTTTGGCAAGAAACCCAAGTTGTCATTTCTTAAAGTTTGGGGATGCGATGCTTATGTGAGAAAGCTACAACCTGATAAGATCGAACCCAAATAGGAGAAATGTGTCTTCATAGGGTACCAAAAGGAGACTTTTGGGTACACCTTCTATCATAGATCCGAAGGCAAGATATTCATTGTTAAGAATGGATCCTTTCTAGAGAAGGAGTTTCTCTCGAAAGAAGTGAGTGGGAGGAAAGTAGAACTTGATGAGGTAACTGTACCTGCTCCCTTGTTGGAAAGTAGTTCATCACAAAAATCAGTTATAGTGATTCCTACACCAATTAGTGAGGAAGCTAATGATGATGATCATGAAACTTCTGATCAAGTTACTACCAAGCCTCGTAGGTCAACCAGAGTAAGATCTGCACTAGAATGTACGGTAATCCTGTTCTGGAAGTCATGTTACTTGACCATGATGAACCTACGAACTATGAGGAAGCGATGATGAGCCCAGATTCCGCGAAATGGCTCGAGGCCATGAAATCTGAGATGGGATCCATGTATGAGAACAAAGTGTGGACTTTGGTTGACTTGCCCGATGATCGGCAAACCATAGAGAATAAATGGATCTTCAAGAAGAAGACTGACGCTGATGGTAATATTACTATCTACAAAGCTCGACTTGTTGTGAAAGGTTTTCAACAAGTTCAAGGAGTTGACTACGATGAGACATTCTCACCTGTAGTGATGCTTAAGTCCGTCCGAATCATGCTAGCAATTGCCGCATTTTATGATTATGAAATTTGGCAAATGGATGTCAAAACTGCATTCCTTAATGGATATTTAAAGAAGAGTTGTATATGACGCAACCAGAAGGTTTTGTCGATCCAAAAGGTGCTAACAAAGTGTGCAAGCTCCAGCAATCTATTTATGGACTGGTGCAAGCCTCTCGGAGTTGGAATATACGCTTTGATAGTGTGATCAAAGTATATTGTTTTATACAGACTTTTGGAGAAGCCTGTATTTACAAGAAAGTGAGTGGGAGCTCTGTAGAATTTAGGATATTATATGTGGATGGCATATTGTTGATTGGAAATGATACTGAATTTCTGAATATCATAAAAGGATACTTGAATAAGAATTTTTCAATGAAAGACCTCGGTGAAGTTGCTTATATATTGGGCATCAAGATCTATAGAGATAGATCAAGATGCTTAATTGGACTTTCACAAAGCACATACCTTGATAAAGTTTTGATGAAGTTCAAAATGGATCAAGCAAATAAAGGGTTCTTGCATGTCTTACAAGGTGTGAAGTTGAGTCAGACTCAATGCCCGACCACTGCAGAAGATAGAGAGAAAATGAAAGTCATTCCCTATGCTTCAGCCATAGGTTCTATCATGTATGCAATGTTGTGTACCAGACCTGATGTGTGCCTTGCTATTAGTTTAGCAGGGAGGTACCAAAGTAATCCAGGAGTGGATCGCTGGGCAGCGGTCAAGAATATCCCGAAATACCTGAAAAGGACTAAGGATATGTTTCTCATTTATGGAGGTGACAAAGAGCTCATCGTAAACGATTACGTCGATGCAAGCTTTGACATTGATCCGGATGACTCTAAGTCACAAACCGGATACGCATTTTTATTGAATGGTGGAGCTATCAGTTGGTGCAGTTCTAAGCAAAGCATCATGGTGGGATCTACGTCTGAAGCGGAATACATAGCTGCTTCGGAAGCAACAAATGAAGGAGTTTGGATGAAGGAGTTCATATCCGATCTAGGTGTCATACCTAGTGCATCAGGTCCAATGAAAATCTTTTGTGACAATACTGGTGCGATTGCCTTGGCAAAGGAATCCAGATTTCACAAGAGAACCAAGCACATCAAGAGACGCTTCAATTCCATCTGCGATCAAGTCAAGGAGGGAGACATAGAGATTTGCAAGATACATACGGATCTGAATGTTGCAGACCCGTTGACTAAGCATCTCTCACGAGCAAAACATGGTCAGCACGAAGACTCCATGGGTGTTAGAATCATTACACTATAATCTAGATTATTGACTCTAGTGCAAGTGGGAGACTGGAGGAAATATTCCTTAGAGGCAATAATAAAGTTGTTATTTATTTTCCTTATATAATGATAAATGTTTATTATTCATCCTAGAATTGTATTAACTGGAAACTTAGTACACGTGTGAATACATAGACAAACAGAGTGTCACTAGTATGCCTCTACTTGACTAGCTCGTTAATCAAAGATGGTTAAGTTTCCTAGCCATATACATGAGTTGTCATTTGATGAACAGGATAATATCATTAGAGAATGATGTGATTGACTTGACCCATCCGTTAGCTTAGCACTGTGATCGTTTAGTTTATTGCTACTGCTTTCTCCATAACTTATACATGTTCCTATGAATATGAGATTATGCAACTCCCGAATACCGGAGGAACACTTAGTGTGCTATCAAACGTCACAACGTAACTGGGTGATTATAAAGATTCTCTACAAGTGTCTCCGATGGTGTTTGTTCAGTTGGCATAGATCGAGATTAGGATTTGTCACTCCGATTGTCGGAGAGGTATCTCTGGGCTCTCTCGGTAATGCACATCACTGTAAGCCTTGCAAGCAATGTGACTAATGAGTTAGTTGCGGGATGTTGCATTACAGAACGAGTAAAGATACATGTCGGTAACGAGATTGAACTAGGTATGATGATGCCGATGATCGAATCTTGGGCAAGTAACATACCGATGATAAAGGGAACAATGTATGTTGTTATGCAGTTTGACCGATAAAGATCTTCATAGAATAGGTAGGAACCAATATGAGCATCCAGGTTCGGCTATTGGTTATTGACCGGAGATGAGTCTCGGTCATGTATACATAGTTCTCGAACCCATAGGGTCCGCACGCTTAACGTTCGATGATGATATGTATTATGTGTTATGTGATTTGATGTACCGAAGATAGTTTGGAGTCCCGGATGTGATCACGGACATGACGAGGAGTCTCGAAATGGTCGAGGCATAAATATTGATATATTGGACGGCTATGTTCGGACACCGGAAAGGTTTTGGATAGGTTCGGGCATTTTCCGTAGTACTGGGAGGTTATCGGAACCCCCCGGGGAGCTAATGGGCCTTAATGGGCCATGGTGGGAGAGAGGAGGAGGCGGACAAGTGGGAGGCGTGCGCCCCCCAAGCCCAATCCTAATTGGGAGGGGAGCCGGGACCCCTTTCCTTTTTCTCCCTCTCCCTCTTCCTTCTTCTCCTACTCCAACTAGGGAAGGGGGAAACCTACTCCTACTAGGAGTAGGAATCCCCCCTTGGGGCGCGCCATAGGAGGCCGGCCCTCCCCTCCTCCACTCCTTTATATACGGGGGAGGGGGGCACCTCATAGACACACAAGTTGATTTCTTAGCCGTGTGTGGTGCCCCCCTCCACAGATTTCCACCTCGGTCATATTGTCGTAGTGCTTAGGCGAAGCCCTGCGTTGGTAACTTCATCATCACCGTCACCATGCCATCATGCTGACAAAACTCTCCCTCGGCCTCAGCTGGATCTAGAGTTCGAGGGACATCACCGAGCTGAACATGTGCTGATCACGAAGGTGTCCTGCGTTCAGCACTTGATCGGTTGGATCACGAAGACATTCGACTACATCAACTGCGTTACTTAACACTTCCGCTTTCGGTCTATGAGGGTATGTAGACACGCTCTCCCCTCTCATTGCTATGCATCCCTAGATAGATCTTCCGTGATCGTAGGATTTTTTTTAAATACTGCGTTCCCCAATAGTGGCATCCGAGCCAGGTCTATGCGTAGATGTTATATGCACGAGTAGAACACAAAGGAGTTCTGGGCGTGGGTATATACATATTGCTTGCCGTCACTAGTTGTTTCTTGATTTGACAGTATTGTTGGATGAAGCGGCCCAGACCGACATTACATGACCGCGTTCATGAGACTGGTTCTACCGACGTGCTTTGCACACAGGTGGCTGGCGGGTGTCAGTTTCTCCAACTTTAGTTGAATCAGATTCAATGAACAGGGTTCTTTCTGAAGATCAAAAAACAATCACTATACCGCATTGTGGTTTTTGATGCGTAGGTATGTAACACCCCAAGACCGGAGCTTTAGTTGCCTTCCAGGGTTTCCGGGTTTCATCGTGTGTTTTGTTTGGTTCTTTGCATTCATCTTTGGTTCTTGTGCATTGCATCATGTCATCATGCCATCATGTCATTAATCTTTGCATCTCAAATCAGCTAAATAAATCGTATGGATGTTCGGTCTATTTAAATTGAGGGAATTCACATGGTGAGTTCTCTTTATAACATATCCTCCCGATATTAGGGAGCTATATTAAATATTCCATTTTCGGAATCACCCATGAACACACTTGCAAAAATCCCAATGCCTTTGTTATCGCAACTCTTGGCCTCTAACTTTGCCATATGTCCTTTCTTCATTTTTCGGAGCTCCACCTAAATTCTCAACATTTATGGACCTTCCTCTTACCGAGTCCTAGTTCAAACCCATTTGAACTAAATTCAAATGAGTTTGAATTTACATCTTCCAATCTTGGCCTTTTATATTTTCTTGGGTCAAACTTAATTTTTTTTGTCAGTCCAAGAAATTAAGCGTATGTCCAAATTCCTCTTCCAACCTTCTCTTCTCTCCTTTTTCCTTTCTTCTACTTCTCTGTTATTTTAGAAGAAAGAGGAGAGAGAAGAGAGCTAGCTGGGCCTCCCCTGTTGTGCCAGCAGCAACCTGTAGCTAGGCCGGCCCATTCAGCCCAAGGCCAAGGCCCAGCTGCCATTTTGCTAAACCTAGCCCGACCGCAACCCTAGCGCCAGGGAGCTTCTCCCCTCGCACCACCACAGGGACGAGGAGCCCGATCCCATCTCCCGTCCTCACCTCTCGTTCCTTCCTGCAGCAAACCCAGACCCGCTCGATCCCCATCTCCAGCGCCCACGCTCCTCTCTCCCCTCGTCGTCCCTGGCCTCTCCCTCGCTATCCCTCTCTCTCTATCCCGTTGCTAAACTCTCCCCTTCCCCTGTGTTCTTCACGCAGGAGTAGCAGTAGACCGTGGCGCCATCACCGGAGCTCGCAGTTGTCAGGAATTCACCGTATTTCGTCAGAGATCGCATCCTCATCCTGGATCCGGTTGGTTCTGCCATGCCACAGCGTGCCCTTCTCCTTCCTTCGACCTTCCTCCTTCACTCACTTCTCTTTCCCTCTCTCTGTTCTCCTTGTAGCGATGTCGCCTCCTACCTGTGCGTCGTCTGCGAGAACCGACAAGACTCCAGCGCCATGGACATCCCCACCTCTGCCCGAGCGCCTCCAGGACCCGTCTGCCCCACCGCGTCACGGATCCGGCCACCAGGACTCTCCTGCGCTGCTGCTTCCTTCCTCCTGCTGCTCGGTCCCCTGTTTCACGGTCGAGGAGTCCGTCGCCACTGCGTCCTCTGCTTCCAGTGAATCATGTCGCTCGTTCCCCCCCTCGTTGACCCGATCTGGGGCTAGCATGGACGAGCACCAGGCCCAGCTCGCCCGTGCGAAGAACCCCCGCCTCTGACGCTTCGCCCGGCCCAACCTTTCTCCCCTCACAGCTTGTCGTGGGCCGCGCGCCAGTTGGCCCACTGCTCCATCATCCTGGGCTGAAGCCCATGGTGAGGCCCCAGCGTGACCTTGTTTTTTTCTTTTCTCTCTGTTGGGCCAACCAGATCCGGCCTGTATCATGTATTTTTTTCATAGAACGTTTTTCCTATTTTTCAGAGTCAGCAGTTTTTATAGAAAAACCCTCCTGTTTCAAGCATATAATAACTCATCATCTATGCACCGGATTAAAATGATTTATATATGAAAGTTGCTTAGAATTTTGTGTAGTTTCATAATATGTCATTTCCATCCATGTTCAAAATGTTTAAAATGCTGTTTGTTTAACTTTGCTTAAATAACTTGCTAAAATGATTTAATTCATAACTATTTAACCGTAACTCGGTTTGTAACAAACTTTATATGTAAATGGGGTAGAAAAATGCCTAGTTTAACATGGTAGCACCACTTTGCATGTTTCACAACTATAAAATATGGTTTAGGGCAGAACAGTACCAAACCTAATATATACATATGGGGATTTACCGGAATTGTTGTTCGTTGCTTCCGGCCTCATTTAAACTTGACTAGATAGGTAGTTTTACTTTGCTTCACCCTCTTGCCATGTTAATCAACATTTAATATTGTTGGGTACACAAACGGGAGAGAACTAAATAAGTCACGTGGTGTTTCGTCAATATGCAACGGAGTTGCATATCGAGCTCCACTTAAGTTGTAGGATTGCTTGTGCACTTTGCCATGCCATGCTTCATTAAACCGGACATGCATCGTACTTGGTTGTGCATCATGCCATGTTCAGGTGTTGGTTGTTTACTATGTTGTGTGCTTCTTTCCAGTGTTGCTTCTTCGGGTTGGTTCCGATAAAGTCGCGTTTGTGAGGATCCGTTCGACTACGTCGGGTTGTCTTCTTCATGGACTCGTTCTTCTTCCTTGCGGGATTTCAGGCAAGATGACCATACCCTCGAAATCACTTCTATTTTTGCTTGCTAGATGCTCGCTCTTTTGCTATGCCTATGCTGCGATACCTACCACTTGCTTATCATGCCACCCATATTGTTGAACCAAGCCTCTAACCCACCTTGTCCTAGCAAACCGTTGATTGGATATGTTACCGCTTTGCTCAGCCCCTCTTATAGCGTTGTTAGTTGCAGGTGAAGATTGAAGTTTGTTCCTTGTTGGAACATGGAGATGTTGTTCCTTGTTTGGAACATGTTTACTTGTTGGGATATCACTATATATCTTATTTAATTAATGCATCTATATACTTGGTAAAGGGTGGAAGGCTCGGCCTTATGCCTGGTGTTTTGTTCCACTCTTGCCGCCCTAGTTTCCGTCATATCGGTGTTATGTTCCCAGATTTTGCGTTCCTTACGCGGTTGGGTTATAATGGGAACCCCTTGACAGTTCGCTTTGAATAAAACTCCTCTAGCAAGGCCCAACCTTGGTTTTACCATTCGCCACCTAGCCTTTTTCCCTTGGGAGTCGCGCATCCCGAGGGTCATCTTATTTTAACCCCCCCCCCCCGGGCCAGTGCTTGTCTAAGTGTTGGTCCAAACTAGAGCCCCTTGCAGCGCCACCTCAGGGAAACTCGAGGGCTGGTTTTAGTTGTACGGATTGCTTATCCGGTCTTGCCCTGAGAACGAGATATGTGCAGCTCCTATCGGGATGTTGGCGCATCGGGTGGTCTTGCTGGACTTGTTTTACCATTGTCGAGGATGTCTTGTAGAACCGGGATACCGAGTCTGATCGGAATGTCTCGGGAGGAGGTCTATTCCTTCGTTGACCGTGAGAGCTTGTGATGGGCTAAGTTGGGACACCCCTGCATGGATTTGAACTTTCGAAAGTCGTGCCCGCGGTTATGGGCAGATGGGAATTTGTTAATGTCCGGTTGTAGAAAACCTGAAGTTGACCTTAATTAAAATACATCAACCGCGTGTGTTACCGTGATGGTCTCTTCTCGGTGGAGTCCGGGAAGTGAACACGGTGTTGGAGTAATGCTTGACGTAGGTTGTTCTAGGATCACTTCTTGATCATAGTTGTTCGACCGTGCTTTTGCTCTCTCTCCTCGCTCTCATTTGCGTATGTTAGCCACCATATATGCTAGTCGCTTGCTGCAGCTCCACCTCATACCTTTTACCCTACCTATAAGCTTAAATAGTCTTGATCGCAAGGGTGTGAGATTGCTGAGTCCCCGTGACTCACAGATACTTCCAAAACCAGTGTTCAGGTGCCGATGTTACCGTGCAGATGACGCAACCAAGCTCAGGAGGAGCTCGATGAAGATCTTGTCCTTTGTGTTGTTTCTTTCTAGTTGATCAGTAGTGGAGCCCAGTTGGGGTCGATCGGGGACCTTGTCGCATTTGGGGTTCTTCTTTTATTTTGGTTCCGTAGTCGGACCTTGATTGTATTTGGTTGATGTAATGCTTTATTCTTGTAATTGTGTGAAGTGGCGATTGTAAGCCAACTACGTATCTCTTTCCCTTATGTATTACATGGGTTGTGTGAAGATTACCTCACTTGCGACATTGCTTTAAATGCGGTTATGCCTCTAAGTCGTGCTTCGACACGTGGAGATATTGCCGGATCGAGGGCGTTATAAGTTGGTATCAGAGCCTACCCCGACCTTAGGAGCCCTATTGCTTGATTGTTTTTAGCGGCCGAGTTGTGTCTAGAAAAAATGTTTTGAGTCATTTAGGAATTATATATCGGAGAGTTTAGGAATTTTTTTTACTCCTCAGTCCCTTCATCACTCTGGTAAGGCATCCTGACATAGAGTTTTGACTCTTCTCTTCTCAAATTTCACTAAAAAAAATTTTAGGATCACGCGGGTATCTTGGAATCGTTCTGATGGTTTTATGACGAGAACATTGTCTTGGTGCCTCCTGTCAGGGGTTTTGTGGAAGTGTCCCGGGGGGTTGAGCTCCGAGTCATTGTCGTCATAATTTTATCATTGCAGTTCTGGAATACCTAAGTTTAGTACGCCGACATCGAAAATATCTTTTATGTAGTTCGTTGGTGAGATAACCTCGACGCCACCTAGTACTGGGGCGGGAGTTTAGGAGTATTGCCATAACTCGTATAATGGATGCTTTTCGAAGGTTGAGGTAGATGATTTCCGAAGGTTTCTTAGTTATGTGTTAAAGGATGGATACAGCTGGATGTAGGATTTGCTAGTTTGGGTGAGATATTATGCTTCCCCTGTATCCCCAACACCTGATTGCATAACCGGAAAGTTTCGAGAGTTTATAAGTGGGAATTCAAGTAGCTCTTAGGATATCTTTCCAACAGATGTATGATATGAAATTGGGGTTCGACGTCTAGTGGTCCGCCTATTCACGGTCGGTTTTACAGTGGTCTCGTTGTGTCTTAAAGAGTCCTTGGCTATGCCGACTCGGGGACGCTTCGTATGTCATGTGCACTGCCTTGTACATGATGGTGCTGTATGATCGAGCCCGTGTAGGCCCCACCACAAAAACTTCGGACGAAATCTCTATCATATGTTTGTTCCGGCTTATTCTGCAAGCCAATCCTTGTTTTGTTTTGAGTTGTGGTATTCGAGTTGCTTCGAAGTCAAGTGTTGATTCCATACCTTCCCCAAATGGTGTTCTCATACTCCGATGTGAATACTAATCCTTCTTGATCATCGAGATTGTCATGTAAATCTTTTTAAACCGGTGTGTTTTCTCCTCAAGCGAATCCGTTCTTTTTCAACATCCGCAAGATCAATTATCAGTTCTTCTCAACAGTGTTCTTTTCATCCGTCTCCAAATTGTCTTTGTTTTTCCCGGCCGCCCGCCCTTTTTTTCCTCAAGGAATCAGATGTCTTAATCAAGCATCCATCTTATGGATGTGAAGCCTCTCCATTCTTTTCCCTCAATGTTCTTATCCGGTGATTCTCATGAAGATACTAACGAAGCTTCTAGTTCATCATTCTTCGTTTCTTTTATCTTCTCCGGTGGTTTCAAGTCAAGCTTTGTTGATCTTACCCTTTTTCCTCATTTCAATGCTTTCTCATGCCGGTGCACCTCATTATCATTCCACTTCTCGCTATTTATTATTCCAGAGTGCTAAAGATATCTCGAAGATTCGTGTTTCCACTCTACATTCGTTCAAGCTCTTTCGAGGATGTTCCCTCATTCTAGTCATTTAATTCAACCGGTGTTTTCTCTTTTAAATCTTTTCAACGGTGTTCTTTGAGTGGGCCCTAACCCACAGGTCTATTTCCAGGATCTTACCTAACTCTTCTTATTTCCCGGAGATATCCTAAATTCCTTTTAAAGTTTGACGCAAGAATGAATTATCATCAGTCAAATGTCCTTCTCCAAGATCTTTCAAATTCATTTCATCGTTGATTCAACTTTTATATTCTTCTTTATTCTGGTGCCTCAACAATTCATGGTGGTGTTTCTCGTCGTAATTCTCGGATTTTGGAGACCGAAGAAGATTTTCTCTCAATCTTGCTCCATTCTCTTCAAGATTCGTGATTCTAGCTTGTTGCCATCCTCTCGTAATTGTTTTGATCATGAGAATTCTTTTCACCTATCCGAAGCATTTCAAGATTCTTTTCAGTTTGCTTCTCCGGAGTCCATCATCTCAGAGTTTATTCATTCTCAGCTTTCAGCTATCATTCTCAAATTTTACCGGTGCATCAAGTGATCTCTAATCAGCTCGTGATCTCTTCGCTCTCATGTATCTAAATTCTCTCAAGCGTCTTCGTTCATTTGCTTAATTCTTCCCGGTGTTTCTTTAGGTTTTATTCGTTCTTTTTCAATTCTTACGGTGGTTCTCCAAAGATTTCTTTTCCTTCATTATCATATCAATTTATTCGTTGTTTCAATCCTTCCGGTGGTTCGTGGAAGACTTTCTCAAGTTTGCGTTGTATCTATCTTAATCCTTTCTACGAGAATAAGTAATATGTCAAATCCGTTGATTGTCATCAATTTAATTGGTGAAGGATAAGCATAATGTAATTCTTATTCTTGTTTCATCGAGTAAATTCAATTCCTTATTCCAGAGCCTCATCAAAATTCTCGGTCGAACTTGTTTCATCTTTTCTTTTCTGGAGTTCCAAGCTTTTCCACATTATCTCGTCGCGAAGCTCCATCTATATCATTGCAAGGCTTCACCTTGTGTTTTCAACTACCCTTTCCTTCCGTTTGATCATTCTTTTGTTTTACCGGAATTCTTCATGAAGGTTTTACATGATGGTTCATCAAGGATTTTATCCCTTCTCGAAGTTTTCATCGAGATTCTTTTCCGAGGAGCTCAAGTTTTCTTCATCTTGCTAACCGGAGTGCAATTCTTCCTTCCGTATCAATAGAGGTGGTATTATGTCATTCTTGATAATTTGAGTTCATGTTTCATGATTCACATGTTGTCAAGGATGAGATATTTTAAATCCATCAATCTCGTCAATTGAGTTATCTTGGGTTATAGTTCACCTAAAGTTTTCCCTAAGGTTTGTTGCTATTATGGTGCTTATAAATGATCCGAGTTCTTCATATATCCTTTCCGGTGCGATATACTTTCTCGCCAATTTGTTCATATCAATCCAATTCTTTTTCCGTGAGTGGCAGGTTGTCACCTCATAATTTGAGATGTATTCCATAAGACCATATCAAGCTTATTCTTTTAGTTGTTGGTTTTACGACAACTCCGTTCTAGCCTTTGTTGTAAGCGTGCTCTACCTAGATATTGTGTTCTACTTCGTTCACTCCTTTCCATTCTCTCTTTTCTTCCGGAGGCATTTTGATGTGGCTCTCTTCTATTTTTTTTTCTTTTTGTTCTTGTCAAGATCAAGTTCTTTTCATCTTATCAAGTCTTGCATCCCTTCTTAACCAGAGTGTTGTTCGAATTTGTTCTTCCTTGTTCCTCTTTTCTAAAGGAGTGTTTTCAACTTTGTTCACCTTCGTTGTATTCTTTTCTCGAATTTGTTCAACCTCTCAAGGTTCTTTGGTTTCACTCGTTTGTCAAAGAAGCAACTTAGTTTTACCTCTTCTCTTTCTCTTCTGTTTTCTCTTCGGTGCCATTCTAGATCTCGGGACGAGATCCTCTCGTAGTGGTGGAGTGTTGTAACGCCCCAAGACCGGAGCTTCAGTTGCCTTCCAGGGTTTCCGGGTTTCGTCGTGTGTTTTGTTTGGTTCTTTGCATTCATCTTTGGTTCTTGTGCATTGCATCATGTCATCCTGCCATCATGTCATTAATCTTTGCATCTCAAATCAGCTAAATAAATCGTATGGATGTTCGGTCTATTTAAATTGAGGGAATTCACATGGTGAGTTCTCTTTATAACATATCCTCCCGATATTAGGGATCAATATTAAATATTCCATTTTTGGAATCACCCATGAACACACTTGCAAAAATCCCAATGCATTTGTTATCGCAACTCCTGGCCTCTAACTTTGCCATATGTCCTTTCTTCATTTTTCGGAGCTCCACCTAAATTCTCAACATTTATGGACCTTCCTCTTACCGAGTCCTAGTTCAAACCCATTTGAACTAAATTCAAATAAGTTTGAATTTACATCTTCCAATCTTGGCCTTTTATATTTTCTTGGGTCAAACTTATTTTTTTTGTGAGTCCAAGAAATTAAGCGTATGTCCAAATTCCTCTTCCAACCTTCTCTTCTCTCCTTTTTCCTTTCTTCTACTTCTCTGTTTTTTTTAGAAGAAAGAGGAGAGAGAAGAGAGCTAGCTGGGCCTCCCCTGTTGTGCCAGCCGCAACCTGTAGCTAGGACGGCCCATTCAACCCAAGGCCAAGGCCCAGCCGCCATTTTGCTAAACCTAGCCCGACCGCAACCCTAGCGCCAGGGAGCTTCTCCCCTCGCGCCGCCACAGGGGCGAGGAGCCCGATCCCATCTCCCCTCCTCACCTCTCGTTCCTTCCTGCAGCAAACCCAGACCCGCTCGATCCCCATCTCCAGCGCCCACGCTCCTCTCTCCCCTCACCGTCCCTGGCCTCCCCCTCGCTATCCCTCTCTCTCTATCCCGTTGCTAAACTCTCCCCTTCCCCTGTGTTCTTCACGCGGGAGTAGCAGTAGACCGTGGCGCCACCACCGGAGCTTGCAGTCGTCAGGAATTCACCGTATTTCGTCGGAGATCGCGTCCTCGTCCTGGATCCGGTCAGTTCTGCCATGCCACAGCGTGCCCTTCTCCTTCCTTCGACCTTCCTCCTTCACTCACTTCTCTTTCCCTCTCTCTGTTCTCCTTGTAGCGATGTCGCCTCCTACCTGTGCGTCGTCTGCGAGAACCGACAAGACTCCAGCGCCATGGACATCCCCACCTCTGCCCAAGCACCTCCAGGACCCGTCTGCCCCACCGCGTCGCGGATCCGGCCACCAGGACTCTCCTGCGCCGCTGCTTCCTTCCTCCTGCTGCTCGGTCCCCTGTTTCACGATCGAGGAGTCCGTCGCCACTGCGTCCTCTGCTTCCAGCGAATCATGCCACTCGTTCCCCCCTCGTTGACCCGATATGGGTCTAGCGTGGACGAGCACCAGGCCCAGCTCGCCCATGCGAAGAACCCCCGCCTCTGACGCTTCGCCTGGGCCACCTTTCTCCCCTCGCAGCTTGTCGTGGGCCGCGCGCTAGTTGGCCCACTGCTCCATCGTCCTGGGCCGAAGCCCATGGTGAGGCCCCAGTGTGACCTTGTTTTTTTCTTTTCTCTCTGCTGGGCCAACCAGATCCGGCCCGTATCGTGTATTTTTTTCATAGAACGTTTTTCCTATTTTTCAGAGTCAGCAGTTTTTACAGAAAAACCCTCCTGTTTCAAGCATATAATAACTCATCATCTATGCACCGGATTAAAATGATTTATATATGAAAGTTGCTTAGAATTTTGTGTAGTTTCATAATATGTCATTTCCATCCATGTTCAAAATGTTTAAAATGCTGTTTGTTTAACTTTGCTTAAATAACTTGCTAAAATGATTTAATTCATAACTATTTAACCGTAACTCGGTTTGTAACAAACTTTATATGTAAATGGGGTAGAAAAATGCCTAGTTTAACATGGTAACACCACTTTGCATGTTTAACAACTATAAAATATGGTTTAGGGTAGAACAGTACCAAACCTAATATATACATATGGGGATTTACCGGAATTGTTGTTCGTTGCTTCCGGCCTCATTTAAACTTGACTAGATAGGTAGTTTTACTTTGCTTCACCCTCTTGCCATGTTAATCAACATTTAATATTGTTGGGTACGCAAACGAGAGAGAATTAAATAAGTCACGTGGTGTTTCGTCAATATGCAACGGAGTTGCATATCGAGCTCCACTTAAGTTGTAGGATTGCTTGTGCACTTTGCCATGCCATGCTTCATTAAATCGGACATGCATCGTACTTGGTTGTGCATCATGCCATGTTCAGGTGTTGGTTGTTTACTATGTTGTGTGCTTCTTTCTGGTGTTGCTTCTTCGGGTTGGTTCTGATAATGTCGCGTTTGTGAGGATTCGTTCGACTACGTCGGGTTGTCTTCTTCATGGACTCGTTCTTCTTCCTTGCGGGATTTCAGGCAAGATTTTTGCTTGCTAGATGCTCGCTCTTTTGCTATGCCTATGCTGCGATACCTACCACTTGCTTATCATGCCACCCATATTGTTGAACCAATCCTCTAACCCACCTTGTCCTAGCAAACCGTTGATTGGCTATGTTACCGCTTTGCTCAGCCCCTCTTATAGCGTTGTTAGTTGCAGGTGAAGATTGAAGTTTGTTCCTTGTTGGAACATGGAGATGTTGTTCCTTGTTTGGAACATGTTTACTTGTTGGGATATCACTATATATCTTATTTAATTAATGCATCTATATACTTGGTAAAGGGTGGAAGGCTCGGCCTTATGCCTGGTGTTTTGTTCCACTCTTGCCGTCCTAGTTTCCGTCATATCGGTGTTATGTTCCTGGATTTTGCGTTCCTTACGCGGTTGGGTTATAATGGGAACCCCTTGACAGTTCGCTTTGAATAAAACTCCTCCAGCAAGGCCCAACCTTGGTTTTACCATTCGCCACCTAGCCTTTTTCCCTTGGGAGTCGCGCATCCCGAGGGTCATCTTATTTTAACCCCCCCCGGGGCCAGTGCTTGTCTAAGTGTTGGTCCAAACTAGAGCCCCTTGCAGCGCCACCTCGGGGAAACTCGAGGGTTGGTTTTAGTTGTACGGATTGCTTATACGGTGTTGCCCTGAGAACGAGATATGTGCAGCTCCTATCGGGATGTCGGCGCATCGGGTGGTCTTGCTGGACTTGTTTTACCATTGTCGAGGATGTCTTGTAGAACCGGGATACCGAGTCTGATCGGAATGTCTCGGGAGGAGGTCTATTCCTTCATTGACCGTGAGAGCTTGTGATGGGCTAAGTTGGGACACCCCTGCAGGGATTTGAACTTTCGAAAGCCGTGCCCGCGGTTATGGGCAGATGGGAATTTGTTAATGTCCGATTGTAGAAAACCTGAAGTTGACCTTAATTAAAATACATCAACCGCGTGTGTTACCGTGATGGTCTCTTCTCGGCGGAGTCCGGGAAGTGAACACGGTGTTGGAGTAATGCTTGACGTAGGTTGTTCTAGGATCACTTCTTGATCATAGTTGTTCGACCATGCTTTTGCTCTCTCTCCTCGCTCTCATTTGTGTATGTTAGCCACCATATATGCTAGTCGCTTGCTGCAGCTCCACCTCATACCTTTTACCCTACCTATAAGCTTAAATAGTCTTGATCGCAAGGGTGTGAGATTGTTGAGTCCCCGTGACTCACAGATACTTCCAAAACCAACTTCCAGGTGCCGATGAGTCCGTGCAGATGACGCAACCAAGCTCAGGAGGAGCTCGATGAAGACCTTGTCCTTTGTGTTGTTTCGTTCTAGTTGATCAGTAGTGGAGCCCAGTTGGGGTCGATCGGGGACCTTTGTCGCATTTGGGGTTCTTCTTTTATTTTGGTTCCGTAGTCGGACCTTGTTTGTATCTGGATGATGTAGTGCTTTATTCATGTAATTGTGTGAAGTGGCGATTGTAAGCCAACTACGTATCTCTTTCCCTTATGTATTACATGGGTTGTGTGAAGATTACCTCACTTGCGACATTGCTTTCAATGCGATTATGCCTCTAAGTCGTGCTTCGGAACGTGGGAGATATAGCCGCATCGAGGGCGTTATAAGGTAAGAACGGTTCTTGCTAAGCTCGTAGCAGCCACGTAAAACTTGCAACAACAGAGTAGAGGACGTCTAACTTGTTTTTGCAGGGCATGTTGTGATGTGATATGGTCAAGACGTGATTATATAAATTTTTGTATGAGATGATCATGTTTTCTAACACAGTTATCGGCAACTGGCAGGAGCAATATGGTTGTCGCTTTAATGTATGAAATGCAATCGCCATGTAATTTCTTTACTTTATCACTAAGCGGTAGCGATAGTCGTAGAAGCAATAGTTGGCGAGACCACAATGATACTACGATGGAGATCAAGGTGTCAAGACGATGACTATGGTGATCATGACGGTGCTTTGGAGATGGAGATCAAAAGCACAAGATGATGATGGCCATATCATATCACTTATATTGATCACATGTGATGTTTATCCTTTATGCATCTTACTTTGCGTAGTACGGCGGTAGCATTATAAGATGATCTCTCACTATATTTCAAGGTATAAGTGGTCTCCTTGAGTATGTACCGTTGATATAGTTCGTCGTGCCGAGACACCACGTGATGATCGGGTGTGATAAGCTCTACGTTCACATACAACGGGTGCAAGCCAGTTTTGCACAAGCAGAATACTCAGGTTAAACTTGACGAGCCTAGCATATGCAAATATGGCCTCGGAACACTGAGACCGAAAGGTCGAGCATGAATCATATAGTAGATATGATCAACATAGTGATGCTCACCATTGAAAACTACTCCATCTCACGTGATGATCATACATGGTTTAGTTGATATGGATCACATGATTACTTTGATGATTGGAGGGATGTCAATCTAAGTGGGAGTTCTTAAGTAATATGATTAATTGAACTTTAATTCATCATGAACTTAGTACATGATAGTATTTTGCATGTCTATGTTGTTGTAGATAAATGGCCCGTGTTGTTGTTCCATTGAATTTTAATGCATTCCTAGAGAAATCTAAGTTGAAAGATGATGGTAGCAACTACACGGACTGGGTCCGTAACTTGAGGATTATCCTCATTGCTGCACAGAAGAATTACGTCCTGAAAGCACCGCTAGGTGCCAAGTTCATCTTTCGTCGTCTCCGAAATCGCCAAGTACCACGTCAATACGAGAACAACTACCCTTGACGTGCATTTTGCCAAGTACCACTACCGTCGACCCTCGAGGACTCCATGGACGTCAAGTTTCTTGCCGTGACCCTGAACATCTACGAAAACTTGTGCGACTCGGAACGTGAACGACTACCGTCGTGAGAACGTCTACTCCCACAACGAACTTGATCCGTTCCGAAAAGTCATGCCTCGAAGGTATAACCCCGAAACGACGCCGTGGAACGATTGCATGTGTGTTGTATGAGATGCCCATGTTTGCACCGTGACCGAGTTGCTCTTTGCGAATTCCTCGTTGCCTTGCCACCTACATGTGGGACACCCGGTATCCGGGATCACTCCCTGTCGCTCTTGCACGTTTCACGCACCCACACTTGCTCCTTTGCACCAACATCTCAATTGAGTTGCCGGATCACCAGAATGTTGCCTTGGCATCATTTTCGTTATCATTGCCGTGGCACCCCTTTCATTTCCGCCACGATGACAAATGCTTCATAATGCTCATGTCAACATTTTCATAAAAATTACATAAACTTGAACATGTCATCCGCATCATGACAACAACTTTTAAAATGTTTAATTTGTTGTTGCATTAAATTGCTAATGCACATGAGGTTTTACCGGGATTGTTGTTTGATGTTTCCGGCCTCATTTAACCTTGCATAAATAGATAATTTCTTTATGCTTCACCTCTTGCCATGCTAACCAACATTTAATATTGTCGAGTACATAAATGGGATAGGACTAAATAAGTCATGTGGTGTTCCGTCAATATGCAACTCGTTGCATATTGAGCTCCACTTAATTTGTAGTTTTGCTTGTTGCACTTTGCCATGCCATGCATATTTAAATCGGACATGCATCATCCTTGATCGTGCATCATGCCATGTTTATGCTTGTTGGTTTACCATGTTGTTTGCTTCTTTCCGGTGTTGCTTCTTCGGGTTAGTTCCGATAATGTCGCGTTTGTGAGGATTTATTCGACTATGTCCGTTTGCCTTCTTCATGGACTCGTTCTTCTTCCTTGCGGAATCTCAGGCAAGATGACCATACCCTCGAAATCACTTCTATCTTTGCTTGCTAGTTGTTCATTCTATTGCTCTGCCACGATACCTACCACTTGCTATATCATGCCTCCCATATTGCCATGTCAAGCCTCTAACCCACCTTGTCCTGGAAAACCGTTGTTTGGCTATGTTACCGCTTTGCTCAGCCCCTCTTATAGCATTGTTAGTTGCAGGTGAAGATGAAGTTTGTCCCATGTTGGAACGTGGATATGTTGGGATATCACAATATCTCTTATTTATATTAATGCATCTATATACTTGGTAAAGGGTGGAAGACTTGGCCTTATGCCTGGTGTTTTGTTCCACTCTTGCCGCCCTAGTTTCCGTCATACCGGTGTTATGTTCCTGGATTTTGCATTCCTTACACGGTTGTGTGTTATGGGAACCCCTTGGCAGTTTGCTTTGAATAAAACTCCTCCAGCAAGGCCCAACCTTGGTTTTACATTTGCCTCACCTAGCCTTTTTCCCTTGGGTTTCTGGAGCCTGAGGGTCATCTTTATTTTAACCCCCCCGGCCAGTGCTTCTCTAGGTGTTGGTCCAACCTGAGCGATGTCTGGCGCCCCCTGGGCAACCAGGGTCTATGCCAACCTGACGTCTTGCTCATCCGGTGTGCCCTGAGAACGAGATATGTGCAGCTCCTATCAGGATTTGTCGGCACATTTGGGCGGCTTTGCTGGTCTTGTTTTACCATTGTCGAAATGTCTTGTAACCGGGATTCCGAGTCTGATCGGGTCTTCCTGGGAGAAGGAATATCCTTCGTAGACCGTGGGAGCTTGTGATGGGCTAAGTTGGGACACCCCTGCAGTTTTGAACTTTCGAAAGCCGTGCCCACGGTTATGGGCAGATGGGAATTTTTTAATGTCCGGTTGTAGAGAACTTGACACTTAACTTAATTAAAATGCATCAACCGCGTGTGTAGCCGTGATGGTCTCTTTTCGGCGGAGTCCGGGAAGTGAACACGGTTCTTGTGTTATGCTTGAATGTACGTAGTTTCAGGATCACTTCTTGATCACTTCTAGTTCACGACCGTGCATGGTTCTCTTCTCGCTCTTATTTGCGTATGTTAGCCACCATATATGCTTAGTGCTTGCTGCAGCTCCACCTCATTACCCCTTCTCTACACATAAGCTTAAATAGTCTTGATCTCACGGGTGTGAGATTGCTGAGTCCTCGTGGCTCACAGATACTTCCAAAACAGTTGTAGGTGCCGATGATACCAGTGCAGGTGACGCAACCGATCTCAAGGAGGAGCTCGATGAAGATAGTGTTTGTTGTGTTGTTTCGTTTCCAGTTGATCAATAGTGGAGCCCAGTTGGGACGATCGGGGATCTTTTGCATTAGGGGTTGTCTTTCTTTATTTGGTTCCGTAGTCGGACCTTGATTGTATCTGGATGATGTAATGCTATATTTATGTATTGTGTGAAGTGGCGATTGTAAGCCAACTCTTTATCCCTTTCTTATTCAGTACATGGGATGTGTAAAGATTACCCCTCTTGCGACATGCCTACTATGCGGTCATGCCTCTAAGTCGTGCTCCAACACGTGGGAGATATAGCCGCATCATGGGTGTTACATGAACGTCATGGAGCATATGAGATGTTCCAGGAGTTTAAGCTAATATTTCAAGCAAATGCCCGGATTGAGAGATATGAAGTCTCCAATAAGTTCTACAGCCGCAAAATGGAGGAGAATAGTTCTGTTAGTGAGCACATACTCAGAATTTCTGGGTACCACAATCACTTGACTCAGCTGGGAGTTAATCTTCTGGTTGATAGTGTCATTGACGAAGTTCTTCAATCACTGCCACCAAGCTACAAAAGCTTCGTGATGAACTATAATATGCAAGGGATGGATAAAACAATTCCCGAGTTCTTTGCAATGCTAAAGGCTGTGGAGGTAGAAATCAAGAAGGAGCATCAAATATTGATGGTCAACAAGACCACCAGTTTCAAGAAGAAGGGCGAAGGGAAGAAGGGGAACGTCAAGAAGAATAGCAAACAAGTTGCTGCTCAAGTGAAGAAGCCCAAGTCTGGACCTAAGCCTAAGACTGAGTGCTTCTACTACAAAGGGACTGGTCACCTGAAGCGGAACTGCCCCAAGTATTTGGCAGATAAGAAGGATGGCAAAGTGAAAGGTATATTTGATATACATGTTATTGATGTGTACATTACTAATGCTCACAGTAGCGCCTGGGTAGTTGATACTGGTTCTATAGCTAATATTTGCAACTCGAAACAGGGGTTGCGGATTAAGGGGAGATTGGCTAAGGACGAGGTGACGTTACGCGTGGGAAATGGTTCCAAAGTCGATGTGATCGCCGTCGGCACGCTACCTCTACATCTACCTTCGGGATTAGTTTTAGACCTGAATAATTGTTATTTGGTGCCAGCGTTAAGCATGAACATTATATCTGGATCTTGTTTGATGTGAGACGGTTATTCATTTAAATCAGAGAATAATGGTTGTTCTATTTATATGAGTAATATCTTTTATGGTCATGCATCCATGATGAGTGGTCTATTTTTACTAAATCTTGATGGTAGTGATACACATATTAATAATATTGAAGCCAAAAGATATAAGTTTAATAATGATAGTGTAACTTATTTGTGGCACTTCCGTTTAGGTCATATTGGTGTAAAGCGCATGAAGAAACTCCATGTTGATGGACTTTTTGAATTACTTGATTATGAATCACTTGATGCTTGCGAACCATGCCTCATGGGCAAGATGACTAAGACTCCATTCTCCGAAACATTGGAACGAGCAATATACTTATTGGAAATAATACATACTGATGCATGCGGTCCGATGAGTGTTGGTGCTCGTGGCGGGTATTGTTATTTTCCAACCTTCACAAATGATTTGAGCAGATATGGGTATGTCTACTTGATGAGACATAAATCTGAAACATTTGAAAGGTTCAAAGAATTTTAGAGTGAAGTGGAAAATCATCGTAACAAGAAAATTAAGTTTCTACAATCTCATCGTTGAGGTGAATATTTTACTTATGAGTTTGGTCTTCATTTGAAACAATGCAGAATAGTTTCGCAACTCACGCCACCTGGAACACCACAGCATAATGGTGTGTCCGAATGTCATAACCGCACTTTATTAGATATGGTACGATCTATGATGTCTCTTACTGATTTACAACTATCATTTTTGGGTTATGATTTAGAGACGGCTGCATTCACGTTAAACAGGGCACCATCGAAATCCGTTGAGACGACACCATATGAACTGTGGTTTGGCAAGAAACCCAAGTTGTCATTTCTTAAAGTTTGGGGCTGCGATGCTTATGTGAGAAAGCTTCAACCTGATAAGCTCGAACCCAAATAGGAGAAATGTGTCTTCATAGGATACCAAAAGGAGGCTTTTGGGTACACCTTCTATCACAGATCCGAAGGCAAGATATTCATTGTTAAGAATAGATCCTTTCTAGAGAAGGAGTTTCTCTCGAAAGAAGTGAGTGGGAGGAAAGTAGAACTTGATGAGGTAACTGTACCTGCTCCCTTATTGGAAAGTAGTTCATCACAGAAATCTGTTCTAGTGATTCCTACACCAATTAGTGAGGAAGCTAATGATGATGATCATGAAACTTCTGATCAAGTTACTACCGAACCTCGTAGGTCAACCAGAGTAAGAACTACACCAGAATGCTACGGTAATCCTATTTTGGAAGTCATGTTACTTGACCATGATGAACCTACGAACTATGAGGATGCGATGATGGGCCCAGATTCCGTGAAATGGCTTGAGGCCATGAAATCTGAGATGGGATCCATGTATGAGAACAAAGTGTGGACTTTGGTTGACTTGCCCGATGATCGTCAAGCCATAGAGAATAAATGGATATTCAAGAAGAAGACTGACACTGACGGTAATATTACTATCTACAAAGCTCGACTTGTTGCGAAAGGTTTTCGACGAGTTCAAGGAGTTGACTATGATGAGACATTCTCACCCGTAGCGATGCTTAAGTCCATCTGAATCATGTTAGCTATTGCCGCATTTTATGATTATGAAATTTGGCAAATGGATGTCAAAACTACATTCCTTAATGGATATCTTAAAGAAGAGTTGTATATGATTCAACCAGAAGGTTTTGTCGATCCAAAAGGTGCTAACAAAGTGTGCAAGCTCCAGCAATCTATTTATGGACTGGTGCAAGCCTCTCGGAGTTGGAATATACGCTTTGATAGTGTGCTCAAAGTATATTGTTTTATACAGACTTTTGGAGAAGCCTGTATTTACAAGAAAGTGAGTGGGAGCTCTGTAGCATTTATGATATTATATGTGGATGACATATTGTTGATCGGAAATGATACTGAATTTCTGAATAGCATAAAAGGATACTTGAATAAGAATTTTTCAATGAAAGGACTCGGTGAAGCTGCTTATATATTGGGCATCAAGATCTATAGAGATAGATCAAGACGCTTAATTGGACTTTCACAAAGCACATACCTTGATAAAGTTTTGATGAAGTTCAAAATGGATCAAGCAAATAAAGGGTTCTTGCATGTGTTACAAGGTGTGAAGTTGAGTCAGACTCAATGCCCGACCACTGCAGAAGATAGAGAGAAAATGAAAGTCATTCCCTATGCTTCAGCCATAAGTTTTATCATGTATGCAATGTTGTGTACCAGACCTGATGTGTGCCTTGCTATTAGTTTAGCAGGGAGGTACCAAAGTAATCCAGGAGTGGATCGCTGGGCAGCGGTCAAGAATATCCCAAAATACCTGAAAAGGACAAAGGATATGTTTCTCATTTATGGAGGTGACAAAGAGCTCGTCGTAAACGATTACGTCGATGCAAGCTTTGACACTGATCCAGATGACTCTAAGTCACAAACTGGATACATATTTTTATTGAATGGTGGAGCTGTCAGTTGGTGTAGTTCTAAGCAAAGTGTCGTGGCGGGATCTACGTGTGAAGCGGAATACATAGCTGCTTCGGAAGCAACAAATGAAGGAGTCTGGATGAAGGAGTTCATATCCGATCTAGGTGTCATACCTAGTGCACCAGGTCCAATGAAAATCTTTTGTGACAATACTGGTGCAATTGCCTTGGCATAGGAATCCAGATTTCACAAGAGAACCAAGCACATCAAGGGACGCTTCAATTCCATCCGCGATCAAGTCAAGGAGGGAGACATAGAGATTTGCAAGATACATACGAATCTGAATGTTACAGACCCGTTGACTAAGCCTCTCTCACGAGCAAAACAAGATCAGCACCAAGACTCCATGGGTGTTAGAATCATTACACTTAAATTTAGATTATTGACTCTAGTGCAAGTGGGAGACTGGAGGAAATATGCCCAAGAGGCAATAATAAAGTTGTTATTTATTTTCCTTATATCATGATAAATGTTTATTATTCATCCTAGAATTGTATTAACTGGAAACTTAGTACACATGTGAATACATAGACAAACAGAGTGTCACTAGTATGCCTCTGCTTGACTAGCTCGTTAATCAAAGATGGTTAAGTTTCCTAGCCATAGACATGACTTGTTATTTGATGAACGTGATAATATCATTAGAGAATGATGTGATTGACTTGACCCATCCGTTAGCTTAGCACTGTGATCGTGTAGTTTATTGCTACTGCTTTCTCCATAACTTATACATGTTCCTATGACTATGAGATTATGCAACTCCCGAATACCGGAGGAACACTTAGTGTGCTATCAAAGGTAACTGGGTGATTATAAAGATGCTCTACAAGTGTCTCCGATGGTGTTTGTTCAGTTGGCATAGATCGAGATTAGGATTTGTCACTCCGATTATCGGAGAGGTATCTCTGGGCCCTCTCGGTAATGCACATCACTATAAACCTTGCAAGCAATGTGACTAATGAGTTAGTTGCGGGATGTTGCATTACGGAACGAGTAAAGATACATGCCGGTAACGAGATTGAACTAGGTATGTGCTACCTCTTGAGCACTGTGTTGGTTTTCCCTGAAGAGGAAGGGATGATGCAGCAAAGTAGCGTAAGTATTTCCCTCAGTTTTTGAGAACCAAGGTATCAATCTAGTAGGAGGCTACACGCAAGTCCCTCGTACCTGCACAAAACAAATAAATCCTCGCAACCAACGCAAATAGGGGTTGTCAATCCCTATGAGGCCACTTATGAGAGTGAGATCTGATAGATATGATAAGATAATATTTTTGGTATTTTTATGGTAAAGATGCAAAGTAAAATAAAGGCAAAGTAAATAAAAAAGTAGTAGGAGAACAATATGATGAAGATAGACCCAGGGGCCATAGGTTTCACTAGTGGCTTCTCTCGAGAGCATAAGTATTCTATAGTGGGTGAACAAATTACTGTTGTGCAATTGACAGAATTGAGCATAATTATGAGAATATCTTGGCATGATCATGTATATAGGCATCATGTCCGAGACAAGTAGACTGAGTCATGCCTACATCTACTACTATTACTCCACTCATCGACCGCTATCCAGCACGCATCTAGAGTATTAAGTTAAAAATAGAGTAATGCCTTAAGCAAGATGACATGATGTAGAGGGATAGACTCATGCAATATGAAGAAAACCCCATCTTGTTATCCTCGATGGCAACAATACAATACGTGCCTTGCTGCCCTTACTGTCACCGGGAAAGGACACCGCAAGATTGAACCCAAAGCTAAGCACTTCTCCCATTGCAAGAAAGATCAATCTAGTAGGCCAAACCAAACTGATAATTCGAAGAGACTTGCAAAGATAACCAATCATACATAAAAGAATTCAGAGAAGATTCAAGTATAATTCATAGATAGACCTGATCATAAACCCACAATTCATCGATCTCAACAAACACACCGCAAAAAGAAGATTACATCGAATAGATCTCCACAAGAGAGGGGGAGAACATTGTATTGAGATCCAAAAAGAGAGAAGAAGCCATCTAGCTACTAACTATGGACCCGTAGGTCTGAGATAAACTACTCACACTTCATCGGAGAGGCTATGGTGTTGATGTAGAAGCCCTCCGTGATCGATGCCCCCTCCGGTGGAGCTCTGAAACAGGCCCCAAGATGGGATCTCGTGGATACAGAAAGTTACTGCGGTGGAATTAGGGTTTTGGCTCCTGTTCTGATCGTTTGGGGGTACGTGGATATATATAGGAGGAAGAAGTACGTCGGTGGAGCAACAGGGGGCCCACAAGGGTGGGGGCGCGCCTGGTAGGGTAGGGCGCGTCCCCCTACCTCGTGGTCTCCTGTTACGTGCCTTGGCGTAGGTTCCAAGTCTCCTGAGTTGTATTCGATGATAAAATCACGTTCCCGAAGGTTTCATTCCGTTTGGACTCCGTTTGATATTCCTTTTCTTCGAAACCCTAAAACAGGAAAAAAAACTGCAATTCTGGGCCGGGCCTCCGGTTAATAGGTTAGTCCCAAAAATAATATAAAGTGGATAATAAAGCCCAATAATGTTTAAAACAGTAGATAATATAGCATGGAGCAATCAAAAATTATAGATACGTTGGAGACGTATCAAGCATCCCCAAGCTTAATTCCTGCTCGTCCTCGAGTAGGTAAATGATAAAAACAGAATTTTTGATGCGGAGTGCTACTTGGCATAATTTTAATGTAATTCTTCTTAATTGTGGTATGAATATTCAGACCCGAAAGATTCAAGACAAAAGTTCATATTGACATAAAAATAATAATACTTCAAGCATACTAACTAAGCAATTATGTCTTCTCAAAATAACATGGCCAAAGAAAGTTATCCCTACAAAATCATATAGTCTGGCTATGCTCTATCTTTACCACACAAAATATTTAAATCATGCACAACCCCGATGACAAGCCAAGCAATTGTTTCATACTTTTGACATTCTCAAAACTTTTTCAATTTTCACGCAATACATGAGCGTGAGCCATGGACATAGAACTATAGGTGGAATAGAGTGGTGGTTGTGGAGAATACAAAAAGGGAGAAGATAGTCTCACATCAACTAGGCGTATCAACGGGCTATGGAGATGCCCATCAATAGATATCAATGTGAGTGAGTAGGGATTGCCATGCAATGGATGCACTACAGATATAAGTATATGAAAGCTCAAAAGAAACTAAGTGGGTGTGCATCCAACTTGCTTGCTCATGAAGACCTAGGGTAATTTGAGGAAGCCCATCATTGGAATATACAAGCCAAGTTCTATAATGAAAAATTCCCACTAGTATATGAAAGTGATAACATGAGAGACTCTCTACTATGAAGATCATGGTGCTACTTTGAAGCACAAGTGTGGTAAAAGGATAGTAGCATTGCCCCTTCTCTCTTTTTCTCTCATTTTTTTATTTGGGCCTTTTATCCCTTTTTATGGCCTCTTTTCTTTCTCTCTCTCTTTTTTTCGTCCGGAGTCTCATCCTGACTTGTGGGGGAATCATAGTCTCCATCATCCTTTCCTCACTGGGACAATGCTCTAATAATGATGATCATCACACTTTTATTTTTCTTACAAATCAACAATTACAACTCGATACTTAGAACAAAATATGACTCTATATGAATGCCTCCGGCGGTGTACCGGGATATGCAATGATGCATGAATGACATGTATGAAAGAATTATGAATAGTGGCTTTGCCACAAATACGATGTCAACTACATGATCATGCTAAGCAATATGACAATGATGGAGTGTGTCATAACAAACGGAACGGTGGAAAGTTGCATGGCAATATATCTCGAAATGGCTATGGAAATGCCATAGTAGGTAGGTATGGTGGCTGTTTTTAGGAAGGTATATGGTGGGTGTATGATACCGGCGAAAGGTGCGCGGTATTAGAGAGGCTAGCAAAGGTGGAAGGGTGAGAGTGCGTATAATCCATGGACTCAATATTAGTCATAAAGAACTCATATACTTATTGCAAAAATCTACAAGTTATCAAAGCAAAGTATTACGCGCATGCTCCTAGGGGGATAGATTGGTAGGAAAAGACCATCGCTCGTCCCCGACCGCCACTCATAAGGAAGACAATCAAAAAATAAATCATGCTCCGACTTCATCACATAACGGTTCACCATACGTGCATGCTACGGGAATCACAAACTTCAACACAAGTATTTCTCAAATTCACAACTAGTCAACTAGCACAACTTTAATATCACCATCTTCATATCTCAAAACAATTATCAAGTATCAAACTTATCATAGTATTCAACACACTCATAAGAAAGTTTTATTATTAATCTTGTATACCAAGCATATTATGATTTTAAGCAAATTACCATGCTATTTAAGACTCTAAAAATAATCTAAGTGAAGCATGAGAGATCAATAGTTTCTATAAAACAAATCCACCACCGTGCTCTAAAAGATATAAGTGAAGCACTAGAGCAAAATTATATGACTCAAAAGATATAACCGAAGCACATAGAGTATTCTAACAAATTCCAAATCATGTATGGATCTCTCAAAAGGTGTGTACATCAAGGATGATTGTGGTAAACTAACAAATAAAGACTCAAATAATACAAGACGCTCCAAGCAAAACACATATCATGTGGCGAATAAAAATATAGCTCCAAGTAAAGTTACCGATAGAAGTAGACGAAAGAGGGGATGCCTTCCGGGGCATCCCCAAGCTTTGGCTTTTAGGTGTACTTAGATTATCTTGGGGTGCCATGGGCATCCCCAAGCTTAGGCTCTTACCACTCCTTGTTCCATAATCCATGAAATCTTTACCCAAAACTTGAAAACTTCACAACACAAAACTTAAAGTAGAAAATCTCATGAGCTCCATTAGCGAAAGAAAACACAAGACCACTTCAAGGTACTGTAATGAACTCATTCTTTATTTATATTGGTGTTATACCTACTGTATTCCAACTTCTCTATGGTTTATAAACTATTTTACTAGCCATACATTCATCAAAATAAGCAAACAACACACGAAAAACAGAATCTGTCAAAAACAGAACAATCTGTAGTAATTTGTAGCTAGCGCATGATCTGGAACCCCAAAAATTCTAAAATAAATTGATGGAAGTGAGGAATTTATCTATTAATTTTCTGCAAAAATAATTGACTAAATATAACTTTACAAATAAAAATGGCAGTAGTTCTCATGAGCGCTAAAGTTTCTGTTTTTTACAGCAGGTTCAACAAGACTTTACCCAAGTCTTCCCAACAATTCTACTTGGCACAAACACTAATTAAACTCAAAAAACACAACCAAAACAGAGGCTAGATAATTTATTTATTACTAAACAGGAGCAAAAATCAAGTAATAAAAATAAAATTGGGTTGCCTCCCAACAAGCGCTATCGTTTAACGCCCCTAGCTAGGCATAACAAGCAAGAATAGATCTAGTTATTGCCATCTTTGGTAGGCAATCCATAAGTGGCTCTCATAATAGATTCATAAGGTAATTTAATATTTTTTTCTAGGAAATTGTTCCATGCCTTTCCTTAATGGAAATTGGAATCTAATATTTCCTTCCTTCATATCAATAATTGCACCAATCGTTCTAAGAAAACGTCTACCAAGAATAATAGGACATGAAGGATTGCAATCTATGTCAAGAACAATAAAATCTACGGGCACATAATTCCTATTTGCAACAATAAGAACATCATTAATTCTTCCCATAGGTTTCTTAATAGTGGAATCCGCAAGGTGCAAGTTTAGAGAGCAATCATCAAAATCACGGAAACCTAACAAATCACACAAAGTCTTTGGAATCGTGGAAACACTAGCACCCAAATCACATAAAGCATAGCATTCATGATCTTTAATTTTAATATTAATAGTTGGTTCCCACTCATCATAAAGTTTTCTAGGGATAGAAACTTCCAATTCAAGTTTTTCTTCATAAGATTGCATCAAGGCATCAACGATATGTTTAGTAAACGCTTTATTTTGACTATAAGCATGAGGAGAATGTTGCACGGATTGCAACAAGGAAATACAATCAATCAAAGAGCAATATTTATAGTTAAATTACTTGAAATCCATAATAGTGGGTTTAGCAACATCTAGGGTTTTAATTTCTTCGATCCCACTTTTATCAAATTTAGCATCAAGATCAACAGATTCCGAATTCTTAGAACGCCTTCTAGGTAAAGGTGGATCATATTCAGTCCCATCATTATCAAGATTCATATTGCAAAACAAAGATTTAATAGGGGACACATCAATAACTTTTAGATCTTCATCACTATTTTCATAGGAACTAGAAGAACACGCTTTTATAAAGGCATCTTTCTTAGCATGCATCCTAGCGGTTCTTTCTTTGCACTCATCAATGGAAATTCTCATGGCTTTGAGAGACTCATTGATATCATGCTTAGGTGGAATAGATCTAAGTTTCAAAGAATCAACATCAAGAGAAATTCTATCAATGCTCCTAGCCAAATCATCAATCTTAAGCAATTTTTCTTCAATCATAGCATTAAAATTCTTTTGCGAAGTAATAAATTCTTTAATATTAGATTCAAAATCAGAGGGCATCTTATTATAATTTCCATAAGAATTGTTGTAGGAATTACCATAATTATTAGAGGGATTACTAGGATAAGGCCTAGGATTAAAATTTCCTCTATACGCGTTGTTACCAAAATTGTTCCTACCAACAAAATTCACATCCATAGATTCATTATTATTCTCAATCAAAGTAGTCAAGGGCATATCATTAGGATCAGAAGAAACACTCTTATTAGAAAATAGTTTCATAAGTTCATCCATCTTTCCACTCAAAACATTAATTTCTTCTATCGCATGCACCTTTTTATTAGTAGATCTTTCAGTGTGCCATTGAGAATAATTAACCATAATATTATCTAGGAGTTTAGCTTCTCCTAAAGTGATTTCCATAAAAGTGCCTCCCGTGGCCGAATCTAAAATATTTCTAGAAGCAAAATTTAATCCGACATAAATTTTTTGAACAATCATCCACAAATTTAAACCATGAGTAGGGCAATTACGTATCATTAATTTCATTCTCTCCCAAGCTTGTGCCACATGTTCATGATCAAGTTTCTTAAAGTTCATAATATCGTTTCTAAGAGAGATGATCTTAGAGGGAGGAAAATACTTAGAGAAAAAGCATCTTTGCACTTATTCCATGAATCAATACTATTTTTAGGCAAAGACGAAAACCAAACTTTAGCACAGTCTCTAAGCGAAAAAGGAAATAGCTTCAATTTAACAATATCATTATCCACATCTTTCTTATTTTGCATGTCACACAAATCAACAAAGCTATTAAGATGGGTAGCGGCATCTTCACTAGGAAGGCCGGAAAACGGATCTTTCATGACAAGATTCAGCAAAGCAATATTAATTTCACAAGATTCAGCATCGGTAAGAGGAGCAATCGGAGTGCTAATAAAATCATTGTTGTTGGTATTGGTGAAGTCACACAATTTAGTATTATCTTGAGCCATCGTGACAAGCAAGCAAACTAACACACAAGCAAACAAAAAGCAAACGGGCAAAAAGAGGCAAATAGAGAAAGAGAGGGAGGATAGAGAGAGAGGGCGAATAAAACGGCAAGGGTGAAGTGGGGGGAGAGGAAAACAAGAGGCAAATGGCAAATAATGTAATGCGGGAGATAAGGGTATGTGATGGGTACTTGGTATGTTGACTTTTGCGATGACCTCCCCAGCAACGGCTCTAGAAATCCTTCTTGCCACCTCTTGAGCACTGCGTTGGTTTTCCCTGAAGAGGAAGGGATGATGCAGCAAAGTAGCGTAAGTATTTCCCTCAGTTTTTGAGAACCAAGGTATCAATCCAGTAGGAGGCTATGCGCAAGTCCCTCGTACCTGCACAAAACAAATAAATCCTCGCAACCAACGCAAATAGGGGTTGTCAATCCCTATGAGGGCACTTACGAGAGTGAGATCTGATAGACATGATAAAGATAATATTTTTGGTATTTTTATGATAAAGATGCAAAGTAAAATAAAGGCAAAGTAAATAAAAAAGTAGTAGGACAACAATATGATGAAGATAGACCCGGGGGCCATAGGTTTCACTAGTGGCTTCTCTCGAGAGCATAAGTATTCTAGGGTGGGTGAACAAATTACTGTTGAGCAATTGAGCATAATTATGAGAATATCTAGGCATGATCATGTATATAGGCATCACGTCCGAGACAAGTGGACCGACTCCTGCCTGTATCTACTACTATTACTCCACTCATCGACCGCTATCCAGCATGCATCTAGAGTATTAGGTTAAAAACAGAGTAACGCCTTAAGCAAGATGACATGATGTAGAGGGATAGACTCATGCAATATGAAGAAAACCCCATCTTGTTATCCTCGATGGCAACAATACAATACATGCCTTGCTGCCCTTACTGTCACCGGGAAAGGACACCGCAAGATTGAACCCAAAGCTAAGCACTTCTCCCATTGCAAGAAAGATCAATCTAGTAGGCCAAACCAGACTGATAATTCAAAGAGACTTGCAAAGATAACCAATCATACATAAAAGAATTCAGAGCAGATTCAAATATTATTCATAGATAGACTTGATCATAAACCCACAATTCATCGACCTCAACAAACACACCGCAAAAAGAAGATTACATCGAATAGATCTCCACAAGAGAGGGGGAGAACATTGTATTGAGATCCAAAAAGAGAGAAGAAGCCATCTAGCTACTAACTATGGACCCGTAGGTCTAGGTAAACTACTCACACTTCATCGGAGAGGCTATGGTGTTGATGTAGAAGCCCTCCGTGATCGATGCCCCCTCCGGCGGAGCTCCGAAACAGGCCCCAAGATGGGATCTCATGGATACAGAAAGTTACAGCGGTGGAATTAGGGTTTTGGCTCCTGTTCTGATCGTTTGGGGGTATGTGGATATATATAGGAGGAAGAAGTATGTCGGTGGAGCAACAGGGGGCCCATGAGGGTGGGGGCCATGCCCCCTACCTCGTGGCCTCCTGTTACGTGCCTTGGCATAGGGTCCAAGTCTCCTGAGTTGTATTCGATGAGAAAATCATGTTCCGAAGGTTTCATTCCGTTTGGACTCCGTTTGATATTCCTTTTCTTTGAAACCCTAAAACAGGCAAAAAACAGCAATTCTGGGCTGGGCCTCCGGTTAATAGGTTAGTCCCAAAAATAATATAAAAGTGGATAATAAAGCCCAATAATGTTTAAAACAGTAGATAATATAGCATGGAGCAATAAAAACTTATAGATACCTCGGAGACGTATCAGTATGATGATACCGACGATCGAATCTTGGGCAAGTAACATACCGATGATAAAGGGAACAACGTATGTTGTTATGTGGTTTGACCGATAAAGATCTTCATAGAATAGGTAGGAACCAATATGAGCATCCAGGTTCTGCTATTAGTTATTGACCGGAGATGAGTCTCGGTCATGTCTACATAGTTCTCAAACCCGTAGGGTCCGCACGGTTAACGTTCGATGATGATATGTATTATGAGTTAGTGATTTTATGTACCGAAGATAGTTCGGAGTACTGGATGTGATCACTGACATGACGAGGAGTCTCGAAATGGTCGAGGCATAAATATTGATATATTAGAAGGTTATGTTTGTACACCGGAAAGGTTTCGGATAGGTTCGGGCATTTTTTGGAGTACCAGGAGGTTACCGGAACCCCCCGAGGAGTTAATGGGCCTTAATGGGCCATGGTGGGAGAGATGAGGCGGCGGACAAGTGGGAGGCGCGCGCCCCCCAAGCCCAATCCGAATTGGGAGGGGGGCCGGGCCCCCTTTCCTTTGCTCCATCTCCCTCTTCCTTCTCCTACTCCAACCAGGGAAGGGGGCAAGCCTACTCCTACTAGGAGTAGGAGTCCCCCCTTGGGGCGCGCCATAGGATGCTGGCCCTCCCCTCTCCACTTCTTTATATACGGGGGAGGGGGCGCCTCATAGACACACAAGTTGATTTCTTAGCCATGTGCGGTGCCCCCCTCCATAGATTTCCACCTCGGTCATATTGTCGTAGTGCTTAGGCGAAGCCCTACGTCGGTAACTTCATCATCACCGTCACCACACCGCCATGCTAACGAAACTCTCCCTCGGACTCAGCTATATCTAGAGTTCGAGGGACATCACTGAGCTGAATGTGTGCAGATCGCGGAGGTGCCGTGCGTTCGGTACTTGATCGGTTGGATCATGAAGACGTTCGACTACATCAATCGCGTTACTTAATGCTTCCGGTTTCGCACTACGAGGGTACGTAGACACACTCTCCCCCCTTGTTGCTATGCATCCCTAGATAGATCTTGCATGATCGAAGGAAAAAAATTTAAATACTGCGTTCCCCAACACTTAATATTGCCTTCTTTCATATCAATCACGGCACCGATAGTGCGTAAAACGATCTACCAAGTATAATTGGACAAGACAGATTGCAATCAATATCAAGAACAATATAATATATGGGCACATAATTCCTATTTGCAATAATAAGAACATAATTAATTCTTTCCATAGGCTTTTTAATAGTAGAATCCGCCAAGTGCAAATTCAAAGAACACGATTCAAGATCGATAAGACCAAGCACATCACATAAAGATTTCGGAATTGTAGAAACACTAGCACCCAAGTCACACAAAGCAAAACACTCATAATTTTTAATCTTGACTTTGATAGTAGGTTCCCATTCATCATGCAATTTTCTAGGAATTGAAACTTCTAATTCCAACTTTTCTTCAAAAGCTTTCATCATAGCATCAATAATATATTTAGTAAAACCTTTATTAGGTTCATAAGCATGGGGTAAATTTATCATGGATTGCAACAAAGAAATACAATCAATCAAAGAGCAACTATCATAATTAAAGTCTTTGTAATCCAAAAGAGTGGGCACATCACAAGCTAAAGTTTTGACCTCTTCAAACCCACTTTTATCAATTTTCTCAACAAGATTTTCACCCTCCGAAATATTGGGACACCTTCTCCTAAAGTTGACTCATCTCTAGTCCCCTTTTCATCAATATTAACTTTACTAAACAAGGAATCAATAGAAGAAACACCAATCATTTTAAGTTCTTCATCACTTTGGCAAAAGAAATCACTAGAAAATGCTTTTTCTAAAAATTCTGTTTTAGCTCTAAGCATAGAAGTTCTTTTCTTACTTTCATCCATAGAAACATAAAGAGCATTAATTGATTCATCAACCTTAGGCACAAAAAATTTCATCTTGAGATTTTCCACATCAAGAGCAATTCAATCAACACTTCTAGACAAATCATCAATCTTACTCAACTTTTCTTCTATGGAAGTGTTGAAAACTTTTTGCGTACTAATAAATTATTTAATATTGTTCTCAAGATAAGAGGTGTTCCTATTATTATTATAAGATTGATTTCCATAGGAATTACCATAATTATTAGAGGAATTACTAGGAAAAGGCATAGGATAAAAATTACCTCTATAAGCATTGTTATCGAAATTATTTCGAGAAATAAAATTCACATCTATGGCATCACTATTTTGCTCAATGAAAGTAGACAAAGGCATATCATTAAGATCAATAGGAGAACTTCTACTAGCAACCAATTTCACAAGAGCATCAACTTTTTCACTCAAAGAAGATATTTCTTCAACAGAATTAACCATAGATGTGAGCCCTTTCGGTATGCCATTGCGAATAATTTGCCATAATATTATCAAGCAATTTGGTGGCTTCACCCAAAGTAATTTCCATAAAAGTACCACCTGCGGCAGAATCTAAAAGATTACGAGAAACAAAATTCAACCCTGCATAATAATTTTGTATGATCATCCAAAGATTTAACCCATGAGTTGGGCAGTTCCTTAGCATCATTTTCATCCTTTCCCAAGATTGTGCAACATGCTCATGTTCAAGTTGCTTCAAATTCATGATCTGGGTTCTAAGTGAAATAATTTTTGTGGCCGGAAAATACTTAGTGACAAAAGCATCTTTGCACTTATTCCAAGAATCGATACTATTGTGAGGAAAAGAAGAGAACCAAATTTTTGCAGAATCACGCAAAGAAAATGGAAATAATTTCATATTGACCACATCATTGTCCACATCTTTTTTCTTTTGCATATCGCATAATTCCATGAAGGTATTAAGATGGGACGCGGCATCCTCATTAGGAGTACCGGAAAATTGGTCTTTCATAACAAGATTCAGCAAAGTAGTATTAATATCACAAGTCTCCGCACTAGTGGCGGGAGGAGCGGAGTACCAATAAAATCATTGTTGTTGGTATTTGAGAAGTCACATAATTTGGTGTTCTCTTGAGTCATGATGACCACACAACAAGATTGCACTCAAAAACATATCCGGCAAGAAAATAGTGAACGGAAAAAGAGGGGCGAATAAAACGGCAAATTTTTGTGAAGTGGGGGAGAGGAAAATGAGAGGCAAATGGAAAATAATGTAAATTGCAAAGAGATGAGATTTGTGATTAGGAACCTAGTATATGTTGAAGATCCTCCTCGGCAACGGCGCCAGAAATTCCTTTTGATGTCGCTTGAAGCTACGTCGGTATTTTGCCAAAGAGGAAGGGATGATGCAGCACAGCGGCGGTAGATATTTCCCTCAGATATGAAACCAAGGTTATCAAACCAGTAGGAGAACCAAGCAACACAACTTAAATAGCCCCTGCACACAGATAATAAATCCTCACAACCCGACGTGTTAAAGGGGTTGTCAATCCCTTTCGGGTAACGGTGCCAGAAATTGGTGCGTGGCGGGAGAAAGTTGTAATAGATTGAATAAATAGATCGCAAATAAAATAAAGTGTAGCAAAGTATTTTTGGGTTTATGGATTAATAGATCTGGAAATAAAAACAAAGGAAAATAGATCGCAAAGGCAAATAATATGAGAAAGAGACCCGGGGGCCGTAGGTTTCACTAGTGGTTTCTCTCGAGAAAAATAGCAAACGGTGGGTGAACAAATTACTGTTGGGCAATTGATAGAACTTCAAATACTCATGACGATATCCAGGAAATGATCATTATGTAGGCATCACGTCCAAGATTAGTAGACCGACTCGTGTCCGCAGCTACTACTATTACTCCACACATCAACCGCTATCCAGCATGCATCTAGTGTATTAAGTTCATGGAGAAATGGAGTAATGCAATAAGAACGATGACATGATGTAGACATGATCTATCAATGTAGAGATAGACCCCATCGTTTTATCCTTAGTAGCAATGATACATACATGTTGGTTCCCCTTCTGTCACTGGGATCAAGCACCGTAAGATCGAACCCACTACAAAGCACCTCTTCCCATTGCAAGATAAATAGATCAAGTTGGCCAAACAAAACCCAAATATCGGAGAAGAAATACGAGGCTATAAGCAATCATGCATCAAAGAGATCAAAGAAACTCAAATGCTTTCATGGATATAAAAAGATAGATCTAATCATAAACTCAAAGTTCATCGATCCCTACAAACACATGCAAAAGAGTTACATCATATGGATCTCCAAGAGACCATTGTATTGAGAATCAAGAGGGAGACATGAAGCCATCTAGCTACTAACAACGGACCCGAAGGTCTACAAAGAACTACTCATGCATCATCGGAGAGGCACCAATGGAGGTGGTGAACCCCATCTGAGATGGTGTCTAGATTGGATCTGGTGGTTCTGGACTCTGTGGCGGATGGATGAATATTTCGTTGACTCCCCTAGGGTTTTGGGAATATTGGGGTATTTATAGAGCAAAGAGGTAGTCCGGGGCACCTGAGGTGGGCACAACCCACTAGGGCGTGCCTGGGCCTCCTGGCGTGCCCTGGTGGGTTGTGCCTCACTCGGGGCACCCCCCAGGCGCAGCCAGGGCCCGTTGTGTTCCTTTTGGCCCATAAAAATTCTCTGTAAAGTTTCGTGGCATTTGGACTCTGTTTGATATTGATTTTCTGCGATATAAAATACATGGAAAAAACAGTAACTGGCACTTGGCACTATGTCAATAGGTTTATACCAAAAAATGATATAAAATGATTATAAAACATTCAAGATTGATAATATAACAGTATGGACCAATCAAAAATTATAGATACGTTGGAGACATATCACCCATGCGCACGTGCCGCTCACGGCCACCACCACCCCGTCCGAGCCCAACGCCCGCGAGCTCACTCGCGCTCGCCACGCCTCACCCACGGCCACCACGCCCGGGGCTTGCCGAGCCCCGCTGTGCCCGCCTCGCCCCGTAGTCATCGCTGTCGGCTGCCTGCTCGCCTTCCCCTGATGCTTGCCGCTACGAGCTGCTTCTGCCTCCCACCGTCGCCCGCTCGCCCCACCTCGCCCCGTCAGCGCACCGGCCCTGCCCTGCCTCTGCTCCGCTGTAGCTACCCTCTGCCGCCCGCGCCTGACCACCTCTGCTCCGTGTCCGCCTGCTCCGGACGCAGTTGCTCGCGTGCCCTCGTCGCCTTTTGCGGCCCCTGCTCAGCGCCTCGCTGCCATCGCGCTCATCCGCTGCGGCTGGCCGGCCTCGCCCACGACGATGCCCTCCTGGTTGTGCCCGGCACTCCCTAGCTAGCACTCTCCTCCGCCCCGGCTAGCACCCAGGACCAACCGGATTGCGCCCGCTCCAGGCGCCCGTCGCTTGTTCAGGCTTCGCCCGATGCCCCCCCCCCGCTATGCCCCTTTGGGCTAATGACAGTGGGGCCCCACGCCCCAGAACATTATAAAAATAAAAACTAATTAATTAATCATGTTTAGTTAACTAATTAAACTTAATTAACCTGCTAACTAATCTAATTAATATGTTAGTGAGTTAGTAAGTTAATGACGAACGGGTCCCGCAAGCCAGGGTTGACTTAGTCAACCTTTGGCCCTGCTCACATCAGACTGATGTCACACTGACATCATAATTGCCTTTTCTAATTAAATTAATCTGATAATTACAAAAATTAATTAAAACTTTAAAAATTAATATAAAATAATTTGTAACTCGGATGAAAATACTTTGTACATGGAAGTTGCTCAGAACGAGGAGACGAATCTGAATACGCAATCCGTTCGTCTACCACACGTCCCTAGCATAGCGAACATGCAACCATCCCCCTCCGGTTCGTCTGTCCGAAAATGCCAAAACACCGGGAATACTTTCCCGGATGTTTTCACCCTTCGCCGGTTTGTCTGTCCGAACATGCAACCATCCCCCTCCAGTTCGTTTGTCCAAAATTGCGTCATAGTATCGGCTAAAGCCTTCTAGACATCAGCGACTAAGTGGCGCGTGCCGAGTTAGACTAGAACGCCTGCTCTTGTATAAGGGGGACTAGGTCTGCTCACCGGCCGCGTTCACAACGTGCAGGAGTTCAAAGGGCGATGGGCCCAAGACCCCTGCATGCTTGAGATTTAGACTCGCGTGCTGACCTCTCTGTTTGGCCTAGGTAGGGCTGTGACGTGTTGATCTTCCGAGGCCGTGCATGACCCAGGAAAGTGTGTCCAGCCAGAGGGATCGAGCGTGTCGGGTAATGTGGTGCACCCCTGCAGGGAAGATTGATCTATTCGAATAGTCGTGTCCACGGTAACAGGATGACCCGGAGTTATATTCCGACCCCATGACAAATAGAACCGGATACTTAATAAAACACACCCTTTCAAGTGCCAGATACAACCCGGTGATCACTTTCCGGCAGGGCGACAAGGGGATGATCGCCGGGTAGGTTTATGCTATACGTTGCTACTTGGTGAACTTACCAGCTACTCTCTTCTATATTCTTCAAGATGGAGGCTGCCAGAAGCATAGTCTTCAATAGGACTAGCTTCTCCCCTTCTTATTCTGGCATTATGCAGTTCAGTCCACAAATACTACCCATTTCATTGATACCAATGCATATGTAGTGTAGATCCTTGCTTGCGAGTACTTTGGATGAGTACTCACGGTTGTTTGCTTCCCCCTTTTCCCCTTCTATACCCGGTTGCTGCGATCAGATGTTGGAGCCCAGGAGCCAGACGCCACCATCGACGACGACCCCCTACTACACCGGGGTGCCTACTACTACATTCAGGCCGCCAACGCCCAGGAGTAGTTAGGAGGATCCCAAGAGGAGGCTTGTGCCTCTTTGATCTGTATCCCAGTTTGTGCTAGCCATCTTATGGCAACTTGTTTAACTTATGTCTATACTCGAATATTATTGCTTTCGTTGGCTCGTTTATGTTCGAGCACTTGTATTTGAGCCCTCGAGACCCTTGGCTTGTAATATGATGCTTGTATGATTCTAATTGTGTTTAGAGTTGTGTTGTGATATCTTCCCGTGAGTCTGTGATCTTGATCGTACACATTTGTGTGTATGATTTGTACGATTGAATCGGGGGCGTCACAGCCACCTTGAGAGGGAACAGTGCTCATGACTCCTCTCCTGACCTTTCCATGAGTGGGAGTTGGGCACGACGTCTGTGCTCGGGTCCGTCCCTGTAACACTGATAAATCCAAGTGATCGAGATCTGGCTCGCGGGACTACCCTCGTGCACGCCACCTCACCAAGATCTTTGGTGCCTAATCTCCTCATGAAACAGCCATGAACAAGTTGGCGAGTGCGCATCACTCCCCGTACACTGAAATCTATCAACATGCAGTTTCCCCCGGAACCAGGTGCTCGGGAGTCACGCAGGCGGTGTCTTGCGCACCAAACGGTGATGGCCGCCTGTCCGGAAGGCCTTACAGGATGAAGGCTTCAGGGGCCGGGCCTCGATAGGTGCATCTTAAGAGCCATGTGGATTCCTCGTGGGCCGTGGCCCGCTCTACACAGCCCTCCATGAAAGTTAAGTCTAACCACCTCACAAGACGCAACTATCAGCACTAAAATTCCCTCTTCTTGCGACCTTGGCGAAGGTTGTAGCCTCCTCTTCACGTGAACCACTTGCAAATTAAAGGGGGGCTCCTAGAGCATCGCATCTCAGGGGATCTCACTAGCTCTCGGTGCCCTTCACCTCCTGGCCTTGTCCAAGCATTGCGATCTGACATACCAGCGACGGCTGAGGCTCGCTTGGGGGCTGGGTTCTGACAACGTAGAGCACTTAGGTGAGCAAGAAAAAGAGACACAAGCCTCGTGAGGAAACTTTAGGAGGGACCATATGATTCGAACCACAAAAGCATTAAAATAAAAACATGGAGGCCATTGTTTTTCACACCCATCATGGGGCCTACATCAATCAGGTACAGGGTAAAGGACAAAATGAAGAGGGAGGCCTAAGGTGGGGCGCGACCGTCCTTGGGGCTCTAGCTTGGGCGTCGTTCGCGCCTAATCGGAGTCTTCATCCTCACTCTTGACACAGGAGGAGCAATCGATGCTTCCGCTCCCACTGGAGGGGGCGCATCACCATCACCGTCATCTTTGCCGGAGGTGTCGCTATCCTCACTCTTCATGCAGCACTTTAGATGGCTGCCGGTGACCCTGAAGATCTTCATGAAGAGCGTGGTGGCCTCGTCGTACTTGAACTAGAGGGCATGCCCCCTCTTCAGGCCGCGAGAAAGAGCAAACGATTTCCACCCTTGCCTCAAGTGAAGCCCGTGGGGGTGAACTCCGTCCCCACCTAGGAAGGGCCATTGTAGCAGCCATCTGCCTGCACCGACATGCCCATTAGAGTGTGGTCTACCATATTTTCCACAAAGGAGTTTGGAAGCCGGAGCCAGGTACAGGGCTGGCAGTGCATGTCCATGATAAAATCACGAGCCGCCTCGGCTGAGTGGCTTCCCGCCCGGGGAGGCAGGGCAGCCACGCCGCCTCGGCCACCTCGACCGCGGGCACCTCATCCTCCGCGCCCGCGCCCGCATGCGACGCCCCTCCCATGGCTATTGGACCAACATCGACGGTCACAGAAGAGCACCCGCACCCCCTGGGTGGCACCTTGGGTGCCACGGCAGATGCACGAGCATGGCCTCTTCCCCTCGCCATTGCTGCAGAAACCCCGGATCATGGAGTAGGAGGGAGGATCTGGAGGAAGAAGTTGGGTCGGGAAGTCCTTTCCCCCTCGTCTTTATAGTGCTCGAAAGAGGAGCGGTCCATGCCTCTTTGCCTTCGATGGACGCAGGAAGGTGGATGCGAACAAGGAAGGCAATGATGGCCTCGCACCGTGCCGCAGGAAGCTTTATATCAGCCCAGATGGTTGCTGAGGCATCATGGGAGAAGTGGGGGCAACCCTCGTTCCATCGTGTGCCACGCGTCGCGCCTGGGCCAGGCGGTTAGGGCCCGCACTATTTCGCCCCCTAATAGATGGAGACGTGCGCTCCGCGAGCCCGGGGGCTACTATCGGGCCCATGGGACCGGAGGTACCCAGGACCGTCTACCATCGGCCCAGGATGCGGCGTATGTCAAGAACCCGACGAGTGGCCCGCCAGCGGGTAACATGGACAAGACCCTTCACCGGAGCTTGGCCTCATGAGACCCCTCCTCGGGAGGCAGACATCTTGAGCAGGCTAGGCGGCTTCACCAAGAGCCTCGCGAGGCGGCCTCCTGAGGCTACCTCCCAAGGCACCCTCCCTGAGGCGTACGAGGCAGGCGTCGCTCGGCTTGGTCGCGTTGTCCCATGTCATCACTTGGGTGACCCGCGCGGTAATGAACGGTGCCAGAGGCCATGCCAGCAGGCGCGCATGAGGAGGATTTACTCTTTTGTGCTAAGGGAGCAAGGCCATCACGCTGGTACCCAAAGCAAACCCCAATGGTTGCCCAATTGGTGCAAGAAGACCAAGACGACGGGCGTGCAGGGCAAAGATCATCCTTGAGCCCACCGGTGTGTCATGGACGTTGGCTTTGCAGGCGAAGACCACCTTTTGTTAGGATAGACCGCGCCCCTGTCCCCCTTCAAAATTGCCATTGTGTGGCAACCCTTCTTGCCAATCTTTTTAGGGGAAGAGGACCAAGACACATATAAAAGGAGGGCAAGGTGTTTCGTAGAGGGAGTCGACCATTTGATCATCTACCCTTGTACTCTCGTTCTATCTCACCAGTGCAATCCCATACCAAGTAGGACTAGAGTTTTACACCGCAAGGTGGCCCGGACCTGGGGTAACCGATGTGTTTCCGGCCCGCTCCCGCTAGCTCGCTCTCGCCATAGCCTCATCATGGTTAGCTGCAAGGAAGGATAGGACGTAGGAACGAGTCACCCTAGAGTTCAAAACTTTGTGGTCCCCGGAGCCCCGATTCCGACAGTACGTGTACATGATTTGGATAGGGCTGCCTGAACTGCTATGTCGGGATACAATACGTGTCGCTACTTACTCAGCCATGGTTCATCCTTGCAGAGAGACCGATCGACCAGTATGTACGTACACGTTCAATCAGACAGATAATTCTGCGTACGCTTTGACCAGGAGGGTCCTAGCTATCATGGAGTATAAGGATGCACTTCCTTGGGTGTGAAGATATAACTGCTGGGTCCCAATTGTCACGGGGAGGAATCATTTTTTACGATTAATAAGGAGGCACCTCCTTGCGTGCGAAGATGTAGCTGGTGGGTCCAGCTATCAGCCTCACCGCCTAAAGTCCTCTTCCAATGGTTGTCGTTCGTTGACTTCATTGACCATGCCGCGCTGAGAGCATCAAGGTGGTGGACGACGACGAGTCCTAGGAGGGGAACGATGCGGATCCGAGGAAGACAAGACAGTGGATGCCCACATTGGTGTCTACTACGCAACTTTATTCTTGTAGACTCATGTTGGGCCTCCAAGCGTAGAGTTTTGTAGGACAATAGCAATTCTCCCTCAAGTAGGTGACCTAAGGTTTATCAATCTGTGGGAGGCGTAGGATGATGATAGTCTCTCTCAAACAACCCTGCAACCAAATACAAGAAATATCTTGTGTCCCCAACACACCCAATACAATGGAGAATTGTATAGGTGCACTAGTTCGGCGAAGAGATGGTGATACAGTGTAATCTAGGCAAGTGAATATATCCCTCCTTGTCTTTAAAGATTTGCAGCCCAGCAGGGTAGAGAAAAGCAAGTAGGCCTCGTTTGGGTATTCTATTAAAAAAACTGAGCTAGCCCTTTTTAGAAAGAAAAACAAATTGGTCTCGTCATGGGGTAAATATAAAATAAAAGCATGGGCTAGATGGGCCATTACCCCTACACAACCCTGTTGATACCATGCTTCATCTCTAAAACTAAAAGCCAACTACGCGAGCTACTGGGTCCCTCGTGTCAGCCGCTCGTTGTGTAATTCTCTCATTTATTTGCTACTTTTACAATGGCGTGGGACCCAGATGTCAAACCATTATGATGAAGCATTTTTTTGGCTTGTAATAATGAGGCACTTTCTTGCATACTGCAATGACCCTGGTGGGTCCCTACTATCATCCTCTCCATGTACACTCATCTCCTGATTCCTCTTGGTTGTTAACCATGTTTACAATGCGAGACTGTGGCACACCATGCATGGCGAGCGAACCAAGGTGGAGGACCACGGCGAGGCCTCGGACGGGAATGAATAGGAGCTGTGGAAGATGTGGCAATGTAGTCATAGGCAGAGAGGAGTACGAGGGTTGACTAGTTCGGGTGCAGGTGTGGGTTGGGGTTGACATTGCCGAAGAATAACAAGACGTGTATGGGAATAGGGGGATGAACTATCCAACGTTTGAGGGTACGGTAGGGCCGCGGAGGCGCAACCAGCCGTGGGAGGTAGGAGCAGGCAGGACCGACAGCATGGTTTTGTTCGGGCGGCTGGAGGATGAAGACAAGAGATGGAAGAAACACGACAGATGTTCGATGTCAATCCAACGGCTGGTATATGATACGTCTCCAACATATCTATAATTTTTGTTTGTTCCATGCTATTACAGTATCAATCTTGGAAGTTTTATAGGCATTTATATGCTATTTTATATCACTTTTTGGGACTAACCTATTAACCTAGTGCCTAGTGCCATTTGTTGCTTTCCCTTGTTTTTGGCTTTTCAGAAAATCAATATCAAACAGAGTCCAAACACGATGAAACTTTATGGTGGTTTTTTTATGGACCAGAAAGGACCCACAGAGGTTCGGGAGAAGACCAGAAGAGCAACGAGGGAGCGACAAGCTCATAGGGCGTGCCCCAGGGTGGGTGAGGGGTGCCCCTTTGTGGGCCGCTCATGGCACCTCTTGACCTAATTCTGCCTCTATAAAATTCACAAATCCCAAATATTCCCAATATACACTAGAACAAAAGACACGTCTGTGACATTATGGCTCGAATGAAAACTTTTTCGGTCATGGTTATGACACTTCTATGACGATAATTGTGACAAAAACACGAATCATCATAGATGTGGTGGGCTCCTACTTCTGTGATAAAAATTCTGACAGAAGATGGGTTTTTCGTCCTGGGCAGGCCGGCGATGCACCTTCATGACATTCTTTGGGCCGTCCATGACGTAAAAAATCATGGTAGAAGTGAGGGCAAGGAAAGTTTCGGGGAGTTCGTGTTGGGTAACGTAGCGTGCAATTTCAAAAAAAATTCCTACGATCACGCAAGATCTATCTAGGAGATGCATAGCAACGAGAGGGGGAGAGCGTGTCCATGTACCCTCGTAGACCGAAAGTGGAAGCGTTAGGTTAACACGGTTGATGTAGTCGAATGTCTTCGCGATCCAACCGATCAAGTACCGAACGTACAACACCTCTGAGTTCAGCACACATTCAGCTCGATGACGTCCCTCGAACTCTTGATCTAGTAGAGGGTCAAGGGAGAGTTTCGTCAGCATGACGGTGTGGTGACGCTGATGGTGATGTGATCCGTGCAGGGCTTCGCCTAAGCACTATGACACTATGACCAGAGGAGTAAACTGTGGAAGGGGGCACCGCACACGGCTAAGAGAACAATTTATGTGCCTTTGGGGTGCCCCCGCCCCTGTATATAAAGGAGGGGAGGAGGGGGTGGCCGGCCAAGAGGGGTGCACCATGAGGGAGTCCTACTAGGATTCCTAGTCCTAGTAGGATTCCCCCCCTTTTCCTTTCTTCACCGGAGGGAAAAGGAAGGAGAGGGAGTAGGAGAAGGAAAGGGGGTGGCGCCCCCTTCCCTAAACCAATTCAGCCTCCTCCCTTGTGGGGGGCGCACCAGCCCCTTGTGGGATGGTTAGCCTCCCTCCTATGGCTCATATGGCCCATATCTTCCATCGGGGGGTTCCGGTAACCCCTCTGGTACTCCGGTATGTACCCGATACACTCTGGAACCCTTACGGTGGCTGAATACAACCTTCCAATATATGAATCTTTACCTCTCGACCATTTCGAGACTCCTCGTCATGTCCGTGATCTCATCCGGGACTCCGAACAAACTTCGGTCACCAAAACACATAACTGATAATACAAATCGTCATCAAACGTTAAGCGTGTGGACCCTACGGGTTCGAGAACTATGTAGACATGACCAATACACATCTCCGATCAATAAACAATAGCAGAACCTGGATGCTCATATTGGTTCCTACATATTCTACGAGGATCTTTATTGGTAAAACCGCAATAACAACATACGTTATTCCCTTTGTCATCGGTATGTTACTTGCCCGAGATTCAGTCATCGATATCATCATACCTAGTTCAATCTTGTTACCGGCAAGTCTCTTTACTCTTTCCATAATGCATCGTCCCGCAACTAAGTCATTAATCACATTGCTTGCAAGGCTTATTGTGATGTGCATTACCGAGAGGCCCCAAAGATACCTCTCTGATACTCAGAGTGACAAATCGTAATCTTGATCTTCCAACCCAACAAACACCTTCGGAGACACCTGTAGAGCATCTTTATAATCACCCAGTTATGTTGTGACGTTTGATAGCACACAAGGTGTTCCTCCAGTATTCGGGAGTTGAATAATCTCATAGTCAGAGAAATATGTATAAGTCATGAAGAAAGCAATAGCAATAAAACTTAACGATCATTATGCTAAGCTAATGGATGGATCTTGTCCATCAGACCATTCTATAATGATGTGATATCGTTCATCAAATGACAACTCATGTCTATGGTCAGGAAACTTAACCATCTTTGATCAACGAGCTAGTCAAGTAGAGGCATACTAGGGACACTCTGTTTTGTCTATGTATTCACACATGTATGAAGTTTCCAGTTAATACAATTCTAGCATGAATAATAAACATTTACCATGATATAAGGAAATATAAATAAAAACTTTATTATTGCCTCTAGGGCATATTTCCTTCAGTCTCCCACTTGCACTAGAGTCAATAATCTAGATCACATCACCATGTGATTTAACACCAATAGTTCACATCACCATGTGATTAACACCCATGGTTCATATCGCCATGTGACCCACACCCAAAGGGTTTACTAGAGTCATTAATCTAGTTCACATCTCCATGTGATTAACACCCAAAGAGTACTAAGGTGTGATCATGTTTTGCTTGTGAGAGAAGTTTAGTCAACGGGTCTGCCACATTCAGATCCGTATGTATTTTGCAAATTTTCTATGTCTACAATGTTCTGCACGGATCTACTCTAGTTAATTTCTCCCACTTTCAATATGTTTCTAGATCGAGACTCAGAGTCATCCAGATCAATGTTAAAGCTTGCATCGACGTAACTCTTTACGACGAACTCTTTATCACCTCCATAACTGAGAAATATTTCCTTAGTCCTCTAAGGATGACTTTGACCGTTGTCCAGTGATCTAATCCTGGATCACAATTGTACCCCCTTGCCAAACTCATGGAAAGGTACACGATAGGTCTGGTACACAGCATGACATACTTTATAGAACGTACCGCTAAGGCATAGGAAATGACTTTCATTCTCTCTCTATCTTCTGCCGTGGTCGGGCTTTGAGTCTTACTCAACTTCACACCTTGCAACAAAGGCAAGAACCCTTTCTTTGACTGATCCATTTTGAACTTCTTCAAAATCTTGTCAAGGTATGCGCTTTGTGAAAGTCCTATTAAGCGTATCGATCTATCCCTATAGATCTTGATGCCCAATATATAAGTAGCTACACTGAGGTCTTCTATTGAAAAATTCTTATTCTAGTATCCTTTTATGCTATCCAGAAATTCTATATCATTTCCAATCAACAATATGTCATCCACATATAATATCAGAAATGCTACAGAGCTCCCACTCACTTTCTTGTAAATACAGGCTTCACCATATGTCTGTATAAAACCATATGCTTTGATCACCCTATCAAAGTGTATATTCCAACTCCGAGATGCTTGCACCAGTTCATAGATGGATCGCTGGAGTTTGCACACTTTGTTAGCACCTTTAGGATCGACAAAATCTTCTTGTTGCATCATATACATCTCTCCTTTAAGAAATCCATTAAGGAATGCAGTTTTGACATCCATTCGCCAGATTTCATAAAATGTGGCAATTGCTAACATGATTCGAACAGACTTAAGCATTGCTACGACTGAGAAAATCCCTTCGTAGTCAACACCTTGAACTTGTTGAAAACCTTTTACGACGGGTCGAGCTTTGTAGATAGTAACACTACCATCAGCGTTTGTCTTCCTCTTGAAGATCCATTTATTCTCAATGGCTTGCCGATCATCGGGCAGGTCCACACTTTGTTCTCATACATGGATCCTATCTCAGATTTCATGGCCTCAAGCCATTTATCGGAATCTGGGCTCATCATCGCTTCCTCATAGTTCGTAGGTTCGTCATGGTCTAGTAACATGACTTCCAGAACAGGATTACCGTACCACTCTAGTGCGGATCGTACTATGGTTGACCTACGAGGTTCGGTAGTAAATTGATCTGAAGTTTCATGATCATCATCATTAGCTTCCTCACTAATTAGTGTAGGAATCACTGGAACTGGTTTCTGTGATGAACTACCTTTCAATTCGGGAGAAGGTACAATTACCTCATCAAGTTCTACTTTCCTCCCACTCACTTCTTTGATAGAAAACTCCTTCTCTAGAAAGGATCCATTCTTAGCAACGAATATCTTGCCTTAGGATATGTGATAGGAGGTACCCAACAGTTTCTTTTGGGTATCCTATGAAGATGCATATCTCTGATTTGGGTTCGAGCTTATCAGGCTGAAGTTTTTTTCACATAAGCATCGCAACCCCAAACTTTAAGAAACGCCATCTTAGGTTTCTTGCCAAACCACAGTTCATATGGTGTCGTCTCAACGGATTTAGATGGTGCCCTATTAAACGTGAATGCAGCTGTCTCTAATGCATAACCCCAAAACGATAGTGGTAAATCGGTAAGAGACATCATAGATCGCACCATATCTAATAAAGTACAGTCATGACGTTTGGACACACCTTTACGCTATGGTGTTCCAGATGGCGTGAGTTGCGAAACCATTCCACATTGTTTCAAATGAAGACCAAACTCGTAACTCAAATATTCGCCTCCGCGATCAGATCGTAGAAACTTTATTTTCTTGTTACGATGATTTTCCACTTCACTCTAAAATTCTTTGAACTTTTTCAAATGTTTCAGACTTATGTTTCATTAAGTAGATATACCCATATCTGCTCAAATCATCTGTGAAGGTCAGAAAATAATGATACCCGCCGCGAGCCTCAACACTCATCGGACCGCATACATCGGTATGTATTATTTCCAATAAGTCAGTGGCTCGCTCCATTGTTCCGGAGAACGGAGTCTTAGTCATCTTGCCCATGAGTCATGGTTCGCAAGCATCAAATGATTCATAATCAAGTGATTCCAAAAGTCAATCTACATGGAGTTTCTTCATGCGCTTTACACCAATATGACTTAACGGCAGTGCCACAAGTATGTTGCACTGTCATTATCAACTTTGCATCTTTTGGCATCAATATTATGAATATGTGTATCACTATGATCGAGATTCAATAAACCAGTTATATTAAGTGTATGACCATAGAAGGTTTATTCATGTAAATAGAACAACAATTATTCTTTGACTTAAATGAATAACCGTATTGCAATAAACATGATCCAATCATATTCATGCTCAACACAAACACCAAATAACATTTATTTTAGGTTCAACACTAATCCTGAAGGTAAAAGGAGTGTGTGATGGTGATCTTATCAACTTTGGAATCACTTCCAACACACATCGTCACCTCGCCCTCAACTAGTATCTGTTCATTTTGCAACTCCTCTTTTTGAGTTACAAATCATTGCAACTGAATTGGTATAAAATACCCAGGGGCTACTATGAACACTAGTAAAATATACATCAATAACATGTATATCAAATGTACCTTTGTTCACTTTGCCATCCTTCTTATCTACCAAGTATTTGGGGCAGTTCCGCTTCCAGTGACCATTCCCTTTGCAGTAGAAGCACTCAGTTTCAGGCTTGGGTCTAGCTTTAGGCTTCTTCACGGGAGTGAAAACTTTCTTGTCATTCTTGAAGTTCCCTTTCTTTCCCTTGCCCTTTTTCTTGAAACTAGTGGTCTCGTTAACCATCAGCACTTGATGTTATTTCTTGATTTCTACCTTCACTGATTTCAGCATCGCAAAGAGCTTGGGAATATTTTCATCATCCCTTGCATATTATAGTTCATCACGAAGTTCTAGTAACTTGGTGATAGTGACTAGCTTCATGATAGTGACTAGAGAACTCTGTCAATCACTATCTTATTTGGAACATTAACTCCCACTTGATTCAAGCGATTGTAGTACCCAGACATTCTGAGCACATGCTCACTAGCTGAGCTATTCTCCTCCATCTTGTAGGCAAAGTACTTGCCAGAGGTCTCATACCTCTTAACACGGGCAAGAGTAAAAATATCATTTTCAGCTCCTGGAACATCTCATATGCTCCATGGTGTTCAAAACATTTTTGAAGTCCCGGTTCTAGGCCGCAAAGCATGGTGCACTAAACTATAAAGTAGTCATCATACCTCTAGCTTTGTCAAACGTTCATAATGTCTGCATCTGCTCCTGCAATAGGTCTGTCACCTAGCGGTGCATCAAGGACATAATTCTTCTATGCAGCAATGAGGATAATCCTAAGATATGGACCCAGTCTGCATCATTGCTACTATCATCTTTCAACTTAGTTTTCTCTAGGAACATATCAAAAATAAAATAGGGGAGCTATACGCGAGCTATTGATCTACAACATAGATACAAATACTATCAGGACTAAGTTCATGATAAATTTAAGTTCAATTAATCATATTACTTAAGAACTCCCACTTAGATAGACATCCCTCTAGTCATCTAAATGATCACGTGATCCATATCAACTAAACCATGTCCGATCATCACGTGAGATGGAGTAGTTCTCAATGGTGAACATCACTATGTTGATCATATCTACTATATGATTCATGTTCGACCTTTCGCTCTCAGTGTTCCGAGGCCATATCTGCATATGCTAGGCTCGTCAAGTTTAACCTGAGTATTCTGCACATGCAAAACTGGCTTGCACCCAGTGTATGTGAACGTAGAGCTTATCACACCCGATCATCACATGGTTTCTCGGCACGACTGAAAGTGCGTTAAGTCGACTAGAGGGGGTAAATAGGGGATTTTTATGAATTCCTCACCGAAGAAAATTCAGGGTGAGGAAATTCCTAAGCGAAGAACTACTTGCAGCGGAATAAGTACTCAGATGCAGACATGACATAACATAAGCATGGACATCATGATGAAATGAAAACTAACACAGAGTACAGAAAGTGTAAGCACAGGATAAAACAGGGTGAAGACAAACAGACTGAAGAAATTGAACTAAGGAAATAGAGAAAGTCTTTAGTCAAAGCCTTCAAACTGATATGAACAAGCTCACCACATAGTAATGAGGAAATGAAAGGGTTGAGCAAATAGAACCAGTTAGCTCGGTGAAGACAATGATTTGGTAGACCAGTTCCAACTGTTGTGATAGTCGTACGAATGGTTGGAGCGGCTATCTATTTAAACCTGAGGACACACAGTCCTCGCCATATTCTCCTTGAACTAAGGTCACACGGACCCCGTCCAATCACTCGTGGTAAGTCTTCAGGTGACTCCCAAACCTTCATAGGCTCGGTCACTCGGCGATCCACAATTTCCTCTTGGATGCTCTAGACCATGACGCATAACCGTCTGGAGGATGCATAGTCCTCAAAGGTAACAAGCGTTGGTTCCACATAGGAACAATCTCTTCAGTAATGCTATATCACTTTTGGTTTGTAGGTGTTTGGGTTTGGGTTTTCCTCACTTCATGATTTTCGCTCAAAGTCCTCGGAGGATGGGATGCTCTCCATGACAAGTGTCAGTTTCTCGCAGAGCAGCCAACCAGCTAGTGGTTGTAGGGGTGGCGGCTATTTATAGCCTAGGGAGCAGCCCGACATGAGAAGACATAAATGCCCTTCATTGATATGACCGTTAGGTGGGTAGATATTTTGGGACAGCTGGTGCATAGCACAGCAACGGTCGAAAATTTGAGGTTCAAATTCCTCAGGGCTATCATGTTCCTCACTTGTAGGCAATCCGCACTGGCGAATTCCTAACTCTTCAGTCAGGACAAATTCCTCAGAGACCACAAGAACTTTGTCTCTGTCACTGAAGAAATTGACTGAACTGTATGAGATTTCCAATGGCTTCACTCGAAGGGATTGGTAGGTGTAGGATCTTGAGATGAGCATCACCTGGAAACTTTTCCTTAGTTTTACCTCGACCCCCTTTAACAGTACGGTGTTTCCTATGACTCAAGAAAGATAAAATGAAACTACGAAAATAAAAGTCTTCATGCTTCACATTCCTCGCATGAATATCAAGTCTTCACGGTCACACCAATTTATTCACTTTCAAAGTCTTCAGAAATCCAAAGTCTTCAGTTGAAGACATTCATTTTTAGGGGTCGGCTTTCTATGTAAATATCAAACTCCTCATAGACTTATAGACCTGTGTACAGTCACAAACGCATCATTCCCTTAACCTATAATTCTTCAATACACCAAAATCACTAAGGGGCACTAGATGCACTTACAATCTCCCCCTTTTGGTGATTAATGACAATATAGGTTAAGTTTTCAACGGGGATAAACATATGAAGTGTAAATACTGATATTGAGGAATTTGATTGCAAGATATAGAAGAACTCCCCCTGAAGATGTGCATAAGTGAAGAATTTTCTTTTGAAGCGATGCACATTTGAAGAGTAGAATCATGGAGATCTCCCCCTATATTTTGTAATTCATACACGCATTTAACATATGATATGAAGAATCTGAAATGCATGATGAAATATGGTGACTGATGTAATTCAGCATGCGTGCATTATCATACATGAGGAAACAGCATGCAGAAGAACATAGAGAAAGTATCAGACCACCATCGGAGTTAAGGTTACAACTCGATCCAACAAAGTTTTCAGAAGAACGAGAGTTGTAACTTGGCAAAAACACCCATATAAATAGATCCTCTTGAAGACTAACTCAAATTTCTCCCCCTTTGTCATCGAATGACCAAAAGGGATGAAAAGTGAGGACTAACGCCCCTGAAGAATATCATCACTGAGTCGATGGAGGAGCGCCAACGTTGTTGGGGTCGGTTGTTGAAGTAGGGCCTGCCGCAGTGTCGTCCAAATCTTCATTTTCATTAGTCTCACATGATGAAGAATAAGAGCTGGCCACCAAGTGAGGAACTTTTGACCTTCTTGAATTTCTTCGAAGGTGGCTAAGACCAGTCAAAGTCCTGCTTGTAGCCCATCTTTTTGAGGTCATCTTCACCGTAGAGATGAGTCAGAACAGCCCAAGTGCGATCAAATACTTCATGGAGGTAGTAATGGTTCTTCTTCACTAAATTCTGAGTGATGGTCATGTTCTGGAGAATTGAACCAAACTGACACTTGACTCATTTGTGGTTGCGATCGACCTTCTGGTGAAGACTGAGGAGAAGCTCACGATCAATCAACACCCTTGGAGTTGTGCCTTGAGGATTTTGCTTTGAAGCATTGGCGGCAGAGTCATGAGTGGCAGAGTCATCATTGGTGGAGTAAGATGCAACTTTGCGGAACTGACCATCCAATGGACGAATGCCTTCGTCGACAATAGCAGTTGCCTTGCCCTTCTCATCATATGAGGAAACAAGTCTTTTGAAGACTTCAATGGGTGGCAAGTAACTGAGATGATTCTGAAAGTCAGCCTTGTAATTGATTGAAGACCTTGATCTGAGGAATCTCATAATCCAGGGAGCATAAGGCTTCAAGTCAAAAGGCGACAATGCAACATTTGCCAAAGTCCTCATGAAGAAATCATGGTAGTTCATTGGAACACCATGAATGATGTTGAACAGCAAATTCTTCATGATGCCAACGACTTCTTCTTCATTCGAGTCGTGGCCTTTGATGGGACTCAATGTCTTGGTCAGAATGCGATAGATGGTCCGAGGCACATATAGCAATTCCTTCACGAGGAATTTGGTCCTTGGGGTTTGACCAGGCTTGAGAGGTTTCGTCAAAACTTGCATGCAATGGTCAGATAGCTCAAGTTCATGATAGATAAAATGTGCACCTTTAGGGAGGACTGACAAGCAGTGCATGAAGCAATTCAGAGGCCGGTGCTTTGAAGTGAGTGTTTTCTGTCATCCAGTCAAACACCCAAGAATTCACATCTTCAGCATTTCCTGTGATGTGCAGCGTCACGTAGAACCGAAGAATTAGTTCTTCATTCAAGTATATGCTGTCAGTTCAAAAGTTTAGCAGCGCAACGTCAGGCAGGACACTGAGGACTAATGTGAAGCAAGGCAGTGATTCCATGTCCACATGAGGAATATGCTCATGATCAAATACTTTGTCCTTGCCGAAAAGCAGTGAAGAATAGAAGTTTGCTTGGCTTGCGGTCCAGAAATGCTTCCTTCGCAGACGAGCAGAGTCATAAGGACTGTAATCTGTGAAGAATACATACTCATGGAAGAAGTCATCAGCTTTTAATTTTTGCTTCTTGGAGAAGGGATTCTTCGGCTTAGGCTGAGGAGTGTCAGTCAAAGTCATCACAGCCTCAGGAATCACATTCTCAGGAACCACAGGCTGAGGAATTTTAGTTTCTGCTTCAGTAGCAGCCTGGGTCTTCAATTCTTCATCAACATTAACATCAACACTAGTGGCTGGAATTTCTTCAGGAATGGAAGGAGTGGAGTGATGATCTTCAGAACCCATTTAAACTTCTTCAATCTAGATAGGGGACTAAGGAATCTGTTGAAGTGGCGTGAACATGGGAGAGTTGGGGTGCTAACTATCCCAATAATCATCATTCAGCACTGGAGTGGAGCACCCAATGCCCACGTCTTCATCTTCTTCATTCAATTCTTCAACGCCTGCCTCTTCAGTTGTGAACTAAGGCATAGGCGATGAGATGACTCGGGTTGAAGGGATATTATCCGCTTCAATTTCTTCGTCCAACTACTCTGAAGAAGTAGTAGAAGGAACATCTTCATCGGATCTGCTAGGGATCACATAATCCTCACCAAAGGAAACGAGTTCCTTTGATGGCATGCTTGAAACTGGAATAGCATCAATTGGATTCTCGAAAGAGCTTGTCAATTTCTTCATCTTCTTCGGTGTTGAAGAATCTGATGAAACAGATGTTTTCCTTTTCTTCACTGTTGCTCGCTCTGTAGCCTTGGTTTTCTTCGCTTCTGATGCAGAAGGAAGAACTGGACTTGGTGTTGGTGCAGGAGGAGCAGAGGAAATAGGTTCATTCAGCTCAGGCACAACTGATGTAGTTGGCCTAGTTGGTTCAGTTTCATCAGGCTCAGCGGTTGATGTCTCAGCTGGCCTAGATTGTTCCTCAGGTGCAACGCTAGTGGTTGCCCTAGCAGTGTCATCAGTGGCTAGAATAGAGTCATTAGCCCTGGTAATGGTAGTTTCATCAGCAGCCCGATTTTCATCAGCGGTGCTGGCATGACCTTCAGTTTGCTGAGCAGATGCTTCAGCTTGAGGAGATTCACGTTGCGTTGGAGCAGCAACATTTGAGGTGGATCCTTCAGTCAGTTTCACAAACCTGACTTTGGCTCCAAGCCAATCTGTGTGGTAGACATTGAATTCATCAATGAGTCCTTTGATCTCAGTTTGGATAGCCACAAGTTCATTAGTTGTCATGTTGACAACATTTTTCTTTAGATAACGCTCCTTCTTGTACTGAGCTTTCTTCAGCTTAATTGCCTTCTCAAATTTGCATTTTTCTTCACTAATGAAGGTAGTCAGCATGTGACTTTGTCCAGGGGTGAGCTTGAAGTCTGGCATAGGTTTGTTTGGATCCTTGTGCCATAGATCAATGAAGTCAAGGATCAGCTTGGGATCCAGCATCAATGGCACATTTGTGCCTTTGGCTCTAGCAGCCCTCTGTTGTCTGTCTCTGATGATTTCAGTGAGTTCATCATTATCAGCTTCGTCATCGGTGGACGACACATAGAAGGAGACCTGCTTATTATGAGGACTTGGTCGAGTGCCTTGTCCAGGAGTAGCCTTTGTCTTCAGCAGAGTGGGGCCAGTTGAGGACTGCGGCAACGCTGAATAACTTGTAGAGGCTCCTGAGGCAATTGAGATGCCTTTGGTTCTTTGACACGAGGCGAGATGTGCAGGTGCTGAGGACTTTGCCGGAGGAGCTGAGGACTTTGAACCTTGAGGAACTGGGGCAGCTTAAGGAACTGGCTGTGAGGGCATTGCTGAGATGCTTGGCCGTGAGGGCATTGAAGAAGAGGCACTGGGCTTGTGTGCGGGCTTCTTTGGCATAGCCTTCTTGGGCTTACTAGCGGAGGCCTCGGCAGTGGCAGCAGTAGCAGAGTCTTCATTGAATTTCCTCGCTGCTTCTTTAGCGATTTTGGCTAGCTTTGCTTGCTGTCTTGCCCATTCATCAGGATAATCCTCACCGCGCTTGAGGCTGGTGGGATCAGCTTCTTGGCCAGGTGCCAGTGGAGGTCTTGGGCAAGGAGGGTGAAGAGCAAATTTCTTCATGTACTTTGGAGTAACATACCTGTACTCCCTCCATTCCCGTGTCCATCTCCTCTCTATCCTTTGTATGCGCACCTTGCGCTGATTCTTGTTCTCCTTGCCATGTTTGGCCTCACCAGGAGTACAATAGTCTTCATAAATGTCCTCAGGTATCTCAAATGCTGTGTTGACTTCCAGTCTCTTGCCTCCCTACTGAGATTTCTTCCCATCAGCCATTTTCTTCAGCTGAGGATTTTGAACGATTGAGTTTTCTGACGAGGTATGCAACTTTTATTTGAGGAATGCTGCAAATGAGTTAAGTTGATGAGAACCTAGTGATTCAGCAATGGACATGAGTACCTGTGAACAGAGTATAGGTGTGAAGAATTTGGAGAGGTCATATGCGTTCTTAGAAGTTTTTGCAAAAAGAACAAGTTTGAGGAATTTAACCAGATGTGTCTTGAGGAATTTCACTAAACGTTCTTTGACTTAGGTTCCAGAGTTGTATAGATTGAAAATCCACACGATTGAGGAATCTTGAAGAAAAATGTGGCTTAGATAAATGAATCAAGAATAGACGTTTGTGTGAGGTGTTTAGAATGTGAAGATTGAAGAATAAACACCTTTTTGAATATTTGTGGAAATCATCAGAATCAATAAGGGCGGTAAAAGTAACTTTTATTTACCCTTGATGAAGAACAGGACGAACTGGGAATGTAGATTGGGAGTTCGTTAGTCTAGATATTCGACGCCCTAACTTGGCTGAGGAAGACAGCTACGGTGGCGGCGGAGTGAAGAAATCCGCGGCCGGCGCGAGTACGACGGCGACGAGGTCGAGGCAGCGAAGCTCTTCCTCACCGGTGATGATGGAGGTAGCGGCGGCGCTAGGTTTTTAGAGATTGAGCGAGGGAGTGAGGTCGAGGGGATTAAAAACAGTCCGAGGAGGGTGAGAGGTATTTATAGCCGAGGTAAAAAACCGCTCACCCAAGAAAAATGGACGAACGTTCCCCTAGCCCTTCTCATTCGTGCGACGTCTGTCACCCATGTACAGAGCGGTGGCAATCGTGTGAGATAGTGGGTGAATAGATAAGTCTTATCATGGAATGCGGAACGGTTTAGGCGGCAAAAGCTGGAAATTTAGATAAGAAAGTTTTAAAGTTTCGTTCGCAAATTCTTCAGCTAACAAGGACACAGTGAAGATTTTGAATGGGTTTCAAATAGAACGCACATGAAGAGTTTGTGAACAGACTGGGTTGAGTTTAGCATAGAGGGGGAAGGGTCCGATCACATTCACTTAGCAGAAAAAAAAGCAACTTGAAGAAATAGCAATAAGTGAATGTTGTAGAGGACATAAACTCATATATATATATATATAGCCAATGAAGAAAAACGACGGAAGTAGTGAAGATAATGCACAGTTGAAGAAATCAAACAACTGAGGAATTTCAAGATGAAGAAATACTCAAATTGAAGATTTTCAACTTTTGTTGGTGGCGTGACCCACCGTATAAGAATGATGATTTCAGACGCCACGTACAATTGTCGTAGGACTCTTAGAATCAAATTCTTCTTTAATTTCTTCACACTTAGAGGGTTAGTATTCATTGATTGAAGAAAAAGGTTACTTCATGTGTTGCACATCTAAGTCATTAATTTTGCTTAAGTGTTAGGATGTGTGTCCTTTTCAAAGGTCATTCGGAGATTCTAGGATATTTAGATCACACCGCAACGTGCTAAATATCTTCTCATCCAAGGACTTTGTGAAGATATCAGCTAGTTGTTCTTCGGTCTTCATGCTGGATGGAGATATCGCCCTTCAACACATGATCACGAAGAAAATGATGACGAATCTGAATGTGCTTTGTCTTCGAGTGCTGAACTGGGTTATGAGCAATCTTGATGGCACTCTCATTGTCACAATAGAGTGGCACATTCTTCACATTGATGCCGTAGTCCTTGAGAGTTTGCTTCATCCATAGCAATTGAGCACAGCACAAACCAGCAGCAATGTACTCAGCTTCAGCAGTAGAAAGTGATACGCAGTTCTGTTTCTTCGAAGACCAACAGACCAAGGATCGTCCGAGGAAATGTCATGTGCCTGATGTTGACTTGTGGTCCACACAATCACCAGCATAGTCAGAATCTGAATATCCAATGAGATCAAAAGCCGAGCCCTTGGGTAACCATAATCCAAGTGTTGGTGTGTGATCTAGATATCGAAGAATATGCTTCACGGCCTTATGGTGTGATTCCTTCGGTGTAGCTTGAAAGCGGGGACACATGCAAACACTAAGCATAATATCTGGCCTAGATGCACATAAATACAATAAAGAGCCAATCATGGAGCGGTATACCTTTTGATCAAAGTCAATACCATTTTCATCCGTACATAGATGGCCATTTGTGGGCATAGGGATTTTGACGCCTTTGCAATCTTGCATGCCGAATTTCCTCAATACATCCTTGTGGTATCTCTCCTGAGATATGAAGATGTCGTTTCGTTGTTGACGAACCTGAAGACCTAAGAAGAATTTCAATTCTCCCATCATAGACATTTGATATTTTTCACTCATCATATAGGCAAATTCATCACTATAACGTTGGTCGGTACAGCCAAAAATGATATCATCAACATATATTTGGCACACGAATAATTCATCATCATAAGCTTTGGTGAAAAGAGTTGGATCAAGTGAACCAGGTTTGAAGCCTTTCTTCATGAGGAATTCCTTCAAAGTATCATACCACGCCCGAGGGGCCTGCTTGAGGCCATAGAGGGCCTTATTGAGTCTGAAGACTTTGTCATGATGCTTTGGATCCTCAAAACCTGGGGGTTGAGCAACATATACTTCTTCCTCAAGCTTACCATTGAGAAATGCACTTTTCACATCCATTTGATATAAGATGATATTGTGATGGTTAGCATAAGCAAGTAATATGCAAATAGCCTCAAGTCTAGCAACAGGTGCAAAAGTTTCATCGCAATCAATTCCTTCAACCAGTGTGTAGCCTTGAGCTACAAGCCGTGCCTTATTCCTCACCACAAGGCCATTTTCATCTTGCTTGTTACGGTAGATCCATTTGGTGCCGATGATATTGTGCTTGTGAGGATCTGGTCACTTGACAAGTTCCCACACGTTGTTGAGCTTGAACTGATGTAATTCCTCTTGCATCGCTTGAATCCATTCAGGCTCCAGAATTGCTTCATCTACCTTAGTGGGCTCTGTGATAGAGATGAAAGCAAAGTTCCCACAAAAGTTAGACAAATGTGAAGCTTTTGAGTGTGTGAGAGGACATGGTGCTTTGATGTCATTGATGATTCTCTCAGTCTAAACTTCATTAGCAATGCGAGGATGAGCTGGTTGACAATGAGGAATTTGCTCAGTATTTTCTTCAGAGACATTTTCTTCAGGTGCACCAGCATGATGTTCTTCACGTTCTGGAATGACTTCTTCAGCAGATTCTTTGGTAGGAATGACATCCTTAGTAGCCTTGAATTTAATGGATTCCACATGTGGTATTTCATCTAGCACATGAGGTAGGTGCTCTCTTTGCGGTCCATTAGTCTCATCGAACCGCACATCTACAGTTTCAACAACCTTGTGGTGATAGGTGTTGAAGACTCTATAGGTGTGCGAGTCCTTTCCATAACCAAGCATAAAACCTTCATGTGCTTTTGGTGCAAATTTAGAATTGTGATGAGGATCTCTAATCCAACATTAAGCACCGAAGACTTTGAAATAACTCACATTGGGTTTCTTGTCAGTGAGGAGTTCATATGAGGTCTTTCTGAAGAATTTGTGAAGATATACCCTATTGATGATGTGGCACGCAGTATCAATTGCCTCGGGCCAGAAGCGAGGAGGCGTCTTGTACTCATCAAGCATAGTGCAAGCCATCTCAACAAGAGTCATGTTCTTGCGCTCCATGATGCCATTCTGCTGAGGAGTATAAGGGGCAGATAACTCATGAGTAATACCAAGTTCATCAAGATAATCATCAAGACCAGTATTCTTGAACTCAGTTCCATTGTCACTTCTGATGTGCTTGATCTTCACACCAAAGTTGGTTGAAGCCCTCGAGGAAAATCGTTTGAAGACTTCCTGCACTTCAGTTTTGTAAGTGATGATATGAACCCATGTATAACAAGAATAGTCATCAAAAATGACAAAGCCATATAGAGATGCAGCATTGGTATATGTGGCATAATGAGTAGGGCCAAAGAGATCCATGTGAAGCAATTCAAATGGACGAGTGGTAGTCATGATGGTCTTTGAGGGATGCTTGGCCTTCGTCATCTTTCCAGCTTCACAAGCTCCACACAAATGGTCCTTGAGGAATTTGACACGCTCGATGCCAATGACATGCTTCTTCTTCGCGAGCGTGTGCAAGTTCCTCATGCCAGCATGACCAAGTCGTCGATGCCATAGCCAGCCTTCTGAAGCTTTTGCAAGTAGACATGTAGTAGGTTGTGGTCCTGTAGAGAAATAAACAATATACAAATCTCCTCTCCTAAAGCCTTCGAAGACTTTGGAATTGTCAGATTCCATGATCACAACACAACGATACTTGCCAAAGACAACAACCATATCAAGATCACAAAGCATTGAGACAGACATGAGGTTGAACCCTAAGGACTCGACAAGCATGACTTTGTCCATGTGTCGATCCTTTGAGATGGCAACCTTACCTAGACCCAATACCTTGCTTTTTTCCTTTGTCGGCGTAGGTGATATGCTTCAGATGTGATGGAGATAAAGTAGTGTCCATCAATAAGCTCCTGTCACCAGTCATGTGATTTGTACATCCACTATCGAGGACCCACTCAGTGGCTTTGGGTTGATCATCCTGCAGATGAATTAGTGCATCTTACAAACTCATATACTTCATGAGTGAAGAATATGACATCAGTTTCATCAGATCAATTTTATCAAGCAATAGAATAGGTAAAGTACTACGAGGACGTGATAAATGAACATTCATTTCTTCATGATTAGCTTGCGTCCTTTCAAGCATATTCAGGTCTCTAGGAAATTCTTCAGATGTTTAAGTTCGTCTGGAGACCTGACCCTGCATAAGAGGTTATTTCTTTTTCTTCACCACCCACATTCGAAGGGGTGGCAAAGAGTTCATCATTCTGTGAGCTCCATAAGAGAAAGGTGGCATAGATGCCAATCCACTTCGTTTCACATAAGAGGGGTTAGGGTAAGCATATGAGTAAGCAGAGAAATTCTTCGAGGACTTATGAACATAATGATTTGAGGAATACTGCACATATTCATAACCCTTAGTCTTTCCCTGTGACGCAGAAGTGTTAGCACGATGATGTTCATATGAGGACTTTGATCCTTTTGAGGAATTTGATCCACGTGAGGGACGTGGTCCATATGAAGACTTGGATCCATATGAAGACTTTGGTCCATATGAAGAATTTGATCTGGAGTTCATATTCTTCACAGGTGGTGTCATGATGACATTAACCTGAAGACTTTCAAGGCACCTTTTGGGAACCCAGATTTTCTTCATGGGGGACCATTCCTGCAGTTAGTGCCAACATATCTAGCAAATACTTCACCATTCTGATTTTTGAATAGTTTATAATTGGAGTCAAATGACTCATCAGGAGAATATGAAGATTCACATGTAAAGCCAGATAAGGTAGATGGATCCACTGAAGGTCCTTTTGCAGAAACCCATGAGGTTTTGGGATACTGCTCAGGTTTCCAGTAGGTCCCATTAGCATTGAGTTTCCTCTCAAAGGCAATACCCTCTTTCCTAGGGTTCCTATTGAGGATCTGCTTTTTAAGCACATCACAAAGTGCCTGATGCCCTTTGAGGCTTTTGTACATGCCTGTCACATACAATTCCTTCAGCCCTGCATGGTCAGTGATACTAGCAGCATCCTCAGATGAGGAATTGGTGATAGCAGAGATAGTTGAAGAATTTGCAGCAATAGAAGCATTTAAACTTTCAGGTGAAGAATTAGCATATTCACGTTCAATGCACTTCAAACATGGAGGATTAAATTCTTCCTGAGTAGCAATGATTTGTTGATCAAGTAATGAATCACGCTCCTTCTGAAGATCTTCATAACTCCGCCTTAGCTGCTCAAGGTCTTGCTTTCTTTGAAGAAATCATAAGAAAGCTTCTCATGATCAGATAAGAGAGTGTTATGATGACTCTGAAGATTATCAAACTTAGTCTGAAGTCTCTGAAGACTTTCAGCCAAAGCTTTCGAACGATCCATTTCTTCACCCAACATATCATCGCTTTTGTCTAGCATATTTTGAACCTTTTCGAGAGCCTTTTGTAGTTTCACAGCCATCTTAGCAAGTTTAGAATAGCTAGGTGTCAGTGTCAAAACCGGCGGATCTCGGGTAGGGGTCCCGAACTGTGCGTCTAAGGCGGATGGTAACAGGAGGCAGGGGACACGATGTTTTACCCAGGTTCGGGCCCTCTTGATGGAGGTAAAACCCTACGTCCTGCTTGATTATTCTTGATAATATGAGTAGTACAAGAGTTCATCTACCACGAGATCGGAGAGGCTAAACCCTAGAAGCTAGCCTATGGTATGATTGTATGTTGTCCTACGGACTAAAACCCTCCGGTTTATATAGACACCGGAGGGGGCTAGGATTACACAAGGTCAGTTACAAAGGAGGAGATATACATATCCGTATTGCCTAGCTTGCCTTCCATGCCAAGTAGAGTCCCATCCGGACACGGGACGAAGTCTTCAATCTCGTATCTTCATAGTCCAACAGTCCGGCCGAAGGATATAGTCCGGCTGTCCGGAGACCCCCTAATCCAGGACTCCCTCAGTAGCCCCTGAACCAGGCTTCAATGACGATGAGTCCGACGCGCAGTGTTGTCTTCAGCATTGCAAGGCAGGTTCCTCCTTCGAATACATCACGGAAGAGTTTGAATACAAGGATAGTGTCCGACCCTGCAAAATAAGTTCCACACACCACCATAGAGAGAATAATATTTCCACAAATCTAATCTGCTGACACGTTTTGGCAGCATGACATCACGCCACGGCCCAGTAATTATTTGAACTGTTTTTCTTTAACCAGCCCCGCACATAACGCGAGGCGATTTCTTGACACGTCTTGTCAAAGCAAAGATCGTGTTCCCCTTATTACGGGATTCTCATCAATACAAACGTGGGTAACCCAACCGTGCCTGTTGGTATGACTCCTAGATTTTAGTTAAGTATCTAATGGCCATGAGGAGGACGCCTGATATTCATCCCCTTTATAAAGGGGACAAGGATTTTTCTTTTTTCCCTCCCGTGCTCAATCGAATCCTTCCCCCGCCTCGAGTTCTAACACCCAAAGCCCAGGTCAGGTGCTTCGGACCTTCAATCATGTCCGGATCCAGCCTTCAAGGCCGGTGGATGCCTTCCTCCGTCACGGAGGAGGACATCAAGAAGTTGAGGGAGGCCAGATATCTGACCGCCGAAATTTCGCATAGGCTGCCCGCCCGAGGGCGGGTCGTCCCTACTCCCGAACCCAACGAGAGCGTTGTGTTCGTCTCCCACTTCCTCCGAGGACTAGGCCTCGCTCTGGATCCCTTTGTTAGGGGTCTTATGTTCTATTACGGGCTGGATTTTCACGATCTGGCCCTGGATTCCCTTCTTCACATCTCGTCATTTATTGTTGTTTGTGAGGCCGTCCTCCGCATTACCCCTCACTTCGGCCTGTGGCTCAAGACCTTCGATGTGAAGCCGAAGATGGTCGAGGGGTAGTACGCAGCATGCGGAGGTGCTTTAATAAGCAAAATTGCTGACGCTCCATGGCCAAAGGGATCCATTCCATAGGTGTCCGGAATGTGGCAACGGGAGTGGTTCTACGTCACAGCTCCCTGAAGTGCCAAGTGGGTAGCTGCCCCCACCTTTCGCTCAGGCCCTCCACCACAACTGATGGCATGGATCCGCAGGGGGCTGAGCTGGGGTCCAGCCAAGGACATGCCAATACTGCAGAGCCGTACCCGAGATCTCTTCGAGGGAGATTTCAGTCTGGTTATGGTAATGCAAGTTATGCTGGTTCGTTGAGTCCAACCTTGCAAACGCCGGCCCCTCCGCATGTGGGAATTCAACCCGGAAGGACCATGCACTATTCAGAATTTCCTCGGCATGACGCAAGAGGAGATGTACAAATCGTTCTTTGGACCCCGAATAGAGTGTCCAGACACTACCGAACACGTGGGCCTGAGCTGCAACCGCCCCGCTGCCCAAGTAAGTAATCCCATGGCCGAACACACTATCCTTTTATTTATCATGACATCATTCTGAAGAATCGCTCTTTGACCAGGACTGGATAACAAAGGCGAAGATGATCCGGTGTTCGGCCCCCCTTCCTGAAGGCTTGGACAATCCGGTGCTGGAAAAGATGCTCGAGCCAGCACCCTGCCTGGTGCCCTCCAAGGAAGATGAAGGGGGGAATAATGAGGCTAGCGTCTCCACGAAGGAGATTAGCCGGAGAGAAGGAACTGGAACTTTCTCTACCCAAGGAAGGAAGAGAACCGCCTCTGCGGACCCGGAGACAATGGTCTCCAAACGAGGGAAGAAATCTCCGCCGGAGGGTCCTGCCCTGGGGGATACCCTGGCCGTACTATGACCTCAAGGGGACCAACCCTCCCCTGAGCTGTAAGTAAAAGGGGTAGTTAATAACGAAAATATCTTGCTCTACTTCTGAGGAAAATAATCAAAGCATTTATCTTGCAGCTCGGATCTTAGCCCTTCTCAGCAGAGCTCGTCTTCGGGGGATCTTCTTCCGGAGATGATGGAGAGCGAAACACCTCCCCCTGCCACACCGCCTCACGAAGTGGGTGACCCCGAGGTGTCGTCGTGGAGGGTTTCTCCGGATCCGGCAAGGCCAGAAGGTAATCTTATGGCCACCCAAAGTCCTCAGCATCCGGCTCTCGAAGAGAGTCATCAAAAGAGTCTGGCACCGTCTGGTGTGCGGTCGGACGTACTGAGGGGTCTGCTGGAGCACGCGGCTATCTCAGAAGAGAACACACATTGATGGGTACGGTGATTGAAAGGATTTCGTCCGCCGAAAGCGGGTTACATGAAGCTTTTATGAGTCTACTGACGGGTTTTGAGGTACGTGAAATGATGTACATTTTTAACAGTATCGCACATTTTTAGATGTGCCCTGTGTAGATAGTAGCCCCTGAGACTCTGGTTTCGTCGAAAACGGCGGCAAATAGAGGATCATAGTCCCAGGTAATAACCAGACTGCCTTTATGTGCAGGTGGTGGAAGCTTCGGTGGCTAGCCGGACTGATGGGTATGCCGAACTAAAGCGGCAGCTAGATGCGGCAGATGCCGACATCGTGCTTGTTAACAAGCGGCTTGACGAGGCATAGCGTGAGTGGCCTTTCTGGTGATCGTCACATAATAAGAGCATCATGATGCCAGTATCTTTAATATGTTGTGACTGCAGATGGAGCGGCCACCGTGGAGACCCTTCGGGTGGAGCTTGCCCGAGCCAAGGAGCAAGCAAGGAGTAGCAATGCGGTCGCTTTGCAAGTGGCCGAAGAGTTAAGGGCCGAACAGGCCGCACATTGCGAGAGCAAAGAAAAAATTGCCAAGATGGTCGTGGAGTTAAAAGATGCTGCTGACCGTTACCGGATTCTTGAAGAGGAAAACTGAGCGAAGGCGACGGACCTGGAGAAGGCCCGGGTGGCTGCCAAGGAAGCCCGCTCCAAAATTAGAGCGACGAAGGAGGAGCTGAATCAAGCTGCAGATATCGTTTCTGGGAAGCCCTTCTTGTTGCGGACTAAGTTCGGAGATATGAAGTATGCTCCTCTGGACCGGCTATGGAGTTCTGAAGACGCGTACATGGATTTGGCTGCAAGTGTTGCTGATGCAGCCGAGTACTTCAAGGATCAGAAAGGTCCCGAAGTGGAAAAGTTGTTCTGGTCACAGTTTCACGCTCCAGTCCGTCCGCTGCTACTGAATGAGCGATTGACCGGTTGGTCCGAGCTCCATAGGTTGTCCGGACTTGCCATGAGGTTCGTAGTGGATCACCTGTGGCCGGGAGGGCCAAGGCCGAGTAGCTACTTTAGCTTAGTGCAACAATTCCTTGAAGTTGTGCCATGCATCGATGCTGTAAAGAGATCAGCGTGCATAGAAGGTGCGCGGATGGCCCTTGCCCGTGTCAAAACATATTGGGCGGAGATGGAGGCCACCACTGTTGCGGCACAGGGTTCGGCCATAGGACGATTGGCCACCGAGCACTACTTTGAAGAAGTTCTTGAAGGCGCACGTTTGATAGAGGCTCGGTGCTCGAAGAATATTATGTTTAAGTGACATGTATTCCCATTGTAAGAACAATGTTTTATTGAGTTTATCGAGGCTGTATTTATACTTTTGCCCGAAAGTACTATGATGCCTCCTGTGCGGCCGTTTATGTATATATGTATATAACCTGAAAGATGGCAGTCGTCGGCTTCAGCCCCCACGCATATAATGCGGGGGTGTTCACAGAAGATGCATGTTCACACTTGATCCAACGTCTTGGTCCATTAAGGAGGTGATAGTGCAGCGAACTAGGTAACCGGACTATAATGCTTTAACACTTTCACTTAGCTAGAGGAGTCTGACACTGGGGCTACTATATAGCCCCTGGTGGCTCCGCGCTCATCTGGATTCACGGCGCGTACATGCCTGGTCGGGAAACGGCCCTTCATTAAGGCGGAGGAATCCTGAAGATTCCGCTAGGTCATCGAGTGGTTGACCAGTCTCACGCTATATCATGACAGTCAGTTTTCTGCTTTCTCTACTGAGGTGCTCGTCCGGATGAACCAGGGCACAATCGCAGTAGTTCTCCCGATGCCGCCTTAGCCGATAGAGCGGAACGTAAGGCGGCAAAACACAAGAGTTAGGCAAGCCCAACATTTGACCAAAGACATGATTCGGAGCTGATGCACATAAGGCCAAACTCGCGACACCGAACACTCCCCAAGGTATTCGGTCTTTATGATGTAAACCGGGCCTAAACAGTGCCCTTTATAATAAGCCCCTGGTGTCCAGGTACGTGCAATATTCTGACATGGCCACATGCCAATACGTCAGCATCCTTCTCAATTGTATTGAGAATCCGAGGGATGTGTATCAACAAGAGACAGTAAAAAAGGTTTACGCAGGGTCTTAATCTAAAAAGAATCCTTAGAACGGGTCCCTGCTGCACGTCTGCGCCTGTGTGTCCGTTGTGCCGTATTCTGGACGGGTTTATCACGATGGTCATCTGAAAAAGAGAGGAACTTAATTGAAAAGTTGCCGTGCAAAAGGTAAGTTATACTAAATAGACAATATATAGTTCAAAATGACTAAAGTTGGGCCTAATTGCCACTTGTTTGCGCGTGTTGAGCCCCTTGTATTGTAATAGGGGTATAGCCATCAAACCTGTATCAATTACATATAGCTGCACCGGACTCGTCCAACCGTGTCCGTGGTCTTAACGACCTGTCAGAATCTTTAGTTGGTGAGGCCGTTTAGTGTGCGGCTGACAAGGCAGCCGCACGGTATTCCGCGCACAAGGAGCGCTCAATATTTCCGTTTACAATAATGATGCCACGTGGATCGGCCATCTTAAGCATGAGAGAAGCGTAATGTGGTATTGCGTTAAAGAGAGCGAAAGCTTCGCGTCCGAGTAGTGCTTGATAGCCGCTTTGGAACGAAGTGACGTGGAAAGTTAAATTTTCGCTGCGGAAGTTATCAGGAAAGCCGAATATCACCTCTAGTAGCAAGGAGCCCGTGCAATGGGCTTCTAGGCCTGGCGTTACTCCTTTAGAGGTAGTATTGCTATGGCTAATTTTTATTGGGTCTATCCCCATTTTGTGGACTGTGTCCTGATATATCAGGTTTAAAATACTGCCGCCGTCCATCAGGACTCGTGTGAAGTGGTATCCGTCTATTATCAGGTCTAACACCAAGGCAGCCCATCATGCATGCTGTATACTTGCTGAGTAATCCTGATGGTCAAAGGTGATTGGTTGGGATGACCAGTGGCGGAACTCCGCGGTGATAGGCCCTGGGGCATGTGTCTCTAGGAGTGCCGCTTTGTTTCTCCCCTTTGTCATGTGTAACACGTTTACTGTTTTGACTTCTGGTGGGAATGTCTTCTGTTCCCCAGTGCTTTGCTTGCGAGGCTCGTCCTCGTCTTCGGTTGGTGTATCCTGCCCCTTGTGTTCGGCGTTGAGCTTGCCGGACTGCTTGAAGACCCAACATTCTCTATGGGTATGGTTTGCAGGTTTATCGGGGGTGCTATGGATCTGACATATTTTATCCAGAATCTTGTTTAGGCTGGACAGTTCGTCTCTGTTGCCTTTGGAGGGCAGCTTTTGTTGACCTGGCCGAGAGCTTCTGAATCCGGCGTTTACCGCCGTGCTCTTCGGGCTGTCTTCTTTATTCCGGCGCTTGTTTTTGCTGCGCTGTGGTTTCCTATTTTCGTCCCTGACTTCGGATGTACTTGGGTCACTGCTACCGCATTGCGCTAACCAGCTATCCTCGCCCGCGCAAAAGCGGGTCATGAGGCTTGTTAATGCTGCCATTGTTCTCGGCTTTTCTTGGCCGAGTTGTCTGGCAAGCCACTCGTCTCGAACGCTGTGCTTAAAAGCTGCTAAGGCTTCGGCGTCCGGGCAGTCAACTATTTGTTTCTTTTTAGTGAGGAACCTGTTCCAAAGCTTTCGGGCTGACTCTCCGGGTTGTTGGGTTATATGACTTAAATCGTCTGCATCCGGAGGTCGAACATAGGTCCCTTGAAATTTTTCCCGAAAAGCGTCTTTGAGCTCTTCCCAGCTTCCAATGGAGTTTTCAGGGAGGCTTTTAAGCCAGTGCCAAGCTGGCCCTTTGAGCTTGAGGGGTAAGTACTTGATGGCGTGGAGATCATCTCCTCGAGCCATATGGATATGGAGGATGTAATCCTCAATCCAGACCCCAGGGTCTGTCGTTCCATCGTACGCCTCTATGTTTATGGGTTTGAATCCCTCTGGAAATTCATGATCCAGCACCTCATCGGTGAAACATAGGGGGTGTGCGGCACCCCTGTATTTGGGTGTGCCGTGGTATTGGGATGTTTGTTGTGTTGCATTGCGTGCTGGAGCGCGCTTGCGTGGCCCGTAGATGGATCTGGTTGCGCCATACTTTTGATGCGAGTCCCCACGTGGATCGCATATTGGCTTATGTGCAGCGTCGTTTGCCGCTTTATGTTGGCCACGAGGTCGTCTATCCGACCATATGGCCGTTTTGTTTTTTGATTGCGGGGGAACTAAGGCCTCCTCATCGAATTCAGGTAGCAACTTTCGCTTCGGGTAGCTCTTGGTGTGGCGATTACCGCCGTACTTCGCTTCAGTGTTGAGTACTTCACTCCATCTGATTCTGAGTGTGTCTTGTGCAGCCCTGAGCATTTGCTTCTGCTTTTTCAGACTCCTCGCAGTGGCAACAAGCCGTTTATGGGTGTTCTGTTGCTCCGGGTGTCTATCCGGTGTGATGTTATCCGGACTGTTATGTTCGATGGAGTCGGGTTGTTCGGTTTGATTCTCTGTGTTGCCGTGGTCGGACGATGGTTCAATGCCATGTTTGTCGTCCGCTGGCTCACCTTGCTCTATAGCTGGGTTTATATGATCGCTATTTCTGCCACGGCGGGATTTGGAGCGACGATTACGCTGCCGCTTTGACTGCTTCTCGAGGGAACAATCCTTCGATGTGTCCTTCCGCTCTTTGTCCTTGTTTTCTTTCGGTGCGTCCACCATGTATACATCATATGATGAAATGGGCGTCCAGTGCCATGTGGGCAGTGGTTCCTGTTCGTCTCCTGCATCGTCGTCCATACCGTCGATGTCTTCGGAGTCAAAGTCGAGCATGTCGGTCAAATCGTCGACAGCGGCTACTAAGTGGGTGGTGGGTGGGCGGCGAATTTCTTCGTCATCCGCATCCCAATCCTACCGGACATAGTTCGACCAGGACTCTCCTGACAGGGAGAGAGAGCTTAATGAGTTTAGTATGTCGCCGAAGGGCGAGTGCTGAAAGATATCCGCGGAGGTGAACTCCATGATCGGCGCCCAATTGGATTCGATTGGCACGGGCGCAGGCGGTTCGGAGTCCGTGGCCGGGGAAGAATCCGGTAGTTCGGCGTCGCGGCTCCTGTGAAGGATAAGGTCGATATTCGGCTCAATCGCCGCTGAGAATACGGCCTCCGTGGCGGGGTCTATCCACCCGTCCATGGTTGGCGCAATGGGCTCCGAATTGAGGGTCAGAGCGGTTGCCGGTGCGGTCTCCTGAACATTGTCCGATGGTAGAGCTAAATCATGCACATCGTGACCGTGCGGCGCACTCGGCAAGGGCTCCAATCCGTCGAAGATCAAGTCTCCGCGGATGTCGGCCGTGTGGCCAGGGGCGTAACTCTCGATCTGCTCTAGATGGCCAAGCGAGTTGGCCCGAAGTGCGAAGCCACCGAATACAAAGATCTGTGCGGGGAGAAAAGTCTCACCCTGGACTGCATCGCTATCGATGATCCAAGGAGCCATCAAGCCTAACGGCAATGATACAGAGGAACTCTCAACTAAAGCACCAATGTCAGTGTCAAAACCGGCGGATCTCGGGTAGGGGGTCCCGAACTGTGCATGTAAGGCGGATGGTAATAGGAGGCAGGGGACACGATGTTTTACCCAGGTTCGGGCCCTCTTGATGGAGGTAAAACCCTACGTCCTGCTTGATTATTCTTGATAATATGAGTAGTACAAGAGTTGATCTACCATGAGATCGGAGAGGCTAAACCCTAGAAGCTAGCCTATGGTATGATTGTATGTTGTCCTACGGACTAAAAACCTCCGGTTTATATAGACACCGGAGGGGGCTAGGGTTACACAAGGTCGGTTACAAAGGAGGAGATATACATATCCGTATTGCCTAGCTTGCCTTCCACGCCAAGTAGAGTCCCATCCGGACACGGGATGTAGTCTTCAATCTCATATCTTCATAGTCCAACAGTCCGGCCGAAGGATATAGTCCGGCTGTCCGGAGACCCCCTATTCTAGGACTCCCTCAGTAGCCCCTGAACCAGGCTTCAATGACGATGAGTCCGGCGCGCAGTGTTATCTTCGACATTGCAAGGCGGGTTCCTCCCCCGAATACATCACGGAAGAGTTTGAATACAAGGATAGTGTCCGACCCTGCAAAATAAGTTCCACACACCACCGTAGAGAGAACAATATTTCCACAAATCTAATCTACTGACACGTTTTGGCAGCATGACATCATGCCACGGCCCGGTAATTATTTGAACTGTTTTCTTTAACCAGCCCCGCACATAATGCGAGGCGGTTTCAAGGCACGTCTTGTCAAAGCAGAGATCGTGTTCCCCTTATTACGGGATTCTCATCAATACAAACATGGGTAACCCAACCGTGCCTGTTGGTATGACTCCTAGATTTTAGGTAAGTCTCGAACGGCCATGAGGAGGACGCCTGATATTCATCCCCTTTATAAAGGGACCAGGCTTTTTCTTTTTTCCCTCCCGTGCTCAATCGAATCCTGCCCCCGCCTCGAGTTCTAACACCCAAAGCCCAGGTCAGGTGCTTCAGACCTTCAATCATGTCTGGATCCAGCCTTCAAGGCCGGTGGATGCCTTCCTCCATCACGGAGGAAGACATCAAGAAGTTGAGGGAGGCCAGATATCTGACCGCCGAAATTTCGCATAGGCTGCCCGCCCGAGGGCAGGTCGTCCCTACTCCCGAACCCAACGAGAGCATTGTGTTCATATCCCACTTCCTCCGAGGACTAGGCCTCGCTCTGGATCCCTTTGTTAGGGGTCCTACGTTCTATTATGGGCTGGATTTTCATGATCTGGCCCCGGATTCCCTTCTTCACATCTCGTCATTTATTGTCGTTTGTGAGGCCTTCCTCCGCATTACCCCTCAATTAGGCATGTGGCTCAAGACCTTTGATGTGAAGCCGAAGATGGTTGAGGGGCAGTACGCAGCGTGCGGAGGTGCTATAATAAGCAAAATTGTTGACGCTCCGTGGCCGAAGGGTTCCATTCCAGAGGTGTCCGGATTGTGGCAACGGGAGTGGTTCTACGTCACAGCTCCCCGAAGTGCCAAGTGGGTAGCTGCCCCACCTTTCGCTCGGGCCCTCCACCACAACTGATGTCATGGATCAGTAGGGGGCTGAGCTGGGGTCCAGCCAAGGACGTGCCAATACTGCAGATCCGTATCCGAGATCTCTTCGAGGGAGATTTCATTCTGGTTATGGTAATACAAGTTATGCTGGTTCGTCGAGTCCAGCCTTGCAAACGCCGGCCCCTCCGCATGTGGGACTTCAACCCGGAAGGACCGTGCACTATTCAGAATTTCCTCGGCATGACGCAAGAGGAGATGTACAAATCGTTCTTTGGACCCCGAATAGAGTGTCCGGACACTACCGATGACGTGGGCCTGAGCTGCAACCGCCCCGCTGCCCAAGTAAGTAATCCCATGGCCGAACACATTGTCCTTTTATTTATCATGACATCATTCTGAAGAATCACTCTTTGACCAGGATTGGATAACAAAGGCGAAGATGATCCGGTGTTCGGCCCCCCTTCCTGAAGGCTTGGACAATCCGGTGCTGGAAAAGATACTCGAGCCAGCACCCTGCCTAGTGCCCTCCAAGGAAGATGAAGGGGGGAATAATGAGGCTAGCGTCTCCACGAAGGAGATTAGCCGGAGAGAAGGAACTGAAACTTCCTCTACCCAAGGAAAGAAGAGAACCGCCTCTGCGGACCCGAAGACAATGGTCTCCAAACGAGGGAAGAAATCTCTGCCGGAGGGTCCTGCCCTGGGGGATACCCTGGCCGTACTATGCCCTCAAGGAGACCAGCCCTCCCCTGAGCTGTAAGTAAAAGGGGTAGTTAATAACGAAAATATCTTGCTCTACTTCTGAGGAAAATAATCGAAGCATTTATCTTGCAGTTCGGATCTTAGCCCTTCTCAGCAGAGCTCGTCTTCGGGGGATCTTCTTCCGGAGATGATGGAGAGCGAAATGCCTCCCCCTACCACACCGCCTCACGAAGCGGGCGACCCCGAGGTGTCGTCGCGAAGGGTTTCTCTGGATCCGGCAAGGCCAGAAGGTAATCTTATGGCCACCCAAAGTCCTCAGCATCCGGCTCTCGAAGACAGTCATCAAAAGAGTCTGACACCGTCTGGTGTGCGGTCGGACGTACTAAGGGGTCTGCTGGAGCATGTGGATATCTTAGAAGAGCACCGCACATTGATGGGTACAATGATTGAAAGGATTTCGTCCGCCGAAAGCGGGTTGCATGAAATTTTTATGAGTCTACTGACGGTTTTTGAGGTACGTGAAATGATGTACATTTTTAATGGTACCGCACAATTTTAGATGTGCCCTGTGTAGATAGTAGCCCGTGAGACTACGGTTGTCGTCGAAAACGGAAGCAAACAGAGGATCATAGTCCCAGGTAATAACCAGACTGCCTTTAGGTGCAGGTGGTGGAAGCTCCGGTGACTAGCCGGACAGATGGGTATGCCGAACTAAAGCGGCAGCTGGATGCGGCAGATGTCGACATCGTGCTTGTCAACAAGCGGCTTGAGGAGGCACAAGGTGAGTGGCCTTTCTGGTGATCGTCACATAATAAGAGCAACATGATGCCAGTATCTTTAATATGTTGTGACTACAGATGGAGCGGCCACCATGGAGACCCTTTGGGTGGAGCTTTCCCGAGCCAAGGAGCAAGCAAGGAGTAGCAATGCCGCCACTTTGCAAGAGGTCGAAGAGTTAAGGGCCGAACAGGCTGCACATTGCGAGAGCAAATTAAAAATTGCCAAGATGGCCATGGAGTTAAAATATGCTACTGACCGTTACCGGATTCTTGAAGAGGAAAACCGGGCGAAGGCGACGGACCTGGAGAAGGCCCGGGTGGCTGCCAAGGAAGCCCGCTCCAAAATTAGAGCGACGAAGGAGGAGCTGAATCAAGCTGCAGATATCATGTCTGGGAAGCCCTTCTTGTTGCGGACTAAGTTCGGAGATCCAAAGTATGCTCCTCTGGACCGGCTATGGAGTTTTGCGGACGCGTACATGGATTTGGCTGCAAGTGCTGCTGATTCAGCCGAGTACTTCAAGGATCAGAAAGGTCCCGAAGTGGAAAAGTTGTTTTGGTCACAGTTTCACGCTCCAGTCCGTCCGCTGCTGCTGAATGAGCGATTGACCAGTTGGGCCGAGCTCCATAGGATGTACGGACTTTCCATGAGGTCCGTAGTGGATCACCTGTGGCCGGGAGGGCCAAGGCCGAGTAGCTACTTTAGCTTAGTGCAATAATTCCTTAAAGCTGTGCCACGCATCGATGCTGTAAAGAGATCAGCGTGCATAGAAGGTGCGTGGATGGCCCTTGCGCGTGTCAAAACATACTAGGCAGAGATGGAGGCCACCACTGTTGCGGCACAGGGTTCGGCCATAGGCTGAGTGGCCGCCGAGCAATACTTTGAAGAAGTTCTTGAAGGCGCTCGTTTGATAGAGGCTCAGTGCTCGAAGAATATTATGTTTAAGTGACATGTATTCCCATTGTAAGAACAATGTTTTACTGAGTTTATCAAGGCTATATTTATACTTTTGCCCGAAAGTACTATGATGCCTCCTATGCGGTCGTTTATGTATATATGTATATAACCTGAAAGATGGCAGTCGTCGGCTTCAGCCCCCACGCATATAATGCGGGGGTGTTCGCAGAAGATGCATGTTCACACTTGATCCAACGTCTTGGTCCATTAAGGAGGTGATAGCACAGCCAACTAGGCAACCGGACTATAATGCTTTAACACTTTCACTTAGCCAGAGGAGTTTGACACTGGGGCTACTATATAGCCCTTGGTGGCTCCGCGCTCATCCGGATTCGGGGCGCGTACATGCCTGGCCGGGAAACGGCCCTTCGTTAAGGTGGACGAATCCCGAAGATTCCGCTAGGTCATCGAGTGGTTGACTGATCTCACGCTATATCATGACAGTCAGTTGTCGGCTTTCTCTACTGATGTGCTCGTCCGGATGAAACAGGGCACAATCGCAGTAGTTCTCCTGGTGCCGCCTTAGCCGATAGAGCGGAACATAAGGCAGCAAAACACAGGAGCCGGGCAAACCCAACATCTGACCAGAGACATGATTCGGAGCTAATGCATATAAGGCCAAACTCGCGACGCCGAACACTCCCTAAGGTATTCGGTCTTTATGATGTAAACCGGGCCTAAATAGTGCCCTTTATAATAAGCTCCTGGTGTCCAGGTACGTGCAATATTCTGACGTGGCCACATGCCAATACGTCAGCATCCTTCTCACTTGTATTGAGAATCCGAGGGATGTGTATCAACAAGAGACAGTAAAAAAGGTTTATGCAGGGTCTTAATCTAAAAAGAATCCTTAGAACGGGTCCCTGCTGCACGTCTGCGCCTGTGTCTCTGTTATGCCGTATTCTGGACGGGTGTAGCACGATGGCCATCTAAAAAAGAGAGGAACTTAATTGAAAAGTTGGCGTGCAAAAGGTAAGTTATACTAAATAGACAATATATAGTTCAAAATGAGTAAAGTTGGGCCTAATTGCCACTTGTTTGCACATGTTGAGTCCCTTGTATTGTAATAGGGGTATAGCCATCAAACCTGTATCAATTACATATAGCTACACCGGACTCGTCCAACCATGTTCGTGGTCTTAACGACCTGTCAGATGCTTTAGTTAGTGAGGCTGTTTAGTGTGCGGCTAACAAGGCAGCTGCACGGTCTTCCACGCGCAAGGAGCGCTCAATATTTCACTTTACTGTAATGATGCCACGTGGACCGGGCATCTTAAGCATGAGAGAAGCGTAATGTGGTATTGCGTTAAAGCGAGCGAAAGCTTCACGTCCGAGTAGTGCTTGATAGCCGCTTTGGAACGAAGAGATGTGGAAAGTTAAATTTTCGCTGCGGAAGTTATCTGGAAAGCCGAATATAACCTCTAGTAGCAGGGAGCCCGTGCAATGGGCTTCTGGGCCTGGCGTTACTCCTTTAAAGGTAGTATTGCTATGGCTAATTTTTATTGGGTCTATCCCCATTTTGCGGACCGTGTCCTGATATATCAGGTTTAAACTACTGCCGACGTCCATCAGGACTTGTGTGAAGTGGTATTCGTCTATTATCGGGTCTAACACCAAGGCAGCCCATCCTGCCCGTTGGATACTTGCCGAGTAACCCCGATGGTCGAAGGTGATTGGTTGGGACGACCAGTGGCGGAACTCCATGGTGATTGGCCCTGGGGCATGTGTCTCTAAGAGTGCCGCTTTGTTTCTCCCCTTTGTCACGTGTAACACGTTTATTGTTTTGACTTCTGGTGGGAATGTCTTCTGTTCCCCAGTGCTTTGCTTGCGACGCTCGCCCTCGTCTCCGCTTGGTGTAACCTGCCCCTTGTGTTCGGCGTTCAGCTTGCCGGACTGCTTGAAGACCCAACATTCTCTATGGGTATGGTTTGCAGGTTTATCGGGGGTGCTGTGGATCTGACATATTTTATCATGTACCTTGTTTAGGCTGGACAGTTCGTCTCTATTGCCTTTGGAGGGCAGCTTTTGCTGACCTAGCCGAGAGCTTCTGAATCCGGCGTTTACCATCGTGCTCTTCGGGCTGTCTTCTTTATTCCGGCGCTTGTTTTTGCTGCGCCGTGGTTTCCCATTTTCGTCCCTGACTTCGGATGTACTTGGGTCGCTGGTGCCGCATCGGGCTAACAAGCTATCCCCGCCCACGCAAAAGCGGGTCATGAGGCTTGTTAATGCTGCCATTGTTCTTGGCTTTTCTTGGCCGAGGTGTCTGGCAAGCCATTCATCTCGAACGCTGTGCTTAAAAGCTGCTAAGGCTTTGGCGTCTGGGTAGTCGACTATTTGGTTATTTTTAGTGAGGAACCTGTTCCAAAGGTTTCGGGCTAACTCTCTGGGCTGTTGGGTTAGATGACTTAAATCATCTGCATCCGGAGGTCGGACATAGGTCCCTTGAAAATTTGCTCGAAAAGCGTCTTCGAGCTCTTCCCAGCTTCCAATGGAGTTTCGGGGAGGCTTTTAAGCCAGTGCTGAGCTGGCCCTTTGAGCTTGAGGGGTAAGTACTTGATGGCGTGGAGATCGTCTCCTCGAGCCATATGGATATGGAGGATGTAATCCTCAATCCAGAGCCTAGGGTCTGTCGTTCCATCGTACGCCTCTATGTTTACGGGTTTGAATCCCTCTAGAAATTCATGGTCCAGCACCTCATCGGTGAAACATAGGGGGTGTGCGGCACCCCTGTATTTGGGTGTGCCGTGGTATTGGGATGTTTGTTGTGTTGCATTGCAAGCTAGAGCGCGCTTGCGTGGCCCGTAGATGGATCTGGTTGCGTCGTACTTTTGATGCGAGTACCCACGTGGATCGCGTATTGGCTTATGTGCGGCATCATTTGCCGCTTTATGTTGGCCACGAGGTCGTCTATCTGACCGGATGGCCGTTTTGTTTTTTAATTGCGGGGGATCTAAGGCCTCCTCATCGAATTCAGGTAGCAACTTTCGCTTCGGGTAGCTCTTGGTGTGGCGATTAACGCCGTACTTCGCTTTAGTGTTGAGTACTTCACTCCATCTGATTCTGAGTGTATCTTGTGCAGCCCTGAGCCTTTGCTTCTGCTTTTTCAGACTCCTCGCAGTGGCAACAAGCCATTTATGGGTGTTCTGTTGCTCCGGGTGTCTGTCCGGTGTGATGTTATCTGGACTGTTATCTTCGACGGAGTCGGGTTGTTCGGTTTGATTCTCCGTGTTGCCGTGGTCGGACGATGGTTCAATGCCATGTTTGTCGTCCGCTAGCTCACCTTGCTCTATCGCTGGGTTTATATGATTGCTATTTCTGCCGAGGCGGGATTTGGAGCGGCGCTTACGCCGCCGCTTTTACTGCTTCTTGAGGGAACAATCCTTCGATGCGTCCTTCCGCTCTTCGTCGTTGTTTTCTTTCGGTGCGTCCACCATGTATACATCATATGATGAAGTGGGCATCTAGTGCCCTGTGGGCAGTGGTTCCTGTTCGTCTCCTGCATCGTCGTCCATACCGTCGATGTCTTCGGAGTCGAAGTCGAGCATGTCGGTCAAATCGTCGACAGTGGCTACTAAGTGGGTGGTGGGTGGGCGGCGAATTTCTTCGTCATCCGCATCCCAATCCTGTCGGACATAGTTCGGCCAGGACTCTCTTGACAGGGAGAGAGAGCTTAATGAGTTCAGTATGTCGCCGAAGGGCGAGTGCTGAAAGATATCCGCGGAGGTGAACTCCATGATCGGCGCCCAATCGGATTCGATAGGCACGGGCGCAGGCGGTTTAGAGTCTGTGGCCGGGGAAGATTCTGGTAGTTCGGCGTCGCGGCTCCTGTGAAGGGTAAGGTCGATATTCGGCTTGATCGCCACTGAGAATATGGCCTCCGTGGCGGGGTCTATCCACATGTCCATGGATGGCGCAATGGCTCCGAATTGAGGGTCGGAGCGGTTGCCGGTGCGGTCTCCTGAACACTGTCTGATGGTAGAGCTAAATCATGCACATCGTGACCGTGCGGCGCACTCGGCAAGGGCTCGAATCCGTCGAAGATCAAGTCTCCACGGATGTCGGCCGTGTGGTTTAAGCTTCCAAACCTGACCTGGTGACCAGGGGCGTAACTCTCGATCTGCTTCAGATGGCCAAGCGAGTTGGCTGTAGTGCGAAGCCGCCGAATATAAAGATCTGTCCGGGGAGAAAAGTCTCACCCTGGACTGCATCGCTATCGATGATCAAAGGAGCCATCAAGCCTAACAGCGATGACATAGAGGAACTCTCAATGAAAGCACCAATGTCGGTGTCAAAACCGGCGGATCTCGGGTAGGGGGTCCCGAACTGTGCGTCTAAGTCGGATGGTAATATGAGGCATGGGACACGATGTTTTACCAAGGTTCGGGCCCTCTTGATGGAGGTAAAACCCTACGTCCTGCTTGATTATTCTTGATAATATGAGTAGTACAAGAGTTGATCTACCACGGGATCAGAGAGGCTAAACCCTAGAAGCTAGCCTATGGTATGATTGTATGTTGTCCTATGGACTAAAGCCCTTCGGTTTATATAGACACCGGAGGGGGCTAGGGTTACACAAGGTCGGTTACAAAGGAGGCGATATACATATCCGTATTGCCTAGCTTGCCTTCCACGCCAAGTAGAGTCCCATCCGGACACGGGACGAAGTCTTCAATCTCGTATCTTCATAGTCCAACAGTCTGGCCGAAGGATATAGTCCGGCTGTCCGGAGACCCCCTAATCCAGGACTCCCTCACTAGGCTTGAGGTTTTCATCAGATTCATCCTCACTTGACTCAAAGGAGGGATATTTGAGTACCTTTGCACCTTTTGCCATGAAGCAATAGGTGGGAGCGTAGTCATCATCGCCGTTGTCAGCAGTGTTGGGGAGGTCATTTTCCTCGGAGTTGAAGATGGACTTGTTGACGAACACAGTAGTGAGTTCCAGGCTTGCCACACCAGAGTCTAACTCCTCAGATGCTCCTCTTCCTCATTTTCCTCAGATACAGCCTTAGAGTCCATTTCCTTGCCAATGAATGACCGAGCCTTCTTGGAGTTGCTCTTCTTGTGAGATGAAGACCTTGAAGGTTTTGATGAAGATGACTTTGAAGATTTCTTCTTCTTTGAATCATCACAACTGTAGTCCTTGTACTTCTTATTCTTTGATTCCTTTTCCCACCGAGGACAATCTTGAATGTAGTGACCGGGTTTCTTGCATTTGTGGCAAAGTCTCTTCTTGTAATCACGGGATGAGGAATCTGATCTTAGGTAATCACTTCTTGAGGATTTTCCAAAGCGGCCACGTCTTGAGAACTTCTAGAATTTCCTCACGAGCATTGCTAGCTCCTGGCTCAGTTCTTCAGGATCACCAAGGCTGCCACCAGAATCCTCACCTTCAGATTCAGACACTGCCTTCGCCTTCAGAGCTCGTGATCTGCCATAGCTCGGTCCATAGAGATCTCTCTTCTCAGCAAGCTGGAACTCATGAGTGTTTAGCCTCTCGAGGATATCAGCGGGATCAATTGACTTGTAGTCTCCATGTTCTTGTATCATCAGTGCAAGGGTGTCAAATGAGGAGTCAAGTGATCGAAGCAATTTCTTCACCACCTCGTGGTCGGTGATGTCAGTGGCACCAAGTGCTTGAAGCTCATTTGAAATGTCAGTGAAGCGATCAAAGGTTTGTTGAATATTTTCATTGTGGAGTCTTTCGAAGCGATTGAAGAGATTGCGAAGAACGTCAACTCGAGAGTCACGTTATGTTGAGATTCCTTCATTGACCTTGGACAGCCTATCCCAAATAAGCTTTGTTGTCTCCAAAGCACTCACTCTGTCATACTGCCCTTTGCTCAGATGGCCACATGTGATGTTCTTCGCTTGAGAGTCGAGTTGCTACAATCTCTTCACATCAGCAGCGTTGATGGTAGGAGTGACAGAGGGAACGCCATTTTCCACAACGTACCAGAGATCGTTGTCAATTGCCTCAATATGCATTCACATCTTATTCTTCCAGTAGGGGTAGTCCGCCCCATCGAAGGTAGGACACCCAGCAGAGACCTTGATCATATCTGCGGTCAACATAACTAAAACTCCAGGCGGTTAAACCAAAATCACATAGAACAAGGGAGTACCTTTCTCTAATACCAATTGAAAGTGCATTAAGTCGACTAGAGGGGGTGAATATGCGATTTTAATGAATTCTTCACCGAGGAAATTCAGGGTGAGGAAATTCCTAAGCGAAGAACTACTTGCAGCGGAATAAGTACTCAGATGCAGACATGACATAACATAAGCATGGACATCATGATGAAATGAAAACTAACACAGAGTACAGAAAGCGTAAGCATAGAATAAAACAGGGTGAAGACAAATAGACTGAAGAAATTGAACTGAGGAAATAGAGAAAGTCTTCAGTCAAAGCCTTCAAACAGATATGAACAAGCTCACCACACAGTAATGAGGAAATGAAAGGGTTGAGGAAATAGAACCAGTTAGCTCGATGAAGGCAATGATTTGGTAGACTAGTTCCAACTATTGTGACAGTCGTACGTCTGGTTGGAGCGGCTAGGTATTTAAACCCGAGGACACACAGTCCTTACCGTATTCTCCTTGAACTAAGGTCACACAGACCCCGTCCAATCACTCGTGGTAAGTCTTCAGGTGACTTCCAAACCTTCACAGGCTCGGTCACTCGGTGATACACAATTTCCTCTTGGATGCTCTAGACCATGATGCCTAACCATCTGGAGGATGCACAGTCCTCAAAGGTAACAAGCGTCGGTTCCACATAGGAACAATCTCTTTAGTGATGCTCAATCACTTTGGGTTTGTAGGTGTTTGGGTTTGGGTTTTCCTCACTTGATGATTTTCGCTCAAAGTCCTCGCAGGATGGGATGCTCTCAATGACAAGTGTCAGTTTCTCACAGAGCAACCAACCAACTAGTGATTGTAGGGGGAGGCTATTTATAGCCTAGGGAATAGCCCGACAAGTAAGAAATAAATGCCCTTCAATGATATGACCGTTAGGTGGGTAGATATTTTGGGACAGCTGGCGCATAGCACAGCAACGGTCGGAAATTTGAGGTTCAAATTCCTCAGGGCTATCATGTTCCTCACATGTAGGCAATCCGCACTGGCGAATTCCTAACTCCTCAGTCAGGACAAATTCCTCAGAGACCAGAAGAACTTTGTCTCTGTAACTGAAGAAATTGACTGAACTGTATGAGATTTCCAATGGCTTCACTCGAAGGGATTGGTAGGTGTAGGATCTTGAGATGAGCATCACGTGGAAACTTTTCCATAGTTTTACCTCGACCCCCTTTAATAGTACGGTGTTTCCTATGACTCAAGAAAGAGAAAAAGAAACTACAAAAACAAAAGTCTTCACGCTTCATATTCCTCGCATGAATATCAAGTCTTCAGGGTCACACCAATTTCTTCACTTTCAAAGTCTTCAGCAAGTCTTTAGAAATCCAAAGTCTTCAGTTGAAGACATTCATTTTTAGGGGTCGACTTTCTCTGTAAATATCAAACTCCTCATATACTTATAGATATGTGTACACTCACAAATGCATCAGTCCCTTAACCTATAAGTCCTCAATACACCAAAATCACTAAGGGGCACTAGATGCACTTACGACGACGAACTGTAGCAACGGTGCGTACTCAGGGAGAACACTTGTTCCTTGAAATATAGTGAGGGATCATCTTACAATGCTACCGCCGTACTAAGAAAAATAAGATGCATAGAAGATAAACATCACATGCAATCAAAATATGTGACATGATATGGCCATCATCATCTTGTGCCTTTGATCTCCATCTCCAAAGCACCATCATGATCTCCATTGTCACCGGCTTGACACCTTGATCTCCATTGTAGCGTCGTTGTCGTTTCGCTAACTATTGCTTCTACGACTATTGCTACCGCTTAGAGATAAAGTAAATTAATTACATGGCGATTGAATTTCATACAATAAAGTGACAACCATAAGGCTCCTGCCAGTTGCCGATAACTTTTACAAAACATGATCATCTCATACAACAATTCATATCTCATCATGTCTTGACCATATCACATCACAACATGGCCTGCAAAAACAAGTTAGACATCCTCTACTTTGTTGTTGCAAGTTTTACGTGGCTGCTACAGGCTTCTAGCAAGAACCATTCTTACCTATGCATTAAAACCACAACAATTTTTTGTCAAGTGTGTTGTTTTAACCTTCAACAAGGACCGGCCGTAGTCAAATTTGATTCAACTAAAGTTGGAGAAACAGACACCCGCCAGCTACCTGTGTGCAAAAGCACGTCGGTAGAACCGGTCTCGTGAACGTGGTCATGTAATGTTGGTCCAGGCCGCTTCATCCAACAATACTGCCGAATCAAAATAAGACGTTGGTGGTAAGCAGTATGACTATTATCGCCCACAACTCTTTGTGTTCTACTCGTGCATATCATCTACGCATAGACCTGGCTCGGATGCCAATTTTGGGTAACATAGCATGCAATTTCAAAAAAATTCCTACGATCACGCAAGATCAATCTAGGAGATGCATAGCAACGAGAGGGGGAGAGTGTGTCCATGTACCCTCGTAGACCGAAAGCGGAAGCGTTAGGTTAACGTGATTGATGTAGTCGAACGTCTTCACGATCCAACCAATCAAATACCGAACGTACGACACCTCCAAGTTCAGCACACGTTCAGCTTGATGACGTCCCTCGAACTCTTGATCCAGTAGAGGGTCGAGGGAGAGTTCCGTCAGCACGACGGCATGGTGACGGTGATGGTGGTGTGATCCGCGCAGGGCTTCGCCTAAGCACTATGACACTATGACCGGAGGAGTAAACTGTGGAAGGGGGCATCGCACACGGCTAAGAGAACAATTTATGTGCCTTTAGGCTACCCCCCGCCTCCGTATATAAAGGAGGGGAGGAGGCGGTGGTCGGCCAAGAGGGGCGCGCCATGGGGGGAGTCCTACTAGGACTCCTAGTCCTAGTAGGATCCCCCCTTTCCTTTCTTCACCGAAGGGAAAAGGAAGGAGAGGGAGTGGGAGAAGGAAAGGGGGTGGCACCCCCTTCCCTAAACCAATTTGGCCTCCTCCCTTGTGGGGGGCGCACCAGCCCCTTGTGGGATGGTTAGCCTCCCTCCTACGGCCCATATCTTCCATCGGGGGGCTCTGGTAACCCCTCTCGTACTCCGGTATGTACTCGATACACTCCGGAACCCTTCCGGTGTCCGAATACAACCTTCCAATATATGAATCTTTACATCGCGACCATTTCGAGACTTCTCGTCATGTCCGTGATCTCATCCGGGACTTCAAACAAACTTCGGTCACCAAAACACATAACTCATAATACAAATCGTCATCGAACGTTAAGCGTGCGGACCCTACGGGTTTGAGAACTATGTAGACATGACCGAGACACATCTCCAGTCAATAACCAATAGAAGATCCTAGATGCTCATATTGGTTCCTACATATTCTACGAGGATCTTTATCGGTCAAACCGCAATAACAACATACGTTATTCCCTTTGTCATCGGTATGTTACTTGCCCGAGATTCGATCGTCGGTATCAGCATACCTAGTTCAATCTCGTTACCGGCAAGTCTCTTTACTCGTTTCATAATGCATCATCCTGCATCTAACTCATTAGTCACATTGCATGCAAGGATTATTGTGATGTGCATTACCGAGAGGCCCCAAAGATATCTCTCCGATACTCGGAGTGACAAATCTTAATCTTGATATATGCCAACCCAACAAACACCTTTGGAGACACCTGTAGAGCATCTTTATAATCACCCAGCTACGTTGTGATGTTTGATAGCACACAAAGTGTTCCTCCGGTATTCGGGATTTGCACAATCTCATAGCCAGAGGAATATGTATAAGTCATGAAGAAAGCAATAGCAATAAAACTTAACGATCATTATGCTAAGCTAACGGATGTGATGCGGAGCATCCCACGTTCATCCCCATGTACACTCCGACTACTCTCCAAGCCCCAAGGATACATAAGATGAGACCTCGACTATACACCATTGGACACAAGGTGAACTCGCTCCTCTCCGAACTTTCACTTTCCACATGTGAGACATGGCTACTACCTCAAACTTGTGTGCTATGCATGTCCGGGAACCAAGAGGAAGCCCATGGACCAGAAGGCGAGGACACCAAGCATGAGGAACAAGAATAAGGGCTACAGAAGAAGCTCCAGCCACCGGACGACCGGCCGGGACCGGACGTCCGACGCCTGAAGACTCACCGGACGACCGGCGACCCCGCATCCGAGCCAAAATGAGCGGATGTTCGACAAGTCCCGGACATCCGACACACTCCAGCGTCCGGACGTCCGACCGCCCTCGGAAATCCGGCACCACCTCATCCGAGCCAAAATGCCGGATGTCCAACAAGTACCGGACGACCGGACGCTCACGAGTCACCGGACGTCAGGTACCTGTCGGATGACCGGCCCCTGGCTGTGTCCAGTGTTGCGGGCCGAAGCCCATGTACCCCTCACTTATCCCTTTGTGTCCCTAGACTATATATACTCCTCCACCACCTCCTAGTTAGGGTTAGCATTGGTTTAGCTCATGTTTAGAGATAGAGCATTGCTCATCCACATCAGATCTACTCCACCAGAGAGACCGCGGCCTCTACGGAGAAGATCCCTTTGGATTCAAGACCTCCTTGCGGAGAAGAACTTCGAGACCTCCTCACAGAGAAGACAGGTTACCTCTTGTATCGTCCGTTGTTGACTTTGGATCTTGTATCTTCCTTTGTGTTCATGGATCTAGCGCATGTGTGATCATTCTTGTTGGTTTGAGTGTTCTCTTGTGTTCCCCTTGTGATTTTCCCCTCGTTTCCCTCCTCGTGTTCTTCGTGTTCATCGCGGGATCCGCTCCTTTCGCGAAAGATCGACCCATAGGGTTCCTACCCTACATCATCTTGGTATCATGAGCCATGTTGATCATGATTTCGGAGCCTTCCCTCGTTGTTTTCTAGCCTAACTTTGTTGTGTTCTTCCCCAATTTCGAAAATCCCTACCAAAAATAGCCCAATTTGTTTTGTGATTTGTTGGTTTGATGAAGTTTTGTTGGATTTGATCCAGAGATTTGCTTGGTTTCAAGTGGATCTAGCATCTCCCCAAGTTTCCCCATATTTCATCCACGAAATCCCATCAATTTTGACCCCAAAATCCCCAAATTCCGCCCCAAATCGCGTCTCGGATCTGAAATTTTGCGTTGACCCCGACCCCCTGGACGACTGGCCCTTTACGGACGTCCGGAGCCCCTGGAATGACCGGACATCCGACCTTTTCCGGACGACCGGAACGCCTAACCCGAGCCGAATTTATGGATTTTCGAGCTCGCCCGGACGTCCGGCCCCCGGACATCCGACCTTGTCCGGACGTCCGTAACCTATAAAAATTGATTTCGCTCAAATTTTGTTTCGGCCATAACTAATTCGTACGAACTCCGATTTTGACGTTCTTTAGCTCGTTTTGAATCTCTTGACATCCCCCTTCCCACAAAAATACCACCAACATCATTTGACTCCATCAAATTTTTGAAACTTTGGCATCTTTGCCTAGGGCTTCCACCACATCATCCGCTACACCACCACCGACTTACGCAACCTAACCAATATTGATCCCCATCGCATTAGTGATTGCTTGAGGAGTGATTTGAGTCTCCTAAGGTGTCTAGGCTACTTAGGGATGGTTGCTTCTACATAAACCACCACCACCATTTCCGCATAGGCTTACCAACCATACACTTCTTCCACCCCAACTTAACCCAATTTTGTTCGAGTTGTGAGTTGTGTCTCCTAAGGTGTTTCGGCTACTTAGGAACCGAGCTTCCAACTCTGACAGTATGTATAGTCCACCACCTTACCCTCCATTTCCGCATTGCATACTCCGCAACCCATCATTGCCATTTTGCAATTCCATTGAGCTCCCACAAAACCACCACCGCATTCCCGCTACCACCATTTTGACATTTTACGTTTGAGATTTTGAGTTCGCGGTTTTTTCCGTTTCCTAAGGTGTTTCGGCTACTTAGGGACGAGTCTCCATCATGTTGGTATCTCCATCAAGATCACCGCCACTCATCATCGCCAAGGACGGTAACCTCCATATCATCTTGGTATCGTGGTATCCCTCCATTGTATATTCCCTTGCCATTGCATTGATAACCCCTAGCCCATTTTGCGTCACTTGCCTTTCGAGACTAGCCATTTGAGTATTGTTGGCAACGTTACTTGTGCACATTAGTGATCTACACCATACATTGCATACATACCATACCATATCGGTATCATCGTGGTATCATATCATCCTTTGTGCCACAAGTTTGTTCCCACATATATACAATTGCTATCTTGGTTTGTGCATTGTGCAAAAGTGGCCATACAAAAAAAAGGAGAATAAGATTTTAAGCAAAAGAGAAAGAGCAAAGAAGCTTGTAAGCAATAGCCATAGCATCATACCACATTGCATATAAGATCATCTTGGATCACCTTGTGAGAAACACCGGGAACCATACATACATAGCATACTTGGGATAGAAAGTTATCCATTTTGCATCTTATAGGTTGTGCACAAGTGTCGTATCCGCCTATTGAACAATCGTGCTAGCGTCTCTCTTGAGTTGCGCAACACGAGCGTTTTCCGTGGATTCCACATTTTGTGCTCATCCTTGGTTGCATGACCCCATTTATCTATCCGTGTGTGTGTTTCCGTGTGACACATATTGCTACTGGTCTACTTGTTTGACTTGCGAATTTGTGAATCTCTTTCAACATTATTGACTCTTGCTAACATTTTGCATCAAATTTTTTTGTGCCACTATCCTCACCGGGCTCCACCATAAGCCTTACTTGTGTAGGTGTGAGAAACCGACAAGAATTGGTACCAATTATGCTATTTCCTTGTCCACATTGGAGTGATCATTGATCCACTTTCAACTTTGGTCAAGGTACATTTGGTATTCGTTCTTCTCTTTCTTCCACTCATATTTGCTCGAGTATTGTGATGGATAGGCAAGGCATTTCATCTCTGGTCTTCCACAACAACGACGGCATGAACAACTACATCACCAAAGCGTCAATCTTCGATCTACAACGACAAATGCAAGGCACACAATCAAGATTGCGAGAGTGCATCGAGAACCTCTCCATCGACATTTGTCACTCTGAAGCAAGGAAAAGGGACTACATCGACAACAAGCTTTCCACATAAAAGGAGGAGCAAGATGCAAGGATGGAGGAGATTCGGACCTTGTTGATCAACCGTTCTTCCCCTTCATCATCCTCAAGGCGGCGACATTCAAGTCACAAGTCTTCGGAGTGCAAAAATGATGCAAGCGCAAGTCGTCCACATCCACATCTCCATAGCGACCACCATCACGGTCATGATCCACCTCGTCATGAAGGGCAAATCAACTCCAAGCATCATGTGCACGACGACGACGAATGCCATCGAGCTCAAGCACGACAACGACACCATCATCATGAAGATACTCGACACGCGCCTACCTACAAGTCCCAACAAGCACTACTTCACGCCAAGTCTAAGCTTCATCAGCAAAAGAGAAGACCGCGAGACGAGCACCACCAAGACGGAGCTACGACTACCACCACCACTTCGGCATCTTCGCCAAGTGTTCTCAAGGCATCTTCGCCTTCGGACGTACGACATTTTCACCTACTTCCCATGAGTTTGCCTACATCGACATCTTCAAGTACAAGGCGACCCCCTACGAGCGAGGGCGACACTTCCATCTTCGGAAGCCCCCCAAGGAAGATGGTCGAGCATGGGACATTCTCTTCGGTCATGGAGACGAGCTACGAGGTGCCACATCATATGGGCCTCCAGAAACAAGACAGTGACAAGAAGGTCGATAAAGGGCCATCCCCTTCGACCACAACGACGAGCATGAACCTCTTCAACAACATGAAGACGGCGCCCATATTGAACTCATACTCCGAGTCAAGCTACGAGACCACACATGAGACCTTATCTTTGGTCTTAGAGGAGAGTGATGATGTGCCATCTTCGGCCTTCATCCACGGCTACAACTACGACATGATTGAGGATGGAGACATTTGCACCAACATCTCTCCGACACCCACATATGTCGAGATGCCCCAGTTGCCATGTGAGGAGCGCCACCACCACATGAGTGACATGAGTGACTCCACCACAAGTGGCATTGAGAGCATTTCCTATGAGAGGATGAGTGTGACCACCACTAGCCCCACACTTGAGAGCATGCCACACATCCTATGTGACGTTGAGAGCCATTTGAGTGACTCCACCAACCATACGAGTGAGAGCGTCCGAGAGGGAGTGAGTGAGCCACAACACTTAGTGAGTGAGGTAGTTGACACGACACGTGAGGCCACTATTATTTCTAACGACTTAACCTCTACTCCGAATGTGTTTTCTTCTTTGGTGCTAGGTCTCCTACATGATGACATGCCTATACTCTACGAGTCCATGCCTCCAATGGAGACAACGATGGCCATGGTGGACGATGATGCACCCCCACATGGTTCCATCAAGATGAATATGACCACGACTCGGTCTTCGACACCTCACCTACAACACATGAGCGATGCTCCAAAGGTAACATAGGTGATGGTACTTCTCTTGTCCCACTAGTGGACTATTTTATGAATGATTGCTTGCATGATGTTGACACACCTATTCCCATGCTTCATGCTGGTGCCACTTCTTCATGTCATGACTTACCTATTTATGATGCATATGATCATGAGCATGTTGATTTGCCTAGTTGTGATGCTATGCTCCATAGGATATCATGTGAAAATTCTGTTGGTCACATCATGTTTGACAATCCTTTGAACTTGTCATATGCTATGAGTGAGATATCCCATATTGCATCATTTCAATCTCAACATAGTAACTATGCATGCCCCATTAAAATAAATCCCATTTGCACTTATGGCATAGATGACGAGATGATGGTCATTGGCTTTTGTTTTTCATGTGATGATATTGCCATGCTTCCTTTACATGATTTGCACAATTCATCTACTATGCCATGCCATGATCACATAAAACCAAATATGCTTTGTTTTGGATGTTGTCAATATTCTCCGTGTGATGTTTCCATTAATGATCATGAGGAGACCCCCATAGTTTCCTCATACATATTAGGAGATTTTGATGCATTCCATACTTTGCATGATTCTCATAATTGCTTGCACCGTATGCATTTCATGAATAACAATGCTCTACATATTTCTTGTGATGCATTACACAATTTGAGTCTCCATTATGCTATACATAACAACAAACAAATCATGATGGATGACATGTTTCTATATCATGCATCTCATTTATTTGAGCATTGGCTATTTTGTGCTAACCAACACTTGCACGTGCGCATCATGATGGATGATGTGTACATATACCACGCACACACAATTTTCCCTTTGTCTTTGTTTTGTGTAGGTACTCACGTATACTCGTCAACCTCTCGATCCCATGAGTTGACTAAACGAGCTCTTGAGAGCAAAGATGACTTGGGATCCCGTGAACTATCTTTCCCACCGCTCTCTTCGCGCAACGACTGCGCGCATCTCCTTCACTTGGCTCTCACACGGCTATGGTCTATATAACGCATGTCGCTTCATGCTCATTTTACCGTGTTCACTTTGCATGCTATGCTTGCTTCTATGCCTTTGCCATGCAATTGTGACCCTTGCTTGCATCTACCCATGATTCACCATTATGCTACTCCTATGTGTATTTGCATGCTTGGTGGAGATCCTTATTGCTATTGCCATGTTTGTCATGTGCCTCATGCTATTGATGCTTGTTGTGTTGGGAGAGTCATGATGTCCCATTGCTATTTACATATGGCCTCTCGCCAATACATTGATGATATTTTGCTCATATCTTGCCTTCATGCTTGTGATATGTCTTGTGAATTATTCATGACTACCATTTGCACACATGACATACTTGACATGATTCCTTCTAGTACGTTGCATCTTCGCACTACTAGCTTGCTTGCCATGATTCATATGATTGCTTGCTTTGTCGCATCACCCATGTTCCATTCTTACTTGCTTTCTTGGGTTGATGACGTATATGTTCATGCCTCTCACATGATATATTTTGTTCATTTCGCTTGCCTCCAATTGTTGCATCTATGCTTATTGATCGTGGAGACTTGGACACTTTACTTGTGATGCATGCTTGTTTGATTGAGCCTATTGCATTTGGTTGTTCTCGCATCATATGCCTCCATACTATGAAATGCTCCCTTGTCCTTTCTTATGATGAGCATGATGCATCCACTTGTTGGGTATTTTACCACACGAATGATAGGTTTTGCATCTCTGCTAACCTCATTTGTTTTTCCGAGTGGTTGTCATGTTCTTTCATTTTGAAGGATTCACAAGGCAATACTGTCATGAGACAATTTGGTCATGTGAAGGCATGCACGATGTGCAACACCAACATTTGCGAGAATCTCCTAAAGGTGAACTCCTTCCCTTTGAGCCATCCTCAAATATGCATATTGGATGGGTCACTCTTTCATTGATATTCATACATCATGATCTTATTGCCTACTATCAATTGCATGATCACATCACATTGAGCATCCATTACCATATTCATGCTATTGATAAACCGACTCACTATGACATCATTTTGCACCGTGGTTGCATTGATCATACTCTTGCTTTTGCTCCTGTGAATGTTGTGCATACATTTCCATATCTTTTGGATAAGCTTCATGCACCTTGTCATGATCAATATTGTCGCACGGACACATGTTTACTTGATGGACACTTTGTGTGTGCTAACCATTGTATTTCAGAGTGTCGCTTGTGTTTGCTCTTTTTGCATGTCTATCACGCCGGAGACACCTTGGAGTACTTGGATTGCGCAATGCTTTTAACTCTGTCCAACTATAAGTCCGTCCATGACATCTGTTTCCATGGTGACGAGGATCACGATTCGAGGTCGGATCTTTCCCAAGGGGGGAGATGATGCGGAGCATCCCACGTTCATCCCCATGTACACTCCGACTACTCTCCAAGCCCCAAGGATACATAAGATGAGACCTCGACTATAGACCATTGGACACAAGGTGAACTCGCTCCTCTCCGAACTTTCACTTTCCACATGTGAGACATGGCTACTACGTCAAACTTGTGTGCTATGCATGTCCAGGAACCAAGAGGAAGCCCATGGACCAGAAGGCGAGGACACCAAGCGCGAGGAACAAGAAGAATGGCTATAGAAGAAGCTCCAGCCACCGGACGACCGGCCGGGACCGGACGCCCGACGCCTGAAGACCCACCGGACGACCGGCCCGGACCGGATGACCGGCGACCCCGCACCCGAGCCAAAATGAGCGGATGTCTGACAAGTCCCGGACATCCGACACACTCCAGCGTCCGGACGTCCAACCGCCCCTGGAAATCCGGTGCCACCTCATCTGAGCCTAAATGCCGGACGTCCGACAAGTACCGGACGACCGGACCCTCGCGAGCCACCGGACGTCCGGTACCTGTCGGACGACCGGCCCCTAGCTGTGTCCAGTGTTGCAGGCTGAAGCCCATGTACCCCTCACTTACCCCTTCGTGTCCCTAGACTATATGTACTCCTCCACCACCTCCTAGTTAGGGTTAGCATTGGTTTAGCTCATGTTTAGAGATAGAGCATTGCTCATCCACATCGGATCTACTCCACGAGAGAGACCGCGGCCTCTACAGAGAAGATCCCTTTGGATTCAAGACCTCCTCACGGAGAAGACCGGTTACCTCTTGTATCGTCTGTTGTTGACTTTGGACCTTGTATCTTCCTTTGTGTTCATGGATCTAGCACATGTGTGATCATTCTTGTTGGTTTGAGTGTTCTCTTGTGTTCCCCTCATGATTTTCCCCTCGTTTCCCTCCTCGTGTTCTTCGTGTTCATCGCCGGATCCGCTCCTTTCGTGAAAGATCGACCCATAGGGTTCCTACCCTACATCTGGATGGGTCTTGTCCATCACATCATTCTCTAATGATGTGATCTCGTTCATCAAATGACAACACATGTCTATGGTTAGGAAACTTAACCATCTTTGATCAACGAGCTAGTCAAGTAGAGGCATACTAGGGACGCTTTGTTTTGTCTATGTATTCACACATATATCAAGTTTTCGGTTAATACAATTCTAGCATGAATAACAAACATTTACCATGATATAAGGAAATATAAATAACAAGTTTATTATTGCCTCTAGGGCATATTTCCTTCAGTTCCTGGTTACGGTGGGTGGTTGGGGCCGACCGGTGAAGGTTCATGCATTTCTCTTGTACGCGCGTGTGTGCGAGGCGCTCGCTAACTGAACCCTTGTGAGGCGTTCACTTACTGAACCCGAGCGATCGCACTAGCTACATACTGAAACTGATCGATCGGTCCCACTACGCACTGAAGCCGATCAATCGATCCCTTCGCTGCTAACTGAACTCGAGCGGTTCCTTCACTGCTAACTGAACCCAACCGATTCCTTCGCTGCTAACTGAACCTAATCGATCCTTCTCGCTGCTCACTGAAGCCGATTGAGCCCCCGAGCGAGACGTAGCTAGCCGACATGTTGGGTTACCTCTCGATGAATAGTGCTCGTTGCTACTGCGCGTGTGATATGTAGAACGGGTCGAGACATGTGGTGAGTCGAGCCGGATGGTTGGTTGTGGATGAACATTTCCCGATGGGAGTTCGATGAACTGGACCCCGTGGTTGCCGCTGGATGAACATGAGCCCATGGAGGCCGCCACCCACCCCAGTCGGTTGGGAGCGGATGACCAAGACCCCGTGGAGGCTGGATGAACAATAACCGATGGAGGCTGGAGGAAGTCGACGATGGACGAACAGTAGCCCATGGAGGCTAGAGCGAGGCAGTAGACGGTGGATGAACAGTAACCCATGGAGTCCCGTTTTGTGGTACGCCACACCCCTCTCGATGAACAGGACCCCGTTTCGATCGTACGCAGTCGAAGAGAACTCTGTTTCCTCCTTTTTGCGGTACGCCACAATCCTCCCGATGAACATGACCCCGTTTCGACCGTAGTCAGTTGGAGAGAAGTCCATTTCCTCCGTTTTGCGGTATGTCAGACCCCTCCCAATGAACAAGACACCGTTTCGACCGTAGCCGGTTGAATAGAAGACTGTTTCCTCCATTCAGTGGTACGCCAGACCTCGTTTCGGCTATTATGTCCAAGTCGGTTGGCTCCAATTGAACATGACGCATTCCAACCCAGTCGGTTGCCTCGTGATGAACACGACGCACTTTCCTCCCTTCCAACCCAGCCAGTTGGGTGCCAATGAACACAACGTTGTTTCCTCTGTTCCGACCCTGCCGATGAACATGACACTATCGTTGTACGCGTTCGAGACCCCACCCGTATGTACTTACATAGCCGTATTTACTTTCTCACATCTTGGCTGTACGTACATGTACACGATATACATGGGACGGCATGACATGCTACGTCAGCGGCTCTACTACGACACGTGTCGCTCCTTACTCAGCCATGGTTCATCGCTATAGAGAGACCGATCGACTGCTATGTACGCACATGTTCGCGACTAGACAGATAACACTACATACGGTTCGACATGGTGGGTCCCAGCTATCAGGGGCATCATTTTTTCACACGTAATAAGGAGGCACTTCCTTCTGTGCGAAGATGTAGCTAGTGGGTCCCAACTATCAGGGAAAGGAAGCATTTCTTTTCCGCGTAATAAGGAGGCACTTGCGACCGTGGACCCAGTTGTCAGCCTCTCCATGTATAGTCCTCTTCTGATGGATGTCGTTCGTTGACCACGCCGCGCGAGAGAACCAAGGCGGTGGATGATGGAAAGGCCTAGGAAGGGAACGACCCAGAGCCGGGGAAGACGCGACAATGGATTCCCACGCGGAGGGGAGTACGAGGGTTCACTGGTTCAGCTGCAGTGTGAGGCTACCCTCGATGGATAATAACAGGGGGTGTGGGTGAGTAGAGGGAAGACTGGTCAGCGGTGGGAGTAGGGTGGGGCGGTGAGGCCTGTGTGGCAGAACAACCGACCATGGGAGGCAGGAGTAGGTAGTACGGCCGGGGCTGGTTTGGGTGGTTGGAGCAAGAAGACCAGAGGTTGAAGAAGCAACACGGCTGTAGGATTGGCATCCAATAGTCACTATAGCTAGAATCGTTTGTTGACCAAGTTGACAAAGCCCTGTGTATGGGTCAACTTAGTAGGCCTACAAGTCAGCCTCCAAATCTGGTGGGTCCTAGCTAGCAGGGGTAGGAATCATTTTTTTGCACATAATAAGGAGGCACTTCCTTGCGTGTGAAGATGTAGCTGGTGGGTCCCAGCTATCAGGGAGAGGAAACTTTTTTCCCGTGTAATAAGGAGGCACTTCCTTGTGTGCAAAGATGTAGCTGGTGCGTCAAACCTGTCAGTGGGAGAAATCATTTGTTTTCGCATAATAAGGAGACACTTGCTTGTGTGCGGCCATGGACCATGTGGGTCCCTATTGTCAGCCTCTCCAAGTACATCCCTCTTCCGATGGCTGATGTTTGTTGACAAAGTTTACCATGCTGTGCCGAGAGAACCAACACGATGGATGACAACGAGTCCTAGGAAGGGAACGACCCAGAGCCAGCGAAGACACAACAGTGGATGCCCATGCGTAGGGGAGTATGAGGGTTCACTGGTTCTGCTACGGTGTGAGGCTGCCATTCCCGAAGAATAACAGGAGGTGTGGGTGAGTAGACGAATGGCCTGGATAGGGATGCATTGGGAGTAGGGTGGGCCGGTGAGGCCTGCGCGGTGGTACAGCCGGCCACAGGAGGTGGGGGCAGGGGGTACCGTCGGTAGTGCTTTGGGCGGTTGAAGCAAGAATATGCAAGATTGAAGAAGCATGACCGCCGTTGGATGGACATCCAATGGCCACTGCGGCTAGAATCGTGTGTTGACTATAAGTTGACAAAGTCTTGCATACGCGTGAACTTAGTAGGCCCACAAATGAGCATCACATATGTGGCAGACAATATATAGCCCATTTCCTATTTTTAATAATTTACAACCCATTTTTTAATTCAAATGAAATTTACTGAAGCCCATTTACTGTTTGTTAACATTACATCCCATTTTCTAGCCAGTACAACGGTTAATAATTTCGACCAAATTTCCCACATTTTGATGGGATCCGAACTAGTTTTTATCCCAAAATTTCGAGTCAGATTCAATCTGATTTCAAAAAAAATATTAAATAAAATCCAACAAAAATTTGCGCGCTCAACATGTAATAAAATTAAAATTTTCAAAATATAAAAAAACTAATTTTGAAACTAATTACTGGCTTGGTGCTTTTTTATATTTACAACCATTTTTTGTATTTACAGCTATTTTTTTATTTCTTAAAGCCCGTTTTCTTGGCAAGCCGAATGCATCTCTCCCAGGAAAGATTTGTAGCCCACCAGGGCGGAGAATAACAAGTTGGCCTGGGTTGGGTATTCCTCAAAAAAGCTAAAGCTGGGCTAGCCATTTTCACATACAAAAATGAATATCTAGGTTGGATATTTGGTTGACATAAAAAATAGTCTGGCCTAGATGGGCCGCAGCCTGCCCAGTTCATTGCCAAATCCTCTCAACAACAACAAATGCATTGCTAAAAAAATACCGCTCACCCCTCAAAAAACAAATACTGCTCAAGCTGCTGGATCCTATCTGTCGTCCGCTCCTTGTGAAATTCTCTCGTTTATTGACTATACGTTGACAATGGTGTGGGACCCTGATGTCAGGAAACCAGGAGAAAGCAAATTTTTGTAGTTGTAATAAGGAGGCACTTGCCTACGTACAACCATGTCCCTGGTGGGTCCCTACTGTCATCCTCTCCATGTAAAGTCATCTCCTGATTCTTCTTGTTCGTTGACCATGTTGACAACGCGAGACGCTGGCTCCACGGCGAGTGCAACAATGCGAAGGACGACGGAGCGGGCCTCTTGGGCCCTATGGATGGTCTGATACAGCGCTCGCTGCTCATTCAGGAAGCCAGGATCATAGGGCCACATGTCCGTGATAGCATTGTCGTTTGCTTGTTCGCCGATGATTCGTCCCACCGCGAGCCGGTGCTCCTTGAGGAGACAGAGGTTGTAGCACTGCTCCTTCGCTTGCTGGATTGCCAACTCCGGCGCTGCTGGTAGCTCTTCCGCCATTAGGGTGTCGAAGTGTGGCCGCGCCTGCTCTATGGTGAACACAGCATGAATCGGTGCAGGCGGTGGCGCCGGCTCCTGGTCAGAAGCCTCGTCCATCGTTTGGTTGTCGTCGCTGAGCTTAGCGAGCTCGCTGGTGACCCAGCATATCCGATTGCTAGACCGAACCACTGCCAAGCATAAGTCTAACCGCCCTGGCCCACCCAAACCCCCTTCCTAGCCTGTACGTGCTTCCCACCTGAAATGGGCAGCGCCGCCCGCGTCGCTTCCTAGTGCAGGCGACTGCTCCACCTTCAAACTAGACAACTGCCATCTGTCCGTCCATCTGCCGCCCACATTAATGATACGCGGTTGCTGAGGCGGCTATTTCGGCGCCATTCGTCTGTCCCTCTGTCGCCCATGCTATATAAACTGTTGCCCGTCCAGACCCGCAGTCATATGCAGCCGTTCCCTTTCTCCTCTCCACACCACTCCCACCATGGCTTCCTCATGCTCCACTGTTCTCCGAAACGGGTGAATGTCGGACCAGAAGTAGGAGATGGCAGCCATGCTGGCGACTGGTTGGCCGGCAGGTACCCGAAGGACGACAACGTCCCAATGGAGAACATGGTCGTCGACGAGCTGATGCCAACCTCCTCCGTGCCATCCTTGCCTGTGCATTGCACCATGACCATCACCGAGGCCCGTTCCCAATAGCAGCATGAGGAGTGGTTCCGAGAGGCGTAGGCCGATGCTGCCTACAACCACCAAGTCCTCCAGGAGCACCTGCAGGCGGAGGAGTAGATCGCCATGGAGCGGGCTGTAACATCCCAAATTTTCAATTTGGAATGTTATACACTAGATCATCATTGCATATCATATTTTATTGCATTTTCGTTGATCCTAGAAAATTCTACGCAACTCAAGGGCCCTCGGAGAGAGTTGGGGATATCGTTATTTTTATATTTGAGTTTTCACAAATTTTGAAAATAGGATCATTTGATTTTATTTATTTTATCTTCAATTATTTCTATTACAAAAATATGAGAGAGGGAATAAAATGACTTTCCCAAAATAAAGAAATATTGAGGATTTAATAAAAAATCAAATAAGATTTTATTTTGGTTTTATTTGCTATTTATTTGAATTTAGGAAAATGCGTGTTTTTCAAAATTGCTTTTAGGCCCCAAATAAATGTTCAACCTATGTGGCTTGATTTTAGAAGCCGGGGAAAATTTATTTCGGGATTTTTGGAGTCCGTTTAGTATTTCTTTTGTTTTTTTTCTGAGCATAATTATAAAAAAAGTCCCAACCGACCTACGGGCCGTATCCGGCCAGGACTCCCTGGCCGAGGCCTTTTTATAGCGTCGCCCGAGGCCCGGGACAGCCTAACTGCCACCCGCCCCAAACCCAAACCCTAGCCGCCCCCGCGCCGCCCCGCCGCGCCGCCACCCGCGCCGCCCCGCTGCCCCGCCGCCGCCGCCGATGTTCGCCGGAGCCGTGCTGCCACCATTCGCCGGAGCCGCCGAGGTAGATGCCGTTGCCTTGGTTTTCGCGAAGAAAACCAATCGGTTTTTAAAAAAAAAACTAGAACTGTTTTTTCGTTAGATCGGTTTTTCGGTTTAGTTAATTAGCGGGCGTTTGCTCGTTCGTTCATTTTAGCGACCGCGTTCTTCGTTTAGATCCAGATAACGAACATTCGTTCGTTAATCTGTTCATCATTTTTCTTTTTCTCGGATTAAATCCGCGATTTTTCTGATCGTGACTTCTGATCCGATGTTCGTTTTAGTTTAACTTTTCGCTCGTTTATCGGAATCAGGCGATTCAAGCGCCTGGAGTTTCGTCTCGAAACCCTCTTTCCGTTTAACCAATCAAACAAGTTTTTGCCACTATAAAAATTGCCCTAGATCCAGAATAGTAAATGAAGCCTGTTTCTTTTGTCGTTTGTCTTTCGTTGCTTCGTTCGACTTGATTCTTTTTGCCAACCGGAGTTCTTAAGTGGAACTTTCTAGTTAGATCTCTTATTCGAGTTTTACCTGTGCATTAGTTGAGTACTTATTGTATGCTTGTTTGTTTGCGATAGAGTACCCGGAGTGCGCTGCTTGCTACTTCGAATCGCTAGGTTTTGCGGATCATCAGGAAGGCAAGTAACACTTTGATCATACCTCCTACTACCCAGTTTTTATTGCATTAGATCAATCCTCACACCTTGCATGATTAGGATCTAATTAAATTGTGGGTTCTGGGAAGTAGATGAGGTAGTACCTATCACCTGTTTTATTATCAAACCTTTGGGAGTTACTTCTACGTTTGCTTATTATGCCATGCTATGCTAGTAGACGTGGATTGGGTGAGTGAAATCCATGACAGATGTGAGATTATTAAATTAATGGTTTATCTAAGGTGGCAACTTAAATACACATCTGGGTGGATTGAGGCACCTGGGTATTACAGCGATTGCCTGTTTTTCTTTTGGACCGCCACCCAGGCTCAAAGGGATCATGAGATTATTCATGCTAGAAACTTCCGTGTGCAGCCACAAGCTACTATGGGCTCTAGCATAGTTGACTAAGTCGTGCGAACTCTTAAAGTGGTAGACTAGCAGATGTAGGGGAAACTAGGTGTAACGGTCTACCCGATCGTAAGGTGCTAGCGCTTCTGAAAGACTATGTCTCGGTCATCCGTTTCTCAAACACCATGTAGTGCGAGAATCCCAATGGAGGAGATCAAGTCTTGTAGGGAAAAGTGCGCAAACCTCTGCAGAGTGTATAAACTAATCATGGTTAGCCGTGTCCTCGGTTATGGACATCTTGAGTATCTAGTACCTAGATTATCATGTGAATCTCATCATGTTACTCTAATTAATTTTGTTGGGTTTTTAAAGATGATGCTTAATTGGGATTGAGAATGCTGTCAACCATTCTCAATGTTTAACAACTACCATGTTAGTTAAATAAAATTTATTCCTTTGTAGTAGGGAAAATTTGGCTTTACGCAAAACTGTAACCATAGAGCTTTCCACCAGCCAAATATGCATATAGTATAGCCTATATCTTTCATTGCTCTCTATGTGTTACATTGCCAGCATATTCCATGTGCTGACCCGTTTCAGGCTGCAACGTTCATGTTGCAGACTTTTCAGACGACGAGTAAGTTGCCTTTTAGGTCGTGGTTCTATACTCAGTGATGCCGTTGGAGTTGATGGACTCACTTATCTTCCAAGCCTTCCGCTGTTATCGTTATTTAGATGGCCTTAAGTCATATTTATTGTAATAAGTTCTCTTTTGAGACACTCATTGTAATAAGTGTGTGATTGCTACTCTGTTATAAATCCTTCAAGTACTGTGTGATGTCAGCATCACTGATCCAGGGATGACACCGGAGCACCGAGATTGGACTGTCTGAGGTCTGGTCGCTACAAGATGGTATCAGAGCACACGCTGACTGTAGGACACGACCACTAAGCTAAAATACCTAGATCACTACTCACTCTCTTCTCATTCTGACTTCTCATCTTTTCTGCTCTTTTAGGATGGCGGATGCAAGGAACAAGTTCACGCAACCGGATGAAGAAACACCCTTTGGACGTCACTTGAAGGAAGTCACTAGATACCTAAATATAGGAGTACCAAGCTTCACCGGAACTTACAACATCACTTTACCTGAAGAAGAGCGCTGGATGATTCAAGTTCAAGTTCCAGGAAGGACGTTCATGCCAGTCACTAAGTGAAAGTGCTAGTGATCGACTAGAGGGGGGTGAATAGGCGATTTTTATGAAAGTCTTCAAAACATGGAAGTTTCGAAGACAAACGATAGAAATAAACCTATTACCATGCAGCGGAAGGTAGACTACACTAGGCAAACCATAGTCAAGTATTCAATGGAGTGAAAGCACAATGACTAATAGCAGCTAGGCAGTAAAGATCAGGTAGGAAGATATTGTGAAGCCAATCAGAACAAGCAGTCACTCAGTGAAGACAAAAGGTAAAGCAATCATACAATGACTTCACAAGGACCAACAGTAAGTAAAGGGAAGGGAAGGATGAAACCAGTGACTCGTTGAAGACAATGATTTGTTAGACCAGTTCCAGTTGATGTGACAACTATACGTCTGGTTAGGGAGGCTGAGATTCAACTCAGAAGACCTCGTCTTCACCTTATTCCCCTTGAGCTAAGGACACCCAGTCCTCGCCCAATCACTCTGGTAAGTCTTCAAGGTAGACTTCCAAACCTTCACAGACTTCATTCACCGGCGATCCACAATGACTTTGGATGCTCAGAACGCGACGCCTAACTGGCTGGAGGATTCACAGTCCTCAAGTGTAATAAGTTTTCAGATCACACAGACAGGAAGACTTAAGTGATGCCTAACACTCTTTGGCTCTGGGTGTTTAGGGCTTTATCCTCGCAAGGAATTCTCTCTCAAAGGCTTCGAGGTGGGTTGCTCTCAAACGACAAAAGCCGTGCACTAACTCTGAGCAGCCAACCGTTTATGATTGTAGGGGGTGGGCTATTTATAGCCACTAGGCAACCCGACCTGATTTGTTTGAAATGACCTTTGGTCACTAAGGAACTGACACGTGTTCCAACGGTCAGATTTCAAACACACACGACAACTTTACTTGAGCTACAAGCAAAGCTGACTTATCCAACTCTGGACAAGATTTGCTCTCATAGCCTTCACTCGAAGACATAGGATTTTGGTTAAGCATCACTTCAGTCAATCTGACTGGTTCACTTGGACCCCACTTAACAATACGGTGGTTCCTATGACTCAACAAAGAAGAAAAAGAACGACGGAAGAACTAAGTCTTCGCGCTCCATAGTCTTCATGCGATGTTTTCTCTTGACATAGTCTTCAATGTGAATGTCTTCACATACCACCTTTGACTTCTGTGTCTTCTTACATTTTTAGGGGTCATCTCTGGTAGGAAAACCGAATCAATGAAGGACTTCTACCTGTGTTATCCTGCAATTCTCACAAACACATTAGTCCCTCAACTAGGTTTGTCGTCAATACTCCAAAACCAACTAGGGGTGGCACTAGATGCACTTACAATCTCCCCCTTTTTGGTGATTGATGACAAACTAGTTGAAGTTTTCAACGAGGAATAAAATATGTGAAATTGTAAAGGATAGGGGAGGCAAAGGCTCCCCCTGAAGATGTGCATAAAAGTAATTTGCTTTTGGTATGCAAATGCACATGGCAGGTTGTACTTGTGGAGATCCTCTTCAACTTATGATGACAATTCATCATGCAAGAAAAGTATGTGAACATAATGACATGCATAATGAAAAATGGACGTCTGCAAAATGATCTAAGTGCAGAATTTATCGTCGCACATGCGGAATTTATCATCGCATCACAGAATAGCAAATAAGTAGCAGACGACCATCGAGTTTAAGTGCTAGAACTCAAAGAACCAGATGTATCTAAAACGAGAGTTGTAAGCACTTGGCAAAAGTAGCAAAAAGTAAAGCAAGCATCCATATGGACCCACTTGAAGACTATCAACTCATATGCTTCTCCCCCTTTTGTCAGTGAGGACCAAAAAGGTTTGAAGACATAGAGCGCCTACTCGTTCCCATGAGGTGCAGGCGAGGCAGCAGGGTCGTCAGTGAGATCTAGTGGTGCAGAGGAACTTGGTGCAGTGTCTTCACGCGCTGAAGTTGCAGGAGGTGAAGTTGCATCATCTTGGTCATCGATGACTCTAGCATTTACGGTTGCAGCTGAGGACGAGTATTCAGAGTCTTCAAGTGAGGGAGTCCGACGCAAGTGAGCATTTCTGGGAGGAGTTGAGTCAAACTTGAAGTGTTCGGTGAAGCCATCGTCGTGCAGATCAGCTTCAGCACTCAGTAGGGTCAAACTCTTCCACGACCTCCGACAGGTTTCATGAGTGACAAAGGCATTCTCGGTGGCAAGATTGCGAATGCGCTTGACATCCACCAAGAGGCTTTGCATCTGACGCTTAAGCCAGTCGTGATGTTTGTCCTGTTTCTGATGCGGTGCGACGAGAAGCTCTCGGTCATTGAGGACACGAGATCGTCTTTGAGGCCTTTGCACAATGGTGCTACTAGTGGCATCAGTTTGAGCACGAGGGGCACGTGTGTTCCAGCAAGGGGATAAACACGAGACACTACTGGAATTCCTTCAATGGGCTGGGTGAAGCTTTGGTGATCAGCATTGTGAAGATAAATGGGATCCTTAGCAGGCTCTGGGTAAATGGCTTCAACTGACAGATCAACCTCGGGCAAGAATATAAGATGATTGCGCGCAGACGGCTGATAGTTGAAGGCTGAGTGACGCTTGATCAGAGGCATGACCCATGGAGCATAGAATTTCAACCCAAAGATGTCGGAGCCAGACGCAGCCAACTGCCTGACGAAGAAGTCTTGAGCATTGAAGCGGATGCCATTGAAGATATAGAAAACCAAAGTCTTGATTGCTCCTTCAAGCTTCGCTACAGATGAGTGTCCTTTGACAGGCCATAGAGTCTTCCTGATGATGTGGTAAATGGTGCGAAGCAGGTACTCTAGGTCTTCAACAAAGAACTCAGATGGGTATTCAGCGTCATGAGGCAGAGGCTTCATCATGCTCAACATTTGACTCATGTTGGGTTCTGGCTTCTAAAAGATGCTTTCCAGGGCATTTTGATGTTGTTGACAACCTGGTTCATAGTATTCACTAGGAGTGTGCAGGCATGTGAGCTCAATGATATCAAGAGATTTAGCTTCATGATGGACATTGCCTGTCATCCACTCAAGGGCCCAAGTCTTCGGATCCCTGTTGTAGCCTCGAATATGAAGAGTGGCATAGAATTGAAGCAGCAATTCTTCATTCCAGTGCTCCTTGTTAGTGATGAACTGCAACAAACCAGCATCTCTGAAATAGTCCAATGCTTCTTCGAGGCAGGGCAGACCAGCTATAGCTTCAGAGTCGAGGCGCATATGTGGAAATATGCGCCCTTGATTGTATAGGACACAAGAATAGTAGCTGCGCTGCTGATAGCTCCAGAACCGATCTGAGGAAATGCACGGTCTGGTATAAGGGTTCTTGGAGCTGTTGAAGAAGGTATTATGTGCCACGAAGCCATTCGCATTGAAGACCCCAGGTGAAGTGGCAGTGCCTGGGAAACGTGGAAGTCTTGGCTTAGGATTTTGGACTTGAGGCATGTGCTCGACGTGGTACTCAAATTGTGGACCAGCAGCAGGCGGATGAGTCAGAATGGGCCATCGAACCATAACTGGCCGACCACGATCAAATGCCAGCTCCATTGTGTGAGGTCTTGGAGGGGGAACAGGGGCATTGGCATTGTCTTCATGGGCTTCAGGGGCCACATGTGCTTCAGGTACTTGGACCTCAGGTGCTGCAGCATTGGCTTCTGGCGCCTCATTGGCTTCCAGCGCCATATTGGCGTCAACCATGACAAGGTCATTGGCGTCAGCGGTGATGTTGGTGGTTACTTCAGGGTTGTTAACCTCCACTTCAGAAGCTGGAGGGTCGGTCACGCTCTCCTCGAGAACAACATCTTGGTGAGACGGGGGTGTAGCAACTCTTGTGTCTCTTGGGGCTTCTTCTTCATCTTCTTCTTCATCGGCTGTGCTGGGCCATTTTGGCTTCGGGTTCAGACACATGCATTGTGGGAGTGACTTGGGGCCTTGGTCCATTGCGAAGCCTGCATAATGCGGGCGAAGCTTGTGGAGATGGAGTGTGCTGGGCCACAAAGTCATCATCATCTTGCACTGTTGGGGTAGCTTGCGGTTGGGGAGAGCTTGGAGTGTCTTGTCTCTGTGGGTGATTAGCCCACGATGCATCCTGAGTAGTTGGCGTCAGAGGACGACCAATGCTGATGAGTTCGCTGTGCGTAAGCACAGGCGATGATACCAATTGGTGCTCGATCTGAGGAAGGACTTCATCATCTTCAACATTGTCATGGTGACCAATGTCTTCAGCAGCGGTGGGGTCAACTGCTGGAATGTCTTCAGCTTCAGGAGCCTCTGTGGAAGCAGGCTCATGAATTACCATCCATCGTTCTTGATGCGAAGAGGCAGGACGAGCAATCGAGATGGGCTCAACAATAAGGGGCTCTATGGGAGCAGCCCGATCTTTCTTGGTTTTGCACTTCTTCTTGGAGGGAGCGACATCAGAAGCTTCAGGATGTATCCTCTTTCTGGCTTCAGCCTCGGTAGCCCTTGTCTTCTTTAATTCTGAAGCCACTGTGGGGACCTTAGTCTTCGAGCCTGTCATACTGGCTGGGAAGACAATGGGATGTGCTTCCTGCCTTGTTGCTTCGGGTTCGGCCACAACTGGCTTCTTCTTCTTCGTTGCAGCCATCCTGGGATCGATGCCAGGACGCCCAAGAGCCTTGCACTTCTCAGCTTCATTGTAGGCTTGCACGCACTTGTCAGCCAGACTCTTCATGCGCTCACGAGAACCTTTAGCTTCTTCGCATTTCTTGAGAAAGGCTTCCTTGAGCTCGTGCAGCATAGTCTTGAAGTTCTTGACATCTTGCACGCTGAGCTTTGCCATGTGCTGCTTGAACTGAGCTTTCTCATAGTCGATCTTTTGCTTCAGTTCAACGATGCGCTGAGCTAGAGCTAGCTCAGAAGCAATGGCGCCAGTGAAAGCGATGCTGAGGCCAATTGGAAGTTGCGGATCATCAAAGCTGAGATTGGGGGTTTCAAACCACTCATCAATGAAGTTGTGAAGGATTGCTATGTCAAAGAGAGGCAAATCATTGAAGATTTCTGCTTCTTCTTTGCTCTTGATCAGTTGCTCAAGAGCGCCATCTGCAAGATCTTCATCGCTGGACAGATCAATGGCGTCGTTGCGTAGAATAGCAGCAACAGTCAGTTCTTGGCTGGTGGGTTGCAAGGACATATTTACTCTCGAGGGCTTGGAGATGCGTGAAAAATCTTCAGACTGCACACTGTGTTCAGGAGGTGCAGTGGCTAGAGGCTTCGCCTGTAAGACCTTTGGTGCAGGAGCAGGCTTTGAAGCTTTAGGCTTCTTCAGTTTCTTTGGCTTCGGAGGTGCAGGCGCTTCATCAGATTCAGCGTCATCTGCAGACTCATCCACGGCTGTCCCTTGAACCATGATATGAGTGATGAGACCTTCCAGGTTGTAGAAGGGCCCACCAAGATTGGGTTCAGCTTCGCGTGTGCCATCAGCACGAGGAGCAGAGGGGCCTGGATTGAAGTCTAAGCCTCGTGACTTCTTGTTCTCTTTGGCCGAGTTCCTGGAAAACTGAAGGTTGCGCTTGAACAGATTATCATCGCGGCACCACAGTAATGAAGATGGGTCTGCATCCGTAGGCTGCGGTCCATGGACCATGCAAGGATAGAAGCCTTGTTCAATGGCTTCAGCTCTGGACTTGGGTTGAAGATTTCTGTATAGAATGTCTCCCCATGGTCGTTTGATGGCATTCTTCTCAGCATACTCCTGGGTCACGAACCTGTACTTGAACCACTGTTCTGCCCAATATCTTCGAATCCATTGGATTCAAGTTTTTCGCTGATTGTAGTCCTCCTCTAGATCTGTCTTGTACAGCTCATAGAGGTCAGGAGGCAAATCTCTTGAGGTGTTGCCACGATGCTGTCTGCCACCCTTTCTTGTAGGTTTCTCTGGTGCCATGAAGCTTAAATTGAAGGGCTTCAACACATTTTAAGGCTTCAAAGGCTTCCGCTTTCTGGTCAAACAGGAACTGGCTTCAGGAGAGTTAATGTGATGTTGTAAGAATTCTGCAAACGAATGCAGACTATGAGAACCAAGGGATTCTCCCATGGACATGTACATGTGACAGCATTAAGGTGCGAGGGAAGGGGAAGAGTTCATATGCATTCTCAGAAGATTTTGAAGATAAATCAGTTTAGAAGACATTGACCTCATAGTGCGAAGACATTCACCCATAGATAGAGAGTTGGTTCCAGATTTGTACGAATCCACGAATAAGTACAAGTGAGGAATCTAACTACTTTGTGAAGCATAAGTGAACATACTAGGCATATTATGAGATGCAGTATGAAATAGATCCAACTTGTGTGAAAAGAAACTGCTTGTGGTAGAAAGTGATGAATCTATAGGATCAAAGGGGCCGTAAAAAGGAAGTTTTATTTACCACATGAAGAACTGCTAGACGGAGTGGGAGAGGAGGCCGAGCAGTTCGATCGTCCGTGCCCTAACTTGGCGACGGAGGACACCTACGGCGACGGCGGAGAAGACGATGTCCGCGGCCGGCGTGAAGACGACGTCGGCGAGGTCGCGGCAGCTAAGCGCTTCGTTGTCGGCGTCGTCGAGGGCTAGCGGTGGCGCTAGGGTTTGTGCGAGAGTGGAAGAAAGGATAATGACTGTGGTGAGGCGTGTATTTATAGGGACAGGGACGGCACAGTGTTATTACACAGGTGCCCCTGGCGATTCACATCTGAAGGACACGTGGCCATCATGAAACATATCAGAGGTTGTTCCACGTTCCCACGCATGCCTGGATTGTCGGGTGGTCGTTCCCACTTCTCCGGGTTTCAGGTGAAGGAATTAGCATTGAAAATGGACTTAATGTTTGTCTCTGTATCTTCTGCTGACTAGGACGCAGAGAAGACATTCGACAGTTTCAATAAAATGCATATGATTTGGACAGATTGAGTTTGAGATAGAAAGCATAGAGAGATTAGGGTCCGATCACATTCACTTAGTTCAAAAGATTCAACAAGGAAGACGTAGCTATAAGTGAATGTTGTAGAGGACAGAACACTAGTATGTATATATCAGAAGACAATCAAGTCAACATAGTGAAGATAATCATGAAGATAAGTTGAAAATGAAGACAAACAAAATGTGAAGACATAGCACATGTAACGCCATGGGTAAAACACTTCAAACAAAAGAATTTGGTGGTGGCGTTACCCACCGTATAGGAAGTATTAGACCCAGACACGGCGCACAATTATCGTGGCGCTCCGAAGTCAAATTCCACATTAATGTATTCACACTCAGAATGTAAGTCTTCATTGATTGAAGATATACTTTACTTCGTGTGTTGCACATCTAAGTCAGCAACGTGCATAAGTGTTAGGATGTGTGCCTGATCACAGGACATTTGAGGATTCCAAGATATTTAGCTCACACCGTAACTTGCAAAACCTCTTCTCATCCAAGGGCTTGGTGAAGATATCTGCCAATTTCTCTTCAGTGTTGACGTGTATGATATCAATATCTTCCTTCACAACATGATCTCTGAGAAAGTGATGACGAATTTCAATGTGCTTTGTCTTCGAGTGATGAACTGGGTTGTTGGCAATCTTGATGGCACTTTCGTTGTCGCAGTAGAGTGGTACTTGCTTCAGGTGAATGCCATAGTCTTTGAGTGTTTGCTTCATCCATAGAAGCTGAGCGCAGCAAGATCCAGCAGCAATGTATTCAGATTCAGCAGTGGAGAGAGATACACAGTTCTGCTTCTTTAAAGACCAACATACAAGTGATCGTCCCAGAAAATGACATGTGCCTGATGTAGACTTGCGATCCACCTTGTCACCAGCATAATCAGCATCCGAGAATCCAACTAGATCAAACTCTGAGCCCTTTGGATACCATAATCCTAGTGTTGGGGTGTGAGCCAAATATCTGAGAATTCGCTTCACAGCTAAGTGATGCGATTCCTTTGGTGCCACTTGGAACTCGGCACACATGCAAACACTAAGCATGATATCTGGCCTAGATGCACATAAATAAAGTAAGGAACCAATCATGGAGCGGTATACCTTTTGATCGAACTCTTTACCATTGTTGTCGGGACCCAGATGATGTTTGGCTGGCATTGGCGTCGTGTAGCCTTTGCAATCTTGCATTCCTAATTTCTTCAGGCAATCTTTGAGGTATTTCTCTTGAGATATAAAGATGTTGTTGTGTTGCTGACGTATTTGAAGACCAAGGAAGAACTTCAGCACACCCATCATGGACATCTGATATTGCTCTTGCATCATATATCCAAACTCGTCAGTGTATTTCTGATTGGTGCAGACGAAGATAATGTCATCCACATATATTTGGCACACAAACAGTTCACCATCATATGTCTTCGTGAAGAGAGTGGGGTCGAGGGAACCAGGTTTGAAGCCTTTGCTCTTCAGGAAGTCTTTGAGTGTGTCGTACCAAGCCCTAGGGGCTTGTTTGAGGCCATACAGTGCCTTGTTGAGCTTGTACACCATATCAGGATGTTTTGGATCTTCAAAGCCAGGTGGTTGTGCAACATACACTTCTTCATCAATCTTGCCATTGAGAAAAGCGCTCTTCACATCCATTTGATGCAGAAGAATGTTATGATGATTTGCATAGGCCAGCAGTATGCGTATGGCTTCAAGTCTAGCCACAGGAGCAAATGTCTCATCGAAGTCAATCCCTTCAACTTGAGTATATCCTTGAGCAACGAGACGAGCTTTGTTTCTGACAACTTGACCATGCTCATCTTGCTTGTTGCGATATATCCATTTGGTGCCTATTATATTGTGCTTGCGAGGATCAGGACGCTTAATCAGTTCCCATACATTATTCAGCTCAAACTGTTGAAGCTCTTCTTGCATAGCTTGAATCCATTCAGGTTCCATGAAGGCTTCATCAACTTTCTTGGGTTCAGATATTAAGACAAATGCGAAGTGCCCACAGAAATTTGCTAGATGTGTTGCCCTTGAACAAGTGAGTGGACCTGGTGCATTGATGCTATCAATTATTCTCTCAATCTATACTTCATTTGCAACACGAGGATGTACAGGACAAAGATTTTGCTCTTGCTGATCATTGTCATCGTTAGAAGGATTGTCTTCAGGCTGAGCATTGTCTTCAGGTTGATCAAGTGCGGAGATGATAAGTTCCTCTTCAGGCTGAGCTTTAGAAGGTATGATTTCTCCAGTTCCCATAAGTTTGATTGATTCACTGGATGGAACTTCATCTAGCACATTTGGCAGGTGCTCTCTTTGCGAGCCGTTAGTCTCATCGAACCGCACATCCACAGTTTCAACCACTTTATAGTGAAAGAGGTTGAAGACTCTGTAGGAGTGCGAATCCTTTCCATATCCAAGCATAAAACCTTCATGTGCTTTTGGTGCAAATTTTGAAGTGTGATGTGGATCCTTGATCCAGCACCTGGCACCAAATACTCTAAAGTAACTGACATTTGGCTTCTTGCTAGTAAGGAGCTCATGGGATGTCTTGTTCAAAAGCTTGTGAAGATAAACACGGTTGATGATATGGCATGCAGTACCAATGGCTTCAGGCCAGAATTTTCTTGGAGTCTTGTATTCATCAAGCATCGTCCGAGCCATCTCAATAAGTGTTCTGTTTTTGCGTTCGACGACGCCATTCTACTGTGGCGTGTACGGAGCTGAGAATTCATGTGTGATGCCCAAAGTATCAAGATATGTATCTAGGCCAGTGTTCTTGAATTTAGTGCCATTGTCACTTCTGATGTGCTTTATCTTGACACCATAGTTGTTCATTGCTCGATTGGCGAAGCGTCTGAAGACATCCTGCACTTCAGTCTTGTAGAGGATTATATGCACCCAAGTATATCTTGAATAATCATCAACAATGACAAAGCCATAGAGACAAGCAGTAGTAGTAAGAGTTGAGTAATGAGTGGGACCGAAAAGATCCATGTGGAGCAGTTCGAAGGGTTGAGTCGTTGTCATGATTGTCTTCAAGAGATGCTTGGCCCTCGTCATCTTTCCTGCTTCACAGGCACCGCATAAGTGATCCTTCTTGAACTTGACGCTCTCGATGCCTATGACATGCTTCTTTCTTGCAAGAGTGTGCAAGTTCCTCATGCCAGCATGCCCTAGCCTCTGATGCCAGAGCCAGCATTCTGAAGCTTTTGCTAGAAGACATACGGCAAGTTGTAGTCCTGTTGAGAAATCTACCACGTACAAATCATCTTTCCGATACCCTTCAAACACTAGAGACTTGTCAGATTCCATTAGAACAAGGCAATGATATTTTCCAAACATCACAATCATGTTTAAATCGCAAAGCATTGAGACAGACATTAAGTTGAAACCAAGGGATTCAACAAGCATGACTTTATCCATGTGTTGATCCTTTGAGATTGCAACTCTACCTAGACCCAATACCTTACTTTTACCAGTGTCAGCAAATGTGATGTGACTTTTGTCAGATGGACGTAAGGTTGAGTCCATAAGAAGGCTTCGCTTGCCAGTCATGTGATTGGTACACCCACTATCAATAATCCATTCTGAAGCAGCTGGTGTCGTACCCTACAGTGCAGTTAGGGGGATAGGCTTCACGAAGAGAATTGTGAAGCAAAAACATTTGACGAGCCAGTGGATTATGAAAGCTTAGATTGAGATTAGGACTGATAGGGCAAGTAGCAAGCGACTCAGGAACAAAGTACATAATAAGACCATTTGGGCATTTGATCTTGCGCCCTACAAGATGTTTAAGGCCCCTAGCAATAGCTTTAGACGATTTTGGTTTTCGGCTGGAGACCTTTCCCTGCAAAAGAGAGTTAAGCTTTCTTAGCCACCCACATCTTCAAGGGTGGCTTCGAAGCAATGAGTCTAAGTGCAGCATTTGAGAACTTTGGCTTTGGAGCCCTAGAAAAAAGTCTTGTAGGTGGACAATAGTACCCATAAGAATAAGCAGAATAGTTCTTGGTCCTATGAACATGGCGGTTTGATGAAACACGCTCATATTCACAGGCCTGAGTATGGCTTCCCTGCAAAACATTTGCGTTAGTGCGACTCAAGTGAGTCCTCTGTCTATATGAAGCCTTTGGACCGTATGAAGCCTGTGGTCTGGGGTTTGTCTTCTTCACCTGTGGTGTCATGATGACATTCACAGGAAGATTCTCCAAACACCTTTTCGGCACCCAAACCTTCTTCATAGGCGGTCCATTCCTGCAGTTAGTACCAATATACCTGGCAAACACTTCACCCTTCTGATTCTTAAACAGTTTATAGTTTGCATCAAAGGATTCATCAATAATAATGGGATTAGCACAAGTGAAGCCAGATAGGGTGGATGGATCCACTGAAGGTCCCTTTGCAGCAACCCATGTGGTTTGGGGGTACTGCTCAGGTTTCCAGTAAGAGCCATCAGCATTCATTTTCCTTTCGAACCCAACACCCTCTTTCCTAGGGTTTCGATTCAGGATTTGCCTTTTGAGGACATCACATAGTGTTTGATGCCCTTTGAGGCTTTTGAACATCCCTGTTTCAAGCAATGTCTTCAACCTAGCATTCTCATCAGCAATAGCAGTGGCATCCTCAGCAGAGGGGTTAGTTGGCACATCAGCAGTTGAAGATATTGCAATAGTAGAAGCAGTAGAACAACCAGCAACAGAGGTAGCGTTGTCATGCTCAATACATTTAATACATGGTGGTTCAATCTTCATGAGCCGCTCTCAATTTCTCAAGATCTTGCTCCCTTTGAAGATAATCATAGGAAAGCTTTTCATGAGTTGTTGAGAGCGTTTCATGACGACTTTCAAGTTCCTCATACTTAAAGTGAAGATTTTTTATGTCTTCAATTAAGGACTGAGATCGAGTCATTTCAGCGTCTAACAGGTCATCGCTTTTGTCTAACAGTTTTTGAATATGTTCCATAGCTTTCTATTGTTCAGTTGCAATTTTAGCAAGTGTTTTGTAGCTGGGTTTGGAACCAGAATCAGAGTCATCTTCACTAGAAGTTTGATAGTGAGTAGTGCGTGTGTTTACCTTGGCACCGCATGCCATGAAGAGGTAGGTAGGAGCGGAGTAGTCCTTGTCATTTGCATCGGTGTCGGTGACGGGGTCATTGTCTTTAGTGTTGAAGATGGACTTGGCAACGTATGCTGTAGCCAGACTCGCAACGCCAAAATCGGACTCCTCCTCAGACTCCACCTCCGCCTCCTCAGAAGCGGACTCCTCTTCTGAATCCATTTCCTTGCCAACAAACGCACGTGCCTTGCCAGATGAGCTCTTCTTGTGTGATGAAGACTTTGAGGAGGACTTGGAAGAAGACTTTGAGTATTTCTTCTTCTTGTTGTTGTCAGAATCATACTCCTTGCTCTTCTTTTTCTTCTTGTTCTCATTGTCCCACTGCGGACACTCAGAGATGTAGTGGCCAGGTTTCTTGCACTTGTGGCATGTTCTCTTCTTGTAGTCATGAGCAGAAACTTCATCATTCCTTGAGCTTGATCGTCAGGACTTTCTGAAGCCTTTCTTCATGGTGAATTTTTGGAACTTCTTCACAAGCATAGCAAGCTCCTTTCCAATGTCTTCAGGATCATCAGAACTACTATCAGACTCTTCTTCAGATGAGGAGATAGCTTTTGCCTTCAAGGCACGAGTTCACGCATAGTTGGGACCGTAGATGTCTCTTTTCTCAGAAAGATGAAACTCGTGTGTGTTGAGCCTCTCAAGTATGTTAGACGGATCGAGTGTTTTGAAGTCAGGACGTTCTTGAATCATCAGGGCTAGGGTGTCAAACAAGCTGTCAAGTGATCTCAGGAGTGTCTTGACAACTTCATGCTTGGTGATCTCAGTGGCACCGAGGGCTTGAAGCTCATTTGTGATGTCAGTGAGTCGATCAAACATGAGCTGAACATTCTAATTGTCATTTCTCTTGAAGCGGTTGAAGAGGTTGCGAAGGACACTGATTCTCTGATCTCTCTGGGTTGAGACGCCTTCGTTGACCTTGGAGAGCCAGTCCCAGACTAGCTTAGATGTTTCCAAAGCACTCACATGGCCATACTGTCCTTTGGTCAGATGACCACAGATGATGTTCTTGGCAGTGGAGTCCAGTTGAACGAACTTCTTGATATCAGCAGCGGTGACACCTTCACCAGCCTTGGGAATGCCATTCTTGATGACATACCATAGGTCGACATCAATGACTTCAAGATGCATGCGCATCTTATTCTTCCAGTAGGGATATTCAGTTCCATCGAAGACTGGGCACACAACGGAGACTTTGATTATCCCTGCAGTCGACATAGCTAAAACTCTAGGTGGTTAAACCGAATCACACAGAACAAGGGAGTACCTTGCTTTGATACCAATTGAAAGTGCTAGTGATCAACTAGAGGGGGGTGAATATGTGATTTTTATGAAAGTCTTCAAAACATGGAAGTTTCGGAGACAAACGATAGAAATAAACCTATTACCATGCAGTGGAAGGTAGACTACACTAGGCAAACCATAGTCAAGTATTCAATGGAGTGAAAGCACAATGACTAGCAGCTAGGCAGTAAAGATCAGGTAGGAAGATATTGTGAAGCCAATCAGAACAAGCAGTCACTCAATGAAGACAAAAGATAAAGCAATCATACAATGACTTCACAAGGACCAACAGTAAGTAAAGGGAAGGGAAGGATGAAACCAGTGACTCGTTGAAGACAATGATTTGTTGGACCAGTTCCAGTTGCTGTGACAACTGTACGTCTGGTTAGGGAGGCTGAGATTCAACTCAGAAGACCTCGTCTTCACCTTATTCCCCTTGAGCTAAGGACACCCAGTCCTCGCCCAATCACTCTGGTAAGTCTTCAAGGTAGACTTCCAAACCTTCACAGACTTCGTTCACTGGCGATCCACAATGACTCTTGGATGCTCAGAACGCGACGCCTAACCGGCTGGAGGATTCATAGTCCTCAAGTGTAATAAGTCTTCAGATCACATAGACAGGAAGACTTAAGTGATGCCTAACACTCTTTGGCTCTGGGTGTTTAGGGCTTTATCCTCGCAAGGAATTCTCTCTCAAAGGCTTCGAGGTGGGTTGCTCTCAAACGACAAAAGCCGTGCACTAACTCTGAGCAGCCAACCATTTATGGTTGGAGGGGGTGGGCTATTTATAGCCACTAGGCAACCTGACCTGATTTGTCCAAAATGACCCTTGGTCACTAAGGAACTGACACGTGTTCCAACGGTCAGATTTCAAACACACACGGCAACTTTACTTGAGCTACAAGCAAAGCTGACTTATCCAACTCTGGACAAGATTTGCTCTCATAGTCTTCACTCGAAGACATAGGATTTTGGTTAAGCATCACTTCAGTCATTCTGACTGGTTCACTTGGACCCCACTTAACAGTACGGTGGTTCCTATGACTCAACAAAGAAGAAAAAGAATGACAAAAGAACTAAGTCTTCGCGCTCCATAGTCTTCATGCGATGTTTTCTCTTGTCATAGTCTTCAATGTGTATGTCTTCACATACCACCTTTGACTTCAATGTCTTCTTACATTTTTAGGGGTCATCTCTGGTAGGAAAACCGAATCAATGAGGGACTTCTACCTGTGTTATCCTGCAATTCTCACAAACACATTAGTCCCTCAACTAGGTTTGTCGTCAATACTCCAAAACCAACTAGGGGTGGCACTAGATGCACTTACACTAAGCCCATAGAGTTTTCTTTTGATGCACCAACTTGGAATCTAGGAAAGAGCATGGCAGCTCACATCGCCATGGGAGGCATTGGAGAAGTTTACCGCAATGATATCAAGGATACTATCTACCAGATTTGTGGGTGCCGAGATAAGCACTGGGAGATGATCAGCACCAGGAAGGATAGGTCAGTTGCAGCTTTTATCCAGGAGTTAAACCAGCACATTCGACGTCAGGAAAACAAGATGTGCGCTGACATGATAGATCTGAAGAAGGCAAGGACTAGAATCAAGGAACTGGAGGAAGAACTCAAGGCTACACGTGAAGATTATGAAGAGGAAATCGAAGTACTAGTGAACAAGAATGCCGACTTAACAATGAAGATCGGAATAGTTATGGGAGGCCCTACCCCAGTAGAAGAAGACGAAGAACCCAAGGAGATTCGCCCGGAAGACTACATCATCATCAACGACACCGACTCGGATCCAGATGATAGCGATGATGACTATGTTGATGAAGCTGGAGCAGATATCATGGAGTCTGCAACCGAAGAATATTTCTAATAGACCACCCCATCAGTAGTAATAGTCCACCATGTAAATATAGTAGTCCAAGAACTTTTGCGATAGTTAGATCGATTGTAAGCCCTTGTTTGATTGATTGAATGAAGTGAATTGTTTGCTTTTGCCTCATGTGCATATGGGTAGTGTTTTCTCTCTAGACCCCTCTCTATTCTTAAATCTCATCTTTTCTAAGCCCTCAGATGCCTCCGAGATGTGATCCCGGATTTATCTTTCCACCGGAGCTCACCTAGTTGATCCAGCAGCAGAACACATTGATGCAGTTGCTAGTCCAGAATCAGAATCAGGGGAACAACAACAACAACCAACCACCACCACCTGTTGATCACTTAGCCCGTTTTCTTAGGCTGAATCCGCCGGTGTTTTCCAGTAGCACAGAGACGATAGTAGCAGATGATTGGCTCCGCAAGGCAGCAAGGGAGTTGACCACGGCAGGATGCACAGATGTGGAAAAGGTGAAGTTTGCCGCACATCATCTTGAAGGACCCGCAGCATCATGGTGGGAGAATTTCACAGCCACTTTCCCTGTCGACACAGTCACATGGGACCAGTTTCAGCAGGCTTTCCGTACTGCCCATGTTTCAGCAGGAGCTATGTCCATGAAGAAGCGAGAGTTTCGCAATTTGCGCCAAGGAGGACGGACCGTTGGCCAGTATGTGAAGGACTTTAGTAAGTTAGCACGTTATGCCCCAGATGACGTTGCTACGGATGCAGCTAAGCAGGAGAAGTTTCTGGAAGGACTGAATGATGAGTTGAGCATGCAGTTGATGGTAGCAACCTTCAACAACTACCAGGAGTTGGTAGATCGTGCTCTCATGATTGAAGGGAAGCAGCAGCAGATTGAGAACCACAAGAGGAAGTATGGACAAGGGAAGTACAATTCAGGAGCTCAGCAGAAGCCACATTTTACCCCTAGACCGGGAGGACATTTTCAGCATACCCATGGAGGAGGTAGCTCGCACAATCACAATGGCACCAAGAATGGTAATGGGAATGGACGAAGCAACAGCCAGAACCGTACCAACGCATCAACCCCAGCCAAGAGAGACCTGAGCCAAGTCACTTGCTTTAAGTGCCAGAAGACCAGACATTATGCCAATGAATGTCCTGAATCCCAGAATGGAAATGGCAATGGAAGCTCTGGGAAGAAGCCGAACCCTTTCAACAGGGGACAGGTGAAGCACGTTAACATGGAGGAGGTTGAAGAGCAGTCGGAAGCAGTAATCGGTAAGTTTTTGGTTAAGTCATTTACTGCACTCGTTCTTTTTGATACTGGCGCATCGCATTCATACATATCAAGGGAATTTGTGGATAAGTATAATCTGCCCACCAAAGTTCTTAGAACCCCTATGTTAGTAAGCTCACCAGGAGCGGAGTATATGGCTAGCAAAGGATGTTTTCAAGTGCCATTGAGTATAGGTAGGCATGTGTTTCCCTCGGATTTGATCATTTTGGAATCACAAGGTTTGGATGTAATTCTGGGTATGGACTGGCTGTCGATGTATGGAGGAAACATCGATTGCGCCAGTAAGTCAATTTTGCTTACCACCCCAGAAGGGAGGAGGATCAAGTATGTATCCCGGCATGTACCGAAGAGGACTCAAGTAAATTGTTTAACAGGAGTTGTGCAGGAGGAAGTACCAGTGGTGAAGGATTTCCCTAATGTATTTCCAGAAGAGTTGCCAGGCATGCCACCGGATAGAGATATTGAGTTTTTGATTGAGCTTTTGCCAGGCACAGGGCCAATATCTAAGAGACCATATAGGATGCCCGCAAAGGATTTGGTGGAGATTAAGAGGCAGATTAAGGAGTTACTGGATAAAGGTTATATTCCACCAAGTTCTTCTCCTTGGGGATCGCCAGTACTTCTAGTGGAGAAGAAGGATGGATTGTTAAGGATGGTCGTTGATTATCGAGGATTGAATAAAGTAACCATCAAGAACAAGTACCCACTACCGATGATCAATGATCTGTTTGATCGATTGCAAGGAGCTAAGGTATTTTCCAAGATCGACCTGCGATCAGGATACCATCAGTTGAAGATTCGAGAACAGGATATACCTAAAATGGCTTTTACCACCAGGTATGGGTTGTACGAGTATACCGTTATGTCATTTGGTCTGACTAACGCACCTGCGTATTTTATGAACATGATGAACAAGGTGTTTATGGAGTTTTTGGATAAGTTTGTTGTAGTGTTCATCGTTGATATCCTGGTATACTCGAAAAATGAAGAGGAGCATAAGGAGCATTTGCGTTTGGTACTTGGTAAGCTCAGAGAACATCAGTTATATGCCAAGTTTAGCAAATGTGAGTTTTGGTTGAAGGAAGTTGGATTTCTCGGACACGTTATATCTAGAGAAGGTATAGCAGTAGATCCCACCAAGGTTGACACTACGACAAATTGGGAAGCGCCAACAACAGTTGGAGAGATCCGGAGTTTTCTTGGACTTGCAGGATACTACCAGAGATTTATTGAAAATTTCTCGAAGATTGCGAAGCCTATGACGGAGTTGTTGAAGAAGGATACCAAGTTCATATGGACTAAGGAATGTGAGACTAGTTTCCAGGAGTTGAAGAAATGTTTGGTTACATCACCTGTGTTGATTTTGCCAGATCAGACCAAGGATTATGAGGTGTATTGCGACGCTTCACGTTGAGGACTTGGAGCAGTGCTTATGCAAGAAGGAAGAGTTGTTTCATATGCCTCACGACAGCTTAAGCCTCATGAGTTGAATTATGCTACGCATGATTTGGATTTAGCAGCCGTAGTGCATGCATTGAAAACTTGGAGACATTTTCTCATTGGAAACCATTGTGAGGTATACACGAATCATAAGAGTTTGAAGTATATTTTAACGCAGAAGGAATTGAATCTCAGGCAAAGGAGATGGTTGGAGCTCATCAAGGATTATGACATGAGATTGCATTATCACCCCGGAAAGGCTAACATAGTAGCCGATGCGCTGAGCCGTAAAAGTCATGTCAACACCTTAATAACGGGAGATTTACCAAGGGAGTTAGCCAAAAATCTTCGTGAGCTATGTTTGGAGATAGTCCCGAGAGGCTATGTAGCAGCATTGGAGATTCAGTTTACTTTGATGGACAAGATTAGAGAAGCTCAAAGGACTGACAAAGAGATCGCTTTTATTAAGGAGAAAATAAGCAAGGGAGAAGGCTAAAGGATTTCGTGAGGATGAGCACGATACCTTATGGTTTGAAGACCGTGTTTATGTGCCTAATGATTCGGAGACCAGGAAGTTAATTCTGCAAGAGGCCCATGATTCACCATATTCGATTCACCCAGGAAATACCAAGATGTATTTGGATTTGAAGGATATTTTCTGGTGGACCGGAATGAAGAAGGATATTGTGGAGTATGTAGCAGTTTGTGATGTATGTCAGAGAGTGAAGGCAGAGCATCAGAAGCCAGCAGGATTGCTATAGCCATTGCCGATACCCGAATGGAAGTGAGATAAGTTAGGCATGGATTTTATTACTGGTTTACCCAGAACTCGTTCAGGCTATGACTCGATTTGGGTTGTAGTCGATCGTTTGACAAAGGTAGCTCATTTCATTCCAGTGAAGACTAGCTATACTAGTGCCAAGTTGGCAAAGATATACATGACCAGAATCGTATGTCTGCATGGAGTTCCAAGGAGCATTGTATCGGATAGAGGAACCCAATTTACCTCAAAGTTCTGGAATCAGTTGCATGAAACTTTGGGTACCAGGCTAGAGTTCAGTACAGCTTTCCATCCGCAGACAAACGGACAGACCGAGAGAGTCAATCAGATTTTGGAGGATATGCTCAGAGCTTGTGCGCTAGATTACGGATCTAGTTGGGACGAGAATTTGCCATATGCAGAGTTCTCTTATAATAACAGTTATCAATCCAGTTTGAAGATGGCCCCTTTCAAAGGCTTGTACGGAAGGAGGTGCAGGACCCCATTGTCGTGGGATGAAGTTGGAGACCGCCAGCTGTTTGGACCGGATCTGATTAAGGAGTCTGAACAGAAAGTAAAATTGATTCACCATAGGCTCAAGGTAGCCCAATCCATGCAGAAGAGCTACGCAGATTCTAAACGCAAGGAGACGGTTTACGAAGTCGGAGACTGAGTTTATCTTCGAGTATCTCCACTTCAAGGAGTTAAGCATTTTGGAGTTAAGGGAAAGTTAGCGCCACGTTTTGTAGGCCCATACAAAGTTTTGGAGCATATGGGAGAAGTGGCCTACAAGTTGGAGTTGCCCGAAGGATTGTCAGGAGTTCACGACGTGTTCCACGTTTCCCAGTTGAAGAAGTGCCATGCAGAGATGGCTGATATACCGCTGAGGGATACAGTGCCGCTGGAAGCGATTCAGTTAGACAGAGAGTTGACCTATGAGGAGAAACCAGTCAAGATTCTAGAATATGCTAGTCGAGTCACCCACAGCAAGGTTATAAAGTTTTGCTAAGTTTAGTGGAGCCACCACATGGAGGATGAAGCCACCTGGGAACGAGAGGAAGATCTGTTGAAGGACCACCCTCACCTATTTTATAGCCAACCCGAATCTCGAGGGCGAGATTCATCTTAAGGGGGTAGGTTTGTAACATCCCAAATTTTCAATTTGGAATGTTATACACTAGATCATCATTGCATATCATATTTTATTGCATTTTGGTTGATCCTAGAAAATTCTACGCAACTCAAGGACCCTCGGAGAGAGTTGGGGATTTCGTTATTTTCATATTTGAGTTTTCTCAAATTTTGAAAATAGGATCATTTGATTTTATTTATTTTATCTTCAATTATTTCTATTACAAAAATATGAGAGAGGGAATAAAATGACTTTCCCAAAATAAAGAAATATTGAGGATTTAATAAAAAATCAAATAAGATTTTATTTTGGTTTTATTTGCTATTTATTTGAATTTAGGAAAATGTGAATTTTTAAAAATTGCTTTTAGGCCCCAAATAAATGTTCATCCTGTGCGGCTTGATTTTATAAGCCGGGGAAATTTTATTTTGGAATTTTTGGAGTCCGTTTAGTATTTCTTTTGTTTCTTTTTCTGAGCGTAATTATAAAAAAAATCCGAACCGACCTACGGGCCGTATCCGGCCAGGACTCCCTAGCCGAGGCCTTTTTATAGCGCCGCCCGAGGCCCGGCACAGCCCAACCGCCACCCGTCCCAAACCCTAACCCTAGCCGCCACCGCGCCACCGCCGCCGCGCCGCGCCGCCACCCGTGCCGCCCCGCCGCCCCGTCGACGTTCGCCGGAGCCGCGCCGCTGCCGCCGCCGTTCGCCAGAGCTGCCGAGGTAGACGCCGTTGCCTCGGTTTTCACGAAGAAAACTGATCGGTTTTAAAAAAAACCTAGATCTGTTTTTTTTCGTTAGATCGGTTTTTTCGGTTTAGTTAATTAGCGGGCGTTCGCTCGTCCGTTCATTTTAACGAACGCGTTCTTCGTTTAGATCCAGATAACGAACGTTCATTCATTAATCTGTTCATCGCTTTTCTTTTTCTCGAATTAAATCCGTGATTTTTCTAATCGCGATTTCTGATCCGATATTCATTTTAGTTTAACTTTTCGCTCGTTTATCAGAATCAGGCGATTCAAGCGCCTGGAGTTTCGTCTCGAAACCCTCTTTCCATTTGACCAACTCAAACAAGTTTTTGCCAGTTAAAAATGTCCCTAAATCCAAAATAATAAACGAAGCCTGTTTCTTTTGCCATTTGTCTTTTGTTGCTTCGTTCGACTTGTTTCTTTTTGCCAACCGGAGTTCTTAAGTGGAACTTTCTGGTTAGATCGCTTATTCAAGTTTTACCTATGCATTAGTTGAGTACTTATTGTATGCTTGTTTGTTTGCGATAGAGTACCCGGAGTGCGCCGCTTGCTACTTCGAATCACTAGGTTTTGCGGATCATCAGCAAGGCAAGTAACACTTTGATCATACCTCCTACTACCCAGTTTTTATTACATTAGATCAATCCTCACACCTTGCATGATTAGGATCTAATTAAATTGTGGATTCTGGGAAGTAGATGAGGTAGTACTTATCACCTGTTTTATTATCAAACCTTTGGGAGTTACTTCTACGTTTGCTTATTATGCCAAGCTATGCTAGTAAACGTGGATTGGGTGAGTGAAATCCATGACAGATATGAGATTGTTAAATTAATGGCTTATCTAAGGTGGCAACTTAAATACACATCTGGGTGGATTGAGAAACCTGGGTATTCCAGTGATTGCCTATTTTTCTTTTGGACCGCCACCCAGGCTCAAAGGGATCATGAGATTATTCATGCTAGAAACTTCCGTGTGCAGCCACAAGCTACTATGGGCTCTAGCATAGTTGACTAAGTCGTGCGAACTCTTACAGTGGTAGACTAGCAGATGTAGGGGAAAGTAGGTGTAATGGTCTACCCGATCATAAGGTGCTAGCGCTTCTGAAAGACTATGTCTCGGTCATCCGTTTCTCAAACAGCATGTAGTGCGAGAATCCCAACGGAGGAGATCGAGTCTTGTGGGGAAAAGTGCGCAAACCTCTGTAGAGTGTATAAACTAATCATGGTTAGTTGTGTCCCCGGTTATGGACATCTTGAGTATCTAGTACCTGGATTATCATGTGAATCTCATCATGTTACTCTAATTAATTTTGTTGGGTTTTTAATGATGATGCTTAATTGGGATTGAGAATGCTGTCAACCATTCTCAATATTTAACAACTACCATGTTAGTTAAATAAAATTTATTCCTTTGTAGTAGGGAAAAATTGGCTTTACGCAAAAACTGTAACCATAGAGCTTTCCACCAACCAAATATGCATATAGTATAGCCTATATCTTTCATTGCTCTCTATGTGTTACATTGCCAGCATATTCCATGTGCTGACCCATTTCGGGCTGCAACGTTCATGTTGCAGACTTTTCAGACGACGAGTAAGGTGCCTTTTAGGCCGTGGTTCTATACTCAGTGATGCCGTTGGAGTTGATGGACTCACTTATCTTCCAAGCCTTCCGCTGTTATCGTTATTAGATGGCCTTAAGTCATATTTATTGTAATAAGTTCTCTTTTGAGACACTCGTTGTAATAAGTGTGTGACTGCTACTCTGTTATAAATCCTTCAAGTACTGTGTGGTGTCAGCATTACTAATCCAGGGATGTCACCGGAGCACAGAGATTGGACCGTTTGAGGTCTGGTCGCTACACAGGCGGAGCAGGAGGCGCTGCTCGAGTCGTACCCCTCCGCTCGCGAGAGCCACCTCACACGCTGGTGGTACCACATGTAGGTGGCAGAGGTTGCGGCCGTCTCCAAGGCAGGCAATGAAGTGGGCAAGGCGCTATTTGGCGAGACCGACGACGAGCCAGAGGACAATACCGGCTCCATTGAGGCCCCGACCCACCGGAAATGAGGCGGAGGACTTCAGCGGCTCCGCCGAGGCCCCGCCCCACCCGCAACGAGGCGGAGGACATCATCGGCTCCACCGAGGCCCCGCCCCGCGGGTGATACGTCTCCAATGTATCTATAATTTTTGATTGCTCCATGATATATTATCTACTATTTTGGATGTTTCTGGGCTTTATTATACACTTTTATATCATTTTTGGGACTAACCTATTCACCCAGAGCCCAGTGCCAGTTTCTATTTTTACCTTGTTTTAGGGTTCCGAAGAAAAGGAAAATCAAACGGAGTCCAATTGACCTGAAACTTCACGAAACACATTTTTGGAAGGAAAGAAGCCTAGAAGACTTGAAGTGCACGTAAGGGAACCTTCAAGGAGGCCACGAGGTAGGGGGGGTGCCCACCCCCCTTGGGCACACCCTCCACCCTCGTGGGCCCCTCGTGGCCCCCCTAACGTACTTCTTCCTCCTATATATCTCCATATACCCTAAAACAATCGAAGAGCACAATAGATCGAGAGTTCCGCTGCTAGAAGCCTCCGTAGCCACCGAAAGCCAATCTAGACCCGTTCCAGCACCCTGCCGGAGGGGGCAATCCTTCTCCGGTGGCCATCTTCATCATCCCGGTGCTCTCCATGACGAGGAGAGAGTAGTTCTCCCTCGGGGCTGAGGGTATGTACCAGTAGCTATGTGTTTGATCTCTCTCTCTCTCTCTCTCTCTCTCTCTCGTGTTCTTGAGGTGTTACGATCTTGATGTATCGCAAGCTTTGCTATTATATTTGGATCCTACGATGTTTCTTCCCCCCTCTACTCTCTTGTAATGGATTGAGTTTCCCCTTTTAAGTTATCTTATCGGATTGAGTCTTTAAAGATTTGAGAACACTTGATGTATGTCTTGCCGTGGATAGCTGTGGTGACAACGGGATATCACGTGATTCACTTGATGTATGTTTTGGTGATCAACTTGCGGGTTCCACCCATGAACCTATGCATAGGGGTTGGCACACGTTTTCATCGTGATTCTCCGGTAGGAACTTTGGGGCACTCTTTGAGGTCCTTTGTGTTGGTTGAATAGATGAATCTGAGATTGTGTGATGCATATCATATAATCATACCCACGGATACTTGAGGTGACATTGGAGTATCTAGGTGACATTAGGGTTTTGGTTGATTTGTGTCTTAAGGTGTTATTCTAGTATGAACTCTAGGGCTGTTTGTGACACTTATAGGAATAGCCCAACGGATTGATTGGAAAGAATAACTTTGAGGTGGTTTCGTACCCTACCATAATCTCTTCGTTCGTTCTCCGCTATTAGTGACTTTGGAGTGACTCTTTGTTGCATGTTGAGGGATAGTTATGTGATCCAATTATGTTAGTATTGTTGAGGGAACTTGCACTAGTGAAAGTATGAACCCTGGGCCTTATTTCCACACATTGCAATACCGTTTACGCTCACTTTTATCATTAGTTACCTTGCTGTTTTTATAATTTCAGATTACAAATACCGTTATCTACTATCCATATACCACTTGCATCACCATCTCTTCGCCGAACTAGTGCACCTATACAATTTACCATTGTATTGGGTGTGTTGGGGACACAAGAGAATTTTTGTTATTTGGTTGCAGGGTTGCTTGAGAGAGACCATCTTCATCCTACGCCTCCTACGGATTGATAAACCTTAGGTCATCCACTTGAGGGAAATTTGCTACTGTCCTACAAACCTCTGCACTTGGAGGCCCAACAACGTCTACAAGAAGAAGATTGTGTAGTAGACATCAAGCTCTTTTCTGGCGCCGTTGCCGGGGAGGTTAGTGCTTGAAGGTATATCTTTAGATCTTGCAATCGAGTCTTTTAGTTTCTTGTTTTATCACTAGTTTAGTTTATAAAAGAAAACTATAAAAAATGGAATTAAGTTTGTCTCATACGCTTCACCTTTTTAATATCTTTCGTGAGTATGATGGAAAGGATAATTGTGCTCAAGTGCTAGAAGAAGAAATCTATAAAATGTTTGGCACTAAATTTTTGAATGATGAGCATGATTGCAATGTTGTTAGTACGAATTCTTTGAATATCCATGATGCTAATGATATGCAAAGCCACAAGCTTGGGGAAGCTATGTTTGATGAAGATGATATTTTTTGTCCCCCAAGTTTTGATGAGAAAATTTATTATGATGAAAGCATGCCTCCTATCTATGATGATTATTGTGATGACATGTATGCTTTAAAGAATAATAATAACAATGAACCTTGTCATCTTGATTTTAATTTTCAATCACATGATAGTTATTTTGTTGAGTTTGCTCCCACTATTATTCATGAGAAGAATTTTGCTTATGTGGAGAGTAGTAAATTTTCTATGCTTGTAGATCATGAAAAAAATGCTTTAGGTGCTGGTTATATTTTTTAATTCATTCATTATGTTACTGAAAATTATTATGAGGGAGGAACATATGCTTGTAGGAATTGCAATAATATCAAGTTTCCTCTCTATGTGCTTAAAGTTTTGAAGTTATGCTTGTTTTACCCTCCTATGCTAGTTGATTATTGTTCCCACAAGTTGTTTGCTCACAAAATCCCTATGCATAGGAAGTGGGTTGGACTTAAATGTGCTATTCATATTCTTCATGATGCTCTCTTTATGTTACAATTCTTATCTTTTATGTGAGCATCATTGAAATCATCATGCCTAGCTAGGGGCGTTAAACGATAGCGCTTGTTGGGAGGCAACCCAATTTTATTCTTGTTCTTTACTTTTTGTTCCTGTTCAGTAATAAATAATTCATATAGCCTCTGTTTAGATGTGGTTTTATTCTTTTAATTAGTGTTTGTGCCAAGTAGAACCTTTGGGAAGACTTGGGGAAAGTCTTGTTGATCATGCTGTCAAAAACAGAAACTTTAGCGCTCACGAGAATTGCTGCCATTTTCATTTGGAGAGCGCTATTTAGTTAATTCTTTTTGCAGATGATTAATATAGAAATTACTCAGGTCCAGAAATTTATTTTAGAATTTTTGGGGTTCCAGAAGTATACGTTTGATCCAGATTACTACAGACTGTTCTGTTTTTGACAGATTCTGTTTTCTATGTGTTGTTTGCTTATTTTGATGAATCTATAAGTAGTATCGGAGGGTATGAACCATAGATAAGTTGGAATACAGTAGGTTTAACACCAATATAAATTAATAATGAGTTCATTACAGTACCTTGAAGTGGTGATTTATTTTCTTATACTAACGGAGCTCACGAGTTTTCTACTTTAAGTTTTGTGTTGTGAAGTTTTCAAGTTTTGGGTAAAGATTCGATGGACGATGGAATAAGGAGTGGAAAGAGCCTAAGATTGGGTATGCCCGAGGCACCCCAAGGTAATATTCAAGGACAACCAAGAGTCTAAGCTTGGGGATGCCCCGGAAGGCATCCCCTCTTTCGTCTTCGTTCATCGGTAACTTTACTTGGAGCTATATTTTTATTTACCACATGATATGTGTTTTGCTTGGAGCGTCATTTTATTTTATTTAGTTTTGCTTTCTGTTTGAATAAAATACCAAGATCTGAAATTAATAAATGTTAGAGAGTCTTCACATAGTTGCATAATTATTCAACTACTCATTGATCTTCACTTATATCTTTCAGAGTAAGTTTGCTCTAGTGCTTCACTTATATATTTTAGAGCATGGTGGTAGTTTTATTTTGAAGAAATTTATGAACTCTCATGCTTCACTTAGATTATTTTGAGAGTCTTAATAGCATGGTAATTTGCTTAAAATCCTAATATGCTAGGTATACAAGATTAGTAAAAACTTTCTTATGAGTGTGTTGAATACTAAGAGAAGTTTGATGCTTGATGATTGTTTTGAGATATGGAGGTAATAATATCAGAGTCATGCTAGTTGAGTAGTTGTGAATTTGAGGAATACTTGTGTTGAAGTTTGTGATTCCCGTAGAATGCATGTATGGTGAACCGTTATGTGATGAAGTTGGAGCATGATTTATTCATTGATTGTCTTCCTTATGAGTGGCGGTCGGGGATGAGCGATGGTCTTTTCCTACCAATCTATCCCCCAAGGAGCATGCGCGTAGTACTTTGTTTCGATAACTAATAGATTTTTGCAATAAATATGTGAGTTCTTTATGACTAATGTTGAGTCCATGGATTATACGCACTCTCACCTTTCCACCATTGCTAGCCTCTCTTGTACCGCACAACTTTCACCGGTACCATAAACCCACCATATACCTTCCTCAAAACAGCCACCATACCTACCTATTATGGCATTTCCATAGCCATTCCGAGATATATTGCCATGCAACTTTCCACCATTCCATTTATTATGATACGCTTCATCATTGTCATATTGCTTAGCATGATCATGTGGTTGACATTGTATTTGTGGCAAAGCCACTGTTCATAATTCTTTCATACTTGTCACTCATGCATCATTGCATATCACGGTACAACGCCGGAGGCATTCACATAGAGTCATATTTTGTTCTACGTATCGAGTTGTAATTGTTGAGTCGTAAGAAAAATAAAAGTGTGATGATCATCATTATTAGAGCATTGTCCTAGTGAGGAAAGGATGATGGAGACTATGATTCCCCCACAAGTTGGGATGAGACTGCAGACGAAAAATAAATAAAAGAGGCCAAAGAAGCCCAAATAAAAAAAGAGAAAGAAAAGAGGCCATAAAAAAGAGAAAAGGCCCAAATAAAAAATAAAAAAATGAGAGAAAAAGAGAGAAGGGACAATGTTACTATCCTTTTACCACACTTGTGCTTCAAAGTAGCACCATGATCTTCATAGTAGAGAGTCTCTCATGTTATCACTTTCATATACTAGTGGGAATCTTTCATTATAGAACTTGGCTTGTATATTCCAATGATGGGCTTCCTCAAATTGCCCTAGGTCTTCATGAGCAAGCAAGTTGGATGCACATCCACTTAGTTTCTTTTTGAGCTTTCATATACTTATAGCTCTAGTGCATCCGTTGCATGGCAATCCCTACTCACTCACATTAATATCTATTGATGGGCATCTCCATAGCATGTTGATACGCCTAGTTGATGTGAGATTATCTTCTCCTTTTTGTCTTCTCCACAACCACCATTCTATTCCACCTATAGTGCTATGTCCATGGCTCACGCTCATGTATTGCGTGAAGACTGAAAAAGTTTGAGAACATCAAAAGTATGAAACAATTGCTTGGCTTGTCATCGGGGTTGTGCATGATTTAAATATGTTGTGTGGTGAAGATAGAGCATAGCCAGACTATATGATTTTGTAGGGATAGCTTTCTTTGGCCATGTTATTTTGAGAAGACATAATTGCTTTGTTAGTATGCTTGAAGTATTATTATTTTTATGTCACCATGAACTTTTGTCTTGAATCTTTTGAATCTGAATATTCATACCACAATTAAGAAGATTTACATTAAAATTATGCAATGTAGCACTCCGCATCAAAAATTATGTTTTTATCATTTACCTACTCGAGGACGAGCAGGAATTAAGCTTGGGGATGCTGATACGTCTCCAACGTATCTATAATTTTTGATTGCTCCATGCTATATTATCTACTATTTTGGATGTTTATGGGCTTTATTATACACTTTTATATCATTTTTGGGACTAACCTATTAACCCAGAGCCCAGTGCCAGTTTTTGTTTTTACCTTGTTTTAGGGTTTCGAAGAAAAGGAAAATCAAACGGAGTCCAATTGACCTGAAACTTCACAAAACACATTTTTGGAAGGAAAGAAGCCCAGAAGACTTGAAGTGCATGTAAGGGAACCTTCGAGGAGGCCACGAGGTAGGGGGCGCCCACCCCGCTTGGGCGCGCCCTCCACCCTCGTGGGCCCCTCGTGGCCCCCCTGACGTACTTCTTCCTCCTATATATCTCCATATACCCTAAAACAATCGGAGAGCACAATAGATCGGGAGTTCCGCCGCTAGAAGCCTCTGTAGCCACCGAAAGCCAATCTAGACCCATTCCGGCACCCTGCCGGAGGGGGCAATCCTTCTCCGGTGGCCATCTTCATCATCCCGGTGCTCTCCATGACAAGGAGGGAGTAGTTCTCCCTCGGGGCTGAGGGTATGTACCAGTAGCTATGTGTTTGATCTCTCTCTCTCTCTCTCTCGTGTTCTTGAGGTGGTACGATCTTGATGTATCGCGAGCTTTGCTATTATATTTGGATCCTATGATGTTTCTTCCCCCCTCTACGCTCTTGTAATGGATTGAGTTTCCCCTTTGAAGTTATCTTATCGGATTGAGTCTTTAAAGATTTGAGAACACTTGATGTATGTCTTGCCGTGGATATCTGTGGTGACAATGGGATATCACGTGATTCACTTGATGTATGTTTTGGTGATCAACTTGCGGGTTCCGCCCATGAACCTATGCATAGGGGTTGGCACACGTTTTCATCATGATTCTCCGGTAGGAACTTTGGGGCACTCTTTGAGGTCCTTTGTGTTGGTTGAATAGATGAATCTGAGATTGTGTGATGCATATCGTATAATCATACCCACGGATACTTGAGGTGACATTGGAGTATCTAGGTGACATTAGGGTTTTGGTTGATTTGTGTCTTAAGGTGTTATTCTAGTACGAACTCTAGGGCTGTTTGTGACACTTATAGGAATAGCCCAACGGATTGATTGGAAAGAATAACTTTGAGGTGGTTTCGTACCCTACCATAATCTCTTCGTTCGTTCTCCGCTATTAGTGACTTTGGAGTGACTCTTTGTTGCATGTTGAGGGATAGTTATGTGATCCAATTATGTTAGTATTGTTGAGGGAACTTGCACTAGTGAAAGTATGAACCCTGGGCCTTATTTCCACACATTGCAATACCGTTTACACTCACTTTTATCATTAGTTACCTTGCTGTTTTTATAATTTCAGATTACAAATACCGTTATCTACTATCCATATACCACTTGCATCACCATCTCTTCGCCGAACTAGTGCACCTATACAATTTACCATTGTATTGGGTGTGTTGGGGACACAAGAGAATTTTTGTTATTTGGTTGCAGGGTTGCTTGAGAGAGACCATCTTCATCCTACGCCTCCTACGGATTGATAAACCTTAGGTCATCCACTTGAGGGAAATTTGCTACTGTCCTACAAACCTCTGCACTTGGAGGCCCAACAACGTCTACAAGAAGAAGGTTGTGTAGTAGACATCAGCCAGCAAAGAGGTGGAGGACTTCACCGGCTCCGTTGAGGCCCCGCCCTGCTGAGGCTCCGCTGACAACAAGGCAGAGGACATCGCCAGTTCCGCCAAGGCCCTGCCTTCCCGACAACTAGATGGAGGATTTCCCCTGCTCCGCCGAGGCATCGCCCCGCTGGCAACGAGGTAGAGGACATCATTGGCTCCATTGAGGCCCCGCCTTGCTGGCAACGAGGCCGCGTCACATAGAAAACGAGGAAAAGTAGAAAAAGACAGGTCGCCGCCACTCGGGTCCAAGTAAGGCCACCGCTCCTCCCCTCCAGTTGAAGCCAAGCTTGGCGGTTTGAACATCGACGGCTGATTAGCTTCTTGGCGGCGACATGGCGTCAGACAGCTTTACTTCATGTGGCTTCGGAGGCAGAGCTGGAGAGCGGTGAGGTGGAGCTAGAAAAGAAGCTTTAGTTCTTGGGGCTCAACCGGACATGGGGAATGGGCGTCGGAGATCATAGATTAGATTAACTAATTATACCTCCAGAGCCGACGAGCACCACTTTTTAGTTGAAGAATGTCTGAAATGTTATGAAATCCGGCATGTTTATATGAAATTCGGCTATTTTTGAATGAATTTAGTCCGGTTAGTTCGAATTCTTGTATCAGTGGCATTAGATGAACATGCAAAACAATACGTACTAGCATTATTTTTAGGAACACGGTGATCACCTCGTTTGCCACAGTTTCAAACGTACGAACAGTTTGAGCAAGAAATCTCCTCATCAATAGTGTAAACCTCAGGTACATCAAACATTTTAGTTCCAGTGGGAGTACTAGGTGTAGTAGGTGATTCATAGTTTTCAGTAATTTCAAATTCTTTAGCTTTAGCAATGCGAGCATCAAGCACCAAGTGGCACCGATTTATCATGCAAAGTAGAAAGCATCATCAATAACAGAAGTATAATCAATTACTTGCAACATATCAGATTGAATAACAGGTGGTGGTATCGCAAGCTGACTTAAAATAGAGGTGAATCAAGTGTAGACTGAGATAGTAGTTTCTTACCTCCCATCGTCTTAGAGGGTATGATCTTAGTATTAGCCTCTCTCAGATTCTTCATAGTGAATAAATATTGCAGAAAATATTTAACACCCAAGTGAACTTAATAAATAGATCTATGCTTCCCGACAACGGCGCCAGAAAATAGTATTGATGACCCACAAGTATAGGGGATCGCAACAGTCTTCGGGGGTAGTATTTCACCCAATTTATTGATTCGACACAAGGGGAGTCAAACAATATTTATAAGCCCTAGCAGTTGAGTTGTCAATTCAACCACACCTGAGAGGTTATTTCCTTGTACCAAATTATTAGTAGCACAGTAATATGATAGGTTTGATATCAGTAGCAAAAGTAACAATAACAATGATAGTAGTAGCTTTGTATTGATTGTGACAACAGCAGTAATAACAATAACTTAGTAAAGAAAATATGAGCGAAGCATAGGCATGGAGTAGCGATGGATATTTGGATGACATTCATCATGTAATAGTCACAACCTAGAGCAATACACAATAGCTCCAATTCATCGATCATATGTAGGCATGTATTCCGTATATAGTCATATGTGCTTATAATAAGAACTTGCATAACATCTTTTGTCCTACCCTCCCATGGAAGCGGGTCCTAATGGAAATCTAAGGGTGACTACGGTGATCCTTCTAATAGAGAACCGGAACAAAGCATTAACACATAGTGAATACATGAACTCCTCGAATTACAGTCATCCCCGAAGAGTACCCCAATTATTATCACCTTGGGATCTACGGTTCAGAACAATAACAAGTGCTTATAACTTGCAGATGGGATCAAGAACTCAAATATATTCATGGAAACATAATAGGTTTAGATCTGAAATCATGGCACTTGGGCCCTAGTGACAAGCATTAAGCATAGCAATGTCATAGCAACATCAAACTCAGACCATAGTGGATGCTAGGGATCAAGCCCTAGCAAATTGACTCGATTGCATCACAAATATCATCCATCTCCATCTACCTCCAGTATGCCTAGGATGAAATTACTCACTCCCGATGGTGGGCATCATGAGGTTGTTGATGAAGAAGGGTTGTTGATGACGATGACGAACCCCCTCTCCGGAGCCCCGGACTCCAGACCAGCCCTCCCGATGAAGAACGGGAGGTAGCGGCTGCCCCTTATTGTAAAACGAGATAATTATTTCTCTATGATTTTTTCTTGGAAAGACGGTACTTATGGACTTGGATATAGGGAAAACGGGGGCCTGTTGGGCCCACAAGCTCACCGGGCATGCCCTAGGGGGCCCCCTGAGCTTTGTGGCTCACAATTGCCCCCATTTTGAAGGAAATATGCCCTAGAGGCAATAATGAAGTTGTTATTTATAATTCCTTATATCATGATAAATGTTTATTATTCATGCTAAAATTGTATTAACCGAAAACTTAGTACATGTGTGAATACATAGACAAACTGAGTGTCACTAGTATGCCTCTACTTAACTAGCTCGTTAATCAAAGATGGTTAAGTTTCCTAGCCATGGACAAAGAGTTGACATTTGATAAACGGGATCACATCATTAGAGAATGATGTGATTGACTTAACCCATCTGTTAGCTTAGCATTATGATCATTTAGTTTATTGCTATTGCTTTCTCCATAACTTATACATGTTCCTATGACTATGAGATTATGCAACTCCCAAATATCGAAAGAACACTTAGTGTGCTATCAAACGTCACAGTGTAACTGGGTGACTATAAAGATGCTCTACAGGTGTCTCTAATGGTGTTTTTTGAGTTGGCATAGATCGAGATTAGGATTTGTCACTCTATGTATGGGAGAGGTATCTATGGGCCCTCTCGGTAATGCACATCAGTATAAGCCTTGCAAGCAATGTGACTAATGAGTTAGTTACGGGATGTTGCATTACAGAACGAGTAAAGAGACTTGCCGGTAACGAGATTGAACTAGGTATTGAGATACCGACGATCGGATCTCGGGCAAGTAACATACCGATGACAAAGGGAACAACGTATGTTGTTATGCGGTTTAACCGATAAAGATCTTCGTAGGATATGTAGGAACCAATATGAGCATCCAGGTTCCGCTATTGGTTATTCACCGGAGATGAGTCTCGGTCATGTCTACATAGTTCTCGAACCCGTAGGGTCCATGTAACACCCTCGATGCGACTATATCTCCCACGTGTCGAGGCACGACTTAGAGGCATAATCGCATTGAAGGCATATGTCGCAAGTAAGGCAATCTTCACAACATCCCATGTAATATAAATAATAAAGGGCAGATAACATAGTTGGCTTACACTCGCCACGTCAATCAAGTACATAAAATAGCATTACATCATTCAAACACTCGTGGCCCGACTACGGCGCCAAAATAAAAGATAACCCAACATGCGACACGGTCCCGATCACCCCCAACTGGGCACCACTACTGATCATCAGGGAAAGACACGTAGTATCATTGAGAGTCCTCGTCGAACTCCCACTTGAGCTCAAGCGCGTCACCTCGAGCGGAATCATCAAGCCCTGCATCTGGTTTGGAAGTAATCTGTGAGCCACAGGGACTCAGCAATCTCGCACCCTCGCGATCAAGACTATTTAAGCTTAATAGGTAAGGCAAGGTAAATATGTGGAGCTGCAGCAAGCGACTAGCATATATGGTGGCTATCCTGTTCGCAAAAGAGAGTGAGAAGAGAAAGCAAAGCGCGAACGCATAACTAAAGAGGGCAAACCTGCGGCAAGCATTACTCCAACAGCGTGTCCACTTCCCGGACTCCGCCGAGAAGAGGCCATCACGGTAACTCACGCCGTTGATTCATTTTAATTAAGTTAAGGTTCAAGTTATCTACAACCGGACATTAACAAATTCCCATCTGCCCATAACCGCGGGCACGGCTTTCGAAAGTTCAAATCCCTGCAAGGGAGTCCCAACTTAGCCCATGACAAGCTCTCACGGTCAACAAAGGAATAGACCTCCTCCCGAGATGTTCCGATCAGACTCGGTACCTCGGTTCTTCAAGACACTTCGACAGGTTAAAACTAATCCAGCAACACCGCCCGAATGTGCCGACAAATCCCGATAGGAGCTGCACACTCAGATTGTCCTAGGTACGAGTAGGCCAACCCAGAGTTGCCCCTGGTGGCCACCGGCAGCTGACAGGTGGACCAACACTCAGAGGAGCACTGGCCCGGGGGGGTTAAAATAAGATGACCCTCGGGCTCCGGAAACCCAAGGGAAAAAAGGCTAGGTGGCAAATGGTAAAACCAAGGTTGGGTATTGCTGGAAAATCTTTAATCAAGGCGAACTATCAAGGGGTTCCCATAATCACCCAACTGCGTAAGGAACGCAAAATCCGGGAACATAACACCGATATGACGGAAACTAGGGCGGCAAGAGTGGAACAAAACACTAGGCGAGAGGCCGAGCCTTCCACCCTTCACCAAGTATATAGATGCATTAAGATAACATAGCAATATAATGATATCCCAACAAGTAAGTAAATGTTCCAACAAGGAACGGCTCCAAACTTCACCTGCAACTAGCAACGCTATAAGAGGGGCTAAGCAAAGCGGTAACATAGCCAATCAACGGTTTGCTAGGACAAGGTGGGTTAGAGGTTTGACATGGCAATTGGGAGGCTGACAAGCAAAAGGTAGGCATCGTAGCATTGGCATAGCAAGAGCGAGCAAACTAGCATAGCAAAGATAGTAGTGATTTCGAGGGTATGATCATCTTGCCTGCACAATTGTCAGAGTTGACTGGATCCTCAAAAGCAAACTCAACGGGCTCCTCGGTAGCGAACTTGTCTCCCGGCTCTACCCAAACAAGACAAACAAGCAACAAGGATACAATCAACCACGTGCAAACTCAATCAACACGATGCAAAGATGGTATGCCATGCCGGATGCGATGCGGGATGCAAAATGCAAGATATGACAGGAAAAGCATGATCCTGGCCTCAACTTGGAATTCCAAGGGTGTCACAGGAAAGATGAGATGAAATCTCTTGAAAATGATATAAAGAACGCCAGAATTGGAGTTACGGTTTGGAAATGGCAAGCAATTCAAATATGATCACGTTCTGCGATTTACAGCAAGTAGCCATCTAAATGCAACAAGATGAACATGCTACAGCACCCAAACATGGCATCAAAATACATGGCAGGGATGCATTCAAGATGCTTAACAAAAGTCTAGCACTGAGCTACGGCCAATTCATCTATTAACAGGTTCAAACAAGCATGGCAAAAATGCATATGACAAACAGATTTCAGACTTCGTGAAATTAACACTTGTCTGGAATTTCAGATCAGGTATCACACTTCGGAGCAACAAAACTACATGCTACAGGACCTGAACATGGCAAAGTAAAACATGGCATGGAGCTACTCAAATAGCTTAACAAAAGTCCCTTAGTGACCTTGAGCCAAAAGGGATCGGAAAACACATTTGCAAGCATGTGAACATAGCAAAAACATAATCAGTTCTCAGACTTAGTGAAAACTGGAGCATGCTGAAACAGATATCAAGTAGGCATGTTTACAAGCTTGATGCACTCACTACAGAGCATGTCATGATAATCTAAGCATACACCCATCAAGAATACACAAAATACAAGCTAGACATGGCAAGAACAATAACATAGCATGCACGGATCAACTACAACATCATCGGCAAAATCGCTAACAAGTAGACAATCTGCCCAGATTCAGGAAGTAGCAAAAGTAGAGCTCGATTGACTCAAGATAGGGTGCTCCATAATTGCAAACAAAGACATGGATGGATAGAGCACTACAAGATTAACAAAACATCCTTACTGATTATCCTCAAAAGAGGCACGGATCACTAGGAAACAACATGAACATATGGCCATATGAGATAAACAGCTCAAGGACTTAGTGGAAATGCTAAGTCCCTGAAATCAGCATTAACAAATGCCTCACTTAGCAAGCTTGTGCTAGTCACCACACACATCACAAAAATATTGTTGCAAGGTCCGCCGGAGATGGAAGGGGCCGGCCGGATCTGCAGCGCCGGTGGCCAGAGGAGGCGGATGGAGACGCGCGGAGGGGCGGCGGCGCCGTCCGGCGAGGAGCTGCTGGCGACGAGGAGGCGGGGCGGCGTTGGCGCGGCGGCGGCGGTGCGGCTCCAGTGGCGGAGCTCCGCGAGGGCGGCGAGGTGGCGAAGGGCGCGGGTGGCGGCGCGCGGGAGGCGGGCCGCGGGGGCCGGCCTGGCGGGCGCGGGACAGCGATGTGGGGCGCCCGGGACAGGTGGCGCCCGTGGATTGGTCGGCGGCGGGCGGATCGGACGTGTCCGGCTTCGTCCGGACGTGTCCGGCGGCGGCGAGATCCGATTTTTAGGGTTTAGGAGAGGGGATCCGTGAATTTGGAGGAGGGGGTCTTTATATAGAGGTGGAGGGAGCTAGGAGAGTCCAAATGAGGTGCGGCTTTCGGCCACGCGATCGCGATCGAACGCTCTAGATGATGGAGAGGGTTTTGGTGGGTTTTGGGCCAAATTGGAGGGGTGTTGGGCTGCAACACACACGAGGCCTTTACGGTCCCTCGGTTAACCGTTGGAGTATCAAACAAAGTCCAAATGGTACGAAACTTGACAGGCGGTCTACCGGTAGTAAACCAAGGCCGCTTGGCAAGTCTCGGTCCAATCCGGAAGTGTTTAATCCCCACACACGAAAGAAAGGTAGAAATGACCACCGGAGGAGAACGAAGCGCCGGAATGCAAAACGGACAACGGGGAAAATGCTCGAATGCATGAGACGAACACGTATGCAAATGCAATGCACATGATGACATGATATGAGATGCTTGACAACGACAACAACACACGGAGACAAAAACCCGAACCCGAGAAAATAAAATAACTTAAGGCCAGAAACGGCAAGAGTTGGAATACATATTGGGAAAGTCATATTCAGGGTGTTATAGCCCACACACTTAACGTTCGGTGACGATTGGTATTATGAGTTTATGTGTTTTGATGTACCGAAGGTAGTTCGGAGTCCCAGATATAATCACGGACATGACGAGGAGTCTTGGAATGGCCAAGACATAAAGATTGATATATTGGAAGCCTATGTTTAGACATCGGAATGGTTCCAGATGAGTTCGGGCATTTATCGGAGTACCGGGAGGTTACCGGAACCCCCCGGGAGTATATTATCCTTAGTGGAAAAGAGGAGAGGAAGGGAAAGGTGGAGGGGAGCCCCCCCAAGCCCAATCCAAATTGGGTAGGGGGCGCCCCCCTTCCTTCCTTCTCTCTCCTCCTTCCTTCTCTCCTACTCCTACTAGGGAAAGGGGGGAATCCTACTCCCGGTGGGAGTAGGCCTCCCCCTAGGGCGCGCCATAGAGAGGGCCGGCCCTCCCCTCTTCCACTCCTTTATATACGGGGTAGGGGCACCCCATAGACACACAAGTTGACCTCTCAGCCGTGTGTGGTGCCCCCCTCCACAGATTTCCACCTCGGTTATATCGTTGCAGTTCTTAGGCGAAGCCCTGCGCCGGTAGCTTCATCATCACCGTCATCACGCCGTTGTGCTGATGAAACTCTCCCTTGACACTCAGCTGGATCTAGAGTTCGCGAGACGTCACCGAGCTGAATGTGTTTAGATTACGGAGGTGTCGTACCTTCGGTGCTAGGATCGGTCGGATCGTGAAGACGTACGACTACATCAACCGCGTTGTCATAATGCTTCTGCTTACGGTGTACGAGGGTACGTAGACAACACTCTCCCCTCTCGTTGCTATGCATCACCTAGATAGATCTTGCGTGTGCATAGGAATTTTTTTAAAATTACTGCGTTCCCCAACAGTGGCATCTGAGCCAGGTCTATGCGTAGATGTTATATGCACGAGTAGAACACAAAGAAGTTGTGGGCATGGGTATATACATATTGCCTACCATCACTAGTTGATTCTTGATTCAGCGGCATTGTTGGATGAAGCGGCTTAGACCGACATTATGTGTATGCTTACGCGAGACTGGTTCTACAGATGTGCTTCGCACACAGGTGGCTGGTGGGTGCAGTTTCTCCAACTTTAGTTGAATCGAATTCAATGAACAGGGTTCTCTCTGGAGATCAAAAAGCAATCACTATACCGTGTTGTGGTTTTTGATGCATAGGTAAGAACGGTTCTTGCTAAGCCCGTAGCAGCCACGTAAAACTTGCAACAACAAAGTAGAGGACGTCTAACTTGTTTTTGCAGGGCATGTTGTGATGTGATATGGTCAAGACGTGATTGTATAAATTGTTGTATGAGATGATCATGTTTTGTAACACAGTTATCGGCAACTGGTAGGAGCCATATGGTTGTCACTTTATTGTATGAAATGCAATCGCCATGTAATTGCTTTACTTTATCACTAAGCGGTAGCGATAGTCGTAGAAGCAATAGTTGGAGAGACGACAACGATGCTTCGATGGAGATCAAGGTGTCAAGCCGGTGACGATGGTGATCATGATGGTGCTTTGGAGATGGAGATCAAAGGCACAAGATGATGATGGCCATATCATATCACTTATATTGATTGCATGTGATGTTTATCCCTTATGCATCTTATTTTGCTTAGTTCGGCGGTAGCATTATAAGATGATCTCTCACGAAATTTCAAGGTATAAGTGTTCTCCCTGAGTATGCACCGTTGCTACAGTTCGTCGTGCCGAGACACCACGTGATGATCGGGTGTGATAAGCTCTACGTTCACATACAACGGATGCAAGCCAGTTTTGCACACGCGGAATACTCAGGTTAAACTTGACGAGCCTAGCATATGCAGATATGGCCTCGGGACACTGAGACCGAAAGGTCGAGCGTGAATCATATAGTAGATATGATCAACATAGTGATGTTCACCATTGAAAACTACTCCATCTCACGTGATGATTGGACATGGTTTAGTTGATATGGATCACATGATCACTTAGATGATTAGAGGGATGTCTATCTAAGTGGGAGTTCTTAAGTAATTTGATTAATTGAACTTTAATTTATCATGAACTTAGTACCTGATAGTGTTTTGCATGTCTATGTTGTTGTAGATAGATGGCACGTGTAGTTGTTTCCTTGAATTTTAATGCGTTCCTAGAGAAAGCTAAGTTGAAAGATGATGGTAGCAATTACACGGTCTCGGTCCGTAACTTGAGGATTATCCTCATTGCTGCACAGAATAATTACATCCTGGAAGCACCGCTAGGTGACAAACCCGCTGCAGGAGCAACACCAGATGTTGTGAACACCTGGCAGAGCAAAGCTAATGACTACTCGATAGTTCAGTGTGCCATGCTTTACGTCTTAGAACCGGGACTTCAACGAAGTTTTGAATGTCATGGAGCATATGATATGTTCCAGGAGTTGAAGTTAATATTTCAAGCAAATGCCCGGATTGAGAGATATGAAGTCTCCAATAAGTTCTACAGCTGCAAAATGGAGGAGAATAGTTCTGTCAGTGAACATATACTCAGAATGTCTGGGTACCACAACCACTTGACTCGGCTGGGAGTTAATGTTCCTGATGATAGTGTCATTGACAAAGTTCTTCAATCACTGCCACCAAGCTATAAGAGCTTCGTGATGAACTATAATATGCAAGGGATGGATAAGACGATTCCCGAGCTCTTCACAATGCTAAAGGCTGCGGAGGTAGAAATCAAGAAGGAGCATCAAGTGTTGATGGTCAACAAGACCACCAGTTTCAAGAAAAAGGGTAAAAGGAAGAAGGGGAACTTCAAGAAGAACGTCAAGCAAGTTGCTGCTCAAGTGAAGAAGCCCAAGTCTGACCTAAGCCTGAGATTGAGTGCTTCTACTGCAAAGGGACTGGTCACTGGAAGCGGAACTGCCCCAAGTATTTGGCGAAGAAGAAGGATGGCAAAGTGAAAGGTATATTTTATATACATGGTATTGATGTGTACCTTACTAATGCTCGTAGTAGCGCCTGGGTATTTAATACTGGTTCCGTTGCTAATATTTGCAACTCGAAACAGGGGCTACGGATTAAGCGAAGATTGGCTAAGGACAAGGTGACGATGTGGGTGGGAAATGGTTCCAAAGTCGATGTGATCGCCGTCGGCACGCTACCTCTACATCTACCTTTGAGATTAGTTTTAGACCTAAATAATTGTTATTCAGTGCCAGCGTTGAGCATGAACATTATATCTGGATCTTGTTTGATGTGAGATGGTTATTCATTTAAATCAGAGAATAATGGTTGTTCTATTTATATGAATAGTATCTGTTATGGTCATGCACCCTTGATGAGTGGTCTGTTTTTACTAAATCTTGATAGTAGTGATACCCATGTTCATAGTATTGAAGCCAAAAGATATAAGTTTAATAATGATAGTGCAACTTATTTGTGGCACTGCCGTTTAGGTCATATTGGTGTAAAGCGCATGAACAAACTCCATGCGGATGGACTTTTGGAATCACTTGATTATGAATCACTTGATGCTTGCGAACCATGCCTCATGGGCAAGATGACTAAGACTCTGTTCTACGGAACAATGGAGCGAGCGACAGACTTGTTGGAAATAATACATACTGATGTATGCGGTCCGATGAGTGTTGATGTTCGCGGCGGGTATCATTATTTTCTTACCTTCACAGATGATTTGAGCAAATATGGGTATATCTACTTAATGAAACATAAGTCTGAAACATTTGAAAAGTTCAAAGAATTTCAGAGTGAAGTGGAAAATCATCGTAATAAGAAAATTAAGTTTCTAGGGTCTGATCGTGGAGGTGAATATTTGAGTTATGAGTTTTGTCTTCATTTGAAACAATGCGGAATAGTTTTGCAACTCACGCCACCTGGAACACCACGACGTAATGGTGTGTCCAAACGTCGTAACCGCACTTTATTAGATATAGTGCGATCTATAATGTCTCTCACTGATTTACCGCTATCATTTTGGGGTCATGCTTTAGAGACGGTTGCATTCACATTAAATAGGGCACCATCAAAATTAGTTGAGACGACACCTTATGAACTGTGGTTTGGCAACAAACCCAAGTTGTCGTTTCTTAAAGTTTGGGGCTGCGATGCTTATGTGAAAAAGCATCAACCTGATAAGCTCAAACTCAAATCGGAGAAATGTGTCTTCATAGGATACCCAAAGGAAACTGTTGGGTACACCTTCTATCACAGATCCGAAGGCAAGATATTTGTTGCTAAGAATGGATCCTTTCTAGAGAAGGAGTTTCTCTCGAAAGAAGTGAGTGGGAGGAAAGTACAACTTGACAAGGTAATTGTACCTACTCCCTTATTGGAAAGTAGTCCATCACAGAAATCAGTTCTAGTGATTCCTACACCAGTAAGTGAGGAAGCTAATGATGATGATCATGAAACTTCTGATCAAGTTACTACCGAACCTCGTAGGTCAACCAGAGTAAGATCCGCACCAGAGTGATACGGTAATCCTGTTCTGGAGGTCATGTTACTTGACCATGACGAACCTACGAACTATGAGGAAGCGATGATGAGCCCAAATTCCGCAAAATGGCTTGAGGCCATGAAATCTGAGATGGGATCCATGTATGAGAACAAAGTGTGGACTTTGGTTGACTTGCCCGATGATCGGCAGGCCATAGAGAATAAATGGATCTTCAAGAAGAAGATTGATGCTGACGGTAATGTTACTGTCTACAAAGCTCAACTTGTTGCAAAAGGTTTTTGACAAGTTGAAGGAGTTGACTATGATGGGACCTTCTCACTCGTAGTGATGCTTAAGTTTGTCCGAATCATGTTAGCAATTGCCGCATTTTATGATTATGAAATTTGGCAAATGGATGTCAAAACTGCATTCCTTCATGGATATCTTAAAGAAGAGTTGTATATGATGCAACCAAAAGGTTTTGTTGATCCAAAAGGTGCTAACAAAGTTTATGGACTGGTGCAAGCCTCTCGGAGTTGGAATATACGCTTTGATAGTGTGATCAAAGCATATGGTTTTATACAGAATTTTGGAGAAGCCTGTATTTACAAGAAAGTGAGTGGGAGCTCTATATCACTTCTGATATTATATGTGGATGACATATTGTTGATCGGAAATGATACTGAATTTTTGAATAGCATAAAAGGATACTTGAATAAGAATTTTTCAATGAAAGACCTCGGTGAAGCTGCTTATATATTGGGCATCAAGATCTATAGAGATCGATCAAGATGCTTAATTGGACTTTCACAAATCACACACCTTGATAAACTTTTGAAGAAGTTCAAAATGGATCAAGAAAAGAAAGGGTTCTTGCCTGTGTTACAAGGTGTGAAGTTGAGCCAGACTCAATGCCCGACCATTGTAGAAGATAGAGAGAAAATGGAAGTCATTCCCTATGCTTCAGCCATAGATTCTATCATGTATGCAATGCTGTGTACCAGACCTGATGTGTGCCTTGATATTAGTTTAGGAGGGAGGTACCAAACTAATCCAGGAGTGGATCACTGGACAACGGTCAAGAACATCCTAAAATACCTAAAAAGGACTAAGGATATGTTTCTCGTTTATGGAGGTGACAAAGAGCTCATCGTAAATGGTTACGTCGATGCAAGCTTTGACACTGATCCGGATGACTCTAAGTAACAAACCGGATACGTATTTTTATAGAATGGTGGAGCTATCAGTTGGTGCAGTTCCAAGCAGAGCATCGTGGCGGGATCTACGTGTGAAGCGGAGTACATAGCTGCTTCGGAAGCAGCAAATGAAGGAGTCTGGATGAAGGAGTTCATATCCCATCTAGGTTTCATACCTAGTGCATTGGGTCCAATGAAAATGTTTTTTGACAATACTGGTGCAATTGCCTTGGCAAAGGAATCCAGATTTCACAAGAGAACCAAGCACATCAAGAGACGCTTCAATTCCATCCACGATCAAGTCAAGGAGGGAGACATAGAGTTTGCAAGATACATACGGATCTGAATGTTGCAAACCCGTTAACTAAGCCTCTCTCACGAGCAAAACATGATCAGCACCAAGACTCCATGGGTGTTAGAATCATCACAATGTAATCTAGATTATTGACTCTAGTACAAGTGGGAGACTGAAGGAAATATGCCCTAGAGGCAATAATAAAGTTGTTATTTATATTTCCTTATATCATGATAAATGTTTATTATTCATGCTAGAATTGTATTAACCGGAAACTTAGTACATGTGTGAATACATAGACAAACTGAGTGTCACTAGTATGCCTCTACTTGACTAGCTCGTTAATCAAAGATGGTTAAGTTTCCCAGCCAATTACAAAAGGTTGTCATTTGATAAACGGGATCACATCATTAGAGAATGATGTGATTGACTTGACCCATCCGTTAGCTTAGGACTATGATCGTTTAGTTTATTGCTATTGCTTTCTCCATAACTTATACATGTTCCTATGACTATGAGATTATGCAAGTCCCGAATACCGAAGGAACACTTAGTGTGCTATCAAACGTCACAACATAAATGGGTGACTATAAATATGCTCTACAGGTGTCTCCAATGGTGTTTGTTGAGTTGGCATAGATCGAGATTAGGATTTGTCACTCCGTGTATCAGAGAGGTATCTTTGGGCCCTCTCGGTAATGCACATCACTATAAGCCTTGCAAGCAATGTGACTAATGAGTTTGTTACGGGATGTTGCATTATGGAATGAGTAAACAGACTTGCCGGTAACGATATTGTACAAGGTATTGAAATGCCGACGATCGGATCTCGGGCAAGTGACATATCGATGATAAAGGGAACAACGTATGTTGTTATGCGGTTTGACCGATAAAGATCTTCGTTGAATATGTAGGAACCAATATGAGCATCCAGGTTTCGCTATTGGTTATTGACCGGAGATGAGTCTCGGTCATGTCTACATAGTTCTCGAACCTGTAGGGTCCGCACGCTTAACATTCGGTGATGATCGGTATTATGAGTTTATGTGTTTTGATGTACCGAAGGTAGTTCGAAGTCCCGGATATGATCACGAACATGACGAGGAGTCTCGGAATGGCCGAGACATAAAGATCGATATATTGGAAGCCTATGTTTGGACATCAGAATGGTTCCGGATGAGTTCGGGCATTTACCGGAGTACCGGAGGTTACCGGAACCCCCCCCCCCTCCCCGGGAGTATATGGGCCTTATTGGGCCTTAGTGGAAAAGAAGAGAGGAAGGGAAAGGTGGAGGGCGCGCCCCCCTAGCCCACTCTGAATTGTGTGGGGGCCGCCCCCCTCCCTTCCTTCCTTCTCTCTCCCCCTTCCTTCTATCCTACTCCTACTAGGGAAAGGGTGAATCCTACTCCCGATGGGAGTAGGACTCCCCCTAGGGCGCGCCATAGAGAGGGCCGGCCCTACCCTCCTCCACTCCTTTATATACGGGGGATGGGATTGTTGGGGAACGTAGTAATTTCAAAAAATTCCCTATGCACACGCAAGATCATGGTGATGCATAGCAATGAGATGGGAGAGTGTTGTCCACGTACCCTCGTAGAACGAAAACAGAAGCGTTAGCACAACACGGTTGATGTAGTCGTACGTCTTCATGATCCGATCGATCAAGTACCGAACAAACGGCACCTCCGAATTCAGCACACGTTCAGCCCGATGACGTCCCTTGAACTCCGATCCAGCCGAGTGTTGAGGGAGAGTTTCGTCAGCACGACGGCGTGGTGACGATGTTGATGTTCTACCGACGCAGGGCTTCGCCTAAGCACCACTACAGTATTATCGAGGTGGACTGTGGTGGAGGGGGGCACCGCACACGGCTAAGAGATCAAGAGATCAATTGTTGTGTCTTTGGGGTGCCCCATGCCCCCGTATATAAAGGAGCAAGGGGGGTGCGGCCGGCCAGGGAGAGGGCGCGCCAGGAGGAGTCCTACTCCCACCGCCTTTCCTAGTTGGAATAGGATTCGGGAGAAGGAAAGAAAGAGGGGAAGAAGGAAAGAGGGGGCCGGTCCCCCTTGCCCTAAACCAATTCGGTTTGGGCCTTGGGGGGCGAACCCCACACTTCCCTTGCTGCCCTCTATTTCCACTAAGGCCCATGTAGGCTCATTAAGCCCCCGGGGGGTTCCAGTAACCTCCCGGTACTCCAGTAAAATCCCGATTTTACCCGGAACACTTTCAACATCCAAATATAGGCTTCCAATATATCGATCTTTATGTATCGACCATTTCGAGACTCCTCGTCGTGTCCTTGATCACATCCGGGACTCCGGACAACCTTCGGTACATCAAAACATATAAACTCATAATATAACTCTCGTCATAACGTTAAGCATGCGGACCCTACAGGTTCGAGAACTATGTAGACATGACCGAGACACGTCTCCGGTCAATAACCAATAGCGGAACCTGGATGCTTATATTGGCTCCTACATATTCTACGAAGATCGTTATCGGTCAAACCACATAACAACATACGTTGTTCCCTTTGTCATCGGTATGTTACTTGCCCGAGATTCGATCGTCGGTATCTCAATACCTAGTTCAATCTCGTTACCGGCAAGTCTCTTTACTCGTTCCGTAATACATCATCCCGCAACTAACTCATTAGTTGCAATGCTTGCAAGGCTTAAGTGATGTGCATTACCGAGAGGGCCCAGAGATACCTCTCCGACAATCGGAGTCACAAATCCTATCTCGAAATACGCCAACCCAACAGGTACCTTTGGAGACACCTGTAGAGCACCTTTATAATCACCCAGTTACGTTGTGACATTTGGTAGCACACAAAGTGTTCCTCCGGTAAACGGGAGTTGCATAATCTCATAGTCATAGGAACATGTATAAGTCATGAAGAAAGCAATAGCAACAAACTAAACGATCAAGTGCTAAGCTAACGGAATGGGTCAAGTCAATCACATCATTCTCCTAATGATGTGATCCCGTTAATCAAATGACAACCCATGTCAATGGTTAGGAAACTTAACCATCTTTGATCAACGAGCTAGTCAAGTAGAGGCATACTAGTGACACTCTGTTTGTCTATGTATTCACACATGTATTATGTTTCCGGTTAATACAATTCTAGCATGAATAATAAACACTTATCATGATATAAGGAAATAAATAATAACTTTATTATTGCCTCTAGGGCATATTTCCTTCAGTCTCCCACTTGCACTAGAGTCAATAATCTAGATTACACAGTAATGATTCTAACACCCATGGAGCCTTGGTGTTGTTCATGTTTTGCTCGTGGAAGATGCTTAGTCAACGGGTCTGCAACATTCAGATCTGTGTGTATCTTGCAAATTTCTATGTCTCCCACCTGGACTATATCCTGGATGGAATTGAAGCGTCTCTTGATGTGCTTGGTTCTCTTGTGAAATCTGGATTCTTTCGCCAAGGCAATGGCTCCAATATTGTCACAAAAGATTTTCATTGAACCTGATGCACTAGGTATGACACCTAGATCGGATATGAACTCCTTCATTCAGACTCCTTCATTTGCTGCTTCCGAAGCAGCTATGTATTCCGCTTCACACGTAGATCCCGCCACAACGCTTTGTTTAGAACTGCACCAACTGACAGCTCCACCGTTCAATGTAAACACGTATCCAGTTTGCGATTTAGAATCGTCTGGATCAGTGTCAAAGCTTGTATCAACGTAACGGTTTACGATGAGCTCTTTGTCACCTCCATAAACGAGAAACATATCCTTAGTCCTTTTCAGGTATTTCAGGATGTTCTTGACCGCTGTCTAGTGATCCACTCCTGGATTACTTTGGTACCTCCCTGCTAGACTTATAGCAAGGCACACATCAGGTCTGGTACACAGCATTGCATACATGATAGAGCATATGGCTGAAGCATAGGGAACATCTTTCATTTTCTCTCTATCTTCTGCAATGGTCGGGCATTGAGTCTTACTCAACTTCACACCTTGTAACACATGCAAGAACCCTTTCTTTGCTTGATCCATTTTGAACTTCTTCAAAACTTTGTCAAGGTATGTGCTTTGTGAAAGTCCAATTAAGCGTCTTGATCTATCTCTATAGATCTTGATGCCCAATATGTAAGCAGCTTCATCGAGGTCTTTCATTGAAAAACTCTTATTCAAGTATCCCTTTATGCTATCCAGAAATTATATATCATTTCCAATCAGCAATATGTCATCCACATATAATATCAGAAATGCTACAGAGCTCCCACTCACTTTCTTGTAAATACAGGCTTCTCCAAAAGTCTGTATAAAACCAAATGCTTTGATCACACTATGAAAGCGTTTCCGAGAGGCTTGCACCAGTCCATAAATGGATCACTGGAGCTTGCACACTTTGTTAGCTCCCTTTGGATTGACAAAACCTTCCGGTTGCATCATATACAACTCTTCTTCCAGAAATCCATTCAGGAATGCAGTTTTGACATCCATTTGCCAAATTTCATAATCATAAAATGCGGCAATTGCTAACATGATTCGGACAGACTTAAGCATTGCTACAGGTGAGAAAGTCTCATCGTAGTCAATCCCTTGAACATGTCGAAAACCTTTCGCAACAAGTCAAGCTTTGTAGACAGTAACATTACCGTCAGCGTCAGTCTTCTTCTTGAAGATCCATTTATTCTCAATTGCTTGCCGATCATCGGGCAAGTCAACCAAAGTCCATACTTTGTTCTCATACATGGATCCCATCTCAGATTTCATGGCCTCAAGCCATTTTGCGGAATTTGGGCTCACCATCGCTTCTTCATAGTTCATAGGTTCATCATGATCTAGTAGCATGACTTCCAGAACAGGATTACTGTACCACTCTGGTGCGGATCTTACTCTGGTTGACCTATGAGGTTCAGTAACAACTTGATCTAAAGTTTCATGATCATCATCATTAACTTCCTCACTAATTGGTGTAGGTGTTGCAGAAACCGGTTTCTGTGATGAACTACTTTCCAATAAGGGAGCAGGTACATTTACCTCGTCAAGTTCTACTTTCCTCCCACTCACTTCTTTCGAGAGAAACTCCTTCACTAGAAAAACTCTGAATTTAGCAACAAAAGTCTTGCCTTCAGATCTGTGATAGAAGGTGTACCCAACAGTCTCCTTTGGGTATCCTATGAAGACACATTTCTCTGATTTGGGGTCGAGCTTATCAGGTTGAAGCTTTTCCACATAAGCATCGCAGCCCCAAAACTTTCAGAAACGACAACTTTGGTTTCTTACCAAACCACTGTTCATAAGGCGTCATCTCAACGGATTTCGATGGTGCCCTATTTAACGTGAATGCGGCCGTCTCTAAAGCATAACCCCAAAACGATAGCGGTAAATCAGTAAGAGACATCATAGATCGCACCATATCTAGTAAAATACGATTACAACGTTTGGACACACCATTACGCTGTGGTGTTCCGGGTGGCGTGAGTTGCGAAACTATTCCGCGTTGTTTCAAATGAAGACCAAACTCATAACTCAAATATTCTCCTCCACAATCTGATTGTAGAAACTTTATTTTCTTGTTACGATGATTTTCTACTTCACTCTAAAATTCTTTGAACTTTTCAAATGTTTCAGACTTATGTTTCATTAAGTAGATATACCCATATCTGCTTAAATCATCTATGAAGGTGAGAAAATAACGATATCCGCCACGATCCTCAATATTCATCGGACCACATACATCTGTATGTATGATTTCCAACAAATCTGTTGCTCTCTCCATTGTTCCGGAGAACGGCGTTTTAGTCATCTTGCCTATGAGGCACGGTTCGCAAGTACCAAGTGATTCATAGTCAAAGTGGTTCCAAAAGTCCATCGGTATGGAGTTTCTTCATGCGCTTTACACCGATATGACCTAAACGGCAGTGCCACAAATAAGTTGCACTATCATTATCAACTCTACATCTTTTAGTTTCAATATTATGAATATGTGTATCACTACTATCGATATTCAACAAAAATAGACCATTCTTCAAGGGTGCATGACCATAAAAGATATTACTCATATAAATAGAACAACCATTATTCTCCTATTTAAATGAATAACCATCTCGCATCAAACAAGATCCAGATATAATGTTCATGCTCAATGCTGGCACCAAATAACAATTATTTAGTTCTAATACTAATCCCGAAGGTAGATGTAGAGGTAGCGTGCCGACCGCGATCACATCGACTTTGGAACCATTTCCCACGCGCATCGTCACCTCGTCCTTAGCCAATCTTCGCTTAATTCGTAGCCCCAGTTTCGAGTTGCAAATGTTAGCAACAGAACCAGTATCAAATACCCAGGTGCTACTGTGAGCATTAGTAAGGTACACATCAATAACATGTATATCACATATACCTTTGTTCACTTTGCCATCCTTCTTATCCACCAAATACTTGGGGCAGTTCCGCTTACAGTGACCAGTCTGCTTGCAGTAGAAGCACTCAATCTCAGGCTTAGGTCCAGACTTGGGTTTCTTCTCCTGAGAAGCAACTTGTTTGTTGTTCTTCTTGAAGTTCCCCTTCTTCTTCCCTTTGCCCTTTTTCTTGAAACCGGTGGTCTTATTGACCATCAACACTTGATGCTCCTTCTTGATTTCTACCTTTGCGGCCTTTAGCATCGCGAAGAGCTCGGGAATAGTCTTATTCATCCCTTGCATGTTATAGTTAATCACGAAGCTTTTGTAGCTTGGTGACAGTGATTGAAGAACTCTGTCAATGACACAATCAACAGGAAGATTAACTCCCAGTTGAGTCAAGTGATTATGATACCCAGACATTTTGAGTATATGTTCACTGACAGAACTATTCTCCTCCATCTTGCAGCTATAGAACTTATTGGAGACTTCATATCTCTCAATCTGGGCATTTGCTTGAAATATTAACTTCAACTCCTGGAACATCTCATATGCTCCATGACGTTCAAAACATCGTTGAAGACCCGGTTCTAAGCCGTAAAGCATGGCACACTAAACTATCGAGTAGTCATCAGCTTTGCTCTGCCGGACGTTCATAACATCTAGTGTTGCTCCTGCAGCAGGCTTGGCACTTAGCGGTGCTTCCAGGACGTAATTCTTCTGTGCAGCAATGAGGATAATCCTCAAGTTACGGACCCAGTCTGTGTAATTGCTACCATCATCTTTCAACTTTGCTTTCTCAAGGGACGCATTAAAATTCAACGGAACAACAACACGGGCCATCTATCTACAATCAACATAGACAAGCAAGATACTATCAGGTACTAAGTTCATGATAAATTTAAGTTCTATTAATCATATTACCTAAGAACTCCCACTTAGATAGACATCCCTCTAATCCTCTAAGTGATCACGTGATCCAAATCAACTAAACCATGTCCGATCATCACGTGAGATGGAGTAGTTTCAATGGTGAACATCACTATGTTGATCATATCTACTGTATGATTCACGCTCGACCTTTCGGTCTCCGTGTTCCGAGGCCATATCTGTTATATGCTAGACTCGTCAAGTTTAACCTGAGTATTCCGTGTGTGCAACTGTTTTGCACCCGTTGTATTTGAACGTAGAGCCTATCACACCCGATCATAACGTGGTGTCTCAGCACGAAGAACTTTCGCAATGGTGCATACTCAGGGAGAACACTTGTACCTTGATAATTTAGTGAGATATCATCTTAAAATGCTACCGTCAATCAAAGCAAGATAAGATGCATAAAAGATAAACATCACATGCAATCAATATAAGTGATATGATATGGCCATCATCATCTTGTGCTTGTGATCTCCATCTTTGAAGCACCGTCATGATCACCATCGTCACCAGCATGACACCTTGATCTCCATCATAGCATCATTGTCGTCTCGCCAATCTTATGCTTCCACGACTATCGCTACCGCTTAGTGATAAAGTAAAGCATTACAGGGCGATTGCATTGCATACAATAAAGCGACAACCATATGGCTCCTGCCAGTTGCCGATAACTCGGTTACAAAACATGATCATCTCATACAATAAAATTTAGCATCATGTCTTGACCATATCACATCACAACATGCCCTGCAAAAACAAGTTAGACGTCCTCTACTTTGTTGTTACATGTTTTACATGGCTGCTACGGGCTTAGCAAGAATTGTTCTTACCTACGCATCAAAACCACAACGATAGTTTGACAAGTTGGTGTTGTTTTAACCTTCGCAAGGACCGGGCATAGCCACACTTGGTTCAACTAAAGTTGGAGAAACTGACACCCGCCAGCCATCTGTGTGCAAAGCACGTCGGTAGAACCAGTCTCGCGTAAGCGTACGCGTAATGTCGGTCCGGGCCGCTTCATCCAACAATACCGCCGAACCAAAGTATGACATGCTGGTAAGCAGTATGACTTATATCGCCCACAACTCACTTGTGTTCTACTCGTGCATATTACATCTACGCATAAAACCAGGCTCTGATACCACTGTTGGGGAACGTAGTAATTTCAAAAAAAAATCCTAAGGACACACAAGATCATGATGATGCATAGCAACAAGATGGGAGAGTGTTGTCCACGTACCCTCGTAGACCGAAAGCAGAAGCATTAGCACAACACGGTTGATGTAGTCGTACGTCTTCACGATCCGACCGATCAAGTACCGAATGTACGCCACCTCCGAGTTCAGCACATGTTCAGCCCGATGACGTCCCTCGAACTCCGATCCAGCCGAGTGTTGAGGGAGAGTTTCGTCAGCACGACGGCGTGGTGATGATGTTGATGTTCTACCGACACAGGGCTTCACCTAAGCACCGCTACAGTATTTATCGAGGTGGACTATGGTGGAGGGGGCACCGCACACGGCTAAGAGATCAAGAGATCAATTGTTGTGTCTTTGGGGTGCCCCCTGCCCCCGTATATAAAGGAGCAAGGGGGGTGCGGCCGGCCAGGGAGAGGGCGCGCCAGGAGGAGTCCTACTCCCACCGGGACTAGGACTCCCCCCTTTCCTAGTTGGAATAGGATTCAGGAGAAGGAAAGAAAGAGAGGAAGAAGGAAAGAGGGGGCCGGCCCCCCTTGCCCTAAACCAATTCGGTTTGGGCCTTGGAGGGGCACGCCCCACACTTCCCTTGCTGCCCTCTATTTCTACTAAGGCCCATGTAGGCCCATTAAGCCCCCAGGGGGTTCCGGTAACCTCCCGCTACTCCGGTAAAATCCCGATTTCACCCGGAACACTTCCAACATCCAAATATAGGCTTCCAATATATCAATCTTTATGTCTCGACCATTTCGAGACTCCTCGTCATGTCCTTGATCACATCCGGGACTCCGAACAACCTTCGGTACATCAAAACATATAAACTCATAATATAACTGTCATCATAACGTTAAGCGTGCGGACCCTACGGGTTCGAGAACTATGTAGACATGACCGAGACATGTCTCCGGTCAATAACCAATAGCGGAACCTGTATGCTCATATTAGCTCCTACATATTCTACGAAGATCTTTATCGGTCAAACCGCATAACAACATACGTTGTTCCCTTTGTCATCGGTATGTTACTTGCCCGAGATTCGATCGTCGGTATCTCAATACCTAGTTCAATCTTGTTACCGGCAAGTCTCTTTACTCGTTCCGTAATACATCATCCCGCAACTAACTCATTAGTTACAATGCTTGCAAGGCTTAAGTGATGTGCCTTACCGAGAGGGCCCAGAGATACCTCTCCACCAATCGAAGTGACAAACCCTAATCTCAAAATACGCCAACCCAACAAGTACCTTTGGAGACACCTGTAGAGCACCTTTATAATCACCCAATTATGTTGTGACGTTTGGTAGCACACAAAGTGTTCCTCCGATAAACGGGAGTTGCATAATCTCATAGTCATAGGAACATGTATAAGTCATGAAGAAAGCAATAGCAACAAACTAAACGATCAAGTGCTAAGCTAACGGAATGGGTCAAGTCAATCACATCATTCTCCTAATGATGTGATCCCGTTAATCAAATGACAACCCATGTCAATGGTTAGGAAACTTAACCATCTTTGATCAACGAGCTAGTCAAGTAGAGGCATACTAGTGACACTCTGTTTATCTATGTATTCACACATGTATTATGTTTCCGGTTAATACAATTCTAGCATGAATAATAAACATTTATCATGATATAAGGAAATAAATAATAACTTTATTATTGCCTCTAGGGCATATTTCCTTCAGGGATCACCCCATAGGCACACAAGTTGACCTCTTCGCCGTGTGTGGTGCCCCCCTCCACAGATTTTCACCTCGGTCATATCGTTACAGTGCTTAGGCGAAGCCCTGCGTCGGTAGCTTCATCATCACCATCATCACGCCGTCATGCTGATCAAACTCTCCCTCGACACTCAGCTGGATCTAGAGTTTTTTTGACTGTACATAGTAGGGCAAAACCCCACTGCAATTTTTATAATGAAAGGGTAAAAAGACAAAGAGGTTCTACTGTACATAAGGCTTGAGATAAGCCAGAAGAGCAAAAAAAGAAAAAAACAAGGGAGAAAACTAGGAACTAGGATTAGAGCACAAGATTGTCAAGCCAAGAATAGTAGGCTCCAGCATAACTCTTCTTAATTCTAAATCTTAGAAGATTGAGCTCCTCCGGGAAGATAGCTTTCCACCTCTGAATGCTAGGTTGAATTGCTTGGAAGATCAAATTGTTCCTTGAGATCCAGATAGCCCAAGAAAGCAAGGATGATTATTTCCATGAAAAAAGGTACATGAAGCTTCTGTTTGAGATCAAGAAAAGCTTCCAGAATTGAAACATTTGCCTGTCTTGAAGGGCAAATCAAGTCCCAACATTGAGCTGCAAAAGGACAAGTCCAGAAAAGGTGCTGAAGAGTTTCTTCCTGTGGACAATTGTTGAAAGCACAGTTGTAGTTGGCCAAATGAAAAGTTTTCCTTCTCAGAAGATTTCTAGTATTGAGCCTGTCATGAAGTAGTCTCCAAAAAAAACACCTTGTGTTTTGGCTGATAGGAGCTGTTCCAGATCCAGTTGAATTGTTGTGGCACAATTTTAACTCCCATCATAACTTTATATGCCTTAGCAACTGAGAATTGTTCATTTCCCCAAATGTAACTCCAAGTGTCAGTGCAATCTAGTGCATCAGAAGCCCTTAAAGCAATGCAAATGTCCTCCATAGCCTCAAATTCCTGGAAAGCTTGCACAGTCAGGGGTAGATGGAATAGATCCTCTAAGTATTCTGCTTGGAGAATGGTGTGGACATTAGCATCCTTGTTCTTCACAAAAGAGAATAAATGAGGGAACATGTCTTGCAAACAAGCTGAGTGCCAAAGATCAGTCCAAAATAAAGCACTCTTGCCATCGCCTATGTTGCATCTGGCCAAAGACTTATAATTATCAATAAGCTTAAGGTTTGCCTTCCACCAAAATGATCCAATCCAACTATTACCAGGCATGAATCATTGTTGTAATATGATTCCCAGATCAAGCTGACCCAGTGAATATTGTGTCTGTTATAGAACTTGTGCAGATTTTTAAGTAGCAGGGCCTTATTCTGAACAAAGATATCCATGACTCCCAAACCTCCCTATTTTTAGGTCTACACACAGTGCTCCATGCCACCATGGCAGGTCTGTGGTCCTCCAGATCAGGGCCTCTCCACAGGCAATGTCTCAAATACTTTATGGCTTGGGTTTTGATGGTGACAAGCACATCAAGGCATCCCATGAGATAGATCAACAAAGAATTTAGGACAGATTTCACCAACAATAATCTTCCAGCCATTGTCATAAAGGAGGACAAACCCACAAGTTTCCTTTGCAGTCTTGTGGCAAGAGGAAAACATTGCTCAACAGTAGGCTTATGAAGGCCTAAGGGTGCTCCCAAATATTGGATTGGAAAAGATTCCTTCTTGCAATGAAAAGTATTTATCAAAATCTCCACCTTCTCTTCTGACACATTTATTGGAATCATACTGGATTTATTGTAGTTTACTTTAAGGCCAGTGGCATCTGCAAAAGTATTGAGGAGGGCTTTGAGGCAATGTAGTTGCTTGGCATCTGCTTGTAGAATAACCAGGGTGTCATCAGCATACTAGACAATTGAAAAATCAGGGCATGACTCCACTTGCAAGGGAGCAGATAACAATCCCAGGTGCATTGCCTTGTTGAGAACTGACTGAAGAAGGTCTGCAGCAAGCACAAACAGGAGAGGGGATAGAGGGTCCCCCTGCCTGACACCTCTAAGACAATAAAACTTTTTTCTAGGGACACCATTTAGCAAGATAGCAGATGAAGCAAAAGTGAAGAGCATTTTGATCCATGAAATCCATCTGTCCCCAAAACCTTTGGCCTTTAAAATATCCAGCATTGCCTGGTGCTCAATTGTGTCAAAAGCCTTTTCAAAGTCCAGTTTAAGTACAATAATTTCATCTTTAGACTTATGACATTGGTGTAGATATTCATATGCCCAACCCAAACAATCATGTATAGATCTTTCTTTAAGAAAACCATATTGGTTGATGTGAACCAACTTGAGAATCACCTTCTGCAACCTATTTGCCAGCAGCTTAGTGACAAGCTTCAGACAGCAGTTTAGTAAAGAGATTGGCCTAAAATCATTTGCTGTCAAGGGAGTACTCCCCTTTGGAATGAGGGTAATGTATGAAGTATTTAAGCTCTCAAGAGAAATTTGCCCTACATGAAAATCATACATGAATTTGAGCACATCTCCCTTAATAATGACCCAGCAAGACTTGAGAAATTCATTGTTAAAACCATTAGGGCCTGGTGATTTGTCTGTTGGAAGATCTTTGACCACAACATCAATTTCCTCTTCAGTAAAAGGTAATTCAAGTTTATCAAAAATATCTGAATCTTGTCTCTGCACAAACAAGGAAACCAGATCAAAATGCATTGAGGTTTTTTGAGATGTGCCCATTCTTTTTTTGTAAGTTTCCAATAGAATTGCAGCTTTCCCAGCATGATCAGATATCTCAACTTGGTCATCATTTTGGAGTACAGCAATCTGATTATGCTTGTAGTTAATTGAGGCTTTAGTGTGAAAAAAATTTGTGTTCTCATCTCCAAACTTCACCCCCTTGATTTTCCCTCTTTGCTTCCAATAAATCTTTTGATTCCTCAGCAAAATAAGCAGATGTTCTTTCAGAATAGCCCTGCAATTCCATTCTTGAATGTCCAACTCTCTAAATTCTTCAAAGAGATCCCACAGGAAGATGAGCTCATTTAGCTTTGCAATTTGAGTTTTTAGACATGACAAGGATTTAGCCCACATCTTCAAAGCTCTTCTTAAGTTTTTAAACTTAGCATTCAAAGTTTTGACAGCATCAAGATTTCCAACTAGAATATTCCAAGCATTGACAACTACCTGCTTAAAGTCAGAATGTTGGAGCCAATAGTTTTCAAACCTAAACACTCTTGCCTTTGGGATAGAAGTACCAACTTTTATTACACAGGGCAGATGATCTGATATAGGCTTTGCAAGAGGTAGCACAATTGTGTTTGGAAAAGTAGTCATCCAAGAAGTAGAAGTGAAAAACCAATCAAGTTTTACCAACAGAGGATCATGTTGCATGTTACTCCAGCTGAACTTTTGGCCATGCAAAGGTAATTCAACTAAACCTTGATTACCGATTGCCTCATTAAACATAAGCATATCATTAACATCTCCACCAGGTCTGTTCCTATCTGATGGTGCCCTCATAAGGTTGAAATCTCCCATTAGAATCCAGTCAACATCATCAGGCATGTGAATATTCAGGAACTAGTTAATAAACTCAATTTTGTCTTGTGGATCACATGGCCCATAAATATTTAGAAAGAATCCAAGACTGATTAGAGAGCAGACTGGTAAATTGTATTGAAAGTGAAAACCTATTTTGTGCAATGACTTCTCCAGAGAACTGAGAGCCATTCCAAGCCACAAGGAGACCCCAGAAGCTCCAACAGAGGGCAGGAAAGCAAATTTATTAAGTCTGGAAGGGCAGAAATTTTTTATGTAAGCTGTGTCAAAAGTCTCTCTCTTGGTTTCTTGAAGGCACAAAATATTGCAGTCACTCTCATGAATTTTCTGCCTTAAGGCCAACCATTTGTCCTCAGAATTTATTCCTCTAATGTTCCAATTGAGAATATTCCAGCTTCTGTTTGTGTTATTCATGGGAAACACATAATTGTTTTGTACCAAAGGTCAAGCACCAGCACTTGATCATCCAAACATAAAAGAAACTTGCACAATGCCCTGATCCACAGCACATCACATATCCAACAGAGCAGCCAATCATAAAGCATAGAGGTAGTAATAAGAGAGTACATCACCAGACATACAGGGTTCATAAAGTGCCAATATCCAAGTCTTACATCATTCAAAAGCAGTTCCAAACTAGGTGGGAAACCACATACACACACCCTCCACACAGTACTCCAATTAAGGGACATAAACATTATGCAGAGTTGGAGGTATGTCCTTCTCCTTTGGCCAAGGGCACCTTGTCCAAAACATCCTCTTGCCTTCTCTTGGGCTTCTTGGCCAGCTTGTCCTCCAGCTCCCCCTCAGCAACCTTACAGAAAGAGGCAGTGAGGTTTTTAACGACTGATTTTTGTATGATGGGAGGGACAACATTGCAAGGTAGACAATTATTATTAGAGCAGGAGTTTCTCTTGTAACTAGCATTGTCTTTCTTAATTCTATCACTTCTCCTTACCTCTGTTTCCACTAGTGGAGTCTTTCCATTTCTTCTCTTCCTCAAGTTATCTTGTCCAAAAGGCTGCAGCAGTGCCTGGGACTCCACATCCTGCATATTGGCAGCCACTCCAATATTTTCTTTGCCCTTGACCTGGGTACCTTCCTCCATGGCCTGACAAATAGGTGCATGAGAGGTAGGACACTTGTCAGGTATATGAAACATAATGGCTTGATCCATATTCTCCACAGCAGTGAACAGTTCCCACATTCCAGATTTTAACATATTGACAGTCCAGGAAAACTTATCAGGGGACAGAAGCAGGTGAACAATAAAGTTAAACCAACTTACAGGAATGTTGGTAGAGAAAGAGCTCCTGCTTTCCAAAGATTGCTCTTTAAAGTGATGTTTCCACAGTACCATGCCTTCTTCAGAAACAGAATGATCATTGTTAGCAGCAACATCCATCTGAATATGTTTCAAACCAAGAAGAGAAGGTGCCATGCTAAAGTGTTCATTTATTTGATTAACCCAATTACCTTGGAGCCCTGACTGAAGATCCTCAAGGTTCTCCACTGGCTGCAAGCTTCCTCTAGCAGTATTAACATGTTCAGGACTGCAGGCCAGGACTTCATTTGAAGATCCACTAGCAAGTGAAGGTTTAGTTTGCTCATCAGTTGACACAGCATCCAAAGGTGGATCAGAAACCAAAGCAGGCTCCAATGTAACTTCCAGCAACACATGTGGGGCAGGATCCACATCAATAGATGCAGAGACATCAGCAAGAGCATCTGTTTCATGAGTAGTGGAAGCAACATGTTGCAGTTGGTCTGCAACAACCTGTACATGAACTTGATCATGCATAACAACACCAACCAAAGCATCATCCTGGATGTTCTCTTGCAATAAAGGAGGTTCCTCATCATCTGACTGATAGGCTTGAATTATGTTCTGCAGCCCATTAGCAATCACCACGGCAGGGGGATGAAGAATAGCAGGCATTGCATCCCTAGGAGGAATAACCTCCACTGCAACAGAGGGCAAAAGCATATTTGTGTTGTCTCCTTCAGAGAAAGACATGTCTGAAGATAAACTACTGTTGCTAGGTGCAGGAAGCAGTTCTTCCCCATCTGCCCAGGCCATTTCTTCCTGCTGCACATCATCTAATAGATCCTCAAGATCAGCATTCTGGTGATTCTGGTGATTCTCTTCCTAGTTATCCCAATTCTCTGCAATTTGAACATCCATATCATTGTTGTTGACAGCATCATCATGAAAACCATGAGCAGGCTCAGCATCTTCAGGTAAAGGATGTGGGTCCACATTGGCAGGAAGAATAGGATCCTCATCTACAGGGCCTCCACCAAGGAGCGCACTTGCCAGCACTTCAATGGAGGAAGACCAGCCATCTTCCTCAAATTCATCCCCTTCAGACCAACGCATACTTTTTGGGATGATATCTAAATTTATAACTCTTGCCTTGACTACAATACGCCCCATGTGATCCTCCTCCTTGTCCCAGGATATCATGCGGCCAAACTTACTGACAGCACAGGCCAAATCTTTAGTGTTACGGAAATCAAACGGAACTCCCATCATAAGCAACCAAACAGTTCTATTGAAGTGAACCCTCCTGTGGTTTCTGCCCTCATCATGCTTCACAAAAGTAATAAACACATCACCAAATTCATGAGGACTATCTAGCACCAACTTATTCCTGTCCCTAACCCCGGCGAGCCGAACATAGGCCTCTCCGAACGGGCAGCGCTGAATGTCTCTCAACCCCAACTGCCTATGTTCAATAATAAACTCCTCAAGAACATCTCTTACATTGGGGAATGGAGCATCGGCGGGGAGAGGATGGATGGTCGCAATCGCCCAGTCTTCATGGCGACGAGGACATTGCGGCAGCACCACCCTAGCCACCCCATTGCAGCCAGGGACCTACTGAATGTCGAAGCCATGGGGCACAAAAGGACGCGGGTCGATCAGAATGTTGGCCATCAGAGCCGCAGAACGAGCACTCGCCGGCGTAGTCAAGCTCAAGGTGACGGGAGCAGAGTTTGAGCAATGTGGTGAAACAGAGGAGCAGTGCGGAGAAGTTGAGGAGGCAAGTGCAAGACGAGGCTGAAAATTAGGAAAAGATCCCATACATAGCTCGCGAAAAGAGGAAACTAGCGAAGGGTCGCGGGCATGGCCAATGGACTTGAACCAGTCCTGGACCACATCCAAGTCCCAGGCCTCATTTGGAGGGCTGGGGAAAGTAGCAAACCTCAGAGAAGGGAAGAGCCTAGGAAGGTGAGTGTCGTGACACTCCCGAGCAAAGTGGCCCATCTTGCCACACGCATAGCATTGAAACAAGTTATTTGAACGACCCAGATTCCCGCCCGCTGCAGTCACTGCGTGATCCTCTCCTGAGGGGGTAATATTGGGCATTAAGGGAACATTAAAGTCTGTTGCCACATTATTGCTGGTGGTCGGAATATTCGCCAGACGAGCAAAAACTGACTGCCGAAGTTGATCGCCGGAGACTCTGCCGGCGACTGATCGCGGACGCGATCCACTAGCGACTCTAGTCCAAGAAGCTTCTTCCTCACAATGGAAAAGTTGTTCTTCACGTAGCCAATTAGGTCCTCCAAAGCCCCAAAGATTGAAAACTAACTCAAAATCCTTTTCAACTACCCGGCCATGATTATAGATCTCAAAACCCACTGCTTTTGAGGCAACAGAGAACTTGAACGTTCTGTCCTTGAGGTGAAGCACACAGAAACCTTGAGGATAACCGCCAAAACATGATTGCAACGTGATACTAACAGTGTGACAATCCAACCGAAAACGAGCACGGCAGAAGGAAACCACCAAAGTGAACTCACGTTGACGAAAACCAGGCGAAAACACCACTGGATGACCAAACTTTTGCCTCATTGAGATTTGAAAATCTTTACCTCGAGCAAAGTTGAGTGAAGGAGGATCCATGGCCATCCTAGCAGCAACTCTTCCCACAAAGAAACCAGAGTTTGGTTGGTGGCTGCCACCCTCGGGGTGACAAGTGGCAGGAGGGCAGTGGCCACCGGCACCGGAGTGGCAACCGGCGGTAAGAAGGGTGGCCGCCGGGGCCGGGGTGGCCACCGGCGGTGATCGCCTAGGGGGGGCCTAGGAGGGGGAGCCTAGGAGAGGGGTCTTCATAGTACCTTCTCGCTGGATCTAGAGTTCGTGGGACGTCACCGAGCTGAATGTGTGCAGATCACGGAGGTGTCGTACCTTCGGTGCTAGGATCGGTCGGATCGTGAAGACGTATGACTACATCAACCGCGTTGTCATAACGCTTCCGCTTACGGTCTATGATGGTACATAGACAGCACTCTCCCCTCTCGTTGCTATGCATCATCTAGATAGATCTTGCGTGTGCGTAGGATTATTTTTTTTGAAATTACTGTGTTCCCCAACACCTTTTGGTAACTCTTTGCATCCATATTTTTTATCAATTCTGAAATAATTCTCCGTAAAAAACCCGTCCAATTTCGAGAAATTTTTATTTTTGCACAAAAACAACACCAAAGTACTTCTGCTGAAAACAACATCACTACGAGTTAGTTTCATTAATCATGCAAATTATAGTCCAAAACAAGAGCAAAAGTGTTTGGAAAAGTAGATACATTGGAGACGTATCAGTCACCTATGGGGAAAAAGGCGAGAATCCTTTCTGCTCTATTTTCGGATCACCAAAAGAAGTAATCTTGCTATTTCAGAGGTCTCTACAACATCTTCCTCATGGTCTTCATTAGTGTAACATTCCCATATTTATTTTGGAACCTGCAAACCTCAACATACCTTGACGACCCGCAACATAATGTCTGGGTCAAGATAACTTTTTCCACTTAATTTACCAACTCTTCCCGACTTAAGATAAGTTTTTACGCAATCAAAATCTATCTCAACTCCTCCTTATCCACCTTCATCACTCCCCCAAGCTCCGTAATTGGCCTTCATGTTATCTACCAATTCCCAAGCTTTAGGTACTTCATTATTAGTAAAAGCGCCCCCAAAGGCTAGGTCTAATTAAGATTTGCATTCATCTCTAAGTCCTCCATAAAAGAAGTTTATAACTAGCCAAGCTGGTATATTATGATGGGTGCAATTATCAAATAGAATATGTATCTTTGGTAGCCTTTACTAGGCTCTCATCTGGTCTCTAAGCAAAATTTATGATCCAATGTCTGGCTTTATAAGCTTTTCTTTCTGGATAATAATGAGCCAAGAAGGGCTAGCATAATGTATCCCAAGTGTCAAAAATACCTATAGGGGTGAGAATTTAGCCATGCTTTCGCCTCGGCTGTTATTGTTTTTCCAAACAATTTAAGTTTCATATCATCATAAGTGAAAAACATGATGTTTAAATGGTCCACATATTTCATCAAATAATTGCAAGTGTCGGTAAATGCCCTCTTCATCATTACCTTTGAATTGTTTTTCATGCAATAATTCTAGTAGGCCCAGATTAATCTCATAGGATACACCATCTGGTATCGGGTCTAATGATTTAAAGATATTTCTGATAGGTGGCCTCGAGATCTTCATTGCGGCAAGTTGGTAATAGTACCCAAACTTGTCCATGGTTGCTTACTACCTGCAAATAACTTAGTAGACAAAAATAAATCAAACTCAGAACAAAGGCAAAAAAATGCTTAGCTCTTTGACAACACCGCTAGAAAATTTCTTCCCACAAGTTCATAGGGTTTAGTTGTAACCTTTTCGAAGTAAGAGGATTGATCTTATTGGGAGCACAGGAAATGAACTTAGTCTCTTGTGATGGTTTATGATATCGGGCATGGAAGTTAGTTGAAATCCAAAGCAAAGCCAAAATAGATGTTTGAAATATTGTGAGGTTGTCGTGAGCACGATAATAAAATGCAAGATTAAAATAAAAGAAGTGCAGGATGTAAAGTAACGGTTTTTGGAACCAAGAGGGCTAAAGCGTTTTCAGGGAGTCCGGATTACCCACTAGTATGTGTTTAACGTGACCTATGCCTAAGCATAATTTGAACTTCAGATTCCTAAGACACTTTATATGTTTCTACAAGTGGGCGGAGCCAAGTAAAAATACATGTGTACATGCACCTGTAGGATCGAAAGTATGTCTAGAGGGGGGGTGATTAGACTACTTGACCAAATAAAAACTTAACCTTTTCCCAATTTTAGTTCTTGGCAGATTTTAGCTATTGTAGGACAAGTCAACCAATCATCACACAATTCAAGCAAGCATGCAAAGAGTATATTGGCAGCGGAAAGTAAAGCATGCAACTTGCAAGAATGTAAAGGGAAAGGTTTGGAGAATTCAAACGCAATTGGAGACACGGATGTTTTTCCCGTGGTTCGGATAGGTGGTGCTATCCTACATCCATGTTGATGGAGACTTCAACCCACGAAGAGTAACAGTTGCGCGAGTCCACGGAGGGCTCCACCCACGAAGGGTAATGGTTGCGCGAGTCCACGGAGGGCTCCACCCACGAAGGGTAATGGTTGCGCGAGTCCACGGAGGGCTCCACCCACGAAGGGTAACGGTTGCGCGAGTCCACGGAGGGCTCCACCCACGAAGGGTCCATGAAGAAGCAACCACCCACAAAGGGTCCATGAAGAAGCAACCACCCACAAAGGGTCCACAAAGTAGCAACCTTGTCTATCCCACCATGGCCATCGCCCATGAAGGACTTGCCTCACTAGCGGTAGATCTTCACGAAGTAGGCGATCTCCTTTCCCTTACAAACTCCTTGGTTCAACTCCACAATCTTGTCGGAGGCTCCCAAGTGACACCTATCCAATCTAGGAGACACCACTCTCCAAGAAGTAACAAATGGTGTGTAGGTAATGAACTCCTTGCTCTTGTGCTTCAAATGATAGTCTCCCCAACACTCAACTCTCTCTCATAGGATTTGGATCTGGTGGAAAGAAGATTTGAGTGGAAAGCAACTTGGGGAAGGCTAGAGATCAAGATTCATATGGTAGGAATGGAATATCTTGGTCTCAACACATGAGTAGGTCGTTCTCTCTCAGAACATATGAGTTGGAATTGTGTATGTGTTCTGATGGCTCTCTCCACGAATGAAGAGGAGGTGGAGGGGTATATATAGCCTCCACACAAAATCCAACCGTTACACACAGATTTCCAATCTCGGTGGGACCGAATCAAAAAACTCGGTCGGACCGAAAAGGTAAACCTAGTGACCGTTAGAGCTTTTCGGTGGGACTGACATGCAACTCAGTAGGACCGATATGGTTAGGGTTTGGGCATAACGTAATCTCGGTGAGACCGATTACACAAACTCGGTGAGACCGATTTTGGTAATTAGCTAACCAGAGAGTTGGTCAGGCAAACTCGGTGGGACCGATTTGCTTTTTCGGTGAGACCGAAAAGTTACAAAAAGGAAACACTGAATTTACATTGCAACTCGGTGGGACCGAGATCCCTATCGGTAGAACCGAATTGCTAGGGTTTGGCAGTGGCTTATGACAAATGAAACTCGGTGGCGCCGGATAGAAAGAATCGGTAGGACCAAGTTTGGCTTAGGGTTTAGGTCATATGTGGATATGGGAAAGTAGTTGAGGGTTTTGGAGCATATCACTAAGCACATGAAGCAAGAGGCTCATTAAGCAACACCTCATCCCTCCTTGATAGTATTGGCTTTTCCTAAAGACTCAATGTGATCTTGGATCACTAAAATATAAAATGAAGAGTCTTGAGCTTTTGAGCTTGAGCCAATCCTTTGTCCTTGGCATTTTGAGGGTTCCACTTTCACATCCATGCCATGCCAATCATTGAGCTTTCCTGAAATAATCATCTTGGAATAGCATTAGCTCAATGAGCTATATGTTGTTATCAATTACCAAAACCACCTAGGGATAGTTGCACTTTCAATCTCTCCCTTTTTGGTAATTGATGACAACATATAGATCAAAGCTTCGACAAATGATAATAAGCATGAAATATATCGTCGCTTTGAGAAGTATGTGACAAGTGAGAGCTCCCCCTAAATTTGTGCATATTTAAAATTTGCTTTGGACTGCAAATGCACAAAGAGTTAGAGTCATGGGTTACTCTTCCATGTCACATACATCTTGGTGGAGCGCTTAAAATGATAAGAATGAAATACATGCACTCATCACCAAGAATAGTGAATGATCACATAAGATAGATAAGATATATCAAGCATGCATAAGTGTAGCTTATGATCAAACACATGATCATCAATGTCTCACGAGCAATGACATAGTATCTCAAGCACTCAAAAGCAAACAAAGTTCGAAAAACCACCAAATAAAGCAAGAGAGAATAAAAGCAACACTCTCTCTCAAAGCCTATGATCTATACATTTTCTCCCCCTTTGGCAACAAGTTACCAAAAAGTTCCTAGAAAATGCATAGTGCTAAGTTGACACTCAGGCTTGATCTTCAGGTGGTGGTGGAGTCCGGAGCACTCCAAGGACGAAGCCTTCTGTAGACGTGGTTGGAGTTGAGGCTGAAGTGGACGCTGGAGCTGGTGGAACTGAGGCTGTAGCTGGTGCAGAAGTGGTGGCTCTGGTGTCAGCAACTGGCACTGCATATGATCTCTGAGCTCTTGGCGCTCTGGCAAATGCATTAGTTGTAGTCTTGCCTCTCCTCTCCTGCATGTCATCCTGAAGTTGTTCCACTGCAGACTGAATCTCTGTTACTTTGACATCCAAGTCATAGAACTTTTGTTCCATGATTCTCTCTAGGCTCTGCTGATTCTGAGTGAGGGTGGCCAGTCCTTGCTCAATGCTCAGTGTGGATGCAATCAAGTAACCAAGCTGCTCTTGTTTGGTTTTCAAGAAATACTCAGATGCCTCCTCTTGAGTTGGCATCTTGGCAGCTTTCTCCTTCCTTGCCTTCTCCTTCTTTGCTTGTGCTTGTGCAGATGATGGTTCATTCTCAGTCATGACCACTTGATTATTTTCAAAATCTGGACGGATGGGCAGGTGTTCCTTGTCCAGTAAGTATATGCATGTGCCCATCTTTGAGTTGATGAGCTCCTGAATCTGTGGGGCATATCCACAACTCCTCTTCTGGTCTGCTGCAGTCCTCTTGATGGTCTCTACCATGAGGCTCATCACCTTGAACTTCTGTGGCACATCAAATATATGAAGCAAATTTATTGCATGGCCTCTGATCATCTTGTGATCTCCAGACTTGGGCAACAAGGTGTGCCTCAGTATCCAATTGATAGTTGGCAGCCCTGACAGAAGATAGTGCACTGAGCCAAATTTGAAAGTTTCAAGAGCCTCGTTTGGAATTTCCTTGTACATATTGGACATAGAGTTGTGGTCCATCTTCTTCTTGGCATAAATGTCCAAGTCATATGCTTGCTCCTCTGAGGCATTAATGAGCTGTGCCCACTCAGCAACTGTTGACTGATATCTGGTTCCTTCTGACATCCATACAATCCTCCCATCTGGATAAAAATGTGCTGTGGAGTAGAACTGCATGATAAGCTCCTCGTTCCACTATGTGAGCTTCTGCCCAACAAAGTCTGCTACTCCACAAGCATTGAAGCTGTCATACACTCCAGGGTAGTGTTCTTCATTGTCCTTGATGTATTGCCAGTCAACCCATCTCATATCACAGACTATTGGCTTCTTATCAAGCAGCACTGTCTCATAGAAGTCCTGCTGTTCCTTGGTGTGAAATCTGTAATCCACAGCAGTTCTTCTCCTTGAAGCATATGAGTCTGCTTCTCTCCACTTCCTCAGCCCTGAGTCTCTCCTGAGCTTCATATCCTCAGCCACAGGATGAGCATCGTTGTGGTCTGGGATCTTGGGCTTGAGTTTTCTAAGAACTTGCTCTTCATCATCTTCATCTTGATTGAAGCTCTGGCCTTTGGCATAGGCTGCCTGCCTGCTGGCCTTTTGATCTTTAACCCTGGCTTTGTGCCCTGAGCTGGCTCAATTCTCTTGGAAGTTGCTTCCTCTCCCTCTGCCACATAATCTTCATCCTCAGGATCTGAAGTTCTCTTCTTCCTCTGTCTGGTGGTAGCTTTTGGCAAATTGCTTGGGGTACTTCTGCTGCCATCATCTGAAGAGCTGGAGGGACTAGTGCCCTCACTCATCTGCACTTGCTGCTCTAACAAGTTCTGGCTATCACTTTGGTCTGACATGATGCAAACTCTGACTGCTGACCCTGTGAATAGGTTATAGATGAGATAGAGTGGATAAGCATCACAAAATGCAGAGATTTTTGCAAAAGAATAATTCAAAAACTTAGTTTTAGTTTCCCACTGAAAGCATCTCGGATCTACCGATTTCTAAACTCGGTGATACCGAAGCAGTTTTGGCACCTAAACTAGTGAACTCGGTCAGACCGAGTCACAGTTCGGTGGCACCGAGACTGCTAGGGTTTCACAGAGTTCCAAAATCAGTCTCACCGATAAGTAATTCTCGGTCAGACCGAGTCTCACTTGTGCAATGGCATAAGCCAAATCGGTGGGACCGAGTTTTTCAACTCGGTGGGTCCGAGATGGTTTCGGCGGAAACCTAACCCTAAAATTTTCGAATTAAACCTAATCTACGAGTTCATTGACTGGATAGAAGTTTAACAAACGTGGCAAGAATCATGATGATCACAATGTGCTAAGAATCGGATTGGGGAATAGCACAAAGATCGAGTCCATACCCTAGTTCGGCGGAGACTCGCTACGGCGGCAACGGCGGGGTTGAATTTCCGTTGACAGCGACGGAGACCAGCGACTGGAGGCGGCTGGCGGCGAGGAGACGATCCGGAGACCAAGTTGGCAGAGCAGGCTATCGCGCGGGCGAAGGGGTTCGGAGAAATTTCCAATTTTTTTGCCCGTGACTATATATAGCCCGACCCTGTCGGTGTGACCGAGTGGAACGACTCGGTGGCACCGAGATGCAAAACTGTATATAGTTATTGCAACTAGGTGTGACCGAATGGTTCAAATCGGTTGCACCGAGATCAAAAACATAGATCAACTTAATGATCTCGGTAGGACCGAAAGTAGGGTATCGGTCAGACCGAGAATCATAAAGAGGTTTTGGAAGTTTAAGTCTATGACAAATCGGGGACTCCGAGCGCTCCTCACACAGAGTGGTTCGAATCTGACTTGATCAAATTTTGTGATGTAGCATGAATAGAGTTTGAGACGAGAAAAGCATAGATAGCTAGAGGAGGTTCTTAGGCATTCTTGTCCATCCACTTGGCAAAAGGAAATAAAACTGAACAATCAAAACAACAAGTGGATGTCCTCGAATGAGTAAAATATGCAACCAGCATGCTCACACAATAAGATGGCAAATGAAATATGTGACAAGGCATGCACAACCAATTCTAGCATCTACCAAGCAATTTGCGATGACAAGGTCATCTATATATGAGTATATTGACTTAGGAGTCAAGTGAGAACACTTGATCATAGGTCATACTCATCGTTTAAGCTCAAGTGGGGTTACCACTTTTACATAAAGCATTGTTGTGTTCACATCTTTAGAGTTGCTTTAGCTCAAGTCTTAGAGTAAAGCTCCCCCTAGATGTGATATCCCCCCTTAGAGGGATGAACTGACCTCGGGTTTTGTCGATGATGACTTCATGTAGATGTTGAAGATGTGGATACTCAATGTTGATGTAGATCACTTGGAGCTATCCCTTTGAGTGAATTGCACTTTCAATACCTACATGGGTTAGTCCCGCAAGGAACAAACAAGGATATCCATAGACATAGAGTGATGCACACACAAGATGATGTCCATGAAAACTTTTAGGTTACCTTGTCCCTTGTCTTACCAACAAGAGGGTTTGTGACTCCTTGAACTAGTGCAAGATGTGGAAGTTGATTGCACTTGTTCTTGCCAAAATGATAAGAGTGAAGTATGTTGGCGGAGTCACCCTCAAGAACTCTCTAGTTCTTCTTGTGGATCCACACCATCTTGATGGGAATCCTTGGAGTTGTAGTCGTACTTGATGAAGTGAAGTTTGAAGTAGTCTTGGGAATCCACTTGACTAAGGTCTTAGGAGCTTCTTCAAATGCATCAATTTCCTCTTGAAGCTTGTCCTTGCCTTTTTGCTTGTAGTCTTGTGGTGGAAGATCATCTTGAGCTTGTGTCCCCTTGAAAGAAATATCATACTTTTCTTGTTGAGGAACAAACTTTGTCTTGGGGTATTGATCTTCTTCCCACTCAACTCCATTGGCATTGAACTTTCGTTCAAAACCAACACCTTGATTCTTCCGGTGCATTCCTTGCTTGCGCACAATTTCCTCGAATTGCTTACTCCCGGCAAGGCTTTTGTACACTCATTTCTCTATAATTCCCTTCAATAAGCTATTTTCTTGCTCAAGTGTAACTTGGCTAAGAGAATCATTAGTGGAATCAAGAGAACTACTAGAAGCAACAATATTGGATTTAGCATGATCATTGTTACTGCTAGAGGAAGAATCTTTCTTATTCTTGTTACTAGACTTGACTTGAGGCATGTAAGTGGATAAGAGTAAACGCTTGGCAATGTAAGGAGAACTTTTCTTGCGGAGATCATCATTGATTGCTTTTAAGAACTCATGCTCTTGCTCAAGATTGAGCTTTTCAAAGCGTAATTTCTCATGAGCTCTTAAAAGTTCTCGATGATCTTCGAAGATAGTTTCATGAGCTAACTTAAGAGTGTTTAGTTCTTTAGTTAGAGCCTCAATCTTCTCCTTATCATTGTCATTCGTTTTATCTTGATTAGCATGATTAATTAACGTTTCATCATAGTATTCATCACTAGAGTTGTCAACAAGCAAATCATCACCTAACAAGTCATCTTCATCACTATTGAAATCAACATACTCGGGGTGTGTTACCTTAGGACCTTTGGTCATGAAGCATCTTCCAATTCCTTCATTTGGTGAGTCAATGATGTCGTAGGAGTTGGTTGACACAAGTGCTAGACCGGCAACACCTTCATCTTGAGTATCTTCGGAGTCGGAGTGATAACTTCTCTCGGAGTGGCTGTCGGAGTCGAAGCCGGATACCCATTCACCAACATGAGCTTGATGTCTTCGTTTTGTGTAGCTCCTTGATGATTTTTCCTTCCTTTCCGAATCCTTGATTCTCCGTGAGTATCTTCGTTCATAACGATCATCTCTACTCCTTTTCTCTCTTGGTGGTGATTCTTTGCTTCTTCTTTTTGGAGAATCTTCTCTTCTCTTGTAGGGAGCCGTACACTCATTGGAATAGTGTTCGGGTCTTCCACAACTGTAGCAGTTTCGCTCTCGACTAGAAGATCTTTTGTCATTGTAGGACCTTGACTTGAAGCTTCTATCTTTGCTTCTACTCTTGTAAAACTTGTTGAAGTTCTTCACCATTAAGCTCAATTCTTCATTGAAGTTTTGTTTCTCACTTGATGATGTAGGGGCTTCACATGAGGCTTTGTAGGCACCACTTGATTTGTTGTGAAGTTCCTCTTTATCCTTAAGTGACATCTCATGAGCAACAATTCTTCCAATCACCTCCGTTGGCTTGAGATCTTTGTAATTGGGCATCATTTGGATCAATGTGCACACGGTATCATATTTTCCATCCAAGGCTCTTAGAATCTTCTTGATGATGAATCTATCGGTCATCTCTTCACTTCCTAAGCCGGCAATATCATTTGTGATGAGAGCAAGCCTAGAGTACTTTTCAGCGACACCTTCACCATCCTTCATTTTGAACTTGTCAAGTTGACTTTGAAGCACATCCAACTTGGATTCCTTGACGGAGTCGGTACCTTCGTGCATATCAATCAAAGTGTCCCAAATTTCCTTTGCATTCTCAAGACGGCTGATTTTGTTGAATTCTTCGAGGCACAATCCGTTGAAGAGAACATCACAAGCTTGAGCATTGTATTGCAACATCTTCAACTCATCCGCGGTAGCTTCATGGTTTGGTTCTTTCCCATCAAAGAAGTCACCTTGCAAACCAACACACACAATAGCCCAAACAGCGGGGTTATGTCCAAGAATATGCATTTTCATTTTATGCTTCCAACTAGCAAAATTAGTACCATCAAAGTAAGGACCTCTACGGTGATAATTTCCCTCGCTAGACGCCATACTCTCCTAGGTTGTGAAACTAAGGCTATGACCACCAAAAGCTATGGAGATCAAAGCAAATGGAGACCAAAGCTCTGATACCACTTGTAGGATCGAAAGTATGTCTAGAGGGGGGGTGATTAGACTACTTGACCAAATAAAAACTTAACCTTTTCCCAATTTTAGTTCTTGGCAGATTTTAGCTATTGTAGGACAAGTCAACCAATCATCACACAATTCAAGCAAGCATGCAAAGAGTATATTGGCAGCGGAAAGTAAAGCATGCAACTTGCAAGAATGTAAAGGGAAGGGTTTGGAGAATTCAAACGCAATTGGAGACACGGATGTTTTTCCCGTGGTTCAGATAGGTGGTGCTATCCTACATCCACGTTGATGGAGACTTCAACCCACAAAGGGTAACGGTTGCGCGAGTCCACGGAGAGCTCCACCCACGAAGGGTAATGGTTGCGCGAGTCCATGGAGGGCTCCACCCACGAAGGGTAATGGTTGCGCGAGTCCACGGAGGGCTCCACCCACGAAGGGTAACGGTTGCGCGAGTCCACGGAGGGCTCCACCCACGAAGGGTAACGGTTGCGCGAGTCCACGGAGGGCTCCACCCACGAAGGGTCCACGAAGAAGCAACCACCCACAAAGGGTCCATGAAGAAGCAACCACCCACAAAGGGTCCACGAAGTAGCAACCTTGTCTATCCCACCATGGCCATCGCCCACGAAGGACTTGCCTCACTAGCGGTAGATCTTCACGAAGTAGCGATCTCCTTTCCCTTACAAACTTCTTGGTTCAACTCCACAATCTTGTCGGAGGCTCCCAAGTGACACCTAGCCAATCTAGGAGACACCACTCTCCAAGAAGTAACAAATGGTGTGTAGGTAATGAACTCCTTGCTCTTGTGCTTCAAATGATAGTCTCCCCAACACTCAACTCTCTCTCATAGGATTTGGATCTGGTGGAAAGAAGATTTGAGTGGAAAGCAACTTGGGGAAGGCTAGAGATCAAGATTCATATGGTAGGAATGGAATATCGTGGTCTCAACACATGAGTAGGTGGTTCTCTCTCAGAACATATGAGTTGGAATTGTGTATGTGTTCTGATGGCTCTCTCCACGAATGAAGAGGAGGTGGAGGGGTATATATAGCCTCCACACAAAATCCAACCGTTACACACAATTTTCCAATCTCGGTGGGACCGAATCAAAAAACTCGGTCAGACCGAAAAGGTAAACCTAGTGACCGTTAGAGATTTTCGGTGGGACTGACATGCAACTCGGTAGGATCGATATGGTTAGGGTTTGGGCATAACGTAATCTCGGTGAGACCGATTACACAAACTCGGTGAGACCGATTTTGGTAATTAGCTAACCAGAGAGTTGGTCAGGCAAACTCGGTGGGACCGATTTGCTCTTTCGGTGAGACCGAAAAGTTACAAAAAGGAAACACTGAATTTACATTGCAACTCGGTGGGACCGAGATCCCTATCGGTAGAACCGAATTGCTAGGGTTTGGCAGTGGCTTATGACAAATGAAACTCGGTGGCACCGGATAGAAAGAATTGGTAGGACCGAGTTTGGCTTAGGGTTTACGTCATATGTGGATATGGAAAAGTAGTTGAGGGTTTTGGAGCATATCACTAAGCACATGAAGCAAGAGGCTCATTAAGCAACACCTCATCCCTCCTTGATAGTATTGGCTTTTCCTAAAGACTCAATGTGATCTTGGATCACTAAAATATAAAATGAAGAGTCTTGAGCTTTTGAGCTTGAGCCAATCCTTTGTCCTTAGCATTTTGAGGGTTCCACTTTCACATCCATGCCATGCCAATCATTGAGATTTCCTGAAATAATCATTTTGGAATAGCATTAGCTCAATGAGCTATATTTTGTTATGAATTACCAAAACCACCTAGGGATAGTTACACTTTCAGCACTCCATATTCCATACGCCACTGCATTTCATCCCCATTCCGGTTACCAAATGGTAATTAAGGGTTTCCAGTAGATGTAGGTAATTGGTCTTTGTTTATCCCCTATTGCAATGATCCGGGAATGAGGGAGGTGAGCATTGTCAGTACCGACCTCCACATCTCACCTTAATTCACAACAATAATAATGACCTTTTGTCCAAAGGAGACATATGTTGGATGGTCGACTTCACCCAACATCGAGAAGACTAAGGGAGTCCTGGATTAGGGGGTGTCCGGGTAGCCAGACTATACCTTCAGCCGGACTACGGGACTATGAAGATACAAGATTGAAGACTTCGTCCCGTGTCCGGATGGGACTTTCCTTGGCGTGGAAGGCAAGCTTGGCGATGCGGATATTTAGATCTCCTACCATTGTAACCGACTTTGTGTAACCCTAACCCTCTCCGGTGTCTATATAAACCGGAGGGTTTTAGTCCATAGGACAACTTCATCATACAACAACCATACCATAGGCTAGCTTTTAGGGTTTAGCCTCCTTGATCTCGTGGTAGATCTACTCTTGTACTACCTGTTGGGGAACGTAGTAATTTCAAAATTTTCCTACGCACACGCAAGATCATGGTGATGCATAGCAATGAGAGGGGAGAGTGTGATCTACGTACCCTTGTAGACCGACAGCGGAAGCATTAGCACAACGTGGTTGATGTAGTCGTACGTCTTCACGGCCCGACCGATCAAGCACCAAAACTATGGCACCTCCGAGTTTTAGCACACGTTCAGCTGGATGACGATCCCCAGACTCCGATCCAGCAAAGTGTCGGGGTAGAGTTCCGTCAGCACGACGGCGTGGTGACGATCTTGATGTACTACCGTCACAGGGCTTCGCCTAAGCACCGCTACAATATTATCGAGGATTATGGTGGAAGGGGGCACCGCACACGGCTAAGAATATGATCACGTGGATCAACTTGTGTGTCTAGGGGTTGCCCCCTGCCCCCGTATATAAAGGAGCAAGGGGAGGAGGCCGGCCGGCCCCTATTGGCGCGCCAGGAGGAGTCCTCCTCCTAGTAGGAGTAGGACTCCTACTAGGAGGGGAAGGAAGTGGGAGGGAGAAGGAAAGGGGGCGCCGCCCCCTCTCCTAGTCCAATTCGGACCAGGGGGAGGAGGCGCGTAGACCACCCTGGCTGCCCCTCTCTCTCTCCACTAAGGCCCATATGGCCCATTACTTCTCCCGGTAGGGTTCCGGTAACCCTCCGGCTCTCCGGTTTTCTCCGAAATCACCCGGAACACTTCCGGTGTCCGAATATAGCCGTCTAATATATCAATCTTTATGTCTCGACCATTTTGAGACTCCTCGTTATGTCCGTGATCACATCCGGGACTCCGAACTAACTTCGGTACATCAAAACTCATAAACTCATAATATAACTGTCATCGAAACCTTAAGCGTGCGGACCCTACGGGTTTGAGAACAATGTAGACATGACCGAGACACGTCTCCGGTCAATAACCAATAGCGGAACCTGGATGCTCATATTGGCTCCTACATATTCTATGAAGATCTTTATCGGTCAGACCGCATAACAACATATGTTGTTCCCTTTGTCATCGGTATTTTACTTTCCCGAGATTCGATCGTCGGTATCTCAATACCTAGTTCAATCTCGTTACCGGCAAGTCTCTTTACTCATTTCATAATACATCATCTCGCAACTAACTCATTAGTTGAAATGCTTGCAAGGCTTATGTGATGTGCATTACCGAGAGGGCCCAGAGATACCTCTCCGACAATTGGAGTGACAATCCTAATGTCGAAATACGCCAACCCAACATGTACCTTTGGAGACACCTGTAGAGCTCCTTTATAGTCACCCAGTTACCTTGTGACGTTTGGTAGCACACAAAGTGTTCCTCCGGCAAACGGGAGTTGCATAATCTCATAGTCATAGGAACATGTATAAGTCATGAAGAAAGCAATAGCAACATACTAAACGATCGGGTGCTAAGCTAATGGAATGGGTCATGTCAATCACATCATTCTCCTAATAATGTGATCCCGTTAATCAAATGACAACACATGTCTATGGTTAGGAAACATAACCATCTTTGATTAATGAGCTAGTCAAGTAGAGGCATACTAGTGACGTTTGGTTTGTCTACGTATTCACACAAGTATTATGTTTCCGGATAATACAATTCTAGCATGAATAATAAACATTTATCATGATATAAGGAAATAAAATAATAACATTATTATTGCCTCTAGGGCATATTTCCTTCAGTCTCCCACTTGCACTAGAGTCAATAATCTAGATTACACAGCAATGATTCTAACACCCATGGAGCTTTGGTGCTGATCATGTTTTGCTCGTGGAAGAGGCTTAGTCAACGGGTCTGCTACATTCAGATCCATATGTATCTTGCAAATCTCTATGTCTCCCACCTGGACTAGATCCCGGATGGAATTGAAGCGTCTCTTGATGTGCTTGGTTCTCTTGTGAAATCTGGATTCCTTTGCCAAGGCAATTGCACCAGTATTGTCACAAAAGATTTTCATTGGACCCGATGCACTAGGTATACACCTAGATCGGATATGAACTCCTTCATCCAGACTCCTTCATTTGCTGCTTCCGAAGCAGCTATGTATTCCGCTTCACATGTAGATCCCGCCACGACGCTTGTTTAGAACTGCACCAACTGACAGCTCCACCATTTAATGTAAACACGTATCCGGTTTGCGATTTAGAATCGTCCGGATCAGTGTCAAAGCTTGCATCAACGTAACCATTTACGATGAGCTCTTTGTCACCTCCATATACGAGAAACATATCCTTAGTCCTTTTCAGGTATTTCAGGATGTTCTTGACCGCTGTCCAGTGATCCACTCCTGGATTACTTTGGTACCTCCTGCTAGACTTATAGCAAGACACACATCAGGTCTGGTACACAGCATTGCATACATGATAGAGCCTATGGATGAAGCATAGGGAACATCTTTCATTTTCTCTCTATCTTCTGCATTGGTCGGGCATTGAGTCTTACTCAATTTCACACCTTGTAACACAAGCAAGAATCCTTTCTTTGCTTGATCCATTTTGAACTTTTTCAAAACTTTGTCAAGGTATGTGCTTTGTGAAAGTCCAATTAAGCGTCTTGATCTGTCTCTATAGATCTTAATGCCCAATATGTAAGCAGCTTCACCGAGGTCTTTCATTGAAAAACTCTTATTCAAGTATCCCTTTATGCTATCCAGAAATTCTATATCATTTCCGATTAGTAATATGTCATCTACATATAATATCAGAAATGCTACAGAGCTCCCACTCACTTTCTTGTAAATACAGGCTTCTCCAAAAGTCTGTACAAAACCAAATGCTTTGATCACACTATCAAAGCGTTTATTCCAACTCCGAGAGGCTTGCACCAGTCCATAAATGGATCGCTGGAGCTTGCACACTTTGTTAGCTCCCTTTGGATCGACAAAACCTTCCGGTTGCATCATATACAACTCTTCTTGCAGAAATCCATTCAGGAATGCAGTTTTGACATCCATCTGCCAAATTTCATAATCATAAAATGCGGCAATTGCTAACATGATTCGGACAGACTTAAGCATCGCTACGGGTGAGAAGGTCTCATCGTAGTCAATCCCTTGAACTTGTCGAAAACCTTTTGCGACAAGTCGAGCTTTGTAGACAGTAACATTACCGTCAGCGTCAGTCTTCTTCTTAAAGATCCATTTATTCTCAATTGCTTGCCGATCATTGGGCAAGTCAACCAAAGTCCATACTTTGTTCTCATACATGGATCCCATCTCAGATTTCATGGCTTCAAGCCATTTTGCGGAATCTGGGCTCACCATCGCTTCTCATAGTTCGTAGGTTCATCATGATCTAGTAGCATGACTTCCAGAACAGGATTACCGTACCACTCTGGTGCGGATCTTACTCTGGTTGATCTACGAGGTTCAGTAGTATCTTGTTCTGAAGTTTCATGATCATCATCATTAGCTTCCTCACTAATTGGTGTAGGTGTCACAGAAACTGGTTTCTGTGATGTACTACTTTCCAATAAGGGAGCAGGTACAGTTACCTCATCAAGTTCTACTTTCCTCCCACTCACTTCTTTCGAGAGAAACTCCTTCTCTAGAAAGTTCCGAATTTAGCAACAAAAGTCTTGCCTTCGGATCTGTGATAGAAGGTGTATCCAATAGTTTCCTTTGGGATATCCTATGAAGACACATTTCTCCGATTTGGGTTCGAGCTTATCAGGTTGAAGCTTTTTCACATAAGCATCGCAACCCCAAACTTTAAGAAACGACAACTTAGGTTTCTTGCCAAACCATAGTTCATAAGGCGTGTCTCAACGGATTTTGATGGTGCCCTATTTAACGTGAATGCGGCCGTCTCTAGAGCATAACCCCAAAATGATAGCGGTAAATCAGTAAGAGACATCATAGATCGCACCATATCTAGTAAAGTACGATTACGACGTTCGGACACACCATTACGCTGTGGTGTTCCGGGTGGCGTGAGTTGCGAAACTATTCCGCATTGTTTCAAATGTACACCAAACTCGTAACTGAAATATTCTCCTCCACGATCAGATCGCATGAATTTTATTTTCTTGTTACGATGATTTTCAACTTCACTCTGAAATTCTTTGAACTTTTCAAATGTTTCAGACTTATGTTTCATTAAGTAGATATACCCATATCTGCTTAAGTCATCTGTGAAGGTGAGAAAATAACGATATCCGCCACGAGCCTCAACATTCATCGGACCACATACATCTGTATGTATGATTTCCAACAAATCTGTTGCTCTCTCCATAGTACCGGAGAACGGTGTTTTTGTCATCTTACCCATAAGGCACGGTTCGCAAGTACCAAGTGATTCATAATCAAGTGGTTCCAAAAGCCCATCAGTATGGAGTTTCTTCATGCGCTTTACACCGATATGACCCAAACGGCAGTGCCACAAATAAGTTGCACTATCATTATCAACTCTGCATCTTTTGGTTTCAACATTATGAATATGTGTGTCACTACTATCGAGATTTAATAAGAATAGACCACTCTTTAAGGGTGCATGACCATAAAAGATATTACTCATATAAATAGAACAACCATTATTCTCTGATTTAAATGAATAACCGTCTCGCATCAAACAAGATCCAGATATAATGTTCATGCTTAACGCTGGCACCAAATAACAATTATTTAGGTCTAATACTAATCCCGAAGGTAGATGTAGAGGTAGCGTGCCGACCGCGATCACATCGACTTTGGAACCATTTCCCACGCGCATCGTCACCTCGTCCTTAGCCAATCTTCGCTTAATCTGTAGTCCCTGTTTCGAGTTGCAAATGTTAGCAACAGAACCAGTATCAAATACCCAGGTGCTACTGCGAGCATTAGTAAGGTACACATCAATAACATGTATATCACATATACCTTTGTTCACCTTGCCATCCTTCTTATCCGCCAAATACTTGGGGCAGTTCCGCTTCCAGTGACCAGTCTGCTTGCAGTAGAAGCACTCAGTTTCAGGCTTAGGTCCAGGTTTGGGTTTCTTCTCTTGAGTAGCAACTTGCTTGCTGTTCTTTTTGAAGTTCCCCTTCTTCTTCCCTTTGCCCTTTTTCTTGAAACTAGTGGTCTTATTGACCATCAACACTTGATGCTCCTTCTTGATTTCTACCTCCGCAGCTTTCAGCATTGCGAAGAGCTCGGGAATAGTCTTATTCATCCCTTGCATATTATAGTTCATCACGAAGCTCTTGTAGCTTGGTGGCAGTGATTGGAGAATTCTGTCAATGACGCAATCATCTGGAAGATTAACTCCCAATTGAATCAAGTGATTATTATACCCAGACATTTTGAGTATATGCTCACTGACAGAACTATTCTCCTCCATCTTGCAGCTATAGAACTTATTGGAGACTTCATATCTCTCAATCCGGGCATTTGCTTGAAATATTAACTTCAACTCCTGGAACATCCATGCTCCATGAGTTCAAACGTTGAAGTCCCGATTCTAAGCCGTAAAGCATGGCACACTGAACTATCGAGTAGTCATCAGCTTTGCTCTGCCAGACGTTCATAACATCTGGTGTTGCTCCAGCAGCAGGCCTGGCACCCAGCGGTGCTTCCAAGACGTGCTTCTTCTGTGCAGCAATGAGGATAATCCTCAAGTTACGGACCCAGTCCGTGTAATTGCTACCATCATATTTCAACTTTGCTTTCTCAAGGAACGCATTAAAATTCAACGGAACAACAGCACGGGCCATCTATCTACAATCAAACATAAACAAGCAAGATACTATCAGGTACTAAGTTCATGATAAATTTAGGTTCAATTAATCATATTACTAATGAACTCCCACTTAGATAGACATCCCTTTAATCCTCTAAGTGATTACGTGATCCAAATCAACTAAACCATGTCCGATCATCACGTGAGATGGAGTAGTTTCATTGGTGAACATCGCTATGTTGATCATATCTACTATATGATTCACGCTCGACCTTTCGGTCTCCGTGTTCCGAGGCCATATATGTATATGCTTGGCTCGTCAAGTATAACCTGAGTATTCTGCGTGTGCAACTGTTTTGCACCCGTTGTATTTGAACGTAGAGCCTATCACACCCGATCATCACGTGGTGTCTCAGCACGAAGAACTTTCGCAATGGTGCATACTCAGGGAGAACACTTCTTGATAATTAGTGAGAGATCATCTTAAAATGCTACCATCAATCAAAGCAAGATAAGATGCATAAAAGATAAACATCACATGCAATCAATATAAGTGATATGCTATGGCCATCATCATCTTGTGCTTGTGATCTCCATCTTCGAAGCACCGTCGTGATCACCATCGTCACCGGCGCGACACCTTGATCACCATTGTAGCATCATTGTCGTCTCGCCAATTCTTATGCTTCCACGACTATCGCTACCCCTTAGTGATAAAGTAAAGCATTACAATGCAATTGCATTGCATACAATAAAGCGACAACCATATGGCTCCTGCCAGTTGCCGATAACTTGGTTACAAAACATGATCATCTCATACAATAAAATTTAGCATCATGTCTTGACCATATCACATCACAACATGCCCTGCAAAAACAAGTTAGACGTCCTCTACTTTGTTGTTGCAAGTTTTACGTGGCTGCTACGGGCTTAAGCAAGAACCAATCTTACCTACGCATCAAAACCACAACGATAGTTTGTCAAGTTGGTGCTGTTTTAACCTTCGCAAGGACCGGGCGTAGCCACACTCGGTTCAACTAAAGTTGGAGAAACTGTCACCCGCTAGCCACCTTTGTGCAAAGCACGTCGGGAGAACCGGTCTCGCGTAAGCATACGCATAATGTCGGTCCGGGCCGCTTCGTCCAACAATACCGCCGAACCAAAGTATGACATGCTGGTAAGCAGTATGACTTATATCGCCCACAACTCACTTGTGTTCTACTCGTGCATATAACATCAACACATAAAACCAGGCTCGGATGCCACTGTTGGGGAACGTAGTAATTTCAAAATTTTCCTACGCACACACAAGATCATGGTGATGCATAGCAACGAGAGGGGAGAGTGTGATCTACGTACCCTTGTAGACCAACAGCGGAAGCGTTAGCACAATGCGGTTGATGTAGTCGTACGTCTTCACGGCCCGACCGATCAAGCACCGAAACTACGACACCTCCGAGTTTTAGCACACGTTCAACTCGATGACGATCCCCGGACTCCGATCCAGCAAAGTGTTGGGGTAGAGTTCCGTCAGCATGACGGCGTGGTGACGATCTTGATGTACTACCGTCGCAGGGCTTCGCCTAAGCACCGCTACAATATTATCGAGGATTATGGTGGAAGGGGCACCGCACACGGCTAAGAATATGATCATGTGGATCAACTTGTGTGTCTAGGGGTGCCCCTGCCCCCGTATATAAAGGAGCAAGGGGAGGAGGCCGGCTGACCCCTATTGGCGCGCCAGGAGTCCTCCTCCTAGTAGGAGTAGGACTCCTACTAGGAGGGGGAAGGAAGTGGGGAGGGAGAAGGAAAGGGGGGGGCGCCCCCCCTCTCCTAGTCCAATTCGGACCAGGCGGGAGGAGGCGCGCTGCCCATCCTGGCTGCCCCTCTCTCTCTCCACTAAGGCCCATATGGCCCATTACTTCTCCCGGTAGGGTTCCGGTAACCCTCCGGCTCTCCGGTTTTCTCCGAAATCACCCGGAACACTTCCGGTGCCCGAATATAGCCGTCTAATATATCAATCTTTATGTCTCGACCATTTCGAAACTCCTCGTTATGTCCGTGATCACATCCGGGACTCCGAACTAATTTCGGTACATCAAAACTCATAATATAACTGTCATCGAAACCTTAAGCGTGCGGACCCTACGGGTTCGAGAACAATGTAGACATGACCGAGACACGTCTCCGGTCAATAACCAATAGCGGAACCTGGATGCTCATATTGGCTCCTACATATTCTACGAAGATCTTTATCGGTCAGACCGCATAACAACATACGTTGTTCCCTTTGTCATCGGTATGTTACTTGCCCGAGATTCGATCGTCGGTATCTCAATACCTAGTTCAATCTCGTTACCGGTAAGTCTCTTTACTCGTTCCGTAATACATCATCTCGCAACTAACTCATTAGTTGCAATGCTTGCAAGGCTTATGTGATGTGCATTACCGAGAGGGCCCAGAGATACCTCTCCGACAATCGGAGTGACAAATCCTAATCTTGAAATACGCCAACCCAACATGTACCTTTGGAGACACCTGTAGAGCTCCTTTATAATCACCCAGTTACGTTGTGACGTTTGGTAGCACACAAAGTGTTCCTCCGGCAAACGGGAGTTGCATAATCTCATAGTCATAGGAACATGTATAAGTCATGAAGAAAGCAATAGCAACATACTAAACGATCGGGTGCTAAGCTAATGGAATGGGTCATGTCAATCACATCATTCTCCTAATAATGTGATCCCGTTAATCAAATGACAACACATGTCTATGGTTAGGAAACATAACCATCTTTGATTAATGAGCTAGTCAAGTAGAGGCATACTAGTGACGTTTGGTTTGTCTATGTATTCACACAAGTATTATGTTTCCGGATAATACAATTCTAGCATGAATAATAAACATTTATCATGATATAAGGAAATAAAATAATAACATTATTATTGCCTCTAGGGCATATTTCCTTCACTACCCATATCATCAATATTAATCAAGCAGGACGTAGGGTTTTACCTCCATCAAGAGGGCCCGAACCTAGGTAAAACATCATGTTCCTTGCCTCCTGTTACCATCCGGCCTAGACACATAGTTCGGGACCCCCTACCCGAGATCCGCCGGTTTTGACACCGACATTGGTGCTTTCATTGAGAGTTCTTCTGTGCCGTCGCAATCAGGAAGGATGCCTCTTCCCGTCTTTAAAGACGGCGCCGTTACTAAGGGAGCCTTGGCTGTCGGCCAAACTCTCCGGCTAGGCGGTTTTCTCATGACCACCTGTTCGGCCGTTGCGCTGACGGTGACCTCTCGGGTCATCAAAAGCAATCTTCAAGTCAGCTCGGAACTCGTCGAGCAGTTAGATCCAATGGAGCTCTCTTCCGTAAACAAGCTCTTGGATCGCATCGCCGCCTTGGAGGTCACTACGGATTATGACCAGGTTAGGCTTAAACCCGATCTAAGAGAAATTAATTCTCCCCAAGTCACCCATCACGTTGCCGTGGTAGAGGCACAGTGCGGCGACTCTTCATCTATCTTAAGGACTAGCTACGTCCGGATTCCCGATCCCTCCAAGCCGGATACCCGCGGAGGGGAGGATGTAACTCAAGACCTGAACTTAGAATCAGGCAACGGGCTAGATTCACTGGACAACATCCAAGAATCCAAACTTCAGAGTTCGGAAACTCCTTGGCCTCTGAGTCTTAGATTGGGTGAAGTTCCGGATTTAATTCCACCCACCCACCCGAACATAAGCGATCTATCCCAAATCAGGCAAAAGCCCGAAGAAACAGTACATCATTACTGGGCAAGGTTCCTCCTGGTTATGAACAGGATAAAGGACTGCCGCGAGGAAGACGCAATCTCAATCTTTTGCAATAATTGCACGGACAAGGGAATCCTCAACGCCACAGGTCGTCGTGATATTACACGCTTCTCTGACTTGGCGTCCATAGTACAAAAGTACTATGCGATGGAAAGCGCCCGGAAAACCGAAACTAAATTTTGGGACAATCCGGCCCTGAATAGAAACCTCGTCCGAAATAAAAGGGTGCATCATCATCAGACACCCGGGTTAAAAACCAAAAAACCAAAACCCTCTACAGGGCATGGAACCGTACTGGAGGGATGGCTTAATGGACCCTGTAAAATTCATAGTACAGAGGACGCCACACCAACTCATAGCCTTAGAGCATGTTGGATACTCTGGCAGGTGGCCAAAAGGGGCGAAGATCTCCTAATTCCGGAGGCCGCAGAAAACCACCTCAGGGACTCCAGTACAGTCTTAACAGTCTTCGAGACTTTCGCATCAAATAATATGCGAAAAAGAACACTCCGCAGCCTCGCCGAAGTCTATCAAGTAGCAACAATAAACCCATGGAGTGACATGGCTATTACTTTTAATGCCAGTGATGAACCTAAAATCCGAACAGCTCGAGCACCAGCCGCATTGGTACTCAGTCCTATAGTGGATGGCTTTCGCCTCACCAAGGTACTCATGGACGGAGGCAGCGGATTGAACCTCATTTATGAGGAAACCCTTCAAAAAATGGAAATAGACTGGAACCGCATTGAGCGAAGCAGCACAACCTTTAGAGGAATAATCCCTAGTCGGGAAGCGCGCTGTGCAGGAAAAATCACACTAGATGTGGTGTTCGGCACGCCGGATAATTATAGGTCCGAAGAGGTCACATTCCAAGTGGCCCCGTTCAGTAGCGGATACCACGCTCTGCTGGGGCGGGAAGCGTTTACAATCTTCCAAGCAATACCCCATTACGGGTACATGAAGCTCAAGATGCCCGGGCCGAACGGAATCATCACTCTCGCTAGTGATCCGGACATAGCACTCCGCGCCGAAAACAAGACAGCCGCATTGGCCCTTGAGGCACTGTCCGAAGCCCTAGCGGCTGAGGAACTGACTACGCTGCGCTCCACGGTAAACAGGGACGATGTGATACTCGACAAAAGATCCAAGTCCACCTCCTTTAAACCAGCGGATGAAATAGTCAAATTCCAGGTCCATCCAACGGACCCCAATAAAACAGCTTCCATCGGGGCACGATTAAACCCCGATGTAGACGCCGCACTGCGAGAATTCCTACGGGAGAACTGGGACATTTTTGCCTGGCACCCTTCAGACATGCCAGGAATCCCATGCAGGCTGGCCGAACACAGCTTAAATATCCTAAAAGGATTCAAACCTGTCAAACAAGCCCTTCGGCGTTTCTCCGAGCCCAAGAGACAGGCAATGGGAGAGGAGCTAGCCAAACTATTGGAGGCCGGATTCATCAGAGATATAAAACATCCGGACTGGCTAGCAAACTTGGTGATGGTACCAAAGAAGGACAAATCCTGGCGCCTGTGCGTTGACTTCAAAGACCTTAACAAGGCTTGCCCAAAGGATCCCTTCCCCCTCCCCCGCATCGATCAAATTATCGACGCCACTGCAGGACACGATTCGTTGTGCTTCCTCGACGCATACTCCGGTTACCATCAAATCAAGATGGCCGAGTCAGACCAAGCCGCAACGGCATTCATCACCCCATACGGCCCATTCTGCTTCAACACAATGCCTTTCGGGCTCAAAAACGCCGGCGCAACATATCAGCGCATGATTCAGACATGTCTGGCAAACCAGATCGGCAAAACAGTAGAGGCATACGTGGATGATGTGGTCGTAAAAACAAGACATGTCGAATCTCTAGTAGACGACTTGAGGCTTACATTTGACAACCTCCGAGCATATGACATCAAGCTAAATCCGGAAAAATGCATTTTCGGCGTTCCAGCCGGAAAGCTCTTGGGCTTCATTGTATCCGGTAGAGGAATCGAAGCAAATCCAGCCAAGATCCGAGCTTTGTCACAATTGGATATCCCAAAGGACCTCAAACAAATACAAAAATTAACCGGATGCATGGCGGCTCTCCTCTATCGCCTCCTTCGGCAACATGAGAAAAGGCGCTACCCCTCTATCGCCTCCTTCGGCGCACCGAACACTTCGAGTGGACGGATGCCGCCACGGCCGGACTCGAGGAAATAAAAGCCATATTGGCAACAAACCCCGTCCTGGCCGCGCCAAACATCGGCGAACCAATGCTATTGTACATTGCAGCAACCCATCAAGTTATCAGTGCAGTACTTGTCGTCGAGCGGGAAACGGACGGACACAAATTCCCCCTTCAAAAGCCGGTTTACTATGTGTCCACTGTCCTCACCCCATGCAAATCACGGTACCCACATTATCAAAAGATTGCATATGCGGTATTCATGTCATCCCGGAAGCTACGACACTACTTTCAAGAGTGTTCAATCACAGTAGCATCGGAAGTACCACTCAACGATATTATAAACAACCGTGACGCAACGGGCCGGATTGCAAAATGGGCCATCGAGCTCCTCCCGTCCGACATAACTTATAGGCCACGGTGAGCTATCAAGTCACAAGTTTTGGCCGACTTCGTCGCAGAATGGACGGAGGCCGAACTCCCTAAAGAGTACGGCACATATTCAAACTGGATCATGCACTTCGACGGTTCCAAAATGTTGGCCGGACTAGGGGCCGGCGTCGTTTTGACGTCCCCCACAGGAGACACAGTTCAATATGTACTCCAGATTATGTACACGGACTCCAACAATGCAGCCGAATACGAGGCCCTTTTACATGGTCTCCGGATGGCAGTATCCATGGGCATTCAACGCCTAGAGGTGCGCGGGGATTCGAACCTCGCGATATCCCAAATAAATGGAGACTTCGATGCCAAGGATCCAAAAATGGCAGCTTACCGCAACGCCGTCCTCAAAATGTCAGCTCGGTTTGAGGGGCTCGAATTTCACCATATAGCCCAAGAAAACAATCAGGCGGCAGACGTCCTGGCACGCATCGGCGCAAAACGCGATGTGGTCCCCCCCCCAACATCTTCCTGGAAAGGCTGTTCAAGCCATCCGTAGTATGGGAAGGGGAACATGGCAATATTAGCCCGGACCCAACCGCACTGTCCGACGCCGAACAATCTGACATAATCGGAGGCTCTGCCAATGAAATCACAACCTCAGCCCACGTACTAATGGCCGTTATCGCCCCGTGGACAGAACCATTCCTAGCCTACCTTACTAGGCAGGAACTCCCAGAGGACCAAAACGAGGCACGTTGTATAGTGCGGCGATCTAAAGCCTATAAAGTCCATGAGGGAGAACTTTATAAGAAAAGCACTACCGGAGTCCTTCAAAGGTGCATCTCCGAAGAGGAAGGGCGGAACCTGCTGGCTGAAATTCATGCCGGACTCGGTGGCCATCACGCCACAGGCCGGTCCCTTGTAAGCAAGGCTTTCCGTACAGGCTTTTATTGGCCGACGGCCCGGGCGGACGCTCAGGACTTGGTCCAACGATGCGTCGGTTGCCAGCTTTTTGCAAACCAAAGCCATATGCCACCCACCGCCCTCCAAACTATCCCTATCACTTGGCCTTTCGCGGTCTGGGGGCTTGACATGGTGGGACCCCTTAAAGGCGGAACCCACAAGAAAAAATACTTTCTGGTCATGGTGGATAAGTTCACCAAATGGATAGAAGCCAAGCCTGTTAAGACGGCCGAATCCGGACCTGTGATAGACTTTATATCCGGGGTCGTACACCGTTATGGCGTCCCCCACAGCATCATCACCGATAACGGCACGAACTTTACGGCCGATGAGGTAAAACTCTGGTGCAAAAACATGGGCATCAAGCTCGATTATGCTTCCGTCTATCACCCACAAACTAACGGTCAGGTCGAACGTGCAAATGGTCTCATCATGAGCGGCATCAAACCCAGATTAGTGCGGTCCCTCAAGGAATCTAACACGCACTGGGTAGAGGAGCTCGACTCCGTACTCTGGGGGCTGCGGACCACGCCGAATCGCACCACCGGATACACACCATTTTTTATGGTGTACGGCGCAGAGGCAGTCTTGCCCTGCGACATAATTCATGACTCACCTCGAGTGCGCATGTACGAAGAAAGGGAAGCCGAGCTCGATCGGCAGGACAGTTTGGACGCCTTAGAGGAGGAGCACGACGTGGCAAAAGCCCGTTCCGCATTCTATCAACAGCAGGCTCGAAGATATCAAAGCAGAGAAGTGCAGGCCAAAAACTACCACGTTGGCGAATTAGTTCTATGCCTGCCGGACAAGAAAAAGGACAAGCTGAAGCCCAAGTGGGAAGGTCCCTTCATAATCGACCAAGTCCTGACTGGTGGAGCATACCGCCTGCGAGATGCGTCGGATAACCGACTCGAGCCGAACCCATGGAACGCAGCCCGTCTCCGAAGATTCTATGCCTAGCGCCGGACTCTGTGTTTGTCTCCTTCCTCTGTCCATTTTTTACATTTTCTGTCTTACATTTCTCTCCTTCCCCTCTTTTCTTTTATAGCCCTTAAAGGCTCCTCAAGTGACATGCTACTCGCGCTCATTAAACCAGGGGGCTTCTTTAACAGAAGCTTATTTATACGGGCTTCACGCCCACCACATGTGTCAAACTTCCGCATGTACCTTTTCTTCACCATTATATGCATCGATATGACTTAAGTTTTGGCCAAGCTGGGTTGCCTGGCTCCTGTGCTTACCCCTACGTTCCCGATTGTTCGGCTAGGTGGTAAAGGGAGCACCTCTGCGATTGTTACTGCCGGATCAGCCGGATGTGTACCTCAGACTGGGTGAAGCCGAAAGCTAGCGTTCTTAAGGGAATATTCGGTCGGTGAACTAAAAGATGACCTTTTTTACTTATTTATATATATGCCCCCAGATGATTTTCCTGCGTTTGCAGTCCGGACATGCACTTTAGGGCATGCCTCCCAGAGAAAGGAACCCCTAACGGAACTATTCTCTCTGGAAGATGTTTCTTACTAACCATGTAATATAACATAACTAGTTGGGCACTTGTCTGATAAAGCACTAATGACCCCTACGCCTGGTCTCCATGCATACCCCGGTTCTTACATAACCGGTAGGGTATTCGGACACACTCCGGACCGTCAGGTCCTGAGGTTGAAGCGAAAAGGTCGGCAACGACAAACGATCTACAATCCGGCTAGAAGGCATTACACATGTCAATTAAAAATTACATAGTCACTCTGACTGATTGTATTCCTCTTCAATACCATCTAACAGGCTGTCTAACTTACAGTCCTGCTGGGAATACTTTGCGGCCAATTCTACTTGGCCGTACACTAAGCTTACAGGGATCTCCTTCCCGTCAGGCCCCACAGGTCCGACCTCGGCCATGTGGTTTGGGTCAGACTTCGTGTACCGCGTCTTCACCATGGCCCAGGCCTCCCTAGCGCCTTGTCGGCAGGCCGATATCTTCCACAACCGGAAGCGCCGCCGAGCTCCCTTAAGCTTCTCCGAAAGCTCTCCAAGGCCCTCGGGCATGGAGTGGGAAGGCCATAAGGCTTGGGCAACGCCTCGCATCGCCTGCCGAACTCGCTCGTGCAGTTGCGAGAGCTCGGGAAGAAGGTCACCCGTAGAACCGGGCATCTCCTCTGCAGGACGACCCGTTAGCATACCTACAGACATTACTCTGTTAGTCGACTTCCTCGCCGAACTCTTTTCTTTCAAAGATTCGCTTAAGCACTTACTAAATATGCCGCGTCGAAGCCGCTGATTCTCCTTAGTAGAGTCCGACAGCTGGCCACGAACATCTTTAAGTTCAACGTCCAGCTTGGTGTTGGCATCCTGAAGATCATTCTTCTCCCGCCTCACCCTTGTCAACATACTCTCACCGGCCTTTAGCCGGCGTAAGAGTTGTTGCCTCTCCGGATCTAGTCCGGCGCCATCTGCAATATGATTTGTCAGATTTACACCCACGCCGCACTTCGCAAGATACTAATCTTTCGAAGTGTATCTTACCAGAGGGGGTCTCTTTGGGCTCCCCTGCCGCGGCTAGTGCGGCCTCCAGTTGGGCTTTGCACTCTTCCAGCTCCTGGGACAGTACGGTATTCTTCTTTGTAAGAACCTGCATAACAAATGATCCTTAAATCAGTTACTCTAACTGTTTCAAGTCTCGGGGGCTACTGGTATATATATATTTACCAAAATTTTCTTACCCGTATGTCTTTTACATATTGCTCCATGGCTCTGGCTAAACCATTTTGAGCGGCACGGAGGTACACATCTCCCGAATTGAAGGCATCTAATGCCTCTTGGGAGAAACAAGCGTCGCGAAGAACTGTCCGGCGACGCCTGTGGTTCATGGCACTCTCCACCTCGGAATTGGTGGCAGACAGCCTGTCCGCATCCTCTGTCGGAGGAGCGTCCGGTGCGCGCCTTGTGTTCGCTTCCGCTTCCGGGCCAGGCGTTGGAGCCTGGCTGGTGGAGGCGCGATTGGCAACCTCTCCGGATGTAGTCCGGCGAGGTCTCTTCGTCCTGAAGATAGCACGAACGTTAATATGCCCTGAAGGAATAACACCAGGGAAAAAGAGGGTGCGCTATACCTTTGCGCCGGCATCTCAGTCCGGACTACATTCCTTTTTACCCCACGGGGCCCTGCGGCCCCTCGTTGGCTAGCCGCCGAAGGTTCGGCCTCCCGCCTCGGAAACCTCCCCTGCAAAACACGGTCGTTGTCAGGAAAACTGAAATGCGTGAGAATGGATTCCTTCTCAAGGGGATGAGACTCCGCTCTCTGTTACCTGGGAGGCCGGGATTAACCCTGGGTAATCAGCCGTAATGGCCACCAAGGTATTGTCCTTGCTTAGCTGATGAAACACCCCGTCAATCAGCTCCACCGATATGTCCGGATCCTCTTCGTGGATCGAGGGACTGTTCTGGATCCTCGGGCTATGGGGGACGGCTGTTTATATCCTTTACTTCCTGACGCAGTTCCTGCGTTGAAATCGGAAGACTACATATTTAATCATGGGAATATAAAACGGATGGGCAAGCACAATTGTCCACTTACCCAACTCGGAGGGTTGTACATAGAAAATCTGCCCTGCGGGCGGAGGAATTCCTCCTCTTCTCCCTTGTACAAAGAGGATAAGATCTTTACTAGAGCGGCAGCTGAGGCTGGCCCCTTACGACCGTAACGGGTGGCGTCATCCTCCCCGTTAAAATCCCACATGGGGTGGCCTCTATATTGAAGCGGCTGCACCCCCGCATAATGCATGCGGCCATGACTTCAATCATGGTTAGTCCGGAATGAGCCAATAGTCTTATCCGACCCATCAGGTGAAGGACGTCCCTGTCGCCTTCTCTCTAAGAGCTCCGCGGACGCCAACTTAGGCGTTTCTTTAAGGGAGCACTGTTGAATTCGGGGAGACCGGCCCGGATAGGATCCGGCAGCGGGACATCATCTATATAAAACCATTCCGACAGCCAGTCCTCGGACGCCTTCTTTGGGGTTCCGGATAGATATCCGGTCCCGGCGATACGCCACACTTCGGCTCCGCCCACTTGATATATAGACCCCTCTTGAGAGCGGGGCACCAGGCATAATAACCTCTTCCACAGCGCGAAATGAGCCTCAACACCCAAGAATAGCTTGCAAAGGGCGACGAAGCCCGCGATATGCAATGTAGAGGCGGGCGGGAGATTGTGCAGCTGGAGGCCGTAGAACTTCAGAAGCCCACGGAGAAATGGATGAATTGGAAATCCAAGTCCTCTTATTAGATAAGGGACGAGGCACACCCGCTCTCCTTTGGAGGGATTGGGGGTGCTCTCCGCCATTATAGGTGGCGAGTCCGGCTCGGACCGGGACCATATAGGCCTGAGGGAGAAATCCCTTGGCCTGAAGCGACACTAGCTCGCTGTGCGGGATGGAGCACCTCTCCCAGTCTCCAGGTTTAGGACTGGAAGGGCGAGAGGAGGAGCTGCGACAGCTGGCCATGTTGGAATGGACCTTTGCTGGAGGCGCTCTGATGATTACTCGCGGAGAGGAGAAGGTGTGGTTTGGATCTGAATCCCCATCCCATTAAATAGGCGGCTCGTTTATGCGGCTAGGGGTGTGAATGTAAAAACACCCCGACTTTTCGCATTCGTTTGACACGTGGAAGACGGCCATTATTGGGCGTGGAAGCCAAGGTGCGCTACATTACGAAAATCGAACATTATTCAGCAGGTACACGAAATTTGGAGAAGAACCCGCCTTGCAATGCCGAAAACAATCTGCGCGCCGGACTTGTCGTCATTGAAGCCTGGTTCGGGGGCTACTGAGGGAGTCCTGGATTAGGGGGTGTCCGGGTAGCCGGACTCCAGGACTATGAAGATACAAGATTGAAGACTTCGTCCCGTGTCCGGATGGGACTTTCCTTGGCGTGGAAGGCAAGCTTGGCGATGCGGATATTTAGATCTCCTACCATTGTAACCGACTTTGTGTAATCAACCCTCTCCGGTGTCTATATAAACCGGAGGGTTTTAGTCCGTAGGACAACTTCATCATACAACAACCATACCATAGGCTAGCTTTTAGGGTTTAGCCTCCTTGATCTCGTGGTAGATCTACTCTTGTACTACCCATATCATCAATATTAATCAAGCAGGGCGTAGGGTTTTACCTCCATCAAGAGGGCCCGAACCTGGGTAAAACATCGTGTTCCTTGCCTCCTGTTACCATCCGGCCTAGATGCACAGTTCGGGACCCCCTACCCGAGATCCGCCGGTTTTGACACTGACAAAGACCATTAGCATAAACATACAAAGAGGATGTCAAATCCTATAAACATTCAATCCTAAACATAGTAAGTTTCTTCCATCTCGCCAAGAACTAGGGAAATTACTCGCACATCAAGATCATGGACATCGCGGAATAAATCATGGTAAACATGGATGAAGTATCGAAGTAATAAAAAATGGACCCACACTATCTAGTGTATTACAAAGAGATTGAGATGGGATGATGATGATGTAGACAGATGGTGATGATGCCCTCTCGATGCGGTGATGCGTTGGCGGAGTCCCTCTATCACTTCCCCCTCTGGAATCCTTCTGGAGGCTAGGGTACTTTGTTGTGGACGATATTTCGGTGTCTCTGTGTGTGCCTCATTTATGATCCGATTGCATGAGGTTAAAGTAATTGACCAAGCAAAGACGAGGGTGTGGAGTATGACTGGTAGTACAAGCACGTGTGCTCGTATCGTGCACCATCTTGCGCTCTAGACACCTCTGTGTTACTCATCTCTTCTTCCCAGTGCTTTATTCTTTTATGACAATATCCTATCACATTATTTGACGTGATTTTACCACCATATATTGGCGGTCTTTCCTTAAACTCGCAAATGCTTCCACAAGTGGCAACCTAGTGAAAATAGATAAAAGAGATGCGCGACCACACTAAAATCCGAAGAATCCTAACACTACGGAACAAAACATGAGGTATAAATTAATGTAAAATTTAGACTCATCAGTAGCTTATAGACAATAGTTCGTAGACCACATCAAAATTCACCCAATGTTCCACGGCAGTCAGCTCAATAAGCACTTGGGGTCCAAAATCAATCCCTAGTTCAAACCTATCGATGGTAAATGCAGATGCACGCTCAATGCATCCCCAGTGTTGATACTCTCGGTACGACAAATTCCTCGCCACAATATTCCTGTGCAATGGCGAGTTCAATGGGAAAAGGCGTTGGAGATGCCACTTGGGAAGACACTGATTCATCAAAAACACATTCCCTACATTTTTCAAGATGACGAGCGAGGCATGGCGGGGAATCGTCTTTCTTCAATGTCATGAGGGCACGCCATTTCTAAGGAGGGAGCAATGCAAGACCAAAGCCATCTCTAAAACCGGCGCCTGTTAATTCTTCAGTTAACTGTTTAGCGTTCGACAACTACTACAATCATGTCGAACAGTTGTACTCACTCGGAGTTATCACTTCTCGCTCAATCGCTAGGATCACTTTAACTTAAGTATTGATGGTTAAACAGTTTTATCGCGCTCCGTAAGTTAATGTCCAAGTCGCGCTCCGTATGCTATTCCCCCATTCATGCACATGGGCAATGAACCCTAAATAGATTCATTGAAATACATCAGAGCGGCCCCTCGATTTGGCCTTCTTCATTGATTTCGCTGCACATATATTGTTCATACATAGGTTAGTTCGGATAATACACTACCCGGCCTGACATTCTCGTTGGATGCAATAGGCACGCAGTCAAACGATCATAGGATTGAAGTTGGTTGAACCATACGTACTAAGCAACATCGCAAGGCAGGTAGTATACCTACTAATAAAAGAAATAGGTATGCTTAGTTCGTCATGTTATTTTATGAAAACCCTCCTAATGTTTCTGATATTAAACCCGTAATACATATCAAATGTTTTTTGAAATACTCATATCTTCTAAACCGTAACTCCAAATTTATAGAAAAATACATAGAATCTGAATATGATTTTTTTTACTTGTTAACAATTTAAAATATACTATCTAGGCTGCAATGTTAATACCTACACCAATGCTTCTCCTCGCCTTTGGCCATCAACCTATCGCGTCGTCTACCATCTCCGGCGGCGGTACGATCCTCTACCTTTTCTCAGTAGGCGCGGTGCCAACATCAGCAAATGACCTAGTAGCCTACCGGTGCGCCACCATCGACCTGTTAGACGACGCACACCACAACCTTTGCTGAGCCGCTCTTCCCTATAGGCAGCGAGTTCTGGCCACATCAAGACGAGCCGCAGTGCCGCATCGTCCTTCGCCGCCTGAAATGGGGTCGGCCTGTTGGATGATGCGCATCACAAGATCGTTTGTTTTTGTCGTTTTTGTTTACTCACTCGTAAAAACACCTCATCCCGAACATGACATGAATATATGCATGATCACTTGCTTATTTCTTTGTATGAATTAAATCTTCCTGCAAGCTGTGTTGAAGTAGAACACCTGTAGAATCTTAAACTACGCTTTTATAGGATTAAGACCATCTTTGTTTGGGCCATAGCTACAAATTCTTAGATTATAGACCATCTTTTATAAATTAAGAGCGTGTGGTATTTTTTTTCTTCCATTAAAACGCACGGGCCTTTTTGCTAGTGTCCCATAATATAAGAACGTTTTTGACAATATAGTGCAAAAATATTCTTATATTATGGGATGGAGGGAATATAATTCTGCCAGTTCGATTCTTACTTTGGTCGATAGCCGGTTGTGCGACAATCGAAATAATTTGATCGCCACAATGCTGGACGAGTCAGGGGCTTCGTTGTCGGGGCGGATGTAGCACTGGGAGCAGCAACGTTTGGTGTGGCTCAATAGTGGCGGGACCCCAAGAGCAGCAAGGTGGAGGTGCGTCTCACGGTGGAGCGTTGCCTGAAGCGGCAAGGTGGAGGCGGCGGTCTCGCTGAAAAGCTTCTCGGAATAAGGCTGCCACAGTCGGAGTAATATCATTAGTAACATCACACTTTTTAAGATAACTTTACTTATGTGGCACATATTTAATGACGAGAGAAGTGATGGTGGTAACTTAGCTAGTTACTGTAATATCACACATACTAAGATAATATAAGTCTATAGGCTAATAAATGAATCATGACCCGACATCACACATATGTTACTCCCCACTGTGAAGGTAGTAATATAGCCTAGTAAAATATGATGTTACTAGTCTAAGTTACTCCTTATCGTGACTAGTCTAAGTGATCGAACAAGAGCAGTGTGTCCATGTACGGTGTTTTGTCTTGTTCTGAAAATTAACACCTTTTGAGTTGAGGGCGTGAAAAGTAATCGTTCTTTTGGGGGGGAGGGGGGAGGGGGAGTGGTGTTTTGAAAAGTAACCGGTGACATGGCCCAATTGTGAAAGTTTTGGCACGACCCCAACCGAACGTCCGTCTCATTCGCTTTTCCTCCGTTTGCGGATGGCAATGGGGCCATGTCCGTCCAGATTTGTGGATACGGCTGTTGTACGCCCAACGCACGGCCACATTTTGGCCGCATCTCGTCTATTCACCAACACACTAAAATGAAAATGATGCATATGAAAATGGTTCAAATCAAACATCACAAATTGTTATACAAATTAAATAGTCTTACAAGCCAATCGAAATTTGTTTGCATCACTAGAAAACAATATCAAATAGTCTTACAACTCAATCACAATTTGTTTGCATGATAAGAAATTAAACTGATAGATCTACTGGTTGCCAATGTGAGTCCACACGTGCTCAACCAAGTCATCCTGGAGCTGGATATGAGTATGTCAATCACGCAATTCCCGATGAAACTCGACAAACTGTTCAAAGGTTGCAGGAGGTGCATGCTCAGGCTCAACATTTTCATCCTGAAAAATCAAACCCTTGGTTGTAGATGCTATCACCGCGTTCATCCTCCATGATCATGTTGTGCATGGTCACACAAGCAGTCTTCTTCCCAAAGCTTCTTCGTGTTTCATGTCAATGCAGGGTTACAAACGAGAATTTGTATAACAATTTGCGATGTTTGATCATGGAAAACAATATCAAATAGTCTTACAACCCAATCACAATTTGTTTGCATGATAAGAAATTAAACTGATAGATCTACTGGTTGCCAATGTGAGTCCACACGTGCTCGACCAAGTCATCCTGAAGCTGGATATGAGTATGTCAATCACGCAATTCCCGATGAAACTCGACAAACTGTTCAAAGGTTATAGGAGGTGCATGCTCAGACTCAACATTTTCATCCTGAAAAATCAAACCCTTGGTTGTAGATGCTATCACCGCGTTCATCCTCCATGATCATGTTGTGCATGGTCACACAAGCAGTCATCCTCCCAAAGCTTCTTCGTGCTTCATGTCAATGCAGGGTTACAAACGGTACCTCACCGAGACTGGAGCACACCGAAAGCACGCTCCACATCCTTTCTAGCACTCTCTTGCATTTGGGCAAATCTCTGTCTCTTCTCTCCTCGCGGATTGGGTATGATCTTCACAAGAGTGGACCGCTGAGGAAAGGTGCCATCAGCTAAGTAATATCCCTTGTTGTAATGGTGGCCATTGACCTCAAAGTTGACCTCTGGGGAGTGCCCTTCCGCAAGCCTTGCAAACACCGGAGACTACTAAAGAACACTAATATCATTCTGATAACCAGCCATGCCAAAGAAAAAATGCAATATCCAGAGATCTTGTGAAGCCACAACTTTAAGTATAACAGTGGCACCTTTCACATGCCCCTTATACTGCCCCAGCCAAGCAAATGGATAGTTCTTCCACTTTCAGTGCATACAATCTATACTATCAAGCATGCCCGGAAAGCCCCTCTCGGCATTGATCGCCAACAACCTCTCTGTATCAACGACGGTTGGCTCTCTGAGGTACTCCGAGCCGAACACTTCCACCACGGCCGTGCAAAAACTATACAATGAGAGAAGACATGTGGACTCACTCGTACGAACATACTCATCCCCAAGATCACCAGGAATTCCATATGCAAGCATGCAGATAGCCGTAGTCCATTTATGGTATGAAGAGAAACCAAGCTTGCCTAGGGCATCCTCTTTGCACTCAAAGTATGGGTCATGCGCGACCACTCCCTCGCAAATATAATTGAACACATGCCTTCTCATTCGGAATCGATGACGACATTGATTTGGCCTGAAGAGTGCATAATCCTTAAAGTAATCAGCATGAGAAGGGTGTGCCCTTTCTCCCTATTACAATCCAAGGCCGGAGCATGGCCGGGGATTGATCCCCTGTACCGAGGCTGCTTCCTACTAATGTGTTCATGTACGACCAACGCAGCCACCAGCCCTTCATCATCCGAGGATGAATCATCCGATGAGTAAATGAAGTTGTGAAAGAAAAACTCATCACCACCATCCATTGTACCTTGTGAGCAATCCGTCGAACGCCTTGCGGTTGTGCTGGGGAAGCGGCCGGATAGTGCATGCCCTGCTCCCCTCGCAAGCAGCAAAGCAAGGTTTTGGGGTCGGTGGTGCTGGAGGGCGCCCTGCGTCAATGAACGGCCGGCCGAAAGAGGTTGGGGACGACGGGCGACGCCGACGGCCGTAGATTCTCTCCCACCGGCAACAAGGAGAATGCCGGTGAAATGCTTTTCGGTAAGCCGATGCAGAGACAACTATGACATGGCGCGGTACTGGTTGGGACGACCCTTGTGGAAGACGATGCAGATGGGGAGGGTGATGGTGGCGGCAATGTCGGGGCGCGGAGGAAGGTAGAAGAAAAGAAAATGGGGGGTCTGTGTTCCTGACGGGCGGGCCAGGGGCAGGACAAAGGCACACGCCGCTCGCGTCCGCGCATGTCTGTTCGGCCGCAAACTTGGGCTACGAATGAGTCAAAAGTAGACAGAGAACAAACGACGATCCCTTTGAGGCCGTGCGTTGGAAGACCTGTTTTGTCCGTTTACCCTTAAACGAATGTGGGCGGTGGCCTTAAGCACCTCCCTTAAGCATCTCCCGTTGTACAAGTTCTAAGCACCTTCCTTAACCACCTCCCATTGTATTAGCCTTCTGTCAATAGGATTTGCTCACCCTGCGGCCGCCGGCTGCAAAAGGGCAAATCAGCCGCGGCAACCGGTGAGGATCCAAACTCTACACCACCACCAGCAGCGCCGATGCTCATGCAGTAGCCTGCACGATGAGGGAGCACGACCCGCTGCCGCAGCTCCCGCTCGCCCTCCATCCACCGCATCTGATCCCTCCGGCGCCCACCCCCGACCACCGCGCTCTCTCGTTCCTTCCCGACTTCGGCGGCCTCCCCTGGGTCGCCTACGCCGCGGGCTCCCTCCTCGTCGTCTCCCACCTCCCCTCCCCTCCCCGTACCAGCGTAAGCGACACCGTGGAAGACGAATCCCCATTCTTCTGCCAAGTCATCGACCTCCACACCCCCGTGTCCGCAGTCGCCTGGTGCGGCCGCGGGAGAGGCGAGCTCGCAGCCGCGTCCGGCAACTCCGTCTCCGTTTTCCAGCCCGCACCTTCCTCAGGTTTGTCCATCTGGCTCGTGTCCAGTTCTCGTCGTTGACTAACTTAGGTGGTTGCCACACGGCTCACTGTTTGGAGATTGGAACTGGCAGGTTCATTCAGTTGGCTCCTGAGATGGGTCATCACCGAGATGTTCACGGTCACCGCCATCGCCTGGACGGGTTCCGGCGACGGCATCGTGGTGGTCGGTGGTGGCGTTGCCATGTGGGCCAGGGTGCAATCCTCCTGGCAGCTTGCTTGGAGGTCCACACCACAGGTGCCGCAGTCCCTCGTCTCTGCTACCCACTTCGTCCACGCCCCTGTCGTGGCGGCGTCAGCTGCTGCTCCTGTGGAGGGCAATGTGCCTGTCCTGGTATTTCTGAATGATGCCAAATTGGGTCTGGAGACTGCTGAGCTTCTGCATCCTCAGCCTGTTTCCATGATCCAGTGGAGGCCTTTGACGTTATCTGTCGGTGATCCATCTGAAGTGAGGAGAGAGATCCTCATGACCTGCTGCTTGGATGGAACTGCTCGGCTATGGACTGGGGCTGAGGTGACCAGGTCGAAGAAGCAGCCTACTTCGCGAAGATCTTTCAGCGTCATTGCAGTGATTGAGTTGGACAACATTCTAAATGGAGTGCTTGGAGTTGACATATCTGTGAGATGGGCAGTAGAAACTGGCAGTGTTGTATCACGAGATGACGAAGCTAAGTTCAAGTTGTTTTCAGGTCATTCCTGGCAGAACAAGGTTGGCAAATGTGAGTGGCTGGTCAGTGTTGGCCCTGGGCGTTGTACCAATTTTTGGGCTGCTCATTGTCTTGATGATGTATCTCCACCAAGGTACCCTCGGATTACACTATGGAAGCAGAGCGAACCACAGGCTTGGGAGGAATCTGCTATTAACCCAAAATCTACAGTACAACCAATTTTTGTTGAGACTGTAATATCACGAAGTATATGTTCTGGCCCACCCACAAGATGCTCTTTGCTTCATTTGCTGCCTGATAATTCATTCATTTGGTCTCGCCTGGCTTTTGGATTATCATCAGATTCTGGGAGTCATGTTTCAAGCGATTCTTCTAAGAGCATCTCATGCTGTTCAACCAAGACTATTAATCAAGTTGGACATAAGGGTAGTATCATAGAGGTGTCTGTCCATCCATATAGCTGCGAGATAGAGCTAGCTGTTTCTATGGATTCTAGCAGAATGCTATTTGTATGGTCTCTTTCAACCTTATCAACTCTCATATCGACCTTGCATGCACCCACTTATCCTTCATGGAAGCTCCTGTGCAAATTTGATCTGCATGACATTTCTTCAGATGCGCAATATTCATGTCTTTGTTGGGCTCCTTCAGTTTTCCATGATAACAGGTTTCTTGTCCTGGGAGGTGAAAATGGAGCTGATTTAGTTGTCGTCAGAATTCCAAATGGAGGTGTTGTTTCATGTCACAAGATGTTCACAGTTCCTTTCCTTGGAGGGAGCAATGCAGAAGAACCACCTGATAGCATTCATACCATACCTTTAGCTTCTAACTGTAACAAGTCATTTTTAAACAACAGTTTCCTAATTGTGTGCGTATGGAGGAAGAGCTTTCAAGTTTTATCATGGAAAGTAGTCCTGCATTCAGAAAATCATCATGAAGGAAGGGGGTGTTTATGTGAATTTTCTGCCAACTCACTTTCCACTGCAGATCAAGGGAGACATGTTACTTACGTCCATGGTGAAATGTTTGCAGCTGCTATTTATGAAGATTCTACGGTTTTCCCTACTGTCGTGGATGGAGAATATCCCACCTGCATTTCGGTTATGTCTCTGGACAATACTGTATTACCTCTACAACAGCATGTACCTTTTGCAACTTCCCCAGGTTATCATATTGCTACTGGGTACTCTGATGGCACTGTGAAACTTTGGAAGATGTCTGGTGCAGATAACCCTTTGCAGACTGGGAGATGGAGCAACAGCTGGGAGCTAGTTGGCATGTTTGGTGCTCATCCAGGACCAATTAGTGCAATTTCACTATCCAGATGTGGTAGAGTTGCTACTGTTGGCAGAAATGTTCAGAAGAATAATACATCCATTCATATCTGGGAAGCAGTAAAACTCATGGGAGATGGGTGTTTTCTCCTGGAAGATGCACTAATGATTCAAAGCGCTGTTGTTGGTTTAGATTGGCTATCTTTAGGCAATGGTAGATTTTTACTTGCGGTCTGTTTTCGTAATAAGTTGCATATATATTCCCATAAGCATCCTTCCTTTCAAAATGTGCTGCACACTGCAAATTTGGAAGAGAAGCATCTTTGGAGTTGTATTGCATTAGCTCATTCTCATCATGATGTTGCCAGCTTCTGCTGGGGGCCAAAGGCGTCAATAGCGCTTGTTCATAACAATCATTTTTCACTGTTCAGTTCATGGTTAGTAAGAGGAGCAAATGAACGTATTACCCAGAAAGGCGTTTGTTCTGCCACAGATGTGCATGATAAGTTGCCATGTACTGTGCATGTTAATGAAACTATCTTTGGTAAATCTGGGCTATCTGAAAATTACAGCAACGCGGAGGCCACTGAGAACAATAGCACGCTGTTACCAGGCCAACACAATAGTCATTGTTCTAATGGTTTCTGGAGCTTGTTGGATATATCTAGTAATCTGAGTGGACATTTGGCGCCATATCACCCAAGAGCACTTATCCATCATCTTTATTCAGGTGTCGACTATTCTAATTTATTTCTAATGTTTTTCTCTGGATTCTACATTTGTTGCACAAGGCCTTGCTAAGTTAACCATTACTGGCTTCCATTGTTAACTTTAACTATCCTCAGTGTCCTGTGAGAGTTAGAGTGAGATTGTGTAAGTGGAAATATGCTACACCTACATGCTCTTATGCTTACTATGCCTCGTAGGTTCCAAGATGTTTTTAAAGTTTGGCTGTAGTTATTTATGATTTAGGCCATTTAATGTGTGGTGTGGTACGAAATATAGTTAATCAAGAGAACTTTACCATTTCTATTAAAACATTCATGCTATGACTCTTAAAAATGGTTATGCACTAGTTAGTATGCCAAAATGCTGAAATAAAACTGCATACTGAAAGCCACTGTAATGATAAACTCAGTGTTCAGGATATTGGTAACTGGTAGCTGCTCGGTCGGGTGAGTAGGGATTAATTGGCGAATCGGTCTATTAACTGAATTTATCAGTGACCCATTTATCGTTAGTTAACTAGGGCCATAGCTATATATCCTAGGCTACATAGCAACATGTAATGTACTAAATGTCTAAATATGCCAATGTACACGCTAATGTAACAAGGAAAAGTTTTACATATCTTTATATCCTAGGCCACTCCATATCACCCGAATTTCTTTTCAAAGATGGAGCACTTGCAGTGGTAGAAGCCTAGGCAGAGGAGAGGACAGCAGCAATGCGGATATAGCTAATCAGTAGCAGGGAGCCGAGCAGGAGCAGGAGACTGAGAGAAGGGAGGGAAACATGCTAGATTTTAGGCCAAAATAAGCTTTGCCTCCTCTGCAAGTTAATCGGCCCCACCTAAAATTTCGGCCTTTTATCAGCTGTCAGACCGATTAATCGGCTGGCCTAGTTAATTGGCCGAATAGGGGGTATTCGATTCGGTCAGGTGCCGAGTAGCAGTTAACTTAAATGTAGGCCGATATTTGAAACAGTGGATAAACTTGGCCAACTGTATTACTTGCATCAATTCCACCCAGGGTTAGAAAACCATTCAGTTAAGAACTGGTCCACTCTGGTTTGCCAAAACGACCTTGGTGAGAATAGTTGGTTCCCTGAAATGTCTGCCTAAGTCTTTTGAACCCTTCCATCTGCAAACCTATTTTAGTTGCATTTTTGATATTGTGATAAAATGGTGCCTTTTACGGCGGAACTGCTGTTTGTATGAGTGTGTAACACGATTTGGGTGAATTTCTGTTTCAGTATTGTAGACTTAGAGAAATTTTTATTAAGTACTACCTCTGACTCAAAATGTAAGACGTTTTGTAGGTTAGTTTAGCCTACAAAAACGTCTTATATGAGACAAAGGTATCTCAATACAAATTAGATCTTGCTAGATTTAATTTTGACATTTTAATTTCAATTTTAAGGGGTCAAATTGAGAAAGATATGACATATAACATCATGATAAATATTCTTTGGCTCTTTGTTGGTTTGCCATTCTTTGAGCTATGCGCCTATGCCTTCTTCAAACTGGGTTGCAACTATGTTGCTAAGTTCTACAATGGCAAGCACAATTACTTATGTTGTAACCGCTAACCAATTGCATTTTCCGTCTTAAGGGCAACTCCAACGCGGATCACCAAAATGGACATCACCAAATGTCCACACACAGTTTTAGGGGTGGCCGCCATCCAAGCGTAGGCACCAAATGTCCACCCCTGGTCCGACGGCCATCCAACTGTAGGAACCAAATGTCCGCCCCTGTTCCGGCCTACTCCATTTGACATGCATATCTAGATCAGTAGCAATTTAAGCATACGTTTAATAGTTGCAAACATATGCAATCACAACCAAAAAGCATTGGATGTTCAATAAGTTTTACATCCAATCGATCCCAAAAGTTGCCAGTCCGACTGTCTGTGCCAAAGCCCTCCTTGGGCTCCCAGTTCGTCTGTCCGTGGCAGAAACCTCACTCTTCGGCTGGTTTGGCCTCCTCAGTTTGCACAAAGCGTTGCAATATGCTCGCATGGTAGGCTTGGAAAACCTTTGCCGCATAAAGATCCAAGTCCGACGTCTTCACAAAACACATTTTGGAGTCCTCTGAAGCGGCCTTGATCTCAAGCTTCTTCTTTTGGAGTTTGATTTTCTTTTCTTGCATGTCCATGAAGGTGCAAAACCTCTTCTCTTGGAGTTTGATCTCCGGCTTCGTTCCCTCCTTCACCTCATTGCGCGCGACACTTGCCTCCTCCTTCGTCATGATGTCCTCGAACTTCTCCGTCATCTTGGCCGCCATGCCTTCTCACTTCTCCTTCTCTTCCCACTTCCTCCCCGGTTCCTAATTACCTTCTTGGTTGGAGCAAGCCCTTCTTGTGTTGGAACGGCTGGATCACCACCTTCATCTTCATCGACCATGCCGTCTTGACGGAATTGGGAATGTAGGTGATCCGCTTGCTTTTCCCATTCAACTTCAACCAACTAGTTATACATATTTTGAACCTTGAGGGGGTACCCTCCTACCCTCCTTAGTTCAACTAATTGAACTAAATTTTCAGAATTCACATCACTTCTGAAATTTTAGTTCATTTGGTTGAACTAAGAAGGGTCGGAGGGTACCCCATAGGTTCCAAATTTGCATCCCTACAACCAACAATGCATATAGATGAAGTGCTTCTTCTCCATCTTGTGGTATAATGTGCTAGCACGTACGAGCTAGCAAAGGAAGACAATGGATGGTCAACAAATTGCAACGTTGAGCAAATCAATGAAAGCCAACACATAGAGTAACAAGCCACGAAACTTACGAGATCTTGGATTGTTGCACCACTTGGCCACCGTTTTTTGCACTTTGTTTGTAGAAGCCGCAAAACTTGTTGACGACCTCTTGAATGTTTTGCAATTGATGGTTGAGTGGCTTCGGATTACGCTCATGGATCACTCTGTGCGGTAGGGATTGTAGTGCTTTCTGCTCGGGAAACCAATTATGCGTGCTTTGCCAAAACGCCATGCCCCTTTGCTCCGTGCCCTGAAACTTATTGAGACTAGCGGCCAACCACGCCTCACACAACAATTCATCCTTCTTTGGGGAGGAATTTAGTCCCTCTTCTTCTTTGGGTTGGCACATGGCGGCCAGTGGCTGTCCGGATCCATGTTCGGCTGCTGGGTGCATGTCTGCTGGTTGTCCGGCTGTCCGGTGGGAGTCCTCCACTTGTTTGTCTTCGTAGCCGCCTTCGTCGTGGATCATGTTCATCATCTGCTCGTTTGCCGTGATCACGCTTTGTTGGGACATTCTGCCAAACAGTGACCGGGCACCGACGGACGAACGCTCCACAACCGGCATCTGCAACTGGACAAGCCTCGACGACTGCGACTCCGTGAAGGTGTAATCGGTGTTGAGGTCGATGGTGAACGGGACTCGATGGCCGGAGGTGAAGGAAGACGCGGATTGGTGTGGCGACTGCTGCATGTCGGCTGGACCGAGATGGTGGGAGGCGTAGTAGTAGATGGCTAGGGCGGCGATTGTCCAGGCGGCACCAGCCTGGCAGCACGCTTTGCCGGAGAGGTCTGCCCTGATCGCCTTCTTCTTCGCCTTGTAGCGGCGGGCGTTGTGTTCCGCGGGAGCGGCCTTGCGGGCGGCCACCACCCTCAGATCCTCTGGCTCCGGTGAAATGTCTATTGTTCCAGTCAACTCCTCCGGCGGCGGACGACCGAACGGTGGGGAGGGTGTAGATCGGGGTGGAGGCAGTGGAAAGGGCGGGCTTTTGTGCGGAAACAGTGGTGGGAAACTGGGAATTCCCAAATGCGCGGGCTTCGCCTTGGTTTTGGGTGGGTCGGGCGTGTCAGAGTTTGACGTGGCGGACGTCCGGATTCCCGCAAGTCTCCGGTTCGTTTGGTGCCGCCATGCCGGTCTGCGGGATTTCGGACATTCGGACCGGTACGGGCATTTTTGGTGACCGCCGTTGGATGGCAAAAAATGTCCGGACAGTCCGGTCTGGACATTTACGGGCGATTTGGTGATCCGCGGCGGAGATGCCCTAATGATTTGCCCTGATAGAAGTCCACGTTCATTCCTGATTTCTGCTCACAGTATTTTCAGTAAACTTGCAGAATTTTATTTTTCAATTGAACCACATCATCTTTTTAACTTTATGAAATTAGGCAATGGAATTAACTCTTTATTGTTGTTTGTGCACAGGTGAATGGAAACGTGCAGATGGCATTCTGCAGCATCTTGTTGAATCCATGAAAGCAAGTACAACATTAAACACCTTGTTGGACTGTAGTTCATGCAGTAAATCATGCCATAATATCCCTGAACTTCCTTTGTCGCGGTACTTTACGCATACACCGTCAAGCGATATTTCTAGCAAAGGGTTACTGTGGGGTGAGAACGGAAGTAGCACAGCCTTCAACTTGCTGTCACCATCAAATTCATTTTCTTACATGACGAGTAATTTAGGTATCAATACCACCACTAGTGCATCTGAAAGGTCAGAGATAAGTCAGCTCCTTGATAAGAACTTTGGCATGTTTGCAATAAGTGACACTGAAAAAATACAGATACATACAGTTTCTGATCTTTTGGGTGAAATTACTGATCAGAACCGTGCTTCTCCCTATAAAACCCTTGATGAAGCAGGGCGAAGGTAAGATAACTCCTATCTTGTAAAATTGTGTTGGTATATTTTTCTATTTACTACAATCTAGGCATTGTCAAAAGTTAGACAAAAAAAATGCCGCTACCTTTTCCGCTTTTGTTGTTGTTGAGAAGTCATGTTAATTGATGATTGCATTTCTCTTAAGGTTCTGGATTGCTGTGCAGTTCCAACGCCTATATGTGCTTAGGAGATCTGGAGATTCATCTAGCGCTGAAGGGTGCCATCTTGATTCTGCTTCCATTGCATGGGCCTTCCAATCTGATTGTCAGGATGATCTACTTGATTATGTTCTTCCAGCAGAATCAACTTGGTTAGAGATGCAAAACCTTGGTATGGGATTATGGTATACGAATGTGTCCCAGCTAAGGATCAGGGTATGGAAATATCTTTCCCAGCAATCAGATATTTCAGAACTAGTATTTAGGTTCTCATAAGTTTCACTAACAGCAAATGTCACAGTTGACTAACAAGGCAATGATAGGATGTAGTTACGGTATCATTCTGTCAATCACTGAAAGTTCTGTTTACCAGTTTGTAGTGTATCTCCCTCTTACATCCCTAAAAATCCTCTGTCAACAAAACAAACAGTTTGGATTTAAATAGAAACAATCCAAATAAAATGAATACTAAATATAAATAACTTAATTTTTCATAATATTTTTTTAACAAGAATGGAATATGACGCGGGTCTCAAAGAAGCTCAACCAAGCGTGGCTTAGGAGCCGAGCTCAGGTTGCAGGCTGATCGCGACCACATGAAGGTGTCACACATGCTTGGAAGGAGCTCAACCGAGAGCATCAAACGGTTGATCCCAGGATGATGTTAACTTGACTTTCTAGGGCAGCATGTTAGTAGCAAAGCACTGCTCAGCTAGAACTGATTGCATTTACAAAGTTTGGGACTTCGAGTTAACATAGATTCTTCTTTTGACCAATAGTAGTATCCTACACAAGATGATTCCCTATGTTTTTTCAAAAGAATATATTCAGTGTTGCGGTTTATATTTAAACCCGATATTCTTTTTGACCAAGGCATCAAATGTGGCACATTTGATGGCTGATGTTCTCTACTGTTTAAACATTGTCATTGTTGTAGTGTTCTGCGTCCAGATTCTAGGTAACAAGTATTAACGGATCTTCTGTCTATTTTTTTTCCCGCCATATGTATGGACACCATAATGAACATTGTTTACATTTGCTGTTATCTGGATAATCACCTGTACTTATTAGGTAATGTGACATGTCTGAAATTGTAGATGGAGAAGTTGGCAAGGTTGCAGTATCTTAAAAGCAAGGATCCCAAGGATTGTGCTCTGCTCTATATAGCATTAAACAGAATAAAAGTATTAGTTGGCCTTTTCAAGGTCAGCAGAAATGAGAAGGATAAACGTCTGTATGAGTTTCTCTGCAGGAACTTCCAGGTACATCAGTGTATAGTATGGTTCAATCTATTGACAGCTTCAACTATGCGGTCATGCCTATTAATACAATAGTTGCAAATGTGAACTTGCACATACTGAAGTCTTTCAGGAAGTAATACTCCAACATGTAAGGCGTATGTTGATTCAGTATCATAAGGTTTTGATCAATGATTACTCTATTAATATATGGTTTATGAGATTAAAAATCACATCATAAGTATTTTAATACAATTCCGGTGGTGTCAATTTCATGTCACATAAACCACATATAACAAAGTACTCCCTCCGTTCCATAATTCTTGTCGTGGTTTTAGTTCAATAGTTCAAATTTGTGTAACGAATCAAAATATGCCTTGAATTTTAGGACTGATGGAGTAGTTGCTAGTCCTGACATCTCAAATGATCAGTTTTTGCCACACTTCATATCTTTATCACTATACTGGCAGTGCCATATTTTTAAGAGAAATGCGCATCAAACATGGACAGAAGGAATTTCATGCATTTTACAGTAATGCTTTGTGTTGCAAAGTGAATTATATCACTACATCGTACTTATTCAGATAAATTTATCTAGGAAGAAAAAAACAAAGCCGCTGCCCTTAAAAATGCTTATGTACTACTGGGAAGGCATCAATGGGAGCTTGCTATAGCATTTTTCCTGCTTGGAGGTGATACTTCCTCTGCCATCAATGTTTGTGCGAAGAACCTTCAAGATGAACAGCTTGCTATGGTAATTTGTCGGCTTGTTGAGGGATCTGGAGGGCCCTTGGAGCGTAACCTCATTTCAAATGTGCTGCTCCCTGATGCAGTTGAGAAAGGAGACCACTGGCTTTCAAGCCTGCTTGAAGTATGTTATATGTCTGCCTTTTTCTTTTCCCTTTTTTATTTTGAAAATCAAAATAGTTTATACGAGCACAGAATGGACCCTTAAGCTTCTTAACTAAATTTCATTTAAATCTTCAGTGGATGCTAGGGAACTACTCCCAGTCTGTCTGTAAATTATTTGGCTGCCATCCCAAGTTACTGTTTGATGAATCCGACACTCATGGTGGTCAGAATGTGTTTGCAGACCCAGAATTGGGTCAGTATTGTGCAATCCTATCAACGAAAAATAGTTTCAGAAACTGTGCTGGTGAAGCTCTATCTGCAAAATTATCTAAGCTTTCATTTGCACTGGCTGCATGTGCCTTAAACAGATGTGGACTACCTGTAAGTATAATCTCTTAGCAGCTGAGTTGTCCTTGCTGCTGTTTTGCATTACACTTAATCTTGTTATTTTTTTTGCTCATTAGCTTGAAGCACTTGAATGCCTATCTAGTAAATCAAGCATAGTTGAGAAGGACGGCACCAGCTCACAACATGGTGCAGATGACAAGATTCTTGATGGAATACTAAACCCTTTCAATGCTTCTTCCAATTGGCTTTCATCATCTGTCGTTAATGATGTTGAATCAGAACTCAAAGTAACCATGGCTTCAAATTATTTGTCACGCATGCTGAGAAATCACTTTCTCTGTGCACATTGCGGCCTACCATTAGCTAAAGATAAGGTCCTTAAAGAGCACAATAGCCATGGCATCGAGGAACTTGCGCATGATTTTAGTGCTGCAATATCCATATTTCATAAAAGGTTCTCACTTCAGTTTTATGATGTAGCTGAGAAGGTAACATCAGGAGATAGCAGCTTCTTTTACTTTTTTATTTTTACAGAGCCTTTCGTACAAACCATCCTAAATTCCACTTCTGTTACATTGCAGATCCTTACCTCCTGTTCCCATGATGGTTTATTATTTCTTGCACATGTTCTGCTATCAGTTTGTAGATCACCAGATGGTGGAACTAATAGTCATTGTCTTGAAGGTTGCGCTTCCCGTTCGATTGACTATCTGTTGTTGGTGTCATGCAAGGAGAGTTTTAAATTTCTTACTCGATATGTTGTCTCCTGCTGCTTCATCTGTTCTGTTCTTAATACAGACCTCACCAATATTACTGCATGTACACCTTTGGAAAACATGAAATACATTATAGCAACTTTATCACATTATCAGAGTACTAGCAGGCTACTCCTGAAACATGACCTCAGTAGAACTTCTGCATTGGACAAGACATCAGCCATATCTACTGTTATTGATCTCCTTGATTACAACATAGGCTTTTCTGTTTCTTGGCTATGCCATGACATAAAGGCATTACTTATCATGAGCAATCCAGTGTTAGGTGCTTCTGCGAATGATGAGTCATGTCAAGTATTATTAGACCGATTGATGCAAGCTGCACACCATAAAAGTCATGGTATATCAATTAACACAGAGGCGGTAATGCCCAATGGTTCATTGGACAAGAGACAACCAGGAGGAAGCGAGGATTCAAGTCTTTCAATTGATGAAAAGTGGCATTTGATAGGTGCTTCCTTGTGGATTGGATTGTCATCCTTTATGAAACATCACTTAAAAGAGTTCATTGGAAACGAGAAACTTGAATGTGAAGCTTGTACAAGTGACGTGAAGGAATTTAAGGGTCTTGCCTCTTCAGTTGCTGCAAAGTTTGTTATTGATTCCCTGCAATTTGTGTCGTCTTCATTAGTAAGACTCCATGCATCATTTTTCAGAGAGAAATTATCAAATAATTTACATCCGAGTGTGCTTTTCTGGTTAGAATATATGTCGTCTCAGCCAAGGTCCAACAAGACTAGCCGTGATCAGCTCGCATATATAGCTCAGGGCACAAACACTGAGAACATGGAGGTGTTGTTTCATGTTTTGTGGGAAATATCTGCTAACTCTCTGGATATATGTGCAGCATTTGTGAATGAAGACGTGAATTGCTTTCCGTTAAACAACACAAAGCTCAGTAGATCTTGGAAGAATATGGTTGAAAGTACAAAAGTCGAGTGTGAAAACGATTCTACTCAAAGTAATGGAGGAGAAAATAAATGCAGTGTTAGCTCCAAGGACAATGAGAAAGGGCGTGGATTTGTTGACAAGGCTTCTTCTGATGTGGAAACCTCTCTTGAACCTAAAAGGAAATGCCTGATCGAAGAAAAAGGCTTTCAAAGCCCAAAGGAACTTCTAAGGAGAAATGGGGAACTTCTTGAGGTATTCACTGTCAAGCCTAATGACTTTTTTTTCCTTGAGATGACTCATTCTTTGCTTTCTTTTGTGCACTGCATTTTAATCTTTTGCAATGGTGCAGGCAATATGTCTCAACTCAACCAATGAGCAACATGCTGCTATTGCTACCAACCGAAAGGTATTGTTTTTGAACCATTCACTACTCCATCTGTTCCAAATTAGTTGAAGTTCTAGGTTTGTCCTAAGTCAAACTTGTTTAATTTTGAGCAACTCTATAAAAATGGTAGATCTATACAACACCAAATACATATTAGTATGAACATACATTTTTTTAAGAATCTCATGAGACGAACTTGGTTTTCTAGATGTTACTAAATTTTTCTAAAGACTTGGTCAAACTTAAAGAAGCTTGACTTAAGACAAAACTACAGCTTCAATTAATTTGGAACGGAGGGAGTATTTTCCTAATTATGTGTGAATATTGTAATTTTTTTCTTTATGTTGAATTGTCAAACATGATAATATTGCAACATAATCAAAACAGGTCATGCCTTGCTTTTGTGCTTTGATCTGAATGAGCCAAACTAGCAGGTGTTTCTTTCGTTTTGTGGATGAGGACTAGGATTTTTTTACAGATGATGCAGAAAACATGTTCTTGATGATGCTTTTATCTCTATGATCTCCTTAGACTGCAATTAATGAGTACTCTTTAATATCTACTCCCTCCGTTCCAAAATAGATGACCCAACTTTGTACTAACTCTAGTACAAAGTTAGTACAAAGTTGGATCATCTATTTTGGAATGGAGGGAGTATATTCTTATATCAATAAAAAATATGGGTCAGGTTTGACACAAACCATCTTAGCCATCCGATATAATCTGATGACAAACAAATTAAGTTGAATGTATAACAACTGCGTTGCACATTTAGTCCCTTAATTACACATTGCTAATTGCCCTTTATAACCTCTCTTTTCAAATTTTGAACAATTGCTCAACCTTTTTCTCATTCCTTAGTCATGATGCTATGATTGCTGACCTTATTTGCCTCCCCGATATGATGTATTGTTATAAAATAATAATATTTTGGTTCTTGTATTATTTTTCTAGTATTTTTTGAACTAAATGTATATCTTCAAACCTATTGTAAGATCTGGGCTGCAAGTAACAACTGGTCCCAAGATGTTCGACATTATTGTTTGTAATGTTGTATGTGGACTTTTTGTCTCCTTAAGTCATGTGTAGTTGCGTCACCGCATCAATTTTGTTTGACTAAGGTCATCCATTTTTCAGGGTCTTGTTTTTTTCAACTGGTATGGTAATCAACAGGACAAGAAATCAGCAGAGTATATTTGGTCAGGATCTGAGTGGCCATCAGATGGTTGGGCTTGTTCTGAAACTACACCTGCTGCAACTCTTATTTCACCTAGTGTTGGTCCTGGCAGAAGAAGAGGATCTCATCTTGGCTCAGATGGGGCAAATATTGGGGTAGGTTCTTTGGTGAAACCCGGAAGAGACTTAACTGGGGGTGGAGCATTTGGAATTCCAGGTTATGCTGGTATTGGGGCATCAGGGTTTGGGTGGGGCGAACCCGACGAATTTGAGGATTTTGTTGATCCTCCAGCAACCCTTGAGAATATCCATTCAAGAGCACTATCACGCCATCCCTCTTTGCCATTGTTGCTAGTGGGGTCAAGCAATACACATGTGTATTTATGGGAGGTAAGTATTACGGGAAATTGTCAATTATGCCACGCTTGATTGGTTATTACTTGTCAGTGTGGGTCTATCGATGCTTGGTTTTATGGGCATGGCAGTTAGTTCTCCCTTTTTTCTTTCTTCTAGTCATTTGTTCCGCACGCAATCAGCGATTTATATTTCTCTTTTTTCTTTATATGATGTAAATCTTATGGGCTAAGGATCATGAAATTAAATAGCTAACACAACTACAAATGTTCATTCAAGAATCTATATTATCTTGGAGGGTTGTGGAGTCTTGATTTGGAGGTGCTTGGATGAGCACTGAAAATGAGGTGGCTATGGCTTGAAAAGACAACCTGATCGTCCATGGGCTGATCTTGAACTTCAAGTACATCCTAATTCAGTTGCAATGTTCTCCATCTTGGTCATTTCTATTGTTGGTGATAGCAGCATAATGCTCGTTTGGTGTGACATGGTTGCATTGTCAATCCCTGTCAGATCTTGCACCACATTATAGTGATAAGTAGAAGAACAGTACATGAAGCACTAACTGATGCTACTAGGATCCATGACATTAGAGGTGGTCTGTCAACGGAGGCGTCGTTGGAATATCTTCAGTTATGGGAAATCTTATCTGATGTTAATCTTCTGGGTTTTAGGATCAGCATATTTGGCCGCCATCTTCGGGAAAGCTCACGACCAAATCAGCCTATCGTTTCCTCTTAGGGGATGCTGATTTTGAGCCATGGATGAAAATTTTGAAAACTTGGGCTCCACTCGCTGCAGATTCTTTATTTGGTTGGCCTCACTAAATCGTTTCTGGACTGCTGATTTTTTTGACTCGCCGTGGTCTTGACCACCCGGAAAAATGCGCTCTGTGATCAGGAGGAAAACCATACAACATCTGCTCACCGCATGTGTGTTCTCAAGAGAAGTATGTTCTCTGTGTTGTCCTTGGTTGCTCTGCAACAGCGTACACGAGGGCCAGATGATCTTGTTTTTACTGTTTGGTGGCGCCAAGCAACAAGCAAGTTGATAGACAATACCGCAGGGGTTTTGGCACTTCGGTTGTGTTGGTAGCTTGGTGGATATGGAAGCATAGGAATGAATGTGTTTTTGAGGGCGCCCTAATTAGTACAGAACATTAGGGACGAGGCCCAAAGGGCTCTGGGAAATTTGGCCAGAGTTCTGTTATGGGTCGTGCTCATAGTTTTATCTTTCTTGGTGATCTTTTGTCCCTGCCCTAACGGGCCTTATGAGTCTTCTAAGACTCCTTTTTCTTAATATAAATATAATAATGCGTAGCTCTCCTGCGTGTTCGAGATTTTTTTTATATTATCTTGGAGACATAACATGTATTCCCTCCGTTCGGAAATAACTGATGTGGTTTTAGTTCAATTGAACTAAAACCACGTCAGTTATTTCGATAAGGCTTTTGTATAGACTGCCTGGCATTTGATGTTATCTAGATCTGTAGTTAGTACATCTTGCAGTAATTTAAATTGAGAAATGTATGTCTGGAACATTTTAAAACAAAATCTTATTATAAATACGACTCTTTGCCATTTTCGGTTAAATCTACTTTCCTTAGTTCAAAAAGTACCCCCCCCCCCACCCACTCCCATATGTTGATTAGAGGAAAGCTTTTAGCTGTCCACGAAGGAACAAATATTTTATAAGGCACAATGGGAGGGTACAAATGGAGAATTTTGTATGTAGACTTTCTGTAGAATGTAAAAACATATATTTACTACTCCCTCCGATCCAAAAAAAAGTGTCGTGGTTTAGTTCAAATTTAAACTAAAACCGCAACACTTTTTTTTTTTGGATCGGAGGGAGTACATTATAAGCACTGTACCTTTGGAGATTGTGCCCACTACGCACTTTGTCTGCTATTTTGCTATATAAAATTTCAGATTCTTTAATGTATACCCACCCTTATATTATACATAAAGAGATCTCGCTCAATAAATATAATTTTGTTTCCAAACATGAGGATAAACAAACAAAATGGTTGACTTTGCTGAATAGCTAGATATTTCACTATTTTGCTGGGTCGATTGAAAGGGTTATCATATCATTACCTGTAGTGGTTTGAACTAGATATCGTCCCGTGTTTAATTATCCACTGATAACTTTTGTGCTTTGGCTGTTACAGTTTGGTAAAGATAGTGCAAGAGCTACATATGGTGTTCTCCCTGCTGCTAATATTCCACCACCTTATGCACTTGCTTCCATATCGGCTGTTCAATTTGATTATTACGGGCAGCGGTTTGCAACTGCTGCATTAGATGGTACAATTTGTACATGGCAAGTTGAGGTGGGTGGAAGAAGCAATGTCCATCCTACAGAGTCATCCTTGTGCTTTAACAGCCATGCTTCGTATGTGGACTGAACTTGTTCATGTAACTACTTGCAACGACTTGATACAGTTATGCTGTATCTTATTTTTTTTATTGATGACAGTGATGTTGCGTATGTGGATGCAAGCGGATCTGTTCTTACTGCAGCTGGATGCAATTCAAATGGCGCAAATGTTGTTATCTTGGATATGCTAGCTCCACCAGCCACTTGTCAAACTTCTATTGTGTGTCATGAAGGTGAATTAAAACAAATCCATTCTAGCTTTTTACTTGGAATATTTTTATAGTAGAATACTAACATCTATAGCAGTCCTAAGTTTAAAAAAATACGACATCTGTCCTAAGTGTTGAAGTTAAAAAATATTAATACTAGTCTATTCTAGAAAGTAGAGAAGGGGAGCCTTGGCGCAGCGGTAAAGCTGTTGCCTTGTGACCATGAGGTGGTCACGGGTTCGAGTCCTAGAAGCAGCCTCTTGCAGAAATGTAGGGAAAGGCTGCGTACTATAGACCCAAAGTGGTCGGACCCTTCCCTGGACCCTGCGCAAGCGAGAGCTACGTGTACCGGGCTGCCCTTTTTATTATAGAAAGTAGAAATGGAGCACATACTAAGAAATGGCCATCTACAAAAATAGTACTATTGATCTCGTAAATCTGTAAAAAGAACCGCTGAACTGGACACCATTAATTTTTTAATTGAGAATGCACCATAATCCATGTCATTTTAAATTTAAAAAACGCTGAGAAGGCACAAAAGTGCACAACACCACAAAGGGTGAAAACAAATAAAACACCAAGAAAAGAAAAAGAGCATGACAAAATGACAAAAATCTTTTCTAAGTTACTGATAGGATCTACTAGTGAGATAACCCTAATTACTGCAAAGTAGATAAAAGTAAACGACAATATTCGTCTACTTTATTGAGAGGGGTCGGCCCCTATATATAGTAGACAAGACTTGACCGACAAGCCGGTAAGTCTATTCGAACTCTAATACGATCTCTAAACTGGCTGGACCCTTTCCTAACAAACTTACTTAATCAACGAGGACTCTGAAGCCATAAGAGCATCTCCACTCGTTCGGCGTAGCCAGGCGAGGGTGCACACCCCTAGGGCTGCGGCGACGGCGAGAAGCTGGCCGGCGACCCGACGCTCTGCTGGCTCCAGGCAGCTTGCGGGCTGTGGCCGCCGGGTCGATTCGTCATCCCCGCGCCAGACGCCTCTGCCTGCTCTGCCGCCGCTGCCCTGTCCCGGGCTCTCTTGGCGTTGAGCCTGTTCCGCCGGTCGGTGGTGACAGCCTCCCGGCGCTGAACCTCCGCCTTCCAGTCGACGTTCGACATGTCCGGTGGTTTTGCCGGCGGCACCCTCGGCTTCCTCTGCTTCGGCTGGGTGGCATCGACAATGGCAGCGGCGCGAGGGGCCGTATACTTCTCCGGCGGCATGGCGGCTGGATGGCGGGGAGAGGGAGGAGAATGGCGGGAGAAGAGGGGCAGAAGGGGGGAATGGAGGGGAAAAGCGAGGGATCGGCGGGAAAAAGTGCCGTCTCTCGCCGACAGAGTGGACCCATGCGCCTTTTTGCTTCGGCCGTTCCCGGCTGTTATTTCGGCCCAAACCGGCGATAAACAAGGTCCTGGGGGCACGACTGGGCCGATTTTTTGGCGCCAGCGCTAAAAAAAGAGCCCTGGGGGGCATGTGGGGGGGGGGGGGCGAGTGGCGCTGTAACTGTTGAACTGACTCCCATGGGTCTTTGGTGCTAGCAGTTGCGGATCTGTCCTGGTCCTGGTCGAAGTCGCCTGCATCGATGAAGAAGAGTCGTGCGCACCGGTGACCCCGGACATAAATCTCGTAGTAGTTGAAGCAAAGGCCCCAACGATGGGTTGAGGTGATGAACGTGCTGTGGCAGGGTTGGTGCTGGAGTGGTTGACGGCAGAACAGTTGCTAGTGGTGCTGTCGTGGAAGGTGCCAGAGTTGTGTTGACCACATGAGGCTGGTGTCCAGACGTCGTTGGAAGGAAATGCCACTGCTCATGAGGTCAGACGATCGTTGAAGCTCGATGTCAACATGAAGACCCTCGAGCCGCCTTGCTATGCAGAGAAACTGGGTCAATGTTAACGGCTCATTGTTGTGGCACATGAGGGCTAGAAATCTGCTGCTGTAGTCAGCAACTGAGGAAGTGAACGGCAGATGCGCGAACTGCCCAAGTTGAACCACTACCATGTCAGCATGCCGAAGTTGCGCTCAAGCTGTAAGTACCAGAATTGAGCGTCATCGGTGAGGTGGCAGGCTGCCGTCCAGACCTTGTCAGCCTTGTCCGTGCGCAGCCCACGAAAAAATTGCTCGCACCTATTGAGCCAACCGAGAGGGCCAACCAAGCCATCACTTGTTAGGAAGTCGAGCTTGTGGAAGCGGGGCACGATGGAACCGTAACTTGAGCTGTGGTGATGGTTAGGCAGGGGCTGAAGGGAGGTGATGGGCAGGGTGGATCCATAGATGGGTTGCGAAGAGGGTGCGGTCATAACGGCGTGTGAAGTTGGCAGGTGGGGTTGTGAAGACGACAAAGGGGGCAGTGATTTGTGGTTGCTGCTGCTGGTAGGCGGGCGGGTGGCGATTGGGCTGTATGCTAGGGTGCAAAGTGGCCTAGGTTGATGCTAGTGGGTGCCTGCGGCGAGTAAGGAGATGGCTGGAGGTGGTGGTGGTTGGGGTGGGGTGTGTGCATGGGTGGTGGTGGGGGGGGGGGCGGTGGCCATGGTGTGATGACAGGTAGGCCGTGGAAGGCAGGAAAGCTAGGGGGGAGGGGGGGTGGGGGGAGTGGGGCAATCTGCTGGGCAGTGGAGGTCCGCCGACGGGTATGGTGGCGATTACCCCGCTGGAGAAGGGGGTACCGTATGTGCTGTTGGTGAGTGGATGCACCGAGGGCATGCCGTCGCTGGGAAGGAAGGCCCGAGACACGGAGGTGGCGTCATGGGTGACGAGGAATAATACAGAAATCAGAAGTCAAATTCGTTTCGAGTTATTCTACACACTTCTACTCCATTCTAGATAAGTTGGTCCTTAATTCATAGGTTGCAGTTGCTTTCTTATCCTATAGATAATGTTTCTCGAGTCTTCTAGCTATGAGTAGAAGCTGAACCTTAATAATGTTTTCTAGAGTCTTCTAGCTATAAGTAGAAGTTGAGATGTGATGGCTTCCCAAAGCCCTATAAATACAGGTCTGCACCTCTAGTTTGTAACTCAGCCTATGTACCCATAATAGAACTTGGTGTTCTTATCTAAGATCTTGGACTAGATCTTGTGCTTTAGGAGTTTTGGATTGAACTCCTGCTGCCATGTCGGCCTATTTTCGCCTCTAGAGTGATATCTGGGGCAACACGTTGAAATAGTTCCTTCAACACCAGTGTTTTACACTTTGTAGCAGCAAGATGGAATTGTTCCTCCACAACCTTGTGTTGCTTCAATAACCCTGGGACCCAAAGATGGGCGACACCCCTAATTACAACACCCCGCCAATAAACGGTAGGTACCGCCCCCAACGGTAGCAACGCCGCAAGACCTCTCACACCTGCCGTTGCCCATTGCCTAGTCTCTGCCTTGATAGTGTCAAGGAGGCGGGCTATGCTGAGCTGAGTGTTGTCGAAGATGACCACGTTACCATGCTTCCAGACGCACCATGCCACCAACATGATGATCGAGGATGTGCCCTTCCTAGCACGCTTGTTGCCACGAGTCCACAAAATCATCACCTGCTGGGGGTGGGGAGGTCGTTGATCGGATCCAAGAGAGCACCTAATGCCACATGGTGCGTCAAAAAGAGCAACCAGTGAGAAGGTGCGCCATCGCCTCCTCCGACTGGTCGCAAAGCACACAGCTAGGTGCATCTTGCAAACCGTCTTACCAGTCCCTCAGCGGTCCAGCAACGATCTTGACAGGCAAGCCACACGAAGAAGTTGACCCTAGGGGGAGCCAAGGCTTCCAGTTCAAGAGTATTGTATCAGCTCTTGGTGTACTATCCGTCCAGGGTCCAACGCCACAGGAGGACGTCCGGCGAGGCCGAAAGCAGCACCCCGCCACTCACCATAGCCAGCGGGCTTAGCCCCCCCCCCCCCCCCCCCCCCCCCCCCACACACACACACACCCCGGATGTCCAATATCGTACGACGGTCGGTCAAGACCTTCCTGACGGTCCAACGTTTCCTAGTGCGCCTGGACACCAGAAGGAGCTCATGCCCAAACAAGAATGTCACGACCATCCAACCAACATTTCTCCCAGAATAAGGCAGATGCTCCGTCACCAACCACCATGCTGGTGGATGCGGAGAACACCTTGCGCTCATAACGGAAGAATTGGAGGTGCAGACCCCTCGACCCCTCGCGCTCATCAGGTCTCCCAGTGTTAGGGATTTGAGGCTCAACTGGGGGAAATTTTTTGTTTTCAAGAGACATCAACTGGGAGAAAGTTTTTATTTTCAAGAGACAACTGGGAGAAAGTGAGAAGAGAGATGGTGCCATGGGAGGGAGGCTGTCTGTCTGCCACGCCGCATTCGCGTCAGCACCAAACCACCTGAGAAGGGATCAAGGGGGTAAAGTGACTGGGAGGGAGGATCATGTGGATAAGTTGTGCTCTCTGCCACGAGGCATTCAGGTCAGCAAGAAACCACCTAAGGTTGGATCAAGAGGGTGAAGTGACTAGATTTCATAGACCAGGGTTTAAATAAACGGTTTATGAATTAAAGGTTGAATGTGAACTCGCAATTAAACCTGGGAACAGTTTGGACACAAACCACAATTTCAAATCGGTTTTCCTATTGGTCTCTTTTGGTTTGGATTAAATGGGCTGAGCTCCTAATGTAAGCTGGTTTGGTTTGGGCTTTTCCTATTATCGGTTCGGTCTGGTTCGGTCTGGTCACAGAACAAACAGTCTCAAACCATTCTAACCCATGGACGGAGAACTAAATCAGGGACCAGGTTAGGGTCCCGATCAAAGCAATCACCCTTTTTTTTGCCGGGAAAAGCAATCACCCATTGGCAACGTCTTCCTTGTCGTCTCCACTACTGGTGCCGATGATGATGCTCCTGCTCGCCATGGCACGTCCATGCTCTAGTAGAGACACAAACCAGCATCAACCAGGTTCTGGCGGCCTTGTCCCGCATGTTGGATAAGTCTGTGTACTAGGGTCGTTGTGGGGCTGCAGCACATGGTCCTTGTGGGTCTGCAGCACATGGTCCTTGTGGCAGTTAGGATAGAGTTCCTGACCATCAAGGACTGGCAGTTAGGATAGCATCTTAGACTGGCATCTTAGACTAGCATCTTAGACTGGCATCTTAGTAGCATCTCAGCATATGCTTGGCTGGCTAGCAGCCTATAAGTATGTAACCCCAACCCCTCAGGTTGGTATGGCATTGTGTGAGAAATAAACCAACGAAAATTGTCCCAAACTCTCCTAGTGTCATCCACAACTATCAATGCTCAGGTTCAAAGGTCTAACACCGCACGCCTCCGCCTGCTACGCCATGGCCACCGCCGCCCGCTCCTCCTTGGCGACATGGAGCCTTGCGCAGTGCCGTGACGACGTCCTGCGGTAGGACTGCATGCTCTGGTTGGCCGTGGCGGTGCGGACACAGGCTACATGCTCAGCCTTCTCAACACCCAGAACGCCACCGGCATGGGCTGATGTATCTGGTCGCGTTCAATCAAGCGCAATGAAGCTCATGTCCAACGACTCCGGCGACGGTGCGAACAAGGGGCTGGCGATGGACATGGCGCAGCTCGGTGGCGGCGGAGGCGGTGGCGAACTGTGGGTTGTGTGTGGCGCAGGCCGTGGCCGAACTGCTCAACTACTGCCAGACAGTGTGATATACAACAGTCACATGGCGCCCTACGAGGTGCCCCTTCTTCCCGCTCGACGGCGCCGGCGAGTTGGCCGACGAGGTCGGACAGTGCGAACAAGATCGTCTTATACCGTGATGGACGGAGTGCAGCTAGTCATATATAGTATCTAGCATTATAGCTTGTTCTATGTACGTACGTTGTGGTGGTGAGTAACATGCAGCAGCAGCTAATCACCCTTCCAACGCCTCTCTTCCCATAGTAATTGGACACGCCCTTGGTTTGAAACTTCAGATTGAAATTGTATGTGGGGACTGGGTTGGATGGGTTTGGCTTGAAAATACGTACAGTTTGGATTGGTTTGGATTATAGCATTTGCAGTTTGGTCTGGTCTGGTCTGATTGTTGGACTTATACTTGTATGGATTGGGCTGGGTTTAATCTGGATTACAAACTATTCCCAGGTTTACTCGCAATAGTTGAAGGTTATGGTGCACTTTTTTCTATAGATATAGTAGGGATGGCTGACCATGGACTTCATCTTGTAGGAGGAGCCCGTTCTCTTACTGTGTTCGACAACAACATAGGCTGTGGATCCATCTCACCGCTGATTGTAACTGGTGGGAAAAGTGGAGATGTGGCATTGCATGATTTCCGGTTCGTTTCTACTGGAAAGAGTAAGCATCACAAAACTTCTGCTGGGGGTAGCTCCCGTGGGATGATTTGGCATATACCGAAGGCTCATTTAGGTAAGCTCTCACGTTGCCATGACACTCATCAATTCTAAAGTTGATTTTCTGTCTTATCACTTATCTTGTATCTGCAGGGAGTGTCACCAGTCTATCGACCATTCCAGATACCACCTTATTCTTGACTGGAAGCAAAGATGGAGATGTAAAGCTTTGGGATGCTAAAAATTCCCAGCTAGTCTTTCATTGGCCGAAGTTGCATGAGCGGCACACTTTTTTTCAACCAACCTCCAGGGGCTTTGGTGGTGTTGTTAGGGTATGCTATATCAATAGATTAGATAAATTTTAACAACCTTGTTTATTGCAGGCTGCTGTAACAGATATCCATGTCTGCATGTTTATTGCAGGCTGCTGTAACAGATATCCATGTCTTGACTAATGGTTTCGTTTCGTGTGGTGGCGATGGTTCTGTGAAGCTTGTGCAGATAAAGAATGAGTTTGCCACAGTACATCAGGACTAGAACAAGCAAGACAGGAGATGTGTTGTTATGCATGGTTTGTCCTGGTGAAAGTGCTTGTTGATTTAATGTCGTGACACATTGTTTGTTTCATGAGATGCACATCAACATGATGCCATAATTAAGTGGTGAGAAAAATATGAATAGTTTAGTGGAAGCTATATGAACCTCAAGTAGTCCCCGGTTCCTCGTTACCTACCTGGCACAGGGCAATTCTCAAGCTGTATATACCGTGGGTCACTTTGGTGTTTGTTTTCAGGCAATTATACTCTTTGTACTTTGCATCACATGTTGCAAGCAGAGTTTCTGTATACCAGGGCAGCAGAGTTGTCTTGACTTATTGACCATGGTGAATATACTCTATAAGGAAAGCACAACAGGAAGGGTGTAAAATTGTGAAGTGTAGAGTGACATCCAACTACAAAATCTTCTCTTTGGTTGTCTGTTCGCCCAATATAGAAGTGCTGAATTCTCTGCCCGATTCATGACATAAATCAATGTGGCAACTGGACATCAGGTTACTCTATATTTGTATGGCTAAGATATTAAAGTCTTCTGTGTGTAAATATCATATGATCTGACATGTAGCTGATCCAATCATTATTGTTTATTGTACCTGGTACTATTTTCCATCATTCCCTCCTGCTGGTGTTCCATATAATTATTTTTTACCATCACGCTTCTACAATTTCTGGTAATTGTCATGTTATATTGCTGGATGTGTTTGATGTGTTTTTCTGTGCTCTATTCAACTAATTTGGTGCTTACTGAGGAAATTGATGTGGTGACAAATCAAACCTTAGTTGATTATGTTGCTGCTTAGTTGTTCCTGCTGAAGCGGTACTCCTGATTACTCCTCGGCTCTACATATTCAAGTCATTGTATGCTGCTAGATTCTGAAACAGCAGTACTCCTGATTACTCGTCAGCTCTACATATTCAAGTCATTGTATGCTGCTAGATTCTGAAAAAGCTGCCTGTAAGCTACGACAAAGCTGCTGTAAACTTCCAGTTGTGGAAAAGCTAAAAGCAGTTTGGTTGAAACAACTGTGAAACCGTAGATTTGGCTGTGAATTATTTGGGTGCAAGTATTTGTTATTTTGTTGTAGGTGTTGCTAACAAGTTGTTGCTTAGTTCTCCTACTGGATTGATAAGCTTGGTTTCTAACCGAAGAAGATACCTACCTCTACTGTACTGCATCATCCCTTTCTCTTTGGGAACAAAATTAACACAACTTACAAGTGGAATCATGCAGCATGACCATCAAGCAATTGCCATGAACATCAAGCAAATCCCAGTACCAATCTAGCATGAACATCAATCCAATGTCACTTGCAAGCACAAATCTACAACAACACCTAGTTTTCATCAAGGCAGTGCACTAGTCTACCAATCTAACAACGACGGGGCAGTGCACTAATCTACAGTAACAGTCAAGAAGCAACCAATTGGATTCAAATCGATTCGATAGGAAGTGGATTGAATCGAGTTGAATCTAATCCAAGCCAAGCCATGCCTAGTATAGCAAACCCTAATCTACATCTACGAGCAAAGGGGGGAAATGCAACTTACCGGAGCGGGTGACGTTGGAGCGTACGCTGGCCGAGGAGAAAACCTTGACGAGAAGGAGGGGTCGGCCAAAGAGGACGAGCCGACAATGCTGAGGGCCATCAGTGATGCGCCGATGCTCCTGGTCACGCGGGAGGTCGAGGAAGAGGGTGTTGTCCGTGGCCTTGTTGCACTGCCCGGAGAAAACCCTCGAATGGGGTTAAAAAAAAAACCTCCGCCCACTGGGGTTTCGAGTAGCAGCGCACCCAATGTCCCCCTCCGACAATGCAACCGAACCCAGGACCACAATGCGGAGCTGGAGCGGCCGACACCTCATCGGCATGACGAGGGGCCCTGTGCAAAAGGGCGAGGGCGCGCGGATGGCTGCCAGTAGGTCAATGCCTGAGTTGGTGAGGCTGGCCACCCACCGGTCATGGACGTTGTTACTCCCGGCAATGATGCGGGTCAGGGGGCGGCGCGGTGGTGGGCGAGCCATCGGAGGAGAGCAAGGAGCTGTGAGGAAAGTGAGAGGGAGTGGTGTGAATGAAGGAGTGAGTGGTGACACAAGAGAGGAAGGGGAGTTATGAGACGTCCCGTCCGTCTCCCACGCTCCCGAGGCATGTAGTGAAGAGGCACGTGTGGCCGTAGTGAGCCCGTCTCGTAAAAAACTGCCGATTCGGCCGTTCTTTCGTGGATAGGCCTCAGGATGCTTTAAGTTCCGTGCGGCCCGAGAAGGAGATGCAGCCCAGGCAACCAAACATGCCATTTTCTTCTTTGCGCGGGCCTGGTTGGGCTACCAAACACGCCCTAGTTGTCTCAAGGCAGGTGTAGCTTCTATGCCTGTCCCAAGCCTGCTATGTTCTTGTGATACACTTGACTAATAATTGGTACGGAATCAGATATTTAGCATTTGTATTCTTGAAAGGCAATGACTGTTTATTTGCATGCTTGTGTATCATTGTTTTTATATCAAATTGATAAACTATTGCCTTCAATAACTTTTATCTTAAGTTCATACCACCCTACATCATTTGATCAAGCTTATGTTAGATATCATTCAACATCACACTTTATCTTTGTTTATCATTTACCTGCTCGAGGACGAGCATGAATTAAGCTTGGGGATGCTGATACGTCTCAAACATCTATAATTTTTATTATTATTTCATGCTATTATAGTATAACTTGTATATATTTTTATACCAAATTTTTTGGACTAACCTATTAATTTAGTGCCCAACGCAGTTCCTGTTTTCTGCATGTTTTTTTGGTTTAGCAGGAAATCAATATCTAGGAAGGTCAAAACATGATGCCAATTTTCGACGATTTTTCAGGACAATGAAGGACCCTAGATGCTCTGTGGGAGGACAAGACAACCCACCATGGGCCCACACGGCCAGGTGGCATGCCCTGGCCCTAGGGCACGCCACTAGGACATGTGGGGCCCATAGATACCGCCTTACCTCGATTCCACCGCCATAAATCCCTATAAATACCATAATCCTTAGTCGTATTTTTAGAAGAATTTTATCGCCGCCGCAAGTTCCTGTTTCTCAAAGATCCAATCTGGAGGTATGTTCTAGAGCTCTCCCGAAGGTGGAATCCATTGTCAGAGTCTTCTTCATCAACCTTGCTACCTCCGTGATTATGTGTGAGTAGTTCCATTAGGACCTTAGGGTCCATAGTAGCAGCTAGATGGATCTCTCTCTCTCTCTCTCTCTCTCTCTCTCTCTCTCATCTTCAATATCATGTTCCCGTGAGCTGCCTCACATGATTGGGATCAATTCAATGTAATCACTGGTGTTTTTTGTTGGGATATGTTGAATCGTCACTTTATGCATGCTCAGATTGTTCATTGTAACCAATTGAATGTTTTGAGGTTTTCTTGTTGTATAATTAAATAGCTTTGCATGCTCTCTGATCTATCTATCTTCTTTGGCCAGGTTCGATGTGTTTTTCTTTAGAGGGAGTAGTGCTTTGTAGTGGGTTCAATATTGTAGTGCTCTAACCTAGTGACAAAAGGGGCTAAGTCACGCATTGTATTGTTGCCACTAACGATAAAATGACAGAGTTTTGTCATATTGATTGACGTCTTCCTATCTACATTATGTCATCTTGCTTATTGCAATACTCTGCTTCTTGCAAACTTAATACCTTGAGATGTATGATGGATAGCACTTTTTAGGTGGAGTGTTAGTAGTAGATGTAATTATATTAACGATATACTTTTCACAGACATAACGTGATGCAGAGCATCCTATGTACATCACCATGTCAAGAGTCCGTTTGGCAAGTGACACATGCGACATCTACTTCACATTCACAAAGGTGAATCATCTCCTTTACACGTGCTCGCTTGACCCCTTCGAGGATGGTATACTACTTGACCCTCCATCGTGCATGCATAGGTATTGTCGGAGCTTCACGAATGTCGAGGAGGAGTGCAAGCGCCAAGGAACAACTACACCGTTCGCGAGGGAAGCGTGGAAGAGAAGACAGAAGAAAGGAGAAGAAGGCTTCACGACTGCTGAGCTGGAGCCAGACATCCAGACGCAGAGCCGGATCATCAGGGCTCAGCCAGATCATCTGGACGGCCCCCCGGATCATCGGGGTAAACCCCCAGCCTTGACGACCGAACCATGCAGAAGCCCCTTGTTGGAGCCGGATCATCCGGACCAGGTCCTGGATCATTCGGAAGTTGCCCGGATCATCCGGACCCCCGTCTGGATCATCCGGCCTTGCTTGCGTGCATGTCTCCGGGCCGAGGCCCATGTACCCGTTTCACCACCTCACTTACCCCTTCGTGGCTTAGACTATAAATAGACCTGCTCCCCCCTTTTCTAGGTTAGCAAATAGGATAGCTCATTTGTATGTGAGCTTTGCTCCTTACCCCATCTCCTCTTGAGCGAGTGAGATTGATACACTCCATTGGATTTCAAGACCTCCTTTGGAGAAGATCCCATAGTGGATTCAAGACCCCATCTTAGGGAAGATCCTTCTAGGATTCAAGACCTCAACTCCTTCCAAGGATTGGATGAACTAGTTACCTCTTGTATCTTCTTGTGTTGGATTTGGACCTTTGTATCTCTCTTTGTGTGTTTGAATCTAGCACATGTGTGATTGGATCAAGTCAATTTGACTATTTTCCCCTTGTGTGTTCTTGTGTGTTCTTTGGGAATCCTCCTCCACATCGTGAAAGATCGGCCCTAGGGTTCCACCCTACATCATCTTGGTATCAGAGCCATGGTTGATCACGAATTTGGAGTCCCTACCCCTCATTTTCTAGCCTATTTTGGTTGATTTTGTTATAAATTCGAAAATCCCCACCAAAGAATAGCCTCATTTTTTTGTGATTTGTTGGATTTGATCCATGGATTTGATGTGTTGTAGATAGATCTAACTTCTCCACAAGTTTCCCCACCTTCCATCCATGAAATCTTCACAATCTTGACCCATAAGATCGAAAATTCCGCCAAAAAAATCGTCCCCAAGAGGAAATCCCAAGTGGATTGACCTGCCCGAATCATCCGGACAAGGTCCCGGATCATCCGGACCAACCCAGATCAGCTGGACCCTCTCCCAGACATCCAGACACCCCATGCACCCTAATCTGGTACAGTTACCCGGATCATCCGGACCTACGCCCGGATGTTCGGATACCCCTGAAACCGAATGTGCTGAATTTTTGTTTTGGGCATAACTAATTCATTCGGAGTCCATTTTTGACGTTCTTTATCTCATTTTGTAGCTATTGACACCCCCATCCCACAAAAATACCAGCAACATCATCTGACTCCATCAGATTTTTTGGAAATTTGGCATCTTTGCCTAGGACTTCGACTATATCATCCGCATTACCACCATTGCTTTCTGCAAATTAACCCATTTTGTTCCCCATTGCATTTGTGGTTACTTGAGTTGTGATTTGAGTCTCCTAAGTTGTTTAGGCTACTTAGGGGCGGTTACTTCATCATCAACCACCACCATACCCTTCCACCCCAACTTAACCCAGTTTTGTTTGAGCTTGTTTGAGTTGTGGTTTGTGTCTCCTAAGGTGTTTCAACTACTTAGGGAAGGTGACTTGAACTCCGACTCGCATAACCAACCACCTCCACTTTCGCATAGCCTACTCCAAAGCCTATCATTGCACTTCCACAATCCCATTGAGTTTCCGCAAAACCACCACCGCATTCCGTTACCACCATTTGACATTTTCCGTTTGAGATTTCGAGTTCGCGGTTTTTCCCGTTTCCTAAGGTGTTTCGGCTAATTAGGAACATTTTTACATCAAGAACACCGCCACTCATCACTGCCATGGACGGTAACCTCGACGAAATCATTGTACATTCTCCTTGCCATTGCATTGTTAACCCCTAGCCCATTTTGCATCACTTGCCTATCGAGACTAGCCATTAGAGTATTGCCGGGCCACGTTACTTGTGCATTTTAGTGATATTAGTTTCCGCACCTTCCATTGCATACATACCTCATCTTGGTATAATCATATCATCTCTTGTGCCACATGGTTGTTCCCGCATATACATAATTGCTATCTTAGTTCGAGCATTTTGCAAAAGTGGACAAAAAAGCTTTTAAGCAAAGAGAAAAACAAAGAGCTTGTAAGCAAGAGCCATAGCATCATACCACATTGCATATCAAATTGGCATCATTGATCATCTTGGATCATCGTGTGAGAAACACCGAGAACCATACATACATAGCGTACTTGGGATAGAAAGTTGATACATTTTGCATCTTATAGGTTGTGCACAAGTGTCGTATCTGCCTATTGAGCAAGCGTGCTAGCGTCTCTCTAGAGTTGTGCAACACGAGCGTTTTCCGTGGATTCCATATTTTGTGCTCATTCCTTGGTTGCACGACCCCATTTATCTATCCGTGTGCGTGTTTCCGTGTGCCATTCATTGCTATTTGGCTTGTTTCACTTGTGAATTTGTGGATCTCTTTCAACATTACCGACTCTTGCTAACAATTGCATCATACTTTTGTGCCACTATCCTCACCAAGCTACTTCATAAGCCTTATTTGTGTAGGTGTGAGAATTGAAAAGATCCGGTACTAATTGTGCTATTTCCATAATACATTATTGAGTGATCATTGATCCATCTTCAACATTGGATAAGGTACATTTGGTCTAGCTCTTTCCTTTCTTCCACTCACGTTTGCTCGAGTCTTGTGATGGATAGGCAAAGCACATCTCCTCTGGTCTACAACAACAACGACAAGTGTGATTCCATGAAAAACCACTTGGACGCCAAGATGGATGCTCAAATGGAGGAGCTCAAATCCCTCATCAAGACCTACAAGTGGTCTTCCTCATCTTCGAGAAGACGCTCAAGTGCACATGCTTCCGAGCTACCATCTCCGGCAAGGTCACATCGGCATCGACACCATCACCGACGAGAACGTGAAGGTCAAGAGCTCAACACCAACCACCGCTTGACGACTTCACCATCTACCTTGGAATCTTCGCCATGCGACTTCAAGGCATCTTCGCCTTTGGATATGTGGAATCTTCGACCATAATCACCTCAAGAGAAGCTCCCCAAGCTCAAGTCTGCGACTTCCATGAGCTACCATGACCTCAACACCGACCACATGATTTCTTTCTATGGAACTCAAGACCCCGAGGAGTATCTCGAGTGGGAGTGCAAGATGGACAACTACCTCAAGCTACATCAAGTCCCCTCCGAAGATCAAGTGAAGTGCGCCACAAGTTACTTCCACGACTATGCGTCACCTTCAAAGACCTTCGACATTAGTCGGCCCAAGACGAAGAGAGCTATGTAGCGAGAGTTTTTGCCTTCCACCTACACGGAACATCTTCTACGCCAATTGGAGAACACCATCCAAGGATCCAAGTCCATTGACAAGTACTTCAAGAAGATGAAGAAAGCCTTGCAACGAGCCGATGTAGACAAACCCATACGGATGAAGTTCCACTTCATGATGGGGTTGAACAACGACATCTCCAAGACTATCTTCCTTGAGAACTACAAGTCCCTCGATGACAACTACATTGGTACTCTCAAGGCGCAGCAAGAACTCATGAAGACCAAGGCTTCTCCACCCCAAGCACACTTTGCGACGACCAAACCCCAAGACAACAAGCATGAGGATAGTACCACCAAGATGTCCAAGTACGACAAGCTCCAAGACGACGCTCCCAAGTTCGACTTCGCCGCCATCCCTCTTTGTGGCATTGATGATGCTGAGTCTACCATCACTCTTTTTGAAGACGACGCGATGACGACTATTACTACGGAGTCTCTCAAGGAACAAGATTTGGAGGCGAACGACATGGTGACGAGCAAGGATGATGCTTCCATCTTTGGAGGCGAGAGTGAGATGATCGAGCATGGGATTTTCCCTTCGGTCATGGAGGCTAGTGATGATGTGCCATCTTCGGCCTTCATCCATGACGACGGTGACGAGATGGTTGAGAATGGGATTTTCCCTTCGACCACGACGACGTATGATGACTTGAGTGACTTCTGCCACCATACTGAGAGTGAGAGTGCACTACAAAAAAATACACTCCCGTGATGATACGTGTTTGTCATAGTAGGTCATGTTTTCTGTCATGCATGCAAATCCATGACGATTTTATGACAGAATCAAGATAGTCATACCTGTGCTGTCGTAGAAGTGTTCCATGACATTACCAAAATTATCATCATGGAAGTGTCCACTTCCATGACGATAAATCGCGCGTCATGGAAGTGCTTTCGTCAAGGGTGACCGACACGTGGCATCCACCGTAACGGGTCGTCTTTAAGCTATCGGGTCCGGTTTTGGATCTGGTAACCCATTAACAACCCTGACCAATGAGGATTTTCCACATGTAAAATTGTCATTGGCCGGAGGAAGCACGTGTTGGCTCACCGTTGGGACAGATGTCATCCATTCATTGGACAAGAGGCGCCTATGATAGGTCGACACATGGCACGACCCAACAGAGGCCCATTCCGGTGAAAAGGCCGACCCGTTTGACTTGGTTAAAAGGTAACAGGCCGGCCCACAGAAAGCATGTTCCTATATAGCCCATTTACAGCCCGCTAACTCATGGCCCGTTACGACCTATCGGAATTAAGCCCAGTAGCTTCATCTCGGCCATCTAATATGATTCCAGCCCGTTGTAACTTCCGGCCCATGATGTCTTTCGGCCCATACGAGGCCATTTGTAACTCTTGGCCCATTAACGGCCCGTAGTGAATCTAGCCCGCAATGAACAGTGTATCGCTTCATACCCACTAACGGCCCATTATTTCATTGGCCCGTTTCCAACCCGTGTTATCTTTCGGCCTTCTCAGGGCCCATTTATTCCAGCATTCGGTTACTTACGGCCCATTACTAGCCTTTTCTGCTTGTGGGCCAAATTCAGCCCGTGGTTACAATCGGCCTGTTTGTGGCCCGTTAATCCGTTGGGCCGTTTTCATAGCGTCATCAAATACAACCGATTAATGATGGCCCGTTATTGTCGGCCCATGAACGGACGATTCCAAATCTAGCCCGTTTACAGCCCATAATGCGGTCTGTTATTGGCCCATGTTTGGCCAATCGATCATACGGCCCGTATAAGGGCCATTGATGCTACGGCCCGTAGAAGGCCCATTGTTTCTACGACCCTTACAAGGCCCATTGTTTCTACGGCCCGTAGGAGGCCCATGGTAACTACAGTAAATATGTAGCCCATGGTTATTGTGGCCTAGTTTTAAAAAATAGGTTATTGCGGCCAAACCGCGGAAAAAGAACTGCACTGATTACAAGCAAACAAATAAACAAGACAACAAGGAAACAAATAAGCAAGCAACTTACGCTAGGCTATCACGGCTATTACACATATTACATCCACTGGGCATCAAAGTTCGCCACCAGTGCAAATATAGGGAACAAAGCAGCATATCATATACACTGGTTGTCAAAGTTGGCAACCCGTGCAAATAAACGCCGTAGCAAAACAAGTCCAGAACTGAAACCACTTCAAAAGATCTCAAGAAACGATATCCTGGGTACCCATAATGCTGGCAAGATGCTTAGCAAGCTTATTAACTTTCTCTTGTTTGGCGCTTAAATCCTCCAGTGCTTGCTGTTGCACCAGAAAGTATGCATCTGAATTCTGCAGGGACTTCCTCAATCCTTCAGCTTCCTGTCGCAGCACATCTGATCGATGTCTTTCAACTTGAAGTTGAGACTCAAGAAGACGAACTGATTCTGGCAGCGAGTTCAAAGAGCTTGTGCCAGAAGTAGTGGCCAATAACTCGAACACTACATCAAGACATGACTTTTGGGTTCTCTCACTGTCGTCAAGAAAGTTTTTATCAGCTTTCTTGGAGACCAACATGGATGTCTCACTATCTTGAACCTTATCTGCATTACTTCCTTTACCATTGCATAACGGGGTACTGTTCTCAAATATTTTGTCCGCATTCTAAAAGAGAAACAAGAAGACACATCACATGTTTACCATGTTGTATATGAAACTCATTTTGGTAAATCAGTTCAGTAGTAAAGTTGACATGATAACATCATGAAACAAACATATATCTATGTACCATGGTCACTTTATGGTCTATATCATTCTAGTTTTCGTTGCCAAATCAAGATAGGGACACGGTTCACATAATATTTGTTCAAGACAAAGCAAAATAGAAAGAATATAAGTGTGGGAAACTATAGAGCAATAACAACACTTGTAATGTGCATGACATGAGAACATAACTGTTTATTCAATTGAAACTGAAATCAACATAGAGCAAGTTACAACAGCAAACCAGTTAAAGAAACAGGTTTAAAACATACCTGTTGCGCCACTGGAGTTTCAATTCCATCATTCAAATTTGAAAATAGTTGGTATGAGTAAATACAGTGATGCAAGAGCAAAGGAGTATGAACATAGCTACAGAACCTGACCTGAGAACAATTCTTCTTCTCCTTTAAGCATTAAGTTAGGATTCGAAGTGGGGGTCCTCGTGCTTTGGGCACTGCAGTTCCCTTACTAACTGATCGTGTTTGGCTGCTCTGTGGTGGAGATGGTGCTGTGTCAACTGGAACTGGGTTACTATCTGCTGGGGTTGGGGTTAGAAGGGGAGTAGCTGGTTCTCTGTCCAACTGGGTAGGGGTACAATCTGCGAGAGTCTGGGTTATGTGTGGCGGGGCTGGTTCTTGGGCAAGTACAACCGTGGTTCTATCTGCATCAACTGGTAGCACTATCTTTTCTGAAGACCGTGTTGCTACTCCCTTAGATACCACCATCACCCTCCCCTATTCAAATGGCTGATAAACAAGAAAAGTAATTGAATGTACAAGCATTGTATGATAAGACAGGTGCAATGGATAGTGGGGAATAAAAGAGGGCATGAAATAATTCACATTTATGTTGTCTAACCAAACAGGATAGCATGACACAATTTCACATATATGATGGCTAACTAAACAGGATAGCATGACACAATTTCACATTATGATGGCTAACTAAAAATGATGGAAAGACATAGTTCAAAATATGATGACTATGTAAATAGGATGACATAATATAACTATATAATGTGTTTATTAAATAGGTTGGCATGCCATAATTCGCATACATGCCACCTATGGAAACATGATAGCATGATATAATTGACGGATAGAATGACATAATTCAAAATATGATGACTGCAAACACTAAACAGGATAAGATGATATAACTATATGATGTCTTTATTAAATGGGTTGCCATGCCATAATTCAGATACATGTTGTGTATGTAAACATGATGGCATGATATAATTCAAATATACGATTTATATAGTAAGCAAGTAAGCAGATGGCAATCCATATATGATGTAAAAACTAAGCAATGCAAGACAACATGCATGACATGGGTAATATATCCCTGCCAAGTTTGAGCATAGACCTTAGGGGGAAAATAGGACTGGTCATTAGTCTCTGAATCCTCCTCTTAGGAGCTCTCTGTAACCAGCAAGATGTGTGCTTTAGCAGGTAGCATTGTCTGCTTTGAATACCTTGTTTTCACTCCAGATACTTCCATCACCACTTCAAATGGCTGATGCATAGGAAGAGTAGTTGAATATACAAATGTTGTTGAAAAATGGAACACGTAATACAAAAAATGATAGCATGATATAATTCACATACATGATGATTGGCTAAACAACATGGCATTGGATAATTCACATATATAATGCCTTTGCAACAAGATAGCATTGCATAATTCACATATATAATGTCTTACAACAAGATGGCAATGCATAATTAACATATATGGTAATTAGACACTAAACATGTGGCATTCACACAAAGCATGTCTAAACTAATCAAATGACATAGCAATGCAAGACACCATACACACGATATGAGCAACATAAACCTGCCAAGTTAGAGCATACACCTTGGGGGGGATAGGACTGGTCATCTTTCTCTGAATCCTCCTCTGAGGAGCTATCCGTAACCAGAGAGATATGCGCTTCGTCAGATAGCATTGTCTGCTCTGAAGACCTTGTTTTCACTCCAAAATTTTCCATCACCGTGTCAAATGGCTGATGCACACGAAGAGTAGTTGAATGTACTAACATTGTTGACAAATGTAGTATGTAACAAAAAAAGGATGCCTGATATAATTCACATATAAGATGACTGGATAAGCAAGATGACATTGCAAAATTCACATATATGATGCCTGGCTAAACAAGATGGCGTTGCATAATTCACATAAACGATGAATAAACTAAATAGATGGCATTCACACAAAGCATGTCTAAACTAAGCAGATGACATATTTGATGTATAAAGTAAGCAATCCAAGGCACCATATGCATGATATAACCAACATTAGCATGCCAAGTTAGAGCGAAGACCTCAGGGGGGTAAATAGGAGTGGTCTTCTCCTTCTGAACCCCCCTCAGAATAGATATCTTCCTCTCGATTACAATCCGAAATGGGTGGAGGGGGGCTGCCTTTGCGCCTACCATGGAGCGACGTTTGCATGAAATTTTATTGCCACGAAAGGCTCGTCTCTTTTGCTCTACATGTTCAGTTCCATTGTGTACAATAACTGGCATGCATAGGAATAAAACATAGTGAGATTATGTAAGGAGTGCATGCAGAAATCCAGAGTGATGGTAGCAACCTGTGGATAGACCCAAAACAATGATAGCAGGCATATAAAGGCTTCAGTTAAAAATATAGATAATGGCTTCTTTACTGTTTGTTTCCCACCTAACATGAAACTCATACTAGACACCAGAGATTAACCAGATAGTAGATAGATACTATTGATTGCGGCTCCGATATGTACCCCACAACCATTTAAAAACTCAAGTTTGACCATTATTTTGGAGCTGACTCAGAGTCTAATTGGTGAACAGGACGATAAAGTAGCATGTAATATTAAGTGATGCATAACGTAAGTAGACATGAAAGAGCGCGACCTCTCTTATGGACCCGTGTAGTCCTCGAGGTCATCTGCTCGGTTGATGATGGTAATGTAGCTGTCATGGCTGCCAGCGGCGGGGAAGAAGATCTGAGGCGGCGAAAGACAGTCTGGAGGCCAGATCCTTGCTGTGCTGGACCCTTCTGTCGTTGGAGCAGCTGAGCTGGGGTGGACGACGGTGCAACAAGAGCAGGACAAACCACACAAGGTTTTCTTTGACAACTATCTGTAAGAGAAGTAATTCTGCAAGGGCTCGTTTGAATTGAAGGATTCTAACAATGCAGGGATAGGAAATAGACAGTAATAGGATAGGAATGCACGTGCAAAATAGAGAATTTAAAAACACAGGATTTCTGCCAATCTGGGTGTTTGGTTCACAAGAATTGGAAGATCAAAGGATGTAAAGAAGCATGATGAGATTAAGTCAAACCACAAGAAAATGTATGGTTATAATGCTATTATGCTACTATCTCTTAGTCTTGTGCTACATGAATAGGAATTCGAAAAGGAGGACAAGTGGATATTAAAATTCCTACGGTTTTTCTTTCAAGGAGACACTAAAGGAACAAATCCTACAGTTTTTCTTTGCTTCATTCCTTTGAACCAAATGCATGAATAGTAGTACCATAGGAAACTTTCCAATTCCTATGTCTTTTCCTTCACTTTTCCTTTCAAGCACTGGTGATTCTAGTAGGTAGGCTTGAGCAAGGAAAAGCCTACACTCAAAAAATGTTTTTGTGCTACTTCTACTACTTTGGACCTAGGCCACTGCTGTAACGCCCCGAGACCGATGTGCCAGGTGTCCTCAGGTTATTCGCTGTGGTTGTCTTGTCATTGCTTGCGTGTCATGAATTGCATATCATGTCATCATGTGCATTTCATTTGCATACATGTTTGTCTCATGCATCCGAGCATTTTTCCCGTTGTCCGTTTTGCAATCCGGCGCTCCTATGTCACCCGGTGTCCCGTTCTACCTCTTTTCGTGTGCGGGTGTTAAACGTTTTCGGATTGAACCGAGACTTGTCATGCGGCCTTGGTTTACTACCGGTAGACCGCCTGTCAAATTTCGTGCCATTTGGACTTCGTTTGATACTCCAACGGTTAACCGAGGGACCGAAAAGGCCTCGTTTGTGTTGCAGCCCAACACCCCTCCAAAGTGGCCCAAAACCCACCTAAACATCCTCCATCATCTCGGACGTTCGATCATGATCACGTGGCCGAAAACTGCACCTCATTTGGACTCTCCTAGCTCCCTCTACCTATATATATGTGGCTCTCCCCAAAAATTCATGGTACAAACCCTAAAAACCTTCCCCTCGCGCCGCCAGACGCGTCCACGCGCCGCCCGGACATGTCCGCTCTGCCGGCCACCTCACCTCCACCAATCAGGGGCCGCCACATCGGCCATGCCGCATCTCCCCTCCAATCCCACCTCACCATGTGGCAGCGCCTCCGCCGTCCCACCCACGCGGCCCGCCGAGGCCCGTCTCTAGCCCCCACGGGCCCGAGCCGCCGTCCCGCGCCGGGGTCCTCGCGCGCCGCCAGGGAGTCAGTGCCCCGCCGCCTGTCTTCTCCGCCACCGGGGCGCCATCGTCCCCACCACGAGCAACCCGTGCCTCGCCGCCTGTTCGCCGGAGTGCCACGGCCATGCCCTCGCCGCGCCGCCGCCGGTGTCTTCTGGTGCCGCCCTGCCTCGCATCCGTCCGGTCTGGGCCGGCGCCGCCCAGATCCGGCGACCTCGACGCCGGATCCGGCCTCCCCTGTTCGCCGGAGCCACGGAGCTGCCCGCCATCGCCGGTGCTGCCACGGGCATCTTCAACCTCCGGCCGGAACGACCCCGTTCACCCTCGGCCTGGACAGCGTCAACACCCGATCCAAACGCCGTGCCTCGCGCCTGGATCTCGTCATCCCACACCCCCTCATCTGCCGTTGACTTTTCCCGGAGAGGTCCAAATTCTTCTAAGTCCCCAGATCTGCTATGTTTTTATGCAATATTCATCGCATCGTATCTCTGCATATGTAGCTCCGATATGCGCGTGTAGCATATCAAAAGGTTCGCCTCGACGAGTAAATCATTTCATCTCATTGCATCATTTTCATTTGAGCTCATCTTGATGCCCGAAATGCTGTTGGAAGAGAGCTATGTGAGGAATTTGTCAGATCTGTTTCAGCAAATGGCATTTTGTCATTTTTGCCATGATTAATGTGTGCATGATATGATCTTGAGCTCTACATGTGTTTTGTTATATGCCATGCCATATTTACAGGGGTGTATGCCATGTATTTTTGTGATATTTGTGGTGACTAGCACAAGCTTGCAAAGTAGAGTAATCGTTAATGCTGATTTTAGGGACTTGGAATTTCACTAAGTCCTTGTCCTGATTTTGTTGTTATGCCATATGTTCATGTTGTTTCCTAGTGATCCGTGCCTCTTTTGAGGATGATCAGTAAGGATGTTTTGTTACAATTGTGGTGCTCTATCCATCCATGTCCTTGTTTTCAATTATGGAGCATCCTAGCTTGAGTCAATCGAGCTCTACTTTTGCTATAAAGTGAATCCTGGCAGATCGTTGACATGTTTAGCGATTTTGCCGAGGTTGTTGCTATTGATCCGTGCATGCTATGTTGTTGTTCTTGCCATGTATAGCTCCTATGAGATGTCTTCTTGATGAGTGTATGCTTAGTTTGTCATGCCATGATTTGTAGTGAGTGCATCGAGCTCGTAAACATGCCTACTCGTTATCTGTTTTGCATGCTCCGGTTTTTCACTAAGTCTGAATCTGTTTATGTTTTTGCCATGTTCACATGCTTGCAATTGTATTTTCTGATCCCTTTTGGCTCAAGGTCACTAAGAGACTTTTGTTAAGTGCTCTGAGTATCTTCATGCCATGCCTTGATTTTCCATGTTAAGTTCTTGTAGCTTGTAGTTTTCATGCTCTAAAGTGTGCTTCCTGATGATAAATTCCAGACTTGTGTTAATTTCACTAAGTCTGAAACCTGTTATCGTTTGCTCTTTTGCCATGCTTGTTTGAGCCTGTTAATGAGTGAAGTAGCCATAGCTCAGTGTTCATTTTTTGTCAAGCATCATGAGTGGATCCCTGCCATGTATTTTCTTGCCATGTTTGAGTGATGTAGCATATTTATCTTGATGAATTTAGAAGGCTACTTGCTGATTATCGCAGACCGGTGCCATATTTGTTTTGCTTGCCATTTCCAAGCCGTGCATCCGATTCCGGTGATCTTTATATGGATTTCAACCGAAATCACCTCACCTTTCCAGTGGCACTCTTGGATTTCCAAGTTGAGGCCAGGTTCTATCATTCATTTCCAAATCATGCATATGCACCGCATACCGCATCCCACATATCATACCATGTTCATGTGTTGGTTGTTTAGTATGTTGTGTGCTTCTTTCCGGTGTCGCTTCTTCGGGTTGGTTCCGTTAACGTCGCGTTTATGAGGACCCGTTCGACTACGTCCGTTTGTCTTCTTCATGGACTCGTTCTTCTTCCTTGCGGGCTTTCAGGCAAGATGACCATACCCTCGAAATCACTTCTATCTTTGCTTGCTAGATGCTCGCTCTTTTGCTATGCCTATGCTGCGATACCTACCACTTGCTTATCATGCCTCCCATATTGTTGAGCCAAGCCTCTAACCCACCTTGTCCTAGCAAACCGTTGTTTGGCTATGTTATCGCTTTGCACAGCCCCTCTTATAGCGTTGTTAGTTGCAGGTGAAGATTGGAGCTTGTTCCATGTTTGGAACATGGATATTTTGTTGGGATATCACAATATCTCTTATTTAATTAATGCATCTATATACTTGGTAAAGGGTGGAAGGCCCGGCCTTATGCCTGGTGTTTTGTTCCACTCTTGCCGCCCTAGTTTCCGTCATATCGGTGTTATGTTCCCGGATTTTGCGTTCCTTACGCGGTTGGGTTATAATGGGAACCCCTTGATAGTTCGCTTTGAATAAAACTCCTCCAGCAAGGCCCAACCTTGGTTTTACCATTCGCCACCTAGCCTTTTTCCCTTGGGAGTCACGCATCTCGAGGGTCATCTTTATTTTTAACCCCCCGGGCCAGTGCTTGTCTAAGTGTTGGTCCAACCCAGAGCGTCGTGCGGGGACGTCCCTTGGCAACTTGGGTTACGTTGGCTCCCGTACGCTTAGCTTATCCGGTGTGCCATGAGAACGAGATATGTGCAGCTCCTATCGGGATTTGTCGGCACAGCGGGTGGTCTTGCTGGACTTGTTTTACCATTGTCGGGGATGTCTTGTAACCGGGATGCCGAGTCTGATCGGATTGTCTTGGGAGAAGGAATATCCTTCGTTGACCATGAGAGCTTGTGACGGGCTAAGTTGGGACACCCCTGTAGGGATTTGAACTTTCGAAAGACGTGCCAGCGGTTATGGGCAGATGGGAATTTGTTAATGTCCGGTTGTAGAAAACCTGAAGTTGATCTTAATTAAAATACATCAACCGCGTGTGTTACCGTGATGGTCTCTTCTCGGCGGGGTCCGGGAAGTGAACACGGTGTTGGAGTTATGCTTGACGTAGGTTGTTCTAGGATCACTTCTTGATCATAGTTGTTCGACCGTGCTTTTGCCTTCTCTTCTCCCTCTCTTTTGCGAATAGGTTAGCCACCATATATGCTAGTCGCTTGCTGCAGCTCCACCTCATACCTTTTACCTTACCTATGAGCTTAAATAGTCTTGATTGCGAGGGTGTGAGATTGCTGAGTCCCCGTGACTCACATATACTTCCAAAACCAGCTTGCAGGTGCCGTTGAACCGTCCAGATGACGCAACCAAACTCAAGGAGGAGCTCGATGAAGATCTCATTCTTTGTGTTGTTCCGTTTCCAGTTGATCAGTAGTGGAGCCCAGTCAGGACGATCGGGGATCTGTGTAGCATTTGGTGTAGTCTTCTTTTATTTTGGGTTCCGTAGTCAGACCTTGATTGTATCTGGTTGATGTAATGCTTTATTCATGTATTGTGTGAAGTGGAGATTGTAAGCCAACTATGTATCTCTTTCCCTTATGTATTACATGGGTTGTGTGAAGATTAACTCACTTGCGACATTGCTTTCAATGTGGTTATGCCTCTAAGTCGTGCTTCGACACGTGGGAGATATAGCCACATCGAGGGCGTTAGAAGTTGGTATCAAAGCCTTCCCTGACCTTAGGAGCCCCCTGCTTGATCGAATCGCTGGCGATATTGAGTCTAGAAATGTTTTGAGTCTTTTAGGAATTATATATATCGGAGAGTTAGGAATTCTTTTTACTCCTCAGTCCCTTCGTCGCTCTGGTGAGGCATCCTGACGTAGAGTTTTGACTCTTCTCTTCTCAAATTTCACTAATTTTTTTTAGGATCACGCGGGTATCTTGGAATCGTCCCGATCGATTTGTGACGAGAACATTGTTCTTGGTGCCTCCTGTCATTTAGGGGTTGTGGCAGTGTCCCGGGAGTTGAGCTCCAAGGTGTTGTCATCACAAATTTATCGTTGCAGTTCTGGAATACCTGAGTTTAGTTTCGCCGACATCGAAAATCTCTTTTATGCAGTTGTTGGTGAGATAACCTCGACGCCACCCAGTACCGGGGCGGGAGTTCGGGAGTATTGCCATAACTCGTATAACGGATGCTTTTCAAAGGTTGAGGTAGATGATTTCCGAAGGTTTCTTGGTTATGTGTTGAAGGATGGATACAGCTGGATGTAGGATTTGCTAGTTTGGGTGAGATATTATGCTTCCCCTATATCCCCAACACCTGATTGCATAACCAGAAAATTTCGGGAGTTTATAAGTGGGAATTCAAGTAGCTCTTAGGATAACTTTCCGACAGATGTGTGATATGAAATTGGGGTTCGACGTCTAGTGGTCCGCCTATTCACGATTGGTTTTATAGTGGTCTTGTTGTTTTCTTAAAGAGTCCTTGGCTATGCCGACTCGGGGACGCTTAGTATGTCATGTGCACTGCCTTGTACATGATGGTGTTGTACGATCGAGCCCGTGTAGGCCCCACCACAAAAACTTCGGACGAAATCTCTATCATATGTTTGTTCCGGCTTATTCTGCAAGCCAATCCTTTGTTTTGTTTTGAGTTGTGGTATTCGAGTTGCTTCGAAGTCAAATTTTGATTCCATACCTTCCCCAAATGGTGTTCTCATACTCCATTGTGAATACCAATCCTTCTTGATCATCAAGATTGTTTTGTCAATCCTTTTTAACCGGCGTGCTTCTCTTCAAGTGGATCCGATCATTTCAACATCCGCAAGATCAACTCAAGTCTTCTCAATGGTGTTTGTTTCATTCGTCTCCAAGTTGCCTTTGTTTTCCCGCCCACCCTCCCTTTTTCTTCGACGACTCAGAATTCTTAATCAAGTATCCATCTTATTGGTTATGAAGTCTCTCCATTCTTTTCCATCAATATTATTATCCGGTGATTCTCATGAAGATTCTAACGGAGATTCAAGTTCATCATTCTTCGTGCTTTTCCTTCTCCGGTGGATTCAATTCAAGTTTTCAGTGTTGATCATATTCTTTTCTTTGTTTCTAATGATATTCACATGTCAGTGCACCTCATAATCATCCACTTCTCGCTATTCTTTTGTTCCGGAGTGCTGAAGATATCTCAAAAGGCTCATCTTGTCATCCAAGATCCAGTCAACCTATTTTGAGGTCTTATCTTATTCAAGCCATTTAATTCAACCGGTGCTATCTCCTTTTCAAGTTATTGTTCAACGGTGTTTTTTTTGAGTGGGCCCTAACCCACAGGTCTTTTTCCAGGATCTTACCTGACTCTTCTATTTTCCTGGAGCTACCATCAAATTCTTTTCGAAGTTTTACGTAAGAATGAATTGTCATCAGTCAAATGTCTTTCTCCAAGATCTTTCATTTCTTTTCATTGTTGGTTTAACCTTTAAAATCGTCATTCCGGAGTATCTCAACAATTCATGGTGGTGTTTCTCGTCGTAATTCTCAGATTGTGAAGACCGAAGAAGAATTTTCTCAATCTTGCTCCATCCTCTTCATGATTCGTGGTTCTAGTTCAAGGCCATCCTCTCATAATTGTTTTGATTGTGAGAATTCCTTTCACCTATCTGGAGTCCATCAATTCAGGTTTATTCATCCTCAGCTTTCAGTTATCATTCTCCAACCGGGGCTTCGTTCAAGTGATCTCTAATCGGCTCGTGATCTCTTCGCTCTCATGTATCTAAATCCTCTCAAGCATCCTCGTTCATTTTATAATTCTTCCCGGTGTTTCTTTATCTTCTCTTTGTTCATTTTCAATTCTTACGGTGGTTCGTTCAAGATTCTTCTTACCTTGTTATCATATCAATTCATTTGTTGTTTTCAATCCTACCGGTGGATTCGTCGAAGACCTTCCCAAGTCTGCGCTATATCTCGCTTAATTCTTTCTACGAGAATAAGTAGTATGCCAAATCCATTGTTGATCATCAATTTAATTGATGAAGGATACACATAGTGTAATTCTTATTCTTGTTTCACCCAAGTGATCAATTCCTTCCTTCAGAATTTGTTCATGACGAATAAATTCTTGATTTCTTTTGTTCATCTTTCTTTCCCGGAGTCCCAAGCTCTCGCAATTACATCACCACAGAGATCCATCTAAATCATTACAAGGATTCACCTTGTGTTTTCAACTTCTCTTTCCTTCCGTTTGATCATTCTTTTGTTGCCGGAGGTTATACATGTTGGTTCATCAATGATTTAATTCCTTCTCGAAGTGTTCATCAAGATCCTTTTCAGAGGAGCTCAAGCATTCTTCATCTTGCAATCCGGAGTGCAATTCTTTCTACCGTATCATTGGAGGTGGTATTATGTCATTCTTGATAATTTGAGTTTATGTTTCATGATTCACAGGTTGTTAAGAATGAGGTATTTTAAATCCATCGATCTCTTCATTGGAGTTATCTTGTGGCATGTTTCACCTAAAGCTTTCCTTTAAGGATTGTCGCTCTTATGGTGTTTATCAATGATCCAAGTTCTTCATTTATCCTCCCGGTGAGATAGCTTCTCGTCTACTTGTTCTTATCAATCCAATTCTTTTTCCCGTGAGTGGCAGGTTGTCACCTCATAATTTGAGATGTATTCCATAAGACCATATCAATCTTATTCTTTTCGTTGTTGGTTTTCCAACAACTCCGTTCTAGCATTTGTTGTAAGTGTGCTCTCGTTTTTTCCCTTCGTTCATTCCATTCTTACTTTTGTTCCGGAGGCATTGTGTTGCTGCTCTCTTCAAACCTTCTTCTTGTTCTTGTCAAGATCCTATTCTTTTCATGCTTATCCTTTTAACCGGAGTGTTGTGTCCCTTTGCTCAAGCTCTTTCATTTTATCAGGTCTTTCATATCTTTTCAACCGAAGTGCTACCCGAATCGGTTCTTTCTTATTCCTCTTTCTTAACGGAGTGCTTTCAAATTTGCTCTTCTCCGTTGCTTTCTTTCTTTCATTTTGCTCAACCTTTTCAAGGTTCTTTGGACTCACTCGTTTGTCAAAGAAGCAACTTAGTTTTTACCTCTTCTCTTTCTCTTCCGTTTTCCCTCCCGTGCCATTCTAGATCTCGGAACGAGATCCTCTCGTAGTGGTGGAGTGTTGTAACGCCCCGAGACAGATGTGCTAGGTGTCCTCAGGTTATTCGCTGTGGTTGTCTTGTCATTGCCTGCGTGTCATGCATTGCATATCATGTCATCATGTGCATTTCATTTGCATACATGTTCGTCTCATGCATCCGAGCATTTTCCCTGTTGTCCGTTTTGCAATCCGGCGCTCCTATGTCACCCGGTGTTCCATTCTACCTCTTTTCGTGTGCGGGTGTTAAATGTTTTCGGATTGAACTGAGACTTTTCATGTGGCCTTTGTTTACTACCGGTAGACCGCCTGTCAAATTTCATGCCATTTGGACTTCATTTGATACTTCAACGGTTAACCGAGGGACCGAAAAGGCCTCGTTTGTGTTGCAGCCCAACACCCCTCCAAAGTGGACCATAACCCACCTAAACCTCCTCCATCATCTCGGTCATTCGATCACGATCGCGTGGCCGAAAACCGCACCTCATTTGGACTCTCCTAACTCCCTCTACATATATATATATATATATGTGGCTCTCCCCAAAAATTCATGGTACAAACCCTAAAATCCTTCCCCTCGCGCCGCCGGACGCGTCCACGCGCCGCCCGAACATGTCCGCTCCGCCGGCCACCTCACCTCCACCAATCAGGGGCCGCCACATCGGCCATGCCGCATCTCCCCTCCAATCCCACCTCGCCATTTGGCAGCGCCTCCGCCGTCCCACCCGCGTGGCCCGCCGAGGCCCGTCTCCAGCCCCCATGGGCCCGAGCCGCCATCCTGCGCCGGGGTCCTCGCGCGCCGCCAGGGAGTCAGCGCCCCGCAGCCCGTCTTCTCCGCCATCGAGGCGCCATCGTCCCCGCCGTGAGCAACCCGTGCCTCGTCGCCTGTTCGCCGGATTGCCGCGGCCATGCCCTCGCCGCGCCGCCGCCGGTGTCTTCCGGTGCCGCCCTGCCTCACATCCGTCCGGTCTGGGCCGGCGCCGCCCAGATCCGGCGACCTCGACGCCGGATCCGGCCTCCCCTGTTCGCCGGAGCCACGGAGCTGCCCGCCATCGCTGGCGCCGCCGCGGGCATCTTCAACCTTCGGCCGGAACGACCCCGTTCACCCTCGGCCTGGACAGCGTCAACACCCGATCCAAACGCCGTGCCTCGCGCTTGGATCTCGTCGTCCCGCACCCCCTCATCCGCCGTTGACTTTTCCCGGATAGGTCCAAATTTCTTCTAAGTCCCCAGATCTGCTATGTTTTTATGCAATCTTTACCGCATCGTATCTCCACATTCGTAGCTCCGATTTGCGCGTGTAGCATATCCAAATGTTCGCCTCGACGAGTACATCATTTCATCTCATTGCATCATTTTCATTTGAGCTCATCTGGATGCCCGAAATGCTGTTGGAAAAGGGCTATGTGAGGAATTTGTCAGATCTGTTTCAGCAAATGACATTTTGTCATTTTTGCCATGATTAATGTGTGCATGATATGATCCTGAGATCTACATGTGTTTTTTATATGCCATGCCATCTTTACAGGGGTGTATGCCATGTATTTTTGTGATATTTGTGGTGACTAGCACAATCTTGCGAAGTAGAGTAATCGTTAATGCTGATTTCAGGGACTTAGAATTTCACTAAGTCCTTGTCCTGATATTGTTGTTATGCCATATGTTCATGTTGTTTCCTAGTGATCCGTGCCTCTTTTGAGGATGATCAGTAAGGATGTTTTGTTGGCAGATCGTTGACATGTTTAGCGATTTTGCCGAGGTTGTTGCTATTGATCCGTGCATGCTATGTTGTTGTTCTTGCCATGTATAGCTCCTATGCCATGTCTTCTTGATTAGTGTATGCTTAGTTTGTCATGCCATGCTCTGTAGTGAGTGCATCGAGCTCGTAACCATGCCTACTCGTTATCTGTTTTGCATGCTCCAGTTTTTCACTAAGTCTGAATCTGTTTATGTTTTTGCCATGTTCACATGCTTGCAATTGTATTTTCTGATCCCTTTTGGCTCAAGGTCACTAAGGGACTTTTGTTAAGTGCTTTGAGTAGCTTCATGCCATGCCTTGCTTTTACATGTTAAGTTCCTGTAGCTTGTAGTTCTCATGCTCTAAAGTGTGCTTCCTGATGATAAATTCCTGACTTGTGTTAATTTCACTAAGTCTGAAACCTGTTATCGTTTGCTCTTTTGCCATGCTTGTTTGGGCCTGTTAATGAGTGAAGTAGCCGTAGCTCAGTGTTCATCTTTTGTCAAGAATCATGAGTGGATCCCTGCCATGTACTTTGTTTCCATGTTTGAGTGTTGTAGCATATTTATCTTGATGCATTTAGAAGGCTACTTGCTGATTATCGCAGACCGGTGCCATATTTGTTCTACTTGCCATTTCCAAACCGTGCATCCGATTCCGGTGATCTTTATATCGATTTCAACCGAAATCACCTCACCTTTTCAGTGGTACTCTTGGATTTCCAAGTTGAGTCCAGGTTCTATCATTCCTTTCCAAATCATGCATATGCACCGCATACCGCATCCCGCATATCATACCATGTTCGTGTGTTGGTTGTTTAGTATGTTGTGTGCTTCTTTCCGGTGTCGCTTCTTCGGGTTGGTTCCGTTAACACCGCGTTTGTGAGGACCCGTTCGACTACGTCCGTTTGTCTTCTTCATGGACTCGTTCTTCTTCCTTGCGGGATTTCAGGCAAGATGACCATACCCTCGAAATCACTTCTATCTTTGCTTGCTAGATGCTTGCTCTTTTGATATGCCTATGCTGCGATACCTACCACTTGCTTATCATGCCTACCATATTATTGAGCCAAGCCTCTAACCCACCTTGTCCTAGCAAACCGTTGTTTGGCCATGTTACCGCTTTGCTCAACCCCTCTTATAGCATTGTTAGTTGCAGGTGAAGATTGGAGCTTGTTCCATGTTTGGAACATGGATATTTTGTTGGGATATCACAATATCTCTTATTTAATTAATGCATCTATATACTTGGTAAAGGGTGGAAGGCTCGGCCTTATGCCTGGTGTTTTGTTCCACTCTTGCCGCCCTAGTTTCCGTCATATCGGTGTTATGTTCCTGGATTTTGCGTTCCTTACGCGGTTGGGTTATAATGGGAACCCCTTGACAGTTCGCTCTGAATAAAACTCCTCTAGCAAGGCCCAACCTTGGTTTTACCATTCGCCACCTAGCCTTTTTCCCTTGGGAGTCGTGCATCCCGAGCGTCATCTTTATTTTTAACCCCCCAGGCCAGTGCTTGTCTAAGTGTTGGTCCAACCCAGAGCACCGTGCGGGGCCGTCCCTTGGCAACTTGGGTTACGTTGGCTCCCGTACGCTTAGCTTATCCGGTGTGCCCTGAGAACGAGATATGTGCAGCTCCTATCAGGATTTGTCGGCACAGCGGGTGGTCTTGCTGGACTTTTTTTACCATTGTCGAGGATGTCTTGTAACCGGGATGCCGAGTCTGATCGGATTGTCTTGGGAGAAGGAATATCCTTCATTGACCGTGAGAGCTTGTGATGGGCTAAGTTGGGACACCCCTACAGAGATTTGAACTTTCGAAAGCCACGCCCGCGGTTATGGGCATATGGGAATTTGTTAATGTCCGGTTGTAGAAAACCTGAAGTTGATCTTAATTAAAATACATCAACCGCGTGTGTTACCGTGATGGTCTCTTCTCGGCGGGGTCCGGGAAGTGAACACGGTGTTGGAGTTATGCTTGACGTAGGTTGTTCTAGGATCACTTCTTGATCATAGTTGTTCGACCGTGCTTTTGCCTTCCCTGCTCGCTCTCTTTTGCGAATAGGTTAGCCACCATATATGCTAGTCGATTGCTGCAGCTCCACCTCATACCTTTTACCTTACCTATGAGCTTAAATAGTCTTGATCGCGAGGGTGTGAGATTGCTGAGTCCCCGTGACTCACAATACTTCCAAAACCAGCTTGCAGGTGCCGTTGAACCGTCCAGATGACGCAACCAAGCTCAAGGAGGAGCTCGATGAAGATCTCGTTCTTTGTGTTGTTCCGTTTCCAGTTGATCAGTAGTGGAGCCCAGTCGGGACGATCGGGGATCTGTGTAGCATTTGGGGTACTCTTCTTTTATTTTGGGTTCCGTAGTCGGACCTTGATTGTATCTGGTTGATGTAATGCTTTATTCATGTATTGTGTGAAGTGGCGATTGTAAGCCAACTATGTATCTCTTTCCCTTATGTATTACATGGGTTGTGTGAAGATTACCTCACTTGCGACATTGCTTTCAATGCGGTTATGCCTCTAAGTCGTGCTTCGACACGTGGGAGATATAGCCGCATCGAGGGCGTTACAACTGCCCTACTAGCTCAACTCCCAGGCCCATCGACAAATGCACAGCTCAAACGCGCAGAGATAAATAATGATGACGTTCAAGTGAGTCCATCACGGATAGCTAAGTTGCCCGGTACCTCACTGCTTGTCATATAGTAGGAGAAACTAATCGTATTTCACGTTACCGAGTGTGCTCAGTGGACAATATATATAAGTAAAAAAGAGATGCAACAAGTGTACAACCTCTTTGGCGAAGCCATGTCGATCTCAGCGTGATTGGGTTGGTCGGTGAGGATGATCCGGCTGACTTGGCTGTCGGAGCAGGGGAAGAAGATCTTAGGCATCTTGAGATGGAGCCCGGGGTACTGCTCCGCTGTGATGGAGGGTTTCATCGTTGGAGCAGCTCCGATGAGTATTATGACGCCAAGGCTGAAGCAGGACAGGAGAGACAACGTTAACCTGAGTGGAATTCTAATAGCATCTCCAAGAGATGACATAAAATACATAACCACAAAGTGCTAGATGTAAAATACATCAGCCGCTCATCTCTGAACTTAACTGTCGAAACTGAACTTAACTGTCGAAACTGAACTTAACTGTCGAAACTGAATTTTGCTGTCGAAACTGAACGCACTAGAGGTGAGGCTACACGTCAGTCGACTGACTTTTTCATCTCTGGTCAGTCGATTTTCTAGCCGCTGGATACGAAATCAAGGGCCTATAGTTCATCCTCAACCTCCACCCTTTGAGCCGCCAGCCACCACTGGCCAAACAACCGCCCCTCGCCGCCCACGGCCGACGGTGCGCCGCCCCGCCCGCCCCAAAACCACTCCCCACCGCCGGTCCGCCGCCGCCCCGGCCATCCCTCTGGCGATCCCCACACCATTGCCCCACCACCGCCGGTGACGACTGCCCCACCCTGAACCCTAAGATAGGTAGTGGGGTACCTCTCCGACGAGCCCCCCTTCCTGTTGCGGATGGTTCTTCCTTAACTCTGGCGAGCCCCCCACCCCCTAAAAATCGACTGACCCAAAAGTCGATTCAGCCGACTGAAGTGTAGCTAAATCGGAGTAGCATCGCAAGCAAGAGAAAGTGCGAGAGCAGCAACACGAGCAGGAGAAATAGCAAGAGCAGACCTAGCAGGGGACCGAGAGCAAGAGCAGAGCAGCAGCACGAGCGAGAGCTAAAGCAACAGCAACTCCTACTGATGTGGACGTCGCCGCCAAGGGAGCGACGCCATGGAGGAAGTGGCTGGCGATGCCACCGTGGATGGAGCCGCACCGTGTCGGCTCGGGACCGAGCACTGGCAGCACCGTGAGATCAATTCAAGAAGAAAATGCAGCGATTAGTGTACAACCTCTTTGGTGGCGCCGATTAGGCCTCAGCTTCATCCGAGGAAATGGTAATGATGATGCTCTTACGGTGGTGCAGGTGAAGACGGCGGTGTGGGAATGGAGGTGGCGCGAAAGACGAGGGGAACGTCGGGGCAGCTCCTTGGAGGTGGAGGACGGGGTGGCTGAACCAGCGGGACGACGAGATCGATGACGGATCCTCATATGGTACGGTGGATGAGGGACGTCGAGGTGTTGCTATGGACGACGTCGTCGGGTAAGAGGCTCCGACTGGGTGGGGGACGGAGGAGGGCATGGGGCTTCGCGGGTTTTCACGCCTCGGTGTAGGAATGGGTGGGTGGATGGGATGGGAGTGGGGAACCATGGCGTAGGGACGCGCTTGTCCGAAATGTGGGGTAAGTTACAAAAGTACCCCCACGGATTTGACCTAGGCGGTTCTTTCGGTTCAGGGATGTCACAGGCATTTTGCGTGTTGGTATTTCACAGGAGGTGGGAGTTTTCGCGCGCGTTGTAATTTTGAAATAGCAAGGCGCGGGTTGAGATGGAGGGAGTTGTCGGAGCACAACGAGACAAAGATATATCTTAAATATTTCGGGGTAACAAGGCACGGGTTGAAATTTCCGGACAAGCCTAACGTGTACTGTACCAAATCAATTCATACTTCCCTCGACGAAAAAACAAAAACAAATCAATTCGCAGCACACAAGAGAGTCTAGTCCTGTGTACTGTACCAAATCAATTCACACTACAAATGTCATTCAAAACTTTGAATTGATGTTATGTTCAATTAAAATATTTCACTACGTGTATAATGCATGCAACCTGCTACTCAAATGAACGTTTTAGTGCATTCCAAACGTATATACTACCGCTTCAATATGAACTAAATTTGAATTTGTTTCTCTATTTGAATAAGATCTACAATAATGATTGTTGTGAATTCAAACCATTTGAATTCGTTTCTCTATTTTAATAAGATCTACAATCATCATTATTGTCAAGTTAAACCATTGTTTGTGTATTATCTTCACAGCACACCACATGATTACTCTCGAGTTAGATATGAACTATGTGTACTATATGAACTCGAACTAGATTTTTTGAATCTACTTTATGTTGTTTTCAAATCATAGTACATTTCAAGCTCTAGCTAGATCTTCATAATCTAAACCATGTCTCATATGTATAATGTGTTTATCACATAATGTATGGTGCCCCGCCCCCTACGCCTACAAGTATTTAGATGTGAGTTGCAAACACCACACATTACCATAAATTCAAATAAAATGTGAGATTGTTCGATATATAGTATTGTTTAGATTGTTTGATATTTAGTTGTAAGCTGCAATTGCCACACATTATCACAAATTCAAATAAAATGTGAGATTGTTTGATGTATAGTATGGTTTAGATTGTCCGACATTTAGCTGTGAGTTGCAAACGCCATGCATTATCACGTTATGGTATAACATGTGCAAAACCACAACACGCGTATCACCGCTATATTCATGCATGCATATGTTTATAACACTATGGTCTCCTATTCAAACATATGAATCCACTTTCATATCAAATTATGATCTTTGTTAGTCTCTTACACCCATAGAATCCTCTAACCTTTGTAGCTAGCACTAACTTTCTCTCATGCATGCACACCGGCACATGCCCTCCCCCTCCCTTAGCACTCTATCCATCGCGCATATTCATTTTTTTCTTTAGGTCATTCTCCACAGTCTCCACAACTCCTTTCCGACACACACTGATCGATAAACCTCTCCAGCGATGTCTGCCTACAACATACACACGCACCTTCCATCTCCTCCTTTCCGTGTCCATGCCTCGTGTCTCTCATACGGTCCCACACACGTGTAAAATCTCGCCCCTCTTTTCATCGATCTCACAACCGCACACTCCTCCCCATCTAGCTAGTAGCTCGGCCTCTCGCACCACCTCCTAGCTCCATTCTCTCTGTCTATCCGTCTCACTAGGCCTTATTTGCCTCTAACAAATGGGTGTACACCGACCGATCTCCCGCTATACATATAGCTAGCAAGGTCCTTATAACTCGTTTTCCCACGCGTCGATCAATCTACCTCATTAGTTATGTCTCTCCCTTCCTCCGACAAACAACAATTGATCTACTCATCTAGTTAGGTTTGCTTACCAAACACATGGTTCCCCTTCATCATCCATGCACGCGTCCCGATAGATCTATCACGCACAGGCACACACAGAAACACATCGCCACTCTTATTGATAATATTGCAGTTCTACCCTCAATTTGTCTAGTAGGCCTCTCCCACCATCTTCGAGAAGCAACTCCATCACCCATCCAGCACTCTACCCCTCTCCCTCTCTCTTCCTCTCACTCCCTCTCTCTCCCTTTCTCTCTCTCTCTCCTCTCTCTCCTCTCTCTCTCTCCCCTCTCTCTCTCTCTGTCCCAACCTATTTCCCGTCCTTCAGTTATGTATGGATGTCGACTGCTCTCCCTCAAGACATAGCTGGGTCTCTCCTTCTCAACACATATACGAGTCATTCTACCTCTCTAGTTAGGCCTCTGCCTCTGCCTCCCCTCCCCACACCCCACACACACCGATACATCGAGTGGTCTAGTCATGTCTCCCTGCCACACACAAACTTGCCCTGTGCCCTCTGACGTTCCGGTTGGTCAGTCGCCCTATATCTTTGACTTGCACACACATAATTTCGATGGCTCTCTTCATCAATCTCACACCCACCCACTTGATCCTCTCTTAGACTCTATCGATATCTATGACCCCTCCCTCTCTTCTTGTGGATCACTCCCTCTATATATGATATGGATAGGCCTCTATTTCACACACATTGCATGCAAAATTTTGTTTGAGATGTCATCGACACATATTCCCATAGATACATTCACGAAATCACCCCAAACAAAAAAACACTCACGAACGCACACGCCATTTGCCTAGGTTTGTATCTCTCTCACACACACCCACGTAGGTGGGGGACATGCACAAAGAGAAGAGGTGCACACACGATGCACGTACTCCCGTCTCTTTCCCAACCACACCCGCGCGGGTACACGGTGGAGCTCATTTCTGTATGAAAAGGCAGCCCACGTGGTAATTTGACACGTGTACTGGTTGTCCACTTGATGGAGGATCGTCTACCACGGGAGGACAAACAAATTGCGACTTGACGCATTATGTTAAAAAAGAGGCAAACCATGTGGGGCCTACCTTAGAGGCAAGGTTCTATACACTCGAGATGCTCTATACGTATTACTTTTGATGTGTCCTGTCAACTCGCAGAACGAGGAGAAGCTTGCTTACTACGCCGTCTCCCCCGCCCACGGCCGCGGTGGATCGCAGGATGAGGTGAAGCTTGCTTACTACTACTCATTGTACTATATTGGTATATTGGTCCCCATTGTATATTGTGTCAAATTTTGACTATATATTGAACTAACAAAACGTTCGTGCATGTTATTAAAAATTATATCATTGAAAACTATGTTGAAATACGAATCCAATGATATAATTTTTGTTGACATGCATTAACATTTTGTTAGCTAAATATTTGGTAAAAATTTGGCACGAACTACAAAGGTGACCTATAAACCAGGACGGAGGTAGTAGACTACGCCTTACGCCCGCTCCCTCGCCCATGCGTGCGGTGGCTCGCAGGACGAGGAGAAATTTTTACTACTCCCTCCGTTTACTCCTCGTTCCTACCTTGGTTAGAGAGATTATCATATTGTTTGGAATATATGTCCTTTAGTAGATTTCAATATGAACTACTAGTACATACTCCAAACACTGATGTATATAGACGTATTTTAGAGTGTACATTCACTCATTTTGCTCTGTATGTAGTCCATATTGAAACGGACGTAATAGTACGCACTCTCCCTCGTCCCTCACCCACGTGGTGGACGTGCAGCAATTCATTTGGTCTCATATAGCCAGAACGATATATACTGCAGTACTATTATTGCTTGACTTCCCGAAGAGACGAAGAGCCAATCGCAAGGTTAATATTTTGGAGATGCCAAGCGCAAGGTTTATAGGAGAATGAGTAGTAGGTGCCGCATCATTTATAAATAAAGTTTTTTTCTTCAATGGCACGCACGCAATATAAATAGGTTCATATGGAGAGAAAAGGAAACCGCTCCACTATATACATAGGCAAGACGAGCCTACACGGTTGCTTGCTAGGTTTTCTCTCTTCACACTCTCTCGCACAAAACGACTGTGGCCACATCTCTAACATCCCGGCGGATCACGCCCGCTGGGGGAAGGGGTGGGTGCTTAGTGTAGATGCGGCCGCCGTCGCCGACGGCGAAAACCCACTGTCGGCACGTCCCGATCAGGGATCCCCGCCGTTCTCTCTCACAAAGCCGGTGAGGTTGCCTTCGTCCCTTGCTCACTGCCGTGACGTGGGCAGTTTCCGCCTCCCGCTGCCCTCCTCTAGGTTGAGCTACGTCCCGACATCCCTCAGGTACAACTCCCTTTACAGCCGGCGTGCACCACTGCTCCAGTTGCCCACATCACTCCATGTGGATATTTCTCTACTTCTTTTCCCCGCACATACCTCTACTGGCTTGTATGTACTGTATTTGTGATGAGTTTATGTCTCATCAACTAGTCCCAGTAATCTTATTAATCACGCTTCTTCAATTTCTTTGCCACAGGGATGCTCATCTCGATTTTGGTGAAACTGCACAAAATGATCTGATGGTCAAAGGGTTGCAAACTTCATTTCTTCGGAAGCTCCAACGTTGCCAGCAAATTAAATACTGGTTAGGGTTTACGGTTCAGACTACCCACAATGGGAGTAACATAGGTAGTAACATCACACATATGTAGATAAAGTAGATGATGTGTCAAGCAATAAATGAAGAAAGAGAGGAAAGTAGTAACATAGCTAGTTACTAGTAGTATGAGTAACATCACACATATTAAGGCAAGATGTGTCTATAGCCTAATAAATGAAGTGGTGCATGTTATCACACATATGTTACTCCCCACTATAGAGGTTGTAACATAGACTAGTAACATGGGCATGTTACTAGTCTATGTTACTACCCATTGTGGCTAGTCTCAAGGGCTAGGGACTACATGGATCGTTTTTTCTTTAGCTGTCTTTGTTCCAAAATAAGTGTCAACTTTAGTAGTAGTACAAAGTTTGCATAAAGTTGAGACACTTATTTTGGAATGGAGGGAGTACATATTGGCTATGACCTGCCAATCATTGAGATGCAATATCATGCATGTTAGTCTCCTTTGTATTTGATGAAATGTTGCAACGGGCAACCTTGGACGCAAGATACATGAAACATAAGCTAGAAGCTTCATAGCATTGTACAAATTTATCTAGCTGATAAATTACAGTACATACTATACTAGTAGTAGTACTATGTAAAGAGTTAGGTGTCGCACGATGCCCAGCAAATATGGTGATAATGTGAGGTGGGCCATGTAATCACTGAGCCTGCGTGTTTTCACTGCCCTCACACTCCTCCACTATAAGAATGGAGAAAATTGTAATCTAGTAGTACCTCCTTTTGTCGAAAGCGTGGGACATCCAGCAATCCTACCACATCAGTAATAATGACCAATGAACCGTCAAATCACATAGACCCAGCAGTAAGTTGGACGGACGAAGCAACCATCACTCTTGAACCTGCTTCTCTCTTCAACGCAGGTGCCAGTGAGAGGTTGCATCCGCTCTACCCGGGCATGAATGCGGCACCGATTCTTTGGAGCGGCGCTGACCGTTTCGGGCGGGAAGCGCGCGTGGGTGATGGAGGGGCTTTGGGTGGGCCAGGCTGGTTAGGAGGGGGCGTGGCAGCGGTCCGCCTATCCCGACGGGACGCCCGTAAGAGGATGCACCGACCCTCGCGGCTAAATCGCACACTACACACTATCTTTTTGTAGGAGTAGGTCGATGTGTCGCTCTCTCTAACACACACATGCTGTTAAACACACACACACACGCACACACAGGTTCATAGAATAGGAATATCGTGCGAGTTACTTAGGGAGCGTTTGGATCCTTAGCAAGAACAGTTTATAGCCTAGCCGGGCAAGATTAGGCGTTTGGAACTAAGCAATGTAACCAAACGCTTACACTGCCTTGTTATCTCCCTCGGAAACCCAATGCATGGAGCGCAACTACGTGTTGATCAGTCAAGAAATCAAAGTTGGCTTGCATGCGAGTTAATACGTGGCCCTGCATGGTAGCTAAAACGACATCTCTTTGTTGTTGGGATTAATTGTTGCGTTTAGAGACAGAAATCAGGGCTTTGATTGGAGGAAGGACCGGTCAAGTTTCTCCTTCTCCTCCAATCTGCTTGCACCTTGGTCCCGCCGCACCCTCTAACATGACTGATTACACCTAGACAGAGGGAGTAGTATGAGATACGGTGGCACACTGACTTAGGTCGAATACAAGTGCCCAAAATTGTGTGCATGTTATAATAAGGATTCGCTTAAAATAGTACATGAGCGAACAAAGGGATCAATTGGATAGTGTTCACGAGTAGTAGCAAGATGTGTGAGGTAAGATACACCGCTGGCGCTTTTAATTTTTCTTATTAATTTGTTTGTTTCACCCTCTGACTAGTGGGACCCAACGTACTACGTGGAGAGAGGTAAGGTGACTAAGGCTGCATTATTTTTGTACTACCAACATGCTTTAAATCCCCAAAGACCTTACCAACAAAGCCACATGACACAATTATGATTTAAATCCCAATGACTCGCATGCAAAAAAAACACGGCATGCTTGTCACACGAATGCAGGAATGTATAAAAGGTTATTTTCCTCTCGTTGAACATAACGGGAGGGTGGTGTAGCTGGTTAGCCTGTTCGCTCATCAAACTTGAGGTCTTGGGTTGGATAACTACACTTGAGCATAATTTTGTTGTTGTTCGACTTCTTTCTTCCACCCAATGACAGGTAGGCCCCGCATGACGGAGAGAGAGAAAGTGATCTGGGGCGGTGCCAGGAGGATTCTTTGACTGGTCAAAATGGATGGATATGAAGCTATACGATCTCGTAGTGACCGTATAATCAACTCATCACGTATACGCTGCAGCCTCGGTGCTTGTTTTCTAGGGTTTGCACTCTTCACACTCTCTCTCCAGTATATATATACACGCTGGAGCCTCAGCGCTTGTAGTTGCTCTCTTCACACACTCTCACCCTCTCCAGATCCAAACAAGGCTTTGTTGTGCTCTCTCTCTTCCCTCACTGCTGGTCAAAGAGCCGCCAGGATTCGTCCACCGGGAAGGGAAGGAGGCTTAACGCTGTCGCCCTCAGCGAGGGAGGGAATCCACCACCGGCGTAGCTGTTGTCTTTCACTCAACGGCGGCGCGGGAGGGCCTACGGCCCCTTCTTCCTCGCTGCCGTACGTAGTGTGGGCCGAACAGCCTCCGGTCTCCCACCGAACCACACCCCAAGAACCTTACGGTATAATTTACTTATTCCACATGCATTGCTCTAGCTGCATGTGGGATTTTTCCGCTTCTACACTCGAGTCTAGGTGTTGGATCAAACAGGAAAGTAGTGGGGAAAGTTGTATAGCATGAATCTAGGACGTGGTTCAAAGAGGAAAGGAATGGGGGAAAGTAGTGGGGAAAGTTGTATAGCATGAACCTAGGACGTGGTTCAAAAAGGAACGGAAGGGGGGAAAGTAGCGGGGAAAGTTGTATAGCATGAATCTAAGACGTGGTTCAAAGAGGAAAGGAATGGGGGAACGTAGTGGGGAAAGTTGTATAGCATGAATCTAGGACGTGGTTCAAAGAGGAAAGGAAGGGGGGAAAGTACTAGTACAGACTGGCTATCTAGCACCTACATTGGTCAAAAAGGGAAACCAATGAAAAACGCAGTACGCACATCTGTAACGAACTGATCTTTTTGTTTTGGGGGACAAGGCTGTAGAGTTTGAGCATGACTAGATTTGGTGTGTTCACATAGGGAAAGGTGTCTAAAGAGAACAAAACTGGGACCAACACAAATATGCTCCTTGGTTGTTTGTTCTTTGTTGCAATAGACTGTGCATCACCCCTTCATACATTGATAGATGTACATGGTGCTGGTGCGTCCACTGTCCCGTGCAACTCTTTAGCTGTTGTTAATCTAAGGCCCTGTTTGGTTAAAAAGTCCCTAGTCCCTACCTACTTGGTTCCAGGGACTAAACATGGACTAGAGGTTATTAAATAACATGCTAAAAGACCATGTTACCCCTAGTAATGAACTAATAGAGACAAGGTGCGATGCGGGGCAGGGGCAACTGTTGGAAAAAGTCTCAAAAAGACTCTCCCTCGGGGTCTTCTTTCTTTAGTCCCAAATGCCTAGTTTTAGTCCCTAAAAGTCCCTCCTATTTGGTTTAGATGGGACTGACAAGGACTTTTTTTAGTCCCTACACCAAAAAGTCCCTGTAAACAAACACCCTCTAATAATGCCGCTGGAAAATTGATGCAATGCCACAGTTAAAAGCAAATTACATGTTTAACGAATTTTATTGTTAATATAATCTCTCTGTTAATATTAATCAATGCCACCGTTTGAGAAATGCTACTGTCTTGCTTTCTTTCCCATTTAGATACATTAGATGCTTCTTTTTGTTGGCTTCTGTGTCATCCACCGTTATTGACCACTAGTTGTTTCCTTTGCACCTTTGTGTAAACAGGGTTATCTACTTCACCTCATTGCTATTGTGACCTTTTGTTGCACTGCACAAAACACTTTTGTTTTAAGAGTGTTTTGTGTAGTTCAACCAAAATGTCACACCGACAATGTTGCTTGATTGCTTGATCTTAGTTGAACTGCACAAGAGGAGATCTTACTTCCTATCCGTGTTGGCAAATTTTGTTCAGATCTTATTCTTGTGAGTTGTTTGAGTTCCGCGTCATGAGAGGTCAGTACTAGATTTATTTCACATGATTGTGCAGTGTGCTTTCATATGCTGTGCTACTTGTAAGGTAATGTTGCTTGATTTTAGTGACCTGCACAAATGGAGACAAGACTTCCAATCTGTATGTGCACCGTAAAATCCCATTGAGGTAAGATAAGGATATTTCACAACTATTGGCCTGTATTTTGCCACTTTCATTAGAAAATTAATGTCATTGTTTAGTGCTATACATGTGCTCCCTAATTGACATGCCAAATCTTACATTGAAGGCGAAGCTTGTCTGTTATTGAACCAAGTGATGAAGGGGAAGAACAAGCGGAAGAAAAACAAAAATCAACTCCCGGTGCTGTAATGAAGCACTGGAACTGTGATGACACAAGTAATGATATAGTTTTGCATCTTAATTTATTGCTATGGCTGGAATGAGCAATTGTTTTGCCATTGATTTGATGCACTCTTAATGTAATATGTAATTATCTCTACTTGTTCAAACTGGGATCTTCTTTGAAGATACCATATATTTTAGTGGAGCTGCACAAGAAGATGTTGAAAACATTAAACTAATCGAGGAGTATATAGTAAGCATGGCAACCACAGTAGATAACAACAGATGGTTCCGGAGAAGTGCGTGATCTGTATGCTCTACACAATAAGCCTCCTAACAAAGGTTGGTACTCGTCCACGGATTTCATCCATATGATTGACTTTGTCATCTCTATTGATGTTGTGCTACTGTTTAGATACTGTCATGAGAAAGTGGTATTGTCCTTGAGAAGTGCTTCATTTGTGCTGTTTTAAATATTTCCTTTCCTTTTTTCCAAGCAAAAAGAGATGCTAGCATTTAGTTGTCCTCTTGTCTTTGCACAACATGATCATCCTCCTCTGAAGAAGAATATGGAGTACGTGAAGTGGCTAGTTCCGGTTATGCCAGGATGAAGAAGCCCTGTCTATCTTCTCATTAGAAGGAGCAGTTGAAGGATGGTTACATTACTCCCCACAAGACCAAACTAACTTTAGCTCAGAAGGACTGACATATGTCCATCTTTTTGCTGTGATGCGCAAGTACAATGCTGTTCTAGGATTCTTTTCGGTGAATTCCATTTTTTAGAAGTGTGCTCTACATGGACCATGTAGGTGCCTGTTCAAACTATCAATTCATAGTACAATTTGCTTTATACTAATCACTTTTTTTGTATTTGTGCAAACAGGGGTGCTCAGCTTAATTTCAATGGGAACTGGACAAAATGTTTATGAATACATCGAATCATTCATTTCCACCACAAGAAAGGAGGTGCCCACATGTTCAAGGTGTTGCAACATATAAGGGAGAAATCATACAAGCTACGCGTGAATTTAGTTGATTTTGGTGGAAATGCACAAAAAGAACAACTGGTTTATTTAGCACGAGGTGCCATGTCAATGTCCGAACTGATGGCAAACCCTGACCATTCCACAAACGTAGGCATTTGATATTTTGGAATGGGAAAACCTTGTAAAAGTTTTCTCATTGATGTACGCAAAACAACAAGCTTTTGACATTTTGGAATGGGACAACCTTGTCAAATTTTGCTCATTGATGTTAGCAAGAAGACACGTGTTTGATATTTTTGAAAGGGACGCCCTTTGCTGTCAGTAGCGTCGATCTATTTTTCTTTATTCTTTAGTTGTGAAGTAAATATTGGCTCTGACATGTGAATCGCTGAGATGCATAATCATCGATTGTTTTGAATGTTCTCTATGAATTGCCAGGCATGTGTGTTTGATTGCAATGTACATGAATGCTAAAAAGCTGCTCAAACTCTTTGTACTCCGGACAAAGTAGAGATACTTTGACTGCAGATAAAACTTGTATGCAGACTAAAAAGGACCGGATGGGGTACATGTAAAACTGCTGCAAACGAGGTGATCACCCTGGGAATAATGCTAGTACGTTTTGTTTTGCATGTTCATCCAATGCCAGTGATACAAGAATTCGAACTAATTGAACTAAATTCATTCATGCACGGTCGAATTTCATTACATTTCATACATTCTTCAACTAAAAAGGGGTGCGCTGGAGGTATAATTAATTAACTGAAGCTACCCACCTGTTTCCGGCTGAGCCGAACATAAGCTTCTTCTCCAGCAAGCCAAACAAGAATGGCACAATTCTGCATTTAACAGCACGATGCCATCTAGAATGCAACAAGAAACTAAGCTACTGCACTCCAACATAGTAACAAAGCACATGGTAGTGATCTACTCAAGATGCTTGACAAAAGATGAACACTGAGCTACGGCTAAATCACACAATAGCAGGTTCAAACAAGCATGGCAAAAGTGCAAAAGATATCAGCTTCACAAACTTAGTGAAAATACTAATAAGTCAGGAATTAACATCAGGAAGCAATGTTTAGAGCAAGATATCAACGTGCTACATGAACATAACATAGAAAAAAAGGCATGGCATGAATCTACTCAAAGCATATAACAAAAGTACCTTACTGTCCATAAGCCAAAAGGGCACATAAAATATGATGGCACCCATGTAAACATAGCAAGTTTCGTTAACAGATTCAGACTTAGCAGAAAACTGGACATGGCATCAACAGAATTATGAAGGCGCGTTTGCGAGCTCGATGCACTCAACAGAAGGCATTGCATGTCAAACTAAGCATACACCCAGTAAGAACACATGTTCAAGAAGCGAAGAAAAGCAAGATAAAGCTCATAACATGCATGGATCAACTACAACAACCTTGGCAAAATTGATTAACACGTAAACAATCTGCTAGGAACATTTTATAGCAAAATTAGAGCAAGATTGAGTCATGCTAGGGTACTCCGTAAATGCAAACAGGGACATGGATGGATAGAGCATAACCATATGTCAAAATCATCCTTACTGAACATGCTCAAAAGAAGCATGGATCACTCTCTAGCAACATGAATACATGGCATTAAAATAACAGCAGGGAAATGACTTAGTGAAATTCTAAGTCCCTGAAATCAGCAATATCACGAGAGCTACTTTGCATGCTTGTGCTAGTCACCACATTGATCACAAAAATACATGGCATACACCCCTGTAAATATGGCATGGCATAGCCCAAAACACATGTAGAGGTCAAGTCCATAGGAAGCACACAATAATCATGGAAAAATGACAAATGCTCATAATCTGCTAAGAATCAGCACCTAACATTTTATAGCACTCTTGCAACAGTCATTAGGGCATCAAGATGGACTCAAACAAGCATGGTGCAATGGAACAAAATGAAGAGCACGTCCAGATGAACAATTTGATATATGTCACGCACAAAACGGAGCTACGGATGCAGAGTTATGGCATGATGAAAAGTGCTTCAGAAAGTAAATATTTGAGGACTTAGAAGATTTTTCGGGGTCAACCTAGTCTTCCAGATCCAGATCCGGGCGGCGCGGAGTTCGAGGATCACCGGAGAAGGGGTTCGCCGGAGCTCGGGGAGGAGATGGCCGGAGCTTGGAGAGGAGGTCTCCGGCGTGCTCACGCGGCAGAGGAGGCCGGCGACGGGAAGGCGGCGGCAACACACGACGCGAGGCGGCGGAGAGCGACGGGCGGCGGCCGGCGATGCGGGCGGCGAGCAGCCGGCGCTGGTGCTCCGGCGGCGGAGGAGCGGAGCTGCGGCAAGGCTCTCGGGGGCGCGGGTGCCAGGCGGCGGCGGGCGGCGACCCGGGCTGGGAGGGCCCCGCCTGGGCCCCGCCGGGCCGGCGCACGGGTGGCGGCGGCGAATCAGGAGGCGGCACGTGGCGGTGACGAGGAAGCTGGACACGTCCGTCAGTGGGGGGTTTTTGTCCGGCGGCGCGAGGGACTAGGTTAGGGTTTCGGGATCCGGAATTTGAGAGGGGTGCACATATTTATAGGTAGGGGGAGCTAGGAGAGTCCAAATGAGGTGCAGTTTTCAGCCACGCGATCGTAATCGACCGAGAGGATGGAGGGGGTTTGGATGGGTTTTGGGCTACTTTGAAGGGGTGTGGGGCTGCAACACACACGAGGCCTTTACGATTCCCCGGTTAACCGTGGAGTACAAACAGACTCCAAATGGCATGAAACTTGACAGGCGGTCTACCGGTGGTGTATCAAGGCCGCTTGGCAAATCTCGATCTATTCCGAGAAATTTTAACACCCACACACGAAAAGAGATAAAAGGGGGCACCGGAGGACGTAGGAGCGTCGGATCGCAAAACGGACAACGGGGAAAATGCTCGGATGCATGAGATGAACACGTATGCAAATGCGATGCTTATGATGACATGATATGAAATGCATGACATGGACAAAAGCAAAACAAAGACAAAAACCCAACCACGATGGAATATCATAACTTAGAGCCAAAAATGGCAAGAGTTGGAGTACAAATATAGTAAGTTACATCCGGGGTGTTACAACACTACACCACTACGAAAGGATCTCATCCCGAGATCTAGGACTGAAAGAACTCCAGATATTCGGAACGGAGGTGGTCCTCGCGTTCCCAGGTGGCTTCTCAGTCGGAATGATGTGACCAATTCACTTTCATGAATTTGATAGACTTGTTGCGAGTCTTGCGCTCAGTTTCTTCAAGAATAGCAACGGGATGCTCATGATAAGACATGTCTTCTTGGAGATCAATCTCTTCGAAGTTGATGGTGCGGTCAGGAGTCTTGAAACACTTGCGAAGCTGAGACACGTGAAACACATCATGCACATTTGCAAAGTTGGATGGAAGCTCAAGTTGATAGGTGAGGTCGCCTCTTTTGCCAATGATCTTGAAAGGACCCACGTATCTAGGGGCAAGCTTCCCTTTGATACCGAAGTGACGAGTACCTTTCATTGGAGAGACACAGAGGTAGACATGGTCTCCTATCTCGAAAGCCACGTCACGATGCTTGCTATCATAGTAACTCTTCTGACGCGATTGCGCGGCTTTGAGATTTTCACGAATGACTTTGCACATTTCTTCAGTCTCTGTGATCAAGTCATTGCCAAGAAGTTGGCGTTCACCAGTCTTTGACCAATTAAGAGGAGTACGACACTTTCTGCCCGAACTCGCTTGGAAGCTGTTGTTGTAGGAGAACTCGGCATATGGAATACAATCTTCCCACTTCATACCGAAGGAAATGACACAAGCCCTTAGCATATCTTCAAGAATTTGATTTACTCACTCGACTTGTCCACTGGTTTGAGGATGGAAGGCTGTGCTGAAGTGAATGTTTGTGCCCATGGCCTTCTGAAAGGAATCCCAGAACTTAGAAGTAAAGATGCTTCCACGATCTGAAGATATCAACTGCGGAATGCCGTGCGAAGAGACAATCCTGGAGGTATATAGCTCTGCCAACTGAGCTGCTGTGATAGATTCTTTGATAGGAAGAAAATGAGCCACTTTAGTGAGCTTGTCGATGACGACGAAGATAGCATCATTGCCATGCTTGGACTTGGGAAATCCAGTCACGGACTCCATCTCAATATGGTCAAACTTCCATTCTGGAATAGCAAGAGGTTGGAGGAGACTAGCTGGCCGTTGGTGTTCTTCTTTCACTCTTCTGCAGACATCACATTCATTCATGAACTGAGCAATTTCGCGCTTCATTCGAGTCCACCAATACGACTACTTGAGGTCATGGTACATCTTTGTACTTCCGGGATGAATAGATAGGAGTGAATTGTGAGCCTCGTTCATAATGACTTTATGAAGGTCACCCTTAGGAAAAACAATGCGATCCTTGAAGAATAGAGTATCTTTGTCATCAAGGCGATAGTACTTGTACTTGGGTTGGCTCTTGGCAATCCCATTCTTCACCATTGCATCAAGAAGTTGTGCCTCATGAATTTGATCTTCCAAAGTAGGAGAGACTTGGAGGTTGGCAAGGAATCCTTGAGGAACAACTTGGAGATTAAGTTTGCGGAAAGCTTCACAAAGATCCGGTTGGAAGGGCTTGAGAATCAAACTGTTGTAGTAAGCCTTCCTGCTCAAAGCGTCAGCAATGACATTGGCCTTGCCTGGAGTATATTCAATACTCGGATTATACTCTTGAATCATTTCGACCCAACGAGTCTGCCTGAGGTTGAGGTTGGGTTGAGTGAAGATGTACTTGAGGCTCTTATGATCAGTGAAGATGTCCACTTTCCTTCCCAACAAGAGATGTCTCCATGTTAAAAGAGCATGGACAACTGCCGCCAACTCGAGGTCATGAGTGGGGTAGTTCTTTTCGTTGGGCTTCAACTGGCGAGAGGTATAGGCCACAACTTTCTTCTCTTGCATTAACACAGCACCGAGACCTTGCAGGGAAGCATCACAGAAAACTTCGAATGGTTTGGATTCATCAGGAGGAGTCAGAACTGGAGCTGTGACTAACTTCTCTTTGAGGGTGTTGAAAGCGATGTCACATTCAGGCGTCCAGACATACTTCACATGCTTCTGGAGGAGGTTGGAAAGAGGCTTTGCAATCTTAGAGAAATTCTCAACGAATCTTCGACAATAGCTTGCAAGCCCAAGGAAACTGCGGAGCTGCTTCACATTCTGAGGCGGTTCCCAATTCACAATTGCAGACACCTTCTCAGGATTAACAGCTATGCCCTTGGCGGAGATGATATGCCCAAGGTAGAGAACCTCATCGAGCCAGCACTTTGAAAACTTTGCATAGAACTGATGTTCTCTGAGTTTGTCCAGCACCAATCTCAAATGCTTGGCATGATCCTCCTTGTTCTTGGAAAAGACCAAAATATCACCGAGATATACCAAGACGAAGTCATTTGTGTAGGGGTTGAAGATGAAGTTCATCATGCGAGAGAATGTTGGAGGAGCATTGACAAGGCCGAAAGACATGACAGTGTATTCATAGGAACAATAGCTTGTTCTGAATGCTGTCTTGGGGATATCTTGTTCACGAATGCGAATCTGATGATAGCCCATACGGAGGTCAAGCTTGGAGAATACTTGAGCACCCTTGAGTTGTTCGAATAGCTCATTGATGTTGGGAAGTGGATACTTGTTATTTATTGTATTCCTGTTCAATGGACGGTAGTCGACACAAAGTTGGTCCATGCCATCCTTCTTCTTGACAAAAAGAACACCACAACCCCATGGAGAAGAACTCGGTCAGATCAGACCCATACGCTCTTATATATCGAGTTGTTTCTTCAGCTCCTTCAACTCCTTTTGTCCAAGCTTGTGGGGACGTTTGCAAACAGGTTCCGTGTTAGGCTCAAGATCGATGACGAATTCAACTGGCCGGTGAGGAGGCATTCCTGGAAGCTCTTCTAGAAAGACATCTCTATATTCACAAATGACTGGAATCTGAGAGATGGCATTCAGCTCGCCCTTCTCATTGAGAGAAAACAGTCGAATGGTATCATCACGAGTGGCATAGATGATCACATCCTCAGACGAGTGTGTCAATTGAATCTGCCTGGCAGCACAATCAAGTTGAGCCTTGTTCTTAAAAAGCCAGTCCATGCCGAGAATTAGATCAATATCCAAGTTACCAAGAACAATTGGAGAAGACAGAAACTTATAGTCGCCCATCTTGATAGACACATCCAGAACCATGTAGCTTGTGTGCAAGCATTTACCCGGTGAGATAACTGCTAACGGACTAGGCAAATCTTGGAAAACCCACTCATGCTTAGATGCAAATGGTCTTGAGATGAAACTAAGTGATGCACCAGTGTCAAAAAGAACTTTTGCAGGAATATCATTAACAAGAAGGTTACCCATGATCACTTCTGAAGAGTCCTCTGCCTGAGTTGCGTTCATTATGTTGACCTTTGCAAACTTGGAATTATGCTTGACCACTGCATTGCTGGCAGATCTCACAGGAGGAGGAGGCGGAAGACACCTCTGGTTGAAGCATTTGTTTGCATAGTGCCCTTTCTGCTGACACTTGTTGCAAGTAACCTCTGAGAGCGGACGGTGATATGAAGCACTTGGCCTTGGAGCATGAGACGAAGCTTTGTTCTGATAGCCTGGGTTGGGTGGGTGGGAAGATCCATTGCCACCTTTACTCTTCTGCTGATAAGGCTGACGGAACAGAGGAGGAGGAGGCAACCAAAACTTTTGCTGCTTAGCTGCCACTTGAGTTGAAGAAGAAGAAGGAGTTGCATCCCTGACTCTCTTCTTAGAAGCATCGCACTTGAGCTGAGCAGCCTCTTGCTTTAGTGCCATGTTGTAGAACTCATTGTACTGTTTCGGCTCAAAAAGCACGAGAGCTAGTTGCAGATCTTCTCTGAGGCCACCTCTGAATTGATAAATCATGCTCTTGTCATCAGGGACGTCTTGTTTAGCAAAGTGAGTGAGCCTCTGAAATAGGATGTTGTATTGGTAAACAGACAAGCTGCCTTGCTTCAGGTTGCGGAACTCCTCATGCTTACTCTCAGCAACACTTTGAGGAATGTGGTGAGCTTTGAAGTCTCGGCGGAAATCATCCCAGGTAATCACACGACCTCCTCTGGAATCTTTGTATTGTTGATACCACTCAGCAGCTTGGTCTTTGAGTTGGAACAAAGCAAACTTGACAAAGTCCTCAGGCCTGGCATTGCTACACTCAAAATGTTTGCATATATCCACGAGCCAACCGTCAGCGTCTGGGGCGTCGACACAGTTACTGAAAGACTTTGGCTGGTTTGCGAGGAACTGGTTGAGGGTAGCAAATTGAGCTTGATTGTTGCCATGGCCTTGATTTCCTTGGTTGCGCTCTTGCAAGAGTTGCATAAGTATCTGTGTGTTGGCGTTGGTAGCGGCCATGATAGCTTGCCATGTCTCCGGAGGTGGAGGTGGTGGCGGTGGTTCCGGATTCTGACGCGTTGGAGGAGCCATCCTGAGGAGGTTGACATCCGTTAGCATCTTGACAGACATATATTCAAGCTGAATCAATGGATTGAAATTGCAACATATAGCCTTAACATTCGAACAAGAATGAACGAATGCATTCCTAAAGTAAATGATCACACTTCCATAAGTTGAGAAGCCACTTAGATAGAGGTAGATGAATAAAACAACAAGGTACGAATATGAACAAATAATTGGTAAGGATTACCCAATCACAAACCAAATATCTACGGGAAGAAATACTAGAGCTATAAGAATTCCCACCTATGAAACTCCCAAAACTTTCCTGTTATGCAATCAGATGTTGGGGATACAGGGGAAGCATAATATCTCACCCAAAACTAGCAAATCCTACATCCAGCTGTATCCATCCTTCAACACATAACCAAGAAACCTTCGGAAATCATTTACCTCAACCTTTGAAAAGCATCCGTTATACGAGTTATGGCAATACTCCCGAACTCCCGCCCCAGTACTGGGTGGCGTCGAGGTTATCTCACCAACAACTGCATAAAGGATATTTTCGATGTCGGCGAACTCAGGTATTCCAGAAGTGCAACGATAAAATTGTGACGACAACACCTCAGAGCTCAACTCCCCTGGACACTACCACAACCCCTAAATGCCAGGAGGCACCAAGAACAATGTTCTCGTCACAAAACCATCGGAACGATTCCAAGATACCCGCGTGATCCTAATTTTTTTAGTGAAAATTTGAGAAGAGAAGAGTCAAAACTCTACGTCAGGAGGCCTCAGCAGAGCGACGAAGGGACTGAGGAGTAAAAAGAATCTTACTCTCTGATATATATAATCCTATAAAACTCAAAACAGTTTTCTAGACTCAACAATGCCAACGATTCAATCAAGCAGGGGGCTCCTAAGTCGGGGAAGGCTCTGATTACCAACTTGTAACACCCACGATGGGGCTATATCTCCCACGTGTCGGAGCACGACTTAGAGGCATAACCGCATAGTAGGCATGTTGCAAGAGGGGTAATCTTTACACATCCCATGTACTGAATAAGAAAGAGATATAGAGTTGGCTTACAATCACCACTTCACGCAATACATAATATAGCATTACATCATCCAGAATACAATCAAGGTCTGACTACGAAACCAAAATAAAGAAAGACAACCCCAAATGCAATAGATCCCCGATCGCCCCAACTGGGCTCCACTACTGATCGTCTAGAAAGGAAACATAGTAACGTCCTGAATCCATGTCGAACTCCCACTTGAGTTCGGTCGCATCCCCTGTACTAGCATCATCGACACCTGTATCTGGTTTTGGAAGTAATCTATGAGTCACGGGGACTCAGCATCTCACACCCTCGCGATCAAGACTATTTAAGCTTATGGGTAGGAAAAGGTAGTGAGGTGGAACTGCAGCAAGCACTAGCATATATGGTGGCTAACTTACGGAAATGAGAGCGAGAAGAGAAGCAAAGCACGATCGAGAAGCTATAAAGATCAAGAAGTGATCCTAAAACTACTTACGTTCAAGCATAACACGAGACCGTGTTCTCTTCCCGGACTCTGCCGAAAAGAGACCATCACGGCTACACACGCTGTTGATTCATTTTAATTAAGTTAAGTGTCAAGTTCTCTACAACTTGATATTAAATAATTCCCATCTGCCCATAACCGCGGGCACGGCTTTTGAGAGTTCAAAACCCTGCAGGGGTGTCCCATCTTAGCCCATCACAAGCTCTCACAGTCAACGAAGGATATTCCTTCTCCCAGGACGACCCGATCAGACTCAGAATCCTGGTTACAAGACATCTCGACAATGGTAAAACAAGACCAGCAAAGCCACCCGAATGTGCCGACAAATCCCGATAGGAGCTGCACATATCTCGTTCTCAGGGCACACCGGATTGTCCAAACTTCCGGTAGGCCAACCCATAGTTGCCCCTGGTGGCCACCGGTGGCTGACAATTTGGACCAACACTCAGAGCAGCACTGGCCCGGGGGTTTAAAATAAAGATGACCCTTGAGTCCGCGGAGCCCAAGGGAAAAAGGCTTAGGTGGGAAATGGTAAAACCAAGGTTGGGCCTTGCTGGAGGAGTTTTATTCAAGGCGAACTGTCAAGGGGTTCCCATTATAACCCAACCGCGTAAGGAACGCAAAATCAAGGAACATAACACCGGTATGACGGAAACTAGGGCGGCAAGAGTGGAACAAAACACCAGGCATAAGGTCGAGCCTTCCACCCTGTACCAAGTATATAGGTGCATTAAAGTAAACAAGATATAATAGTAATGATATCCCAACAATAATCATGTTCCAAGAAGGAACAAACTCCATCTTCACCTGCAACTAGCAACGCTATAAGAGGGGCTGAGCAAAGCGGTAACATAGCCAAACAATGGTTTGCTACGACGAGGTGGGTTAGAGGTTTGACATGGCAATATGGGAGGCATGATATAGAAAATGGTAGGTATCGCGGCATAGCAAAAGAGCGAGCAACTAGCAAGCAAAGATAGAAGTGATTTCGAGGGTATGGTCATCTTGCCTGCAAAGTTCTCCGAGTTGACATAAGCTTGATCCTCGTAAGCGTACTCAACTGGTTCCTCAATCACGAACTCGTCTCCCGGCTCTACCCAAGGCAAGAACACAAGCAAAGGAAACCACAGTCAACCACGGTGCAATGCGCAAGCAACATGATGCAAAACATGGCATGATATGCGGAAGGAAAAGATTGAACCAGGCCTCAAATTGGAAAACCAAGTACACCGCTGGAAAGATGAGTTGATTTCGGTCAAAATCGATATAAAGATCACCGGAATCGGATGCACGGTTTGCAAATGGCAAGCCAAACAAGAATGGCACAATTCTGCGATTAACAGCATGATGCCATCTAGAATGCAACAAGAAACTAAACTACTGCACTCCAACATAGTAACAAAGCACATGGTAGTGATCTACTTAAGATGCTTGACAAAAGATGAACACTGAGCTACGGCTAAATCACACAATAGCAGGTTCAAACAAGCATGGCAAAAGTGCAAAAGATATCAGCTTCACAGGCTTAGTGAAAATACTAACAAGTCAGGAATTAACATCAGGAAGCAATGTTTAGAGCAAGATATCAACGTGCTACAGGAACATAACATAGCAAAAAAAGGCATGACATGAATCTACTCAAAACATATAACAAAAGTACCTTACTGGCCATAAGCCAAAAGGGCACATAAAATATGATGGCACCCATGTAAACATAGCATGTTTCGTTAACAGATTCAGACTTAGCAGAAAACTGGACATGGCATCAACAGAATTATGAAGGCGCGTTTGCGAGCTCGATGCACTCAACACAAGGCATTGCATGTCAAACTAAGCATACACCCAGTAAGAAGACATGTTCAAGAAGCAAAGAAAAGCAAGATAAAGCTCATAGCATGCATGGATCAACTACAACAACCTTGGCAAAATTGATTAACACGTAAACAATCTGCCAGGAACATTTTATAGCAAAATTAGAGCAAGATTGAGTCATGCTAGGGTACTCCGTAAATGCAAACAGGGACATGGATGGATAGAGCATAACCATATGTCAAAATCATCCTTACTGAACATGCTCAAAAGAAGCATGGATCACTCTCTAGCAACATGAATACATGGCATTAAAATAACAGCAGGGAAATGACTTAGTGAAATTCTAAGTCCCTGAAATCAGCAATATCACGAGAGCTACTATGCATGCTTGATCTAGTCACCACATTGATCAAAAAATAAATGGCATACACCCCTGTAAATATGGCATGGCATAGCCCAAAACACATGTAGAGCTCAAGTCCATAGGAAGCATACAATAATCATGGAAAAATGACAAATGCTCATAATCTGCTAAGAATCAGCACCTAACATTTTATAGCACTCTTGCAACAGTCATTAGGGCATCAAGATGGACTCAAACAAGCATGGTGCAATGGAACAAAATGAAGAGCACATCCAGATGAACAATTTGATATATGTCACGCACAAAACAGAGCTATGGATGCAGTGTTATGGCATGATGAAAAGTGCTTCAGAAAGTAAATATTTGAGGACTTGGAAGATTTTTCGGGGTCAACCTAGTCTTCCAGATCCAGATCCGGGCGGCGCGGAGTTCGAGGATCACCGGAGAAGGGGTTCGCCGGAGCTCGGGGAGGAGATGGCCGGAGCTTGGAGAGAAGGTCTCCGTCGTGCTCGGGCGGCGGAGGAGGCCGGCAATGGGGAGGCGGCGGTGACACACGACGCGAGGCGGCCGAAAGCGACGGGCGGCGGCCGGCGATGCGGGCAGCGAGCGGCCGACGCTGGTGCTCCGGCGGCGGAGGAGCGGAGCTGCGGCAAGGCTCTCGGGGGCGCGGGTGCCAGGCGGCGGCGGGCGGCGGGCCGACGCGCGGGTGTCGGCGGCGAATCAGGAGGCGACACGTGGTGGCGACGAGGAAGCTGGACACGTCCGGCGGTGGGGGTTTTTGTTCGGCGGCGCGAGGGACTAGGTTAGGGTTTTGGGATCCGGAATTTGAGATGGGTGCACATATTTATAGGTAGGGGGAGCTAGGAGAGTCCAAATGAGGTGCGGTTTTCGGCCATGCGATCGTGATCGAACGACCGAGAGGATGGAGGGGATTTGGATGGGTTTTGGGCCACTTTGAAGGGGTGTTGGGCTGCAACACACACGAGGCCTTTACGGTTCCCCGGTTAATCGTTGGAGTATCAAACAGACTCCAAATGGCATGAAACTTGACAGCTGGTCTACCGGTGGTGTACCAAGGCCGCTTGGCAAATCTCGGTCCATTCCGAGAAAGTTTAACACCCACACACGAAAAGAGACAAAAGGGGGCGCCGGAGGAGGTAGGAGCGTCAGATCGCAAAACGGACAACGGGGAAAATGCTCGGATGCATGAGATGAACACGTATGCAAATGCGATGCACATGATGACATGATATGAAATGCATGACATGGACAAAAGCAAAACGAAGACAAAAACCCAACCACAAGGGAATATCATAACTTAGAGCCGAAAATTGCAAGAGTTGGGGTACAAATATAGTAAGTTACATCCGGGGTGTTACTACACTCCACCACTACGAAAGGATCTTGTCCCGAGATCTAGGACTGAAAGAACTCCGGATATTCGGAATGGAGGTGGTCCTCGCGTTCCTAGGTGGCTTCTCGGTCGGAATGATGTGACCACTTCACTTTCAGGAATTTGATAGACATGTTGCAAGTCTTGCACTCAGTTTCTTCAAGAATAGCAACAGGATGCTCATGATAAGACAGGTCTTCTTGGAGATCAATCTCTTCGAAGTTGATGGTGCAGTCAGGAGTCTTGAGACACTTGCGAAGCTGAGACACGTGAAATACGTCGTGCACATTTGCAAAGTTGGATGGAAGCTCAAGTTGATAGGCAAAGTCGCCTCCTTTGCCAATGATCTTGAAAGGACCCACGTATCTAGGGGCAAGCTTCCCTTTGATACCGAATCGACGAGTACCTTTCATTGGATAGACGCAAAGGTAGACATGGTCTCCTATCTCGAAAGCCAGGTCACGATGCTTGCTATCATAGTAACTCTTCTGATGCGATTGCGCGGCTTTGAGATTTTCACAAATGACTTTCCACATTTCTTCAACCTCTGTGATCAATTCATTGCCAAGAAGTTGGCGTTCACCAGTCTCTGACCAATTAAGAGAAGTACGGCACTTTCTGCCCGAACTCGCTTGGAAGCTGTTGTCGTAGGAGAACTCGGCATATGGAAGACAATCTTCCCACTCCATACCGAAGGAAATGACACAAGCCCTGAGCATATCTTCAAGAATTTGATTTACTCGCTCAACTTGTCCACTGGTTTGAGGATGGAAGGTTGTTAGAAGCGAATGTCTGTGCCCATCCTGGAGGTATATAGAACTGCCAACTGAGCTGCTGTGATAGATTCTTTGATAGGAAGAAAATGAGCCACTTTACTGAGCTTGTCGCTAACGACGAAGATAGCATCATTGCCATGCTTGGACTTGGGAAATCCAGTCATGAAGTCCATCTCAATATGGTCAAACTTCCATTCTGGAATAGCAAGAGGTTGGAGGAGACTAGCTGGCCATTGGTGTTCTGCTTTCACTCTTCTACAGACATCACATTCATTCACGAACTGAGCAATTTCGTGCTTCATTCGAGTCCACCAATACGACTGCTTGAGGTCATGGTACATCTTTGTACTTCCAGGATGAATAGATAGGAGTGAATTGTGAGCCTCGTTCATAATGACTTTATGAAGGTCACCCTGAGGAAAAACAATGCGATCCTCAAAGAATAGAGTATCTTTGTCATCAAGGTGATAGCACTTGTACTTGGGCTGGCTCTTGGCAATCCCATTCTTCACCATTGCATCAAGAAGTTGTGCCTCACGAATTTGATCTTCCAAAGTAGGAGAGACTTGGAGGTTGGCAAGGGATCCTTGAGGAACAACTTGGAGATTAAGTTTGCGGAAGGCTTCACAAAGATCCGGTTGGAAGGGCTTGAGAATCAAACTGTTGCAGTAAGCCTTCCTGCTCAAGGCGTCAACAATGACATTGGCCTTGCCTAGAGTATATTCAATACTCAGATTATACTCTTGAATCATTTTGCCAACGAGTCTGCCTGAGGTTGAGGTTGGGTTGAGTGAAGATGTACTTAAGGCTCTTATGATCAGTGAAGATGTCCACTTTCCTTCCCAACAAGAGATGTCTCCATGTTAAAAGAGCATGGACAACTGCCGCCAACTCGAGGTCATGAGTGGGGTAGTTCTTTTCATTGGGCTTCAACTGGCGAGAGGTATAGGCCACAACTTTCTTCTCTTGCATTAACACAGCACCGAGACCTTGGAGGGAAGCATCACAGAAAACTTTGAATGGTTTGGATTCATCAGGAGGAGTCAGAACTGGAGCTGTGACTAACTTCTCTTTGAGGGTGTTGAAAGTGATGTCACATTCAGGCATCCAAACATACTTCACATGCTTCTGGAAGAGGTTTGAAAGAGGCTTTGCAATCTTAGAGAAATTCTCAACGAATCTTCGACAATAGCTTGCAAGCCCAAGGAAACTACGGAGCTGCTTCACATTCCGAGGCGGTTCCCAATTCACAATTGCAGACACCTTCTCAGGATTAACATCTATGCCCTTGGTAGAGATGATATGCCCAAGGTAGAGAACCTCATCGAGCCAAAACTCGCATTTTGAAAACTTCGCATAGAACTGATGTTCTCTGAGTTTGTCCAACACCAATCTCGAATGCTTGGCATGATCCTCTTTGTTCTTGGAAAAGACCAAAATATCATCGAGATATACCAAGACGAAGTCATTTGTGTAGGGGTTGAAGATGAAGTTCATCATGCGAGAGAATGCTGGAGGAGCATTGACAAGGCCGAAAGACATGACAGTGTATTCATAGGAACCATAGCTTGTTCTGAATGTTGTCTTGGGGATATCTTGTTCACGAATGCGAATCTGATGATAGCCCATACGGAGGTCAAGCTTGGAGAATACTTGAGCACCCTTGAGTTGTTCGAATAGCTCATTGATGTTGGGAAGTGGATACTTGTTCTTTATTGTCTTCTTATTCAATGGACGGTAGTCGACACAAAGTCGGTCTGTGCCATCCTTCTTCTTGACAAAAAGAACACCAACCCCATGGAGAAGAACTCAGTCGGATCAGACCCATACGCTCTTGTATATCGAGTTGTTTCTTCAGCTCCTTCAACTCTTCTGGTTCAAGCTTGTAAGGATGTTTGCAAACAGGTTCCGTGCCAGGCTCAAGATCGATGACGAATTCAACTGGCCGGTGAGGACGCATTCCTGGAAGATCTTCTGGAAAGACATCTTGATATTCACAAACGACAGGAATCTGAGAGATGGCATTCAACTCGCCCTTCTCATTGAGAGAAAACAGCCGAATGGTATCATCACGAGTGGCATAGATGATCATATCCTCAGACGAGTGTGTCAATTGAATCTGCCTGGCAGCACAATCAAGTTGAGCCTTGTGCTTAGAAAGCCAGTCCATGACGAGAATTAGATCAATATCCAAGTTACCAAGAACAATTGGAGAAGACAGAAACTTATAGTCGCCCATCTTGATAGACACATCCGGAACCATGTAGCTTGCGTGCAAGCATTTACCTGGTGAGACAACTGCTAATGTACTAGGCAAATCTTGGAAAACCCACTCATGCTTAGATGCAAATGGTCTTGAGATGAAACTAAGTGATGCACCAGTGTCAAAAAGAACTTTTGCAGGAATATCATTAACATGAAGGTTACCCATGATCACTTCTGAAGAGTCCTCTGCCTGAGCTGCGTTCATCATGTTGACCTTTGCAAACTTGGAATTATGCTTGACCACTGCATTGCTGGCAGATCTCACAGGAGGAGGAGGCGGAAGACGCCTCTGGTTGAAGCATTTGTTTGCATAGTGCCCTTTTTGTTGATACCTCTTGCAAGTAACCTCTGAGAGCGGACGGTGATACAGAGCACTTAACCTTGGAGCATGAGACGAAGCTTTGTTCTGATAGCCTGGGTTGGGTGGGTGGGAAGATCCATTGCCACCTTTACTCTTCTACTGATAAGGCTGACGGAACGGAGGAGGAGGAGGCAACCAGAACTTTTGTTGCTTAGCTGCCACTTGAGTTGAAGAAGAAGAAGGAGTTGCATCCCTGACTCTCTTCTTAGAAGCATCACACTTGAGCTGAGAAGCCTCTTGCTTTAGTGCCATCTTGTAGAACGCATCATACTGTTTCAGCTCAAAAAGCACGAGAGCTAGTTGCAGATCTTCTCTGAGGCCACCTCTGAATTGATAAATCATGCTCTTCTCATCAGGGACATCTTGTTTAGCGAAGTGAGCGAGCCTCTGAAACAGGATGTTGTATTGGTAAACAGACAAGCTGCCTTGCTTCAGGTTGCGGAACTCCTCACGCTTACTCTCAGCAACACTTTGAGGAATGTGGTGAGATTTGAAGTCTCATCGGAAATCATCCCAGGTAATCACACGACCTCCTCTGGAATCTTTGTATTGTTGATACCACTCAGCAGCTTGGTCTTTGAGTTGGAACGAAGCAAACTTGACAAAGTCCTCAGGCCTGGCATTGCTACACTCAAAATGTTTGCATATATCCACGAGCCAATCGTCAGCGTCCGTGGCCTCGACACAGTTACTGAAAGACTTCGGCTGGTTTGCGAGGAACTGGTTGAGGGTAGCAAATTGAGCTTGATTGTTTCCATGGCCTTGATTTCCTTGGTTGTGCTCTTGCAAGAGTTGCATAAGCATCTGTGTGTTGGCATTGATAGCGGCCATGACAGCTTGCCATGCCTCCGGAGGTGGAGGTGGTGGTGATGGTTCCGGATTCTGACGCGTTGGAGGAGCCATCCTGAAGAGGTTGACATCCGTTAGCATCTTGACAGACATATATTCAAGCTGAATCAATGGATCGACATTGCAACATATAGCCTTAACATTCGAACAAGAATGAACGAATGCATTCCTAAAGTAAATGATCACACTTCCATAAGTTGAGAAACCACTTAGATAGAGGTAGATGAATAAAACAACAAGGTACGGATATGAACAAATAATTGGTAAGGAACTAAATATCTGCGGGAAGAAATACTAGAGCTACAAGAATTCCCACCTATGAAACTCCCGAAACTTTCCGGTTATGCAATCAGGTGTTGGGGATACAGGGGAGGCATAATATCTCACCCAAAACTAGCAAATCCTACATCCAGATGTATCCATCCTTCAACACATAACCAAGAAACCTTCGGAAATCATTTACCTCAACCTTCGAAAAGCATCCGTTATACGAGTTATGGCAATACTCCTGAACTCCCGCCCCAGTACTGGGTGACATCGAGGTTATCTCACCAACAACTGCATAAAGGAGATTTTCGATGTCGGCGAACTCAGGTATTCCAGAACTGCAACGATAAAATTGTGACGACAACAACTCTGAGCTCAACTCCCCGGGCCATTGCCACAACCCCTAAATGTTAGGAGGCACCAAGTACAATGTTCTTGTCACAGAACCATCGGAACAATTCCAAGATACCTGAGTGATCCTAAAAATTTGAGGACTTAGAAGATTTTTCGGGGTCAACCTAGTCTTCCAGATCCAGATCCGGGCGGCACGGAGTTCGAGGATCACCGGAGAAGGGGTTCGCCGGAGCTCGGGGAGGAGATGGCCGGAGCTTGGAGAGGAGGTCTCCGGCGCGCTCGGGCGGCGGAGGAGGTCGGCGACGGGGAGGCGGCAGCGACACACGACGCGGGGCGGCGGAGAGCGACGGCCGGCGGCCGGCAATGCGGGCAGCGAGCGGCCGGCGCTGGTGCTCCGACGGCGGAGGAGCGGAGCTACGGCAAGGCGCTCGGGGGTGCGGGGGCCTGGCGGCGGCGGGCGGCGACCCGGGCCGAGAGGGCCCTGCCTGGGCCCCGGTGGGCCGGCGCGCGGGTGGCGGGGCGGGGAAGTGGGCGCGGGGTGGCGGAGAATCAGGAGGCGACACATGGCGGCGGCGAGGAAGCTGGACTCGTCCGTCGGTGAGGGTTTTTGCCAGCGGCGCGAGGGACTAGGTTAGGGTTTTGGGATCCGGAATTTGAGAGGGGTGCACATATTTATAGGTAGGGGGAGCTAGGAGAGTCCAAATGAGGTGCGGTTTTCGGCCACGCAATCGTGGTCGAACGGCCGAGAGGATGGAGGGGGTTTGGATGGGTTTTGGGCCACTTTGAAGGGGTGTTGGGCTGCAACACACACGAGGCCTTTACGGTTCCCCGATTAACCGTTGAGTATCAAACAGACTCCAAATGGCACGAAACTTGACAGGCGGTCTACCGGTGGTGTAGCAAGGCCGCTTGGCAAATCTCGGTACATTCTAAGAAAGTTTAACACCCACACACGAAAAGAGAAAAAAGGGGGCGCCGGAGGACGTAGGAGCGTCGGATCGCAAAACGGACAACGGGGAAAATGCTCGGATGCATGAGATGAACACGTATGCAAATGTGATGCACATGATGACATGATATGAAATGCATGACATGGACAAAAGCAAAACAAAGACAAAAACCCCAACCACGAGGGAATATCATAACTTAGAGTCGAAAATGGCAAGAGTTGGAGTACAAATATAGTAAGTTACATCTGGGGTGTTACACCAGCAGCCGGACATGCTGGCTCCCCAGCGAGCTCACTGAGCTGAGCAACGACAATCAGACGATGGACGTACCTTCCGACTAGGAGCCGGCGCCACTGTCTAAGCCGGTTCATGCCATGTTCACCATAGAGCAGGTGCGGCCGCACTTCGACGCCCTAATGGCGGAAGAGCTAGCAGCACAGGAGGACCCGTGCTGCAACCTTCGTCTCGTCAAGGAGCACCGGTGAACAAGCGAACGACGATGCCGTCGCGGACATGTGGCCCTATGATCCTGGCTTCCCGAATGAGCAGTGGGCGCTGTATCAGACCATCCATAGGGCCCGCGAGGCCCTCTCCGTCGTCCTTTGAGTTGTTGTGCTCGCTGTGGCGCCGCTGTCTCACGTTGTCAAACGTGGACACGGGAAAAAAGTGCCCGACGGCCGTCGTGGACGGAAGTTGACGCGCGCCATGGAAAACTGGGCAAAACCATGTACGTGGCACACGCCGCGTACACGGACCCTTACACGAACCCGTGAACGGGCTGTACGTGGACACGGGAAAAAAGTGCCCGACGGCCGTCGTGGATGGAAGTTGACGCGCGCCATAGAAAACTGGGCAAAACCACGTACGTGGCACACGCCGCGTACACGGACCCTTACACGGACCCGTGAACGGGCTGTACGTGGACACGAGAAAAAAGTGCCCGACGGCCGTCGTGGACGGAAGTTGACGCGCGCCATGGAAAACTGGGCAAAACCACGTACGTGGCACACGCCGCGTACACGGACCCTTACACGGACCCGTGAACGGGCTGTACGTGGACACGGGAAAAAACTGGCGGACGGCCGTCGTGGACGGAAGTGGACGCGCGCCATGGAAAACTGGGCAAAACCACGTACGTGGCACACGCCGCGTACACGGACCCTTAGGTCAACAGACATGAGGAATGAGGAGATGACTTTACTTGGAGAGGATGACAGTGGGGACCCACCAGGGCCATAGCCGCATGTACGCAAGTGCCTCCTTATTATATACTACAACTGTAATTTTTTTTGCTTCCTCCTGGTTTCCTGACATCACGGTCCCACATCATTGTCAACCTATGTAGGCAATAAATGAGAGAATTGCGCAAGGAGCGGCCGACAGCTGGGACCAAGCAGCTCGAGCAGTATTTGTGTTTTTGAGGTGTGAGCACTGCAAAGTTTTTCTTGAGCGACGTTCTCATTTTTTAGACAAGAGCGATGTTTTCATTGTTGTTCAAAGGAGAGCAAGGTATTAACTGGGCGGGTTGTGGCCCGTCTAGCCCACGCCAGATATCCAATCCAGATATTAATTTTTTTCAAGCTGAAAATGGCTAGCCCAGCTATACTTTTTTTGAGGAATACCCAGGCAAGGTCAACTTGTTATTTTCCGCCGCACTGGGCTGCAAATCTTTCCTGGGAGGGATGCATTAGGCTTAACAAGAAAATGGGCTTTATGAAATAATAAATGGGATGTAATTATAAAAACTGGGCTGTAACTAAAAAACCGCACCAAACACGTAATTAGTTTGTAAAATATTATTTTTGGAGTTTGAAAATTTTAATTTCATTAATTGTTGCGCGCGCAATGTTTTATTGTATTTTTACGTAAGACAAATTTATATTGAAATTGTATTTAATCCGACTAGAAATTTCGGGATAAAAATATTTCGGATCCCATCAAAATGTGGGAAATTTTATTGAATTCTATTTTGAATGGTTGGTTGAAATTATTAATCGTTGTCCTAGCTAGAAAATGGGCTGTACTTTGAAGAAATTGTAAATGGGCTGTAGTAAATTCTATTAGAATTCAAAAATGGGCTGTACATTCTTAGAAATCTCAAATGGGCTATAAGTTCTCTTCCACACACTTGTGGTCCTACTAAGTTGACGCGTCCCCTAAAAAAACAAGTTGACACGTATGCAAGGCTTTATCAACTTATAAGCAACACACGATTCTAGCAACAATGGCCGTTGGATGTCCACCCAACGGATGTCGTGCTTCTTCTTCAATCTCGGATATTCTAGCTTCACCCGTCCAAAAAATGATTCCTCCCCCTGACATCTGGGGCGCATCGTTTCGGAGGCTGACCCGTGGGCCTACTAAGTTGACGCGTACCAAGGGCTTTGTCAACTTAGTCAATATAAACGATTCTAGCTGCAGTTACCGTACGATGTCCATCCAACGGCCGTCGTGCTTCTTCAACCTCTGGTCTTCTTGCTCCAGCTGCCCAAAGCAGCGCCGGTCGTGTCGCCTGCTCCTGCCTCCCATGGCCGGCTGTGCTACCATGGAGGCCTCAAATCCCCCTACTACTCCCACCGCTAGCCAGGCCCTGCAGCGATGGCAGCCTCACACCACAACTGAACCAGTGAACCCTTGTACTCCTCTCCGCGTGGGCATCCACTGCCGCGTCTTCCCTGGCTCCGCGTTGTTCCCTTCCTAGGCCTCGTCGTCATCCACCGCCTTGGTTCTCTCGGCGCGACGTGGTCAACGTGGTCAATGAACGACTTCCATCGGAAGAGTACTGTACGTGGAGAGGTTGACAGCTGGGTCCACGACCACAGCAAGGAAGTGCCTCCTTATTACATGGAAAATAATGATTCGTCCACCTGACAGCAGGGACCCATCGGACGGGCCACTTCATTTCATAAAAAAACATTCCCCCCTGACTGCTAGGACCCACCAGCTACATCTTCGCACGCAAGGAAGTGCCTGAGAGTCAGGACCCACCTGGTCGAAGTGTACATAGCGTTGTCATTCTGGTCGCGAACATGTACGTACATACAATCGGTCTGTCTGCAGGCTGCAGCGATGAACCGTGGCCGTGTAAGGAAGGGCACATGTCGTAGTAGAGGCGCACACGTAGCATGTACACGTACGTACATCGGCCAGGGTGCAAGAAAGTAAATACGACCACGTACATACATATGGGCGGGGTCTCGAACGCCTACTCGCGCATACGTACGGCCAGGGCTCGTGTACATGGCTGTGGCTGGGTCGGAACGGAGAAACTGCGTCATCGTCGTGTTCATGGGGAGGCAACGGAATGCCTCGTGTTCATCGGGAGGCAACGGAACGCGTGTTGTTCATCGGGAGCCAACCGGCTTGGACGGAACAGCCGATGGAAACGAGGCCTAGCGTACCGCAGAACGGAGGAAATGGCCTTGTGTTCGATCGGCCACGGTCGAAACGGGATCATGTTCATCGGGAGGGGTCTGAGCATAGCCAAACTATATGATTTTGTAGGGATAACTTTCTTTGGCCATGTTATTTTGAGAAGACATGATTGCTTAGTTAGTATGCTTAAAGTATTATTATTATTTCTATGTCAATATTAAACTTTTATCTTGAATCTTTCAGATCTGAACATTCATGCCACAATAAAGAAAAATTACATTGAGAAATATGTTAGGAAGCATTCCACATAAAAAATTCTTTTTTATCATTTACCTACTCGAGGACGAGCAGGAATTAAGCTTGGGGATGCTTGATACGTCTCCAACGTATCTATAATTTTTGATTGCTCCATGCTATTATATTATCTATGTTGGATGTTATTGGGCTTATTTTTACACTTTTATTATATTTTTGGGACTAACCTATTAACCGGAGGCCCAGCCCAAATTGCTGTTTTTTTGCCTATTTTAGAGTTTCGCCGGAAAGGAATATCAAACGGAGTCCAAACGGAATGAAACCTTCGGGAGCGTTATTTTTGGAACAAACATGATCCAGGAGACTTGGAGTGGATGTCAAGCAATCAACGAGGCGGCCACGAGCCAGGGGGCGCGCCCACCCCCCTGGGCGCGCCCTCCACCCTCGTGGGCCCCTCGTTGCTCCACCGACGTACTTCTTCCTCCTATATATAACCACGTACCCCCCAAACATCCAGGAGCACCACGAAAACCTAATTCCACCGCCGCAACCTTCTGTACCCAAGGGATACCATCTTGGGGCCTTTTCCGGAGCTCCGCCGGAGGGGGCATTGATCATGGAGGGTGTCTACATCAACTCCATGGCCTCTCCGGTGATGTGTGAGTAGTTTACTTCAGACCTTCGGGTCCATAGCTAGTAGCTAGATGGCTTCTTCTCTCTCTTTGGATCTCAATAAAAAGTTCTCCTCGATTCTCTTGGAGATCTATTCGATGTAATCTTCTTTTGCGGTGTGTTTGTCGAGATCTGATGAATTGTTGGTTTATGATCAAGTTTATCTATGAAAAATATTTGCTTCTCTGAATTCTTTTATGTATGATTGGTTTATCTTTGAAAGTCTCTTAGAATTATCAGTTTGGTTTGGCCTACTAGATTGATCTTTCTTGCAATGGGAGAAGTGCTTAGCTTTGGGTTCAATCTTGCGGTGCTCGATCCCAGTGACAGAAAGGGAAACGACACGTATTGTATTGTTGCCATCAAGGATAAAAAGATGGGGTTTATATCATATTGCATGAGTTTATCCCTCTACATCATGTCATGTTGCTTAAGGCGTTACTCTGTTCTTATGAACTTGATACTCTAGACACATTCTGGATAGCGGTCGATGTGTGGAGTAATAGTAGTAGATGGAGAATTGTTTCGGTCTACTTGTCGCGGATGTGATGCCTATATACATGATCATGCCTAGATATTCTCATAATTATTCGCTTTTCTATCAATTGCTCGACAGTAATTTGTTCACCCACCGTAATACTTATGCTATCTTGAGAGAAGCCACTAGTGAAACATGTGGCCCCGGGGTCTATTTTCCATCATATTAATCTCCCATCAACAAGCTATTTCTGGCACTGTTTATTTTTCTTTATTTACTTTCAATCTATATAATAAAAATACGAAAAATATTTATCTTATTATTATCATCTTTATCAGATCTCACTCTTGCAAGTGGCCGTGAAGGGATTGACAACCCCTTTATCGCGTTGGTTGCGAGGTTCTTATTTGTTTGTGTAGGTATGAGGTGACTCATGCGTGGTCTCCTACTGGATTGATACCTTGGTTCTCAAAAACTGAGGGAAATACTTACGCTGCTTTACTGCTCCACCCTTTCCTCTTCAAGGGAAAACCCACGCAGTGCTCAAGACGTAGCACCTACCTTAATAAGCAGGAGCTTCTTGATGACCAGAATGAAGCCTGTCGCATTGTTCGACACTCTAAAGCCTATAAAGTTCATGAAGGCTATAGGTAAGTAGTTTTCTTTCCTAGCTTTTTAATACAAAGACCTTTCGTATTCTGTTGGTTGGGTTTTAATAAAGCACCATGGGGTTGTTGCCTCACAGTTTCCAGTCAAAAAAAGTTCACGAAGGTGAACTCTATAAGAAAAGTGCCGGAGTCCTTCAAAGATGCATCTCCGAAGAGGAGGGACGGCAGATCTTGACTGAAATACATGCTGGACTAGGTGGCCATCACGCCACAGCTCGGGCCCTCGTAAGCAAAGCCTTTCCTACAAGTTTCTTTTGGCCAATGGCCCGAGCAGACACACAAGCCCTTGTGCAACGCTGTGTCGAATGTCAGCTTTTCGCCAACCAAAGTCATATGCCGCCCACTGCCTTAAGAACAATCCCCATCACTTGGCCTTTTGCGGTCCGGGCACTAGATATGGCCGGGCCCCTTAAAGGAGGAAGCCACAAGAAGAAATATTTGCTGGTTATGGTGGATAAATTCACTAAGTGGATAGAGGCCAAACCAGTAAAAACGGCTGAAGTTGGGCTAGTGATCGACTTTTATATCTGGTTTGGTACACCGTTATGGTGTCCCGCACAACATCATCACTGACCTGATAATGAGGTGAAAACTTGGTGTGCTAACTTGGGCATTAAGCTCTATTACGCGTCCGTGTACCGCCCTCAAACAAACGGTCAGGTCGAACGAGCTACTGTCCTGATAATGAGCGGCATCAAACCAAGACTAGTGCGATCCCTACGGGATTCAGATAAACATTGGGTTGAGGAACTCGATTCCGTGCTCTAGGGACTACGAACTACGCCCAATCACACGACCGGATACACACATTTTTCATGGTGTACGGCGCATAGGCTATCTTGCCCTGCGACATTATTCATGACTCACCTCGAGTGCACATGTATGAAGAGGGACAAGCCGAGCTCGATCGGCAGGACGACCTAGACGGCCTTGAGGAGGAGTGTGATATTGCACGAGCCCGTTCTGCATTTGATCAACAACAGGCTCGGAGATACCTAAGCAGAGAAGTGCGGGCCAAGACTTATAATGTCAGCAAACTCATTTTACGCCTCCCAGAGAAGAAGAAGGACAAGCTCAAACCGAAATGAGAGGGGCCCTTCATTATAGATGAAGTTCTCACAGGAGGGGCCTATCGCCTTTGTAATGCATCGGATAATCGCCTCGAGCCGAATCCATGGAACGCTACTCGGCTCCGAAGATTCTACACATAAGTTCGGCCATGTTTCTTTTTGTTCCCTTTTTCTCCTCTTCATCTGATTTTGTTTTCTCATTTTTATACGTTTCCCAGGATATGTTCGGATAGGACGAACTCTCCAGGGGCACATATCTTTAAATGTATACACCCCATCAGGACTAGGGGCTTCTTTAACCGAAGCTTATTATTATTCAGGGCCTGGAGCTCACAATTCCTATGTCGTTTGTTTATATACCGCCTTTTGCCATTATATGCACCTCTATGACTTCAATTTTTGCCAAGCTGGGTTACCTCGCTCCTGTGTTTATACCCTACGTTCCTGATTGTTCGGCTAGGGCGTAAAGGGAGCACCTCTGTGATTGTTACAACCGGGTAATCCGGACCTGTACTTCAGACTGGGGAAGCCAAAAGCTAGCGTTCGTAAGAGAATAATTAGTCGGCAATCAAACGAGAGACTATTACATTCTTGTAACCCTTCAAAAAAAATGTGGGACAGTTTCCCCGTAATACGAATCAAAGCCCAGGCACGCATAATTAAAAGCATGCCAACCCAAGGAAAGGAACCCTTAACGGGACTATTCTCCTTGGAAGATGTTTCTTACATATGTAATATAATAGACCTCCCAAACAATTTTTTTGTTTGTTCGAGAACAATGACTAGGTTGCCTGGTTTCCAGACAAAATGAATGTTTCTTGCATTCCACAATAGTATCCAAAAACACTTCACCATTTTGGTTTGGAGATTAAAGCCGAAAGCCTGCGATGACAATTTCTCCACATGTTTGGTTGAAGATTCAGGATGATCATAAAGTACGTTAATACATTGAATCAAATGCCTATTCCTTATCTATTCCATCTATAAGACTGTCTAACCTACAGTCTTCTTGCGAATATTTCGCAGCTATCATTACTTGGTCCTACACCAAGTTCAATGGAATTTCTTACCCGTCTGGTCCCTGCGGTCCCACTCAGGCCATATGATTCGGGTCTAGCTTGGCAAAGCGTGTTTTCACCATCGCCCAGGCTTCTCGTGCGTCTTCACGGCAGGCGGATGTCTTCCATAGCTCAAAGCGGCGCTGGGCACCTTTGAACAGGCTTGCCAAACCCTCCATACTTTCTAGAGGGGTATCGGATGGCCATAAAGCCTTGGCCATACTCTTCATGGCTTTCCGGGCCCGCTCATGCACCATGGACAACTCCTTCAGCACGTCGCCTCAAAATCCGGATACTTCTTTTTCCAGCCGACCATTTAATAGACCTGCAACAACAGAATTATGCCATTCTAAAATGTGGACTAAACATGAGTCTCTTTGATGGTTTTATAAGTCATACCGAACATGTCGCCGTTCAACTTTTCATTTTCTTTTCGAGCGGCCGATAATTGAGTATTTAAGATCTCTATCTCTTCAGATTGTTTGTCTTTTTTCTCCTTGTGTTTCTCCTTCTTGGAAGTGCTCATTGTGGCCTTTTTCATTTCTGCCAGTTCGGCGGTGCGGCATTCAACTACGTCTAGTTTGTTTTCAGCTCCTGGGATAGCGCAGTGTTCTTCTCCTTGAGAACATGCAAGTCATATCAATCCTTAAATCGGTTGGCCTCACCGCTTCAAGTCTCGGGGGCTACTGGCATATGTCTATCAAAATTGCACAAACCCTTACCTATATATCCTTTGAGAATAGGTGAGTAACTCCGGCAAGTCCGTCGCGAGTGGCTCGAATATATGCATCCACCGAGCTGAGTGCGGTAAATTCCTGCTTAGAAAAGGCTGGAGCGCGCATGACCTTTTTCAGTCGATGATTATTCATTATGCTCTCCACTTCGGAATTCATGACAGATACGTCATCTGAATCCTCATGTGGCGGCGGAACTGACATTGCATCAGCCCTCGTTCTAGTTGATGAGTTCGGTGCCGGATTGGCTGACATTCGACTAGCAGGGCATTTTCCCACTGTATGTCGCGTTCTCCTCCTAAATCAAAGATAGAAGGGAACTTTAACAATCCGAACTCGTGCCCATGCACATATTAAACGGACATACCTATTTCAAGACTGTGAGGGTTCTACGGTGCTCCCGGTCGCCTTTCGTTCTGAACGATTACCTTGCATAGGGGCCGCCCTCGAGGGGATGCGGCTTGCCGAGCGCCGATCCTATAAAGTACGGTTTAGTATAATGGATAAAGGTGCAAGTAGGGACTTCTTTTTGAGAAAGCTCTTTGAATACTTATGATGGAGAAGGAATAGGGGCGGGGGTAGTCGGCTGTAATAGCCACTTCCGAGCCGTCAAGGCTCGCCTAATAAAATACCTGATGAGGACATGACTACCTTGGATACGACCAAAAATATTGCATACATGCATATTTGTCAGGTGATTTCTAATGCAAACTATTCAATAGTCTATTTATGTTATCCAGAACAAAAATACTTCACACACTTTTGTGTTTTGTCTAATTGCAGGTGTATGGGACATTTGTACAATCCACATATGAAGATAAGGGAAAAGGAGATGTTTAGGTTGTGTTCAAAAAGTCCTCTCACGTCACTTTTGGGCCAAGAGAAGATAGAGTCCAAGTCTCTCACGTTCTGGATTCAGATTCGGACTACACAGACATACCTGACTCAAAACGCCAACAACTTTTTCATACGGACTCCAAATTGGGTGATTCTTTTTTTTGTTGGAAACTAGATTTCGTGCTCTTTCCATCCCAATTGGACTCACCTTCAAATTCGTTCGGAGCGTTGAGTTACGGACAAAACAATCTGACGTTGCAGTAGAATCCGAGTCAAACTAGAAGCCCAAAGGTGTTGCATCACCTCCACTTGGGCCCATGAGCCTTGTACGACCTAGGGTTAGTTTTAGGCTACCTTGGGACGTCCTCCCACCTCCTTGGCTGCCACCCCTTGCTCCTATATAAGTAGATCCATCTAGTAGCTTTTTCCTTGGGATTTGTTTAGTTAAAAGTTAGCCATTGCAACTTCGTGTACTTCGTTTGTGTCCAACGACTAGACCAAGACCGCTTCCGGATCCCCACCATTATCAATACCTCATATGTATTTGCAATATTCAGATTGCTTTATCATATTCTTGCTCGTTCTTCGATTGCTTGCAGGAATAGACCTTCGTGGTCAGGCTGACCGTGCTTCCGGCATCGTCAGTAACCTCAGGAGATTGGTTTAGCGATTGCTAAGGCGCAACGTCGTGCACATTTGTAGTCATATCGTCAAAGTCGTCTCCACCAAATCGATAGTTATCATCTCATCGAAAGATCGGGACCCTCGCCTCTATCAAGTGGTATCAGTTTTCAGGTTGCTCGGTGAGAATTTCCAGTTTTCCTAGATTAGATTTATTTTCTTACCTATTGTCCAAGAAAAATCCACAAAAAAGAGGTAGATCTATTCATCCTTTGTCCAAGCCAGTCTGAGCCTTTGCAATTTTCTTTTCATTGCTTGCATAGTTGAATTATCGATTGCATCGTCGTGTTGAGTTGCTGGTCTTAGTGTCTAGGTCGTTTAGAGTTTCGAGTTCTGTTCACATTAGTCACGTCGCTGCTGCATCATTATCCCTTCCGCTGTCCACCACCCATCATTCAATTTCCTCCACGTGCTACCCACCGTTCATTGTCATAATCATAGTTGAGATCGTTCCCATCTTCGCTTGATCCAATCTACATCTTATCTAGTTTGTTTTGGAAAGAGGGAGAGAGAAAAAAAGATAGAGAAAAAAAACGAGAGAAAAAAAGTAAAGAAAAAGTCAGAGAAAAAAAAGAAAGGAAAAGAAAAAAAGTGTGAGAAAAAAAAAGAGGAGAATAAAAAACAAAATTCGGATCTATCTAGACTCAATCTCGTAGTTGAATTCGGATTGGAATCTGTTTTGTGCACTGTTCAGTAAAACAGGCATAACTTCCTCATATGAAGTCTGTTTTGACTCCGCGAGTACTCAAATGAAAGCTAGCGACGAGCCGCATCTAAATAGTTGCAGAAGCTAGTTCAGTATTTGGCACCTCAACATCAGCTTCTAAATAGGTCTACTGCTATTGTGATCTTCACTTATATCTTGCTGTCCAGAGCTACTTCATATCCTTTATTGATGCTAGTTGTGCTACGACGTGACCTCATTAGTGTTCTAGGCTCGCGTCTCTAGTTTGGTCTAGCCTAGGACCAACACAGTACCGTCGTTGAGCGTTTATTCAACATTGCATCTCTGAATTGATTATTGCTAATCTTTTGCTACCATATATAGCCAACCCAGCTCCACATATTTTTACACCGTGTATACGTACGTTCCCCTGGCAATCGTTTTACACAATCTTCGGAGTTATTTGACACCGCTGGTTGCCTGTCACCACCTGCCGCATGGTAAGAACTTGTAAGATATTGATATTTGCTTTACTGTGAGCACTTTACAACCACATCCTAGTAGTTCATAGGAACATTATTCTCGAATTTTGGTTCTTGTTTCTACTAATCATGACAGGTTCCAGAGATAAAAGTTCTTGGATGACGGACACATCTTCACAATCACGAGAGTTGGGACAACACACGCAAGCATATGGTCAGGTTATCTCTTTACCATCATTTGAGGGTAGATTTAATCCTGCTATTTATCTAGCTTGGGAGCTTGAAGTACAACAAGTTTTTAGTCACCATGATTTTTCTGAACTTGAGAGAGTACGAGCTACCATTAGAGCATTTATTGGTTTTGCTTCTGTTTGGTGGAGTGTATATTGTAAGAAAAACATTGATAACCAACCCACAACTTGGAAAGTTTTGAAAGCTGTAATTTGACAACAATTTTTTCCTCCTTACTATCGTCATGAATTGCGTCGCAAATTGGAGCAATTAAAACAAGGCAGTAACACTGTTCATGCTTACTACCAAGAGTTCAAATCTTATATGCATCATTGTGACATTGAAGAATCTGAGGATGATACAATGAATAGATTTTTTGGTGGTTTGAACCATGATATTCAGGCAAGATTTCAGTATATTCCTCGTTGCATTACTGGTATGTATGTCCGTGCTTGTACCTTTGAGAGACAAATACAGGAGGATGCATTGGGTGACTACAACAACTACTATTCCAGTTCATGCTCACCACCGCCGGTTGGTTACTCCACTATTGCACCTACTAGAGCAGCCCCACCTCGGATTGTGAGCGCGATATCATCTCAAGAGTATGGTACATTGTCAACGTCTGTACCTACATCAGCTACATCTCTGCGAGGTAACAGTAAAGGTCTTGATGATATAACTTCACATGAGAATGAAGCATGCCTAGTTAACTTGAATGCATCATGTGTTGAGTTACCTGTTGATTTGAGCACACCACCTATTTTAGAGACTTTTTACTGTCATGAATGCGTCATGTGATCAAATAACTGAAATATCAACAATTTTGAGTGCACCCATTGAATTAACTGTTGATGCAAAAGAACCAATGTTTAATCATTTTGATATGACCTCTAATCTTGATGATGATTCTGTGTCCAATGACTTATTGCATGTTTGCTTATTTAAGCATGTTGTAGCATGTAAATTTGATGCAAGTAAGGTTTATTCATCGAAGTTAGGATGGTTTAATGATGAACATTGCCAATCTTTTGAAGTGAATAAGAGCTTCACTTATATGTGCAAACTGAGTTGCAATATTTTCATGCCTTCTACTTCTTGTGATAATTTTTTGGCTTTAGATTTTATGAACAATGAAAGTTACTCATGTATACATGTGACATATGTGCAAAAATCAAGGAAAGTTAAAATGGATGACATATACATATACAACATGTACACCTTGTCTCTTTTGTTAGCCACATTTCAGATTAAGCAATGCCGAGGACGGCTTTGTTTTGAAAAAGGGGAGGATGATGAGGACATGACTACCTTGGATACGACCAAAAATATTGCATACATGCATATCCGTCAGGTGATTTCTAATGCAAACTATTCAATAGTCTATTTATGTTATCCAGAACAAAAATACTTCACACACTTTTGTGTTTTGTCTAATTGCAGGTGTATGGGAAATTTGTACAATCCACATATGAAGATAAGGGAAAAGGAGATGTTTAGGTTGTGTTAAAAAAGTCCTCTCACATCACTTTTGGGCCAAGAGAAGATAGAGTCCAAGTCTCTCACGTTCTGGATTCAGATTTGGACTGCACAGACATACCTGACTCAAAACGCCAACAACTTTTTCATACGGACTCCGAATTGGGTGATTCTTTTTTTGTTGGAAACTAGATTTCGTGCTATTTCCATCCCAATTGGATTCACCTTCAAATTCGTCCGGAGCGTTGAGTTACGGACGAAAAAATCTGACGTTGCAGCAGAATCCGAGTCAAACTAGAAGCCCAAAGGTGTTGCATCACCTCCACTTGGGCCCATGAGCCTTGTACGACCTAGGGTTAGTTTTAGGCTGCCTTGGGACGTCCTCCCACCTACTTGTCCTCCACCCCTTGCTCCTATATAAGTAGACCCATCTAGTAGCTTTTTCCTTGGGATTTGTTTAGTTAAAAGTTAGCCATTGCAACTTCGTGTACTTCGTTTCTGTCCAACAACCAGACCAAGACCGCTTCCGGATCCCCACCATTATCAATACTTCATATATATTTGCAATATTCAGATTGCTTTATCATATTCTTGCTCATTCTTCGATTGCTTGCAGGAATAGACCTTCGTGGTCAGGCTGACCGTGCTTCCGGCATCGTCAGTAACCTCAGGAGATTGGTTTAGCGATTGCTAAGGCGCAACATCGTGCACGTTTGTAGTCGGATCGTCATAGTCGTCTCCACCAAATCGATAGTTATCATCTCATCGAAAGATCGGGACCCTCGCCTCTATCAATACCCCATCATCGAACTCTATGTATATATCTGGATCCTCGCATAAGCCAGGGTCTTCGTCGCGGTTGTGATGCTCTAGCTGTGGGGCGGGATAGTGAGCGTCCTTGATCATGTTCCTCCATGACTGTTTTATGACAACAAAGAACAACTTGATTAGCATGCTGTGACAGCAATAAAGAAACACTGGTAATCGAAATCTTACCCATTCAATGGGGTTGTACATGGAATAACCTTCCCGGTAGTTTAAGTGGAGGAAGTCATCTTTTTCACCCATATACAGATCGGCCAAGATCGTGGCCAGTTCGGCGGGGTATCCGGACCCTTGCTTCTGTAGCAAGATGCGTCGTCTTCTCCCTTGTAGCACCATAAGGGAGTTGCTATGGACTGGAGAGGATGTACACATCTTTTTATTGCAATGGCCATAAATTTGATTATCGAGAGCTCGGTATGGGCTAATAATCTGACCTTGCTGACCAATCTCTTTATTTCTGTGTTGTCCTCCTCTTTGGGACTTCGGGGACGCCAGTTGAGGCGTTTCTTTAGAGGAGAGCTGGAAAATTCAGGGAGACTGCACAGAAATGGGTCCAATAGTGGGGCATCATCTATATAAAACCACTCCGAAGACCACTTTGGATATATCTCTTTGGGTTCCAACGGGGTAGCCTGATCCGGCTATATTGTAACACCCTCGATGCGGCTATATCTCCCACGTGTTGAAGCACGACTTAGAGGCATAACCACATTGAAAGCAATGTCGTAAGTGAGGTAATCTTCACACAACCCATGTAACACATAAGGGAAAGAGATACATAGTTGGCTTACAATCGCCACTTCACACAATACATGAATAAAGCATTACAACATAGTAAACAATCATCACAAAAGCATGGCACGATGCGCAAACAAGTATGATGCATGTCCGGTTTAAATAGGCATGGCAATATGCAACAAACAATTCTACAAATTAAGTGGAGCTCAATATGCAACGAGTTGCATATTGACGAAACACCTCATCAATTATTTAGTTCGATCTTGTTTATGTACCCAACAATATTAAATGTTGTTAAACATGGCAAGAAGTGAAGCAAAGCAAAACTACCTATCTAGTCAAGTTTAAATGAGTCCGGGAACAACAAACAACAAATCCGGAAACTCCTCATGTGCATATATTAGGTTAGGTCCTGTTCTGCCCTAAACCATATTTTAGAGTTGTTTAACATGCAAGATGAGTGCACCATGTTAAACTAGGCAAAATTCTACCCCATTTACATATAAAGTTTGTTAGATTCGGAGCTACGGTTAATTAGTTATGAATTAAATCATTTTAACATGGCATAGGAGCAAATTTAATCAAACATCATTTTAAACATCTTAAACATGGATGAAAGTTGGATATTATGAATCTAGACAAAATTCTGAGCAAGTTTCATATATAAAACATTTTAATCCGATGCATAGTTGTGAAGTTATTAAATGCATGAAGTACAAGGACTTTTCTGTAAAACAGTCATCTCTAGAATAATAGACAAATTCGTAGACAGGAAAAAAAACGACTATGGGCTGAATCTACACACGCTGGGCCTACAGAGGGGGCTGCGGGGAAACTCACCCATGGGCTTTGGCCCAAGGCGGTGGAGAGGAAAACCAGACATGGGCCTCGCGGATCTGGTGGCCCACGCGAAGTCGAGGCAGAGGAGGGCGCTGGGCCTTAGGAGGCACCGGCCCACGATGGCGCTGGAGTGGGCGCTTGAGGTCAACGGTTCGAGGAGCTCGCTGGAGAGAGGTCATGGCAGGGACGCCGGCGGGGTCCATGACGAGGCAGCGGCGTAGGCGAGCAGGGGAGGCCAGGGCCGGCGAGGATGGATGGATCCGAGGGCGGGGTTTCCAGATCCGGCGACAGTTCAGGGCGAGGAGGCCGGCAATGACCTCGACGGCGGTGGAATGGGCGACTCCGGCGACGGGGATCTCTCCTGTGCGAGGGAGAGAGCGAGGTCTGAGAGAGGCGGCAAAAAAAAACAAAGGAGGAGGAGGA